>NC_056625.2:69709004-71050616 GCF_002870075.4 Lactuca sativa | reverse complement strand
ATTTTCTTCTATATTCATTTCGAAGGACCTCTCTTAGGGCTCACCGCCTACATCGCATATGTTAATTGCTAAGGACCTCTCCTAATTATCATCGCCTAATCATCGCATGTATTCATCGCTAAGGACCTCTCCTAATTATCATGTAACATTCATAAAATTTCATAAAAATTTAAACTTTTCAAACCAACCAAAATCATAATTGTTTACATTATAGTTTTTCAAAACATGTTTATCATCAGATTTTTCCCAAAATCACAATACATAACATGAGGAAGTGCACAATCACGCCTTCGCTTTCCGCGATCCTCTGAGGTACCTGAAACATAATCTAAATCTGTAAGCCCAAAGCTTAGTGTGTTCCCCCCAAAGTATCAACACAACACAAAACCATAAATAATACAATAAATAGCATGCATACAAAGCCTTCAGTCTGAATGGAATGTCTCACCGGCCTACTGTCTATCTAGTATGCTCACTGAACCTTCAGCATGATTGTTATGCCAGATCGGGCCTTCAACTTATCTAGAACGTTCTTCGGGCCTTCGGCCTGACTGGTACATCCCACTGGCCTTCAGTCTATCTAGGACGCCCTGGGTTTGCTGGCCTTCAGCACAAAGCAGATCTGTATCAACCCAACCACTCATACACCGTGTCGACACATATAAATATAACATATAATCATGCAGTTAACCAACCAATAACAAATAAACAGATCTTACAGATCACTAAGCATAGCATCATCTTATCTACCATGATATAGATCTAACAGATCACTACAATTCTCAATCATGCAATATTCATGATAACAATCCAAAAGGGTCAGCCTTGGTGCCTTCGACCCAAAAGTACAGTGAGGAACCCTCACCTCATGACGAATCGCACAGAAAACCTCGGGCTGCTGAAATCCCCGAACTATCACAACAAACAAACATCCAATTAATTATTGGATTCCCATCCTTGACTAATAACTCATACTCAGGGTAAATGGTCACTTTACCCTTCCCCAATTCAACTAAGACCCAGGCCCAATTCTTGATCGAAAAGCCCAAAATTATTTAAGACCCATCATTGGCCCAATCTTCCAAATTGGGCCCACGCTCCTCTTTAGGCCTTATCCTATGGTCTAAGCCTTCACTTTTCCCAAGACACTCATACTCAGATAGTCCAATAAGGACCCAAGCATACAACCACTACTAGAAAAAAGGCCTTTTACGACGCTCATTGCGCGTCGTAAAACGCTCAGACGACGCGCGAATGCGTGTCAAGGAAGGCCCTGTCATAAAGAGAGACGACGCGCTTTTGCGCGTCATCTATAGACGACGCGCATTTACGACGCGCGGTTACGACACGCAATGCGTATCAAGGAAGGCCCTGTCATAAAGGAAGACGACACGCATTCACGTGTCGTAACCTTACGACGCGCGTGTTAATGACACGCAATGCGTATCAAGAAAGCCCCTGTCAAGAAAGGCCATGTCATAAATGAAGATGACATACATTTTTGCGTATCGTAAATTTAAATGTTTAAAAAAAATAAATTTATATATTTATTAATTTTTAAATTAAAATTTCATTTAATTTCTTATAACAGAAATAAAATACCATATACAAAAAATACAATCCATTGCATAATATAAAATAAATTGCACAAATTATAATGTCATACAAAAAATCATTCAAATGTTAAACAAAAATAATACATTGCTAACATGTTTATACATTCCTATAAAACTAACAAATAATCATACAACTCTGTTTCTTACTGGAAAGGAAAGCCAAACATGATTACAAGTCTCCCTTAATCTTGAACTTCGCCACCACCGACGTAAGAAAAAAACTGCGTATAAATATCAAAAAACAAGATATGAGCCAATCATTCTATGACTCAAGGAAAAATATCATTAGAGAAATGTGAAAAAAATATGAAACAAATGAATGAAAGTGCATTGCTATTTCTTTAATACTTACTGCATAGAGTAAGACTTGGACATCATCTATAGTTTTGAAGGACATTGATGTCTCCCTATGCTGCACATATTAAAAATAAAAAAGAACAAAATTAAGTAACATATGGATTCATATATCTATCAATTGTATTGTAAATTGTAAATTAAATAAATAAGCATTAAGCATACATACCACTACAGATGCAATGCTAGGAAAAAGGCCTGAGCATATAATGGCGCTAACCGATGATTGATTATGACTTAATCTGTTGCTAATCCCCGATTTAGTCTCAAGTAATTGAGCATCTTTTAAAATATGGATAAACAATTCCTTAAAGAATGTATAGCTTGAAGTGTTTGAGCATAAAGGAAATTCCTCCAGCAATATTTATAAGCATATCCTTCTCTTTCAGCTTCTTTCCATCCTTCATATTCACACACAAGTGCCATATGATCATTGTAATCCTTTGCAGAAAATATTGATTTTGTTGTACTAGCTTGCTGAAATAGACATACAAAAGATATCAGGAAAAGACCAAAATGCCCTTGTGTGAAAGTAGCTGGATTACTCACATCTTTGTTCTCTTGAGGCAAAAGAAAATGATCCCTGACACTAAGTCCAGCAACAATTGTAAGAATATGATCAAAGCAACGAAAAAAAAGCACCCATTATTAGCATTTTCCCTAATTTCGGATCCAATGGAAGCATTACCAGATATTTACGTATATTTTGAAAAAATGAGAAAAGATAATCTTAGGAAATAAACTTTTATAAATATATTAATATAAACTAACCAAGATGTGTAAGATTTTCATTTACATCTAATGCTCCAATCATCTTTGAAAAATCCACAACATTTTGGACCTAGAACAAATTAAAGTTCTATCATTTAGCAATTTGAATCATTCACTAAGATTCAAGTCATCAAGAACTGTTAACACTTACAGCTAATGGCTCTGGAGGCAGCAAAGCAGCTGATAAAAACTCTCCAATACTTCCAACAATGAGGGCCCTTAGTCTTCAGGTCAATGAATCTTACAAATCAGTTCATAGCAAAACATATCCACCTGTTACTGTTAGGAATCCTAATGTTATCATTCCTAATGAAACAGTGAGGTTGCTAAGTGGAGCAGGCTTTTTATGAAAATGAAATGGTTTCTGTTGTGAACAGATTGCTATATAACTTATAAACATGTTTTGTTAAAAAGAAATTATGGTGCAAATCAATTTATTAGTTGAAACTGTTGTTTCATGTTAGCCCCATTTGCAAACACCCTACTGCAGCAAGGGAAACCTCTTTACTACCATTTGCAATGATGTTCTTCACAGAACACATCAAAGACTCCCATCCTACATAACAAATATTCAACTTCACCATTGTTCCTTTTTAAAGCACACATGTTTTTGAAGAAATTATAATCTTTTAAATGAAGACATACCTGACCAAAAATTGGTTGAACTTCTTAATAATGGAAAAAAAAGTACGCAGGATACGAGCAATTCCACCAAATAAAAGATCAAGTGTTCCAAAGACAAATATGCCCCTGGATGTTCCAAAGATGTAACTCTTCATTCACGAGACTAACAAGAAGATACTTATTGTCTTTTGATAATGTGAATGAAACTATCATCTGATCCTCCTCAATGCATACTTTGAAACAAGACGAATATGCCCCTGGATTTGATCATCATTTGGGCTCCCTGAAACGCAAGAGATAGATTTTTGGTGACTGAATCTTGATTTTCTGCCCTGAATCCTAAGATTTCCATTACAGCTTTGTGAACCCTGACAACTGCAACCAAAACCAACACGAGTATCAGAAAACCAATGTCGTGGAGTCAATTTTTTTTAAATTTTCACAATCCTGCCAAGTTTCAGTTCACATTATACTCAGAATCCCTTCAAGAATATTCATGTTCTTGAAGAAGATTCCCAGAATGCTTACTGGAATTTGAAAGCTCTGTTTATTTATGAACCAAACCAACTAACTAGGTGTGATGTCACTTTGTAGTACATCAATCAATTAGGATTAAATATAGCAAGCATCCTACTTTCATTTCTTCCTTTCCTAAATTGCTACTATTTCTTTCTGAAAGGGAAACGGTTTCTTAGTACCTGTTTGTGTAATCTGGATCTGCGAGCAGATTCCCTATTGGATTGCTTCCTTCTCTGCCTCTTTAGCTCCCTTTCATCCTGAAATAACAATTTTACTAATGATCCAAAATTATACTAATAACAGGATAAAACGAAGTTATAAAACAAAACAAGACCTGTAGCCAGATCTGTGGCTGAATGGTTTCCCTTGAGCCAGCAGCAGCAAGCATTCCCCCTGAAACTGGAGCACAAGTTACCTTTCCACGAATTGCAGGAATATGAATATGAGAGAGTAGGATGAATTTTAATTTGAATTTGCTCCATACCAATATTTAAATTTGTGCCTGTGCTGGGACCACCTACAACACTTCCTGGACCTGATGTTGGCACAATCGCCATTGAATGATTTGGCCCTCCATTTTGACAACCATGCATATTGTTTCCATTCTGAGATTCTTCACCTGCCAATATTAACATATAAGTCACACAAAACAAAACACTTCCAACTGTAAAACGCCCAAGTTGGACCCGTAGGGATTGCAAAGGCTTGCACTTTCTGGTTCTCCATCACCATCATCATCATCCATGCTGTTAATAAACAAGAAAAAGTTCCTGTGTTAACAATTATTTTCCTCTATTAACAATACGCCCTGGTGTATTTGTAACAGTACGCCCTGGTGTATTGCATCAACCAAGACTGGAACATCTTCTTCTTGATTACATTGTTGTGTGTTTCTCCTTGGTTCATTACTCACATCGCCCTAACAAAAACGAAGGAATCCCATTACTAAACCCTAATCCTAAAGTGTATTAGTTCGTTCACAGAGATTAGATTTCATGAAGATAAACCCTAAGATTAAAAGGTCAAAGAATTGCACAAAAGGTCATATCAGAAATAGAATTTCAAATCGATGATCAGGAATTGAACTAAACTTGATCGAACTATTTTATTATTGATGGTGGCAGCTTAGGGCTTAGAGAGAGAGAGAGAGAGAGAGAGAGAGAGAGAGAGAGTGAGTGAGTGAGAGTACAGAGGTAAAGGAAGACAAACCGATTCAAAAGGATGTGCTGATCCCAATTTCACAAATCGGCGTTCCAAAACCAAAATTCCCGATCCCAATCGCGTTTCTGTGCAATCCAATTTGCCAATTTCACGTTTCAGGTATGCTTACTTTGGCAAATTACAGTCTTTAGGCTTCCACCTCCACTTTTGATATGAAGTCGTCGCTTGCTTTATAGAGAGATATGAAGTCGAGACAAAAAGATGAGATTGACCCATCTGGTAATAAACGGACTCGGGAAGCTGAACAAAATGACCCGAGATTGACCCATCTAGTAACAACGCTATTGATGCCATTCCTTCCATTTTCGACTGTTCATCCTCCACTTCCTCTACTGCTACTTCTTCACCATCTTCTATTTTTTCTGTATTTAGACTTGAGAGTATAATTAGGGCTTTTTCTAACAATTTCAACATCGAGTGGGAGATATGGTGGTTCCAGTAGGTAGAAGTGAGGGAAGAAGCTAAGTAAGCAGCAGTCAATGTCGGGAGGGGGAAGGAAGGAGCGTCCAAGGCAAGAGGGAAAGGAGAAAAAAAGGAAGGCGGGATTTTTAATTTTTTCAGAATTTCATTTCCCCCTACTGTTAAAGGATGGAACGCGCGTTCCATTAAAAATTATAAAGCGACATCCTTAGACGACGCGCATTTTATTATAGGTGCCCTCCGTGTTTTTTTTAGACACTAATTTAAGGGCGCGCAATAATGCGTGTCTTCTATCCTTCAATTTTTTGAAGAGATGACATTTTTCTAATGTCACTCTCCTTTGCGTAACATAGATCAATGAGCGTCGTATTTTGCGCGTCGTAAAAGGCCTTTTTTCTAGTAGTGAACTCCAAAAGGCGGCCCAAAACTTGAAGCCCAAAATCTGAAGTCCAACAAAAGGCATACATGGGGTGTACTCCTGCGATATGCGGGGCATACACTGAGCCTCGCATTGACCCACAACGGGATCACTGACCGAGTATGCGAGGCGTACCCTCGCAGATCTAAAAGTTCTTTTTTTGTGCTTAATGGCTTAAGCACTTAAGCCCAAACTACAGATCCACGGTCCAAATGCACCCTAGAGTCATAAAGTCTCCGACTTTATGACTTTACACGTCTAAAAGTTCTTAATACAAGGTCTTAATCCGTTAAGACCCTTCTACCAAATGCATGGGATAATTCTAGCCATTGGGACCTCATTTTTATTATTAAAAAATCCCCTTCGCTCGAAAATCCTTGAAATCAGAATTCTCTGTCACTAAAATCTACCGAGATTAAGGCTTTTAGTTCCCAAAATCGTTCTTATATGAAATCGACGTTCACTATCAAGTCTCAATTTCACGCTCATTCTCAAACTAAATCAGTCAAATTGATTTCCTAGTGTCGATTTTACTGATTTGTTGTTTCTAAGTGTCGATTTTATTCGTATTTCGCTTCAACTCCTTTTTGTACCCCTAAATTCTACTTCGTTTTTCCGCCCATTGTTGAAGATGCCAAGGTATGGACTAACAATTTAAATGCGTGAGAAGATTTTGAATGCGTGAGAAGATCTGGGCACAGTGACACACACCAGCCCATTGGAGGTTCCATCATTCAATAGATTTTTAGGTAAACTTTTTTCGACTGAATCTCCAAAAAAAATTGATTTTTACGGCTGTTTATTGGGTTACTAAAATAATGCATACAATATGTTTGATCAGAGTTGTACATGAAAACCATAGGTATCAAAAAGAACAGAGAATAAGAGAATTATTTTACAAATTTAGTTTTTCTTTCATTTCAGCTGCCCTTAATTTGGGCGGTATCAAAGTCAAAAAGCATTGACTTTCAAACAACTAGGATTATGTATTTAGATTTTGTTTGAAAGGTCAAACATGACAAATATTTATATAATTAGATCATGTTATGTTAATAAATACTAAATAGAAATGTCACAACAAACATAAATATTGTTATCTTTTAAAAGATAAATAATTTCATACAATATTTGCTCTGTTTAGACACAACTTCTACACAGCCTTAGTAATTTCTCAACTGATGCTAATCAAGATTTCAATGTTGAATGATAACTTGGTTCCTTATTTCGAAAAAAAAAAGTTTTTGCGGAAAAGTGTTATGTTTGATATAATGAAAACCCGTCCATGACCTTAGTGATTTTGTAGTTTTTTTTTTGGAAAGGCACTGAATTTATATATTTTTTCGGATGTTGCTTTTATGTATGTTTCTAGTTAATTTATAAGGACCATCCTAAAAAAAATTTCTGGCTCCGCCCCTGCTAGCTGGTAGTGAATAACTTGTAGCGTTTTGTTAAACGCTACATGAAGTAGCATTTGGATTTGAAGCATTTTGTTTAAACTAAACGCTAGAAGCTTGTAGTGCCGAATGAGGTTTTTTGTTCAAAACAGAGCGTTTTGTCACACGCTAGAAGCTAGAAGCTCTCAAAAGCTTCTAAACGCTCTGTGTCGAACATACCCATTATTTGTAATACAAGTTTAGTGTCTTTTGTATTTTCCCATAACGGTTTCCATTTAATATCTGTATTTTGTTTTTTTAGTTACTTTATGTATTCTGTTTTTTGTTGTTACTTATGTTTCCATCAAAATTACAACAAAACTAAGGAATTAGATTGAAAGCAAATAACTATAGTCACTTTGGTTCTCTTTTTTGTATTATTTTTTTCAAAACATGTTTTTGTTTTATTCGTTTTGAAACCTCTTAAGATTAGCTAGAACTTAAATCAAAGGGGATCATTTTCCATGTTATCTTTTATACTTTTAAGCTTTTGACTTTTTAGAACAAGTGATGGTTTGATTTTATAATTGAAATGATCCTAAATTGAAATCAAACCATTTTGTTCTAATCTGTTGGTGTTTGAAGCATGAAACTTTCATATATATATATATATATATATATATATATATATATATATATATATATATATATATATATATATATATATATATATATATATATATATATATATATATATATATATATATATATATATATATAATAGTTTCTCATTCTTATTCATGTCTTGTGTATAGAAAACTCTAAACTCAAAGTGACTTGTGCATATAAAACTCTAAACTCAAAGTTGGTTACAAAACCATACCTTAGATTTTTTTTTCTAGATTCTGGGTAGTTAGTATAATTTAGCTATTAAAAAAAATACATGTTTTTTCTTTAAAAATTTTGTTACTTTATTTTTATATATATGGGGCCGATTTTCTTTAGACCTATCAAATGATTAAGATTATATTTTTATTAAAGTATATATGGAATTACACATCCTACCATTTTTAGAGACATCTACTTGAGAGAAAGATTGGAAATATGAATAGTATTTAAAAGGGAAAATAGATTCCCTCTGGCAAATGGAAAAGGAGTTCATGTGAGCCACTGTCACCCACTCCCTACCATCCAACACAACCTTGGGACCCACTCTCATACATCTCTTTCTGCCTCTCCAAACACCAATCTAAAACTTCACATGTACCTTCCTTTTCAATGTCTCTCTATTCACCCACACACACAAATTAAATCTAACGTTTTATCTTACACATTGTTTTATCTTTTTATGTCTTCATATATTTACAACATTGACACTTACATAACACCTTGTTAAAGTATTTTCTTTCTGATGAATAAGTTAAGATGGTTTATGAATGGACGGGCAGAAAAAGTTAATGGTCATTTTCTAGGATATATTGGATAGTAACAATGTCACATTGAAATAAAATTTTATTATCTTACCATGATAATATCAGATAAAAAAAAGGCAAGTCGAGATAAAAATTCTCTTTGAAAAAGTCATCTATTATATATAGTTTTCATGATGCATCACTATAAACGGGATGGCCCCACATTGGGACAATCAGGGATAGTGTGGGCACTGTCCTGAAAGAAGAGCCTGAAATGTTCTTTTAACGTTTAATATGTTATATACAAAATATTTATGAAATAATTAAAAGACACTACAATTAAGCAAGATCAAAATCAAACAAATGAAATATTCATGAATGGTAAATATGAGATTACAGAGTAAACGGATATATATAAGTGTAACACCTAACAAATCAATACAAGGACACCCAAATTTTTCGGTTTTATTTTATATAACAACTCTGTATACACTTATATTAACTGATTAAATACAAAAAGTTATCAAAATGATTGTACACGATAAAAGTAGTACGAAGATTGAGGCAGGCGTTACCATCCATCTACAGCTCTGCTATTTCTTAATTTACCCGATCATGTAAAGCACACAAAAAGTAAAAGTAACGACGAAAAGGCATCTTACTAGTAGCACTTATAACCTTTATAAGTAGTTAATATAAGTTTTTATAAAAATATTAATGAAGTGTTTTATGAATGTCACATTTTGTATAATAATTTTAAATAACAAAAGTGATAGCTAAAGTCAAAGTTACTTTAAAGTTTAAGCTTCAACACTTCTCGATATTGTGAAATTTTCAATAAAAATTAAAAATTTATATGAAAATATGAGAAAAGAAAAAACGCATCTAGTGAGACAAAGTGTTGAGTATATACTCTTTTAAAACAATATGCGTTTTATTTCATATGTATTTCCATGAATATTGAAATTACTTTAATCCAAAGTAATATAATAGGTTAGATAACATCAATATGATCATCATCAAGAGGGTCTAATGACGAACATTTGATATGAAACATTCTAAAATCCACATGTAAACAATTTGTAATTTTCTTGTTTGGCCTCTTGCTCCTTGCTAGCTAATGGTGTACCTAGGCGGTAATCCGAGAGAACCAAAAATCAGTCTGGTACTTACAAGGTCCGGCATGAAGAAACTACAGTCTGTCACGAACGAATTTAAGCTCAAGTAGCCATACACGAATCTCGTAATCATATCCCAAGAAACATGTAAAAGAGAGGATACGAAACAATAAAATAATAAAAGTACAAAAGACGTAATTGCTTACAAATCGGATAATAGATGAAGAACCGGACAGAATTGTAAACCCATGGAACCATGAATAGCCTATAAATACCTCAGAGACACGATCACCGGGTATGAGCAAAGGAGAAGCAAGAAACATTATTCACAACGCCATAGCACTCTCATATTCGCAATTTAACTTAGGCATCGAAGAGCAATATCGAGGTTTAACCCTCGATATGGCTATCTGACCTAGCGTTTGTCCATCTTATGCAGAGCAGATTCCCATATGTTTATTAGTCAAAGATCCTTCGATGATTGAGTTAAACATGCACCTGGAACCCGCTGTAACGACATTTGCGGCATTCGTATTGTAAGGGTATCAAAGTAGCAAACAACAGAGACACCCAATAAAGACTTTGAGACCAAGACAGGACAGGCATGACAACATGGAAAATGGTCAACTAAAAACAAAAAGCCTTCTCTCATGTGTAGAAGAAAGCGACACCGAATGTCTACACAATATGTTTAACGAAGGAAAATAGCATATCGCCCATCACCAAGGGGACGAGCCGATACTTATATATGGGCACATATACAATATAGGTATCCACATGAAATACTGTGATAGTGGCATTTCAACCGAAATCATGTACAACCACTGCTTCTCACAGTTACCAGACCGAACATGGAAGAAGATGAAGCGACCAACAGGACACTTAAGAAGCTTTGCGGGATACTCTGTGTGGCCAAAAGGAATATTGCACGTTCCACTAACCTTAACATATCAGTTAACACAAGCCAAGAACACAAAGACAATGGACTTTTCAATTGTAGAATAGTGTCCTTGTATAATATCATATTTGGAAGAAGTGCAATGAAGAAGTTCGAAGCCATTGCTTCGACAATTCATAGCGTAGTCTGGTTCAGAGCATTGGTCAGATATGGAACATTCCACAACAAGCCATTAGCAATACCCATGGCAATGGTAGTAGAATAAGAAGTGAAAATGACAACGCTATGAGGGGAATCAAGCGAATAACGAGATAGAGGAATTACAATAAACAACATATATGCACATTAAGGAGTGCGGATCGGGGCAGGATTACCGAGCAAGCTAAAAGAGTCGTTAACAGAATTGTTAAAAGAACAAACTGGCATATTCGCTTGGGGAGTAGCAGACATGACCGACATGCCAAGACACTTAGTCAAACACAAACTAAATGAAAAACCAGGAAGCAAACCAATTCGATAGAGAAAGAGGGGATAGTCCAAAGACGGGGACAAAGCAATAAATGACGAAGTAGAAAAATTAGTAAGGGCAAACATGGTATGGGAATCACTTTTCTCATCTTAGGTGGTGAACACGGTATTGGTGAAAAAAGGAGACGGACAATGGAGAATGTGTATAGATTTTACAAACTATAACAAAAGCATGCCTAAAGGATTGCTACCCACAACCATCGACTGACGAAAAGATAGAATCTTTATATGTGCATAAGTGGAAGAGTTTCTTAGACGCCTATAAGGGATACAATCAGATGCACATGCACAAAGGGGATGAAAAAAAACTTCTTTCCACACAAACATGGGAACATTTTGTTACATAAAAATGTCGTTCAAATTAAGAAAAGCGTGTGCAACATACCAAAGATTAGGAGACAAGGTTTTCGAACCGCAAATCGGTAGGAATATTGACGTCTATGTGGATGACATGGTAATCAAAAGAAAAGATGAAAACCATTTCCTATAGGACATAGCAGAAACCTTTGATAGTTTAAGAGCGGCAAACATGAAATTTAATCCAAAGCAGTGCATTTTTGGGATGGAAGAAGGGAGGTTCTTGGGACACGTAGTTACAAAGGACAGAATAAAATCAAATCCCCAAAGATAAAGTCTTTGCTAGAAATGTGTTTGTGACAACCCGAAATTTCTAGCTTGTATAAACATTAAAAATCAATCAAAGACAGACTCGTTTTGCTTCCAGTTATCACTATTTAGAACCTATTTTGAGAATTCAAACCCTAGTGCATCAATTTGGGAGTGTCAGTTTAAGTTCTAAACTACCTTGCAATCGTAAACCTCCTCAAAAGGGAGTTTACGGTCGAGACCTTGAGTTTACAGTCAGGGTGACCGTAAACTCCTCCCTATATATATAATGGTTGATCATTTCAACGATTCTTTTCACTTTTCAAGCATAGGAGCCGATTTCTCTATCAAAAATCATAAGATTTTTGCTTCCAAATATTCAGGCAAGTAAGTGATTCCTTCCTTTGGGTGTTAATCCTTCCTATATCCATGATTCACTCTTGATTCATCCATGGATTTCATCTTGTAATCTAGATCTTCAAGAATTCTCAAGAACACCTTAGTGTTTTGGATCGAAAACACCTTTCTTTGCCTTCAAATCGTAAGTATCATCCTCTTATACTTATATCTAGTTGGAATTCTTGTGTTTGGCCTTGAAACCGTCACTTTTTCATGAAAAAAGGTGTTTTACGGTCTAGTGCATCTCCTTAGACCGTAAACCCTATGACCGTAAGGTCATTAGACCGTAAAACCATGGGACCGTGAACCCATGGAACCGTAAACATATAGGACCATGAACCACTTTGACCGTAAACTCTTATGGTCATGCCTCATGGACCGTAAACTCAATAAGGTAGTACACCCTTAGTGTTCAATCATATGTGATTGTATACCTTAAAATCTTAGAGTTTCCTAGTCTTTAAGGGTGTTACCCTTCTTAATTAATTGTTTAGACACTAATTACATATACATACATGTCATTATATGGTTATTAGGATCTTTGTGTGCTCAAAGTTTCACCTGACACGCTACATCCATTTCCAAACATATTGTAGTACCACTCACTACAGGTGAGTTCATACCCCTTAATCTACCTTTTAAATGATTTTAAATGCTTTTATGGGTGCCAAATGTCATTTCTTCCGATGTCTTTCATCGTCGTGTTTTTAGTCGATAGTATGTTGCAATCATATCACATTATACCTTAATTAACAACCGGTTTAAGGTAGTTAGTACATCAGTAGTTACCATAATACAACACTACAGTACTTTACTATTTTTCCCATTGCATTCACATTGTGATCTTCTCACATAAACGGTAATGTAAAAACTATATTTTTGGTTAATGATAGTCTAACTTGGGAAAATACACTCTTTTACAAGAAACAAGCATACATAGCATTTGATGCCTTGGTAGAAGGCTACGTTTAGTAGAAAATATAAGATTTTCTAGGAGATAGAAACATTTACTACAAACATTTACAAACTTATACATCAAACACTTACAAACATTTTCATACAAAAAATGACACTAAAATGCTTATGAACTCACCAGCTTTACAGCTAATCAACTCTTTCAAAATAACTTGTATTCTCAGGTCATCAGTAGACAGGTAGCGATACCAAGTTTTGAGAAGACGGAGCACGTTCAAGACTCGTATTTTATTTTGATTATTCATTTTTGGTGTCTTAATACTATTAAAGAACACACTTGTATCAAATTATACTATTAATGCAATGGATGATGTTGTTTCTTGTTTACTACTTTGCATTGTTATGATACTATACATGATGTCCTCCACCCCCAAACGTTTCCGCCGTTCCGGTTTTGGGGTGTGACAGATTGGTATCAGAGCATTGTGTATAGTGAATCGAGTATATCAACCCATAAAAGATATACAAACTATAAACACAACGGGATTAATATGACCAAGAGTTTATACTTTTAAAAAATAAAATATTTAACCAAGTATACATACCTACATTCATACTAAAATCAGTGTCACTAGTACAAAAAAAAGTATTACGATTGTTGAACATCACAAGTAGGCTCGGGGATGTATGGTCAGTTCTGGGAATGACATAGCTTGATCAACTATGTTGGTCCGAGAAGTGATTAGCATATGCCCGATAATGGTTGTGATGTGGCAACAAGTCTAAAAACTTACCAACACTACTATAATGAAAACATTAGAACAGAACATTAACCTAAAATACTATAGGAGTATTTTGTGTTACTATAATTTTTATTTGAGAACTAGTAAGGATCATCTTATAATTATCTTAGGTAATATGTCTATTTAGATTTAAGATTCTTATACCCCTTTTTCTCGCGTAGATATCATGGTTGGATTCCATCCACTCGGCGACCCGTACTTCCCAAACCAAGGCAATGTTGGATGGCTTGAAGCAGAGCCAGAAGAGAATCATCCAATCCCTCTGGATGACGACTTCGCAGAGAACTTCTCGGAGGATTCTGACTCCGAACCCAAAGTCAACAACCTACCCCCAGTGTCTCAAATCCCTAATGTTAACCCTCGTCCAGCATTTCAAGGTCCCACACCCTTGTGGGGAACAAACTTGAACAGATGGAGCCACAAACAGGGTCAACCTTTACCCTTCAATGGAGATCGAAGCTTTTACGATCTAAGCGAGGGAGGATCAGCTGACCGAGTCCTGCCCATTATGGTCCGCAGGATTTCTCGGAATGAGGAGCAAGGTCGGGCAGCCATTGACCAAGTCATGGAAATTGATGCCAATTCGGGCGTTAACATGGTCCGCATCGTCCATCTCGAAGAAGCTATGGAAAGGACTAGGAGAGCCAATGAGGCTCTGCAGCGGGAACTAGTTGCATCCCAAGTTGAAGTCAGGGAACATCGAGCTCGACAGTCAGCATCAAGGACTCATTCTAGTGGTTCTCATCGTAGATAGAGTCTACTCAACTTTCTCTTTTGGATATAACTTAGTCTAAGTAAAAACTCTGGTTTAATTTCCTATCTATGTGAAGAATTTGAATCTGTTAAGTCTTGTTAGGTCGTAGCTCTGCCAAAATTTTCCTATCTTGGTCTGATGTGAGACCTACTTCTAGGTCATTTTTCCCAAACTTGTTACATCTGTAATACCAGTATTATTGACAGATATCTAATCTCATGGAAATTATT
Source organism: Lactuca sativa (assembly GCF_002870075.4). Lineage (NCBI taxonomy): Eukaryota > Viridiplantae > Streptophyta > Magnoliopsida > Asterales > Asteraceae > Lactuca > Lactuca sativa. Next base: position 71,035,637 of record NC_056625.2, on the reverse strand, counting down.
ATCCAAATGCTATCATCTTTCTAGTACTAGATCTACATTCAATCATACTAATTCAATTGTGTTGTTGGGTTATGGAACACATGTTCATTCTACTCAAGGTGAGGTCCCCGTGCGCTCGAGAGAGTGCTCCTACAAGGACTTCACCAATTGCAAGCCAAAGTCCTTTTAAGGGACTGGCAGAGTCATTGCCCTCTCTCAATGGTTCGAGAAGACAGAGTCGATTTTCGAGATCTGCTCATTCCCAGAAGAGAGAAAAGTCAAATTTGTTGCTTGCACCTTCGAGGAAAAAGCTCTGACGTGGTGGAATAGCCATGTCAAGTCACTAACTCTAATAGTGGCAAATTATATGGGCTAGGAAGCTCTGAGAGAGCTCATGATTAAAGAATACTGCCTGAGGTGCGAAATCCATAAAATAGAACAAGAACTATGGAGCCCAACCATGAAGGGCTCCGACATAGTTTCCAATACCGCCAGATTCTGCGAGCCGGTGGCCCTATGTCCCAACATGGTTCACACGGAGGGAAACAAAATAGAGAGGTACATCTGGGGACTGGTGCCTCCATTCCAAGGGAATTTCTTGGCTTCAAACCTCACTACTTTCGATAGTGCCAAGCGGTTAGCACAACGACTCATTGACCATGGGGCCCGTACCCCGTAACCGAAAACAACCCTAGCCATCTCAGATCCCTCCAAAGCAGCTGATAACAAGAGGAAGTTCTAGGATGGCTAAAAGAAGAAGAACGCTGCACAGAAACGTGCCAAAAAGCAGCAGGTCGTGGCAGTTGATGTTGCGATAGCAGCTGCCACTGCTGCTCCAATAAAGTAGTACGCGGGGAGTTTGCCAAAGTGCAACAAATGCAGCTTCTGATGGGTTTTAGTCCTAAGAACATCCTATGTGCTCATACAAACCCTAATGCTTAGATCTAGGTTTCTCTATTGTACATGCAAGTTATCCAAGACTATAAACCCTAATTCTAGCATACAAGTAATCATATTAACATGAGAATAGGTTTATAATATTACCTTGATTGTTATGTAGCAATAACAATCCCAAATCTCCTTGTATTGACTTTGGAAGGCTTAGAGTCATAAGTGTCACTCCTCTAATGGTTCACAAACACCATAAGCAAGAGGATGAAGAGGAGAGAGGAAGGAGGCTGCCCAAAATGTGTTCTAACCCTAGAAGAAGTCTTCTCCACGTTTTTGGGTCATAAGGGTCTTATATATAGTTAGGCAATTAGGGTTATCTAACAAGGAAACCCTAATTTGGATGCTTAAGCCCTAAGCAACCCATGGACTCCTTTAATTAGGGCCTTGGACGATTTCCTTATGGGTTTCCCCATAGAATTCATCCACCTTATAATAAAAGGCAATCCATGGCCCAAATTGCAATTATCTTATAATTACAATTCCAGTCCCTTAAGTTTAATTAATCTCTTTTAGTCACAAAACTAATTACCAATTAATTACTGACTAATATTAATTAAACAATATGATTTCTCCTTTAATATATTATTCTCATAATATATTAATAAATCATATTTAATCCTTTATCTCCATAATTCATCCTATCAAGTTGCTTTGGTAAAGGCAACCCAAAAGGACCATGCACCATCGGGTCAAGTACATACCAAAATAGTTATGGACTTAGACACTAATCCAACAGTCACCCACTTGGATAAGTCTAATAACTATTCTGCGTATGACTTCAGATCCTGATCTGTAATCGTAGCTTTCCAAAGCCGTTGTCAACTCTGATCATATCAGATACACGTGTCCTTAGATAAGGGATCATATATTCCTCCATTCTAGATATCATATGAGATATGATTTCAAATCATTCTCTTTGTACTATATCTCGATTCCCGATTTGTGACGACTGACTAATTGAACAAATCAAATTAGCCCTAGCCCGGCCGAGCATTTACGTTTGTCATCATTAAATCATCGAGGGGCCCAAAGATATCGCTTTTATCTTACTTTGGATAAAAGGAACGAATAAACTTTGATACAATGCTTGCTTGCACTTACTAACCGAATCACACACAATAATATGTTTTATAACACCCAGTTACTAGTACGTTTACATATTATCAATGTGCAACCGATTCGTAAAATACAACTCACACATCTCGGTTTCAAGAATATAAGATGTTATCGTCTCACTAATCACTCGTGATACAATTCATGGAGCAATCCAAGTGAGCGTGGGTTTAATCCAATGCTCAAATCATATTCATAAGCACTCATGAACGTTGCAGCAAACGTTTGCTTATGTCTAATACTCTTTTAGACAATCCACACACCAATTCACGACAATCTTCATTCATATCTACTTCCAACATATGAACGACTGTGGCCCGTTCGAATAATTCGATTATTCTTAATAAACTCAATTATTCTAGAAGTCAAAACATGCAAAGTGAAACACAAGAATAATACTAATCCCATATGGCCTCAAACCTTTGAGTATAAATAAAACTCCTTTTATTTATCACCATATCGATTACTCATTATTTGTCGTTTCGGGTAATCAACTTCTTACTTGAATTATTACACTTGTCCCATGCTCTTAGCATGCACACAATGTTTACCTATGGTTCTTACTTTTGTGAAATAGATCAAATTGAACACCTTTCCAATCATTCTCATTTCACAACTTCAAATCCTTTTTCATAAGTGTGAGAATATCAAATTCTTGTTACTTATAAAATATGCTAGATTCTAACATTCTATGCAACGATCCTTTCGTAATGTCACTGCGCCAAAGTCACAAAGACTATTGCCAATGATATTACAAAGTCTTCTATCGGGTATTGTTACAAGACAATTCCTTAGATATGATGTCTCTCACTCAAAGTACATTCCTTTGAACATCCTTTTGCATAAAAGTTTCTAATCTAGACATAGATTTTCAATATTCAATTTCCAATATGGACACGCTTCCATATTTTCCATATGACAACTCATTCTTAATAGAATCTTATCTATTCGTAATGATGTCGATATGGTCCATCCAATATGGAAACATTTCCATAATTTCCATATGACAACTCATTCTTAATAGAATCTTTTCTATTCATAATAATGTCGATATGGTCCATTCAATACCATGCTTCCAACTACTCACAAGCGACTAATCCTCGTCAAACTTTGGATTGTCCTTTGATAGTTGTTTAATTATTTTAGTCAAAAACAATTCTAGTCCTTTTTCCCTCTAAATGTGCTCGACATTTGGAAAATTTTAGAATGGTCAAACATTAAAGCATTTGCAATCGATCCTATACCCGAAGCGTATGAGACATGATGCATAATGTTTTATTTGCTATGTTCTCAAAAATCGAATTGTGAAGAGGAATGTTGTAATCATAATCGATATTTTAAGAACACACTATGTACCTTTGGCTAAATTTATTAACATTTCTCAACCTAATCCTTTAGATTTGAAATGAAGCATAATATTCTCTCCCTTAATTATAGCAAAACAACTTTCCAAACCTTACGACTTTGCAAGGTATAACTCTTGTTTTCTAAAATTAATATTGCCAACTTGCAATACGTGCCTTAATAATCATACAATCATAACATTTATGCTCCCACTATCATGATGATTATTATAAAACATAACACTTATGCTCCCACTAGCTTCGACATGTATTCATAAACATCTTAACTTTCAGAAAAACAACACCTATTGAATTTCTTAAGTCCATGTTTCTAATACTTAATGCTTTGATAATCTTTTATCAAGGCCTCTTAAACTTATACACCTTTGCCATAGATAGTTCATATATGTGTGTAAACAATTGCCAAACCTCACAATTCAAATTATGGAAAGGGATACCGTAACCATAATTGAATTCGAGAATGCAATTTTACAATCACTATCTTCTTAAAATCTTTCTTAGTGAAAGCATTTCCTCACAACCATTTTCATGAAGGAGGAAATCTTATGACACTTAGATTTAAACGGTGTATTTGTTCCTATCCATCTGAATTTGTCAAAACCAAAGTTTACGACAAATTCAAACTCATATGGATCGAACTTTCTTAATCTCGATTTCTTGTCTTATGGTAGCACAGCTGCCCACCATGTCTTCCAAGTAGTTAAGCAGCTCACCTTTTCTTATCAATATACTTTCCGTTGATCAAGGTCCTTGCCTTTTATGCATTCAAATGAGAACTCATAGGACTCACATGCATAATTAACTCGACTGGATTGGCACAGAAACAAAATAATGTCAACACGATAGGTTGTAAACCTCAACTCGTGTGCTAGTGATGATCGATAAGGTTTACTTGATTTGTTCTTGAAACCTTTCAAGACCATTAAGACTCCCACTGACTCCTTGACATATAAGATTCTCTTGTCAAAACATTTCTTGATAAACAAATATTCAAGAGTTAGTGTAGCTTTTATCAAAACTCTTCATAAATTGGTCCTAGTTGGTCTTTGTCTTATCCAAGACATCACAACTTTCCACATTTGATGAATGTTATAAACCTTCTTAATACTTTTCCACTCAATGTCACAATCTTAACTCTAAGACTTGTTTTGGCATGAAGTATGATTGACTTCTTGATTTAACCATTTCTTCAATTCTTGAATCCTCCTCTTAGACATGCAATTGTACTAAGACTCACTTAGAGGATCAATTGAGATATGGTTCGTAATCATTAAGACCTATCATAAAGCATAAAAGCTACTCTCCCTTCTTCTTAGAATGGAGAAACTTTTATCTTTCTGCCTACTTGATTCTTCTTATTCGTTCTGCTATTGATTTAAACCTTTTCAATCAATTCAGAATTACACTTAAGCTTGTAAGTATAATCATATTTACTAAACCTTTAGTAAATCATGACAAATATTTTTTTGTTATTCTTATGGTGGACTTGATCAACACGCAACTTTGTGTACTCGATCTCCTAGTCCTTCACTTGACACTTTTTCAATGAATTAGTCTAATTTCCAAATGTGAAATTTCTCATTCATCGTGCAACCAAGTTGTATGATTCCAAGTTTCTGTCCAATTGAAACTTGGGCGATGAGAAACTCTCCCTATTTGGTAAACTCTCGACTTTCCATAAATAACATAATAAGAACCAAATCCATTATTGCTAATAATAGAAACATTTTAACATCAATTTTTCATACACGCCATTGCAAGGATAAATAAATAAAATTTAAAATCAAAATTTATTTTATTGCGGAAAAATTTGTCCTTACAATGCAATTCATTGAAAAACTATGCTAATACATCTTTCTTAGCAATCTAATTCTAACTCTATGTAGTAGCTCAAGAATCTAATCTTCTAGAAATGCGATCGAAATCCATTCCTTCATGGTTAGATTCTGCTCACTTCTTCCCTTAAGCTTCCTTTCTTTTCTTCGATACTACAAAACATCAATTGTAATCTTATCACATTATGTATTAAGAATCTAGAATAGAAGCTTAAAAAAGTTAGTTAATGGATTTTACCTATATTAGAGCCATACGTTTCGACTCTCCCATCTCTTAGATCTCTTAGGTAAATGGGGGCAGCTTCCTCTCCACTGCCCCTGCTCTTGGCAATAAAAGCAAATCGACTCTTTTGGAACAACACATGGAACTACTTCAGACTTTTCCTTTCTCTTATGATCAAACTTTTCGATCATAGCATGTCTTTCGTTGCCATTTCCTATATCCATAGAGGTCTGGAAGGCAGATTCACCAATCAACTTTGCTTTTCTATTGCGCCAAACCATTGCTGATTCAGCAGCAATAAGCATATAGGTGAGATCTATAAGGGTCACGTCGCGGTTCATCATATAGTACTCTCTTACGAACTCACTATATGAGTTAGGAAGTGATTGAAGAACCCAATCAACAGCCATTTCCTCACAGACAACGGATCCCAACATTCTTAACCTATCAATGTGTGACTTCATCCCTAGGACGTGTGCACACACCGACTTTCCTTCTTTATGTTTACTTGCCAAAAGGGCTTGAGTGATCTTGAACTTTTCAAGCCTTTGAACTTGTGGGTTAGGGAGAATAATTGGAGGAGGATGAGGAAGTGAAGTATGATCTCTTGTTCCTCTATCGAATCGTGGAATATCATCTTCATGTGGAATGCTTGTTCCACGGGATTTGGGAAGACCATAGTTGTCGAACTTTGACATCTACAAAACGGGAGAAAACGAATTCAAGTTAGTTGATTGAATGAGTCCTTAGCAAATCACCCAAATGAGATACTAAGGCTAGGACCCAACACAATATTCTACAACTCGGGAGAGGGATGTCGTAACCCAAATTGCAGAACATTTGAAGGTAAGTGAATGACGATTCACTAATTTCCACCATGAAAAACGAAAAAGAAATTTAAGTTTTAAATCTATGAAAACTCCTAGATCCTTTGAGATTCATTGAACATTTCATTGGCATGTTTAAATCTCGATATGCCCCTCTTGTTTGTGACTGGGATGCCGAGGATCACAAAGCGGGTGTGAATAACCATGCAAACTTACATGGTGCCCTCACATCTTACAATCACCTATTCGATGTGCCGGTAAACCACACACGCTCCACCGAACTATGACAAACATTGAGTCACCCTTTGCTATCTTTGCTTAGAACCATTTAGTGTGCCGGTAAACCACACACGCTCCACTAACGTCTTTGCAAGGGCACAAAGTGTAATTTCATAGAATTGCATCAATTCACTTTTGCCTAAGTAACTAAGATTGGGAATTTTATGAAAACATTTAGTTACTTTAATAATTCATTCTACTTATAATGGAAGGTTTCGTCCCATCCTACTCGTTCGGCTAACGACCCTCCACTAGTCAAGAGTGCGGTGGGTAAGAGTGGATACCCATTCAATCGCCATTTTATAGGCAATTTCCTTAAACACCCCTTATAGACCAGCTTCGTGAATGACGCCTACTAACGGTAAGACTGACTTTTACACATACATATATATAATGTTAAAGTTTTAATATTATATATAGTATAGGGTGTATTTTACACTTTTAAAATATTAGGTGGTTTAATTTAACAATTATACTTTTAATTCAATTAAATTGTTAACCTAAACTTTTAGTTACTTTAATAATTCATTATACTTATAATGGAAGGTTTCGTCCCATCCTACCCGTTCGGCTAACGACCCTCCACTAGTCAAGAGTGCGGTGGGTAAGAGTGGATACCCATTCAATCGCCATTTTATAGGCAATTTCCTTAAACACCCCTTATAGACCAGCTTCGTGAATGAGGCCTACTAACGGTAAGACTGACTTTTACACATACATATATATAATGTTAAACTTTTAATGTTATATATAGTATAGGGTGTATTTTACACTTTTAAAATATTAGGTGGTTTAATTTAACAATTATACTTTTAATTCAATTAAATTGTTAACCTAAACTTTTATGGATTTATTAAACCTCTTTTAATTATACACTTTAATTAATTAATAAAACCATAAGTGTGTGATTTGAACTTTTTCAAAACAATACTAGGGTTTTAGAATTGAACATTCCTAAATTAAACTTTTAATCAACTTTTAAATTCCAAAACTTGAGGGCAAGTTTTGAAACATTTCAAAACATTAGGGTTTAGAATTTAAATATACATCAAAATTAAACTATTAATCAAAATTTAAATTCCAAAACTTGAGGGCAAGTTTTGAAACCTTTTTCAAAACATTAGGGTTTCAACTATTTAAATTTCAAAACAACAAGACTTTTGGGTTCAAATTTAAACTATAAAACCTAAAGGGGAAAATATGAAACTTTTCAAAGCACAGGGATCAAATAACAAATAATCTAAATTAACATTTAATCACATAATTATCCATATTTGATTTATTTAATGATTTCTTGCAAAATAATTTACCAATTTAATAAAAATAATTAATCAATTATCACATAAGGAAACAAATATTTTATTAATTGATAAATATCTTTAATTAGATCAAGAATATAGTCAAATATATCATAAAATCATATTTATATTGATCAAATATGATAAGGTAACTATCCCAAAGCAAAAACATCAGAAATCCCGAGATATGCTCCATCTGACGAGTTGACTCGTCGAGTCAAGCATGGACTCGTCGAGTCTGCATGGACTCGGCGAGTTCAGCTATGGACTCGGCGAGTCCAGCCTCTAGAAACCCAAAAATCGAATTTTTCATACATATCAAGCATCAATACAATAGAAACCAGTCTAGGCTCTGATACCACTGATGGGTTTTGGTCCTAAGAACATCCTATGTGCTCATACAAACCCTAATGCTTGGATCTAGGTTTCTCTATTGTACATGCAAGTTATCCAAGACTATAAACCCTAATTCTAGCATACAAGTAATCATATTAACATGAGAATAGGTTTATAATATTACCTTGATTGTTATGTAGCAATAACAATCCCAAATCTCCTTGTATTGACTTTGGAAGGCTTAGAGTCACAAGTGTCACTCCTCTAATGGTTCACAAACACCATAAGCAAGAGGATGAAGAGGAGAGAGGAAGGAGGCTGCCCAAAACGTGTTCTAACCCTAGAAGAAGTCTTCTCCACGTTTTTGAGTCATAAGGGTCTTATATATAGTTAGGAAATTAGGGTTATCTAACAAGAAAACCCTAATTTGGATGCTTAAGCCCTAAGCAACCCATGGACTCCTTTAATAAGGGCCTTGGACGATTTCCTTATGGGGTTCCCCATAGAATTCGTCCACCTTATAATAAAAGGCAATCCATGGCCCAAATTGCAATTATCTTATAATTACAATTCCAGTCCCTTAAGTTTATTTAATCTCTTTTAGTCCCAAAACTAATTACCAATTAATTATTAACTAATATTAATTAAACAATATAATTTCTCCTTTAATATATTATTCTAATAATATATTAATAAATCATATTTAATCCTTTCTCTCCATAATTCATCCTATCAAGTTGCTTTGGTGAAGGAAACCCAAAAGGACCATGCACCATCGGGTCAAGTACATACCAAAATAGTTATGGACTTAGACACTAATCCAACAGCTTCCACCACACTGGAGCCTGCCGGGAAATGTAGTGTTCTAAATACAACAGGAAGGGGCACACTGCCCGTTTCTACAAATCTCCGGCAAAGCCAATTAACCAAGTCCCCGGTGCTGGTGTGGGTCAGGCTTTCTGCGGTTGTGGCGAGGTGGGCCACTACAAAAGGAACTGCCCGAAGGCAGGGAATGTCGGTGGAGTGGGAAGAGTTTTGGCTATAGGCCACGAGGAAGTAGTTGTCGACCCCACAGTGGTCACTGGTACATTTCTCCTCGATAACTCTTGTGCATGTATATTGTTTGATAGTGGAGCGGAGAGGAGTTTCGTGAACCAAAAATTTGCTCACTTACTTAAGCAAAAATCACGAACACTTAAAGAACCGTTTATTGTAGAAATAACTAACAGAAAGACTGAGAGCACTAGCAGTATATACATAGGATTTACTCTAACTCTAGATAACCATTCATTTTCAATCGACCTCATGCCGGTCTCAATAAAAAGTTTCGACGTCATTATCGGCATGGATTGGTTGTGTATACATCGTGCTGACATCATGTGTTATGAACATGTTGTTCACCTTAATCTGCCGTCTAACGAAACTCTAGTAGTCTATGGCGACAAACCTGACACGAACCTTCGTATCATCTCGAGTATTCAAGCCCAGAAATACTTGCAAAAGGAATGCCGCGCATTCCTTGCTCACGTTGTCGATACGAGCCAAGAATCGAAAGATATAAAGAACATACAAGTAGTACGTAATTTTCCTGACATCTTTCCAGAAGAACTCCCAGGATTACCTGCACAACGTCAAGTCGAGTTCAGAATCGACTTAGGGGTCGTTTGATAGTTGCTGACTGGGTTAGAGTTGATTGGGTTAGAAGCTAATTGGGTTAGAAATTCTGACTGAGTCCACATCTGACTGAGTTTATGTTGTTTGATTATTTTTCTGACTGGCTGTGCTGAATGCTAAAAATGACCATTCTACCCTTTTGTTCTTGCAACTTAACATACATAACTAATCACTTGTAAGATCCATGGCTAACATTTATGCACTATAGATCATTTCTATTTTCTAATGGCATGCCATGAGCAATGTGAAACATATAGATTCATTTTTATTATTAAAAGTATGATATTATTGTTCATATTTTTTAGAAGATGAAAACTAAAGGAAGTACAAAAACACATACTATTAAATGTTAATCTCGAAACCAACAAGCCTAGAAAACAACTTACAACATTGTTTGTAGTTAATGTACACAAAATCAATAAGAAAACATAAACCAATCTTCCTTTTTAAAATTAAATGCCATATCAAACAAAATATTATTACTCTTCTCTCACAACCATTCAATATCATAAAATACATAACCTAAATTGTAATAAAAAAGATCACATCTTGCATAAAAAGAGTAGAGCACATCATCACGTTTATAGTACAAGACTCACATCACTGATTCTCAATAGCCTCTGGTGACCTACAGTTAAAACAAACAAAAAATTCCATTGGCAGTAAGCATGTATGTAACAGGAAGCAAATTCACATAAGATGATCAATAATAAAAACATGATGTTATATTGGACATCTGATATCAATTTTAGGCCCTTCATCCTTATCAATATAGACCCATCAAAAGCACAAAAATATGATGACTTTCCATTTACAAGAATATAATCAGAAAAGAATCTACCGATATGAAGAACAACAAGGACCAAGGCTGTAAAATCATTATTAAGACAGAATAATTGTCAATTGTGAAAGTACATGGGGATATTATAATGAGGGTCTGAGCAGGGGCAAATATAGACTCATTTTAATCAAAAAGTTTCATTTAAGCATTCCATCAAACACTTCATGTGCAACTAGAGTTACAAACATATTTAAAGGATTAATAATATGATGATAAACTAAAGTGATATTGGTATTTGATAAAGACTAATAAAATTGAAGAAAGGAGAAATACAACGTTAAAATTTGATAAAGCCATGGTGTTTCTATCTAACAAAAAGATACATACAAGGAAGAAAAATTGAACCAAACGTGATAGGAAAACCGAACAACAAAATAGGAAAATAGAGGTCTTTTCCTACTACGAAAAGGAGGTCGGAGCTCAGGTCGGAGTTGGGAGGAGCTGCTGGAAGAAATTGCGTCTGGGGAAGGAGAAGAAGAAACTACATCACATGTTAGGATAATGAGAAGGGCGCCCTCAATGGTGGTGCTGGTTGTAGCTGCGTCTGTGTAAAGGAGGGCAATCAAAGAAAAAGCTCAGTCAGCTCATATTTTTTTCAGGACCGAGTAAGGAGCTGGGTCAGCTCTTGATGACCGAGGCAGTCAATTTCGGGCTCTATCAAACGGTCTGACCGGACCGATTCAACCGAAATTTGCTGACCGGACCCAATCAACTCACTATCAAACAAAGCCTTAGTTCCATGGGCTACCCAAGTAGGCAAATCGCCCTATCGTCTAGCATTTGCAGAGATGCAAGAACTGTCCGGTCAACTTAACGAACTGCTCAGCAAGGGCTTTATAAGACCAAGCTTCTCACCCTGGGGAGCTCCGGTCTTGTTCGTCAAAAAGAAAGACGAATTGTTTCGTATGTGCATCGATTACAGGGAACTCAACAAGCTTACGGTCAAAAATCGTTACCCTCTTCCTCACATAGACAATTTATTTGACCAACTACAAGGGTCGAATTACTTTTTGAATATTGATCTGAGATCCGGGTATCACCAGTTACGAGTGTTTAAGGAGGATGTACCGAAGACAGCCTTTTGAACTCGTTATGGACATTACGAGTTTGTGGTGATGCCATTTGGATTGGCCAATGTACCCGCAATATTCATGGACTTAATGAATCGGGTATGCCGTCCTTACTTGGATCAGTTCGTCATTGTCTTCATTGATGACATACTTAACTACTCTCGTAGTAAGGAAGAGCATAGTAAGCATCTACGTCAGATCTTGGAAACATTACAATCAGAGAAGCTCTACACAAAGTTCTCTAAATGCGAGTTTTGGATCCGAAGAGTCGAATTTCAGTGTCACGTTGTTAGTGAAGAAGGAATTCACGTGGACCCTTCCAAAATTAAAACTATTGAGAACTGGTTAGCACCGAAGACGCCTACAGAAATTCGTCAATTTCTAGGCCTCGCTGGCTACTATCGTAGGTTCATTTAGAACTTCCTATCGAATTGCGAAACCTCTTACGACTTTGACCCAGAAGGGCGTGGCCTTTGACTGGGAAAAGAAGCAGGAGAAAGCGTTCCAAACGCTGAAGCGAGCCTTATGCACCTCACCGATACTATCCCTCCCATAAGTAATAGAAGACTTTGTGGTCTACTGCGATACATCCAATCAAGGGCTCGGTTGTGTTCTAATGCAACGAGGTAAGGTCATTGCCTACGCCTCAAGAGAGCTAAAGACACATGAGGTCAACTACACCATGCATGATCTTGAGTTAGGAGCAGTTGTGTTTGCTTTGAAGATTTAGAGACACTACCTATAGATACGAAGAGCACTATCTTTACAAACCACAAAAGCATACAACATATATTCGACCGGAAGGAGCTCAACATGAGACAACGACGGTGGGTCGAGCTACTCAGTGATTACGAATGCGAAATTCGTTATCATCCCGGCAAGGCCAACGTAGTAGCTGACGCCCTAAGTCGGAAAGAATACACTGGTCGTAGAGTCAAATCATTGATTATGACTATCCATTCACACTTGTCCACACAAATTAAGGAGGCTCAGCTCGACGCTTTGAAACCTGAAAATGTGGAGAGTGAATCCCTGAGAGGGATGGATAAGAACTTGGAAGTCAAGGGTGGCGGAGCCTTATATTTCATGGATCGGATCTGGACACCGAAGCATGGTGGCTTCAGAGACTTAGTCATTACCGAAGCGCACAACACTCGATATTCCGTCCACCCAGGTTCAGATAAGATGTGTCTGGATCTTAAAAAGTTATACTGGTGGCCTAACATGAAACCGGAGATTTCTACCTTCGTAAGTAAATGCCTTACTTGCGCCAAGGTTATGGTCGAATACCAGAAACCATCAGGTTTACTTCAACAGCTGGAGATACCTGAATGGAAGTGGGAGTGGATCACGATGGACTTCATAACCAAGTTTCCTAAGACAACGGCTGGTCTCGATACCATATGGGTTGTCGTTGATAGATTAACAAAGTCCGCACACATCCTTCCTATCAAAGAGACTGACAAGATAGAGAAACTAAAAAGAACATACATTAGAGAGATAGTACGAATGCATGGTCTTCCCATATCTATTATCTTTGATAGAGATAGTAGATTCACTTCGAGGTTCTGGCACCTGCTACAAAGTTCCCTTGGAACGAGGCTGGACATGAGTACAGCCTACCATCCGCAAACCGACGGACAAAGTGAGAGGACTATTCAAACCTTGGAAGATATGTTGTGATACTGTGTGATCGACTTTGGGAAGACATGGGATATTTATTTACTCCTTTTCAAGTTTTCCTACAATAACAGTTATCACACGAGCATAAAGGTTGCTCCATTTGAAGCCCTCTATGGCTGAAAATGCAGATCTCCTATGTGTTGGGCTAAGGTGGGTGACACGCAGTTAGCTAAAGGACGAGTTCCCAACAACACTCTCACAGGTCCAGAGATCATTTGGGAAACGACAGAGAAGATCTTTCAGATTCGTGAACGATTGAACGCCTCTAGAGACCGATAGAAAAGCTACGCAGACAAGAGAAGGATACCTTTGGAATTCCAGATTGGTGACCGTTTTTTTATTGAAGGTCTCACCCTGAAAGGGCTTGATATGCTTCGGAAAGCATGGACAGCTAAATCAAAGATACGTAGGGTCTTTCGAGATTCTCGCTAGAATCGGCCCTGTAGCTTACAAACTCAATCTACCTCGTGAACTAAGTAACGTACATTCTACTTTCCACGTCTCAAACTTGAAAAAGTGCCTATCCGACGAGACTCTTGTAATCCAAATCGACGAGATTAGGATCAACGAGAGCCTCAAATTCATGGAAGAACCAGTAGAGATCATGGACCGAGAGGTCAAGCAAACGAAGCAAAGTCATATCCCGATAGTGAAGGTTCGCTGAAACGCCAAGCGAGGACCTGAATTCACTTGGGAGCACGACGATCAAATGAAACTGAAATATCCTCATCTTTTCGCTTATTTATTTGTATTAACTTAATTGCTTGAACTCTAACTTCGGGATGAAATTCTCTCTAACGGGGGGATGATGTGACAACCTGAAATTTCTAGCTTGTATAAACTTTCAAATTCAATCAAAGACGGACTCGTTTTGCTTCCAGTTATCACTATTTAGAATCTATTTTGAGTATTCAAACCCTAGTGCATCAAAGGAATCAGTATTTAGAAGTGCCAGTTTAAGTTCTAAACTACCTTGCAACCGTAAACCTCCTCAAAAGGGAGTTTACGGTCGAGACCTTGAGTTTACGGTCAGGGTGACCGTAAACTCCTCCCTATATATATATATATATATATATATATATATATATATATATATATATATATATATATATATATATATATATATATATAATGGTTGATCATTTTAGCCATTCTTTTCACTTTTCAAGCATAGGAGCCGATTTCTCTCTAAAAAAATCATAAGATTTTTGCTTCCAAATCTTCAAGCAAGTAAGTGATTCCTTCCTTTGGGTGTTAATCCTTCCTATATCCATGATTCAATTTTGATTAATCCATGGATTTCATCTTTTAATCTAGGTCTTCAAGAATTCTCAAGAACACCTTAGTGTTTTGGACCGAAAACACCTTTCTTTGCCTTCAAATCGTAAGTATCATCCTCTTATACTTATATCTAGTTGGAATTCTTGTGTTTGGCCTTGAAATCATCACTTTTTCATGAACAAAAGGTGTTTACGGTCTAGTGCATCTCCTTAGACTGTAAACCCTATGATCGTAAACACATGGGACCGTAAACACATTGAACCGTGAACCCATGGAACTGTGAACACATAGGACCGTGAACCACTTTGACCATAAACTCTTATGGTCATGCCTCATGGACCGTAAACTCAATAGGGTGGTCTACACCCTTAGTGTGCAATCATATGTGATTGTATCCCTTAAAATCTTAGAGTTTTCTGGTCTTTAAGGGTGTTACCCTTCTTAATTAATTGTTTAGACACTAATTACGTATACATACATGTCATTATATGGTTATTAGGATCTTTGTGTGCTAAAGGTTCCACCTGACACTCTACATCTATTTCCAAACATATTACAGTACCACTCACTACAGGTGAGTTCATACCCCTTAATCTACCTTTTAAATGATTTTAAATGCTTTTATGGGGGGAATACAAGTTGAAACATTATAGTTATTATATCAATCACATGTGATTAATAACTATCAAACAAATGGATTTACTATACTTTTAACTGTTTTACCAAACAAACTACTTAAAAATGTTTATCAAACTCTTTTACATGCTAAACTCTTCATCAAACTTGTTCTTATATGCCAAACTGCCTTTAAAATTCATTTTATAAAATGACACCAAGTCATCAATATTTATTATTAAACTCTTCAAAATGTTTTACAAAACTTCTTTTTAAACTTATATATTGTCAAATGCATGTCTATATATGTATACTTATATAAGTAATGTTTAAAGGACTTAGGACTGATAACTCGCTTTATTTCCTTTTCCTTGTTTGGATGTGGCCTGAGAGTATAGGTTATTTTTTCGAATGTCGTTTAAATATTAGTTATATATTATGTATACATGTATAGATATAATAGTATCATCAATTAGTTTAGTACCTTTGGGTAGCATAGGTATACCTTCATTCATTCAAACCACATAAATTACTAGTAAACTATAATAGGTATAGTTTAGGAAGTCACTACTCATTATTTCTAGTACAATGAAACATACAAGGAGTCAGTTCATACATGATTCAATACATACTATAACGAGAAACAGATAGATGTAACGCCCGCAAAATCCGGGCTAGTCAAATTAGAGGCAATAAGGGTCGAAAACGACTTTTCGACAAAATATTATTTAGAATAAATAATCTTAACCAAGTTGTAGTATATGTCACGAGGTTTTCGTACATATAAAGAACGCCGAAATCTGAGTTATAACGAAGAAGTTATGGCCCGTCGAAGTTTTACGGCAAAACCGGCACGGCACCGGGAAGCGTAAATAGTGAATTTACGATAGAGTGAGATTTAGCCTTAGCAATCTAAACGAAAGTTGTAGTATATGTTAAACTAAGAACGTCGATAAAAAGAACGCCCAAATCTGACTTCGTATGAGGAAGTTATGATTTTTCTAAGATTCGGCTTAGCAGTGCACGGCCCGAAACTCGAATTTTAGTTCAAGCGGTTTTTGGCTTACGCGACCTAAATGAGAGTTGAAGATCTCATTAATAGGAACTCAACGGTAAAAAGATGGACAAAAACGGAGTTCGTATGAAGGAGTTACGAATTCTTCGCGGTCATTTAACAGTCTAAACGCCTCCTACAGTTAAATTTGAGATCGGTCGAGAATTAGCCGACGGAGTCAAAATGAAAGTTGTAGATCTTGATTTTACCTACGCGTGGATATAAAGAACGTCGAAAACGGAGCTCGTATGCGAAAGTTATGATTTTTCTAAGTTCGGAGGCTGATACGCGATAGGGGGTGACGTGGCACCACCAGAATTGGACACGTGGCACCACCAGAAGGCCACCACATGGACCAACTCGGCGAGTCATGACTCAGACTCGACGAGTCCATCAGATTTCTCCCCTATAAATAGAGGTGCCGGGTTCCCTCATTTTCTCACCCCTCAACCTTCTTCTTTCTCTCTCTATACTCTCTCTCTAAGCTCCTTAAGCCCCCTAAAGCCTAGGTAAACCCCCTAGCACCCGAAGGAAGCCCCGAGGCTCCCGGAGTTCCGAGAAAAGAGCCTTTCGGCTCGGAAACGCTGCTCCAGCGAAGCCCGGTTTTGCGAAAAACCCGCTGTAAGTGAGCTATGCCTACGCTATCTTTAGTATAGCTTATGTTTTAATATAGTAACATTATTAGGAACTTATAATGAGTATTTGGGCTATTATTATGAGTTATATTGAGTGTTATTTAACGCTTATATAATAATAATAATAGTCAGACTATTAATTAGTCACGGTTATCGTTAGACTAAACCCTAGTGGTACTGGTACTAGGTTTTATCGAAGGAATATCGATTTGAGAATATCGAAGCGCTGTCCGAGTGCTGAGTCACCACCTACTCAAGTGAGTGCATGGTCCCTTTCATCTTACACATAGATATGAAGTATTTTAATATAAATTACGTGCTATGTGTGCATATTGTTTGAATACTTGTTGTCTATGCTGGATGAATGATTTATACATGTTTTAAATGATTTAAACTGTATATTTATTTTATATCTACAAAGATGTTGGGATAAAACATGGGTAGATGAAGTAGTTTGTGAGTGATGAAATAAAATTATGAGAGATAGGTGATGATAGGAAGGTGATGATAATTAGGTGAGGATAGATAGGTGATTATGAATCGGTGATGTAGGATACTACGACCTTGTCTAGACAATGTGGAGATGTAGTCATCTACCAGACTATAGATGGCGACCACGGACTATTATAGACAACCCCGTGGAAACACCAGCAGGCTAGTAACCTGTAGGTGATGAATTACGAGTTCAGGCGATGTTGCAACTACGTATTCATGCGATGATAGTCTAACCCTTATTATGATGTACGAGTCCAGGCGATGTTGCGGCTACGTATTCATGCGATGATAGTCTAACCCTTATTATGATGTACGAGTCCAGGCGATGTTGCGGCTACGTATTCATGCGATGATAGACCAACCCTTATCATGATTTACAAGTCCAGGTGATGTTGTGACTACGTAATCATGCGATGATACCCTAACACTTGCTAGACACATATTGAGGGAGTAATCCCCGGATTAGTATTGTCTATGCAATGTAGGCGATGATCCTTAGATAAAGTTCGTAGGAACAATCATATAAGGAAATACGATGTAAGGAGATGAGAAGTAAATATGATATAGGAGATGACCCTTGAAATAATATCTTTAGGGAAGACTAAAAGAAGATAATGGGGATGGGTAATTGGGTTGATTGTTTGATTGTTTAAACATAATAACTATATTATTGTGGGTTGAAAACCCTATGTACTCACCAGGTTTCCCAACCTGACCCACTCAGTTTATTTACATCACAGGTGACGATATGAAGTGACATTACACTGAGAGATTTAAAGAGATGTAGATCACTAGTGTAAATAATTGTAAGTTCTGTTTATGCTTATGTTTCTGTATTAACAATGACATCCCAAACGTTTTAAAATGAAATAGATACGTTTCTTCGAAAATGTTTTAATAACGTATTTATCATGATTTTCTGGGAACAAATTCCGCAACCTTTTTATAAAATGAAGTACTCTGATTTTTATAAAGCATAAACAAAATCGGTCTTTTATGGCCGTGAAAATGGGGATGTCACAGTTGGTATCAGAGCATTAGTTTAAGCGAACTAGGAATATGGATTTATTTCTAGACTTAAACTTAGAATGCTAAGCGATGATTGTGAGGTGTGAGCACTAGCTTATTTTAGGAATGATGCCTAAATTGCTTTTATGTGCTAAATGATTTGTTATGCTATAGTTTGATCGGATCTATGGTCTGTTGCCGACCGGATCTGGAAACCTTATGTGTTTAGGATTCTAAACGTACGACTACGATATTAGAACTAGCATGTAAACGTTTCGGAGTGATAAGGATGATTTAAACGTCAATCCTAAGTAAAGGTCTAGATTCACCTCATTAGGTGTATAGATCAAGATGGTAAGAACACGTAGCGGAAACGTGAATGCAAATGGGAACCGAGATCAGCCCCCAGTGATTGAGCAAATACCGGTGATGGAAGCCACTGCTGAGCTAGTCACAATGGCCAGAGTGCAAGCGATGATCCAAGCGATGTTGGATCGTCAAATGGAGGAAACCAGGCGTTTGCTCCAGCAAAATCGAGAGGAGGCGACCATTCAGATCGAACGGCCCGAGTTAAACGAGGGGCAGACTGAGGAGGGAAACTACAGTGGGACTGTTGGTCAAGCCAACCCACCAATGGTTAAGCAAAACCACCAGGATGGAGGAAATGATGGACGTGGATGCAAATACAAGGATTTCATGGCGTCCAAACCACCGAGTCTATCTGGAAGCCCGACGCCGGTGGAAGTCATAAACTGGATCTCCGAGATGGAGACGATGTTTGAGAGTTGTGAGTGTAGCAACAGGCAAAAGACCGCTCTCGCGGTTCCTCTGTTGAAATCTGGAGTACTAAGCTGGTGGAAGCTACTAGCTGATTCGATGCCCAAAGGAGAAGCGAGCAAGATGTCATGGGAGGATTTTCTGGTGCAGCTAAAAATGCAGTACTGCTCTGAACAGGATCTTCTGGAAATCAACAACGAGTTTCAGAATCTAAAGAAGGGAAAGATGAGTGTCATCGAGTATGCTGCAAGTTTTACGGAGAAAATGAAGCTTGTTCCTTATCTAGTTCCAACTGAACTCTCCAAGGTCAATAAGTTTGCCCATGGATTACCAGCAGACTTTGGTCCAATGGTCAAACAAGCAACCACTTTGAAAGCCGCCATCTGGGCAGCCAAGAATGTTGAGACCCAAATAAGGGAAAAGGGTCTGGAGAAAGTTGAAGTTGGTGAGAAGAGGAAGTCGGAAGGATCCTCAAGACCTGATAATAAGGGAAAGTTCTCGAAGTCTAACCTGGACGACCGAAGGAATGAAGCCAAGTGGTGTGAGAAGTGCAAGAAGAAGCACTTCGGAAGATGCGATGGTGAAGTGACGTGCTATAAGTGTGGTAGGACCGGTCACTATTCCAGAGATTGTACATTCAGCAACAAGAAGTGCTACGAATGTGGAAATGATGGGCATATTTCAAAGAACTGTCCAAAGAAAAACGAAGCTGCAAGACCAAATGCTCCGCCGAAACCAAGGGCATTTCACATGATCCTTGACGAAGCAGAGAACCGTGCGAGGAATCAAGGATGAGGACTTCATATCCGAAGATCAAGTTATGCAGTAGCCATAGTATTGTATGATGTAGCCTATTAGAGGCATAGCCTAGGGTGAACTTGAACACCTATGTAATCATTTCAAGAAATAATATAAAACCTTTGTTTCGTTATCTGATGTGTTAAGTTGATTCGCTGCATGGTGACTTGGGAAACTGCGAGACAATACTTGGGACGAGTATGAGTAGGTGTGAATGGTAGTAGAGGCCTATACTACCGGAAGCACAGGACTCACACTTGGATCAGGGAAAGTCACAAGGTTACCAAGAAGCTAGTAATTGATTTCGTTTTATTCAAGTGTGTTGTTACCATCGTTTCGGTAATGACTAAGAAGATTGTTGATATTCCGACCCTTGTGGTCATATCGAATCGAGTCCGACTACGATGAGTATGTTGTGTGGTTTAGAGAAACAAGTTTGATGTAGCGTCCGACTTAAACCAAACGGTTGAAATCAAAGCGATTAATAGAAGTATCGCACTCGTTGTTAAAGAAGTTGGTAGCTGGAAATGCCAAATGTTAAAAGGTGATTATATCACATTAGAACATGAAGGAAGGCATAGCTTGTTTTAGAATTTAACTCTAAGAGACCTAAGTCTAAGTGTTGCAACGTACGATGATAGGTCGTTAGAATATGACACATCGATCTATAGTAGTAATAAAAGAACTTATCTCAAGTCTGTATCCAGCAAGGATCGAGATTGTGACTTGAAGGTCATAATTTGGAGTCTAACCTTAGAGAGCAGGTGCGCGATCAAGTACTGCTTGCAGTCAATGAGTCTAAAGAGATAGACTTGAAGGAATATAGAAGTTATAAATTATTACCTAGGATGAAGAAATGATGAATGGAGTCAATATACGAGCCCTGTTTCGTTAATGATTCCGGGACGTAATCATCCTAAGGGGGAGATAATTGTAACGCCCGCAAAATCCGGGCTAGTCAAATTAGAGGCAATAAGGGTCGAAAACGACTTTTCGACAAAATATTATTTAGAATAAATAATCTTAACCAAGTTGTAGTATATGTCACGAGGTTTCCGTACATATAAAGAACGCCGAAATCTGAGTTATAACGAAGAAGTTATGGCCCGTCGAAGTTTTACGGCAAAACCGGCACGGCACCGGGAAGCGTAAATAGTGAATTTACGATAGAGTGAGATTTAGCCTTAGCAATCTAAACGAAAGTTGTAGTATATGTTAAACTAAGAACGTCGATAAAAAGAACGCCCAAATCTGACTTCGTATGAGGAAGTTATGATTTTTCTAAGATTCGGCTTAGCAGTGCACGGCCCGAAACTCGAATTTTAGTTCAAGCGGTTTTTGGCTTACGCGACCTAAATGAGAGTTGAAGATCTCATTAATAGGAACTCAACGGTAAAAAGATGGACAAAAACGGAGTTCGTATGAAGGAGTTACGAATTCTTCGCGGTCATTTAACAGTCTAAACGCCTCCTACAGTTAAATTTGAGATCGGTCGAGAATTAGCTGACGGAGTCTAAATGAAAGTTGTAGATCTTGATTTTACCTACGCGTGGATATAAAGAACGTCGAAAACGGAGCTCGTATGCGAAAGTTATGATTTTTCTAAGTTCGGAGGCTGATACGCGATAGGGGGTGACGTGGCACCACCAGAATTGGACACGTGGCACCACCAGAAGGCCACCACATGGACCAACTCGGCGAGTCATGACTCAGACTCGACGAGTCCATCAGATTTCTCCCCTATAAATAGAGGTGCCGGGTTCCCTCATTTTCTCACCCCTCAACCTTCTTCTTTCTCTCTCTATACTCTCTCTCTAAGCTCCTTAAGCCCCCTAAAGCCTAGGTAAACCCCCTAGCACCCGAAGGAAGCCCCGAGGCTCCCGGAGTTCCGAGAAAAGAGCCTTTCGGCTCGGAAACGCTGCTCCAGCGAAGCCCGGTTTTGCGAAAAACCCGCTGTAAGTGAGCTATGCCTACGCTATCTTTAGTATAGCTTATGTTTTAATATAGTAACATTATTAGGAACTTATAATGAGTATTTGGGCTATTATTATGAGTTATATTGAGTGTTATTTAACGCTTATATAATAATAATAATAGTCAGACTATTAATTAGTCACGGTTATCGTTAGACTAAACCCTAGTGGTACTGGTACTAGGTTTTATCGAAGGAATATCGATTTGAGAATATCGAAGCGCTGTCCGAGTGCTGAGTCACCACCTACTCAAGTGAGTGCATGGTCCCTTTCATCTTACACATAGATATGAAGTATTTTAATATAAATTACGTGCTATGTGTGCATATTGTTTGAATACTTGTTGTCTATGCTGGATGAATGATTTATACATGTTTTAAATGATTTAAACTGTATATTTATTTTATATCTACAAAGATGTTGGGATAAAACATGGGTAGATGAAGTAGTTTGTGAGTGATGAAATAAAATTATGAGAGATAGGTGATGATAATTAGGTGAGGATAGATAGGTGATTATGAATCGGTGATGTAGGATACTACGACCTTGTCCGACAATGTGGAGATGTAGTCATCTACCAGACTATAGATGGCGACCACGGACTATTATAGACAACCCCGTGGAAACACCAGCAGGCTAGTAACCTGTAGGTGATGAATTACGAGTTCAGGCGATGTTGCAACTACGTATTCATGCGATGATAGTCTAACCCTTATTATGATGTACGAGTCCAGGCGATGTTGCGGCTACGTATTCATGCGATGATAGTCTAACCCTTATTATGATGTACGAGTCCAGGCGATGTTGCGGCTACGTATTCATGCGATGATAGACCAACCCTTATCATGATTTACAAGTCCAGGTGATGTTGTGACTACGTAATCATGCGATGATACCCTAACACTTGCTAGACACATATTGAGGGAGTAATCCCCGGATTAGTATTGTCTATGCAATGTAGGCGATGATCCTTAGATAAAGTTCGTAGGAACAATCATATAAGGAAATACGATGTAAGGAGATGAGAAGTAAATATGATATAGGAGATGACCCTTGAAATAATATCTTTAGGGAAGACTAAAAGAAGATAATGGGGATGGGTAATTGGGTTGATTGTTTGATTGTTTAAACATAATAACTATATTATTGTGGGTTGAAAACCCTATGTACTCACCAGGTTTCCCAACCTGACCCACTCAGTTTATTTACATCACAGGTGACGATATGAAGTGACATTACACTGAGAGATTTAAAGAGATGTAGATCACTAGTGTAAATAATTGTAAGTTCTGTTTATGCTTATGTTTCTGTATTAACAATGACATCCCAAACGTTTTAAAATGAAATAGATACGTTTCTTCGAAAATGTTTTAATAACGTATTTATCATGATTTTCTGGGAACAAATTCCGCAACCTTTTTATAAAATGAAGTACTCTGATTTTTATAAAGCATAAACAAAATCGGTCTTTTATGGCCGTGAAAATGGGGATGTCACAGTTGGTATCAGAGCATTAGTTTAAGCGAACTAGGAATATGGATTTATTTCTAGACTTAAACTTAGAATGCTAAGCGATGATTGTGAGGTGTGAGCACTAGCTTATTTTAGGAATGATGCCTAAATTGCTTTTATGTGCTAAATGATTTGTTATGCTATAGTTTGATCGGATCTATGGTCTGTTGCCGACCGGATCTGGAAACCTTATGTGTTTAGGATTCTAAACGTACGACTACGATATTAGAACTAGCATGTAAACGTTTCGGAGTGATAAGGATGATTTAAACGTCAATCCTAAGTAAAGGTCTAGATTCACCTCATTAGGTGTATAGATCAAGATGGTAAGAACACGTAGCGGAAACGTGAATGCAAATGGGAACCGAGATCAGCCCCCAGTGATTGAGCAAATACCGGTGATGGAAGCCACTGCTGAGCTAGTCACAATGGCCGGAGTGCAAGCGATGATCCAAGCGATGTTGGATCGTCAAATGGAGGAAACCAGGCGTTTGCTCCAGCAAAATCGAGAGGAGGCGACCATTCAGATCGAACGGCCCGAGTTAAACGAGGGGCAGACTGAGGAGGGAAACTACAGTGGGACTGTTGGTCAAGCCAACCCACCAATGGTTAAGCAAAACCACCAGGATGGAGGAAATGATGGACGTGGATGCAAATACAAGGATTTCATGGCGTCCAAACCACCGAGTCTATCTGGAAGCCCGACGCCGGTGGAAGTCATAAACTGGATCTCCGAGATGGAGACGATGTTTGAGAGTTGTGAGTGTAGCAACAGGCAAAAGACCGCTCTCGCGGTTCCTCTGTTGAAATCTGGAGTACTAAGCTGGTGGAAGCTACTAGCTGATTCGATGCCCAAAGGAGAAGCGAGCAAGATGTCATGGGAGGATTTTCTGGTGCAGCTAAAAATGCAGTACTGCTCTGAACAGGATCTTCTGGAAATCAACAACGAGTTTCAGAATCTAAAGAAGGGAAAGATGAGTGTCATCGAGTATGCTGCAAGTTTTACGGAGAAAATGAAGCTTGTTCCTTATCTAGTTCCAACTGAACTCTCCAAGGTCAATAAGTTTGCCCATGGATTACCAGCAGACTTTGGTCCAATGGTCAAACAAGCAACCACTTTGAAAGCCGCCATCTGGGCAGCCAAGAATGTTGAGACCCAAATAAGGGAAAAGGGTCTGGAGAAAGTTGAAGTTGGTGAGAAGAGGAAGTCGGAAGGATCCTCAAGACCTGATAATAAGGGAAAGTTCTCGAAGTCTAACCTGGACGACCGAAGGAATGAAGCCAAGTGGTGTGAGAAGTGCAAGAAGAAGCACTTCGGAAGATGCGATGGTGAAGTGACGTGCTATAAGTGTGGTAGGACCGGTCACTATTCCAGAGATTGTACATTCAGCAACAAGAAGTGCTACGAATGTGGAAATGATGGGCATATTTCAAAGAACTGTCCAAAGAAAAACGAAGCTGCAAGACCAAATGCTCCGCCGAAACCAAGGGCATTTCACATGATCCTTGACGAAGCAGAGAACCGTGCGAGGAATCAAGGATGAGGACTTCATATCCGAAGATCAAGTTATGCAGTAGCCATAGTATTGTATGATGTAGCCTATTAGAGGCATAGCCTAGGGTGAACTTGAACACCTATGTAATCATTTCAAGAAATAATATAAAACCTTTGTTTCGTTATCTGATGTGTTAAGTTGATTCGCTGCATGGTGACTTGGGAAACTGCGAGACAATACTTGGGACGAGTATGAGTAGGTGTGAATGGTAGTAGAGGCCTATACTACCGGAAGCACAGGACTCACACTTGGATCAGGGAAAGTCACAAGGTTACCAAGAAGCTAGTAATTGATTTCGTTTTATTCAAGTGTGTTGTTACCATCGTTTCGGTAATGACTAAGAAGATTGTTGATATTCCGACCCTTGTGGTCATATCGAATCGAGTCCGACTACGATGAGTATGTTGTGTGGTTTAGAGAAACAAGTTTGATGTAGCGTCCGACTTAAACCAAACGGTTGAAATCAAAGCGATTAATAGAAGTATCGCACTCGTTGTTAAAGAAGTTGGTAGCTGGAAATGCCAAATGTTAAAAGGTGATTATATCACATTAGAACATGAAGGAAGGCATAGCTTGTTTTAGAATTTAACTCTAAGAGACCTAAGTCTAAGTGTTGCAACGTACGATGATAGGTCGTTAGAATATGACACATCGATCTATAGTAGTAATAAAAGAACTTATCTCAAGTCTGTATCCAGCAAGGATCGAGATTGTGACTTGAAGGTCATAATTTGGAGTCTAACCTTAGAGAGCAGGTGCGCGATCAAGTACTGCTTGCAGTCAATGAGTCTAAAGAGATAGACTTGAAGGAATATAGAAGTTATAAATTATTACCTAGGATGAAGAAATGATGAATGGAGTCAATATACGAGCCCTGTTTCGTTAATGATTCCGGGACGTAATCATCCTAAGGGGGAGATAATTGTAACGCCCGCAAAATCCGGGCTAGTCAAATTAGAGGCAATAAGGGTCGAAAACGACTTTTCGACAAAATATTATTTAGAATAAATAATCTTAACCAAGTTGTAGTATATGTCACGAGGTTTCCGTACATATAAAGAACGCCGAAATCTGAGTTATAACGAAGAAGTTATGGCCCGTCGAAGTTTTACGGCAAAACCGGCACGGCACCGGGAAGCGTAAATAGTGAATTTACGATAGAGTGAGATTTAGCCTTAGCAATCTAAACGAAAGTTGTAGTATATGTTAAACTAAGAACGTCGATAAAAAGAACGCCCAAATCTGACTTCGTATGAGGAAGTTATGATTTTTCTAAGATTCGGCTTAGCAGTGCACGGCCCGAAACTCGAATTTTAGTTCAAGCGGTTTTTGGCTTACGCGACCTAAATGAGAGTTGAAGATCTCATTAATAGGAACTCAACGGTAAAAAGATGGACAAAAACGGAGTTCGTATGAAGGAGTTACGAATTCTTCGCGGTCATTTAACAGTCTAAACGCCTCCTACAGTTAAATTTGAGATCGGTCGAGAATTAGCTGACGGAGTCTAAATGAAAGTTGTAGATCTTGATTTTACCTACGCGTGGATATAAAGAACGTCGAAAACGGAGCTCGTATGCGAAAGTTATGATTTTTCTAAGTTCGGAGGCTGATACGCGATAGGGGGTGACGTGGCACCACCAGAATTGGACACGTGGCACCACCAGAAGGCCACCACATGGACCAACTCGGCGAGTCATGACTCAGACTCGACGAGTCCATCAGATTTCTCCCCTATAAATAGAGGTGCCGGGTTCCCTCATTTTCTCACCCCTCAACCTTCTTCTTTCTCTCTCTATACTCTCTCTCTAAGCTCCTTAAGCCCCCTAAAGCCTAGGTAAACCCCCTAGCACCCGAAGGAAGCCCCGAGGCTCCCGGAGTTCCGAGAAAAGAGCCTTTCGGCTCGGAAACGCTGCTCCAGCGAAGCCCGGTTTTGCGAAAAACCCGCTGTAAGTGAGCTATGCCTACGCTATCTTTAGTATAGCTTATGTTTTAATATAGTAACATTATTAGGAACTTATAATGAGTATTTGGGCTATTATTATGAGTTATATTGAGTGTTATTTAACGCTTATATAATAATAATAATAGTCAGACTATTAATTAGTCACGGTTATCGTTAGACTAAACCCTAGTGGTACTGGTACTAGGTTTTATCGAAGGAATATCGATTTGAGAATATCGAAGCGCTGTCCGAGTGCTGAGTCACCACCTACTCAAGTGAGTGCATGGTCCCTTTCATCTTACACATAGATATGAAGTATTTTAATATAAATTACGTGCTATGTGTGCATATTGTTTGAATACTTGTTGTCTATGCTGGATGAATGATTTATACATGTTTTAAATGATTTAAACTGTATATTTATTTTATATCTACAAAGATGTTGGGATAAAACATGGGTAGATGAAGTAGTTTGTGAGTGATGAAATAAAATTATGAGAGATAGGTGATGATAATTAGGTGAGGATAGATAGGTGATTATGAATCGGTGATGTAGGATACTACGACCTTGTCCGACAATGTGGAGATGTAGTCATCTACCAGACTATAGATGGCGACCACGGACTATTATAGACAACCCCGTGGAAACACCAGCAGGCTAGTAACCTGTAGGTGATGAATTACGAGTTCAGGCGATGTTGCAACTACGTATTCATGCGATGATAGTCTAACCCTTATTATGATGTACGAGTCCAGGCGATGTTGCGGCTACGTATTCATGCGATGATAGTCTAACCCTTATTATGATGTACGAGTCCAGGCGATGTTGCGGCTACGTATTCATGCGATGATAGACCAACCCTTATCATGATTTACAAGTCCAGGTGATGTTGTGACTACGTAATCATGCGATGATACCCTAACACTTGCTAGACACATATTGAGGGAGTAATCCCCGGATTAGTATTGTCTATGCAATGTAGGCGATGATCCTTAGATAAAGTTCGTAGGAACAATCATATAAGGAAATACGATGTAAGGAGATGAGAAGTAAATATGATATAGGAGATGACCCTTGAAATAATATCTTTAGGGAAGACTAAAAGAAGATAATGGGGATGGGTAATTGGGTTGATTGTTTGATTGTTTAAACATAATAACTATATTATTGTGGGTTGAAAACCCTATGTACTCACCAGGTTTCCCAACCTGACCCACTCAGTTTATTTACATCACAGGTGACGATATGAAGTGACATTACACTGAGAGATTTAAAGAGATGTAGATCACTAGTGTAAATAATTGTAAGTTCTGTTTATGCTTATGTTTCTGTATTAACAATGACATCCCAAACGTTTTAAAATGAAATAGATACGTTTCTTCGAAAATGTTTTAATAACGTATTTATCATGATTTTCTGGGAACAAATTCCGCAACCTTTTTATAAAATGAAGTACTCTGATTTTTATAAAGCATAAACAAAATCGGTCTTTTATGGCCGTGAAAATGGGGATGTCACAGTTGGTATCAGAGCATTAGTTTAAGCGAACTAGGAATATGGATTTATTTCTAGACTTAAACTTAGAATGCTAAGCGATGATTGTGAGGTGTGAGCACTAGCTTATTTTAGGAATGATGCCTAAATTGCTTTTATGTGCTAAATGATTTGTTATGCTATAGTTTGATCGGATCTATGGTCTGTTGCCGACCGGATCTGGAAACCTTATGTGTTTAGGATTCTAAACGTACGACTACGATATTAGAACTAGCATGTAAACGTTTCGGAGTGATAAGGATGATTTAAACGTCAATCCTAAGTAAAGGTCTAGATTCACCTCATTAGGTGTATAGATCAAGATGGTAAGAACACGTAGCGGAAACGTGAATGCAAATGGGAACCGAGATCAGCCCCCAGTGATTGAGCAAATACCGGTGATGGAAGCCACTGCTGAGCTAGTCACAATGGCCGGAGTGCAAGCGATGATCCAAGCGATGTTGGATCGTCAAATGGAGGAAACCAGGCGTTTGCTCCAGCAAAATCGAGAGGAGGCGACCATTCAGATCGAACGGCCCGAGTTAAACGAGGGGCAGACTGAGGAGGGAAACTACAGTGGGACTGTTGGTCAAGCCAACCCACCAATGGTTAAGCAAAACCACCAGGATGGAGGAAATGATGGACGTGGATGCAAATACAAGGATTTCATGGCGTCCAAACCACCGAGTCTATCTGGAAGCCCGACGCCGGTGGAAGTCATAAACTGGATCTCCGAGATGGAGACGATGTTTGAGAGTTGTGAGTGTAGCAACAGGCAAAAGACCGCTCTCGCGGTTCCTCTGTTGAAATCTGGAGTACTAAGCTGGTGGAAGCTACTAGCTGATTCGATGCCCAAAGGAGAAGCGAGCAAGATGTCATGGGAGGATATTCTGGTGCAGCTAAAAATGCAGTACTGCTCTGAACAGGATCTTCTGGAAATCAACAACGAGTTTCAGAATCTAAAGAAGGGAAAGATGAGTGTCATCGAGTATGCTGCAAGTTTTACGGAGAAAATGAAGCTTGTTCCTTATCTAGTTCCAACTGAACTCTCCAAGGTCAATAAGTTTGCCCATGGATTACCAGCAGACTTTGGTCCAATGGTCAAACAAGCAACCACTTTGAAAGCCGCCATCTGGGCAGCCAAGAATGTTGAGACCCAAATAAGGGAAAAGGGTCTGGAGAAAGTTGAAGTTGGTGAGAAGAGGAAGTCGGAAGGATCCTCAAGACCTGATAATAAGGGAAAGTTCTCGAAGTCTAACCTGGACGACTGAAGGAATGAAGCCAAGTGGTGTGAGAAGTGCAAGAAGAAGCACTTCGGAAGATGCGATGGTGAAGTGACGTGCTATAAGTGTGGTAGGACCGGTCACTATTCCAGAGATTGTACATTCAGCAACAAGAAGTGCTACGAATGTGGAAATGATGGGCATATTTCAAAGAACTGTCCAAAGAAAAACGAAGCTGCAAGACCAAATGCTCCGCCGAAACCAAGGGCATTTCACATGATCCTTGACGAAGCAGAGAACCGTGCGAGGAATCAAGGATGAGGACTTCATATCCGAAGATCAAGTTATGCAGTAGCCATAGTATTGTATGATGTAGCCTATTAGAGGCATAGCCTAGGGTGAACTTGAACACCTATGTAATCATTTCAAGAAATAATATAAAACCTTTGTTTCGTTATCTGATGTGTTAAGTTGATTCGCTGCATGGTGACTTGGGAAACTGCGAGACAATACTTGGGACGAGTATGAGTAGGTGTGAATGGTAGTAGAGGCCTATACTACCGGAAGCACAGGACTCACACTTGGATCAGGGAAAGTCACAAGGTTACCAAGAAGCTAGTAATTGATTTCGTTTTATTCAAGTGTGTTGTTACCATCGTTTCGGTAATGACTAAGAAGATTGTTGATATTCCGACCCTTGTGGTCATATCGAATCGAGTCCGACTACGATGAGTATGTTGTGTGGTTTAGAGAAACAAGTTTGATGTAGCGTCCGACTTAAACCAAACGGTTGAAATCAAAGCGATTAATAGAAGTATCGCACTCGTTGTTAAAGAAGTTGGTAGCTGGAAATGCCAAATGTTAAAAGGTGATTATATCACATTAGAACATGAAGGAAGGCATAGCTTGTTTTAGAATTTAACTCTAAGAGACCTAAGTCTAAGTGTTGCAACGTACGATGATAGGTCGTTAGAATATGACACATCGATCTATAGTAGTAATAAAAGAACTTATCTCAAGTCTGTATCCAGCAAGGATCGAGATTGTGACTTGAAGGTCATAATTTGGAGTCTAACCTTAGAGAGCAGGTGCGCGATCAAGTACTGCTTGCAGTCAATGAGTATAGATCTATACTCATTGAGTATCCAGAGTCTCCTGTAGGGAGAGCGTGAATTTGTGTATAGATCTATACTGGATTGACTTTCATACACCTTGCTGTTCGCTACAGTGGGACTTGCAAGTCTACGGGTGCCAAATGTCATTTCTTCCGACGTCTTTCATTATCGTGTTTTTAGTCGATAGTATGGTGTAATCATATCACATTATACCTTAATTAACAACCGGCTTAAGGTAGTTAGTACAACAGTAGTTACCATAATACAACACTACAGTACTTTATTATTTTCCCATTGCATTCATATTGTGATCTTCTAACATAAACGGTAATGTAAAAACTATATTTTTGGTTAATGATAGTTACATTTGGGAAAATACACACTTTTACAAGAAACAAACATACAGAACATTTGATGCCTTGGTAGAAGGCTACGTTTAGTAGAAAATATAGGTTTTTCTAGGAGATACACACATTTACTACAAACATTTACAACTTATACATAAAAAACTTACAAGCATTTTCATACAAACAATGACACTAAAATGCTTATGAACTCACCGGCTTTAAAGCTGATCAACTCTTTCAAAATAACTTGTATTCTCAGGTCATCAGTAGACAGGTACCGATACCAGGTTTTGAGAAGACGAAGCACATTCAAGACTCGTCTTTTATTTTGATTATTCATTTTTGGTGTCTTACTACTATTAAAGAACACACTTGTATCAAATTATATTGTTAATGCAATGGATGATGTTGTTGCTTGTTTACTACTTTGCATTGTTATGATACAGTACATGACGTCCTCCACCCCCGAACGTTTTCGCCGTTCCGGTTTTGGGGTGTGACAGTGTTCACCAAAGATAGTGAAAGAGGTACACACATTATACAACAAACTAGAGGCACTAAGATGTTTCTTAGATAAATGTACGGAAAAAATATTCTTATTCTACAAAATACTATGAAGAGTATTGGATAAAAATACTTTTTGGTAGACCGAGGAAGCTGAAAATACATTCAAACAGCTCAAAATAGTGTTAGCTGAACTACCCACTTTGACACCACCAATTCTAGGTGAGGTCTTAACAATATACCTGCCAACGTCAAAAACAGCAGCCATCGCGGAGGTATTTCCTAGAGAACAAGCAAGATAACAAGTACCCATATACTTTGTAAGCCTAATGCTACAAGGAATAGATAAAGGATAATCAGATGCCTAATTAATGCAGCAAGACGACTGCAGAGGTATTTCCTAGAGAACACTATCGAAGTCCTCACAAACATACCATTGCGACAAGTGCTGCTAAAACCATAAAAATCATGGAGACTAGCCAAATGGGCTTCGGAATTGGGAGAACATGAAATCATCTTCAAACTATAAACTAGCATAAAAGGGTAGGCATTAGCAGATTTCATTACCGAAATAACAAGTCACAGGGAGGTATCGTCAGTAGATGAATCAAATTTTATAATCACGAGCATAGAAGCCACACAAGGAAATCAATGAATTTGTTTTCAGATGGGTCTTCCTGCACGAAAGTAGCAGGATCCAGATTGATATTAAAAAGTCCAATAAAAGAAGAAGTAACTTACCCATTAAGATTTAATTTTCAGGTATCGAATAATGAGTCAGAGTACGAAGCACTCATTGCAGGATAACAACTACCCAAAAAATGGGTTATACGATATTCGAGGAAAAAATCTAGTGCAATATGTAGAAAAAGTAAAGGCATTAAAAAAAGAAGTTCACAAGCTTCAGGTTGGAACACATGTCGAGATCAAAGAACAAACGACCGAACGCACTAAGCAAACTAGCATCTTCAATTTTCCCTCACCAGACCAAGAAAGAGTTGGTAGAAATAGCATGAACAAAAGCAATAGACGAAATGACAGTAATGTTAGTAACAACGGACATGAATGATTAGAGGAAACCAATAATCGAATACCTAAAAGAAGGCAAGTTACCCCAAGACAATAAACGGGCCTGTAAATTATGAGTTTAAGCACCATCCTTCGTAGTAGATAAGGGAGTGTTGTATAAAAACACTTACTTAACACCTCTTTTACATTGCATGGACGGTAAGGAAACGAAATACCTTATAATAGAGGTGAATGAAGGAGTTGTTAGAGTAGACGAAGGGGCACAAACCATAGTACGGAAAATTACAAGGATCGGATACTATTGGCCAACCATGTATCAAGACACGGAAAGCATAATCTACAGATGTGAGAATTGCCAGAAGCATGCACCAATCCCAAGAAAATCAGCAAAACTAATGATTAACATTACTATCCCATGGCCCTTCATCTAGTAGGGTACAAATATAGTAGGGCCTTTCCCAGAAGCACCAGGGAAAGTTAAATTCTTAGTACTTGCAATAGACTACTTCACTAAATGGGTAGACACAGAACCGTTAGCTACGATAACATGCCAGAATATCGTCAAATTCTTTTGGAAACAAAGAATTTGTCACTTCGGGATACCCTACACACTAATTTTAGATAACGGCACACAATTCGCCAGTAATCCTTTTCGAGAACGGTGCGAAGGACTCATAATTAACAAAAAAAATCACTTCCGTAGCACATCCAGAGGCAAACGGACAAACCAAGGTCACCAACAGAACAAACGTGCATGGTTTAACAACAAGGCTAGATGAAGATAAGGGACAATGGGTTGACAAGTTACAAAGTATGTTATGGGCATCCCGGATGACAACACGTATGGCGACAAAGGAGACGCCTTATAGCTTAGTATATATGTCAGAAGCAATACTACCACTAGAATTGATCGTCCTAACAAACTGAACAACAAAAGTGGATATGGAGAGTAACGATGAAGATTTAAGAGCAAACCTAGATGTCTCCATGAAGAGAAATAGCAGCAATATGACAGGAGCATTATAAAAAACAAACGTATGATTATTACAACCAACGGGTCAAGGGCAGGTGTTTCAAGATAGGTGAGAAGATACTATAGAATAATGAAGCTAGCAAACAAGAGCCACACAGAAAGTTGAGACCAATTTGGGAAGGTCTATATATAATTCAGGAGGCAAACAAAGATGAGTCATATATTCTACAAACAATAGAAGGCGAGATAGTACCGAGATCATGGCATGTAAAAAATCTAAGAAAGTTCTATATCTGAGTAAGCAAGGGAAAGCATGTTGAATGATATGTGAATGAAAGGAATAAACCAATTATCATTAAATTTTGTATTCAATGCGAAGGAAAAATAGAACAACAAAAAGGGTGCGATTACTCCATATATGGAAAGAACATAGGCTACCTGCTTAGCCAAAGAATACAATTATTCTTTATAAAACATGT
Organism: Lactuca sativa; assembly: GCF_002870075.4. NCBI lineage: Eukaryota > Viridiplantae > Streptophyta > Magnoliopsida > Asterales > Asteraceae > Lactuca > Lactuca sativa. The sequence continues at coordinate 71,001,314 of NC_056625.2, read as the reverse complement.
AGCTCGGTCAACCGACTACATTTATAAACAAGTCGAGTATCAAAACTCCTACATAGGCTACCTGCTTAGCCAAATAATACATTTATTTTATATAAAACATGTAGCTCGGTCAAACAACTACATTTATAAACAAATCAACTATCAAAACACCAACATAGGCTACCTGCTTAGCCAAAGAATACATTTATTCTTTATAAAACATGTAGCTTGGTCAGCTGACCACATTTACAAACAAGTCAAGTATCAAAACTCCGACATAGGCTACCTGCTTAGCCAAATAATAAATTTATTCTTGATAAAAACATGTAGCTCGTTCATCCGAACACATTTATAAACAAGTCAAATATCAAATATCCGGCATAGGCCACCTATTTAAACTAAAGGATATACCAATGCCTCATAAAACACGTAATTTGGCGAATCCAGCGCACAGAAAAAAATTTATACTCAAGCAAATCCATCTCAAAATTAGAAAGTGCCGCCAACAATTGCAAAAAGGGCACCCACCCACGATAACAATTACACAGCAGGATGACACCTTAGACACCTTAAACCTTATACAGACAAAAGAAAAGGGAGGACAAAATTAGAAATCGTTGTTTCTTGCCAAAAACCAAAAATAGAGCATAACTGATCTACATCTAACAACACTGTCAAGATTTAGAGGCAAGTTGAGCACCAAGTACACTGTTCTCACGAATATATGCCTCATAGTCAGCTTCAACAAGAGACTTTTGATCCTCCAACATGACAATCTTAGCCACAATGTGCTAATACATAATAGACATATCAACATACATTTCCCCAGCCTTAAACAACATCTCTTCACTAGCAAGCTTCATACCTTTGGAAACCCATAGGTTAACTTCAGTAGCTAGAAACCGATCCGGTAAGGTTAACAACCCATCAAAAAACTTAAGATCTCGTCCAAGCATGGTAGATATGATGTTCTCAACACGGGCTATAAGACGACATGCCTCTACAACTACTCTTCAAACCGAATGCAAGAAGAGCAGCCATCTGTACACATCAGAAAGGTAATACCAATACTACAAAGTTATCATAACAATGACCAGAACATAGATATACATGTATATAATGACAAAACTGCTAAGAGAAAGAGAATGTCTACATACCGAGGAACTTTGTAATGGTATATTCCGAAGACAAAGAAGATACACATCAAGGATCTTGGGAAACCTCACATAAAAAATGTTCAAACTGGAGAGGTGTTAAAAGCCACTTACATTTCCAACTAGGACAATGAACATCTGTGGACACACCTTTCATAGAACGGGAAAAATCAACGTGTGAGGGAGAAATCAAAGGACAAGAAGTCTCAAAAAGTTGATCAAAAGAAAAAGCATCTGAACCAAACCCCAAAAGTATAACAAGACATTCAGGAATCATAATAATTGGGTCAACATCCGGGTCCGAAATCACATCATACAACGTAATAGCTTTACACAGAAATTCACCAGCCAAATATGACGTCAACTGAAAAGAGAATTTACTCCCATCTACAGCATTAAATGAGGGAAGGGGTAAAACATGCAAAAACAAAATTTATATCAGGAGATTACATGAAATAAAGGGAAAAAGAAACTATACCAAATCTAGTAAAAGACACAAATAGTTAGACAAACCTGCATGACGAATAAATAAAACTGGCAGTTAACACCGAGCCTGCCAAAAATCAATTATACGATACAAGGCAAGTATAACTTCTGGCAAGTATGATCTCTTTACACAAAAATGAGAAAACAAGGGTACATAAGTGAAGGTTTTTGAGCATTATAACACTCCTATGGTGTACATGCAACCCTAGAAACCTTGGATTTATTTTTTCTCTAAGATACATGCAAATAATAATTTTCTAAGGTTTACTTCCTAACAAGCATGTTATGGGGTACTTGAATGATAAAACACTAGTAGAATTACATACCTTTTAGTAGTGGTTGATTTCTTGGAGTTTGAGATCCTAGCACCAATAATGTGGATGCCTCAAATGGAAGTCACAAATCACCACAAAACTTTGGAAACTTGAGAGAATAGTTGAACACTTCTAGAAATTGCCACCCTTAGTTCTCACACACACTAGTGCAATTTCAAGTGCCAAGGACTCCTTTATATAGTGTGGTGGATTAGGGTTACATCCATGTAAACCCTAATACCCATGTCCTTTCATTTCCATCAGATCCATGGGTTAAAGCTCCATGGACTATCTATGGACTTACCATGCAAGCCTAGCCCATTCTAAATAAGAATTAGCCCACACTATATAAATACAAGAATCCATATTAATTAGTCACCCTTTTGATCACTAAATTAATTCTAAATTAATTTTAGATCAAGACTAATTAAATAATATGATTTCATATTAATATATTAGAACTTATAATATATTAATAAATCACAACTTATACAATTCTCAAAATATTATCCATATAAATTGTTCGGGCGAAGTGCAACCTAAATGGACCATGTCGGGTCGGTTCAAGTACATCTCAAATATAGTTATGGACTTAGACACCTTATCCAACAGTCTCCCACTTGGATAAGTCTAATAACTATAATTGCAAGCATGACTTTAGGAACTAACAGGCAATCGTAGCTCTTAAAACTCTGTTGAACTATGAAGCGCAATTTTAGATAAATGATCATATAATCCTCTGTTCTAGATATCAGTACGACAAATACATGGAACAATGTCGTACTTATTGTCCAACAGTTTGTTTCCCGATTTCCGATTTTTTGACATAGAACTTAATTGAACACATCAATTTAGTTCTGATCGGGCCCGGTACATGGTTCAACACAAAATCATCGAGGGGCCCAGATATCGCTTCTAATCCAAGAAGGACAGATAAACTTCGACTCACATACTTGTTCTACTAGTTGTTGAATTATACACAAAGGCACGTTTTATAACATCGAGTTACCAATGCGTTTTTGTACAATCAATGTATAACCAAATCATAATCAACAACTCATATCTCTAGGTTTGAAGACTTATATGATATTACCGTCTCACGATCACTTGAGATAAATTCCATGAAGTGATATAAGCGAGCATGGCTTGAATCCAATACTCATTACTTATGAGTACTCATGAGTGTTCTAGCAACTCTTGCAATGTCCAACAGCTTACACGTTGACAAGCCAACTTCATGACTATCTTGATACATATTTACTTCCAATATATGACCGACTGTGGAGAATTTGAATAATATGATAAACCATAACATAATTATTTTGGAAGTCAAAACATGCAAATTGAAATGATAGTAAACGATTGACAAAAGATAGCAACACTTTACTTATAAATAAACAACAACTTTTATTTATCATCAAATGTCAATTACACTTTACAGATTTCAAATCTATCTAATTTCCAAAACTAATATCATCCTTTAGCCCTATGCGCCTCACATGCTGAAGATGCTTAACCCTACTCAGTCCCTTCGTGAGGGGATCTGCTGGGTTCTTATCTGATGATACCCTATTTTCCACGAGGAGTCCTTCTTCTATTCGATGTCTGATAAAGTGGTATTTTATGTCAATGTGTCTGGATTTGCCATGATCTCTCGGTTCCTTGGCTAAGGCAATCGCACTATTACTATCACATAAAATCTCCATAGGCTCCTTTATAGCTGGTACAACTCCAAGGTCTCCAATGAAGTTCTTTAGCCATATAGCCTCCTTTGCTGCCTCGCTTGCTGCTATATACTCTGATTCGCAAGTTGAATCAACCACTGTATCTTGCTTGGAACTTTTCCAAGTAACTGCTCCTCCGTTTAAGGTAAAGACCCAGCCTGATTAAGAGCGAAAATTATCCCTATCAGTCTGGAAGCTATCATCACTATACCCTACTACTCTCAAGTCATCACCCCCACTGAGGGTAAGGACCCAGTCGTTAGTCCTCCGCAGGTAATTGAGAATGTTCTTTACCACTGTCCAGCGAGCCTTGACAAGGTTCCCCTGATATCTGATGACCATGCTCAATGCAAAGGCCACATCAGGACGAGCACAAGTCATAGCATACATGATCGAGCCTACAGTGGAAGCATACAGAACTCGACTCATCTCTGCTATCTCAGCCACTATACTCGGGATCTGAGTCTTACTCGGTCTGGCATTACTCTGGATTTGGGTCTTACTCAGAATTCACCTTTATTGGAGTTCTGTATGTTGAACCTTTTCAACACTTTATCCACATAGGTGCTCTGACTAAGTCTAAATAGTCTTTTACTCCTTTCTCTCAAAATTCTTATCCCTAGGATATAGGCAGCTTCTCCAAGGTCCTTCATAGCGAAACACTTCCCAAGCCAGGACTTCACTTCCTACAGAGTTGGGATGTCATTTCCTATGAGCAGTATGTCATCCACATACAATACCAAAAAGCTAACTATACTCCCACTAGCCTTGACATATACACAAGATTCATCTTCGCTCCTCAAAAATCCAAACTCTTTGACTTTCTCATCGAAACAAAGATTCCATCTACGGGGTGCATGTTTCAATCCATAGATGGATTTTTCAAGCTTACACACTCTATTAGGGTATTCTGAGCTGACAAACCCTCTAGCTGACTCATGTAAGCATCCTTAGCCAACTTTCCATTAAGGAAAGCGATTTTGACATCCATTTTCCATATTTCATAGTCATGAAATGTAGCAATGGCTAGCATAACCCTAATAGACTTAATCTTTTCTACTGGTGAAAAGTTCTCATCATAATCAATTCCCGTAGTTTGAGAAAAGCCCTTTGCAACCAGTCACGCCTTATAAGTGTGTACATTACCATCCATGTCGGTCTTCTTTTTGAAGATCCATTTACACTCGACTATCTTATGACCTGGTACATTGTCAACCAATTTCCAAACTTGATTTTCATACATAGACTGTATCTCGCTGTCCATAGCCTCTTTCCATTTAGCAGTCTCGGGGCCTGCCATGGCTTCCGAGTAGCTGTTAGGTTCATCCAAACTTACCAGTGTGCTATAACTGATAAGTGTATCACCTTCCGCGGTAATAAGGAAACCATAGTAATGTTGAGGAGCATTCCTAACTCTCGTGGAACGCCTCATAGGTACAGACTCTTCATTCGGATCAACAGGAGTTTCCTACTCAGGTTGATTGCTGGGGTTTGAGGTTTCTTCACCACTTGACTCTTGAATTTCTTCAAGGTCCATTTTCCTCCCACTGTTTCCTTGGCTCATGAACTCTCTCTCACGAAAGACTCCTCTCCTTACTACAAAGACCACATTATCATTGGGTCTGTAGAAGAGGTAACCAAAGGATCTCTGTGGGTAGCCGATGAAAATACACCTCTCACTTCAAGGTTCGAGCTTATCATGAGTCTCGTGCCTGATGAAAGCCTCGTAACCTCAGATCTTGATGTGGTTTAGATTGGGAACTTTTCCAGTCCACATCTCGTGAGGTGTTTTGGCAACCTTTTTGGTAGGGACTAGATTAAGAATATGGACGGCAGTCTCTAATGCATACCCCCAAAATGAGATTGGTAGCAAAGATCGACTTATCATGGAACGAACCATATCCAACAAGATTCGATTATGCCTCTCAGCTACACCATTAAGCTATGGTGTCCTGGGAGGTGTCAATTGTGAGACAACTCCACATTCCATAAGATAGTTAAGGAACTATGTACTAAGATACTCACCACCTCGATCGGATCGAAGCATCTTAATGTTCCTGCCCAACTGATTCTCCACTTCCTGATTAAACTTCTTGAACTTTTCAAAGGTTTCTGACTTATGCTTGATTAAGTAGACATATCCATATCTACTAAAATCATCAGTAAAAGACACATAGAAGCGGTTAGCATCCCTTGTGGCGGTTATGAAGGGTCCACACACATCAATATGTATGAGATCCAACAGACCCTCACCCCTACCACAAGTACCAGTGAAGGGTGACTTTGTTATTTTTCCAAGGAAACAAGATTCAAACCTATCATCTGACTTTAGGTCAAATGAATCCAAGACTCCATCCTTTTGGAGTTGGCCTATACGTTTCTTGCTTACATGTCCAAGACAACAATGCCATAATGATGCTTTATCAAAGCTAGTGGAAGAATCAATACACAATACATTATTTCCTAGGTTATCAAAAACCGAAATAGTTTCATACACACCATCACAAGGTAATGCTTTAAAATAAAGAGCATTATTAAAGAAAGCATTAATACCACCACATTCATTATCAAACGAAAAGGTAAAACCTTTTTTGTACAAACCATGAAAGAAAATAATATTTCTCGCCATTTCAGACGAGTAACAACACTTTTTCAAATCTAACACTAACCCACTACTTAGCAACAAAGAATAAACTCTAATCTTGGTGACAGGTGAAGCTTTCCTATTCCCCATGATCAAGTTTATCTTCCCATGCTCCACATTCTCACTTCTTCGTTGTCCCTGCAAATCAGAACATATGTGAATACCACAACCAGTATCAAGGACCCAAGAATTAGAATGGGGTGAGTTATTAGAGAGTATAGTGTAAAAAATACCTGTATTGTTGGTTTTTACTTTCCCATCCTTAACATCTTGCAGGTACTTTGGGCAGTTTCGCTTCCAGTGCGACTTTTCATGGCAATAGAAGCATTCAGCCTCTTTAGGGTTAGCAGAAAGAGTAACAAAACATTTTTTGGTTCCACTTGAAGAGGAGCCATCAAGGGACTTTACCTTGGTACCCTTCGAAGGGCTCTTCCTCTTCTTCCCTTTGCCTTGCCCGATTGCCAAGACATGATCCGTGGTAGGAGTAAGAGTGTTAACAACCGTTTTACCCTTAAGACCACTTTCGGCGGTCTTCAAGAGTCCTTGAAGTTTGCTGAGTGTAAATTCCTCCTTGTTCATGTGGTATGTCATTCGGAATTGATTATAACACGAAGGTAAGGAGTGCAAAATGATATCAACTACTGACTCCTCGAGAAAGTTCACATTCAGTTTCAGCAACCGGTCCACATACCTTTGCATTTTCTGCATGTGGCCCATGATGGGTTCACCATCCTTCATTCGGGTTGTTATCATGAGAAGATGATTTCATATCGCTCTTGAAGAGTACTCTTATGGTATCTTTCCATCAAATCCTGGTGCATCTCAAAAGGATAGAAGTCCTCATAGGACTTTCGGAGCTCGGCTGTCATTATGGCCAACATGATACATGTCACCTTAGTGGCATCTATCTCATGTGCCTGAAATTCAGCGATCTCCTCTGGAGTAGCAGACGACTCATCAAGATCCTTAAGCTCCTTTTCAAGGACATATTCCTTGTCCTAATACCGAGTGACCAACTTGATGTTCCTGATCCAATCCATAAAGTTGGATCCATCGAAGATGACTCTCCCACAAAGATTCATGAGAGAGAAGGAGCCGGTAGGGTTTGAGCCAGAAGCAACATTGTTGGAAGTCATCTGAAAGGAAAGAAGGAAAAGTTTTGATTAGATATAAAGATAGTCCTTAATAAGACACCCAAATGTAATATTAAGGCTAGAACCCAACACAATATTTTATAACTTAGAAGAGGGATGCCGTAATCCAAGCTATAAAATATTTGAAGGTAGGTGAATGACGATTCACCAATTTCCACCATAAAATGAAATAAATTATTAGGTTTTAATTGGTTTTGAAACTCCTATATTCTTTGAGATTCATTGAGCTTTTCAATGGCATGTTTCAATCTCGAGTGTGCCCTTCAGGTTTTGTGACTGGGATGCCGAGGATCACAAAACAAGGTGTGAAGTAACCATGCAAATTACTTGGTACTCTTAATGTTTATCACCTAACCGACGTGCCGGTTAACCACACACGCTCCACCGATCTATGATAAACTTTATGCCACCCTTTTCCTACCTTGTTAAGTCCAAGTTAGTGTGCCGGTTAACCACACACGCTCCACTAACGACTTAATCAAAGTGCAAAGTGTAATTTCATGGGTTAACACCTTATTCACATTTTCCTAAAGTAACTAAGATTAGGAATTTATAAAAACATTTAGTTACTTTACATTCATCATACTTTTAATGAGGATTTAAAGTCCTCGTCCTACCCGTTCGACTGACGACCCTCCACCAGTCAAGGAAACGGTGGCTGAGAGTGTACTCCCATTAAGCTGCCATTTTATAGGAAACAACCTTATACCCCCCCCCCCCTTATAGACCGGCTTCGTGAATGAGGCCTACTAACGGTAAAACGACTCGTTCTTATACATATATAAATATTATTAAACTTATAATATTATAAAGTGTAAGGGTTGAATTTTAACTTTTAAAATTCTAAGGGTTGGAACTAAAGTTTTACCAATGTTTGTGAGACTTTACATGTTCCAAAACTTGAGGGAAAATTTTGTAATTTTCAGCACTTTTCATCTTTCATAACTTATGAGTTAATGGTTTATTAAAATGAGAGACTTTTCATTTTATGTAACTTATGTGTTTCTTTAATGGACTTTAAAAGACTGACTTTTGGTAATCCATAATTTGAGGACCACTTATGGATTCCATTAAAACACATCAAGATCATGAATTAAACTAACAAACTATTTGCAAATAATTCGTATGATCTTCTAAACTTATAAGTTCATGAACATTCATATCAATAATTACAAGAATCATAAATAAACCATACAAAACTTGAAATTTTGATAATAGCCATTGAAAATGGATTAGCATAACCATTACACCATCTAAAACAAGTTTTATAAGACCAAAATAGTTGATGGTAATGTTTCTAGTCCATTTCCAACAGCAAAACTCGAAAAACTGCAAATTGGAAGACAAACTCGTCGATTTCTATTAGGAACTCATCGAGTTCATGTATAAACTCATGAACTCGGCGAGTTTTTGGCCAGAACTCGTCGAGTTTTCCAGTCTGGGCAGATTTTGGTTTTGAAAAACAAGTTTGCATCAAGTGTCAAAAAAACAAGCCTAGGTTCTGATACCCCTGAAGGTTTTTGAGCATTCTAACACTCCTATGGTGTACATGCAACCCTAGAAACCTTGGATCTATGTTTTCTCTAAGATACATGCAAATAATAATTTTCCAAGGTTTACTTCCTAACTAGCATATTATGGGGTACTTGAATCATAAAACACTAGTAGAATTGCATACCTTTTAGTAGTGGTTGATTGCTTGGAGTTTGAGAGCCTAGCACCAATAATGTGGATGCCTCAAATGGAAGTCACAAATCACCACAAACCTTTGGAAACTTGAGAGAATAGTTGAACACTTCTAGAAATCGCCACCCTTAGTTCTCACACATAATAGTGCATTTTCAAATGCCAAGAACTCCTTTATATAGTGTGGTGGATTAGGGTTACATCCATGTAAACCCTAATACCCATGTCCTTTCATTTCCATGAGATCCATGGGTTAAAGCTCCATGGACTATCCATGGAGTTACCATGCAAGCCTAACCCATTCTAAATAAGCATTAGCCCACACTATATAAATACAAAAGTCCATATTAATTAGTCACCCTTTTGATCACTAAATTAATTCTAAATTAATTTTAGATCAAGACTAATTAAATAATATGATTTCATATTAATATATTAGAACTTATAATATATTAATAAATCATAACTTATACTGTTCTCAAAAGATTATCCATATAAATTGTTTGGGTGAAGTGCAACCCAAATGGACCATGCCGAGTAGGGTCAAGTACATCTCAAATATAGTTATGGACTGAGACACATTATCCAACAATAAGAAGATAAATCGCTAGACAAAAACATCAAATCATCACCAAGTGGAACATAACAGAGAGCAAAGGGAAGACATAAGCTATGTACATCTACCCAAAAAAACCCACTTTTCCAATTACCATTGGCGCGAGATAAAATGGGAAAGAGAGGGATATGAAGACTACTAAAGGAGTACCAGTTACCATACCTTTTCAGACAATAACAATAGTGAAACAAGCCAACATCGAGTGATTTTTATAGGCCACACAGAAGACTTCAACAGTAAGCAAGTTCGACACCGCATTAGGGCATAGTTGCACGAGATGAACTTTATAAAAACAAATCACCTCCAAAAAGAAGGAAAACGAAGGTAACCTTAAACCACAAACAAGATGCCTAAGATAAATCCCAACCTTACCGAACGGGGCATCAAAAACAGATGATGACGGAGATGGAAGTTGAAAACCAAGTATGGGAGACACGTGATATTCATGTGTATATCGATCAAGCATATGGCTATCCACTTCAGAAAAAACTATGGAGATGTCATTACTTGTGGCAACCATGATGTGAGAGTCAAAAGGGAATAAAGATATAGAAGCTTCTAACAAACCAGGCTTATCCATTACAAAACAGGAAAACCCGTTTAAAGCATTTATTAAGGGCAATCCAATCAAAACATAAGAAATGACTTCCGATGACGCGGACATTTAATGTGGCCCATGCGAAGGACGTTTGAGTACCTAAGGCGGCTCTTCAAGTCTGAACGAAAAAAATATTTTGTCAACATTCTTTTACCCTTCAGGCGGGGGGGGGGGGGGGGGGGGGGGTTAATGGTTTACCTGGGCCGGTAATTCGAGAGAATCCAAAACCAGCCTGATACTTATAAGGTCGAGCATGAAGAAACTACAGCCTATCACGAACGAATCTAAGCTCAAGTAACCATACACGAATCTCATGACCATATCCCATGAAACATGAAAAAGAGAGGATACGAAGCAATAAAATAACAAAATGGAAAAAGGAGTAACTGCTTACAAACCGGATAATAGACGAAAAATTGGACAAAATTGTAAACCCATAGAACCACGAATAACCTATAAATACCTCAAAGACACGATAACCAGGTATGTGCAAAGGAGAATCAAGAGACATTATACACAACACTATAACACTCTCGTATTCACAATCGAACTTGGGCATCGAAGAGCAATATCGGGGTTCAACCCTCGATATGGCTATCTGACCTGGCGTTGTCCATCTTATGCGGATCGAATTCCCAAATCTTTAATAGACAAAGATCCTTCGTTGATAGAGCTAAACAAGTACCTGGAACCCGCCCTAACAACACTAGCGTTTGAGTTTTCTTAATAATTCAATCTTTCAAAAAACGTTCTAAAATGTATTTGACACATATTTAAATTGTACAATCTTTAACCTTATAATGATTGTGGCTAAAAGAACACTGAGCAATCTATTTAATTTTGTTTGAATTTCTATATAATTACTGAAAGACAAATTTGTTTGACAATGTTCATGAAGTTATTTTATAAGAGCCTAGAATCATATACTTTGTGTCATTAATTGTTTTGTAACCCGAAAGTAGATAATAGGTGGAGATATGGACCTTCATTATTATTACATTGCAAAGATTCAACTAGAACATTGGTCTTTTTGATTTTTTTTTTTCGTTTTGTTAGTTTTTTTTTTAAAATGTTAATATATAATCATTTGGTTAATAAAAAAAATATGGGTTGAACTCACGTTAAGAATCAAACATTTTTACACATTTTACTTCATTAATACTTTTGCCACATATGATTATATAGGAATTTTGAATTACTTAAATTCCATATATCATTACGTGGTATTTTCATTTTTCTAACAATAAAAAATTAATCAATTCCACTAATTAATATATTTATTATATACGTAAAATATTCAATGTATTAAGTGTGTAAATCAACATTATATTATTGAAACATTTATTATTTAAGATAAATATATTTTTCTCCACAAAATGAAAATAATTATAAATATTTTTTGCTTTTCTAACACTAAAAACATTTATTACAATTTTTTTTGTTACATGAATTAAAATAATGAAATGTTATAGTCTTATAGATAATATTGTGAAAATTGAGATATAATAATTTTATTGGTTGTTTCTAGGATTTTAAATTTAATGTAGTTAATTGGCTTTAATCTTGTCAAACTTTGAGATACTGTAGGCATGAGTAAATTTGTCACTGACCCATTATTTTATGTCTCTATTTTTGGTAAGTATTTTATCTATCGATAATATCTATTTTTATAAATTATATGTCAATCAAATTGTATATATAAATTATTTTTATACATGTAATACAATTACAAACAAAAAAATTTGAATTAATAGTTTAGTCTTAGGCCATGTAAAAACACATTTTGATATATTAATATAATTTTTATATAGCTAGACGTTTAAATTTATAATATTTTCATTTACTAATCGAACATTTAAAATTATGTAATATTTTTTCATTATAGCTTTATTACATGAATTATTATTGTTTTAAAGATGCAAATACATTATGTATTTAAATAACTGTAAAGACAAGCGCAAACATAGAAAAATATATTATAAGTTCATTATCTAACGATGTTAAAATTAAATAAAAGAAAATTAAAATATTATATTTGGATAACAAAATATTTAATTATATGTCCACCAAGCCAAACGATATTTCTTTTTCTATCAATAAATTTATTTTATTTTTTTCATATATTTTTTATGTAACAAATCAATGTTAAATTTATTGATTAATTACTTTTATATAGACATTGTGTAGCATAATCAATGTATATATGTATTTTTTTTTTTTTTTTTTAAACGACAAATTATACTAGTCCTACTTCTAATCCTACACACCATTTAAGTCTCCTAATGAGACTTGAACCCATAACCTCTCATTTGAGAGAGTCACTCCTTACCGCTAGGCCAAAGGCCCTTTGGTCAATGCATATATGTATTAATTATTGTTATTAGTACATACCTAATGGCTGTCATGATCATAATTGTTTTGAATATTTTTCAATTTTAATTTAATAAATCTGTTATATATTATATTGGATGTATTTACACGGTCTTATTATTAGTCGTCGTACAGGGTGTTAGTACGCGGCGGAGAGCTTACGCTCTGTTTATCTAGCCGTAAGCATATTTGTTGTGCCCGGCGGAGGGACTCGTTCCCTGGAAGTGACAGTAGTTCCCTAATGTGTCACCAAGGGTGGAAAGAAATGAAAAGATTTATATTGATAAATTGTTGCATTATTTTATTTTATTGACGTCAATATGCATGAAACCCACGAACTCACTAGGCCCTAGGCTTACCCATTAGAATTTTTAAATGCACGCAACCCAGGAAATAACATAGCAAGTGGCAGCGGGAATGGAAAGGATAAAGTTCAGACTTGAAGAAGGCGACAAGTTTTGAGGAAGACGTAGCGCACCAAGTGTTTAATTAAATTTCTATTTGCTTCCGCTATTATTATTATTAATAATAATTACGTTAGTATTTAAATCTTGAATTTTGGAAGTTTTGGGACTATGTTAAGTTATTTTGGTATTTGAAATTTGGGGCGTTACAAGTTGGTATCAGAGCGTGGTTTAAGCTTATTAGTCGTTGTTTAAACGCCTAAGCTTAAACGGGAGGAGCGGTACATCGCCTAATCTGGAATGCATCTCGTTTGTAGGTACGATGGATCATGGAAAGGCAATCGTCGATGGTGGGGTGTCAGTTGAGGGTACTAGTGGGTTACTTCCCCACGAGAAGTTGAAGGCCGAGTTAGAGCTCTCTGACTCGGAAGGCAATCTGGAACCAACGACCCCACTCAGCCTCTCTGAACGAGATGAAGAAGACGAGGATGTGGAATCCGAGGTGGAGCCCGAAGAAAATCCTGAGGAGGAGCCCGAAGAAGATCCTGAGGAGGAGCCCGAAGAAGACCCCGAGGAGGAATCCGAGGGAAATCACGTAGAGTAGCATGCGAAGCAAAGATACGAAACATTCCATATGCCTTATGTGGAGTACACGCCAACTAGTCCTGGTACCTACTGGGAGCGACTTTATAAAGATGAAATGCCACAGGCACAGCTCGAGATTCACAGTTTGAAAAGAAAGATTGAAGAGATAGATGAACATAGGTCAAGGCTTGTACAGGAGAACCAAATAAGGGTTGATGTTGCTATGAAAAGTAAACGCAAGATACGAAGGTTGGAACAGGAGGTGTCAGAGCTAAGGAAACCGACTATCACTAAGTTGTGGGAAGGGTTTGTGGCTTGGGCAAAACAAGCCAAGGCCACGACTTACGGATTCCTAGATAAGGTGGTTGGAAGAGAACCACCTCAGGCCGAGGTGTTGGTCATTCAAAGTGGTCCCGGAGATCGAAAAGCTAAAAAGATAAGGAAGTACTTGAAGGAGGGAAAGAGAATATTGAAATATGATGACATCATTTTTAAAAATTAGAAAGTAGGAGTGCAATGATTTGTCTTTTTTTTATTATTATTATTTCTCTTGGTTGTTGGCTTGAGTGACTTGATGTGAACAAGACATATGCCTATTTTTGAAGTTTTAATAATTTGGAATAAAATTTATGTTTGTTATACTTATTGTGTTATAAACATAAATATGTAGTTGATATGTCTTCACGAAGGTCTGGGAGGTTCACTAGGGTCACTCCGGAGGAAGAGCGCATCCCAATTGGAGCTTATGTTAGAGCACCAGGAGATGTTCCAGAAACCCCACTGAACCCGAACGCTAGTCGTGGACGGGGCCAAGGAAGAGGTAGGGGTAGAGGAAGAGGCCGAGGTGCTGTTACAGCACCGATACCTGTACAATCGGCCCATGGTAGCTCTGGATCCCACCGCGGTCGAGGTCGAGGTCGTGGAAGGGGTCGTGCGGCAAACATCACTAGAGAGGAGTTGGCTGATGAGATTGCTCGAGCAATTCGAGACACCTTACCAGATGTAATTGCTCAGGCACGAGAAGCAATAATGGGTGAGTATGAAGGTAACTTGGGTGGAGGTGAAGAGGACTACGATTACAGTACACCAAATATGAGTCGTGAACCAAGTATTGCACAACCCACAAGGCATCATGGCAACCACGATCGGCGGGGTTGTAGTTACAAGACGTTCATGAACTGCAAGCCACCCATTTTTAACGGAGAAATTGATCCCATTTTGTCATCAACATGGATCATGGAGATTGAGGGAACGTTCGATACTAGCAAGTGTGCGGATGAGGACAAGGTGATTTATGCTGCGACAATGCTAAAAGGGGAGGCAATACATTGGTGGGGCATGGTGAAGGAGGTTAGGGGGCGTGAGGCGGCCAAGAATATGTCATGGGATGAGTTCCTAAGGATTTTTAAAGAAAAGTTTTGCCCTCGTACAGCGGTTAAACAGTTGGAGGAAGAATTTTTAAGGTTGGAGCAGGGGAATATGACTGTGAGGGAGTACACCACAAAGTTCACGGAGAAAGCTAGGTTTGCCGAATTTTACGTATCTACGGAAGAAAGAAGGGTGGAACGCTATATTTGGGGATTGAGAACAGCTATCCGTGAATTTGTGCAAATTCAGAAACCGGGTACTTTCCAGTCTGCTGTTGATGCTGCAGAAGGTCGCGAACGTGAGAAGAATCGTCAAGGTGAAGACAGGGCTTTGGGGAAAAGAAAATGGGAGGGTACAAATAATGATTCGAAGAAAGGCAAGACTTCAGGGCAAGAACGTAAGGTTGATCAAAGCTCTGGAGTAATGCAATGTCCGAAATGTAACCGTTATCATAAGGGGGAGTGTAACATGAATCAGAAAGTTTGCTACAAGTGTGGCAAGCCAGGGCACATAGCCACAGAATGTAAGACAGGAAGGGTATGTTACGGGTGTGGTTCCCCTAACCACATTAAGTCGGAATGTCCCCAGGGTAAAGGTAACAACAATCAAGGCAGGATAACAGACAATCGGTCGATGGATAAAAAGGCTGACACTGGTAGACCAAAAGCTAGAGCTTTTCGCATGACGACTCAGGAGGCTCAGGAGACCCCGGATGTGGTGACAGGTACTTTCCTAGTAAACTCAATTCATGCTAGGGTGTTATTTGATTCTGGTGCAAATAGATCTTTTGTGTCTTCTACTTTTTGCAAAAACCTGGGTAGAAATGCAAAGACTCTAGAACATGCCTTAGAAATTGAAACTGCTGACGATCATTGGGTAGTAGTAAGAGAGGAATATGATGATTGCTCTATCGAAATCGAAGGTAGTGTGCTACCATTAAAACTATTACCTATAGCCCTAGGTGATTTTGATATTGTTATAGGGATGGATTGGTTGTCGAAAAACCAAGCGATTATAGATTGTGAAAATAGGATTGTTCAAGTTTGGGTGCCAGAAAAAGGAATGGTAAAAATTTACGGTGATCGGCGAATTAAGGACTCTATTTTGATATCAGTGACTAAGGCAACTCGTTATCTAAAGAAAGGTTGTCAAAGTTATTGGGCATATGTTCTCGATTCCAAGAAGGACAAGCCTGGAATAACACATATACCAGTTGTACGCGAGTTCCAAGATGTGTTCCCTGATGACCTAACTAGCTTGCCACCGGATAGGCAAGTGGAGTTTCGAATCGATCTTACCCCAGGAGTAGCACCGATAGCTCGTGCGCCCTATCGGTTAGCACCAACCGAAATGAAGGAGTTGATGACTCAGTTGCAAGATTTGCTCGACAAGGGTTTTATTCGGCCCAGTACCTCACCGTGGGGTGCACCAGTACTATTCGTCAAGAAGAAGGATGGGACAATGCAAATGTGCATTGACTACAGGGAGTTAAACAAGGTGACTATAAAGAACCGGTATCCATTACCGAGAATTGATGACCTATTCGATCAACTCCAGGGGGCAAGTTACTTCTCAAAGATCGATTTACGGTCGGGGTATCACCAGCTGAAAGTCAGAGAAAAAGATGTGTCGAAAACAGCCTTTCGAACTAGGTATGGTCATTTCGAGTTTTTAGTAATGCCATTTGGTTTGACCAATGCACCAGCTGCATTCATGGATCTGATGAACCAGGTGTGCAAGCCATACCTAGACAAGTTTGTAATCGTCTTTATCGATGACATATTGATATACTCTAAAAGTAAGGCAGACCATGAGCAACATCTGTGGCTAACACTTAGTTTATTGAGGAAAGAAAAATTATTTGCCAAATTTTCGAAGTGCGAGTTTTGGCTTCGGGAAGTCCAGTTTTTGGGACATGTTGTAAACGAACAAGGTATCAAGGTGGACCCAGCAAAGATTGAGGCGATTGAAAAGTGGGAACCACCAAGGACCCCTTTAGAAGTTCGAAGTTTTCTTGGGTTGGCAGGATACTATAGACGGTTTATACAAGACTTCTCGCGCATAGCTGCACCGCTAACTACCCTGACAAGGAAAAATGTGAAGTTCGAATGGAAGCCAGAGCAAGATAATGCCTTTAACGTCTTAAAGGAAAAGCTTAGCAGTGCACCAGTATTATCTTTACCAGAAGGCAATGATGGCTTTGTTGTTTATAGTGATGCATCCAAGTTAGGTTTGGGGTGTGTTTTGATGCAAAACGGTAAGGTGATTGCTTATGCCTCACGACAATTAAAGGTTCACGAGCGTAAATACCCAACACATGATATGGAGTTGGCTGCAGTAGTGTTCGCTTTAAAGATTTGGAGACACTATTTGTATGGGACAAGGTGTCAGATCTTCACTGATCACAAGAGTTTGAAATACTTTTTCGATCAGAAAGATCTGAACATGAGACAGCAACGGTGGATGGAACTATTAAAAGATTACGATTGTGAGATATTATATCATCCGGGGAAGGCAAATGTGGTAGCTGATGCACTAATTCGTAAGGAAAGAAGAGAACCACCTAAGATTCGAATGATGAAGATTAGCATAACCACCAGCTTACTAGATGATTTGAGAAAGAATCAAGAGGAGGCCTCGAAGGAAGAGAAATGGAAAAGTGAAAGGGTGGCGGGAGTAATACAATCATTGGAAAAGGATAGTCGTGGCTTGAAGTGTTTCCAGGGAAGGGTTTGGGTACCACGAGTGGGTGAAGTGCGTAACTTACTTCTCAAGGAAGCGCACATGTCAAAGTATTCAATCCATCCGGGAACAAACAAGATGTATCAAGACTTACGAAAATCTTACTGGTGGCCTGGTATGAAAAAGGATATAGCCTATTTTGTTGAAAGGTGTTTGACGTGCTTGAAGGTGAAGGCTGAACACCAAAGGCCATACGGTCAGTTACAGTCAATGGAGATTCCAGTGTGGAAATGGGATCACATCACAATGGACTTTGTGACTAAGTTACCAAGGACACCAAAAGGTTATGACGCGATTTGGGTAGTTGTGGATAGATTAACCAAATCGGCGCACTTCCTTCCGATTAAGGAGACGTACCCGTTAGAAAGGCTAGCTAAATTATACGTTGACGAGATAGTGAAACTGCATGGAGTTCCATTATCTATTATTTCGGATCGGGATAGTCGTTTTACGTCGACATTTTGGGGTAGCTTCCAACGAGAAATGGGTACTCGAGTAAAAGTGAGCACGGCATACCACCCGCAAACAGATGGGCAAAGTGAACGGACAATACAGACCTTGGAAGACATGTTAAGGTCTTGTGTTATTGATTTTGGAGGGTCGTGGGAAACTCATTTGCCGTTAATAGAGTTTTCCTACAACAATAGCTATCATGCAAGTATAAAAGTCGCACCATATGAGGCTCTATATGGCAGGAAATGTAGAACTCCATTATGTTGGAATGAGGTGGGGGAGAAACAGTTGGCTGGACCTGAACTTGTTCAGCAAACTACCGACAAAATCCAGGTGATTAGGGATAACATTAAGGTTGCTCAGGATCGGCAGAAAAGTTATGCAGATAAGCGGAGAAAGCCAATAATGTTTCAGATCGGTGATAAAGTTATGTTAAAGGTGTCCCCATGGAAGGGCGTTGTTCGTTTTGGTAGGCGGGGGAAGTTAAGTCCTCGCTACGTTGGACCCTTTATAATTAAGGAACAAGTTGGAGAGGTGGCCTATCGATTGGAGCTACCAAGGGAAATGCAGGGCATTCATAGCACATTCCATGTCTCTAATCTAAAGAAGTGTCTAGCGGATACCGCCATGGAAGTGCCACTTCAAGAAATTAAGGTTGATGAGAAGCTACGATATACAGAAGAACCCGTTGCGATTATAGATCGAAAGGTCAGAAAGTTAAGGAATGTGGAGATACCACTGGTGAAAGTTCAGTGGAAGTATCATAAAGGTTCGGATGCAACATGGGAGACCGAGCGAGATATGAAGGATAAATACCCTCATTTATTTGATTAATTTAAATTCCGAGGACGGAATTTTTCTAAGGGGGGAAGTTTGTAATAACTCACAAAAAATATATATATGTAATATATATAATCTGATTATATCAATCTAAAAGAAAGGGGATTAGTTCACAATTAATGGGTTAATTATATACAAATTATGAGGCTTAATGATCAAAACCATCACCTTGATTAGGCTAGTTAAATACGAGCAAATGAAAGGGTTTCGCCGGTTATAGACTTAGGCATTATATAAAGCTTGAGAAATCAAGTGAAAACCCACTGGAATTGTGAAAAGAGACGAAGAATCAAGGGAGAAATCGGGTGTGGAGGTTGTTGAAGATTTTCAGAGTTTTCTAGGAATTAAGGTATGTATATTCGATTTAAGCGTGATTAAGTTGCTTGATTAGGTTTGTCTGATTCGATTATGTCTTTTGGTTCCATACCACGTTTTGTTTTAGGCCACTAGTGATGCAATTGATAAAAAAATTGAAATGTTAAATCTTGAAAATAAAAAAATAAATATTTCTTACCTGTATGATTACTGAAAATTGCTTATGGGTATATTTTCGTATGATGTGGGGACGATTAGAAGTGATTTTTACATATTTATTTGTCATTATATTGAGTTAAGTCAAAGCTTCAGTTTCCTTTAAAAATGGCAGCTGAGAAATAAGTTACGGGTAAAGAAGAGAATATGTCGGACTATTCGTTATTGAATGGTTGGACATAATACTTTTTTTTTTTAAAAAAATAATATAATGCAAGTACAAAGGGTAACTAGTCAAAGTCTTGTGGCAAGTTCACCGTATGATTTACCTTTTTGAAACTACATTTTACATATTCGACCTCTTTGGTTTTTATGACTTGCCGGTTTCTTTTTATAAGATACGAATTTAACAACTTCTTTGGTTTTAGTCCATACAATTTTTACATTTTGCTATGGATCTTTTCATTATGAAACATACAGCCGTTTTTTTAAACACCTTATAAATACTAGAGGTACCATTGTAGGCTGAAATACATTATTTAATTGATTATTTCATTGATTTTCTTTTATTAATGCTAAAGGTGAAACTCTGTCATTTAATTATATTGGTATAATTAAAAAGGATAAATATATTTTTCAAAAGGTTACTATGGATGTCACGACTAACGTCATTAAGTATTAACCACTATGTTGGCCGAATGAAACACGAGGATATCGGAACCAAAATGACCGCATAGAGTGTTATGTAGAAGGGAGCCTTAGAAATATGTTGGTTAAATGTAGGGAGCGTGCAGCGTGACAAGCTTTGGTTAAGACCTAAAGCCAACAAGGTGAGTTTCGTGTGAATTTTGTGGTTTCTTGCATGAAAAGTTAATTCTAAATTATTTGCAATTATATGTTACTGTTGTTATTGCTATGAATATTTGTGTGAAATTTTGTGAATTATTTCATATAAAAGGGTGAAAATGGTGGGTGACATATAGGGAACAGGTGTATTTACACGGTCTTATTATTAGTCGTCGTACAGGGTGTTAGTACGCGGCGGAGAGCTTACGCTCTGTTTATCTAGCCGTAAGCATATTTGTTGTGCCCGGCGGAGGGACTCGTTCCCTGGAAGTGACAGTAGTTCCCTAATGTGTCACCAAGGGTGGAAAGAAATGAAAAGATTTATATTGATAAATTGTTGCATTATTTTATTTTATTGACGTCAATATGCATGAAACCCACGAACTCACTAGGCCCTAGGCTTACCCATTAGAATTTTTAAATGCACGCAACCCAGGAAATAACATAGCAAGTGGCAGCGGGAATGGAAAGGATAAAGTTCAGACTTGAAGAAGGCGACAAGTTTTGAGGAAGACGTAGCGCACCAAGTGTTTAATTAAATTTCTATTTGCTTCCGCTATTATTATTATTAATAATAATTACGTTAGTATTTAAATCTTGAATTTTGGAAGTTTTGGGACTATGTTAAGTTATTTTGGTATTTGAAATTTGGGGCGTTACATTCACCACACCAAAAGGTAATATGCTATCTATCATACAATTTAATGACTTTTATATATATATATATATATATATATATATATATATATATATATATATATATATATATATATAATGTTATTTTAAATAGTTTATTAATATATTCTTTTATGTCTTTTATTTGTTTCCGGTGTCATAACTAACACATATTTCTATTAACTAATGTTGTTTTCATTTCATAGCTAATATGGGTCATGGTTAGCAATGTTTCAAATCTACTTCTCATTTTACTATAAGAACTCCGTTATCTATTATATTCAATGAAACAACTATATTTCTTTTCACCTTAGTTTTTGTTATTATATATGCTACTTAAAATATTATGACTGTATATCTTTCAAGTTATAGTTTTATCGTTTTACTTTCTAAATCTATTACTAAGAGTCAAACACCAACACACGAAATAGACAATATTTTATATTGTTAGTTGACATGAGAGCCATGACATCATCATAAATCAATCGAGTTTCTTCTATCAATTAATCATTCAAAATCGTAATTTTAAAAAGAAAGACTGCAAATATGTCTCATATACCTAGTATTTACTTAACATCAGAAGAAGACGTAATGATCAACAAATTCATGAATAAATAATTTTAGGTGTGTCAAAAGGTAATATTCATAAAACTATAGTCCTGCTTGTTGTAATTTGTGATTTAAAGAAGTATTTGAAATTTGTGATTCATAACAATTATTTATAATATGTAAATAGTTTATTTTATTAATATATATTTAGTTACCTACTTATTTATCAATTTCTCTGTATTTATTTCGAAAGTTTATTTTAAAAATGTTTAATGTTTACACATTAATTTTAAGCATCATTATTTAAAATATGTCAATAGTTTTTTATTGGTATATATTGAATTACTTACTCATTCATTATATCATTTGTATTTATAAAAAAATATTTATTTAAAAAAATATTTAATGTTTACACCTTAATTTTAAACTTTTATTTTTAATAAATCTGTATAGCACATGAGTCTCACAACTAATGATCGAATAAATGTTTTAAAATATTTATCTTTTTTCATATATGTGTGGAGCTTACAGTAAACACCCAAACCTATAACATGATTTTTAAAATATAATGTTATGGACGTTATTAAAATCAATCAAAATTAATTTTTTTAAACATTCGGATCCATAAACAATGTCAATTTCTCTATGAAGACTCGTTTTCTCTACGAGTCATCGGATCATTCTTCAATAGACACACACTCATTATGTGAAACTACTATTAGGACCTAAGGAATGCATAAAACGATATTGTGTAGGAAACAAATCACAAGTTGGTATTAGAAAATGGCTAAAACAATATTAATAAAAAAAATTGCAGGTTGATGTTATGTTGTTTGGTGCGAAATTATTCACATTTTTAAAAAGTATGATATTTTTTATTAAGAAAATGTTTTTTCTTTAAGTTACGTTTTGTTTTAGAAATCTTCCAGAACTATTTTAAAAGTGAAATAGAGTTTTATATTGCAAAAACTAACTTTTAGGTTAAAAGAAAATTTATAAAAATAATGTAAAGCGAAGTCTTAGGTTGATCTTTAAAAATATATGGGTCCATGGTTTTATATCATATTATTTTGACATATTATTTTCTTCGGTTTTTGGTTTAGCGGTATCAAAATGTTTGAAAAGACATCATTCTTTAAAGGGTTGATGGTTCAAGTTTTGTTATGAACAAAAAAAAAAGTAGTTTAAGAATAAGATTTAGAATGTGTTAATCGTGTTATATATATATATATATATATATATATATATATATATATATATATATATATATATATATATATATATATATATATATATATATATATATATATATATATAACACGATTAACACATTCAGGTTCATTTGAGACCATGCTAATTTTGTGAGACCGTGAGACCAAATCTAAAAATAATTTTAAAATGCAAAATAAAAGGAAAAATCTAAAAATTCTTTTTTTAATTATTATTTTCGGAACTTTATTTCCCTAAAAAAAGTAAAAAATAAAAAAATAAAAAAAATTACCGTTTTTTTATAAATACGTGAAATATTCTAATAGAATATTACACTGTACATTTCTAATATGATTTTTAGAATGTTTAGAATATTCTACTAAATTTGACAGATATGTAAAGTATTCTAAATATTCTACTAAAATATGTAAAAAAAATGTATTTTTTTGTATTTATTTTTTATTTTTTTTTGGTATTTTTTTTGGAAAATATATATTCCGAAATTAATATTGGAAAAAAAATTCGAAAATTTTCAATTATTTTGCATTTTAAAAATGTTTTTGTTTTATCTACTAAATTAATAGCTAGGATTGCGTCTCACGGTCTCACAAAATTAGGTCGACTCGCGTTATATATATATATATATATATATATATATATATATATATATATATATATATATATATATATATATATATATATATATATATATATATATATATATATATATATATATGCACACACGCAACGACCCGAATTTTCTATGCAAAAATCTAAGAGAATTATCAGAGTTTCATCTATAAAATGCGGAATTCTACTTAAATTAAAACACATTAAATGTAACATCCTGATTATTGAGGTATGAAAATGTAAAGCAAATTTGGCTTTTCGGATGGGTCACGACGTAAGGGAAGCACCTTCACATCGTGACAAGGGCATGTTCTTCGGGCGGAATCTTTTGAGTGTCACAATGTAACAATCTATGGGTCACAACGTGACACCTGATTAGATGAAAAAAACGCTAATTTCAGACTTGGACCCTATTTAAAGGAAGTGAGGGGTTATGGTTTCCTCCACCCTCAATCTCCATCACCTCCAAACGCCCATTTAGCCAAACCCTAGCTCCCTTGAAACTTTTGAGCTCATTCTTGCAAGTTTTAGTGGTTTTGAAGGAATGAGAAGAAGTTGTGATGCCTAGTTTCCCCAAGAAATCTTTCATCATCCTTGTATGTAGCTTCTGGACTTTTGTAAGTCCTCAATCATTTATCATTTGACTTCATGCTTCTTAGATCTAAGCTTTATTCTATCTTTTGGTCCCATTTATGTTGATGGAATGGGTAGAAGAGATGAAGGTCACAACATTGTGATCTCTTTATGTCCCAAGAGCATATTGTTTAATAGATCTAGGTTGTGGTGGTGATTTGGGGCCTGGAATGGATTTTTGGTCATATTTCATATTTTGACCTAGGTTTGAGAAAGGGCATGCATGGGGCATGCATGTCTATGAATTTTGGATTTTTATGGGTCATTAGGGTCCCTAAAGCCCTCTTGGAAGATTTGGATTGACTACTTTATGACTTAAGTACTTAATAGATTATTACATGGATTAAAGTTGCCATTAAGGACCTTGGACTTGAGATCTTGACTTAGAGTGATGTCTCAATGGATAAAGTTGGAAACTTTATCAATGAAGACCTTGGGACGAATCGGATATGAGATTTGGAGCTTGTGGAATCGATGGGTAATGGTTTAATATAATAAGTTGGGATAACCAGTTTTCATGTCATGACACTCTATGGGTCACGACGTGACAACTGAGTTTTCCCCAATTACCTTGGACTAATTCTCGTTACGATGTGATGACCTATACATCACAACGTAAAAACGGTTTGGATCGAGATTGAGTTAAGTTGAGTTTGAGTTGAATCGCGACTTAGTTGGGACTAGGTTGATTTCGTTTCTCACGTCGTGACCACTACAAGAAAAATGTGATTTTTCTAGGGAAGGTTGCTATGGAACGTATTTTCGTTGTTAATCTACAATGGATCGTTCTATGGAATGTCGTTCCATAGCAATGTTGCTACCATATTGTCTATGGATTTTATTTATGGTAGCGAGAGTGGGAGTTGCTAGGAAAAATGCTACCGACTCCATATCCGTTGGTATTATGCTACCGATAGTTTTATGGAACAAAAATTCGTAGCAATATTCCAACGAAATTTGTTACCAAATCACTTTCCGTTGTATACTGCTATGGAATTCATCATCGTGGTTAAATATGCAACGGAGTTCATGACGGAAACCAATTCCATAATTGAATT
Organism: Lactuca sativa; assembly: GCF_002870075.4. Lineage (NCBI taxonomy): Eukaryota > Viridiplantae > Streptophyta > Magnoliopsida > Asterales > Asteraceae > Lactuca > Lactuca sativa. Next base: position 70,976,126 of record NC_056625.2, on the reverse strand, counting down.
GGCTATGGAAGTACCATTCATAGGTATTTGCTAGGAAATTCTTCTATGGAATATGATTTGTTTGCATGTTTTGCTACGGAACAAAACGCGTAGCTAATTTATTGGGATGTTGTATGCTTAATAAATTTTGTTATGCTATGGATGAATTATTATTATGATCATTGGAGTTTGTAAGATATGATTTGAATGAAATGTTTTTGAATTGATAATATGTGGCATAAACTAATGGCTAAAGAATGCAAAAATGAATAGATATTGCTGGCAAGCAGACTCGAACTTAAGTTTATGCTAGAAAAAGGCGCGGTTAAGCCAGTTGTGCTAATCAAGTTGTGTATAATTTATTGAAAAAATAGTATTATAATGAATAATTAACAACGAATTCATTACAAAGTTATTTTTAATTACATTAACCGGGCATGTTAAAGTATATATAATATATGTAGATTATTTTCCTTAATAACGAATTCATTACAAACTTATTTTTAATTACATTAAGTATACTTCATCACAAAAATAACATGGGTTTTACAAATACTTCATCCTACTCAAACAACATAGCAAGAAAAAATGACTAAAATATCCTTTTAACAGAATGGTGTAAACACAAAAAAATATCCCGGGGCGAAGCCCGGGCTTTCTTACTAGTTTACATTTATGTATTGATATTAAATCAAATTAAAAATTAAATTCATCGCAAAAAACATTAAACACACAAAAACATCTAGTCATTATCTTCTTCCTCCTCTTCTTCTTCCTCCTCTTCTTCTTCATTGCTCGATGTATTATACTCATAACTACCCTCGTTGTTAGGAATACCATCATTGTTGTCCTCATGAATTTCACCTTCTTCATCAATATTATTTTCATTATCTGAACCGTTGCTTGACATTTCGTGATCATCATCATGATTGTCAGTATCGGCTAGACTTGGTATAATGATTTCATTTGATTCAACTTCATCTTCTTGGAAATCAACGTCTTTCTGAGGATGATTTTCATCGGTCCAACCACGAGGTTTAACTTTAAATACATCCCACCAATCCGAGTTGTTTGTTTTTGAACTTGGGTAGGGAATGTAACACACTTTAGTGGCTTTCATGGCTAAAACAAATGGCTCGAACTTGTTGTATTTTCTTTTGACGGTAATCTCGACCAAGTTATATTGTTTGTGAACCTTAACTCCTATGTTAGGTGTTGGATCGTACCAATGACATTTAAACAAAATTGTGGTTTTAATTGGGTAACCAGGGTACTCGACTTCTAAAATTTCCTCTACCTTACCATAATAATCACCTCCTTGGCTACTAACACACAATCTGTTATTGATTGTTGATTTGTTCAGACTATGAGCTTCTGTGTGAAACTTGTAACCATTGACAAAGTATACACTATATAATTTCACTTTTTTGAATGGCATTTTGGAAAGGTCAGATATATACTTGTTGTTTATTGGGATCTTACGTGCCTATATGAAAAATGGTAAAACACTTAATTAGAGTTAATTATAACAATAACAAAAAATAATAATTTTTAAAAAATACAAAAATAATACTCACATAGTTTTCAAACCATAATGCAAAGTTCTTCTCAACTTTAGCTGCAAGGACCTGTTCATCCATATCCCCCATAAGTTCATTCAAATGTTCTTCAAATATTTTGTATATCAACATTTCAATAACATTTTAAGGTAACTATGAATGTAATAAACAAAATCATGCATGTAAATGTTATTCGATCATAGCAATTACACACCAAATGATTATTATAATTAAAAGTCATGCATATATTACGTACGAACTTGATGTAATGCTTGATCTTATCTTTGTTAAGGAGTATGTAAGTTTGGGCAGCATGCACTTCCTCATCAGACATCATTCTAATCGTGAATCTTCCATAATGACGCACATGATATGAAAATATATCTAACATGTTGTTGTTAGCATCAGCTTGCTCATCTCCTCCTCCATCATCATTTCGAGGCAACTTTCTATTACGTGTGGGGACACTAGTCTCGAAATAATGAGAGCAAAATATTGATGCTTCACGTAGCAAGTATGCGTTAACAACGGACCCTTCCACTCAAGCTTTATTTTTCACATCTTTTTTCAACTGATTTAGATACCTATAGTGAAGATTATTTAAATTAACTTACAAAATAGCAACATACATTACGATGTACCATACAAACCTTTTAAATGGATACATCCACCGATATTGGACAGGACCGACTATCTTTGCTTCGTATGGAAAATGTACTAGTAAATGTTTCATAGAGTTAAAAATACCAGGGACAAAGTTGGTCTCTAATTTACATAATATTATTAGGATCTCGGTTTCAATCCTTTCCATGTCTTTTGTTGTGATTGATGTTGTTGTTAATGTTTTAAAGAAAATAATCAAATCTATTAATGTTTCCCACACTTGTTGTGGCAACATCTCGCGACATACAATTAGCATCAATCTTTGCATAAAAACATGGCAATCGTGGCTTTTCATTCCGAACAGTATACACCCTGTTAAATCAACACACCTCCCCAAATTAGAAACATAACCATCGGGGAAACGCAATTTCTCCACCCATTGGTATATGGCTTTCTTTTGATTCCTATCCAGAGTGTAGTATGTTCTTTCATTATCTTCGACTTCTTTTCTCTTCCTACAATAGAGCTTCAGATCTCTTTTGTCTGCTACATTGTCTTTCGTCTTACCCTTGACATCCATTACAATGTAAAACAAGTTTTCAGATACATTTTTAACAATATGCATAACATCAAAATTATGTCTAATGAGGTTTGTTTTCCAATATGGTAATTCCCAAAATATGCTTTTCTTTTTCTAACCATGATCGCCACATCTTTTGTTTACATCATCAACATTTAGTTCAGCCACTTTTACCAAACCTAATTGTTCAATCTCCCTTAAAGTTTGTTCACCATTCTTACTTGGAGGAGGACCTTCTATCACTTGACGATTTTTCCTGAACTTATTTTTATCCGTTCTATATGGGTGATTTACCTGTAGAAATCTTCTATGGCAGTCAAACCATGACATCTTATTGCCATTCTCTAGTCTGAATGCGTGTGTATGTTTCCCACATTGTGGACATGCTTAGCTTACTTGCTGTAGACCATCCGTACAGCATTGCATATGCTGGAAAATCGCTTATTGTCCACATCAAAGCTGCTCTTATATGGAAATTTTGTTTTAAAGATATATAATATGTTACTACGCCTACTTCCCATAATTGCTCTATCTCTGCAACAACTGGTTGCAAAAATACATCTATTTTATGCTTAGGGTTTGACGGTCCTGGCACAAGTGCGGTCAAAAAACATGTAAGGCTCTTTCATGCACATAGCAGGTGGCAAATTATAAGGTGTTATAATAATAGGCCAAGATGAATAATGTTTTCCAAATGCTCCATGTCGTGCAAACCCATCTGTACTTAGGCCTAATCTTACGTTACATACTTCTGCTGCAAATGAAGGATGACTTCTGTCAAAGTGCTTCCAAGCTTCTGAATCGGATGGATGACACATTACTCCAACATCATGTCCATGATTCTCGGAGTGCCATCGCATGGAAGCGGCTGTGCCTTGTGAAGCATACAGTCTCTTCAACCTTGGAGTCAAAGGAAAGTAATGCATTTTCTTGAAGGATACACGAGAACATCTAGCCAAAATTTTCGATCGTTTATACCTATCTGAATTGCAGAATTTGCACCGATAAAGTTCTTTGTCTTGCCTCCAATATATCATACATCCAGATCTACAACATTCAATCATCTCCACAGGTAAACCTAGTGTTTGTATTAACTTTTTGCTCTCGTATAAACTACCTACCATATTATTCTCCTCCGGTAACACATCATTTATCAACAGGCAAATAACATCATAACTTTGCTCAGGTATGCGCTACTCTGATTTTATATTCAATAGTCTAGCTATAGCAGATAGTTGTGTCACTTTTTTTACATCCAGGCCACAATTCTTTATCGGCTGCATCTAGCATATCAAAGAATTTTTTGTCTAGTGCATTTGGCTCCTCTTCATGATCACTGTTATTTAAATCAGGAGCCATTGCATTTATGACCATATTGATGGGTTTGAGCCATAAGAACTTTCCTATGTGCACATGCAAACCCTAATGCTTGGATCTAGGTTTCTTTAATTGAACATGCATTGTATCCAAGACTTACAATTCTAGATCTATTGAAAACAATTGAATCTAATCAGATGAAATCGGATCTAGAACAATACCTTGAGTTACTTGCTTAATACTTCTTCTTCTTGGAGCTTAGAGTCACAATTGTCACTCCTCTAATGGCTTACAAAAACCAACTAGCAAGAGGATGATCTTGAGAGAGATAGGAGGGTGAGAAATCGGCTCTAGGGTTTCTTGCCTTGCAGGAATTCCAATTTCCCTCACCCAAGGGATATATTTATACTATGAGCCACTAGGGTTTTACCCTTAACCCTAATTGAATAACTTAGGCCCTAAGCAATCCAAGATCCTCCAAGATATTAGGCTTGGATGATTTTAAGTTCTCCCAACCCTAAAATTCGTCCACTCTTATATCCATAAGGATACATAGCCCAAAACACAACTATCACACATTTGACAGTTTATGCCCCTTTATTCAATTAACCTCTTTAAGTCACCAAATTAATTCTCAATTAATATATGACTTATATTAATCAAATATCAATATTATTCCTTTAATATATTATTCTCATAATATATTAACAATAATATCTCTTCTCTCTTAACAAATCAACCTGTCAAGTTACTATGGTGAAGGCAACCCAAAAAGACCATGCGCAACCGGGTCAAGTACTTACTAAATATAGTTACAGCCTTAGACACTAATCCAACAGTCTCCCACTTGGATAAGTCTAGTAATTATATATGCAAACACAATCCGATTAGCAATCGTAGCTCTCAAAGACGCTGTCAACTCTGATCTTATTAGTATCCTGTCCTTTAGATAAGGGATCGTACAGTCCTTTGTTTAGATATTATGCGGACAATCTCATGGAACTTATTGTCCAGCAGTTGGTTTCTCGATCTCATATTCATTTGACATAGAACGTAATTGAATACATCAATTCAATCCTGACCGGGCCCGGCACATAAGTCAAATCAAATCATCGATGGGCCCTGATATCGCTTTTACCCTCTTAGGATAAAAGTAACAGATAAACTTCGACTTATATGCATTTATTATTTACTAATCAATCATACATAACAATGCGTTTTATTACATCAATTTACTGATGCGGTTTCGCATTGTCAATGCACAACCAATTAATAAACAATAAACCATATATCTTGGATTTAAGACCATATGATATTATTGTCTTGCGAGCACTTGTTTCACATTCCATCAAGTGATTCCAGCAATCGCGAGTTTATTCCAATGCAAAAAACTTGTTCATAAGCACTCATGAATGTTGCAGCAAACCTTTGCTATGTCTAATACCTTTTAGACAATCTACACACCAATTCATGACAATCTTCATTCATACCTACTTCCAACATATGAACGATTGTGGACCATTTGAATAATTCGATTATTCTTAATAACTCAATTATTCAGGAAGTTAAAACATGCAAAGTGAAACAATAGTTAAACAATTAACATGAGACAGTAGCTTTACTTATAAATAATACTCCTTTATTTAATCATCAAATGTCAATTACATTTATCTATTACATGTTTCCAAAACTATCTAATCTAAACTAATATCGTCTTTCAGCCGAATACTCCTAGCGTGCTGCAAATGCTTAACCCTACTCAGTCCCTTCGTAAGTGGATCTACTGGGTTATCCTCTGACGATACCCTCTTTACTACGAGGTGTCCTTCTTCTACTCGATGTCTAATAAAGTGATATTTTTTGTCGATATGCTGAGATCTACCATGATCCCTAGGTTCCTTGGTCAAGGCAACCGCTCTTTCATTATCACAGTAAATTTCCATAGGCTCCTTTATGGTAGGCACATCTCCAAGATCACCAATGAAGTTCTTCAACCACATCACCTCCTTTGATGCTTTGCTCGCTGCAATGTACTCTTATTCGCACGTTGAATTAGCTACGGTTTCTTGTTTGGAACTTTTCCAAGTCACTGCTCCTCCATTAAGGGTAAAGACCCAGCCCGACTGCGAACGGTAGTTGTCCCTGTTGGTCTGGAATCTTGTGTCACTATACCGTCGCACCTTTAATTCATCACTCCCTCCGAGGACTAAAAACCATTCCTTGGTCCTCCGAACGTACTTAAGTATATTCTTGACCGCAATCCAATAAGCTCTGCCAGGATTCCCTTGATATCTACTGACCACACTCAAAGCAAAGGCCACATCAGGGCGAGTACAAGTCATAGCGTACATGACTGAGCCAACTGTGAAAGCGTAGGGTACTCGGCTCATCTCAGTTATCTCGGCTTCTGTACTCGGACTTTGAGTCTTACTCAATTTGGCATTACTCTATATCGGTAGTTCTCCCTTCTTCGAGTTTTCCATATTAAAACGTTTTAGTACTTTATCCAAGTAAGTATTCTGACTAAGTCCTATTAGTCTCTTACTTCGTTCTCTCACTATCCTTATTCCTAAAATATAGGAAGCCTCTCCAAGGTCCTTCATAGCGAATCACTTCCCGAGCCAGGACTTAACCTCCTGCAAAGTTGGGATGTCGTTTCCTATGAGTAGTATGTCATCGACATACAAAACTAGGAAGCTAACTATACTCCCACTAGCCTTGACATATACACATGATTCATCTTCACTTCGTACAAATCCAAACTCTTTGACTTTCTCATCGAAGCAAAGAATCCATCTGCGAGATGCTTGCTTAAGTCCATAAATGGACTTCTCAAGCTTGCACACTCTATTGGGATGCTTTGGATTGACAAAACCCTCTGGCTGAGCCATGTAAACATCTTCAGCCAACTTCCCATTAAGGAAAGCGGTCTTGACATCCATCTGACATATCTCATAATCATGAAATGCAGCAACGGCTAGCATCACCCTAATAGCCTTTATCTTAGCAACTGGCGAGAAGGTCTCATCATAGTCAACTCCGGGAGTTTGATTAAAGCCCTTCGTAACCAGTCGTGCCTTATATGTGTGTACATTCCCATCCACGTCGGTCTTCTTCTTGAAGATTCATTTGCACCCAACAGTCTTACGTCCGAGCTCATTGTCAACCAAATTCCAAACTTGTTTCATCTAGATTTATTAGTGTACCATCACTAATATACGTGTCCCAGTCGGTAGTAATATGAAAACCATAAAACTGGCGTTGAACTCTAACTCTTTCGGAACATCTAAGAGGTAAGGACTCGCCAAAAGGTTCAACCGGAGTTTCCTCCTCGGGTTGAGCGCCAGCGTTCGAGGTTCCTTCATCGCTCGATTCTTGAATCTCTTCAATATCGATTTGCTTCCCACTGTCTCCTTGACTTATGAGTTCTCACTCTCGGAAAACCCCTCTCCTCGCAACGAAGACAACATTGTCACTCGGTCTATAGAAGAGATATCCAAAGGATTTCTGTGGGTAGCCGATGAAAATACATCGCTCACTACGAGGTTCGAGCTTGTCGTGAGTTTCTCGTCTTACGAAAACTTCACAGCCCCAAACCTTGATATGTGCCAACGAGGGAGATTTCCCTGTCCACATCTCGTGAGGTGTTTTGGCAACCTTCTTTGTAGGGACTCGGTTAAGGATATGGGCGGCAGTCTTTAAGGCATACCCCGAGAATGAGATAGGTAGTGAAGCACGACTCATCATAGAACGGACCATGTCTAACAGGGTTCGATTACGCCTTTCTGCCACACCATTCAACTGCGGTGTCCTAGGTGGTGTCAATTGTGAAACTATTCTGCAGTCCTTGAGATAATCGTGGAATTCAAGACTTAGGTACTCTCCTACTCGATCGGATCAAAGCATCTTGATTTTCCTGCCCAATTGATTCTCCACTTCATTCTTAAACTCTTTGAACTTTTCAAACGTTTCTGACTTGTGCTTGATCAAATAAATATACCCATATCTACTATAATCATCGGTGAAAGTCACGTAGAAGCAGTTCCCATCCTTTTTGGTGGATCTAAAGGGCCCACACACGTCGGTGTGTATGAGATCCAATAAACGCTCACCCCTCTCATAAGTGCCAGTGAAGGGTGACTTGGTCATCTTTCCAAGTAAACAAGATTCTCACGTGTCATCTTCCCTAAGGTCGAATGACTCCAACACTCCATACTTTTTGAGTTGGGATATGTGCTTCCTGTTGACATATCCAAGACGACAATGCCACAAGGATGCTCTATCCATACTATTGGAAGAATCCATACACAACACATCATTTCCTAGGTTATCTACAACCATAACAGTTTCATAAATTCCATTACAAGGCATTGGTTCAAAATATAAAACACCATTTAGATAAGCATAAATCGAACCATTCTCATTATTAAACGAATATCTAAATCCTTTTCTAAATAAACCATGAAAAGAAATTATGTTTCTTGCCATATCTGGCGAGTAGCAACAATTATTTAAATCTATATTCAATCCATTACTAAGAACTAAAGCATACACTCCAATCTTGGTAACAGGAGACGATCTTCTGTTCCCCATGATTAGATTTATTCTTCCAAGCTCAACATCCCTATTTCTTCCTAGTCCCTGCAAATCAGAACAAATATGGTAACCACACCCTGTATCAAGAACCCAAGAAATAGCATGAGATGAATCATTAGATTTAATTATGTATATACCTACAAAAGATGGCTTGATCTTCCCATCCTTGATGGCTTGCAGATATTCCGGGCAGCTTCTCTTCCAATGCCCTATTTTGTGGCAATGATGGCACTCTGCCTCCTTTGGGTTTGGGTTGGGCTTAGCAGGATTAACCTTGGTCCCACTAGAAGAGGAACCATCTTGGGACTTTCCATTGCAGTGGTTCTTCGAAGAATCCTTCCTCTTCTTGCCCCTTCCCTGCCCAATAGCCAAAACAAGAGCAGCGGGTGGATTGGGAGTTGGCGTAACAGACTTGTCCTTGAGGTTGCTCTCAGCAGTCCTTAGGAGCCCTTGGAGTTTGCTTAGGGTGACCTCTTCCTTGTTCATGTGGTAGGTCATCCTAAATTGGTTGTAGCATGAGGGCAAGGAGTGAAGAAAAATATCGATAGCCAAATCTTCCCCAAAATTGACATTCAACTTGCGAAGACGATCAACATACCTTTGCATCTTTTGCAAGTGCACGGGTAGAGACTCTCCACTTCTCATTTTAGTAGTGATCATATTCGTTATGATCTCATAGCGCTCTTGCCTCGCGCTTTGGTGGTATCTCTCCATCAAGTCTAGATGCATCTCATAAGGATACAGGTCCTCATAGGATTTTTTTGGAACTCAGAGTTCATCGTGGCTATCATGATGCAATGGACTTTCGCTGCATCACACTCATGGGTCTCAAAGACAGCCATTTCTTCGGGAGTAGCAATTTCTGGATTGATCTTCTCGAGCTTCACATCGAGAACATACTCTTTGTCCTCGCAATGTGCGATCGTGCGAATGTATCTTATCCATTCGCCAAAGTTCGATCCATCGAAAGTCACTTTTTGACAAAGGCTCATTAGCATAATTGAGCTAGCAGCAGTGTTGTTTGCGTTAGACATCTACAAATAGAAAAGAACAAAGTTGATTAGAATTAAGTCCCTAATTAACACCTAAAATGAAAATTTAGGGCTAGGACCCAACAACATTATTTACACATTAGAAAAGGGATGCCGTGATCCAACATGAAAATAATTTGGAGGTAAGTTAATGAAGATTCACTAATTCTTCACCATGAAAAACATAAGCATAAGTTTTAAATGTATTGAGAATTCCTAGTTTTCTTTGAGATTCATTGAACCTTTCAATGGAATGTTTAAATCTCGATATGCCCCTCTAGTTTGTGACTGAGATACCGAGGATCACAAAGCGGGTGTGAATAACCATGCAAATCTACATGGTGCCTTTATTGTTACAATCACCTATTCGATGTGCCGGTAAACCACACACGCTCCACCGAACTATGACAAACAATGAATCACCCTTTGTCACCTTTTCTTAGAACCAATTAGTGTGCCGGTTAACCACACACGCTCCACTAACTTCTTAGCAAGGGTGCAAAGTGTAATTTCATGGGATTGCATCAATTCACTTTTCCTAAAGTAACTAAGATTGGGAATTTTATGAAATATTTTTAGTTACTTTATATAGATTCATTATACTTATTAATGAGAAGAGGTTTTCCCTATCCTACCCGTTCGGCTAACGACCCTCCACCAGTTAAGCAAGCGGTGGGTGTGAGTGTACACCCATTAAGCGCCATTTTATAGGCATCAACCTTATACCCACCTTATAGACTGGCTTCGTGAATGAGGCCTACTAACGGTAAGACTAACATTTTTTAAATCATATATATATATATATATATATATATATATATATATATATATATATATATATATATATATATATAAAGCTTGTAATAATATAGTATCATAGTGTTGAATTTTAAACTTGTAAAATTCTAGGGTTTGAAATTTAAATTATTCAAATTAAACTTTTAATCACAAAACTTAAATTTCAAAACTTGAGGACAAGTTTTAAACTTTTTAAAACATAAGGATCAAATAGAAAATAATATAAATCAACTAATTAGATTATCTCAATCTGATCTTATTCAATATTACTTGCAAGACAATTCACCCATTTAATTCAAATAATCAATTATTATCATATAAGGGAATTATTATTCAACTAATTGGTAATTATCTTTTGTTTGGTCAAGAATATACTCATATATATGATTAAAATCGGATTTTAATGACCCAAAACAGTTAAGGCAAGTATCCTCAATTAAACAACAAGAAATCCCGAAACTACCTCCTTCTGACGCTCGAACTCGCCGAGTCCACAGTGGAACTCGCCGAGTTCATCAGGCAGAATCACAAAAAATCGAATTTTCCAAGCAACAAGTAATTAACCAATGCATCAATTCAATAGAAATCAATCAACGCTCTGATACCACTGATGGGTTTGAGCCATAAGAACTTTCCTATGTGCACATGCAAACCCTAATGCTTGGATCTAGGTTTCTCTAATTGAAAATCCATTGTATCCAAGACTTACAATTCTATATCTATTGAAAACAATTAAATCTAATCATATGAAATCAGATCTAGAACAATACCTTGAGTTACTTGCTTAATACTTCTTCTTCTTGGAGCTTAGAGTCACAATTGTCACTCCTCTAATGGCTTACAAACACCAAATAGCAAGAGGATGATCTTGAGAGAGAGGAGGAGGCTGATAAATCGGCTCTAGGGTTTCTTGCCTTGCAGGAATTCCAATTTCCCTCACCCAAGGGATCTATTTATACTATGAGCCACTAGAGTTTCACCCTTAACCCTAATTGAATAACTTAGGCCCTAAGCAATCCAAGATCCTCCAAGATATTAGGCTTGGACGATTTTAAGGTCTCCCAACCCTAAAATTCGTCCACTCTTATATCCATAAGGATACATAGCCCAAAACACAACTATCACACATTTGATAGTTTATGCCCCTTTATTCAATTAACCTCTTTAAGTCACCAAATTAATTCTCAATTAATATATGACTTATATTAATCAAATATCATTATTATTCCTTTAATATATTATTCTCATAATATATTAACAATAATATCTCTTCTCTCTTAACAAATCATCCTGTCAAGTTACTATGGTGAAGGTAACCCAAAAGGACCATGCACAACCGGGTCAAGTACTTACTAAATATAGTTACAGCCTTAGACACTAATCCAACACATATCTCTATAAGAACATGCACCTTCACTAAAATTTGTGTTTGAATCATCCACCCCTAAAAACGTATTGTCATCATCAATTGATTTTTCCCCATGTTTATCCCAACACCAATATTCCTCAACAAAACCAACCTTGTACAAATGAGTCTTAACAGTATCAACTTCTCTATATGGTATGTTACGACATTTTATGCATGGGTATTTGATTTTATATTCTTCCATGAACCTATGTTGACTGGTAGCAAAATCTATAAATTTTTTCACTCCTTATACGAAAACATGCGATATACAACTACTACTATCTTTTCTTTCATACATCCACTTTCTACTTGGATTGTTCATTATCTTAAATCTATAAAGTATAAATGTAAATAACACAATATTAATTGTATGTTCATTAATGTTGATTTGAATTCATATATGACATTTGAATTAAATATATAGTTATCATACAAACATCACAAAGGTACCTTCACAATGACTCGTTTCACTAAGCTAATGACCGGATGATGAACAAATCTTCAAAGTTTTCTATTTTGAATGGTTGAAGAAGTTTAGTAATAGGATAATAGCTTAGAATATTAGTAGAATGCTTTAATTGAGATTGACACTTGCAGAACACATATTCAAACAGAGTGTGTATCGATTACGGAACCTTCGACAACCCTAGATTTCAGTGTGTTGGATGGATACTAGGTCATATTATTGGGTCGATATTATTCAATAACATGTTAAAACCCATGTAGTATACTGGTAATTATAAATTTAAATATCATTCATAATAAATTTAAATATAGATCCACTTAAAATATAAATTCTATATATATAGCATTTTCCTTAATAACAACTTGATTAAACAAATTTTTTTATTTCCATAACAAAAATGCCGCCTTCACTTTATAAATTGCAAATAGACCAAATTGCCCTTGAAATCTAACCAAATAGGTCACAATGAACTTTTGGTTAGTAAAATAGAAAAAACAAAAATAACATACATATCAAAAGTAACATATATATGCATACATATCAAAAGTAACACCAAAATACACATACAATATGCAATACTAATTGTGTGAATCAAACAGTTATCTTATATGTATAACTACTCTAAACTAATGTCAAACATCCTAGCAAAATTCACAAAACTACATCCCACAAACAAATTTCACAATTCAACAACCAACTGTATTTATTCATAAAAGCTATTACATAACTGCTCACAGAAGGATGCTTTGCACAACTTCTATGTAAGCTACAGAATGCTATCTGCTTTGACTTCCTTACCAAGTGGTTTTTAACCTTGTTACAGGTATGCCTTAGATTCCAACTTCTTCTAGTATTAACGTAGGCATTATTTAACATGATTAGAGCTTCTTTCTTCCTTTCAATGCCTTCGCCCATCAACATCATTCCCAGAATGAAGATCGCATCCAACTGCCCCTGATCGGCTGCATTTTGAAGCAACTGTTTCCCGGTTATTTCTTCCCTTAACGTAAAATACTTCGCCTGACATACAAATAAGTAATCATGCAATTTTAAAAATATAAATATAGAAAACTATTTGAATTCGCAATTATCCGATTGCTTAAAAAAAGATTACCATTCCATCGTTGAAGAGTACGTGTGGGTTGTTCAACATTCTGCATCTGTTTATGACTTCATACTGTCGAATACTAAAGGGACGACGAAACCGTAGTCGATTTGTGTCTATGATTTTATATATTGTGTCTGATGTTACAGAATCTCTAAAGAATTTGCAACTGTAATTCACACAAATTAACAAAGTTAATCTATTAACCACTAAATTAAATATGTATATAAGTATAATATAAGTAATACACATCATACCTACATTAACTGGCACTTAAAAGCATCGATTGGTTAATTTCCTCCAACTGTAAGCACTACTTTTTCGATCAAGTGCGATGGCAGAGCAATAATTCTTGTTCCTCGTTGTCTTGTTTACATTCTTTCTGATGAACAATTCTCTGCCATTATGTTGAACTGCTTCAAATGTATTCAAATGAGATAACAACAACGAGTTTAGGGTTTATTGATCAACGCGTCGGAATTTTTACTCTTGGGGATGCAATCTAGATGATCAATCATCGATAAACTGAATCGACGTCATGACTCTGACTACAAATTATAGCGCCTAAATATGGAGAGTGTGAATTGACATAATTGCCCTTTAAGTAATTAACATAGATTACTACGTAAATGGTTAGGGTATTTTTGTAAATACCTACTGGCTTTTTGTAAATAAATTAACAGTTTAAATTTTAAAAAAATGAAGTTAAATAAAATTATTAATTAAATATAGAGAGACATATGTCATCCATATATCATCCATATGTCATCCATATGTCATCCATAAGCAACTACCATGTTGACCAATGACCCATATGTCATCCATAAGTAACTACCATGTTGACCAATGACCCATATGTCATCCATGGACACCATAAGCAGCAACCATGTTCACCAATGACCCATATGTCATCAATGGACACCACAAGTAACTACCATGTTGACCAATGACCCATATGTCATCCATAATCAACTACCATGTTGACCAATGACCCATATGTCATCCATGGACACCAGAAGCAACTACCATGCTGACCAATGACCCATATGTCATCCATAAGCAATTACCATGTCGACCAATGACCCATATGTCTTCCATGGACACCATAAGCAGCTACCATGTTGACCAATGACTCATATGTCCTCCATGGACACCATAAACAACAACCATGTTGACTAATGACCCATATGTCATCCATAAGGAACTACCATGTTGACCAATGACCCATATGTCATCCATATACACGATAAGCAACTACCATGTTGACCAATAACCCATATTTAATCCATGGACACCATAAGCAACTACCATGTTGACCAATGACCCATATCTCATCCATATATCATCCATAAACAACTACCATGTTGACCAATGACCCATATGTCATCCATAAGCAACTACCATGTTGACCAATGAGCCATATGTCATCCATAGACGCCATAAGCAACTACCATGTTGACCAATGACCCATATGTCATCCAGAAGCAACTACCATGTTGACCAATGACCTATATGTCATCTACGGACACCATAAGAAACTACCATGTTGACCAATGACCCATATGTCATCCATGGATACCATAAGCAACTACCATGTTTACCAATGACCCATATGTCATCCATGGACACCATAAGCAACTATCATGTTGACCAATGACCCATATGTCATCCATATGTCATCCATAATCAACTATCATGTTGACCAATGACCCATATTTTATCCATAGACACCATAAGCAACTACCATATTGACCAATGACCTATATGTCATCCATAAGAAACTACCATGTTGACCAATGACCCATATGTCATCCATGGACACCATAAGCAACTACTATGTCAACCAATGACTCATATGTCATCTATTGACACCATAAGCAACTACCATGTTGACCAATGACCCATATGTCATCCATAAGCAACTACCATGTTGACCAATGACCCATATATCATCCATATACACGATAAGCGACTACCATGTTGACCAATGACCCATATGTAATCCATGGACACCATAAGAAACTACCATGTTGACCAATGACCCATATGTCATCTATATATCATCCATAAGCAACTACCATGTTGACCAATGACATATATGTCATCCATAAGCAAGTACCATGTTGACATTTAACCCATATGCCATCCATAAGCAACTACCATGTTGACTAATGACCTATATGTCATCCATGGAAACCATAAGAAACTACCATCTTGACCAATGACCCATATGTCATCCATAAGCAACTACCATGTTGACCAATGACCCATATGTCATCCATAAGCAACTACCAAGTTGACCAATGACCCATATGTCATCCATGGACACCATAAGTAACTACCATATTCACCAATTACCCATATGTTATCCACAAGCAACTATCATCTTGACCAATGACCTATATGTCATCGATGGAAACCATAAGAAACTACCATGTTGACCAATGACCCATATGTCATCCATAAGCAACTACCATGTTGACGAATGACCTATATGTCATCCATGGACACCATAAGTAACTACCATGTTGACCAATTACCCATATGTCATCCACATGTCATCCATAAGCAACTACCATGTTGACCAATGACCCATATTTCATCCATGGACACCATCAGCAACTACCATATTGATCAATGAGCCATATGTCATCCATAAGCATCTACCATGTTGACTAATGACCCATATGTAATCCATGGACACCATAAGCAACTACCATGTTGACCAATGACCCATATCTCATCCATATATCATCCATAAACAACTACCATGTTGACCAATGACCCATATGTCATCCATAAGCAACTACGATGTTGACCAATGACCCATATGTCATCCATAGACGCCATAAGTAACTACCATGTTGACCAATGACCCATATGTGATCCACAAGCAACTACCATGTTGACCAATGACCTATATGTCATCTACAGACACCATAAGAAACTACCATGTTACCAATGACCCATATGTCATCCATGGACACCATAAACAACTACCATGTTTACCAATGACCCATATGTCATCCATGGACACCATAAGCAACTACCATGTTGACCAATGACCCATATGTCATCCATATGTCATCCATCAGCAACTATCATATTAACTAATGACCCATATTTCATCCATAGACACAATAAGCAACTACCATATTGACCAATGACCCATATGTCATCCATAAGAAACTACCATGTTGACCAATGACCCATATGTCATCCATGGACAGCATAAGCAACTACTATGTTGACTAATGACTCATATGTCATCTATTGACACCATAAGCAACTACCGTGTTGACCAATGACCCATATGTCATCTATAAGCAACTGTCATGTTGACCAATGACCCATATGTCATCCATATAAACGATAATCGACTACCATGTTGACCAATGACCCGTATGTAATCCATGGACACCATAAGCAACTACCATGTTGACCAATGACCCATATGTCATCCATATATCATCCATAAGCAACTACCATGTTGACCAATGACCCATATGTCACCCATAAGCAACTAACATGTTGACCAATGACCTATATGTCATCCATAAGCAACTACCATGTTGACCAATGACCTATATGTCATCCATGGAAACCATAAGAAACTACCATGTTGACCAATGACCCATATGTCATCCATGGACACCATAAAAACTACCATGTTTACCAATGACCCATATGTCATCCATGGACACCATAAGTAACTACCATGTTGACCAATTATCCATATGTCATCCATAAGCAACTACCATGTTGACCAATGGCCCATATTTCATCCATGGACACAATAAGCAACTACCATATTGACCAATGAGCCATATGTAATCCACGGACACCATAAGCAACTACTATGTTGACCAATGACTCATATGTCATCTATTGACACCATAAGCAACTACCATGTTGACCAATGACCCATATGTCATCCATAAGAACCTACCATGTTGACCAATGACCCATATGTCATCCATATACACGATAAGCAACTACCATGTTGACCAATGACCCATATGTAATCCATGGACACCAAAAGCAACTACCATGTTGACCAATGACCCATATCTCATCCATATATCATCCATAAACAACTACCATGTTGACCAATGACCCATATGTCATCCAGAAGCAACTACCATGTTGACCAATGACCTATATGTCATCTACGGACACCATAAGAAACTACCATGTTGACCAATGACCCATATGTCATCCATGGATACCATAAGCAACTACCATGTTTACCAATGACCCATATGTCATCCATGAACACCATAAGCAACTATCATGTTGACCAATGACCCATATGTCATCCATATGTCATCCATAAGCAACTATCATGTTGACCAATGACCCATATTTTATCCATAGACACCATAAGCAACTACCATATTGACCAATGACCCATATGTCATCCATAAGAAACTACCATGTTGACCAATGACCCATATGTCATCAATGGACACCATAAGCAACTACTATGTTAACCAATGACTCATATGTCATCTATTGACACCATAAGCAACTACCATGTTGACCAATAACCCATATGTCATCCATAAGCAACTACCATGTTGACCAATGACCCATATATCAACCATATACACGATAACTGACTACCATGTTGACCAATGACCCATATGTAATCCATGGACACCATAAGAAACTACCATGTTGACCAATGACCCATATGTCATCTATATATCATCCATAAGCAACTAAGATGTTGACCAATGACATATATGTCATCCATAAGCAAGTACCATGTTGACATTTGACCCATATGCCATCCATAAGCAACTACCATGTTGACTAATGACCTATATGTCATCGATGGAAACTATAAGAAACCGCCATCTTGACCAATGACCCATATGTCATCCATAAGCAACTACCATGTTGACCAATGACCCATATGTCATCCAAAAGCAACTACCATGTTGACCAATGACCCATATGTCATCCATGGACACCATAAGTAACTACCATGTTCACCAATTACCTATATGTTATCCACAAGCAACTACCATGTTGACCAATGACCTATATGTCATCGATGGAAACCATAAGAAACCACCATGTTGACCAATGACCCATATGTCATCCACAAGCAACTACCATGTTGACGAATGACCCATATGTCATCCATGGACACCATAAGTAACTACCATGTTGACCAATTACCCATATGTCATCCATATGTCATCCATAAGCAACTACCATGTTGACCAATGACCCATATTTCATCCATGGACACCATCAACAACTACCATATTGATCAATGAGCCATATGTCATCCATAAGCATCTACCATGTTTACTAATGACCCATATGTAATCCATGGACACCATAAGCAACTACCATGTTGACCAATGACCCATATCTCATCCATATATCATCCATAAACAACTACCATGTTGACCAATGACCCATATGTCATCCATAAGCAACTACGATGTTGACCAATGACCCATATGTCATCCATAGACGCCATAGGTAACTACGATGTTGACCAATGACCCATATGTGATCCACAAGCAACTACCATGTTGACCAATGACCTATATGTCATCTACAAACACCATAAGAAACTACCATGTTACCAATGACCCATATGTCATCCATGGACACCATAAACAACTACCATGTTTACCAATGACCCATATGTCATCCATGGACACCATAAGCAACTACCATGTTGACCAATGACCCATATGTCATCCATATGTCATCCATCAGCAACTATCATATTAACTAATGACCCATATTTCATCCATAGACACAATAAGCAACTACCATATTGACCAATGACCCATATGTCATCCATAAGAAACTACCATGTTGACCAATGACCCATATGTAATCCATGGACACCATAAGCAACTACCATGTTGACCAATGACCCATATGTCATCCATATATCATCCATAAGCAACTACCATGTTGACCAATGACCCATATGTTACCCATAAGCAACTAACATGTTGACCAATGACCTATATGTCATCCATAAGCAACTACCATGTTGACCAATGACCTATATGTCATCCATGGAAACCATAAGAAACTACCATGTTGACCAATGACCCATATGTCATCCATGGACACCATAAAAACTACCATGTTTACCAATGACCCATATGTCATCCATGGACACCATAAGTAACTACCATGTTGACCAATTATCCATATGTCATCCATAAGCAACTACCATGTTGACCAATGGCCCATATTTCATCCATGGACACAATAAGCAACTACCATATTGACCAATGAGCCATATGTAATCCACGGACACCATAAGCAACTACTATGTTGACCAATGACTCATATGTCATCTATTGACACCATAAGCAACTACCATGTTGACCAATGACCCATATGTCATCCATAAGAACCTACCATGTTGACCAATGACCCATATGTCATCCATATACACGATAAGCAACTACCATGTTGACCAATGACCCATATGTAATCCATGGACACCATAAGCAACTACCATGTTGACCAATGACCCATATCTCATCCATATATCATCCATAAACAACTACCATGTTGACCAATGACCCATATGTCATCCATAAGCAACTTCGATGTTGACTAATGACCCATATGTCATCCATAGATGCCATAAGCAACTACCATGTTGACCAATGACCCATATGTCATCCACAAGCAACTACCATGTTGACAGATGACCTATATGTCATCTACGGACAACATAAGAAACTACCATGTTACCAATGACCCATATGTCATCCATGGACACCATAAACAACTACCATGTTTACCAATGACCCAAATGTCATCCATGGACACCATAAGCAACTACCATGTTGACCAATGACCCATGTGTCATCCATATGTCATCCATAAGCAACTATCATGTTGACCAATGACCCATATTTCATCCATAGACACCATAAGCAACTACCATATTGACCAATGACCCATATGTCATCCATAAGAAACTACCATGTTGACCAATGACCCATATGTCATCCATGGACACCATAAGCAACTACTATGTTGACCAATGACTCATATGTCATCTATTGACACCATAAGAAACTTCCATGTTGACCAATGACCCATATGTCATCCATTAACAACTACCATGTTGACCAATGACCCATATGTCATCCATATAAGCGACTACCATGTTGACCAATGACCCATATGTAATCCATGGACACCATAAGCAACTACCATGTTGACCAATGACCCATATGTCATCCATAAGCAACTACCATGTTCACGAATGACCTATATGTCATCCATGGAAACCATAAGAAACTACCATGTTCACCAATGACCCATATGTCATCCATGGACACCATAAAAAACTATCATGTTTACCAATGACCCATATGTCATCCATGGACACCATTAGTAACTACCATGTTGACCCATTACCCGTATGCCATCAATAAGCAACTACCATGTTAACCTATGTCCCATATTTCATCCATGGACACCATAAGCAACTACCATATTGTCCAACGAGCCATATGTCATCCACGGACAGCATAAGCAACTACTATGTTGACTAATGACTTATATGTTATCTATTGACACCATAAGCAACTTCCATGTTGACCAATGACCCATATGTCATCCATAAGCAACTACCATGTTGACCAGTGACCCATATGTCATCCATATACACGATAAGCAGCTACCATGTTGACCAATGACCCATATGTAATCCATGAACACCATAAGCAACTACCATGTTGACCAATGAGCTATATGTCATCCATATGTCATCCATAAGCAACTACATTGTTGACCAATGACCCATATGTCATCCATGGACACCATAAGTAACTACCATGTTGACCAATTACCCATATGTCATCCATATGTAATCCATAAGGAACTACCATATTAACCAATGACTCATATTTCATCCATGGACACCATAAGCAACTACCAAATTGACCAATGAGTCATATGTCATCCATAAGCATCTACCATGTTGACCAATGACCCATATGTCATCCACGGACACCATAAGCAACTACCATGTTGACCAATGAACCATAGGTCATCCATATATCATCCATCAGCAACTACCATGTTAACCAATGACCCATATGTCATCCATAGACACCATAAGCAACTACCATGTTGACCACTGACCCATATGTCATCCATAAGCAACTACCATGTTGACCGATGACCTATATGTCATCCATGGACACCATAAGAAACTACCATGTTGACCAATGACGCATATGTCATCCATGGACACCATAAGCAACTACTATGTTGACCAATGACTCATATGTCATCTATTGACACCATAAGAAACTACTATGTTGACCAATGACCCATATGTCATCCATAGGCAACTACCATGTTGACCAATGACCAATATGTCATCCATATACACGATAAGCAACTACCATGTTGACCAATGACCCATATGTAATCCATTGACACCATAAGCAACTACCATGTTGACCAATGACCCATATCTCATCCACATATCATCCATAAAAACTACCATGTTGACCAATGACCCATATGTCATCCATAAGCAACTACGATGTTGACCAATGACCCATATGTTATCCATAGATGCCATAAGCAACTACCATGTTGACCAATGACCCATATGTCATCTACAAGCAACTACCATGTTGAACAATGACCTATATGTCATCTACGGACACCATAAGAAACTACCATGTGACCAATGATCCATATGTCATCCATCGACACCATAAGCAACTACCATGTTTACCAATGACCCATATGTCATCCATGGACACCATTAGCAACTACCATGTTGACCAATGACCCATATGTCATCCAGATGTCATCCATAAGCAACTATCATGTGGACCAATGACCCATATTTCATACATAGACACCATAAGTAACTACCATATCGACCAATGACCCATATGTCATCCATAAGAAACTACCATGTTGACCAATGACCCATATGGTGTCCACGGACACCATAAGCAACTACTATGTTGACCAATGACTCATATGTCATCTATTGACACCATAAGCAACTACCATGTTGACCAATGACCCATATGTCATCTATAAGCAACTACCATGTTGACCAATGACCCATATGTCATCCATATACACGATAAGCAACTACCATGTTGACTAATGACCCATATGTAATCCATGGACACCATAAGCAACTACCATGTTGACCAATGACCCATATGTCATCCATAAGCAACTACCATGTTGACCAATGACCTATATGTCATCCATGGAAACCATAAGAAACTACCATGTTGACCAATGACCCATACGTCATGCATGGACACCATAAAAAACTACCATGTTTACCAATGACCCATATGTCATCCATGGACACCAAAAGTAACTACCATGTTGACCAATTACCCATATGTCATCCATAAGCAACTACCATTTTGACCAATGGCCCATATTTCATCCATGGACACAATAAGCAATTACCATATTGACCAATGAGCCATATGTCATCCACAGACAACATAAGCAAGTAATATGTTGACCAATGACTCATATGTCATCTATTGATACCATAAACAGCTACCTGTTGACCAATGACCCATATGTCATCCATAAGCAACTACCATGTTGACCAATGACCCATATCTCACCCATATACACAATAAGTAACTACCATGTTGACCAATGACCCATATGTAATCCATGGACACCATAAGCAACTACCATGTTGACCAATGAACCATATGTCATCCATATATCATCCATAAGCAACTACCATGTTGACCAATGACCCATATGTCATCCATTTGTCATCTATAAGCAACTACCATGTTGACCAATGACTCATATGTCATCCATGGACACCATAAGTAACTACCATGTTGACCAATTACCCATATGTCATCCATATGTCATCCATAAGCAACTACCATGTTGACCAATGAACCATATTTCATCCATGGACACCATAAGCAACTACCATATTGACCAATGAGTCATATGTCATCCATAAGCATCTACCATGTTGACCAATGACCCATAAGTCATCCATGGACACCATAAGCAACTACCATGTTGACCAATGAACCATAGGTCATCCATATATCATCCATAAGCAACTACCATGTTGACAAATGACCCATATGTCATCCATATGTCATCCATGAGCAACTACCATGTTGACCAATGACCCATATGTGATCCACAGACACCATAAGCAACTACCATGTTGACCAATGACCCATATGTCATCAATAAGCAACTACCATGTTGAACAATGACCTATATGTCATCCATGGACACCATAAGAAACTACCATGTTGTCCAATGACCCATATGTCATCCATGGACACCATAAGAAACTACCATGTTTACCAATGACCTATATGTCATCCATGGACACCATAAGTAACTACCATGTTGTCCAATTACCCATATGTCATCCATATGTCATCCATAAGCAACTACCATGTTGACTAATCGCGCATTTCATCCATGGACACCATAAGCAACTACCATATTGACCAATGAGCCATATGTCATCCATAGACACCATAAGCAACTACTATGTTGACCAATGACTCATATGTCATCTATTGAAACCATAAGCGACTACCATGTTGATCAATGACCCATATGTCATCCATAAGCAACTACCATGTTGACCAATGACCCATATATCATTCGTATACACGATAAGCAACTACCATGTTGACCAATGTCCCATATGTAATCCATGGACACCATAAGCGAATACCATGTTGACCAATAAATCATATGTCATCCATATATCTTCCATAAGCAACTACCATGTTGACCAATGACCCATATGTCATCCATATGTCATCCATAAGCAACTACCATGTTGACCAATGACCCATATGTCATCCATAGACACCATAAGCAACTACCATGTTGACCGATGACCCATATGTTATCCATAAGCAACTACCATGTTTACCAATGACCTATATTTCATCCATGGACACCATAAGAAGCTAACATGTTGACCAATGACCCATATGTCATCCATGGACACCATAAGAAACTACCATGTTTACCAATGACCCATATGTCATCCATGGACACCGTAATTAACTACCATGTTGACCAATTACCCATATGTCATCCATAAGCAACTACCATGTTGACCAATGACCCATGTTTCATCCATGGACACCGTAAGCAACTACCATATTGACCAATGACCCATATATCATCCATAAGCATGTACCATGTTGACCAATGACCCATATGTCATCCATGGACACCATAGGCAACTACCATGTTGACCAATGACCCATATGTCATCAATATGTCATCCATAAGCAACTACCATGTTGACCAATGACGCATATGTCATCCATAAGGCATCCATGGATATCATAAGCAACTTCCATTGGCACCTACTTCACCACTTCACCACTAGTTACTAAATTTTTATTTTTCACAACTCAAGCCGTGAGTAGAAAAATAAAAATATTTATATTATCATTCAGAATTTATAAATAACAATAGATATATAAGTTTTAAAATAATGATTATATTAAAAAGTTATTAATTATAAGATAAAAAATAATAATAAATATTATAAAATAAAAATTATATAATAAAAAAATTTATTTATTAAATTTTTTTCCTAAATTTAAGATAGATAAATTTTTATAAAATTTGATATTCCCTCCTATATTTTTAAAATATTTCAGTGTTCCCTCCTTCGTAAACGAAAATCACCAAAAAAAAAAAATTCAAAAACCCCGCTTCCCTAAACCCATTGCTAAAGAACGATCAAGAGAGGGCAAAACAAAGAGAAATAAATAAAGATATGCATGTGTGTGTTTTCTCTGTGATAAGGAGAAACGAACAGCACACACTGTGTGTGTTTGATCGACTGAATCAGAGATATCACAAATATGAAGACGAAGAGAGTTGGAGAGTAGGAGTAGGGATGTTCGTGAAGGCGATACAAATGCGGTTGGGGGAGGTGTCAGATGTGGTACTCACGATGGTGCTGGTCATCAATAACTGAGATTGATGCTAGATATGTCTACCCAGTTCTCTGTTATGCTAATTAAAAAAAAAAAACGAGGTGATTTCAAAACCCTAACTAAGCTGATTGATAAATTAGGGTTCTTGGGTATCTTGTATATTCTCAAATTGATTTATTTTCTCTATAGAAATTCTTTTTCATATGTTTTGTTTGCTGTTTTACAGGTTGTATTTTTTTGCTGCCCTATTTTGCATTTTTCATGTACTTCATGTTTATATTGCTCGATTGGAATACATCTAATTACACGGGTTCATTGAAGGTACTAATTTCATATGTACCTTGTGGAACATTGATATGCATACAACCTGTTTGTTTAAATGCCTAAGCGAGGGTACAGTGGCCATGGCAAAAAAAAATTTAATGGATTAAGAAAGGTGTCATAGTGTATGAGTATCCAAGACATGCATTTTTATCGTCTTGCTGTTGACCTATGTTATATATAGCTTATGGGTGCGTCAGTATATACTTTTGTTTGATTTTGTGCTTTTTTAATACATCTTTCTTCGTATTGTTATGATTTATCTGTATTAATGTATTACATCTTTCATGTCATGTTTGTGTTAGTGTGTGTAGAGAAAGGGAGTGATGGAATGGGTCAATTATTTAACTTTCTTTAGACATGATTGTTAATGAGATAATTATGGAGTTTATATATTTATTTTTCTTTAATGCAGGTGCTTGCTGCTTTTTTTAGTTTCAAATGTTGGTGGAGTCAACAATTTACAATACCATTGAAAGGGTCAATGGTATGGTAAATTAGCATTAGGGATATCATTCTTAAATGGTTTCATTGGAGATGGTTGGATATGTTTTTGCTCAGGTGTTTTCACCAAAACTTGTGGGTTTAGATTGGATCGTATATTAAATTTGTTTGTTGTTCTATGCAGGTCATTACTTTATTGGTTTGATGCTTTTTCGGTGAAGCCCCAAAAGTTAATGTCGTTTTGCTATTTGTCCCCACAATGGAGTAGGTTTGGTTGCTCTTAAATTTAGAATTGTCAATTGATTTTTAGGTGGTTGCTATTAGTTTGATTCCGTTTACATTCCTGCTACATGCTAATTGTATTTTACTTGTATTTGGCTCATTTGTAAAGGTGATTCCGATGATTAACGGTACAATGGAACTATGTTATATTTCGGAAAAAATGATGATTAGAAGAATTGAGAGAGTTTCCAAGTAAACAAAATGAGGAAAACGTAGAACTTATGGAAATAATGAAAGCCAAAGATTAATAACACAACACAAAACGCAAGCAACTTGAATGACAACTACAATCGGCAAAGAAAATTGTTAAGGCTTTTAAAGAACTGCAAAAATAGTAGATAATAGAGTGTTGATTTGTTTATCGCAAAGTATTAATTTTAAATTAACCGCTTTTCATTTTCCAATGTAATACATATTTATTGTTTTATTTTATGATATAAATGTTATTTGATTTTTTTATTTTTGTTTATATATATTACTACAAAATAATTATGATTTAATTTGTAAATTAATTATCCATTCGTAGCTATCCAACTTTGCAACGAAAATATTTCTACGTTATTTTCTATGGAATCTGCTATGGAATATAAACCATGAATTTTGTTAGGGATTCATTACAATGGGTTTAGCTAGAGATTTATCACTACGGATTTTGATAGGGATTCATCACAACACATTTAGCTAAGGATTCATCACAACGGATTTAGCTAGGGATTCATCACCACGGATTTAGCTAGGGATTCATCACCACGGATTTTTCTAGGGATTAAATACAATTAAATTTGTGACGGAAGAACTACCACGAAATTTGTGATGGAAACCTACTACGAAATACACGACGAAATACCATCTACTACGGATTTCATTCCGTTGTCACAATTGAGACGAAATTATCGTTTCCGTTGCAAACCCCTCGTAACGACATTTTTTGGGACGAAAATAGGTCGTTGAAAATTCTGTAGCTATTCGTCTTTTGCATCGGAATTTCATCTTTTCGCAACGGATTCCTTCCATAGCAAAATCGTGTTTTTCTTGTAGTGGACCATGAGTTGGTCACAATGTGAGGGTCAACTAATGGGCGAGTTGTTGACCGTTAACTTTGACCTTTATCTAGTTTGATTTTTGGGTCAGATGGCTAGTTTTTGAGGTTAGACTAAGGTGGGACCTTGTTTGATTCAATAGGTGGGTCATAACATTGTTTTCAAGGCAGTGAGTTGTGTTCTTAGCTGATTTTGTGAGACAATTGAGTTTTATCACTATATTGTTTTTGATGTTAGTTGTCTATGTGATACTTGCATGAGAGACCCACAGGGTTGCCCGTGCAATTTTTATGGAAGAACATGGGCGTAGCCCATGACACTTGTATATAAGACCTTGGGGTAACCAATGTAGTGCATAGGAAGATCGTGGGGGTGGCCCATGGAATTGGTATGAAAGACCATAGGGGTAGCCCATGACACTTGTATGCAAGACCATGGGGTAACCGATGACAATGTATGTATGGTATGTGGTACTGTGGGGAACTCACTAAGCTTTGAGCTTACGGTTTTGTGGTTTGAATATTTCCAGGTACTTACAGCTCTAAAAGTAAGAGATCGACTTGATTGCACTACATTCTCCCCCTGATGATTTTTACGTATTGATGACTTTTAGAGTACTCTAATGATTATGATACATTTTATGATGGGTTTTGGACAATAATATGTGATTTGATGAATTAAAAATGAAAAAAAAATTGTATGGTTGTGTGATCATGTTACATTAAATCCCATGGTTAACCACGAATTTACAATAAAATATATTTATATAAATAAGCTACAAGGGAATACAAAGAAATAAAATTTATTCTTCCAATCTACCTCCTTGTTCCCATATCTTCTTGCGTACCACGACTACTACCTGAACCTAAAAAACATGGAAAACATCTATTACATCATACCACAATTCCGGTGAGTTATATTCTTATATGTTTTCATGTACATCTACTCTTTCTTTCTTTTTTGTTCTTTATCATTCTTAAATCTCTTTCTTTCATAGCATACACTGCTATTCTTTCTCATCTTATGACATCTATCTCTTCTACTCTTTTATATTTACTTCTTTTCATTTCTCATCTTATCTACTATGTTCTATTTTTTATCGCATCTATCTTTTTTCTTCTATCTGTTTTCATTCCTTAGAATTCTTTTTTTGCACTTTTGTACTTTATCTTCTACTCTTCTTCTCTAATAGCATACATTGTTATTCTTCTTATTTATCTATCTCTTATATCTTTCTTACCCTCTTCTTAGGCTCATCTCATACTTTATCTATGCGTCTGCCTCTATATCTTCTCTACCCTTCTCTTCATCTTTCTATCTCTCTCCATACTCTATTTCATTTCTTATTTCTCTACTCTTCTATATGCTCTATGCATGATCTTCTCTATATATTACTCCATTCTTCTCATATCTCTAACTCTTAGAATGACTTCTCATACTCATCTTGCATCATCTCATACTTCTCATATTGATCCCTCATAGATCCATTGACATTCTATTTCTTCTCTTGAATCCCTCAAAGATTCCTTACTCTTAATCCCTTACATCTAGTACTTAACTTATTAAGTACTTATCTAATTCTTTTTCTCATATCACTTAGGTATTCAATACAATACCATTTACATTTATATTATTATAATACATATAATCATATTCTATCTCTTTCTACCATCTCTTAGGTATTTAACAAATACCTTTATCATCTAACCATACATTTTCTAGGTATATGTAAATGCTCTGATGCATGTTTCTAAATGTATACCTCATACATACTCTAATTATACATGTATTCTTTGATACATGCTGATACACGTATAACCACACACACACACACACACACACACACACACATATATATATATATATATATATATATATATAATCTAGAGAGAGTGTGATCTAACTTACCTTGTTAGTTAGAGAAGACTAACCATTATTAGATCCATTCTTTTATTGATGCACCTTGATCCATCTTCTTTTCTCTTAGGCCTATTCATACACATTTACATATTTCTTAATACTTTTCTTTTCATATTAATATCTTAATGACCGTTATGGTCAAAATGACAACTTAATGAATCATAACTATATCTTCACATTTTGTACTTCTGCTCCAAACCAAACAATGAATTAAGTATCCCATACTACCTAATTCACCATAATCTAACATCTAATGCGTCATTCATAATCTCACTAGTTGGGGTTTTTAACCCTAACTTCATATATATATATATATATATATATATATATATATATATATATATATATATATATATATATATATCACCACGGAAATCATATACAAAAGCTTCTAGACACTCTCAATAGCATCATATACAAGCTATATGTTGATTAATTCATTTAATTCAACCAAAATAACAATTTTACCAAATTGGAGAAATAATACCTTAATGGATAAAGGATGAACATCCTTGAGACGCTCCATCTCTATTTTCTCTTCGCCATATTCCAGCTCTAAAATCACCCCTCGTCGACTCTCCATCGAAATGTAACAGAAATGGGTCGAAATGAGGCCTTAAAAAGTTTTAAGCTTGTGTTCTTACCTTGTAACCACGCCGTGGTGAAGCCTCTATCGTGTCGTGGTGTGCATAAGTTAGCCATGGTTATCCAATTGCCGAGTCGTGGTGCCAATCTCCCATAGCAACATACTTTCATCACAACATTGTGATACCCCCACAATACCACACCACAGGAAAGTGCATTGCCTTTCGCTTACGACAATCACATGACTCACTCTATTTCATCCTCACCGCATGTGGCAACCTCTTTACCATGTCGCGGTGGATGTAGATCAGCAAAATCTAATTTCATTCCTACTATTGGGACAATTTTCTTCTAATCTTCAAACGCATATAACTTCTTTGTTTATGACCTGTTTTCTAAAATCTTTATATGGAAACATACTCTACATCTTTGTTAATTCATTTAACACTGACTTGACACGGTTGTTAATCTATTAAGTTACAAACTTTGTCCAAAAATCATAAAATTTCTAATTTCACCATTTTAGCCAAAACGCATCTTCCCATGCATTCTTTCTATTGAAATTACACATCTAACCTATTATAGTCACTTAAACTTATGTTGTCCATTTCCATGAAGTCACAACTTAATAATGTTATCAAAGTCCTCTAAATGACCATTTTTCCATTTTGGTTAAAATTTGACTAAAAGTCAAATCTCTCTAGATTTTCAGGTTCTTAATATATATAGGGGTTTAGGATTTATATATATATATATATATATATATATATATATGTGTGTGTGTGTGTGTGTGTGTGTGTACAAATTTGTTGAATTTTTTTAACAAGATAGTTTTTTTTAATTGTTTTATACAGAAAAGTCTCATTATTTTATGAAATTTTTTAATAAAGTTATAAAGAATTGAACAAAAAGCTCTCAGTTTTTTAATTTTGCATGATGATCTGCCATTTCCGTTAAAATAAAGTTAAAGACTTTTTCGTTAATTTGAAAAAAATATTAAATAATTGGGATTTTCTTTTAAAAAGTATGATTTTATCAAAAAAAAATCTCAATCTAACTTTTCCGCATAAAACTCATATTAAAAAATTTAATAAAAACCATTTTTGTGTTAATTTTTTTCAACAAATTTATACATCTAAATGAGAGAGAGAGAGAGAGAGAGAGAGAGAGAGAGAGAGAGAGAGAGAGAGAGAGAGAGAGAGAGAGAGAGAGAGAGAGAGAGAGAGAGAGAGAGAGAGAGGCTCTGGCTGCATTTGCCAAATCCGAGGGATGAGGGGTGCCCACTGGGCTACAACATATGATTGTCTATCCAAAGTCCTTCTCTTTTTCACTCAAAGGGGCAATGTGTGAGAGAGAGAGAGAGAGAGAATGTATTTTGGTTATCATGATGGGAATTAAAAAAATATCAAATAAATAATTTCTAAATTAGTTAGTCATAACCTCAAAAGTAACGCTAATCAAGAACGATTATTAGTTTTATTAATACCCAAGCCCCAGCCCCATGTAAAGTTACTTGAATGATATAATTCAAATAATTACAATTTTATATACCAACTTATAATAAAAATTATTTTTTCATAGTTACTATGAATAACATAATTATTTTCTAACATATATTTACTATCATCTGGTATATATTATAGTAGAGATTATATTCCTTAAACATATTCATTTTAAACCCCCTGATTTTTTTTTAATTCTTCAAATAATGATTCTTGATTGGTTCATTAATGTAATTTAAATAGGAAGAAAATAATTTTTTTTACGTTTTTAATAAATCTTTTGAAACATAAGGGATTTTTAAGTTAACTAACAATAATAATAGTTAGTAATTACATAAAATTATTAATTGCATTACGGTATCTTAAAAATGATGGTTCATATTTTTAATAATCGAATAATGTTTGAAATAAAAATCAGCGAACTAAATAATTCCTAAATCAATTGATAATAATAATAGTTAAAAAAAACTAAATCCAATACTATATTTAAGTTTATTTAATATAAGAATTATTATTTTATAATTAATAATATAATATTTTTCATAAATATATTTATGAAAATGTTTACTACATAATCTTTTCGCCTGGATATGTATAAAAAAAGAAGTATTAGATATATCCGACAATCTTGCATGTGTCAAAATCTTTTATGAAGAAAGAAACGTGCAATTGTTTCTCAAATCCAAGATGAATTGTTTAATGGAAGATCAAGCTTGTAAATCGCGCTTAATTACTATAATAAATTATATTATTTCAATGTAATGATTTTAAAACCTATATTCTTTCTTGGATCATGTGAAGAAGGTAGAAATATGCCAATGGAACATGGCATGAAACCTTGGCAAATGTCCTTTTTTTCGTTTTTTAAGGGTACCTAAATGTTTTTATTGCATTAAATATTCATCAAGTGCAAGCAAATTAATATAAGTTACTTGTTAGTGGCCACGTGCATGACATGTGAGGTGATATAATACAGATATATATAGTTTTCTACTAAAAAATGCATTTCAACCCATTGATTCGATTTTAAATATTATTAGCCGAATTTGAAATATTAATTTATATTAGAGTAATAAATAGCTATAGCGAAATTCGAGGTTGCTACTGGTTAGTGCTCAACTAAGAAGCATCTTAAGAATAATTTATTACACTGAAAAAAATAAGAAATGGACAAATCTGTAACTATAATAAATGTTATTATGAAATTTGTTGTAACTTTTATATTATCTAAAAGTACATACGATATAAATAAAAATGTGTTTCAAAATGAAAAAATGTGTTTCAAAATGAAAAAATGTGTGTTAGATTTTTAAGAAAATTTCAAAAAATAAATGGTTTAAATCAGGAAAACTGATATAAATTTAAAAAAAAAAAAAAAAAAAAATACTAATTCCATATTTTGTCGTTGCTAAATTTTGTGGCTATTATGAGACATATAAAAATTTTAGCCTATTTTATGGCAAATATTAAGCCAAAGTGATTAGTACTTATTTTCTCATATAAACAGCAACAACATTACAAGCTGTTAAATGCAACAATTATATATTTTTAATTGATAAACAATTAAGTTTCATGACAAGAAATTTAAATGAATTAACTATATAAATAATTTAATCTGTTTTTTAAAGTTGAATCTTTCAATAAAAATAATAAATATAGCTACATAGATAAGATAAATGAATTATTAATAAAATAAAGATAAAATTACATTAATTGTTCCTGGTGATTTATTTATTTATTTATTTTTGATAAATATGGTTTGGTTTTGTTTTATTATATTGTTAGTCCACTAACCATGTAAACTAACTAAAATACCCTTTATGATTTTTATTATTACTTTTACTTCTTTATTTAATTCTTAAAGAATATAAGACCCATCATAATACAAATTCAAATTAATTTATATATTATGCAAATAAAAAGTCCCTACGGATTTCCGTTCTCCGTCCACTTCCCTTGCGTGTCCCAAAATCAGAAGAAATTAGTTTCATTTTTAACATCAAGAAACTACCACTGTTCGAACTTTATTTATGTCGTTGTTATGGACGATTGGAGCTTCCTTCATCAAAGCTTCTTTCAAGAACCATTACGACAAACACCTTATTTTTTATCAATATGAATTTTTCAATGGAAAAAGTGATGTTGGCAATTTGGTCACCATATCTAGTTATCAGCGAAATGAATAAATATGTATATCGATCAAATCGATAAATCTATAGAGATAGGTGTTCATAAATAGGTATGAAGGTGGCCAAAACGGATACGGTTATAGATGAAATAAAAATTATGTAGTGACTGATGAAACATTTGAAAATGATGTCGACTTCAAAATCCTTGAAGAGCTTTGACATTGATAATAGGGTGATCAGTAAAATTTTCTTATATGCTCTCTATTTCTTTCACAACAATAAGAGTGGTGGATGCTTTTTTGTTGTAATCAAAACTAACACAAAAAGACAATCGATATGTTTTAGCGTCGGCTGAAGGAAAAAGGAAACATGAAGATAAGATCCAGAGGGTCGGAGAAGAACAGAGGGATCAAGTTTGTATGTTTATGTTGGATTAACGTGTCTAAGTCAGTAACTAAATTTGTATGTTTATGTTGGATTAACGTGTTTAAGTCAGTAACTAAATTTGTATATTCTTCTAATTAAAAACAAAGTCCTTTCTGAGTTGCTCTCATAATGAAACATCCAAAAATATTGTACCAAAAATTTTCGATTCAATATTAGGTAAAATAATAATTTTTCATATCATCCAAACATTTGAAATAACCAGTGTATCAATTGTCATAAATCAGAGTAAAAACATCATAATAAAATCCCAATGGTGTGTGCGATGCAGTAATCCCAAGCTCTTCCCCTTGGAACCAGAGGTACCTAAAACATAAACTGAAGACCGTAAGCACAAAGATTAATGAGTTACCCCAAAATACCACATCTGAAACATACAGTAAACATACAGTGGGCCCCGCCCAGTCATCATGCCCTAACCGGTCATCAGGCCCCGCCTGGTTATCGAGCTGTGCTCGGAAAGCATATAAACACATACACAGATAATATACATAGCATACAGATAGTCATCGGGCTTCACCCGGCATCGGACCTTAGTCCACTAGCATAAAAACATAGGTACATGCAAGAGTCACGAAGACAACTAGCATTCTATCAATATAACATAAACATGGGCCAACCTTGGTGACTTCGACCCGCTAAACCCAGTAAGGAAACTCACATCGAACGCTAAAAGATAACTGGATAAATCCCCGACCACGGAAAAAACTCTACTCAATACCTAAACAGAAACAATCCCTTATATACTGACCAATATTTCAAAACCCCTTAAAGGTCAAACTTGGCCAAAGTCAAAGTCAAAGTCAATGCTCCGAGTTGACTCAACTTGTCGAGTTATCCCACAACTCGCCGAGTTTCCATTAAGCAGAAAATCGCGATATTTCGATCCAACTCGTCGCATTTCCCTTTAACTCGTCGAGTTCCTCCCTTTTTCAACAGAATCGGGACAAATGCAACCCAACTCACCAAGTTCCCTTAAGAACTCGTCGAGTTCTTCGATCAGCCAACCCATTTAATGCATTAAGCCACTATTCTTCAAATTGAAGCGCTATCTTCCAGATCTAGACCGATAATATGTCTAGAAGGGTAAAGTTTCCAACTTTACTCATTAAGAACCACCCCAAAGGCATTAAGCTCAAACCCTAATCCTAAAAGGCTTATGTGTTAATCCAAAAACCATCATATCTTCAAGATAGAGCTTATGAACATAGATCTGGACCTTAAAGGCTAAAAGGCCACGTAAAGTCTTCAACTTTACTCACATGCATGGCCAAATGAAGCTTAAGAGGTCAAAACAAGGGCTTAGAAGGTGCATGGAGCTCTTAGGGCCACAAAGTTGCCATCTTTATGCCATGAAAGCTCCTTAAGACCCTGGATCTGAAAGGGTTTGCCCATATGGGACGTCCAACTCCCAACGACCACTTCATTTGGATAAAAACAAGCAAAAGAACACTAAGATGAAGATCTAAGTAACCACAAAGCAAGGTTGAAACTTTTTACCATAAAGATGTCGAAAATGAAGTAAGGATTCTGGATCTAACAACTCCTTCTTGTATCTCCAAGCTCCCTTTCTTCCAATGGCTTCAAACACATACAATACACTAAAAAATGGCTCACAATCACTCAAAGATGACTTAGGGTTTCGAGGTTAGGGTTTATGACAGTAAAGGATGGAAATGAGGCCAACTTATGGGGCTTAAGTTGTTTAAATAGAGTGCAAAACCCCGAAATTAGGGTTTCATTTCTTCCAAACAACTCGTTGAGTTGAGGCCTCCTAACTCGCCGAGTTGGTCACTTAAAACACGCGGTCCATAACATCTCAATACAACAAGTTGGGGCTACCAACTCGTCGAGTTGCTCTACAAAATTAAATAATTTAGAAGTTTAAATACATACTAGGAACCAGACATTACAATTCTCCCCTACTTGTCTCAGACTTCGTCCTCGAAGTCCGCCTCCTCGAACAATCCTGGATAATGCTCCTTCATTTCCTCCTCGGGCTCCCAGGTCCACTCCGACCCCTTGTGGTGCAGCCACTGCACCTTCACAAGCTCGACTACCTTGTTCCTCAAGGTTTTCGTCTTCTGATTAAATATTTCCACCTGCCTCTCGACATAGTTCAGGCGGTCATCCGCCTGAATATCCTCCAAAGGTACAACTACAGAACCATCCACCAAACACTTCCGTAACTGAGAAACATGGAAAGTGATATGAATCTAGCTGAGCTCGGCTGGAAGATCTAGACGATATGCAACCCGGCCCACCCGAGCCAAAACCCTGATGGGACCGATATATCTGGGACCCAACTTTCCCCACTTCCTGAACCGAATGACACCTTTCCAAGGTCACCTTCAGAAGAACCATATTACCCACCTAGAACTCCAAATCTGACCGGCGCTTGTCGGCATAGCTTTTCTGCCGACTTTGAGTTATTTGAAGTCTACTCCGAACCTGTTGGATCATCTCAGTGGTCTTGAGCACCACCTCAGTATTTCCCTATGACTCCCTGACCGACCTCGCCCCAACAAATCGGGGTTCTACATTTCCTCTCGTAGAGCATCTCAAAA
Source organism: Lactuca sativa (assembly GCF_002870075.4). Lineage (NCBI taxonomy): Eukaryota > Viridiplantae > Streptophyta > Magnoliopsida > Asterales > Asteraceae > Lactuca > Lactuca sativa. The sequence continues at coordinate 70,939,478 of NC_056625.2, read as the reverse complement.
GGAGGTCGATCAATGCTAGCGTGATAGCCGTTGTTATATGAAAATTTTGCTAACGGAAGATATGTATGTTAATCCCACCAAAATCTAATACACACGCATGCAACATGTCCTCAAGAGTCTGAATCGTCCACTCATTCTGCTCATCGGTCTGCGGGTGGAAATTTGTATTGAAATGGAGACGAGTACCCATCTCGTCATGAAACTGCTTCCAAAATCTGCAAGTAAAACGAACATCTCAGCCTGAAACTACTGATACTGACACCCTATGACGTGACACCATCTCCTGAACAAAAATCTCGATTAGCTTCTCTGCAAAAATACTCTTCTGGATCGGGATAAAATGCACGCTCTTGGTCAATCGATCCACGATGACCCAAGTAGAATCCACTTTGTGCGCTGTCCTAGGAAGCTTCGTGATAAAATCTATTGTGATGTCTTCCCATTTCCATACAGGAATCTACAACGGTTGCATCTTGCCGTGAGGTCGTTGATGCTCGGCCTTGATTTTCCTACAAGTCAAGCACCGCTCCACAAACCACACTATTTCCCGCTTCATGCAGGGACACCAATAATCAGGGCGAAGATCCCTATACATCTTCTTCACCCCGGGATGAATGGAGAATCTCGACTTGTGAGCCTCCTCCATCAGAACATGGCGCACACCGCCCCAATAAGGAACCCAGACCCTCCGATGCAGGGTCAACAATCCACGACTATGATAATTGAAGGAAGCCACCTGACCTACAATCCGCTCACACTTCTGGTGCTCCTCCTTCATAGCCTCGACCTGAGCTGCATTAGCACGTCCGGAGTAGATGCTATATAACACATGTAGCCAGTCTTTGCTGAGGGTGTCTGTACCACCATGCTTTCCGGACAGCCCTCGAATAATGAAGTGCATTAGCACCGTCCATAGTTCAGATACGACTGGTTTGTTGAAGTCTTTGGCCTTGTAGTCTTGATTGTAGGCTATGTGATTCAGAAAGGTATGAAACTCTTCAGTGGTAGGCTCTTGAACTCTGAAACCCTGGGGGTTTTCTTTCACGCCGATCACCTTGAGAAAAGTCGTCTTGAAAATAGGCACAATCCTGTCAACGATGATCTTTGTCTGCAATACACCGTCATCAAGTTTGATTCTTGTGAATGCTCTGTGGAGATGATGAAGTGGAAGAGGTGGTTTAGGAACTTTGGTGAGAGGGACAGAGATTGGATGATTCGCGATAAACTCGACCATAACCCTAACAAATTTGTCATAATCTTCAGGATTTAGGGATAACAGTTGCGTCGTGTCCCTTAGAAATGGTTCAGGGGATGTTGATGATGAAGAACCTTTTGATCATTTCTTCTTGGCAATGGATTTCTTGGTAGTTGAGGCAGTTAGAGCAGTTTTTGGTGGGAAAGAATGGGAATCCATTGTTAAAGAGTGATGAGAGCTTGATGAAAACAAAAAACACTGATAGAATTTGAGGGTTTTGGAAGTATTGGGCGTGTAAAGAGGTAAAAGAATTAATCGATGGGTATTTATGGGTAAGGGAAGTGGGTCAGGTCAGTGGTGGTAATGATGAGGATCCGAGTTTGAAACGGGTTACATTAAATGGGTAACTGCTTTAAGGGGTTGAGTTGACCTGGGAGGGGAAAGGTTAGGTGGATTGTAGCTTAGAATGGATAACTCTAAACGCCGAATAGATGGTTGCTTTATGGGGGCATGCAGATGTGTTACCATTTCAAAAACGTTTCGCCTTATTAACCTTTGGAATTCTAGATGAGTGGTTCCGGACAGAGTATAATCCAGAGGATAAGAAGTTGTGTTCTGGAACATAATTGTTTTTGAAAAGTGGTCCAGAACATGGTTGTTTTTGGTTCCTGAGTAAAAAAAATTTAGTGCGATTCTGGAAAAGGTTTGTGATTCCGGAGCAAAAATTCCGGAATAATGATTTTAAAAATTCCGAAGTGGTTTTGAGAAAGTTTACGGAACATGATATGGAAATCGTTTCAGAGTGAGATTTAAGAAAAGTTTCCGGAGTAAATTTGTGAAGACATTCCGGAGTGAATTTAAATTTTAAAATTCCTAAGTGTAGAATGCACTACCTTTCTAGAGTGGAATTTCGTGATGCCATTACGAAGTTTTTTCCGAGATGAAAGTTTAAGCACTGTGTCAATGTGGTCTTGAATAAAGAATAGTCAGGATGAGCTGTACAACTCAAAACTCAAGCGATAGTTACAAATAAAGACAAGTAAAATGATCCTATGTATCCTGAGAGAAGGTAGTTCCAAGATACAAATTTGAGATCGAAACTAATTTTCTTTCAAATACGTCTATCAAAGAGAGTAGGTCTCTTGAAAGAACTTAGGATCTGGTATCATCATACCCATCTTGTTCAGAAAACCATTGAATTTGGTTTCATCTAATGGCTTAGTAAGGATATCAGCAATCTCATCATCAGATGGAACAAAAATGAGTTCAATGTTACCATTTTGAACATGATCTTTTATGAAATGGTACCTTATATCAATGTTCTTAGTCATTGAGTACTGAATTGGATTGTGGGAAATCAAAATGGCACTTTGAGAATCACAATAGATAGGAATGCGTTCAAAGCGGTAACCACAATCCAAGAGTTGAGATTTCATCCAAAGAACCTGAGATGTACAGTTGGCAGCAGTGATGTATTTGTTGGAATAGTGTCTAAGGCTGCAACTATATTAGGCAAGTATTTGACCCGATTGTGCATGGTCCTTTTGGGTTGCCTTCACCATAGCAACTTGACAGGATGATTTATTATGAGAGAATAAATATTATTAATATATTATGAGAATAGTATAAGGAATAATAATATTGTTATTTGATTAATATAAGTCATAAATTAATTAGTATTAATTTGGTGACTTAAAGAGATTAATTAAATAAGAGGGTATAAACTGTCAATTGTTTGATAGTTACACTTTATACTGTAAATCCTTAAGGGATAAGGATTTAGACGGATTCTAGAGCTTGGGATAGCTCAAAATCGGCACCACTTCAAAAGCAAAGAAACCCTGGCCGATTTCTAGCCCCTCTCCTCTCTCTCAAATCATCCTCCTTGCTAGTTGGTGTTTGTAAGCCATTAGAGGAGTGAAAATTGTGACTCTAGAGCTCCAAGATAACAAGATCAAAACAAGAGATTCAAAGGTAAACTTCTAGATCTGGTTTTGTATTGTTCTTATACCTAATTAGTTATTAGAAGTCTTGGATCCAAAGCATGTTTAATTAGAGAAACCTAGATCCAAGCATTAGGGTTTTGCATGCGCACATAGGAAAGTTCTTATGGCTAAAACCCATCAGTGGTATCAGAGCCTAGATTGGTTTCTATTAAATTGTTGCTTGGTTGTTTGAATCTTGTTTGCAAATTTCGAATTTTGTGTTTCTGTGTCATGAACTCGACGAGTCCCATGGTGGACTCGACGAGTTGGCCTGACTCGACGAGTCCAGTTGGGAACTCGACGAGTTCGAGCGTCAGGAAGGGCCAGATTCGGGATTTTTTCATATTTATCTTATGGAAACTTGCCTTTATCATATTAGATAAACCTTAATCCGATTTTCTGATATATATGACTATAATCTTGATCTAATTAAAGATATTTATCAACTAATAAAATATTTAATTTCCTTATGTGATAATTAATTAATTATTTTGATTAAATTGGTAATTATCTTGCAAGAAATCATTAAATAAATCAAATATGGATAAGTATGGAATTAATTGTTAATTGAGATTATTTGCTATTTGATCCTCCATGGTTTAAATGTTTAAAACTTGTCCTCAAGTTTTGAAATTTATGTTTTGTGATTAAAAGTTTTAATTTAGACAATTTAAATTTCAAACCCTAGAATTTTACAAGTTTAAAATAAAACCCTATACTAATATAATATTACAAGGTTAATATATATGTATAACTAAAATGCTAGTCTTACCGTTAGTAGGCCTCATTCACGAAGCCGATCTATAAGGTGGGTATAAGGTTGCGGCCTATAAAATGGCGCTTAATGGGTGTACACTCACACCCACCGCTTGCTTGATCGGTGGAGGGTCGTTAGCCGAATGGGTAGGATAGGGCAACCTCATCCTCTCATTAAAAGTAATATGAAATACAAAGTAACTACATGTTTTTAAAATTTCCCAATCTTAGTTACTTTAGGAAAAGTGAATTGATGCAATCCCATGAAATTACACTTTGCACCCTTGCTAAGAAGTTAGTGGAGCGTGTGTGGTTTACCGGCACACTAATTGGTTCTAAGCAAAGGTGGCAAAGGGTGATTCATTGTTTATCATAGTTCGATGGAGATTGTGTCGTTTACCGACACATCGAATAGGTGATCGTTACAATGAAGGCACCATGTGAATTTGCATGGTAATTCACACCCGCTTTGTGATCCTCGGTATCCCAGTCACAAACAAGAGGGGCATATCAAGATTTAAACATGTCATTGAATAGTTTCAATGAATCTCATCCGAACCTAGGAATTCTCAATACATTTAGGACTTAAAGTTATGTTTTTATGGTGGAGAATTAGTGAATCGTCATTCACTTACCTTCATATTATTTGCATGTTAGATTACGACATCCCTTTTCTAATATGTAAATATTGTTGTTGGATCCTAGCCCTAATTTTTCTTATTGGGTGATAATTAGGGATTCATATTCTAATCTATGTTTGTCCTTTCTATTTGTAGATGTCGAACGCAAACAACGCTACTGCTAGTTCTTTCACATTGATGAGCCTTTGTCAAAAGGTCACTTTCGATGGGACGAACTTTAGCGAATGGATAAGATACATTCGCACCATTGCTCGCTATGAGGATAAGGAGTATGTACTCGATGAGAAGCTCGAGAAAATCAACCCTGAAATCGCTACTCTGGCTAAAATGACCGCTTTTGAAACTCATGAGCGCGATGCAACGAAGGTACATTACATCATGATAGCCACCATGAACTCCGAATTCCAAAAGTCCTATGAGGACATGTACCCGTACGAGATGCATCAAGACTTATTGGAGAGATACCACCAAAACGCGAGACAAGAGCGTTATGAGATTTTTACTAACATGATTTCTGCTAAGGTGGGTCATGGAGAGTCTCTTGCCATGCACTTGCAAAAGAAGCAAAGGTATATCGACCGCCTTCGCAAGTTGAATGTTGAATTTGGGAAAGACTTGGCGATCGACATGGTGCTTCACTCTTTGCCTCCGAGCTACAATCAATTTAGGATGACCTACCACATGAACAAAGAGGAGGTCACCCTAAGCAAACTCCACGGTCTCTTGAGGGTCGTTGAGAGCAACTTCAAGGAAAAGTCTGTTGCACCAACTCCCAATCCGCCCGCTGCTCTTGTCTTGGCTATTGTACAAGGAAAGGGAAAGAAGAGGAAGGCTTCGTCTAAGAACTATCGTAAGGTTAAAGCCCGAGATGATGCCTCTTCTAGTGGGACCAAAGTTGATCCTGCTAAACCCTGCCCTAACCCAAAGGAGGCAGAGTGCCAGCACTGCCACAAGATAGGACATTGGAAAAGAAGCTGCCCAGAGTACCTGCAAGCCATCAAGGAAGGAAAGATCAAGCCGTCTTTCGCAAGTATTTACACGATCAAATCTAACGATTCATCTCATGCTATTTCTTAGGTTCTTGATACCGGTTGTGGTTACCACATTTGTTCTAATGTGCAGGGACTAAGAAGAAATAGGGATGTGGAGGCTGGAAGAATAAATCTAATCATGGGGAACAGAAGATCGTCACCTGTGACCAAGATTGGAGTGTATTCTTTAGTGCTTAGGAATGGTTTAAGTTTAGATTTGAACAATTGTTGCTATTCGCTAGAAATGGCTAGAAACATCATTTCATTTCATGGTTTGTTTAGACAAGGTTTTAGATTTTCTTTTAATAATGAGAATGGTTCTATTTTAGCTTATCTAAATGGTGTTTTTTATTTTGAAGCTATACCATGTAATGGAATATATGAAACTGTTATGATTGTTGATAACTTAGGAAATGATGTTTTGAACATAGATTCTTCCAATAGTATGGATAGAGCATCCTTGTGGCATTGTCGTCTTGGACATGTCAACAAGAAACGCATAGCCCAACTCCAAAAGGATGGAGTGTTGGAGTCATTTGACCTTAGGGAAGACGACACATGCGAATCTTGTTTACTTGGAAAGATGACTAAGTCACCCTTCACGAGTACGTGTGAAAGGGGTGAGGGTCTATTGGACCTAATACATACCGATGTATGTGGACCGTTTAGATCAACCACGAAGGATGGGAACCACTTCTACGTGACTTTTACCGATGATTATAGTAGATATGGGTATATCTATTTGATCAAGCAAAAGTCAGAAACTTTTGAAAAGTTCAAAGTGTTCAAGAATGAAGTGGAGAATCAATTGGGCAGGAAAATCAAGATGCTTCGATCCGATTGAGGAGGAGAGTACCTAAGTCTTGAATTCCACGATTATCTCAAGGAGTGTGGAATAGTTTCACAATTGACGCCACCTAGGACACCACAATTGAATGGTGTGGCAGAAAGGCGTAATCGAACCTTATTGGATATGGTTCGCTCTATGATGAGTCGTGCTTCACTACCTAACTCTTTTTGGGGGTATGCCTTAGAGACTGCCGCCCATATCCTTAACCGAGTCCCTACTAAGAAGGTTGCCAAAACACCTCACGAGATGTGGACAGAGAAAGCTCCCTCATTGGCACATATCAAGGTTTGGGGTTGCGAGGCTTTCGTAAGACGAGATACTCACGACAAGCTCGAACCTCGTAGTAAGCGATGTATTTTCATCGGCTACCCGCAGAAATCCTTTGGATATCTCTTCTATAGACCGAAGGACAATGTTGTCTTTGTTGCAAGGAGAGGGGTTTTCTGAGAGCGAGAACTCATAGGCCAAGGAGACAGTGGGAGGCAAATCTAACTTGAAGAGATTCAAGAGTTGATAGATGAAGGAACCTCTACCGCTGGCACTCAACCCGAGGAGGAAACTCTGGTTGAACCGGTTGACGAGTCCTTACCTCTTAGACGTTCCGATAGAGTTAGAGCTCAACCTCAGTTTTATGGTTTTCATATTACTACCGAAAGGGATACGTATATTAGTGATGGTACACTAATAAATCTTGATGAACCTAATAGCTATAAGGAAGCCATGGCAGGCCCGAAGTCTGTGAAATGGAAAGAGGCAATGGATAGCGAGATCCAATCCATGTATGATAACCAAGTTTGGAATTTGGTTGATTATGTGCCCGGACATAAGACCGTTGGGTGCAAATGGATCTTTAAGAAGAAGACCGACGTGGATGGAAACGTACACACATATAAAGCACGATTGGTCACGAAGGGCTTTACTCAAACTCCCGGAGTTGACTATGATGAGACCTTCTCACCAGTTGCGAAGATAAAATCTATTAGAGTGATGCTAGTGATTTCCGCATTTCATGATTATGAGATTTGGCAAATGGATGTCAAGACCGCTTTCCTTAATGGGAAGTTAGCTGAGGATGTTTACATGGCTCAGCCAGAAGGGTTTGTGGATCCGAAGCATCCAAATAGAGTGTGTAAGCTTGAGAAGTCCATTTATGGACTTAAGCAAGCATCTCGCAGATGGAATCTCTGCTTCGATGAGAAAGTCAAAGAGTTTGGATTTGTACGAAGCAAAGATGAGTCGTGTGTATATGTCAAAGCCAGTAGGAGTATAGTAAGCTTTCTAGTTTTATATGTCGATGACATATTACTCATAGGAAACGACATCCCGACTTTGCAGGAGGTTAAGTCCTGGCTCGGGAAGTGCTTTGCTATGAAGAACCTCGGAGAAGCTTCTTACATTTTGGGAATAAGGATAGTGAGAGAGAAGTAAGAGACTAATAGGACTTAGTCAGAACACTTACTTAGAGAAGGTACTAAAACGTTTTAGTATGGAAAACTCAAAGAAAGGAGAATTACCGATACAAAGTAATGCCAAGTTGAGTAAGACTCAAAGTCCGAGTACCGAAGCTGAAATAGCAGAAATGAGCCGAGTACCATACGCTTCCGCAGTTGGCTCAATCATGTACGCTATGACTTGTACTCGCCCTGATGTAGCCTTTTCTTTGAGCATGGTTAGCAGATATCAAGGAAATTCTGGCAGAGCCCAATGGATTGCGGTGAAGAATATCCTTAAGTACCTTCGGAGGACGAAGGAATGGTTCTTAGTCCTCGGAGGGAGTGATGACTTGAAGGTGCGAGGGTATAGTGACACCAACTTTCAGACCGACAGGGACAACTACCGTTCGCAGTCGGGCTAGGTCTTTACCCTGAATGGAGGAGCAGTGACTTGGAAAAGTTCCAAGCAGGAAATTGTAGCTGATTCAACGTGCGAATCAGAGTACATTGCAGCGAGTGAAGCGTCGAAGGAGGCAATATGGCTGAAGAACTTCATCGGTGATCTTGGAGTTGTACCTGCTATAAAGGAGCCCATGGAGATTTTCTGTGATAATGAAGGAGCGGTTGCCTTGACCAAGGAACCGAGGGATCATGGTAGATCTAGACATATCGACAGAAAATATCACTTTATTAGACATCGTGTACATGAAGGACAACTCGTAGTGAAGAGGATATCATCGGAAGATAACCCAACAGATCCGCTTACGAAGGGACTGAGTAGGGTTAAGCACTTGCAACATGCTAGGAGTATTGGGCTAAAGGATGATATTAGCATAGATTAGATAGTATTAGAAACGTGTAATAGATAAATGTAATTAACATTTGATGATTAAATAAAGGAGTTTTATTTATGAGTAAAGTTACTGTCTTATGTTAATTGTTTAACTATTGTTTCATTTTGCATGTTTTGACTTCCAGAATAATTGAATTTATTAAGAATAATCAAATTATTCAAATTGTCCACAATCGTTCATATGTTGGAAGTAGATATGAATGAAGATTGTCGTGAACTGGTGCGTAGATTGTCTAAATGGTATTGGACATAGCAAAAGATTGCTGCGACGTTGATGAGTGCTTATGAACTGGTTTTGAGCATTGGAACAAACCCGCGCTTGCTGGAATCACCTTATGGAATATGATATATAAAAGGGTGATCGCAAGACAATAATATCATATAGTCTTAAAACCTAGATATATGGTTTGTTATTTGTTAATTGGTTGTACATTGATAATGCGAAAAACGCATCAGTAACTCGATGTTATAAAACGCATTGTTGTGTATAGTTGATTAATGAATAAGTAAATGCATATAAGTCGAAGTTTATCTGTAACTTTTATCCTAAGAAGGTAAAAGCGATATCTCGGCCGCTTGATGATTTGATTTGACTTATGTGCCGGGCCTGGTCAGAACTGAATTGATGTGTTCGATTAAGTTCTATGTCAAATAAATCAGAGATCGAGAAACCTAAATGCCTGACTAATCATTCCATAGAATTGTCAGCATGATATCTAACAGAGGACTGTACGATCCCTTATCTAAAGGACAAGATTGATTAGATCAGAGTTTAACAGCGTCTTTGAGAGCTACGATTTCAAATCGAATTGAACTTGTGCATATAGTTACTAGACTTATCCAAGTGGGAGACTGTTGGAATAGTGTCTAAGGCTGCAACTATATTAGGCAAGTATTTGACACGATTGTGCATGGTCCTTTTGGGTTGCCTTCACCATAGCAACTTGACAGGATAATTTATTATGAGAGAATAAATATTATTAATATATTATGAGAATAATATAAGGAATAATAATATTGTTATTTGATTAATATAAGTCATAAATTAATTAGTATTAATTTGGTGACTTAAAGAGATTAATTAAATAAGAGGGTATAAACTGTCAATTGTTTGATAGTTACACTTTAGACTGTAAATCCTTAAGGCATAGGGATTGGACGGATTCTAGAGCTTGGGATAGCTCAAAATCATCCAAGGCTTATCTAAGGTAAGGATTTGGATTGCTTTAAGGAAAGATTATCCAACTAGGGTTTAAGGGTGAAATCCTAGGAGCCTTACAAGTATAAATAGACCCCAAGGGCAAGGGAAATCGGCACCACTTCAAATTCAAAGAAACCTTGGCCGATTTCTAGCCCCTCTCCGCTCTCTCAAATCATCCTCCTTGCTTGTTGGTGTTTGTAAGCCATTAGAGGAGTGACAATTGTGACTCTAGAGCTCCAAGATAACAAGATCAAAACAAGAGATTCAAAGGTAAACTTCTAGATCTGGTTTTGTATTGTTCTTATACCTAATTAGTTATTAGAAGTCTTGGATCCAAAGCATGTTTAATTAGAGAAACCTAGATCCAAGCATTAGGGTTTTGCATGCGCACATAGGAAAGTTCTTATGGCTAAAACCCATCAGTGGTATCAGAGCCTAGATTGGTTTCTATTAAATTGTTGCTTGGTTGTTTGAATCTTGTTTGCAAATTTCGAATTTTGTGTTTCTGTGTCATGAACTCGACGAGTCCCATGGAGGACTCGACGAGTTGGCCTGACTCGACGAGTCCAGTTTCTTGGATGACCAACTGACCAAACAACCACCTAAAAATTGATAGCCACCTGAAGTTCTTTTTCTATCAAGTTGAAGACCACCATAGTTTGAATCTAAATAGGCTTGAAGTAGGAAGCTCTCATTTGCTGGGTACTAGATTCCGAGACTCTTTGTACCTGTGAGGTATCGGAAAATTTGTTTCACAGCCAATAGATGAGACATTTTTGGGTTCACTTGAAATCTGGCACACAGACATGTAGAAAACATGATATCCGGACAAATTGCTGTGAGATAGAGCAGGGATCCAATCATTCCACGGTACTTCTTTTCATCAACTGAAGGGTCGGCAAAGATATTGTGTCCGAAGCCCATGGGTACCTTGGCTGAGGCACAGGTGTCCATTGAGTATTTCTTGAGGAGTTCTGAAATGTACTTCTCTTGATGAATGAAGATTCATTTGTTAGTTTGTTTGACTTGAAGGCCAAGAAAGAAGCTTAACTCCCGATTCATGCTCATTTGGAATCGAGATATCATTAGTTTAGCAAAGTCAGCAACCATAGAAGAATCTGTAGATCGAAAAATGATATCATCAACATAAATTTATACCAGCATGAGATGTTTTCCATTTGATCTTCGGAAGAAGGTAGGATCTAGAATTCCTCTTTGGAAACCAGAGTGCTTGAGAAAATCGGTGAGGGTCTCGTACCATGACCGAGGAGCCTGCTTGAGTCTGTAGACTACTTTCCGGAGTTTGTAATAGTAGTTTGGAAAGGAGAGATTTACAAAACCTGGGGGTTGTTGAACGAATACTTCAGTGTCGAGTTCACCATTAAGAAAGGCACTCTTAACATCCATTTGGTAAACTTTGAAGCCATTGTGGGAAACATAAGCAAGAAAGATTCTGATGGTTTCAAGATGTGCAACAGGAGCAAAGGTCTGATCGTAGTCGAGCCCTTCAATCTGTGTAAATCCTTTTGCCACCAATCTTGCTTTATTCCGAATAATAAATCAAGCGTCATCTAGCTTGTTGCGAAATACCCATCTCGTACTAACAATGGGATGATTCGGAGGAGGAGGCACGAGGGTCCAAACTTCATTTCGGTCAAATTCTGCCAGTTCTTCTTGCATGGCTGTCATCCAATCAGCATGCTCTAATGCTTCCTTGATGGATTTGGGTTCAACCATGGATATAAATGCTAATACATGACATTCATTTTGAATACTTGTAGTAGAACGAGTCTGTACACATCGTTGGGGTTTCCAATTACTTCGTTCGGAGGATGATCCTTTGTCCAGACGTGTAACCTTGGGAGTTCTTCAGTAGCTGTCGATCCGATGTCAAGAGTGGAATTGATTTGCTCCCCCTAAATGGTTTGATTGTGAGGCTGATGATCCCGCTGAACTTCTGAACCAGATAGATTGACATCATCATCAGAAGGGAACTCAAAGAAATGTTTATTTTCATCAATGTTGATAGGATTGGAATCATTGAAATCAGCAGCTGTATCTTGGAAGCCATCCATATTTGATTTAAGAGAGGGATGAGCATTCTCCCCCTCAATGTAACGACGTAAATTTTCAAAACAATTTTTCATTTTTCAACAACCAAATTTATATTTAAACATTCTCAAACATATGTTCCACAATAGTTATCAAAATAATACATATTCCAATATCACAAATAAAATCCCCTGACTGTGTGTACGGATCACGCCGGCGCCATACCACGGTCCTCGCTAGTACCTGAAACACATAACACAACAACTGTAAGCATAAATGCTTAGTGAGTTCCCCAAAATACCACTTACACACATACACCTTTCCAGGCCATACTCCACACGACCTTCCGGTCCATGTGTCTTAGGGGACTTCCGTCCCAACCCGGTAAACCTTTTGGTCCTACCCGAGTCGACCTTCCGGTCCATAATTTACTTGACCTTCCGGTCCACATCATAATGCCTTCCGGCCCATATCAATCATAGCATCCATATCACATACATAGTGCACACAAAACAGGCAACTCATAGCATACAATACATATATCTCATAGCATACCAGACCTTCCGGCCATACATAGGTACCCTTCCAGGTACAGTATAGTGAGAAGACTCACCTCAGATGTCTCAGTAAATCTCTGACTCGGTAGAAATACGATCTAGCCTCTGCCTAATCACATAAAGTAAATATTCTCATGAATATATATCTCGCGGGACTAGACTCAACCCTCTCTTGGCACCCTCAGAAGGGCAGAAGACCATTTTACACCTCTTTTGACTCAAAGGCCACATTGCTGACCAAATCCTAAAAGTCAACAAAAGTCAATGGTCAAACTTTGACCCGACTCGTCGAGTGCACTTGGGCGACTCGGCGAGTCTACACGTGTCCACTAACTCTAGAGTCTCGCTTAACACGTCGAGTTCCTCCCCTTGCTCGGCGAGTCACACCTGGCATGAATCGTGGGGCCACCCCGACTCAACTCGCCGACTCTCAAGATCAACTCGGCGAGTCCCGCTTTGAGCTCCAATCCTCTAATTCCCCCCGACTCACTGAGTTATTCCCCCAACTCGGCAGGTCTGCTCACTGAGTGATTCACGGGAAACCCTAACCCTACTCACCGAGTCTGCCCTTGCACTCGGCGAGTTCATGCCATACACAAACTCAAATGGCCTCCTAAGGTCAGATTTGTTCCTCTAATCCATAGATCTGGCCTTTCCAAGCACTATAATCACGTAAAGTCTAAATCTTGATGCACAAGCAACATCCATATGACCATATATGATGATTTAGCTCCAAATACCTTAACCCAAGGTCATGACCTCCATTGTTCTTCATAAAGTTTGATGAATAAGGATCTATGGACCTTTATGGGTCCATATCTAAAGTCTCATCACCAAAAAGGGACTATTTAGACCTCAAATCAACTTAGACAAGGGCACAAGAAACCCCAAAACCATATATCTATCCCAACAACAGAAGGAGAGTCGAAGTAATACCTCAAATGAAATGATCTTAGGCTCAAATCCTCAGAATAGCAACCTCCTTTGCTTTCCCTTGGCTAGAACCTCCTTCTTCTTGCTAAACAACACCACAAAGGTCAAGAATGGCTCCTTTTCTTTCTCAAAACGCTCCAGGACTCTAGGGTTTCTCTAAATGGACTGGTGGCCACAAATGACGGCCATAAGGGCCTTTAAATAGGGCGCAAACCCGAGAAATTAGGGTTTCATTAAATAGCGAGGACTAGCCGAGTGCACTCATGGACTCGCGGAGTCCCTCATTAATCAGACCACTCCAAGTCGCGATCCAACTCGGCGATTCGGGGCTCCTACTTGCCGAGTCTCTCTCCAAAAATTCAATATAAAAGAATAAAATAATATACCTGGAAATCCAGATGTTACACTCAACCTGAGAAGGTTGAAATGGATCGGAATCAAATGGAGAGAGGCTTGGGGTCGGACCGGAGACATTTTGCGAGATAGAGGCTTCCGAAGGAGAGATTGGATTGGGAGTAGATTGTGTTCGGAATTCCGAATAAAGTGCGGTTTCAGAAGGTCCAAAGAGAGTTTCAAAGTCGACTTCAAGAATTGTTTGAGGGTTCGGACATCCTCGCAGAGGAGCATCAGACTCCATAACGTGAGTTGTAATATGGGTTAGGCCAGAATTTCGAACGAAGTTGTCATCGAAAGTAACGTCAAAGCTTTCTTCTAGAACACGAGTTCTTCGGTTAAGAACTATGAAATCTTTTGATTTTGAGGAGTACCCAAGGAAGATGGCTTCATCAGCTTTAGGTTGGAACTTGGTAAGCTGATCACGGTTGTTCTTGATGAATCATCTGTATCGGAAAACATGTAAAAATGATATTGTTGGCTTCCGACCATTCATTACTTCTTACGGTGTCATGTTGAGGCGTCGGTTGATGATACTCTGATTTTGAGTAAAGCAGGGCAGTAGACGCAGCTTCAGCCCAAAGGTAGAGTGGTAGATTTGCGAAGTTCAGCATAGATCGAGCAGCTTCAATAAGAGTTCTATTGCGTCTTTCGACTACACCGTTTTGTTGTGGAGTATATAGAGCTAAGAAGTTGTGATCGATTCCTTTCTCAATGAGAAATTTCTCAATGGTAGAATTAGTGAATTCCGATCCATTATCACTTCGGATTCTCCTAACTGGGAGTTTGATAAGAACTTCTATTCCTTTGATAAAGTTTATGAGCTTTGAGGCTATTTCAGATTTCAGCCTTAGAAAGAAGACCCAAGTGAACCTTTTGAAATCATTAACAATCACAAGAATGTATTTCTTGTGATGAAGACTTTCTACAGTGGAAGGTCAACAAAAATCAATGTGTAAGAGTTCTAGTGGTTCTGAAATGGATTTTTCGATGATAATAGGATAACCCTTCTTCGATTGCTTGCCACACTCACAAGCAGCACACAAATTATCATTTTAAAATTTAAGTAGAGGTAAACCTCTCACCATTTCACCAGATACGAGATCATTCATGTAACTAATGTTTAGATGAGCGAGCCTTTGGTGCCATAACCAACTGACATCAGGAACAGCTTTGGTGAGAAGGCAGAGTTGTGGTTTGCCAATAATCTTATTGTTGTCGAGCGGGTACATTTTCTTGTTGCGAAGCGACTTGATTAAGCATTCTTTCCGGTCTTTGTTCATTAAATAGTTGTACTTTTTGCAAAATTCCACATGTCGTTTGAATCAGTGAGTTGAACAGCAACACTTATCAAATTATGTTTCAGATCAGCTACATAAGCCACATTTGAAATAGATATGTTTCCATTGGTGAGAATTCCATAACCACGAATTTGGGAGTTGGAGTTGCTGCCATATGTCACGTAACCAGCATTTGGAGAAAGTTTTAGATCTCGCAGAAAGTCTTTCTACCCCGTCATGTGCATGTAGCAAGCACTATCAATATACCATATTGTTTCTTGCTCTGAAGCACAAAGTGCCTGCAAAATTAGTGAGTAACGAAGTTTTTAGGCTCCGAATTAGACCTTGGGACGTAGGCATGGACTTTGGAACCAGACAGAAGGCTAATGTCTTTTCATCTATCAAGTAGTCATAGTCAATGACTTGGAGTTTCCAGACAGTATTCTTCAGAGCTTTGACTTCCGAAGGGTTGAAAACAGTTGTTTCCTTCGGAATTTTTGTTTCATCAATAAGAGATTTAACTTTCCACACAAGATTTTTCTTTGAAGATTTTGAAAAATTCGTTTTCTTTGCATTTGTGGATTTGTTTGATGATACATTGGTTTTTGAAAGATTGGGTTCAAAACTTATGCCATCAGATTTAGCAATGAAAACAGATGAAACAGACCGAGGAGAAGTGTTTTGGACGGTCATGGAATTCACACAAGATTTAGGTTGAGTAGAACTGACTATGTTCTTGGGTTCTACATGACTGAGAGATTCAGAAGGTCTTTTTAGGATCTTAGAGGGAGCAAATAAGTTTTAATTATGGGTTGATGCATGAGAATTCCGGGATGCACATGGTTTGGAGTTTTCAATGAACCTGGAATTTTGTCTAGTCTTAACTTCTTTCTTATATGCATTTCGAGCTTCTACTTTGGGATCTACAATATCCTTCGTATTCAACATTGGTTTTCTATTTGAGTGAGACGATGATTTTGAAGTTTGTCCTACATATGGATTTCTTAACTCAGGACTAATGGGAACCAATTTCGTTTTTGAGACTACTAAGGAGTCAGATTCACAAGAATCAGAAGAGACACCACCTGATATTTCAACTTTATCATCTAAGGATGTCCATACAAACTCAGAGGTATCAGTTTTATTTGTCACTAGAATGATTTCTTCAACCACACAGTTGTTTATATGACTATTCGTAGGGACATAATCTACGTAATTTGAAAGACTGTGATGAAATTATGTGGTCCGATTCAGGTCCAGCTTTATCAGAGATGGAAGTGGCGTGGAATTAGGACACTTGACAACAATTGCTTTGAACTCAGGAATTAGGGACTCAAAATGGTCTGCAGTCTCAGGAAGTGGTGACAAGGGAGAAACAGGAGTGTCTGAATGTCTGATGTTCGGAACCTCTCCCATGAATGTCAAGTTTTGAAATTTCTTCAAGGGACTAGTAATTGGTTTTGGAAACTCGCTTCCGAGACCAGGTGCTTTAGACCATGGATGACGAAAATTATGAGTCATCCGAATGTCCGCTGTAAGCATGTCTACGGAATTATGCAACACATCTATCTTAGCATTGAGACGTTTGTTATCAGAAATCAAAACATTTCGTTTGGAATAGGTGATTTCACATTTGTCTTTTAAAATGATACATTCATCATTTGACATTACAAGTTCATGCTCTAAAGACTCAATTTTCAACTTTTTATCCTCGAAACGTAACTTAAGACGATTTAATTCACACTCCTTCTTCTCACTCGCATCTATGGAAAACTCATAGGCTTTATAGATGGTGCTCATGTTTGTTTGAATTTGGGTTAGATAAGGTTCACAGAGCGACAAATCAAAATTATTCTTAGAGGTCATGGATTTTACCTGCTGAACGATGCTTTGACTAGGTGGATCATTGGTGGCCATGTCGCAATAGTGAGGTTCAACAACATCATCTTCATCTTCTGACCCTGAAGACCAATATCCTTCATTACATGCAACAGTTTCTCTTGCCATCAGACACATATTCCTTCCAGTTACCATGTCATCATCATCCCCGGATGACCAATATCCTTCAACATCTCTTGAAATTGTTGTTACAAAGGCTTTTTCTCTTTCAGCCATCTCTTGAGCTTTTCGGACGTAGTAGGCAGAATCCTTAATTTTTGGTTTCTACGGAGCATCCGCCAGGAAATCTTTAGCAAAATGGTTTGCATGTCTACACTTAGGACACACAATTTTTGGTTTGTCTGATTTGGAACTTTGAGAAGGTTCCGGAGTAGAGTTTGGCTTAGAGAGGTTTGGTTTGTATGTGGGAGGATTTTCCAAAGATGGTTTTGATGGGTTTTATACAAACAATCCTAAGTGTGCATGCAACCCTAATTTGGATCTATGTTTTCACTATTAGATACACAACATTATGAACACAAGAATAAAACACTAATGTGCATTGCTATTTTCGAAATTAACATATAAGTTTGGATTACATACCTCTTGTTGTTATATTTCAATAACAACTTAAATCTTCAAATCCCAAGTCTTGAAAGCAAGCACCACAAGTGTAGTGCCTCTAATGGCTCACAAACACCACAAGCAATTGGAGAGGCTTAAGATAGAGGAGGGAGGAGATGGAATTTGTCCTTGGGACCTCTTAGGAGCATGTACACGAATTCTAAAGGCCTAGGGGTCTTTATATAGGGTTTAGATTAGGGTTTCAGTACTTATCCTTATCCAGTTGCTTGCCCACCAAGCAACCACAAGATAAGCCTTAAAAAACCCTTATCTACTTATCCTTGGACGATTTTAAGGATATCCTTATCCTTGAATTCTTCCATCCTTTAACAAGGATAAATATTCCCCTATCTTGCAACTATCTTATAATTACAATTTAGCCCCTCTAGTTTAATTAATTACACTTGATCACAAAATTAATTCCTAATTAATTATTGACCAATATTAATTAAACAAATATGATTTTTCCTTTAATATATTATTCTTATAACATATTAATAAATCACAATAACCTCTCTCTCTATTTAATTTCTCCAGTCAAGTTGCTTTGGTGAAGGCAACCCAAAAGGACCATGCACAACCGGGTCAAGTACTTACCAAATATGGTTACGGGCTTAGACACTAATCTAACAGTCTCCCACTTGGATAAGTCTAGTAACCACAAATGTAATGTGCAACCCGATTAGCAATCGTAGCTCTCAAAGACGCTGTCAAACTCTGATCTTATCAGTAACCTGTCCTCTAGATAAGGGATCGTACAGTCCTCTGTTAGATATCATGCTGACAATTCTATGGAATGATTAGTCAAGCATTTAGGTTTCTCGATCTCCGATTTATTTGACATAGAACTTAATCGAACACATCAATTTAATTCTGACCAGGCCCGACACATAAGTCAAATCAAATCATCGAGCGGCCAAGATATCTATTCTACCCTCTTAGGATAAAATTTACAGATAAACTTCGACTTATATGTATTTACTTATTCAATAATCAACTATACACAACAATGCGTTTTATAACATTGAGTTAGCAATGCGTTTTCGCATTATCAATGCACAATCAATTAGTAAATAATAAACCATATATCTAGGTTTTAAGACTGTATGATATTATCGTCTTGCGATCACCCTTTTATATATCGTATTCCATACGGTGATTCCAGCAAGCGCGAGTTTATTCCAATGCTCAAAACCAGTTCATAAGCACTCATGAACGTCGCAACAACCCTTTGCTATGTCTAATACCATTTAGACAATCTACGCACCAATTCATGACAATCTTCATTCATATCTACTTCCAACACATGAACGATTGTGGACAATTTGAATAATTCGATTATTCCTAATAAACTCAATTATTCTGGAAGTCAAAACATGCAAAAATTGAAACAATAGTTAAACAATTAACATATGACAGTAGCTTTACTTACAAATAAAACTCCTTTATTTAATCATCAAATGTCAATTACATTTATCTATTACACGTTTCTAAAACTATCTAATCTATGCTAATACCATCCTTCAGCCCAATACTCATAGCATATTGCCTCCTTCGACGCTTCACTCGCTGCAATGTACTCTGATTCGCACGTTGAATCAGCTACAATTTCCTGCTTGGAACTTTTCCAAGTCACTGCTCCTCCATTCAGGGTAAAGACCTAGCCCGACTGCGAACGGTAGTTGTCCCTGTCGGTCTGAAAGCTGGTGTCACTATACCCTCGCACCTTCAAGTCATCACTCCCTCCGAGGACTAAGAACCATTCCTTCGTCCTCCGAAGGTACTTAAGGATATTCTTCACCGCAATCCATTGGGCTCTGCCAGAATTTCCTTGATATCTGCTAACCATGCTCAAAGAAAAGGCTACATCAGGGCGAGTACAAGTCATAGCGTACATGATTGAGCCAACTGCGGAAGCGTATGGTACTCGGCTCATTTCTGCTATTTCAGCTTCGGTACTCGGACTTTGAGTCTTACTCAACTTGGCATTACTTTGTATCGGTAATTCTCCTTTCTTTGAGTTTTCCATACTAAAACGTTTTAGTACCTTCTCTAAGTAAGTGTTCTGACTAAGTCCTATTAGTCTCTTACTTCTCTCTCTCACTATCCTTATTCCCAAAATGTAAGAAGCTTCTCCGAGGTTCTTCATAGCAAAGCACTTCCCGAGCCAGGACTTAACCTCCTGCAAAGTCGGGATGTCGTTTCCTATGAGTAATATGTCATCGACATATAAAACTAGAAAGCTTACTATACTCCCACTGGCTTTGACATATACACACGACTCATCTTCGCTTCGTACAAATCCAAACTCTTTGACTTTCTCATCGAAGCAGAGATTCCATCTGCGAGATGCTTGCTTAAGTCCATAAATGGACTTCTCAAGCTTACACACTCTATTTGGATGCTTCGGATCCACAAACCCTTCTGGACGAGCCATGTAAACATCCTCAGCCAACTTTCCATTAAGGAAAGCGGTCTTGACATCCATTTGCCAAATCTCATAATCATGAAATGCGGCAATAGCTAGCATCACTCTAACAGATTTTATCTTCGCAACTGGTGAGAAGGTCTCTTCATAGTCAACTCCGGGAGTTTGAGTAAAGCCCTTCGCAACCAATCGCGTTTTATATGTATGTACCTTTCCATCCACGTCGGTCTGCTTCTTGAAGATCCACTTACACCCAACGGTCTTACGTCCGGGCACATGATCAACCAAATTCCAAACTTGGTTATCATACATGGATTGGATCTCGCTATCCATCGCCTCTTTCCATTTCGCAGACTCCGGGCCTGCCATGGCTTCCTTATAGCTATTAGGTTCATCAAGATTTATTAGTGTACCATCACTAATATACGTGTCCCCTTCGGTAGTAATATGAAAACCATAACACTGGGGTTGAAATCTAACTCTATCGGAACGTCTAAGAGGTAAGGACTCGTCAATTGCTTCAACCGGAGTTTCCTCCTCGGGTAGAGGTTCCTTCATCTATCGACTCTTAAATCTCTTCAAGCTCGATTTGCCTCCCACTGTCCTCTTGGCCTATGAGTTCTCGCTCTCGGAAAACTCCTCTCCTCGCAACAAAGACAATATTTTCCTTCAGTCTATAGAAGAGATATCCAAAGGATTTATGCGGGTAGCCGATGAAAATACATCGCTCACTTTGAGGTTCAAGTTTGTCGTGAGTGTCTCGTCTTACGAAAGCCTCGCAACCCCAAACCTTGATATGTGCCAACGAAGGAGCTTTCCCCGTCCACATCTCATGAGGTGTTTTGGCAACCTTCTTAGTAGGGACTCGGTTAAGGATATGGGCGGCAGTCTCTAAGGCATACCCCCAAAAAGAGATTGATAGTGAAGCACGACTCATCATAGAGCGAACCATATCCAATAAGGTTCGATTACGCCTTTCTGCCACACCATTCAATTGTGGTGTCCTAGGTGGCGTCAATTGCGAAACTATTCCCCACTCCTTGAGATATTCGTGGAATTCAAGACTTAGGTACTCTCCTCCTCGATCGGATCGAAGCATCTTGATCTTCCTGCCCAATTGATTCTCCACTTCATTCTTAAACTCTTTGAACTTTTCAAAAGTTTCTGACTTTTGCTTGATTAAATAGATATACCCATATCTACTATAGTCATCGATAAAAGTCACGTAGAAGCGGTTCCCATCCTTCGTGGTTGATCTAAACGGTCCACATACATCGGTATGTATTAGGTCCAATAAACCTTCACCCCTTTCGCACGTACCAGCGAAGGGTGACTTAGTCATCTTTCCAAGAAAACAAGACTCGCACGTGTCATCTTCCCTAAGGTCGAATGACTCCAACACTCCATCCTTTTGGAGTTGGGCTATGCGTTTCTTGTTGACATGTCCAAGACGACTATGCCACAAGGATGCTTTATCCAAACTATTGGAAGAATCTATATTCAAAACATCATTTCCTAAGTTATCAACAATCATAACAGTTTCATAAATTCCATTACATGGTATAGCTTCAAAGTAAAAGACACCATTTAGATAAGCTAAAATAGAACCATTCTCATTATTAAAAGAAAACTTAAAACCTTGTCTATATAAACCATGAAATGAAATGATGTTTCTAGCCATTTATGGAGAATAGCAACAATTGTTCAAATCTAAACATAAATTATTCCTAAGCACTAAAGAATACACTCCAATCTTGGTCACAGGCGACGATCTTCTGTTCCCCATGATTAGATTGATTCTTCCTTGCTCCACATCCCTACTTCTTCTTAGTCCCTGCACATTAGAACAAATGTGGTAACCACAACCGGTATCAAGAACCCAAGAAATAGCATGATTAGAATCGTTAGATTTAATTTTGTATATACCTGCGAAAGGTGGCTTGATCTTTCCTTCCTTGATGGCTTGCAGGTACTCTGGGCAGCTTCTCTTCCAATGTCCTATCTTGTGGCAGTGGTGGCACTCTGCCTCCTTAGCGTTAGGACAGGGCTTAGCGGGATCAACTTTGGTCCCACTAGAAGAGGCACCATCTCGGGCTTTAACCTTGCGATAGTTTTTAGACGAAGCGTTCCTCTTCTTTCCCTTTCCTTGACCAATAGCCAAGACAGGAGCAGCGGGTGGATTGGGAGTTGGTGCAACAAACTTATCCTTGAAGTTGCTCTCAACGACCCTCAAGAGACCTTGGAGTTTGCTTAGGGTGACCTCTTCTTTGTTCATGTGGTAGGTCATCCTAAATTGATTGTACACCGGAGGCAAAGAGTGAAGCACCATGTCGATCTCCAAGTCTTCCCCAAAGTCAACATTCAACTTGCGAAGACGATCGACATACCTTTGCATCTTTTTCAGGTGCACGGTAAGAGACTCTCCATGACCCATCTTAGCGGAAATCATGTTAGTGAAAATCTCATAACGCTCTTGTCTCGCGTTTTGGTGGTATCTCTCAAATATGTCTTGGTGCATCTCGTATGGATACATGTCCTCATAGGACTTTTGGAATTCGGAGTTCATTGTGGCTATCATGATGCAGTGAACCTTCGTTGCATCACGTTCATGAGTCTCAAAAGCACTCATTTCAGCCGGAGTAGCGATTTCTGGATTGATCTTCTCGAGCTTTTCATCAAGGACATACTCCTTGTCCTCGTAGCGAGCAATTGTGCGAATGTATCTTATCCATTCGCTAAAGTTCGTTCCACCAAAAGTAACCTTTTGGAAAAGGCTCATCAATGAGAAGGAACTATCGGCAACGTTGTTTGATTTTGACATCTACAAAAGATAAGGAGAAAGAGATATTAGAATATGAATCCCTAATTATCACCCAATAAGAAAAATTAGGGCTAGGATCCAACAACAATATTTACATCTTAGAAAAGGGATGCCGTAATCTAAATGCAAATAATTTGAAGGTAAGTGAATGACGATTCACTAATTCTCCATCATGAAAAACCTAACTCTAAGTTCTAAATGTATTGAGAATTCCTAGGTTCGGATGAGATTCATTGAAACTTTTCAATGGCAAGTTTAAATCTCGATATGCGCCTCTCGTTTGTGACTGGGATACCGAGGATCACAAAGTGGGTGTGAATTACCATGCAAATTCACATGGTGCCTTCATTGTAACGATCACCTATTCGATGTGCCGGTAAACCACACACGCTCCATCGAACTATGATAAACAACGAATCACCCTTTGCCACCTTCGCTTAGAACCAATTTGTGTGCCGGTAAACCACGCACGCTCCACTAACTTCTTAGCAAGGTGCAAAGTGTAATTTCATGGGATTGCATCAAATTCACTTTCCCTAAAGTAACTAAGATTGGGAAATTTTAGAAAACATGTAGTTACTTTGTATTTCTGATTATACTTTTAATGAGAGAATGAGGTTGCCCTACCGTTCGGCTAACGACCCTCCACCGATCAAGCAAGCGGTGGGTGTGAGTGTACACCCATTAAGCGCCATTTTATAGGCCGCAACCTTATACCCACCTTATAGACCGGCTTCGTGAATGAGGCCTACTAACGGTAAGACTAGCATTTTAATTATACATATGTATATATTAAGCTTGTAATAATATAATAGTATAGGGTGTATTTTAAACATTTCAAAAATACTAGGGTTTTAATCTTCAATTAAAATTTTCGAAATTTAATGTCACTTAAATTAAAATTTTAATTATTAAAACTCTTGATTTAATAATTATCTTAAATTAAACTATTAATTTAAATTATCAAATCATAAGGGATTATCTAAATCTAAAAGATAATTACCATTTAAACATTTAAGTTATCCTAATCCCTTAAATCCCTCTATAAATTTCGAAAATAGGGATGGGATAATTCATGAGCTTTAATTACCATATTTAACTATTAAAGGATAATTACAAGATATGGGATTATCCAAATCCCTAAAATTTAGGATCTTATCTTGGGGAAGGAGGCAAATCTCGAAATCTAAGGGTTTGCAAACCCTAGATTTCGAAATCTTGTATTGAAAGGAAAGGATTCAAAAACCCTTTCAAGGTTTTCGCAAATTGGGGTTAGGAAACCCTAATCTCGAAATCTATGGCCTCCTAGGGTTTATTGTCTATAAACCCTAATTTGTCAAGTTCATACAATTGAATAAAACTAATTGAAAACAAGTTAACCAAAGGCTCTGATACCACTGATGGGTTTTATACAAACAATCCTAAGTGTGCATGCAACCCTAGTTTGGATCTATGTTTTCACGATTAGATACACAACATTATGAACACAAGAATAAAACCCTAATGTACATTGCTATTTTCAAAATTAACATATAAGGTTGGATTACATACCTCTTGTTGTTATATTGCAATAACAACTTAAATCTTCAAATCCCAAGTCTTGAAAGCAAGCACCACAAGTGTAGTGCCTCTAATGGCTCATAAACACCACAAGCAATTGGAGAGGCTTAAGATAGAGGAGGGAGGAGATGGAATTCGTCCTTGGGACCTCTTAGGAGCATGTACACGAATTCTAAAGTCCTAGGGGTCTTTATATAGGGTTTAGATTAGGGTTTCAGTCCTTATCCTTATCCAGTTGCTTGCCCACCAAGCAACCACAAGATAAGCCTTAAAAAACCCTTATCTAGTTATATTTGGATGATTTTAAGGATATCCTTATCCTTGAATTCGTCCATCCTTTAACAAGGATAAATATT
Organism: Lactuca sativa; assembly: GCF_002870075.4. Taxonomy (NCBI): domain Eukaryota; kingdom Viridiplantae; phylum Streptophyta; class Magnoliopsida; order Asterales; family Asteraceae; genus Lactuca; species Lactuca sativa. The sequence goes on along the minus strand of NC_056625.2, from coordinate 70,914,651 downwards.
GCCCTATCTTGCAACTATCTTATAATTACAATTCAGCCCCTCTAGTTTAATTAATTACACTTGATCACAAAATTAATTCCTAATTAATTATTGACCAATATTAATTAAACAAATATGATTTTTCCTTTAATATATTATTCTTATAACATATTAATAAATCACAATAACCTCTCTCTCTATTTAATTTCTCCAGTCAAGTTGCTTTGGTGAAGGCAACCCAAAAGGACAATGCACAACCGGGTCAAGTACTTACCAAATATGGTTACGGGCTTAGACACTAATCCAACAGGTTTAGGTTCCGGAGCTGAGTATGGTTGAAGATTGTTGTGGTGAGGAGCATGGAATCGGTTTTGATATGGTTTGTAAGAGGGGTTGAAAGGATGTTTGTATTTCATTGAGAGTAAAGCAAACTCCTGTTGGAGACGGAGTTCAGAGTCCATAGCTTCGAAATCATCAACAAGATAGATTTGTGTTGGTATGGTGGGTATGGATGATTAAACATATGTAACAATGGGTTTACAAGGATCCGAAGTAGACAAGTTTGGAATGGTTGGTTCGAAAGAACTGACACATGCAAGAGGACCACCGGAGAGTTCCCTTATGGTTTGAACAATATTTGATTCGTGTCCTTGAAGTTCATCAAAAAGTTGATAGAGCTTCAACTTTTTCAAGGAACCATTGCTTTGGAGACAAGATTTCACATTCTCCCATCCTTTTCCAAGACTATTTATGAATTTAAGATTGTACTCCAAAGGAGTTCGGATAATACCATGAGCAATCATATTGTTGACCATGATTCGGTAACGATTGGAGGCTGAGGCCACTGATTCACCAGGAGTGGTAGTGAAAGTATCGAAGTCGTTGACAACTGAGGTGAGGTGCTTGTCTTTCATATTTTGCGAACCTTCAATCAGGTCCTGAAGAGTGTCCCAAATCTCTTTCCCTGATTTACACAATTTGATGTGCTCGAAGAGTGAGGGATGAACACCAAAAATCATTTTTGAGAAAGCAACTTGGTCAGCATGCAGCTTCTCAATATCATATGCAGTTAGAGGAGCTGGACGAGTTTCATCTTAACCCATAAGCTGAGCAGCAACATCTCTCTCAACTATTCTTACAGGAACATGAGGACCTTTTTTGACGGATCTCCAGATTTCTTCACCTTTATCTTTGGATAGTAAAAATCTTTACATTCTAACTTTCAAGTGATCATATTCTTCCACAACTAGTAATGGGGCACGTGTAGGGCCATCCACACTATTATGCAATTTGCATTGAAATCATTTGCCGAGGATTAGAAGTAGCCATTGAAGTTATGATATCTTCAAGTTAAAGTGGTATATAGAAGAACTTTTATCCTTATCACAGAAATGGTTGAAATACCAAGGTAAATTCAAACCAAATATAATCTAATCTTATGGATTCAAAGGACAACCACTCAAGCTCTGATACCAACTGAGAGAACAAAATAGATCTGATGCGCTGGGACAACGTTTGAAAACTCAAACCTTGAATGAATGCTTACGATCAATGTGTGCTTGCTAATAAATGTTCATGTTAAGCCTGGAACAGTAAAGTCTTAGATAATATATTCAACAAATGATCAAGTCATAAATGAAGTATAAGAATAAATAATCAAGGTAAAGTTAATAAATGAAGAACAATAAGAATATTTAAAGGAAGTTTGAAATAACTTAGTAAATGCCAAAGTTGAGTGGATGATCCATATTGAATTTGCATTGAAAGCTCCTATAAATAGGAGTGAAAGTTACAACGAATTAACTAGAAAGCTTACACAGGACTGGATAATATAAATGTTTCTGACATTCTGATTGTCTAATATTACAACGACTAAGTCCTATGAAAAGTTACATCAATACAAAGACAAACTTTAATAAATACACCAAGACAAAAAAAATCGTGACTCCGGATCTTCATCCATTCCGGACATGAGAGTCACTCTGGAATGTCTTCAGCTTCTCATATTCTTCTCTTCTGGTCCAGGCAGATTCCAGACCTCTCTTCAAAGTTGACTCCGGACCATGTACTTCAGAATTCAGACTTAGGATTGCTAGAGGTTCACTTTCAGGTTCCAACATCTTCTTGTTGAGCTGCTTCCCTTGAATTGAGCTCTTCTAACCCCGTTTGCTCTGCTTTCTTCGTGACGCTTGACGATAAGTGCATCACTGGAAAAAAGCTCATCGGTGTGATCTTCATCACTTTCTTCACCCTGATCTGAAGTATCTGTGTCATTCATGGTCTTCCTTTCTTCATTTCGAGACACCAGGGAAACATACTTTTCCTTGCTTGAGTATTTCATGCTTTTCTTACAACGAGCTTTGTTCTATTCATAATTTCGTAGATTACTGAACAAAGAATTCAGATCCATGGTATCGATCTTTTCATCGTTCTTAAGAACATCAGCGTTATGTTCCCAACTTTTCCCAAGAGAATATAGAAACTTCAAAACCAACTTTGATAATTGCTTGACGATTCCCAGCCTACGAATATCCTTAACCAAACACTTAAACCTATTGAAGGTTTGGGTAAGAGACTCACATTGTTAAGCAAAGAAATTCTTGTATCTATGATTAAGATTATTGATAGTCATAACATGGACTTCCAGGGTGCCTTCATAAGCTATTGTCAGTGTGTCCATCATCACTTGGGCTGATTCACAATTTTGTACTAGATGATACATGTGGTATGGAAGAAAGTTTCCAATATCAGCCCTAGGTTTTACATCAAGACTAAGCAGTCTTTTGTCATCGTCATCAAAACTCGTCTATGGATTTTGCTCCAGGGGGCCAACGGGAGCATTGTTGACCATGAGTTGGTACATAGGAACATGGGGACCTTTTTCAACAATATTTCTCATCTCATAGTCCATGGTTACAAGAAACACCATGGCCTTGGTTTTCCACATGGCGAAGTTGTGTTCATCGAAGGGAGTAATTTTGTTGAGACCAAAGGATTTGGAATTGATTGAAGTTGACATGATTACTTGAGTGTATTAAAAACCCACTCTGATACCAACTAGAGGTTTGTATCTATCGGATACACTTCAAGTACGAATAACTAACGTAAAATTAATCCAAGCAAAATAATAAACAAAAAGTAAATAACACATAAGTTCTCCAAATTGTTCTCTGACTATGAAAGAGTTATGTCTTCACCAAGAAGACAGGTTCGTCACAAAGAAAATTAACATAAAGCCACGATCACAACATTAGGGTTTTCCCTAACGTTGTATATATACTAATATATACATGTATATCCGTTGATTGAAGGTATTGCGTCTAATCTGTACTAAGAACGATCTTATCACAAATATATCGGATCTGTGATCTATTCTATACTTATGTATATTATTACCTAATATACAAAAGATGACAATCGGATTACTGAATTTTAAGATGACGTTGATAAGCTTGATATGATGGCACTATAGATGTAGTAGAAGTTGACGTTGATCTATCAGCGTATCGTGTGTTTGATTCATCACATCATAAGGTGTGACCTTACAACGATATTGTATAATATCTTAACTTTGAAATAATATTATTTTATTCGAGATTAGGGCTTTTAGAGTTTTCCTATCAGCTATAAATAGGCCCTTTTGGTGCCTTATTTTCGTCCACTCTTTTTTCCCAAGAGAATAGCCGATTTTCTCCTCCCTCCTCAAGTCTTCTAATTTCTAGGGTTTGGGTACAAACCATTAGAGGCACTAAGTTTTTGGTTCTAGGCTTTCTGAAGAATTCAAGAATTGGATTAAGGATTTATTTGCAATAATAAATGAAAGGTATGTAAACCCTAACCTATGAATTTCAATTTCAATAGGGTTCTTGATGTTCGTTGTTTATTTCTATCAAATAGATAAACATAGATCCTTTATTGGTTGCATGTGCACTTAAGAGTTAAGATCCTCCGCTACACATGTTTTATTATAACCTATATAACCCATCACATTATGCTACAAGAAAATAACTTTTGAACTAAAAAAAGATAGGGGCGACATATCAATGCCTTTTGGGTAACATGTTGAAGGACTAGATCGACCACAATGTAGAAGTATATTTGGAGAACATGGTGATCAACAATATGGACAAAGTCACACTACTCTCTGATATAGAGGAAACATTTAAAACCTTGGAAAAAGCCAAAATGAAGTTGAATCTGGATAAATACACTTTTGGGGTGGAAGAAGGCCGGTCTTGGGGTTCTACATCACCAAGCATAGAATCTACCTGAGTCATGTCAAAATCAATGACGTTGTGGAAAGCAAAGCACCAACAAACTTGCGAGAAATGCAAGGCCTCAATGGAAAGTTGGTAGCCCTAGGGAGATCCATAGCAAAGTCCATCGAAAAAGTATTACCCCTTTTTAAAACACTCAAATGATGCATAGACAAAAGTAATCCTAATGGACAAAAGAAGCTGATAGAAAACTCTAAGATCTAAGAAAATACCTCCAACAATTTACAACGTGGCATGTCCATTTCCTGGAGAGATGCTAACAATCTACTTAGCAACATCTGTGGTGGCAATTAGTTCATCCTTAGTGGTAGAGAGAACCACAAGGCAGCTACTCATTTGTTTTGTAAGTAGAGCCTTACAAGGATTGGAGATAAATAACCCAGTCTTGTAAAAACTAGTTCTGGCTTATATACGCAACAAGACGTTTCCAAAGATACTTCCAGGTACATCACATAGAAGTACCGTCAGACCAACCAATTTGATGGATATTGCAAAAGACAGAGAAGTCTGGGCGTCTGGACAAATGGGAAATAAAACATGGGAATGCGCCATCGATTACAACCCATGAACGAGTGAAAAAGCACAAGCATTGGCACATTTTCTAACAGAGATATCAGACGAAGAGCTAAAAGTGACACGCAACAAGATGGCCAATGAAGGGAAAGACCCGCCCCCAGAAAACCTACGGACACTCAACATAGACGGGGCTTCAAATAAGCAAGGTTTTGGTGTTGGATTAATATTAAAAAACATGGAGGATTCAAAAATCACATACGCCTTACATTTCGATTTCCACACATCCAAAAATATTATAGAATACAAAACATTGCTAACATGGATGAGGCTAGCTAAATAGGTGGGGGCATAACATGTGAACGCTTTAAGTGACTCCCTTCTGATCACAAAAAAGATCAACGATATTTACGAAGTTAAAGACTTGTGGATGAAACGATATGTAGAAGCAGTTTGTAAACTAGCAAACACCTTTGCAACCTTTAAGGTAGTCAAAATACCAAGGTCAGAAAATAGGCAAGCAGATGTACTCAACAAACTCTCATACACAACCTTCAAACACTTATCAAGTATGGTCCTCATAGAAGTCTTGAAATCAAGAAGTATTGACACAAAAGAGATAATGAACATACGAAAGGAAACACCCAACTGGATGACAACTTATTATGACTTCATACAAAACAGGGATCTACCATGAATCCAGGAAGATTCAGATAAAGGAACCACGATTCGATATCATGAAGGATGCTCTATACTGGAAAAGATACATAGCACCATGGCTTAAATGCATAACACGCCAGGAAGGTAACTATCTCTTAAAACATACCCATGTATGCAAGAGAAGTGTGCACGAAGGTGCCAAATCACTCACAAGAAAAGTACTATGCATGGGCATATATTGGCCAGGATGCCACTGAATAACTCACAAATAAAGTGAATGCGATAAGTATGCACCCTTACACCGCATTCCATCAACAACACTAAACATCATCACTTCTCCGTGGTCTTTCCACCAATAGAGAATAAATATTGTAGGCCCATTCCCAGAAGCACCAGGATGGGGTAAATTTCTATTTGTAGTAGTAGATTATTTCATGGAATGGATTGAAGTGTTGTCGGTAGCTTCGGTAACTCGGAGGAACATGATTAAATACATGTAGAAAAATATTCTAATAAGGTTCACCATGCCAAAAACACTGATCAGTGAAAATGGCTTATAATTCGCAGAAAACCCATTCAAAGATTGGTGCAAAGAACAACAAATTGAACAACATTTCACATCTATACCCCCCCCCCCTTAGGGAAATGGCTAAACAGAAGTATGGAATCGTACCATTATAGCATGACTAAAAAGCATTTTGAAAAAACGAAAGAATGTTGGATTGAAGAGCTCCCCACAGTTTTACAGTCATATCGAACAACCACTCGCACAAGCACGACGTAAGACTTTTCAAACTAACCTACGTTATGGAAGTAGTATTCTCCCTAGAAGTCATGATATGCTCCTTGAGAACAACCAACCTTGAGAAGAAACAAAAATCAGAGGAACTACACCAAAACTTAGACATGCTCAATGAGAAAAGAGAAATGACAACTTTATGTAAAGCATCATACAGAGAAGCTACATCAAAATATTACAACCAATGAACCATTTGTTGGGCCTTCAAAGTGGGAGATTGTCTGCTAAGGAAACATGAAGCCAATAGGCAAGAACCAGGTGGAAAACTAGGGCAAACATAGGAAGGCCCTATCGTTTCGTTGAAGTGCTCCGCAAAGGCACCTACATCATAGAAACTCCAAAGGTAAGACCAATCCCAAGTACGTCGAATATACAAAACTTAATATAATTCTACTACTAGGCCGACGAGCATTAAGTGGTTCATACAAGGACCCCCATAGTAATTTACTTATCTATTTTATGTAACGCTTTCATTTCCTGAAAACTTGTACTACATGGTCGGACTGATCACCCAACTGCACACACATTTTTAAGATTTATATTTCAAGGGTTTTTTCTCTCTCCAATATTTTGTATATGTTATATCCTAACCTTTCTAGGAACGGAACCCTAGAAAGTGGTCAAATGGCCACATAGGCCTAATGCCCACAACTTAGAGTTGGAGAATCAAATCGGGTTACGCAAACCTTGGTCCTAACCTTCGATGAAAGCATAATGACCCCTAGTATGTGTACTAGAAAAACAATTCAAGTTGTTTGACCATTGGTCCTATCCTTCAATGAAAACATAGTGACCCCTGGTCCTTATGCTAGAAATTAAATTCAGGTTACGTGATCCCTTGTCCTAACCTTTTGCAAAATAATAGTGACCCGTGGTCCTAGTGCTAGAAATCAATTTAGGTTATGTAACCCATTGTCCTAACCTTCGACGAAAGCATAGTGACCCCTGGTCCTAGTGCTAGAAATTAATTGAGGTTATGAGACTAGTGGTCCTAACCATCGATAAAAGCAAAGTAACCCCTGGTCCTAATGATAGAAAATCAATTTAGGTTAAACAACTCTTGGTCCTAATCTTCGACCAACGCATAGTGACCCCAGGTCCTAGTGCCTAAAAATCATATCAGGTTATGTTTCCCCTTGTCCTAACCTTCGAAGGAAGCATAGTGACCTTTGGTCCTAGTGTTGGAATATTAATATAGGTTATGCCACCCTTAGTCCAAACCTTTGACGCACAAACATAACAACCTGGTCCTAGGACTAGGAAAATAATCAAGGGCATACAACTCCTAACCTTATATGACAAGAAGGCCACAAACAAATTCCTACCTTGCAAGTTAAGCACTCCCCAACAATCATGCAACCATCAACATTAACCACACATGAAAAAAAGAAACAAACAAATGGTAGGTTACAAGCAATTATCTAAAATACTATCATACATATGAAAAGAAATTTTCAGGCGGCCAAAACAGCCTACAACCCCCAAAAAGAAACAACTCTCCAAATCGCCAAACCAACCCACGAACCCATAAAAAACGAACAACAATTGTCCATAAGACCAAACATGTCAACAACCCATGAAGACGTTGGATTAAGTTGTCTGAACATTTGTATCAATCAGATACACTTCAAGTATAAAGAACAAAAGTAAAATAATCTAATCAAAAAAAGAAAAGAAAGTAAATAACACAGGGAGTTCTCTAAATTTTCTTTCACCAAGAAAGAGTTTATCTTCACCAAGAATACGGGTTGTCACAAAGACGGTCACCAAGACAAACTCAACATTAAGGTTTACCCTGATGTTGATTATATACTAATCTTTACAAGTATATCCCTTGATTGAAGAGATTGCATCAAATCTATACTAAGAACCGATCCACGTCACAAGGATATCGAATCTGCTATCTATTCTATACTTATCTATATCATTACCTATTATAGAAAAGATTACATAGAATACTGAAACTAAGCACTGACACTGATGGACTTGATATGTTGGTGTTGGCAATGATGTAGATGCTTACACTGACAGATAGCATGTAGAGTGTTTGAGTTATCAGATCATAAGGTGTGACCTTACAATCTCCCCTATCTGATGATGTCAAAACTAATCTTCTTCTTCATAGTCATTAGAAGAACCATTGTAGAACTTGTCAACTTCTTTCAAGATCTTAGGCTTAATCCATCTGAATTCATCGATTTGGAGTTCATCCAATCTTCAACTAAGCTCCAAAGATATTAGCACATGATATCCCCTTTCCAGTTCAAAATGACTAAGTCCTTCCAGGTGAAGATGAAACAAGTATTTAGTAGGAGAAACCGGAAGATCATCAGTACATTGAAAGCACATGTGATTTTGACTGTCAAGATAAAAAGATGTCATGCTCCGGTTTTGGAATGAACATGTATTGGACTGGTTCAACACCCACCGGAAGTTTGTTGTTGGTGTACCTAGTTCCATAAGGAAGATGAAATTTGGTATTCTTGGAATGTCTAGGAGTGACTGTTCTCCCCGAGGAGGATGATCTAGATGGACCAGCTGATGGCACAAGGTTCAACTTCTTTCCTTTGTTGAGTAGCTGATACATTGCCAAATTCACTTCCTAAGCATGAATACCCTTGTGTTTGTCAATAATTTCTTGAATTTGAATCCACTCATTGTAGGCAAAAATGACTAGCTCACGAGTAAATACAACATTAGTGTATTCATATTCAGTCTTTTTCCTGATCAAATGAAGCTTCAATGACTCGTTCCTTGCTTTGGTGCATCTCACTTTGATAATGGGATCAGGCTTTGTTCTTCGAGTCAGAATGTCTCCAAACTTCTTCCTGTCCATCCAATCATTCAGGTGTGAAACCCCGTGTTGTTTCTCAACATTATTATTGAAGAGCTGAATTTTCTTTACTTGATCATTAGTACTTTGAAAATTAGCACTTTCATCAGCGGAAGCAAGGGCTTAAGCAAGTTCAGAAGATAGACGTTCTCCTTTTCTAGCTTCTTTGTTTTGTTAAATAATAGTATTATTCTCTATCATGATCTCTCTTACTTTATCAACATATATATCCCATATTTTAGCCAAGTTATTCAGATCTAAGATGGGTTTGTTATTCTTGCTTTTCTTGGAATGAAAAGGTGTTGAAGGATTACCAACATTAGAACTCCCAGCTTCAGTGTCATGAGCTCCCCCTGAAAAGGAAGCCTTCCTATTTTGAGGATTGAGCTGATCATTATCAAAATCAATGTCACTATTAGTTCCTTGAGGAACCTCCCCCTCAAAGTAAGAATCATGATAGACAACCTTCAAAATAACAACAGGAACAGTAGCTTGTAGCATGAAACCAAGATCAAGAAACCCTTCATAGTCATCAGTCATTGATTGACCACTAGTGTCTGGAATGGGTTGATCATCAGTTGTTACATCAGTGTCTAGAATGTCAGCAACAATAACTTCCTTTTGAAAGACTTGAACTCTTCTAGTTGCAGACATCTTAGGCTGAGATGAAGTTGGTATAATCACCACTATTTTAGTTTGCTAATTTGGACTCCCTTGATTATTGTTTCCCTTTTTGGCAGCATGATATTGAGAAAGAGAGCCAGGAGGTGGTGAAGGAGTGCGAGGTGAAGGATGAGATGATGAAGGAGGTTTTAGAGAAAAGTTTGGTGATGGAGGTAGAGGTAAAGGAGGATTATCACCTGGAGAGTTTGGTACGGTGTCATCAAAAACCATAACATCATCGGCCAGCGTTATAAATTGACTCATGCCGGACACCTCCCTTTCTACATTAAATAACCTCTTTCCCGTTGATTTAGTTATCTTCACTATTAAAGAGAGCTGAGAAAACACAACAGTTTGAATGTTGGAGATGGATTCTCCCTAAGCATCCCTATGAAAAACAACACTCTTGATAGGAGTTAGCATATGAGGAATAGTCTCAACTTCAGGAGGGGGAGATGCAGGTTTTGTAGGATTTACATTATGGATCATTGGCTTAGTAATTTCTACAAAAGGAAGGGTTGATCCACGTTGTACCACTTCATTAGCAGATAGAGAGGACGAAGTAGTAGATAAGAATCGAATGTGCTTGTTCATCCTTGGAGGAGAGTTCATTCCCTGAGCAAAGCCTTCTCCCTTATCAGTGGTTGATTCTTCTTCATCTTTATCATTGTCTTGTTCTTCAATAGCCCTTTCTTTATTACCAGCGTCTTCATCCTCATCATTTTATTCTTTAGAGAAGTAGGATTCAACCACATAGGGTTTGTGAATCCATTTTTGCATCCTCATAATAATATGCAAATCATATTCAGTAGGAGCTGTATTAATGATCTTTGAAGAGAGGGCTAGAATTGGAATGATAATTCCATGACTTTCAACTTATCCCTTGTCATACCCCCGGCTTAGGCGGCGAAACACACCGGGTTGTGCGACTATGTTCATGGATCACAACTAAACTGAATATATAGCACAAGTACAACAACAAACAAAATAGAATTCGGGTTCCATCTTGATGTTTGAATACAAGGTTTTTACAAATAATAATTGTAAAAGAACTTCCTTAACAGATAGGAATATAGTACAACAGTAAGTAAACTAGGCCACCTGTAATCTAATCCATCTTGAATGTATGTTTAGTGATTTCCTAAGAATACATTTAGTTTTGAGGTTCAACACAAGGTTGTTGAGTGTTATAGGTTTTCTACTAATAGCAGTAATACTTTCAATAAGTCTAACAAGTATTATCTTATATGTATAGCAATAGTTAAAATTGTGTTTGCAAAGAGTCTTTGAAAGCCAAAAATGTATCTTTGTATAAGTAAATCCATACTTAAAACCGTATTTGTAAAGAATCTTTGAAAGCCAAACTGTATCTTTATATAAGTAAATCCATACAAAAAAAAGTTTCAAAGAAACCAAGCCCATGGTTTGTAGTGAGAGAGAAAGAGATATTCCAGTTAATGTTTATAGTGAGTCCTACAAATGAGCTATGTGACTGATTGTAACCCCCTACAACGTTTCATTGGACGTTGTAGTAACAATTGTAGACATCACCAGCTTCGATTGATCGGTCAAGGTTGTACGTAGAAACCGTAGGTGGGGATGTCAACACCGTATAAATCAATACATATGTATCTCGCCCCAAATATTAACGATTATAGTAGTGTGGGTATGCTAAGTGTGTAGACTCAACTAATGAATATAGTATCACTAGAAAGCCCTTAACTAAAAAGTATGTTAATAGCTCTCAGCCCTAACTTAATTGTGATTAAGTCACTAGGCATAATGAATTTCATGGTATAAAGTTTATAAAGGTCAAGTATGTTTTGTATGTATATAAAAGTGTAATGTACTCACTTTTATAATGATATATGTTTCAAAGTAATTAACATATGTACTTGTATAAACTTTATCTATTTAAACATAGAAATATACATGAATAGTAATTGCTAGAATCCTTGAGATACTACAAAGTTTTATAACTTTTTTGTTATAATATATAATGTCACACAAAAATCCTATATTTTTGTATCGTGTAGTATTTGTTGTGTAGACTAGTTATTTCACAATAAAATAACCATAATACGTATACAAAAAGTTTATACTAATTTATTTGTAACAATACATTAAATTGTTAAATAACATTTTTATAAACTAGATTTATTGTATTATCGCACCAAGGATAATATATTTGTTTAAACAAGGTTTATAGGCACATGTGTCCCCCCCCCCCCCCCCCCCCAAATAATTTAAAATATTAAAAAGGGGAGGTAATGTGACATCCCCAAAATCTCAGCCAGAAAAGACCGATTTTCATTTATGCTTTTAAATATTTTCAGAGTAAATCCTTTTGATTTAAAAGAGTTGCGGAATTTGTTCCCAAAACAAAACATGATAAAATAATATTTATCAAAGCATTTCATCAAGAGATGCATTTCATTATATAATCAAAACTCGGGATGTCATGTTCCGATACAGACCATAAAACATAAACGATAAACATTACAAGTCATTCAACATATATATACATATACAGACTTGTAAACAAAACAACAAGATGATCCATCCATCTTACGTCCTTGTGCCACTTCCTGTAATACAAATAAAACTGAGTGGGTCAGGCTTGGGAGCCTGGTGAGCATATAGGGTTTTCAACCCACAATAAATAAGTTTTATTTAATTTCACCAACCAATCACTATCCCGATTACCCATTCCCGTTATCCTCACTTTACGTCCCTGAAACAACTATCTCAAGGGACCTAATCTAGGATTTTCATCGGGACGGACATCACTGCGAAGGGGTTTCCTCAACAATAGATATCCTAAAGGCAACCATGAGGGGGATAGAGTACACCGGTGAACACATCGTTCACAACACCTACAGGTTATGAACCTGCTAGCGTTCCACTGGACTGTCTAGAAAGAGTCCGTGGTCGTTATCCATACTCCGCTGAATAACTAGATCAACAACAACAACAACATCGAGGCCTCTCATCTGTTTATTACACACCAACTATCTACCCATGTTCTACCCAACATATTAGTAGATAAAATATATATTTTCATACGTAGTTTAAAGAAAACTTGTATAGCATGCTTTAATCAGCACATATATCACATAACAGATGAGGCACACACACACATAACACATATCTCATATAGAAATAAGCAGATCTATAAGATAGAAGAGATGTGAATACTCATTCACACATAACACAACCAAATATATACACATAGCACGTATTTTTATATAAAATACTTCGTATTATTGTATTAGAAGAAATAACTACACACTCACTTGATCAGAAGACGATCCGACAGCACTACGGCTTATAGAAGTAGTATTCCTCAGCAGATCTGGAAGATCTCCTCGAAAATCGAACTTTTCGCGGGTAGAGCTTCGACTCGGGAACCGCGCTTCTCAGGATCTTCGGGGTTTCGGGACTTGCCTCGGGGCTAGAGTATGATACCGGGGCTTCGGGGTAGCTTCGGCACGAAAAACGATGCAAAAGACTAGAGAGAAGAGAAGAAATTGAACAACAAATGAGGCTGCCTTCGGATCCTTTATATAGAGGCTGGAGCCTCGGAGTACGCGGGGCGTACAGGCGTACGCAGCGCGTACGCGTCCGAAATCGTCCTTGCATGCGTCATCCGAAGTGTCGACACTATCGGAGTTACGCGATAGCGTAACCTCGTACGCGGGGCGTACTCCGGATTACACCGGTGACACGGCTTCGGATAATGCCTCCGATTTTGAATTAAATAAAAATACAAAATGATTAATAAACTTCGGAAATTCATAACTTCTTCATACGAACTCCGTTTTCGACGTTCTTTATATCCACGGAAAGGTGAGACCATGCTCTACGACTTTCGTTTAGACTCCGTCGGCTAATTTTGACTTTATTTTTATTAATTATTTTTAATAGGCCGCGACAGAAACTTTCGTTATAAATTCATAACTTCTTCGTTTGACGTCCGTTCTCGCCTAACTTTTTATCGCTTCGATACCAACAACGAGATCTTCGATTCTCATTTAGATTGCTTCGGCTAACAACCGATCGATCTTAATTCGAGTATTTCAGGCTGTATACCGCTAAGCCGGAACTTCGATAAATCATAACTTCCTCATACGAAGTCAGATTTGGGCGTTCTATATATATTCGGAAACCTCGTTTCGACTACTACAACATTAACCAAAGATATTAAGTTTATTTTACACTTAAATTTTGACGCTTATTTTTATTCTTAATTAATCAGACCACATAATTAAGCAATTAAGCACAAAACACATAATACTCAAATAATACATTCTTATTATTTCAAAACGGGTTACAAAGGTTAACCTAGACTATTATATTTCTAAATATGGCAAGCCCGGAAACACAGGCGTTACAATTCTCTCCACCTTAGAATGATTCCGTCCCCGGAATCACACATCAACAAACAAATGCGGATAGCGACCCATCATGTCACTCTCCGTCTCCCAGGTGAGATTCGGCCCATTCGTGTGTTTCCATCGGACAAGCACTAACCCAACCATCTTGCGTCGCAATTTCTTAGTCTTTCGGTCAACAATTGCCTCTGGTTCTTCAATCAACCTTTTGTTCTCATCAATTCTCAATTCAGAAATTGGAATTATGTCGGGAACTTCTCCCGTGAACTTCCTCAAATAACACACATGAAAAGTGTTATGAATTCCATTCAGTTCTTCTGGTAGTTCGAGCTTGTAAGCTTGGTTCCCAATCCTCTGAAGAACTTTAAACGGTCCAATAAACCTTGGACTTAACTTTCCCCTTTTACCAAATCTTATAAGTCCCTTCCACGGCGAGACTTTAAGCAAAACCGAATCCCCAACCTCAAAAGTTATCGGTCTCCGCTTCTTGTCAGCATAACTCTTTTGACGATCCTGAGCTGCTAACATTCTTTCCCTAATTATTTTCAACTTTTCAGCAGTTTGGTGAACCAACTCCGGTCCCATAAACTGCTTTTCCCCAGCCTCAAGCCAACAAGACGGCGTACGACACTTCTGTCCATACAAAGCTTGGTAAGGTGCCATCTTAATGCTCGAGTGGAAACTATTATTATAGGAAAATTCTACCAACGGTAAATGTTCATCCCAATTACCTAGGAATTCCAGAGTACATGCTCTCAGCATATCTTCAAGTGTTTGTATCGTTCGTTCGCTCTGACCATCAGTCTGCGGATGGTAAGCTGTACTTAAACACAACTTGGTACCCAATTCCTCTTGTAGACTTTTCCAAAACCTCGATGTGAAACGGCTATCACGATCCGACACAATCGTTAACGGAACACCATGAAGCCTCACAATTTCCTTCACGTAAGAATTCGCAAGCTTCTCCATAGACCATTTCTCCCTGGCCGCTATGAAATGCGCACTCTTAGTGAATCGATCAACGACCACCCAAATCATGTCGTGACCATTCTTTGTTCTGGGCAGTTTAGTGACAAAATCCATAGCAATGTCTTTCCACTTGCCCATAGGCACAGGCAAAGGTTCTAAACTCCCATACGGTTTCTGATGTTGTGTCTTGACTCTCGCACAAGTCACACACTTGGCCACATACTTTGCAACATCAAGCTTCATCGTCGGCCACCAGTAGTAGGGTTTCAGGTCCCTATACATTTTAGTGCTACCCGGATGAATCGAGTACATGGTCTTGTGAGCTTCTTCCATCAGAAGATCTCTGACTCCTCCTGTCTTAGGTATCCAAATCCGATCTTGGAACACCTTCAGTCCATGACTGTTTACACCGAACACCAACGTTTTGCCCAAACGTTCCTCCTTTCTGTCATTCTTCTCAGAAGCTTCGCTCTGAGCTTTCTTTATACTTTCCAAAATAGTTGAGACAACTTCAGTTCTCAACGCTCTTGGCCTTTTCCTTTCAGGATTGACTTTCCGACTGAGAGCATCAGCAACAACATTTGCTTTACCGGGGTGGTAAAGTATCTCGCAGTCATAGTCTTTAAGTAATTCTAGCCAGCGTCGTTGCCGCATATTCAATTCTTTCTGATTAAAGAGGTATTGGAGACTCTTATGATCAGTGAAAAGTTTGCACTTCGTGCCATAGAGGTAATGCCTCCATATTTTCAGAGCGAAAACTACCGCTGCCAACTCCAAATCATGAGTCGGGTAATTCTTTTCATGCTCTTTCAGCTGTCGAGACGCATATGCTATCACCTTTTCTCTTTGGGTCAAAACACAACCCAAACCAACACCAGACGCATCGCTATAGACAGCGAAGTCTTCAACTCCATCGGGTAGAGAAAGTATCGGTGCCTCGCATAGCTTCTCCTATAGCTTCTCAAATGCTTCCTTATGCTTCTCACCCCAAGCATAAGTAGCTCCTTTGTGGGTCAAAGCTGACAATGGACTAGCGATCGAAGAAAAGCCTTGGATAAACCTTCGGTAATATCCGGCTAATCCTAAAAAGCTTCGAATCTCCGTGGGACTTTTCGGTTGTTCCCACTTCGTCACAGCTTCGATCTTTGCTGGATCAACCATTATCCCTTCTTGGTTGACCACGTGACCCAAGAATTGGACTTCACGAATCCAAAAATCACATTTGGAGAACTTAGCATACAACTTCTCCTTCTTCAGAACTTCCAACACTTCTCGCAAGTGTCTGCCATGCTCCTCCTGGCTTTTCGAGTAAATCAGAATGTCGTCTATGAACACTATCACGGATTTATCAAGGAACGGGTTACAAACCCTATTCATCAAATCCATGAACGCTGCTGGAGCATTGGTTAGTCCAAACGACATAACCAAGAACTCGTAGTGTCCATATCTAGTTCTGAATGCAGTCTTCTCGATATCTTGCTCTCTTACTTTTAGCTGATGATATCCTGACCTAAGATCGATCTTCGAGAAATAGCTCGAACCTTGCAATTGATCAAACATGTCATCAATCCTCGGCAACGGATATCTATTCTTTATTGTTGCCTTGTTCAGCTCTCTGTAATCGATGCATATTCTCATACTTCCATCTTTCTTCTTTACAAATAACACCGGAGCTCCCCAGGGCGATGAACTAGGTCTAATGAAACCGTTGTCCAATAACTCCTGAAGTTGCATCATTAGCTCCTTCATCTCCGTCGGTGCTAATCGATAAGGTGCTTTTGCAATTGGTGTCGTTCCTGGCAACAAGTCAATACGGAATTCCACTTGTCTATCAGGCGGTAATCCAGGAAGATCTTCGGGAAATACTTCCGGATAATCACACACAACTGGAATATTCTGCATCACCTTCTTTTCCTTCTTAGCATCAATCACGAATGCTAAATACGATGTACACCCCTTGGTCAAACATTTTCTGGCTTTCATCAATGAAATGATTCCAGAATTCACTCTGCGTTTATCTCCATACACCATAAACGAATCTTTCCCAGGCGGGTTTACTTTGACTATTTTCTTCTTGCATAAAATTTCGGCATCATTGACGCTAAGCCAATCCATTCCCAATACGATGTCGAAACCATTAAGTTCGATAGGCAATAATTCCTCGTGGAACTTATTCCCATTCAGATCAATTAAGATGTTTTTCATGCGATAGCTAACAGGTACAAACTTGCCACTAGCAACTTCGACTAATAAAGCATTATCTAGTCTAACAACAGGCAAAGCTAGCTTTCTACCAAATTCATGCGAGATAAAGGAGTAGTTGGCTCCAGAATCAAATAAAATTTGGGCAGGCAATTCGTTAACGAGAAAGGTACCTGAAGCGACATCAGCTTCATCTTTAGCAGCTTCCAGTGTCATCTGGAATGCTCTCGCCTTTGGCTTTGGCGGAATGTTGGGTCTAGCTGCCTCCTTCTTCTTCGGGCAGTCCCTCGACATATGACCCTCCTCACCACAACCATAGCAAACTTTCTTTGTGAGGTTACACTCATTGGCATAGTGCCCTGGCTTTCCACACTTGTAGCATGTGTTCGCCACCTCACATCTTCCATGATGCTTCTTCTTACATTTGTCGCACCATTTCGCTTCACCTCCACCTCCCCTCGAACCAGACTTCGAGAACTTGTTTTTCTTGTTGGACCCTGAAGTTCCATCGAACTTCCTCTTTTCTCCAACATCTATTCTTTCCAGACCCTTTTCCTTCTGCTGGGCCTCCACATTCTTAGCTGCACGAACAGCCATTTTTAGAGTGGTTGCCATTTTGACTGTCGGACCAAAGTCAGCAGGCAGTCCGTTAGCAAACCTCTCAATCTTGGAGAGTTCCGTCGGCACTAGGTACGGAAACAACTTCATCTTCTCAGTAAATGTAGTAGCATAGTCATCTATGCTCATCTTCCCTTTCTTCAAGTTTTGGAACTCATTGTTCAGATCAATCAGATCTATCTCTGAACAATACTGCACCCTTAACTGTTCCAAGAACTCCTCCCATGACATTTTCAGGGCCTCTCCTCGTGGCATAGTATCTGCCAACAACTTCCACCAACTCAAGACCCCAGTCTTCAGTTGTCTAACCGCAAAGACGGTTTTCTGTTTGTTGCTACAGTCGCAACTTTCAAATACCATCTCCATTTCGAAGATCCAATCCATTATCTCAACAGGCTTTGGGCTCCCAGAAAGACTTGGCGGTTTGGCGCCCAAGAAATTCTTGTACATACGCCCATCCTTGTTGTTTCTCCTTTCCGGATCATTCCTTCGTTCCTCTTGAGTCCCAACTTGACTCACCATGCGACTATTGTTCCCTTCCTCCGATTGCTCGGGAATCAATTCAGGTTCCTCAATAGGTGTGACAGGTTCATCCCTATTATTATGCAACATTTGTCGCATCTCCTCCCTTTGTTCGGCTAGCATAGCCCGAATCATGGCTTGCACCGCAGCCGTTGTTATTGGTTCTGGTGCTGCTGCTACAACAGGTATCTGCTCAATCATTGGCGGTTGATTCCTGTCTTCATCCGCGTTTCCAACGCCACTCCTTGTTCTCACCATTTTGATCTACACACCGAATACGGTGAAATTAGATCCTCATTCATGATAGATATTCAAATCATCCTTATCACTCCGAAACGCTTACATGCTAGTTCTAATAACGTAGGCATACGCTCAGAATCCTACACACATAAGGTTTCCAGATCCGGTCGGCAACAGACCGTAGATCCGAACAAATAATATCATATATGGCAACATATAACATTTAGCACATAAAACATTTTAGGCAACTTTCCTAAAATAAACTAGTGCTCGTGTCTAAAATCCAACAGACACACATCTCATCATTCCATTTAGCATTCTAAGTTTAAGTCTAGAAATCCTACAAATTCCTAGTTCGCTTAAACTAATGCTCTGATACCAACTGTGACATCCCCAAAATCTCAGCCAGAAAAGACCGATTTTCATTTATGCTTTTAAATATTTTCAGAGTAAATCCTTTTGATTTAAAAGAGTTGCGGAATTTGTTCCCAAAACAAAACATGATAAAATAATATTTATCAAAGCATTTCATCAAGAGATGCATTTCATTATATAATCAAAACTCGGGATGTCATGTTCCGATACAGACCATAAAACATAAACGATAAACATTACAAGTCATTCAACATATATATACATATACAGACTTGTAAACAAAACAACAAGATGATCCATCCATCTTACGTCCTTGTGCCACTTCCTGTAATACAAATAAAACTGAGTGGGTCAGGCTTGGGAGCCTGGTGAGCATATAGGGTTTTCAACCCACAATAAATAAGTTTTATTTAATTTCACCAACCAATCACTATCCCGATTACCCATTCCCGTTATCCTCACTTTACGTCCCTGAAACAACTATCTCAAGGGACCTAATCTAGGATTTTCATCGGGACGGACATCACTGCGAAGGGGTTTCCTCAACAATAGATATCCTAAAGGCAACCATGAGGGGGATAGAGTACACCGGTGAACACATCGTTCACAACACCTACAGGTTATGAACCTGCTAGCGTTCCACTGGACTGTCTAGAAAGAGTCCGTGGTCGTTATCCATACTCCGCTGAATAACTAGATCAACAACAACAACAACATCGAGGCCTGCCTCTCATCTGTTTATTACACACCAACTATCTACCCATGTTCTACCCAACATATTAGTAGATAAAATATATATTTTCATACGTAGTTTAAAGAAAACTTGTATAGCATGCTTTAATCAGCACATATATCACATAACAGATGAGGCACACACACACATAACACATATCTCATATAGAAATAAGCAGATCTATAAGATAGAAGAGATGTGAATACTCATTCACACATAACACAACCAAATATATACACATAGCACGTATTTTTATATAAAATACTTCGTATTATTGTATTAGAAGAAATAACTACACACTCACTTGATCAGAAGACGATCCGACAGCACTACGGCTTATAGAAGTAGTATTCCTCAGCAGATCTGGAAGATCTCCTCGAAAATCGAACTTTTCGCGGGTAGAGCTTCGACTCGGGAACCGCGCTTCTCGGGATCTTCGGGGTTTCGGGACTTGCCTCGGGGCTAGAGTATGATACCGAGGCTTCGGGGTAGCTTCGGCACGAAAAACGATGCAAAAGACTAGAGAGAAGAGAAGAAATTGAACAACAAATGAGGCTGCCTTCGGATCCTTTATATAGAGGCTGGAGCCTCGGAGTACGCGGGGCGTACAGGCGTACACAGCGCGTACGCGTCCGAAATCGTCATTGCATGCGTCATCCGAAGTGTCGACACTATTGGAGTTACGCGATAGCGTAACCTCGTACGCGGGGCGTACTCCGGATTACACCGGTGACACGGCTTCGGATAATGCCTCCGATTTTGAATTAAATAAAAATACAAAATGATTAATAAACTTCGGAAATTCATAACTTCTTCATACGAACTCCGTTTTTGACGTTCTTTATATCCACGGAAAGGTGAGACCATGATCTACGACTTTCGTTTAGACTCCGTCGGCTAATTTTGACTTTATTTTTATTAATTATTTTTAATAGGCCGCGACAGAAACTTTCGTTATAAATTCATAACTTCTTCGTTTGACGTCCGTTCTCGCCTAACTTTTTATCGCTTCGATACCAACAACGAGATCTTCGATTCTCATTTAGATTGCTTCGGCTAACAACCGATCGATCTTAATTCGAGTATTTCAGGCTGTATACCGCTAAGCCGGAACTTCGATAAATCATAACTTCCTCATACGAAGTCAGATTTGGGCGTTCTATATATATTCGGAAACCTCGTTTCGACTACTACAACATTAACCAAAGATATTAAGTTTATTTTACACTTAAATTTTGACGCTTATTTTTATTCTTAATTAATCAGACCACATAATTAAGCAATTAAGCACAAAACACATAATACTCAAATAATACATTCTTATTATTTCAAAACGGGTTACAAAGGTTAACCTAGACTATTATATTTCTAAATATGGCAAGCCCGGAAACACAGGCGTTACAGGTAAGAACTCACCCTTGAAGCGTGAGTTCAAGTTGTTAGGAGTTTGTTTATTTTTACGAAGCTTCACATGAGAAACCGCAAAGCCACAATTCTTGAACTTTGAAATACTCATGGGGCCATTTTGTAACGAATTTACACTATAGGGGTTGTTTTGTAACTTCACTAAACTATAGGGGCTATTTGGTAATTTAATTAAATGAATAGGACTGTTTTGGTTTAAAAAATACCAAATGAGGGGTTGTTTTAAATAAATGGGTTCAATGATTGGGGAGTGCACTTATTTTGAATAAGTGGTTTAATATGGAGGGTACTTTGGTCATTTCATAATTAAATTAACTTAGGGCTTTTACATCCCACATCTTTCATTCGATCGGGTAAGGAAAGGATGAATGGAAGGAGTCAGTGAACAAAGGCAATGAGGAGGGTAGAACCGCTAGTGTGTATAGGGAAAAAGAATCCTCATGTGCTTGTCTGTTTCACAGAAGAATGAATGTGAGGGCAGTTGTGGCGTTTAATTAGTTTATGTGGAGGGAGCAGGCATTCCCCAGTTCTTGTTTGATTAGAGAAGAAAGGAAACTCGAATGAAAGCATAATTGAGTGAGGTCTTCGATCCATTGTCAGATTTGAGAAGGGAAATAAAAACAACACAAATGGTTTGAAGTAGCAAAATGGAAGCATCAGAGAGGCAGTGGCGTATCGGAGGAGCGTCGTCGAAGCTCAGCTTGGTCAGATGAGGGAGATGGAAATGAAAGCAATAGGGTGGATCGGTGTGGTTGTTGTCAATAGCAGTGGTGGCAAGGGTAGTCGAAGGAGGAGGTGGGTTAATATGGTATTGGCTGGTAGTGTTACGACTGCATGTTGGGTTCCATTTCAATACTCGTCAATGATGATAGAGGCGAACGAAGATGGAGACAGTGGAGGGAGGAAACACCATCCTCTATCGACGATGTTTACTCAATGAAAGAAGAAAGAGAAGTGGAAGAACTTTACTGTGAAATTGATCATTCACAGTCTTTGACCTAAATTCTGGGATGTTACATTACTTCCCCGTTAAGGGAATTTTGTCCTGAAATTATTATGTTCTAGAATATTTTGTTCCACTATCGTTTCATTTCACTAGCGGAGGGAGCACTGTTAAATAGTCATGGATACTTTTGTTTCATCTGAATCTCACGTTCTCAAGTAAACTTCGGCTCTCTACGAGAGTTCCATCGGGCTTTTACTATAGGAATGCGGCCTGTTTGGGGCTTTTGGTTTCTCGATCCATGATATCCACCAGTTCCTTTACAAAGCAAAGTTTAGTGTCGACCTGGATCTCATCGAGAGGAATGAGAAGGTTCTCATTAGAGAGGCACATTCTGAGATTACAAAAATGGAAGGTATAGTGAACTTAATTGAGTTTGTGAGGTAAATTTAGTTTGTAAGCCACAAGACCAACCCTCTCTAGGATTTTAATTGGTCCGATGTAATGGGGGTTTAGTTTACCTCGTTTTCCAAATCTAATTACACATTTTCATGATGCGACCTGAAGTAGGACACGGTCTCTTACTTTGAATTCTAAGGGTTTTTGTCTCACGCCAGCATAGCTTTTCTAAAAACTATGTGCGGTCTTTTAATTGTTGCTATATCTAAACGATCTTCTATGTTGTTTCATGAATGATCCCGGGACTAGTGTAAAGAGTATATCCAGCATGCCTTATATTTAATTAAGTATTCCAATTTCTGCACAATATATCGAAGAACAACATCTATGTCCATACAATTCCTTGAATGGAGGGGCCTTTATGCTAGTGTGATAACTATTGTCATATGAAAACTCAACTAATGGCAAGTGAGTATCCCATGTTTTACTGAATTCTATCACCCAAGAACACATTATGTCTTCCAATGTTTGTATCTATATCTTGCTTTGGTCATCCTCCAATGGATGATATGCAGTGCTCACGTCGAGTTTGGTTCCTAGGGACCTCTTAAATGATTGCAAAATCTGGAAGTGAATATTTTATCTCGGTCTGAGATAATAGATATTGGCACACCATGTAGTCTAACTATCTCTTTGAGATAGGTCGTGGTGAGTTTCTCTATCTTATCAGTTTCTTTGATGGCTAGGAAATGGGCAGACTTGGTCAAACGGTCAACCACTACCCAAATGGTGTTATAATCGCTTGAAGTTCTTGGAAAATTCATTATGAAGTCCATTAATATTGGTTCCCCTTTCCATTCTGGGATTGACAGTTGTTGTAGTAGACTAGATGGCTTCTGGTACTCTGTTTTGACTTTGGAGCAAGTCAAGTATTTACTGACATGGATGGCAATTTCTACTTTCATATTGGGCCACCAATAAAGTTTCTTGAGATCAAGATATATCTTATCTGATCAGGGATGTACCGAATATCTCAATTTATGAGCTTCATTTAAGACTAGACTCCTTACTTCCCCAAACTTTGGGGTCCAAAATCGATTCATGAAATATTGTGTTCCGTCTTTGTTAAAGCAAAAAAGTGACCTTCTTAAACTTAACGATCTACAGTCCATTTTACTACCGTATCTCTTCTTGGCTATGACAATCAGTCTTGCCACCACAACGAATGCTTGTCTACTGCAGTTGAAGTTTATGTTTTGAACCATAACCTCTCTACCACAGTGAAGATTTTTTTTGTTACATCAAATGACTTAGCGTGCTTGAATTATATTGTCTAGTGAACCTTGCATGGTCACTTAGAGTCAGTAGTTTATTATTGTTTATTCAAGATGTAACTTTATAGAACTATATAAATAGATTATTCGTTTTTATGTATTCTACACCTTCACCGCTACTTCTTATCATATCCCTATAAACGATCTTTCTAAACTTTCACTCTAAAATACTAAGATCTTTTTCTCATATCTATATCTTACTTATTATCTTCGAAGTTCCTCTTCACTTTAAACTGATCACACATACTAACTAGTGTTTGAATTCAACCCTTGTTATTAATCAGTTTCACGTATACGTGATATAACTTGTTGTCATTTACATTTCCTTTACTTTTCAACACTTTATAATTCCGCAACTAACCGTCTAACAAATCTACCTTATTATTGTTGAGCTTTTATGATCTTTTGAGATTAACTTATATCGCAACTATAATCTTGTACTAACGTTTGTTCAAGTATGTCTCAAAAGTTTTTCTCTTAAAAATTGGTATCAGAGCCAAAGTTGTTGCTTTTTAAACAAAACTATGATTTTGAAAAGCCTTCTATCCCACTATAACACATTCTTAAAAAAACAAAAAAAATCAAAACAAAGGAAATATGGCAAAATCTTTATCATTAAACGTTTCCAACAGTGTTGGAGGCTCGAACAGAGCACCAATACTTGTTGCAAATGAATACCACCATTGGTCACAAAGAATGGAAAGGTATCTTGAGAGGCTCGGAAGAGATGTGTGGAGATTTTGGAATGTTTGTAAAGTCCTAAATTCTCTAGTTACCAATTGAAAATTTTGAATATGGTTAATGTTCACAAAGTCCTAAATTCTCTAGTTCAGATGATTCAAGTCCTCATTTTTCAAAAGAGTCAAAGGTTTTCAAGAAACTGTAGTTGACATTTATGATTGTGGTTCTCCAAAAACTCAAGCAAAAATGGATCTCAAAGGCGAACTCAGATCCCGAGGCAAAAAGCGGGATACTAAATACAAAAACAATTTCAAACATGCTAAGGTTTCAAATCAAAAGAATTTAGAAAACCCATCACTTCCAAAAATCTTTCAAAAAAACACCGCAGTCAAGTGATCAGACACAAAAGAGTGTGCAGTAACAAAAATGTTTTCAAACACTCCTGTGAAATCCCAAAAGAAAGTCACATCTTTTCAAAAGTATTCCTTCCAAAAATATTCCTTGAATGATCCAAAGTGGAAAGGTATTCTATAAACTCCTGAAACTTCAAAATCATCTCAGTCAGTTGTCAGGTCAAAACATAAGAGTAATTCTCGTGCAAAAACTTTTTCAAATTCCAAAGGCACTACAGCCAAAAATCACTCACAAACCGGAAACAAGACTCAAACTACATCCTCTGAACCGTTGACCAAGTACGACATCTGGATAAACGAGAAAAATCTTTCTTTTGGATTTTATCCACTGAAGACGCTCTGTCCAATCCAACCATGAAATATCACAAAAGTTACCAAACACCCAGGAATAGGCTTAAAAACTGACACGAAAATTGTTCCTAAGTCTCATGTGCACACATTCAGTAATCAATGTGCAAGGCGGAACAAGAAGAGGAGTGGTTAATTGAGAAAAAACTGACACGCCCTGAGCTCCAAACTTGTTTGGGTGCCCAAACTAACCGTTTTAATTTTCAAGCAATGTGCAAGGCGGAACAAGAAGAGGAGTGGTTAATTGATAGCGCCCGCTCCTTGCACATGAACAAAAGCTTAGAATACCTTCGCGACTTCGGGCCTATTAGTAATGGTGGACACGTCATATTCTGGAACAATGAAAATGGAATCATCAGGGGTTACAGTGTTTGACCACGGGAAATTTCTCAATTCAAAAGGTTGCTTACATAGAAGGTCTCAAGCACAACTTGATCAGTGTGGGCCAACTATGTAAAGCAGGTCATCGGGTTGAATTCGATAATGAATATTGCTACATAATGACAAGTGATAGAAGCACCTGCTTGATCAAATCCAAATCCGAAGGAACAATGTATCCTTTGGATGTCTCACTGATCATTGGTAAACTGCAGTTGTGTTTTCAACGCAAAGCAGTATCTGAAGTTAGCTGGTTATGGCGCCGCAAGCTAGCTCATCTGAACTTCTGGTATATCAACAACCTGGTCACCGAAGAACTTATTCGTGGTTTCCAATTTTGAAATACAACATGTATACACTTTGCCCAACTTTTGATTGTGGAAAGAAAACAAGGAGAAGTCATCCACTGGTTAATGATTCTTCAATTGATGAACCATTAGAGCTACTTCACATTGATCTTTGCAGTTCATCTACCGTAGCTAGTCTTCATCATAAAAATTATATTTTGGTTATAGTTGATGACTTCACACGTTTCACTTGGGTCTTCTTCCTAAAACTCAAATAAGACACACCAAATGTCATAATCAACTTCATAAAGGAAATCGAGCTCCAAATCAAGTTACCAGATAGAAGAATAAGAAGTAACAATGGAACCGAATTTACTAGTCATCTCTTGAATAGTTTCTTGATTTCAAAGGGCATCAGTCACAACTATTCAACTCCCTACACACCGCAACAAAAATGGAGTAGTAGAGCGAAGAAACCGTACATTGGTCGAACTAGCAAGATCAATGTTAAACTTTGCCAACCTTCCTCTATATTTGTGGGCATAAGCAGTGGAAACTGCATGCTTTATTCAGAACCGAAGCATCATTTGCAAACGTCTTAACAAAAATCCATATGATGTCTAAACAACCGTAAGCCAAATGTCCGATTCTTCCACATCTTTGGATGCAGATGTTTTTTGATCAACAACAAGGTTCGCCTTAACAAATTAGCACCAAAATCAGATGAAGTCATTTTTCTTGGATGCTCAACCAATAAAGTGGCCTACAGATTTCTCATTAGACGCACAAGACTGATAGTATAAAGCTTTGATGTTCAATTTGATGACTATTATGTCTGCAACATTACTCTGTCAAGTGAAACAAAAGCTATCTTGGAAAGTAATATCCCAGTCTCTTCGGTTCCCCTGAATATAGTTGAAATCAACTATGATGTTCTCTTTGACCCCGCAAAGACAGCTTATTTCTCTGAAATTCTGGTGTCTCCAGTAGTGCAACTACAACATGCTGAAGTATATGGTCCAACCTTATTTGAAGAAATGTCACTAAATACTTCCACCTCGCCGGTTGAGGGGGAATGTTCAACTCTAGTTCCAGTAACAACCATCGAAGTTCCAGTACTAGAAGATACAGCACTGGTGTCCATCCATAGAGTCAATAATCAATCAAATGTTTCCCCGGACTCTTAGGATGAAGAGGTTGAGAATATCGACACAAGCACAGATCCAAGGGTTATCACTCACTCATCAATCCAGGGGGAACCATCTTCGGTTCAGGGGGAACTCCCATTCTCAGCTCCAGGGGAACTTCCTTCAAACGCTACTAAAAATCCTATAGTCCAAGATACTTATGCGGCCTGCTCTCAAGTCGAAGGGGAATTGTCTTTTCCAACCGAAGAATCTTCTGAAATTGAAGATGTTCCCTCCACTACATCTGCTGATCACCAAGAACCTCGCCTTCACATCTTGACGAAGGATCATCCACCGTTCAAATCATCGGAAATCCATCTGCGGGAATACAAAATTGATCCTCTAATGATTTAACGGACCACTGCCACTATGTAGATTTCATGTACTCAGTGGAGCCTCGAACCATTAAAGAAGCCCTCATGGAACCCGACTGGATCACCGCAATGCAAGAGGAGTTAGCTGAGTTAAAAGGAACAAAGTATGGAAACTAGTACCAAAGCCAAAAGGCCACACAATTGTTGGTACTAGATGGGTTTACAAAAACAAGCTTGTGGAGTTTGGTGTGATAGTAAGAAACAAAGCAAGACTAGTGGCTAAGGGTTACAACCAACTTGAAGGTGTTGACTATGATGAAACCTATGCTCCCGTAGCGAGAATGGAAGCTATACACATCTTCTTGGCGTATGCGCCACATAAGAATATTAAAGTACATCAAATGGATGTAAAAAATGCCTTTTTGAATGGTGAACTGAAGAAGAAGTTTACATGCAACAACCTCCAGGCTCGAAAGTCAAGAATTTCCAAATCATTACAACAAGCTAGAAAAAGCGGTATACAGTCTTAAACAAGCTCCAAGGGCATGGTATGAGACTCTTTCTGAGTTTCTTGTCATGTATGGATATAAAAGAGGTGTGAATGATCCCGTGTTGTTTAGAAGGGAAAATGTTAATCATTTGATGCTCGTCCAATTATATGTGGATGATATCATTTTTGGTTCTACAAATCAGGATATGGTGAATGATTTTGCTAAACTCATGACAAGAAAATTCCAAATGAGAATGAATAGAGAGATTAACTTATTTCTAGGACTTCAAGTGAAACAAGTCCCTCAAGGGATATTCATTCATCAAGAGAAATATACCTCTAAGATGCTGAAGATATTCTCAATGGACAATTGTTCCTCAACAAAGGTCCCGATGGCCATCGGATATAGGATTTCAGCTGATCCTACCGGAGAATCAGTTGACCATAAAACTTATTGTGGAATGATTAGGTCATTGATGTACCTCACCACAAGAAGACCAAATATTGTCTTTGCAACAGGCTTATATGATAGGTACCAAGCGGATCCCAAAGTATCTCACTTGACCGCAGTCAAGAAAATATTCAGATACCTTAAGGGAAGTAAAGCATTAGGCCTATGGTACCCCACAGGAAATGATTTCAACCATCAATCCTTCATGGATGCAGATCATGCTGGACATAGATTAGATCGAAAAAGTACTTCAGGTGGATGCCAATTTCTAGGAGGAAGAGTAGTCAGGTGGTCCTCAAGACAACAGAATTGTGTCTCGTTGTCTACCGTAGAAGTTGAGTATGTGGTCGCGGCCAGTTTTGTTCCCAAGTTGTTTGGATGAAGACTCAACTCATGGATTATGGATACAGAATGTTGCGGGTACCAATTTACTATGATTCAGAGAGTGCTATAGTGATTTATCATAATCCTATTCACCACTCAAAGACAAAGCACAATGAACTACGGTACCACTTCATCAAGGATCACATGCTCAAAGGTAACATCGAAATAATTTTTGTTCCCACTCATGAGGAAATAGCAGATGTTTTTACCAAAGCACTTGATGCTACAAAACTAAATAGCTTTCCGGAAATGTTATGAATGATGAACCCAAACCCACAATTCTTCTTGAGTTGATACGTACCGCATACCACATCTGGTTTCCAAGTGTGAAGAAATTGCTTCTTTTCTTTTCAAAGTAAAACTCTTGAAGCATTTTTCTCACTGCGATTATAGAATAACATATTCATCATATACGTTTTCAGTATGCGTAGTATACCGCAATCATATATGATCTATATATTCCTTGGGTCCTTTATTTCTTTTATTTCTAACTTCTTGTTAAGTGTTCCTTCAGTTTAAGCTACCGTTGTCAAACTGCATTCCACCGAAGTCAGCTGAATCCATTCGCAGTTGCAACAAATGTCACCGCAACCATCCTTCCTCCACCGCAGTTGCAATAAATGATTCCTCAATCACTTAAAAAAACTGATACCTTTTGTGTGCTATTTAATGTCCTTCATTAAACAAAAAAAAACATTCTTTACAACATTCAGTTTGTAGCTTGCAACATTTTAGTCTCTTTCAAATTCACTTTTCTTAATTAAACCTATTTTAGGCTAATAAACAAATAAATCATCTTTCCATAAAACGTGTTCTTTAAAGAAAACTCTTTCCCCAACCGGTCATGTCTCATATTCATTTAATGTCAAATCCGTTTCAACTTCCTACTTTTCACAACGGATAAAAACCTTCACCACACGATTAACCGGCGTGTGATCATTGACCTGACATGCTTTTAATGCTCCGCTTTTCTAGGAAATTAATTTCTTTTCCTTTTTCTTTATTTGTGGCTGATAATGATAAAAACCCAAAGGTTTTTACCTATTAACAACTGTGAATAAATTAGTTACAATAAGATTTCAAATCCGGATGTATAAAAACCCCCCAATTTCTCCCAAGATTGCTTTACGCTTTCTGAATCCCTAAAAGACGATCTTCATCTTCTTCACCCTCTTGCTCAAACTCTTTCCTGCAAGTTCCAAAAAAATTTCTGCAATCATGGTGAAATCGGGTATTTCTAAGAAACAGCCAAAGACTTCTGGGTCTGCTCGTCCCATTGACTCATAAACCACCATCAAAGACCACTCACCGTCCATAGCCTCGAGCAACTTCAGAGCGATTTTCGAAGATCATCCGTCGTACAACGATGCAATCAGACTAACGATCTAGTTCCTTCCAAAGCATCCATTCTATGGTGTATTCAACTTTTTTTATTGAGGTTGTTCATCTACCGACTCTGTTCAAGTGCTTTTTTCTTGCATTCCTTCCAAGCTACAATCTTCAGGAAGTGCTTCTTAATTCACTGGCTGTTCTAACCAAAGCCAAGTTCCTGGAAGTAATCAATCTTAGGGTTCTTCCCTCAACTAAGTATTACTCACCAATTCTCAACGATGTAATTTCAACCCTATACTAGATGGGTTATGAGAAGAAATTCAAGGGAATTGGAGAATTCAAGAAGAATCATCTCCCGACAGTGTGGCAGTTTGTGTGTCACTTCGTAATCAGAAGTCATTCCAGCAGGACAAGTGGCACTGAAAATATGACTATCAAACTATTAGAGATAATATGGAGTTTTTTCACTAGGAACGCGGTTAATTACAGACAAATTCTATGGGATGATTTCTTGTAGTATATTCCAAAGGAGGCTCCTTGAGAAGATGCAACCAAGCTCACTTTTGCTCGATTCTGGTCCCTTGGCATCTCAGATCTACACAAGGATGCCAAGCTCGACATGGGTGACGACACGATGCTTTTTGTCACTCACGATCTGAAAAGATACACTCCCTCAAAGATCAAACAATTTTTGGAACACTTAGGAGATTACCTAGATATATTTTGGAGTCTATCATACTTACGACTCATGAGGTAGCTGACCACATCATGGCTACAAGTGGTATTGAACCGTATCACTCTTCCCTACCTAGACCAGGGCAGGCTACCGCAACCCTTACCGCAACTCATGTCCCTCCTACTGCAACTCAAGTCCCTCCTACCGCAACACAAGTCCCTCCTATAGCAAACCAGATTGCTCAACCCAAATTCAAACGAATAAAGCAAATAGTGACATCAAAAAAAGCGCCTCGAAATGTTGTAAAGAAATGAGGTGAACCTTCCAAGAAATGCAAGTCGAAGACCACAGATGTAACACCCATAAAATTCAAGCCAAATTAAATCTTTTTAATAGATTTTAAAACCATCATGTTATTACAGTTTGTTTCAAAATAATTTAGACATCAGAGTATCCCCATAATCAATTCATAAAACCATAAGATATGAGGAGCTATACGATCACGCCTTTTCCTTCTTGCGATCATTTGATGTACCTGAAACAATAAACTGAAACTGTAAGCCCAAGAGCTTAGTGAGTTACCCCAAAATACCAACACCATACAAACATAACCATATAATATAACCAATACAGAACAGCATGCATCATGAGCCTTCAACATGACTGGACCGCCTCGTAGGGCCTACAGCCTATCTAAACCGCTTCCGAGCCTTCGGCATGACTGGATCGCCTTGCAGGGCCTAATGTCTATCTGAACCGCTCGCCGGGTATGTTGGCCTAAACACAAAGCAGGACCACCTCAACCCAACCCCAATCAAACAAACATGTGAACATAAATATCATACACTAGCATACATTTATAACAATCAAACCGGTCTAATAGATAATATGGCACATCAACATCCTATAACCAGGACACTGACCTAACCAGGTCACTAAGCATAAACATAACCTCATCCTTACTACCAGAATATAGATCTAACTGATCAACAAGCATAGTGCCAGCCTATCTACCAGGAGGCAGAACTAACAGAGCACTAGTTCCATCAAATAGTATGCACACTGAGCCTTCAGCATGACTGGACCGCCTCGCAGGCCTTTAGCCTATCTGGACCGCCCTAGGTACGTTGGCCTTCAACATAAAGCAGGATCGCCTCAACCCAAACATACACATACATATGCCGACATACTCATAACACATAATCAATCAACAACAAGCACATATCATACAACTCATAACAACGTACTATAACCAGGATGTAATCAATAAACATATCACGTCATAACTAGATACAATCCATAAAGGCCGACCTTGTTGCCTTAGACCCTATTGATATAGTGAGGATAACTCACATGGCACTGCTGAAGTCCCGCGGATGAAACTCCAACTGCTGGTTGACAGATTCCCAAACTGCCAACATCAAACAACACCCAATTAATAATTGGGTTCCAAGCCCAAAGTCCAACTCACACTACAAAACCAAATAGTCAAGTAATGGGCCAAAGCCCAACACATGGCCCAATTTTCCAAATTGGGCCCAAACCTTTACATGGTCTTTCTTTAAGGTCCATCCCATGATTCCAATCCAATTCCCATGATCCAATATCACATAATCATGAAGGCCCAATTATGGCCCATCTATGGCCCAATTTTCAAAATTAGGCCCAAGACTCTTACATGGACCTTATCCTAAAACCCATACAATTATTTAGTCCATTTACTTATTCTTGAAAAGCCCATTAATAGTCCATTCACAAAAGCCCAATAGGAAGGCCCAAATCAAGGCCCAAGTGACATTAGGGCTTTCACATGAAATGATGATTAGGGTTAAGTGTTCCTACTTAACCCATTAAGTCCAATATTGCTTTTAGGTTAATTTTTGTTAATGATTATTATTTACTATTTCAAGTTTATTAAATAATTCTCATGTGTGTGTGTCCCGACCAATTTCCCTCAAAATAAGGGTTTTATGCCATTAGGGTTTTCTAAACCCAAATTAGGGTTCCCTACCCAATACTAGCCCATTAGTCAATCAGTTGGGCTTTTAGGTCACTTTGGGCCCCATTGGGCCCATTAAGATTTTATTAAGTCGATTAGGGCTTTATTGGGCCCCAATAAGCCCACTAGAGTTTCATTAAGCCCATTAGGGTTTCAAGCATCCCTACGAATCAATACCACAGTGCAAAGCACACTGCCACCCGACACGGCGGCCGGTGGCGGCAGCCACCACCCTATGGTGGTGGTTTTGACTTTCTTTCCATTATCCCATTTGTTACAATTACAATACCATCCAAACACATACACACATACTAATAACACACACATACTAATAACACACACATACTAATAATACACGCACACAACCACTGAAATACACACACCTACAGTGGTGTATGGCGGCAGCAGAGTTTTCCTTGAATTTCCGGCAGCAGCAACCCAAGACACGTACAATCTGTGAGATATAGTTGGAACTCACACACATATATGATGCATAATACACTTCAGCCTCCCTGGCGGCTCACGGATTCAGTCTCACCATGAGACTCTTCATCGTTGACAAATGAAGAAGGAGAAGAGAAGGCATCGACAACAAGCTTCGTCGACGGCTGCTCAACAATAGCAGCGACTCAGCGTCTTCGATGGCGACAATGGGCTGTCGTGGTTTGCATCCTGGATTTCGCCGGTGACCGGGGCATTGAAAGCTCACGCTATGGCGAAAGGATGGTAGCAGCGAAATCATGAAGAAGATGGTGGCGGCTGGACATAATGAAGTAGGGTTAGGGTTTACCGGTGATATTAGGCTTATATACCCGGACCCTTAAAATCTATCCCATAATTACAGAAGTGGCCCCTCCTCCCATATTCTTTTCAAATAAAGTCCAAAATTTACACTTCAGCCCCTAACTCCATAAAATTCTTTCAATATAAGTCCAAAATTTACCCAATCATTTAAGATCCTTTCGAATTAAGTCCAATATTATCCTTTAACCCCTGAAACTAACATTCCAATAATTATTAGTTGATTTTGGACTATAAAAAGAATATACAACAATAATAAAATTACTTTCCGGGACTCCTGCTTTATTATTTAATTACTCCATTAAAATTGGGATGTTACAACAGAACCCTCTGCTGCAGTTCACTCCACTCCTACCATAGCTCAAGATCCTACAGTCAATGTCGAAGATGAAACCCATCATGAGTCTTCAACTTCAGGAGACATGTTCAGAAGAAAGAAGCTAAAGTTAACTCCATGTCAAAGCCAAATGCGCACCAAGACTCATACCGCAGTCTCACAAAAGACTTCGGTAGTCCTCGGAGCTACTGCAGGCTTACCCGTTCATACCCTCATCTAACCACTCACATACAATAAGCGTATATGTTTCATCCCAACATGGAGACACACTCCCAGTCGGATCCTGTAACGCCCGTAGATCAGGGCTAGTCAATTTAGAGACGATAAGCGTCAAAAATGACTTTTTGATAAAAGATTATTTAGAATGAATAATCTTAACTAAGTTGTAGTATATGTTACAAGGATTCCGTACATATAAAGAACGCTGAAATCCGAGTTATAACGAAGAAGTTATGACCTATCGAAGTTTCGCGACAGAACCGACACTACACAGCGCGACGTAAAAAGTGAATTTACGTTAGAGCGTATTTAGCCTTAGCAATCTAAATGAAAGTCGTAGAATACGTTAAACCATGAGCGTGCATAAAAAGAACGCCCAAATCTGACTTCGTATGAGGAAGTTATGATTTTTCGAAGTTTCGAGTTAGCGGTATACAGCCCGAATACTCGATTTGAGACCGAGCGGTTTTTAGCCAAAACAATCTAAATGAGAATTGAAGATCTCATTAATTGTAGTAAAACGATAAAAAGATAGGCGAAAACGGACGGCGGATGAAGAAGTTATGATTTTATAACGGAGTTTTCCTGTCCCGGCCTACTAAAAATAAATAATAAAAATAAAGTCAAAATTAGCCGACGAAGTCTAAACGAAAGTTGTAGATCGTAGTCTCACCTATGCGTGGATATAAAGAACGTCGAAAACGGAGTTCGTATGAGGAAGATATGAATTTTTGAAGTTTATTAAATATTTTCGAAATTTAATTTAAATATATATTGGCCGATATTATCCATGGGGGGAGTCAGCGACCTTATCGTCGTTACGCCCCGCGTAACTATGAATTACGCCCCGCGTAAATCGGCCTTCTAGACCCTATAAAAGGGAGTCGAGTGCAGCCGATTCAATTGCTCATTTCTCTTCTTTCTCTCGCGTTTTTGCATCGTTTTTCGTGCAAGAATTATCCCGAAGCCCCGGTATCATTCCCGAGCCCCGAGGCAAGTCCCGAGATCCCGAAGATCCCGAGAAGTGCGGTTCCCGAGCCGAAGCTCTGCCCGCGAGAAGTTAGATTTTTGTGAAGATCTTCCAGATCTGCTGAGGATTACTACTTCTATAAGCCGTAGTGCTGTCCGATCATCTTCTGATCAAGTGAGTGTATACTACCTTTCATAAACACGATAATAATACAAGTATGGGTTGAGTGTATTAAGTATATTGTTGTTTATATGTGTGAGCGTGTAGTTACTTTCTTCTAACACATAAATATGAAGTATTTGCTATGAAATACGTGCTATGTGTTTATATGTTATTTGTCTATTTGAGATGGGCATGGAAATTGGAGTTTTATACAGGTGTTAAATGATTTAAACTGTGTAAGTATTTATATCTACAAAATTGTTGGGTAGAACATAGGTAGATGGAATAGTTGGTGACTATGGAGTTAGCGCCTATTGTATAAACTTGGCGACGATGTGACTTCGTGCCTATTTGATGAACCTTCGTGACTATGGAGTTAGCGCCTATTGTTGAGTAAACCTTGGCGACTATGGAGTTAGCGCTTGTTGAGTAAACCTTGGTGACTATGGATTTAGCGCCTATTGTTAAGTGAACCTTGGTGACTATGGAGTTAGCGCCTATTGTTGAGTAAACCTTGGTGACTATGGAGTTAGCGCTTGTTGAGTAAACCTTGGCGACTATGGAGTTAGCGCTTGTTGAGTAAACCTTGGCGACTATGGAGTTAGCGCTTGTTGAGTGAACCTTGGTGACTATGGAGTTAGCGCCTGATAACTATGGATTTAGTACTTGATAAATAAACTTTGGCAGCAATGGAATTCGTGCCAATTCCTTACGAATAAATGAATGAAGGATAGTTGGTTCTTAGGGTAAAACCTTAAGAAGATAATGGGGATGGGTAATTGGGTTGATTGTTTGTTGATTAAATATAATAATTATATTATTGTGGGTTGAAAACCCTATATGCTCACCAGGCTCCCAAGCCTGACCCACTCAGTTTTCTTTTCATTACAGGTAATGGCACAAGGGTATAAGTTGGTGGACTTGACGAGAGATTTTGGGATTATAGATCAGTAGTTATAAATAACTATTGTATGATCTATTTTATATTGTTTATGCTTTTGGTCTGTAACGAACATGACATCCCGAGGTTTTATTATTTAATGAAAATACATTCTTTTCAAGAAATGTTTTGATAAATGGTTATCATATTTTATTTTGGGAACAAATTCCGCAACCGTTTTCTTTAAACGATCACTCTGATTTATAAAACAAAGCATAAACAAATCGGTCTTTTCTGGACGTGAAATTGGGGGTGTCACAGATCCCAAGTGGATCCCATTGGTTTGAGTCACCCTAAGGTCTCTAGGGCATCACTCTTACACTTCTTTGAGCCTGAGGAGTTGAACTCCATTTTTCTTCAAGTCACACAAACATTACAAACACCAGTCACACAGTAAGGCAATTCTTCCACCTTATCCAGAACTGAGTCGAGGCCAAACTGGACTTTAGGTCAAGGAGACCAATGAAGCTCAGGAAATCCTATTCCACCAACACTTCACACAAGTGGTCTAGGCATGGGGAGCATAAATGTGCAAGGAAACACAATGCTGAGGGAAACCTCGGTGTGTTTTAAAGGAATTTACGATGTTTGTTTAGAAGATTCTTTGTCTCGGTACCGTCTAAGTATTGAGCCCGGAATCAGAAAGTTTGAAGCTTTTTAGAGATTTGTCCAAGCAAGAAGGGCACAACAGAAACAAAAACAACAACAACAACAACAACAGAAAGATGAAGCTCTTCAAACAGTGGAAAACTATTGGGCAGACTTATTCAACAACGCCAAGACTGTTCATGATATTTTATGGATTCAAGATTGGGTATCTGAGATAGAAGCTACAATGCAACAAGCTCAAAATCTTCCAGGTGGTGCTGGTCCATCGAAGCCTCCTCCAACTACTGAAAATCATGACTCTAATGATGATGAAACTGCAGTTGAGATCAGCTCACGTCCAATGTTTGGACTTGACGAAATTGATCTTGATGACGTTCAACAACCCCCCAACTTAGAAGAATTCATGGTGGTTTTTGATGATGAATAATCTAGTGGAGGACAATACTCCACTTCCAAACCCAAAGCAAAGAAGAAGAAGAAGAAACTGGTTGTTATAAGAAAGGAATTTATGTGTCTCCAATCAAAAGTCGACCAAATCCTGGCCACAGTCACTACCAGCCAACCAATGAATACAAAGATCCCCGCACCATAGTCTCTAGTTGAAAGAATAGAAAGATTGGAAGCAAGAGAACGACTGGCCGCAAAATGCATCACTTTGAAAGTTGAAATGGGTATTAGAGCCTTGGACAATAGTCGCATTGCTAATCAGAAGGAGTTTATGGAACCTGCTGAAAACCTCATAAAAGAGGTAACCGCATTGAAAGATGACTTCAAGACTTCTCTTGAAAAACAGGCAGTCCATTCCAAACAGCTGGTTGAAGAAACTTACAACACTTTTGAATCTACCATTGTGGTTCTTCAGTCAACAATCAATGGTTTAAGGTGTTCCCTCACGACTAATTCAAGTGTTGATGAAATTCTTCGGTTGACCAATGAGATTTATAAATTGTTTTTCAACACTGAAATCCCCAACAATCTCCAAGTCTCTGAATTAATCAAGTCTGAATTCAACGAGGCCTTCTCCAAAATTAAAGGCCTTAAATATTGGTTTGAGGAACAACAAATAGATGTTTCCTCAGAAGGGGGAAGTGAGTCCCCACTGTACTCTCATCTGTATTTTAATCAAAGCCATTCAAATCAATCTCCTCTAAGAATTCAAATATATCATCCAATCCATCAAAGGATTATGACTCCGTAACCAACTCCACAACCTTCTCATAAACAAACTCCACCGCAACAGGATCCGCAACAACCTTCTAATGAAACTCCCCCTCAGTTCAAAAACATGGAACCCACCATATCCTCGGATCATACACACGACTCCCTAGCTACTCGCCAAAGAAAAGCTTATTGGAGAGCTGTGAAGTTCACTGAGCAGATATGGAAAGAACATGGTTTTGACATAACCATTGATGAGACCTTAATCAACTCATGGGTAAACCCCATTCAAAGAATTATTGATGGTGATTACCGGCCCATATTAAATTATGCTGAACCCCCATCCGATGGATATTGGGATATTCCAATTTCTCCTAACTCCAAATTCTTTTCAGTCTTTGAACCTTTTAATCTTAGCCTCCCAGATGATCAAATACTTCCTCTCGAGTTTGAACGTTTAAACCAGTTTCATGCTAAGCATGGAACTGCCTTCGAAAAACAACTTGTCTAATAACAGACTATCAGCAGTGAAGAATTACAAAGTGAGGAAATTCATGAAAACTGACTTTGTGCAGTATATACTCACCTGGAGAGAAGCTGATTACATCAAGACACAGTCTGACTTCCTTTGCATGAACCATGGATAAGTTTTCCTGATTGCAAGGGTGTTCCAAGTCAAAGCCGAAAAACATCCAAAAATGAAGATTGCGTGTGAAAAAGCCAGTAATTTTCTCAGAGCATTCGTCTGTGATTTCGGAAAAATTGATTGTTAGGATATAAATCCTTAAATATCTATTAGATTCAACAGGTAAGCAAAGAGCACAAATGTAAACAAACTGAAGTTGAATGATTAAAAGTAACGCCTTAGAAGAACTCAATGAAGAATTTCAACTGTAGAGGCGTGTTAGGGTTTACAAGAATATCTATATCGAAAATGTTAATGATCTATGGTGCATGGATGCACTATTAATACTCAAACCCTAATTAATGAGACGGCTTGGACAGGCCAATTATTGAATACAAAATGGACTAACTAAACAAGCCCAATGACACAACACTTAACACCTTCCAATCTCCCCTTTTGCGTCAATTGAGGTGAGAGATGCTTCACTGTTGTGTCTTCTTGATCGTCTTGAAGAGCTTGGGAATCACAGCAAGTAAAGTCCTGTGAAATAGGATGTACCACCGTATCATGTCGTTAAAGTTCTTCTTTGCAGCATCATCATTCAAGGTGCACTTGTTAACAATCTCCAAGATATGTTTAAGACAGGTTGTGGAGAACAAGTTTTTTTCAGGTAAAGCGAAAAGACATTTTTGAAAAACTCCAGGAACATCAGTTCCACGTTGAAACATTACAGTTAAGTGAACTGTATCATTCTATCCCACTCATTTCGCTCATATCGCTGGCTTTCCTAATCAGATTCACTATAGGCTTTCGCTTCAAAACCTTATCAATCTCAATATCGAGCTTCGCCGCTTCGTATATATTCAAAACCAACATTCACTTTATATGAGCTAGAATGGGTTCGTATTTTTGTTCATTGGTCAAAAGAAGGTTGAGCAATAAAATCCAATCATGTGGATTAAGTTTGGGCAGATCTGGAAGCGTGAACTCATGCAAAGTGTTTTTAGATCCCCTTGTCACCTTGAACTTTGCATTCATGAAGCTTCCAGTAGAGATTGGCCTTGTGACCTAGACCGTAGTTAGTTTGTGAACACTCCAAGTCACGTACTGAGGTTTGCCATAAGTGAGATAAAATTCAATAAAAGCTTTATCCACTTTCACGTCATGTGAGGGAATATCTACAATCGAATCAAAGCAGTGAAAAACGAAGGCCCTTTTCGTTATTGACATATCAAATTGATTATCCCTCGTGTTAGTCAGATTGAACGAAATAACCGGCTCCAACTATTGAACACTGGGGAACTCAACAACTTCATACATCAATCGCTACAACATGCACAATGGAAAGAGTGTTTCATTGCATTCTAATGTGTCGTGAGCTTCTCTTTCTTTTCATTATTTTCCTCAATTTCTCTCGCAATACGAGCACTTTCACTAAGCTCATGTTCGCGTGATTTTCATTTCAGTTGATCCTCTTCACTTTCGTCTTCTTCATCATCAACACCCATTGGACCTTTTCCTTTTGAACCCGAAGCTACATTAACCTTCGGTTCGTTTTTCTTTGTTTTCTCCCCTGCCTTAGCAAATTTCTCTTCTCCCCCTTGTTTCGGAGGGACAGGGGCCTCAGGAACACCTTCAAGCTTGTTCAGAAAAAGCAAAGGCAGGACGAAGCTTATCAACTAAGTTTCAGCGAATGATGATGCTCAATACCGGATCATGCGCTTCAATAAGGTTAGATAGCAAGGATTTGACGTTGCTTATGCATGATTTCATGACCGCTCGTACAGACTTGAGCTCGTCGATTTCTGAACTCGCTTGCTTGAGCTTGAGTGTTTGAGTATGAACTTGGGCGATGCAAAGAGCAAGCTTGTCCATACTTTTGCTTTCAACGGCCAAATCATCTTGGAACTTGTTGAGCCATGTAGAAATCGAAGAGTGAAAAGTGGTGTTTTCATCAGAGATACCAAAGCAAAGCTTTTCCAGTTTCTCACGTTCAGACTTCAGCGAAGTACTAAGCTTTAAAATGGCCTCATTCACCTTGACAACATTCGCTTCCGCTGCAGTACTAAGGTCTATCATAATTACCTTCGTTTATGAGATTAGTTTATCGACTTGTTCGGTCGCTTGCTGATTTGAAATGGTGGAGTCCTCAACGGCTTTGATCGCTTGAGCGAGGTTCATTGCATGCTCCGTTACCAAAGTATCGAGCAAACTCTTAACTGTGGCTTCAGAATAAGCATGGCTCGTGGAAGCAGTAGCAGATACGAGAAGAGTATC
The DNA here is from genome assembly GCF_002870075.4 of Lactuca sativa. NCBI lineage: Eukaryota > Viridiplantae > Streptophyta > Magnoliopsida > Asterales > Asteraceae > Lactuca > Lactuca sativa. The sequence goes on along the minus strand of NC_056625.2, from coordinate 70,873,735 downwards.
CAGCTTAGTGTTCAGCTCTTTGAGATGTCTCTGAGTGAGAGGAGCATCATCATCACTGTCTTCTTGAATAGAGAATGGACTATAATGGAATGTATCAAAGACCAGTCCATCGGCACCAAGATGGTCTTCTGAAGTATGTTGAGGCTGAGGAGAAATAGGAAAGTTGGTGGAGGTAGAGACAAAACTTGAAGTATTTTCCCCCGCATCAGATGCGTTGACATTGACAGGAGGTTCGACTGTGGTGGTGGTGGTTGTTGTAGTTTCAGTGTGTAATAAGGTGGTGGCTAAGTAGTAAAAGTAGATGGTTTAGAAGTAACATGTGGTGGTTGAGATGTAATTGATTGTGACTGGGTAGAGATAGGTGGTGGACAAGGTGCTAATGTAATGGGAACAGAAGTAGCAAGAGGTGATGGTGGAGGATATGGAACGAAATTTACCTCTTGCTCATTTCTGTGCACATCATCATCTGATTCGTCTTGATAAGTATCTTCTGATTCGCTTTCTGAGGAGGTTGAGGAAGGGACGCGAATCTTATGAACAGTTTTCTTCACACTCTTTGGCTTTGGGGATGAAGGAGCAGCTTTGGACAAATCACCTTTCGTCTTTCGGTTTTTGGAAGGAAAAGGTAGGGTAGAAGGACCATATTTAGTTTGCTTTGGTTTACCCCATTTCTTGATTTTATCAGCCTCATCAAGAGTCTGTTGCATCTCCGGAGTGAGGATTCTAGGACCGCTGACTTGACGCTTTTTGTATTCCCCAATCAGCTTGCTCGCACTCGACACACACCTGTACATGGATTCAAGAATTGAACCCATAAAAGTAAACTTGGAATTATCAGTAACTATGATCTTCATGCTGTAAAATGTAGCAATCGAAGACTGCAATGAATCCGCCATCACCGGAATTCTGAACTTCGTGATAGCACGTTGAACCACAAGAGTCCAAAATCGACCCATAGAGATTTTGCTGTGGCGAGTTATGGAGTTGGTGCTTTGTACCAGTTGAGCCCATAGCAGTGAACCGTAATCGAGGCTAATCCCATGGTAGAGACCATAGATGATGGTCATGAAATATTTGCTCGCACAATCTGAACCAGTGACCCTCTTCGAAAACGCCTTGAAGAGAAGGGTGAAAAGACCGTTCCACAGTGGGGGAAGGTTTGACTTCTTAAACCTAGTGATTGAGGGAATAGGATCTGTGTACCCCATCTGGTAAAACATATCAATGATTTGTGCAGTCGAAATCGAGTCTGGATTGATCAGTGAGTTATCATGAGCAAGCCCTGGAAGAGAGCAAAACCTAGCCTTTGTAATTGAAATTTTCTTCTCAAAAACTTCAAAAGAGATCCTTTCTTCCTCCTTGACATAAGCAGTGGTGGAGTAAGCTTTAGACATCAACAACCTCAGAACACATTCAACCTTGGTTAGAGCGATGACCAAAGGTAAATACTTTAATCATTCTATGATTGGCAGCATAAAGGCGTCGTATTTGAATCAAGCCAAATCGAGAATCAAATTCTGATTCTGCTTGATAGTGAGGAGAGAGGATTGAATAGTTTGTTCTTGAATCGATGACGAATCAGCCATTGTTGCAGGTTGGAGAAGAAGATCAACAAATGATAGAGAAAGCGTCGTTTTGGAGTTCAAAAAATCTTTGAGAGTGATAAAAGTTGAATCATCAATTGATTTGAATATATATTGTGAGAGAGAGAAAATCAAGCGATGTTTGTGTGATGATAACTGATTGGACGCCTAGAAATGCATGATATGACAACTGTAGCGGCTGACAGGTTGTCATCATGACCATAGGCGGCGTGAGAAGCGGAACCATTTAAAACTCCACGCGCCTTTTTATTTCAACATCTTATCCGCAAATGCAGCGTTAGCACCCTTTATCTCCAATGTTTCAATATCCTCGATTTCTTTATAAAGATAAGAATCTTTCACTTTTAAGAAACAAACATCAATTGTGCATACAAAAGTGAATTTGCGAAACTGAAAAATGCCATAAGTGTCACAAACCAGACTTTTTGAAAACCATAAAGATCATCGTGCAAAAGTGTGCTAAAGATAAAGAAATAAAGTGAAGTATATCTATGGGGATTAAAGTGATGTCAATAGAGACACAAAACTGAAGATCTTGGTCATGAATCTCTTTATTCTAAGTCAATAGAGACTAAGAAGTCTGTGTGGTTTCCCGTTGAAATACGATCATATGTTTGTTAAGAAACAATGAAATGCATCTTTTAAAGTTAGGTTGATGGGTGGTTAATTCTTCAATCAAACAACGAAACTTGACATAAGTTCGTGTGTTGGATGAAGTACTCATGTGACCAGTGTAGTCAGTTTAACGAGTAGGCTTGGAATTATTTTAGTCACTGAGCGAAACTTTGAGATCTCAAAAAAAAACTGGATCTTATGGGTAGAAAAGTCTTGGTTGTAGAACAATTCATAAAGATCATGCAAAAAGAAAAAGAGATTATGAGGTATAGTCCATAGATTTAAAATCTAGAACTTTCAATGATTCTCCATTAATTCATTTATGGGTGTTGAATGTTGGGTTTCACTTAGTTCGTGGTGAACAAAGCTAAGATCATGAACTCAAATGTTTCGTAACCATAAATCTCAGTGGTACAGCTGAGAGTCTTAAGGGTTATGTGTATGAGTGTTAAGGAAAATAGAGAAAAGAAAAGGTGGCTACAAAGATGTAGATGTACCTCTACTATGAGTATGTGACCAAGCAGATAACTCTTAACTCAATATGAGAAGATTAAGGTAGCTCGTGACTCATTTGAATGTAACAGCCTAGTTGGGAAGAAACGAAAGGTAGATTCTATTCATTAAGGCTTCACATGAAGTCTTCTGAGGCTTAGTACAACATGCATCATCATGCTTCTAGGGACACCTAGCTAGTATAATGATATGGAAATTATACCTGCCCCAATCATTCGTTGTATCAGGATAACCTGCAATGGTACTAAACAAAATATAAAACAAGAAAAGAAAATATTTTTGTATTTTAATAATTTCTAAAAAAGAAAGAAACAAAACAAAGTAAAATATTTTTGGAATTTAAATTTAAAAGAGAAAAAAATAAACAAATTAAATATTTTTGTATTTTTTAAAACAAGAAAAAATAAATAAATAAATAGCATAATATACAAGGAATAGACCACGTGAGTTCGCCAAAAAAGATTAGACAAGAAATAGGGCTAACGTTCCTCTTAGTTTGTGTCCCGAAAAAATCAGAAATGAAATAGAACGAGCGTTCGGTCTATTTCGCTTGTCAAAATATAAAAACGAAAGCGAACTAGTAACCCGAAAGCGAACGGGCTACAACAAAGGTGGTTTTGGAACCGATTCAACTTCCGTCATTCCTAGGCCTTGTAGTATTCTATTAAATGACGCTTCAGATAAGGCTTTTGTGAATGTATCTGCTAATTGATCTGCTGATCGAGCGAAATGGATCTCAACATTGCCATCCTCTACATGATCCTTGATGAAATGATACCTCAGTGCTATGTGTTTCGTCTTTGAGTGTTTGCATTGGGTTGTGACAGATGCGAATTGCGCTTTCAAAGTCACAGTAGAGTGGGATTCGCTTCATATTCAGGCCATAATCTCGCAATTGACTCTGAATCCATATGACTTGAGAGGTACAGGATGCAGCAGCGATGTACTCATCTTTGGTTGTCGACAACGAAACGCATGTTTGCTTTTTGGAATGCCAACTAACTAAATTGCCATCAACAAAATTGGCATCCACCAGTCGTGCTTTTTCTATCTAAGCCACACCCACCAAGATCATCATCCGAAAACGCTTGAAAGAAGAAGCCTGAGTTTGCAGGATACCATATGCCTAAAGATGAAGTTTGTTTTAGGTATCTGAAAATATTCTTCACTGCCACCATGTGAGGTTCATGAGGGTTTTGCTTGGAACCTTGCACAATAACAAATGGAAAACATAATGTCTTAGTCTACTAGCTGTTAGATAAATTAAGGAACCAATCATCTGATGATAAAGGGTCATATTTGCAGCTTGTTTTTCCAGAGATAGTGTAAGTTTCATTCTGAATGACATTGGAACCTTCACTTTTGAGTCTCCTATCATGCCAAACTTAGAGAACAAAGTTTTCGTATATGCTTCCTGGTTAATGAAAATACCTTTTGGTCCCTGCCTTATATTCAATCCAAGGACCCATTGAGCTCATTTCAAACTTAGTTTCCATCAACTTTTGGAATTCAGTTGTGAGGTTGGGATTAGTAGATCCGAAAATGATATCATCAACATAAATTTGGACGATCATCAAATGGTCACCCTCTTTCTTACGAAAGAAGGTTGGTTCAACCGAACCTTGTTTAAACTTAGACATATAAAGGAAGCGAGTAAGAGTTTCATACTAGGATCTTGGAGCTTGCTTCAGACCGTAAACTGCTTTATCCAAAATGTAGCAGTGATTGGGATACTTTTCATTAATGAACCCAACTGATTTAACATCCATTTGAAACACTTTAAAGTTCTGATGAGATGCATATGCTAAGAATATCCGAAATGATTCCAATCTTACAATAGGAGTGAAGGTTTCTTGGTAGTCGATACCCTCTTTCTAGCAGTAACCCTTAACAATGAGTCTCGCCTTGTTCCTTACTATGTTCCCTTCTTTATCCAGCTTATTACGAAACCCCCATTTTAAACCAACAACTGATGCTTCAGGTGGAGTAGGAATTAACCTCCAAATTTTGTTTCGTTCAATCTCATTAAGTTCGTTTTGCATCGCTTGCACCCAATCGTAGTGATCAAGAGCGGTGTTGAAGGTTTTGGGTTCTATCTTGGACACAAAGGAATTGAACATGCATAATTCTACCTTGGAATATAAAGCAGTTCGTTTCGTGTTTATTTGAGATCTCGTAAGGACACCTACTGAAGATTCACCAATGAGTTGGGTTTTGGGGTGATCTCTAGTCCATTTGACTAGTGGTGGATAGTTTGGATCATAAGAAGGATCCAATACAACGTTTACTTCATTGAAATCTGATTGAGCATCTAAATCGTCATTCGGATCCTTATTCTCCCCCTCGAATGACGAATGATCTTCTTCATTAGGAATTGAAGTATCTTCGACACCTTGTGATGGAATGTTAGATTCTTGTGGAGTTGGTTGCTCCCCCTGAGGAAGTGTATTCGAATCAAAACTCTCCCCCTGGAATGGAGTACTCTTGTCTTGAGGCACGTTCGAGGTTGGTGGCTGATTATCCATGCTTTTTGTGGCTTCATCAATTATATTATTCTTTCATTTTCTTTGTTGTCAGCTGCCTTCACTTCATATGTGATGGCCTTCTTAGGTTCGTCAAATAGAATCATGAGTTCTTCATAAAGGTTAGCTAAGGGAACAGTCACTTGATTCGTTTGAGGAAAGATCTCTTTCGCTTGATTATCATTCTATTGAGTTTTCTTTATGTAATTGTCATCAAATGCGACATAATAGGTTTCTTCAATCCTTTGGGATTGTTTGTTTAGAACCCTATATGCTTTCGACGTTAGCGAATATCCCATAAAAATTCCTTCGCCAGCCTTCTCATCAAACTTGTTTAGATGTTCCTTTTGAATTGAAAATGAAACACCTGGAACCAAAAACAAGAAAGAACTTGAGGTTAGGTTTTTGTTTATTGATTATTTCATAGGGAGTAACAGAAAATCTTTTATTGAGAAGCAATCTGTTTTGAGTAAAGCATGCAGTGGCAACAACATCATCCCAAAAGTAAAGAGGCAGTGATGCGAACGAAAGCATAGTCTTTGCTGCCTCACACAACGAACGGTTTCGTCTTTCAACAATCTCGTTTTGCTATAGAGTGTAGGGAGCAGAAAAATTATGAGATACTCCCTTATCATTGAGGAATTCATCAAACGCTTGGTTCTTGAACTCTAGACCATTGTCGCTTAGAATATTACGAACCACCTTTCGTAGTTGCAACTCTATTTGATTGATGAAATCTTTGAGTCTATGAGTCGCTTCAGATTTCTGCTTAAGAAACAACACTTAAGTGAAACGAGAAAAATCATCTATAATAACAAGAATATATTTGTTACTGCCAATACTTTCGATTGCAGATGGGCCACAAAGATCAATGTGGAGTAGTTCAAGTGGCTCGACGACCTTCGTGTTCACTATAGTAGGATGACTTTTCTTGTTTGCTTTCTTATTTCACATGCGGCACAAAGATGATCATTGTCATACTTCAAGAGAGGAAGACCACGCACATGATCACCAAGAACTAGCTTGTTGATGTCTTTGAAGTTGAGGTGCGAAAGTCTCTTATGCTACAACCAACTATCATCTATTGCAGCCTTCATGAGCAGACAAACACAAGGTTTCCCTCGAACTGTATTGATATCCAAAGGATACATATCGCTTTTTTCGTTTTGATTTAAGCAATACTGATTTCCTCTTCTTTTCGATAATTTCAGATCCTTCAGCATCAAACGAGACCTTTAGACCTGTACCCACTACTAACTACGAAACACTTATTAAGTTGTGGTGCAGTCCCTCAACATACGCCACTTTGCGAATAGAGAATTCACCATTCGTTATCATTCCATATTCTTTACTTTCTCCAAGTGCAATATTGCCAAACTTCACGAGACCACCATCCTTAAGGTTCTCTATATTCTCTTAGCTCCTCCTTTCTTCCCATCATGTGACGTGAACAACCACTATCGATATACCATTCAGTGTCAAACTATTCGTCACGAATTACCTGCAAGAAACAAGTAGATTTAGGAACCCAAAGGTGTTTGGGTCCTCGTGAGCCTTCCACATAAATTGGATAAGCAATAGAGAGATCAATCATGTAGATTCATTTTATTAAAGTTGTTTGATCTTTCTTCTTTATTGTGAAAACCTTGATCTTTTTGTTTTTCGTTTCTTTATAATCAGATAGAATTCGTTTATTTTTAGCTTGATTCTTGACATATTCTGTCTTAACTCTCTTAGGGTTAGCAGTCGATTTCTTAGTTTGAGCTTTAGGATTCGAGGCTAACTTTCCCTTTCGCTTGACATCATTTGGTGGTGCATTAGAGGGATGAATATTTGGTTTTCCCGTGTGCTTCTTTTGAAGAAAGGGATGAGTTTTTGGAACGAAGTTCGCTTTTGAGTTGCAAGTATGACAACGAGAGCACTGACAAGGATTTGCTTTCGAACGAGATTACATGCTTTGATTGAAAGGTATTTCTCTGTGAACATAGTTTGAGTTTTGAGATTGCCAAAATTTCTTCCTTTAATTGATATTGTTCTGGTATCTTTGATTCCTTAATCACTTTTGCACAGCGAGTTGTTCAACGGCCTTGTGAATGTTCACTTGTGGTTTCGCTTTCTTGGCATAGGTTTCGTCCTTCACTGGATGAGGACTGGTTTCATTTTGAACATCCTTGGTACCACTTGGGCTATCCTTCTCAAATCTTGATTGATTGTTCAGTGGTTCTGCTACATATCGACCTTTAACTCTCCAAGAGGTTCTTTCAGATAGACCCTTCGTTTCGTCTGCATTATCAATTGGTGAAGACCAAAAGAATTCATCACAACCATCTTTGTTGTCTTCATTAATGATGGACGTTAGTTTGACAGTTTGAGTTTTGTCTAGTCCTCCAGTGGCAAACACTTGATTTGGTACAGTTTGAACTTTTGAAAAAACAGTTGCTTGCGCTTTTAGTGTTTTTGGTTGATTTTGAGAAATACACGCGAATTCAACCGAATTTTCAGAAATCAAATCTTTTACTGGTAGAGGTTTGTTTTTAACAAACTCTGAGCAATCCACTTCATCCTCCACTGAAATTCACTCATATCACTATCCTCATCGAATTCATAGGTACTTTCAATATTTATTTTATTTTCTGAACTCAATTTGGCATTCAATGATTTGAATTTTTGAACAATGTTAGATTTGGTTTGCTTCTTATCTTTTTCATCTAAAAGTTGTTTCAACATATTTTTTTGGTCTTTGGACTTAATGTAAGATTCAATTTGTTCTAGTCCAACCTTTTATGCATTAGAAGTTTCTTCTGACAAAACTATGGATACACAATTGTAAAAGTCGGCGTCTATTTCATCTTCCTTTAATTCCAGAAGTAGTAAGATCATTTTATGAATTTTCTCACCAATTACGCAATCAAGGTGCAACTGAGTAATGTTAAAGTAAAGCCTTTTAGCAATCAAACAAAAAATGTTACGTTGTTTTAAAAGCTTCAAATTGTCAAGTTGCAAGTAAATTAATTGATCCCTAGACTTAGAGGAACCTGACTCAATATTCTCAATCCACATTCGCTTCTCATCGCTTTGGATGAAACCCTACTCAATTGATCAGTTAGGTTAGAGTTTGTTAACCACGTTCGTTTCAAACTATCACTAGTACTTGAAAAAGTGAATTTTAGATTGTTCAATTTGGTTTTATATTTAGAGAAAGGTATTTGTAGAGATTCAAGAATGGAATTTACCTTGTTAATTAGTTGTTCGCATTCGTTGATCTGCTCTGGAACTGATTGTGCAGCGAAACAGTTATTGTCTCCTCTTCCACTTCCAGTGGCACTCGTTTGTGATCCCTTGTTTGACACCATCAAACACTTGCCTGCAAACTGAGAACCTTCTTCCTTTGAAATGAATCCCCTTCCATGCATGGGCTTGTGAACTTCATCATCCTCTGAATCTGTTGACCAGACTTCAACCCCTCCAAACTCGTCTTCTGCAACATTTTCCTGCACAATCAAAGCAGGCATAGAGCTATCAATAGTTTTCTTCCTCTTGATCTCCTCTAACTTTCACAAGTGGTATGCCTGATCATCTTCTCCTTATTTTCTCTCATTCAACTTCCTCAGCATGCAATCCTTGGCCAAATGGTTTTTTCGATGACAATAGTTACAGTCATAGCGAGATTCACCAACGACCTTTTTATCCTCTTTTTCATATTCCTTCTGAGAAGCGCTTTTACTTTCTTCCTTAACATTTTCTAAGTTATAACTTCCTTGCCAATTTGTATTCTTGTTCAATGGAAATTTCTTCCTTGCGAATCGGTTGGGATTCGAAACCATCAAGGCATACTCCTCATTAGTGAGATCACATTCAAAGTGATCGGATTCAGATCCATCCTCTGCAACTATCTTGCCTTTTACAACAAGAGATAGAGACCCCATACTTGAAACGACCTTCGCTTCCTTTGACACTTCACTTTCATGAGATTTAAGAATACCAACCAGTTTAGCCAAAGTATAACTTTTAAACTGCTCATGCGCCTTAACTGTAGAGATAACTGCGATCCATTCAGACCTAATTCTGTTCATAAATGTAACCTTTTTCTCGATCACTTCTCTTCCAATGTCGTGTTTGGTCATCCTACTGAGAAGATGATTGTAGCGATTGAAGGTTTGACTCAGATTTTCTTTTGGCTTTTGTGCGAAAGCCCCAAACTCTGAAAGCAGGAGTGTTTGAGTTGAATGCTTAAGGTCTGCGTCTATGGAGTAAATTTCCTTGAACCTGTCCCATATATCTTTCGCAGTATCAAAAGAACTAACCAAGCCAAATGTGTCTACCTGCAAAGCAAATCTGATGATCCTCATAGCTTTAACATTGCTAATAAGTTTTTCTTTCTCATCTTAGGGCACGTCCTTGACGTCGAGAAGCAATTGGTTGTATTCTTTCTAAGTTAATGCCTTAATCTCCGTGTTGCATTTTAACAAGATCTCTGTAACCTGTTATGAATCAGATGTGCAAACTAAACAAATAATAGGGTAATATAGAGATCATAGTAAGTCGACAAAAAATCAATAAAGGCAACTAAACAAGATCCTGTATCACCAGAAACCCTAGTAGCTCAACAAACAGAAGAGATGCGTATATATTACACAATCTCTTGCTCTGATACCAATTGTTAGGATATAAATCCTTAAAGATCGATTAGATTCAACAGGTAAATAAAGAAAACAAAGGTAATCAAACTGAAGCTGAATGATTAAAAGTCACGCCTCAGAAGAACTGGATGAAGAATTTCTATTGTAGAGGCGTGCTAGGGTTTACAAGAATATCTATATCAAAAACTTTAATTATCTATAGTGCATGCGTGCACTATTAATACTGAAACCCTAATGAAAGAGACGGCTTGGACTGGCCCAATACCGAATACAAAATCGAATAACTAAACAAGCCTAATGACGCAACACTTAACACCTTACTTTGATGCTGAAACTCACCCTATTTTGGCCAAAAAGTTTGACTTTGCAACTCTTGAGCCCGCACCAAGCTTCACTGAAGGTTATCAAGAAATGTCACTCAGATCAACAAACTTTCCAGAGTTAGGATTGATTTTCAAGAAAACCAGCAACGGTCTCAAATACTTCATTCCTTTCACCGCACTACATAGCCTGACAAAGAAGCAACTGGAAACAATTATGACTTAGGTCCAACGATCTAAGAATACGACTGAAGTAGTGAAGTTCGAAATCACTCGAAAGATCCAATGGCTTGGTGCAGTAAGGAAATTTTGGTGGCTCATTATCGTTTTCCTGAAACTCAACAAATGAATAAAAGTTGAAGAGGTCACTTTGGGGTAAATTGTTAAAGCAAAAATTGACCCTCTTAAACTTAACGATCTACATTCCATTTTACTACTGTATCTCTTCTTGGCTGCCGTAATCAGTATTGTCACCACAACAGATGCTTGTCTACCGCAAGTGAAGTTTTTTGTTATGAACCGCAACCTCTCTACCACAGTGAAGATTTTTTGGTTACATCAACTGACTTAGCATGTTTGCATTACATTGTCCAGTGAACCTTGCATGGTCACTTAGAGTCAGTAGTTTATTATTGTTTATTCAAGATGTAACTTTATGGAACTGTATAAATAGAGTATCTATTTTATGTATTCTACACCTGTACCGCTACTTCTTATCATATCTCTATAAACAATCTTTCTGAACTTTCACTCTGAAATACTAAGATCTTTTTCTCATATCTATATCTTACTTATTATCATCAAAGATCCTCTTCACTTTAAACTGATCACACATACTAACTAGTGTTAGAATGCAAACCTTGTTATGAATCAGTTTGGTGAATACTTGATATAACATGTTGTTATTTACATTTCCTTTGCTTTTCAAAACTTTATAATTTTGCAACTAACCGTCTAACAAATCTAACTTATTATTTTTGAGCTTTTATGATCCTGTAAGATTAACTTATTTCGCAACTATAATCTTGTACTAAGTTTTGTTCAAGTGTGTCTCAAAAGTTTTTCTCTCAACAGTGTTCCTTGAGGTCGAACTATTTGTTCATACTTCATAGGTATTCTTCTATGATATTTTCAGGTTTGAGTGCTTCCATCTGAGCATCTCGAATGTGGGTGGTGAGATTATAGTGGATGGTTAGGGTTAGAGTCTTTACACGAAGAGGCTTTGCTCGCTCTTTCCTGCTTAAAGCATCTGCCATAACATTTGCTTGACCAAGATGATAACGAGTTTCGTATTCATGATCATTTAGCAATTCCACACACTTTCTTTGTCTAGTGTTGAGCTTCTTCTAGTCGAAGATGTGTTGAAGGCTTTTATGGTCGGTGAAGACAACACACTTTGCCCTGTAGTCCCTCTAAATATTTAAGGCGAACGCTACAGCTCTCAACTGTAAGTCATAGGTAATGTACTTGGTCTTGTTTAGATTAACTTGTATGGATACATATGAAATGACATTATTCTTTTGTATCAGTACACATCCTAACCCTTGGTATTATATACCAGTCATGTGACGTGAGCAACCGCTATCAATATACCATTTGTTATCATATTGCTCGTCACAAAGTACCTGCGATCATTGGAAAAATTTAGGTACCCAAGCTTTGTTGGGTCCATTCATATTAGGTTTGTGTTTCAATTGTAAAGTACAACCATTAACCCAATCACAAACTTTGGTTTTGAAACTGTCAATAAATTTAACATTTTCATTCAAAGGGTCAGATATATGAGTTTTTATTATTTTCAAATTTTCACTAATTACACCCTTCGCATCTTGAGTTTGTGATTTTTCACTTTTTGCTTTTGTGAGCGGCTGCCAAACTTTAACTGATATATTTGACTCTTTGGATGATGAACTACCATTCATTGAAGGATTAGCATACTTGGCATACGCCTCATGTATCTGTTCTTTCGAAAACTTACTTGATTGGTATATCTTTCCTTTTCCTTCCAACCAATGATCAATATTTCTTTTTGTTGTTATTCCCTTTGCATATGAGACTTTGTCAGCTTGTTTCTTCAAAGGATTATAACATTTTGCTGAATTTGGAACATAATCAACTTTTGGTTTTGAAAGATATGATTCATGATACGATGTTTTGTTTTGTAACTTTGAAGTCTGTGTTCCAACCTTTTTCTGAAAAAAAAAATCTTGGTATTGTTGTTTTTGTTCTATTTGAAACTTTTGATTCATTATTTGAAAATGAAGCATTTTTCTTTTCTAAAATTTGAGACTTTGATTTTTCTTTAAAAACTTTTCTTCTTTTTGAAAAATTTGTTGATATCATTTTTGATGACTCAACAATTTGCCAAAAAATTGTTTTTCTCGCTTGACGTTTCGAAATATTATTTTCTTTTGAAAAATTTTCAACTTGAGTTTTAAATTCTTTTGAATTTAATTTTATTGCTTTGTTGATTGTTTTAACATCTGTTTTAACACCTTCGTGCTTTGTAAACACATTTTCAGTTGAGTTAACTTCCTTCTTTTCAACTTTTGACTTTTCAATCCATACTCTTTTTGGTTTTTGATGTTGAAATTTATATGAATTCTTTGTAAGATTGTTTTCAACTGTACTTTGATTTGAAAAGAATCCTTCATTTGACGTTTGCATATTGTCTTCCTCAATCATCTTTTTGAATTCAGGATTTATATTTTCAACATTACCTGTTGTTATGAAGACTTGATTTGGGAACACAATATCATCAGTGCATTTGAAGATTGGATAAACGACAGTATTCGATTCAAGATAATGAGCACCTTTTTCACTAAGAATTTTCTCAAATTCTTGTGTATCCAAATAGACTTGATCAACAACCACTCGAGGAATTTCAATTTCTTTCAACTTTTGAATTGGCTTCGAATTTGTATTTTCTTCCTCATTGTCACTATCATCGGTTCGACTCTCATGTATTTCTACAAACTCCATATCACAAACTTTCGAAGTTGAGGGTTTATCAGTTTCAATTTTTATTAATAAATCTTCACATTTTTCTTTCCCTTTAAATGAATTTGCTACATTTATGACAGACAATTGAGAACAATCTACATCTTCTAAATCACTAATTTCACTAATATTATCAAAATTATCTTCAATATTAGCAATATTAGTATCACAATTAGATGTAGAATTCTCAGTCTTTTTCAAAATTCGAAGTTGTTCTGATTTAGATAAGGTCTCATTTACAATTTTTACTAAATCATTAGCATCAAGATAGTCTTCGACTTTAGCAATTCCAAATCTAAACCTATCATCTGGAACTTTGTTGAAATCAGAAATTTCTTTTTCACAATCATATGAAATACTATCTACCTTAGCTCTATCATAAGCTAAAAATGGTAGTAATTTTCTATGTTGTTCCTTACTTATTTCACACGAATGATGTAACTCAGTTAATTTTCCATACAATCTTTTTGCAGAATTACAGAAAATATTTCTTTGTGCTAACAACAAGTTTATTTCTTTTGCTAATTTTTCTCTATCCACCATAATATTTGAAACTTGCAATTCTAAGTAATCAATCCTAGTGACTTTTGAATCCAACATTTTTCTTGTCTCTAGTAATTGATCACTTAACTTTTTCGCTTCATTGCTAGCAGACAAAACGATTGAATCAAAGTAAGTAACAGTTTCATCAAAAGATACTAACTCAGAATTATATGCAGAATCTGGAATGTTAAAAGATTCAAGAATGTTACGTACCTTGGTAGTCATGGGCGACCTGTCAGTAGACTTCGAAACGAAGCATTGCCCACACACTTCGTAAGTCTGTTCATCATCTGAATCCTCTTCCATCTTTGCATACATAGCTCCATGTGTTGGATTTTTCATCTCTTCATCATCTGAACCCGAAGACCATATTTGATATGTGCCATCTGATTCAGTTTCTCCATGAGCCACTAATGACAAATTCTTTGCTTTCTTCTTTACTTCCTCCAGTTTCTCAGTGTAGTATGCTTCATCCTTTGTTTTATTTTTCTTTTCTTCCTTCTTCCTCAACAAGCAATCTACTGCCAAATGATTTGCTCCATAGCAATAATGGCAATTAATACCTGTATCACCTTTCAATATCATCTTCATTTGCTCCAACTCATTCTTCGAATCTGTCTTCATTTCTTTCTTCTTTTCATCCTGTTTGTTTTTGTTCTCAAAACTACCCTTCGAATCTGATGACTTCTTTGGATTAAAAGGTTTCTTAAAAAATTTCTTTACTCTATTATTTGAGTAGTATGCAACAGGCTTATCATCAGAATTCATCAGAAAACCTTCTTCTTCATTAGACTTCGATTTTTCATTCTCTCTTTCTGAAACCTTCGAAACTAGTGCCAATGGTCCACCAAGACTTGCTATCGCTTCCTCAACTATTTCATTAACTTCATTTTCATGAGATTTTAATTGATTGTACAAGTCATTCAAAGTCGAAGTATCAAAACTCTGTTGATTTTTCACCATCATACTCACACTCCTCCACTCCTTTCGAAGTCCCATTACAAATATCAAATTGTACTCCATTAATGATCTTATTATACTATAACGGTTACAACGATAGATTAGCTCGTTGAAGCTATCATAGTATGCTTCAATAGACTCATTATCTTTTTGTCTGAAATCTTTGAGTTCTACCAGGCATTGTTTCACAGATGTGATCTTCGTCTTTTCACTTCCTTGAAATTTGTCTTTGAGATTGTTCCAGATTTCTTTAGTTGTTTTGCATGTTCTGACATAATTGTACACAACAGGAGGCAACGCACCTCTTAATTCCCTCATGCATTTCTTCTCCAGTCGTTTTAAACGATCGGTTTGATTATCAACTTCTGAACTACTTGAAGACATTCCGATTGGCTGAACTTGTGCAGGTTGATTGATTTCTCCTGTGATGCATTTCCATAATTCTTCATCCAATCCGTTCAAGTAATCTTCCATACGATCTGCCCACTGATCATAATATTCTGGAATAAGCATTGGAATTTTTGTGGATAATCCAAGCAAATGAGAAAATGATGTCATCGAATTCAGATTGAATGACGCCATTGTTGTACGGACAAGAACTTCAAGATGATACAAAAACTTTTGAGAATATTGGAATCAAATTGTATAATTCATCTCAGAATCACACAACGAACACTCGATTTACAAATATTTTTGCAGAATCAAATCCTAGATTGAGATCAAGATAAATTTTTCAATTTCAAAAAGGACGGAAACTTTTTGAATCAAACAGTAGATTCAAAAACCTTTTTGATCGTATGAAAATCAGATCACAGAAAGGATTCCTGCTTTGATACCAATTGATGTGATTTGAAATCGAGTTTAAGATCAATTCAAGTCAGAATTCAGAAAGAAGAAAAACGATGAACACGCGAGTAAATATAATATTTGATCAGCTCATATTATGCTTTTGATTTTACAGAGTACAAAGAATAATCTGTAAATACTGAGTAAAAGTTTTCTTACTCACTTAGTACAGACCCCTATTTATAGGAGAACAAAAGCATAATAAAATACTAAGGACTAGACATTAAGACTATTCATTATAATGCCTTAGTAAAAATAACATTACATCCGAAGACACTTCTTACGAAGACAAAAGATACTTCGTAACAACCTAACTAACACTTCGACATATTAGAACATTTAAACCCTAACAGTATGAGGCGTCTCAGAATACTACAAAGTCTTATGTTTCTTCTGGGAGAGACAAAATTGGTGCACTGCACAACAACTATTTCAATTTCTTGAAGGTAGACAAAATTGGTGCACTGCACAACAACTATTTTATCTTTCTGGGTTAGAATCATGAGAGGCTTGGATATTTTGGAGAAGTTCTCGATGAATCTCCACTAATAGTCTGTAAGCCCTAGGATTTGGCATACTTCGGTTGGCGTATTTGGTTAGTTCGAATGGCATAACCAGAAACCCATAGTGACCATACTGAGTTCTGAATGTTGTCTTTGGAATGTCTACTTTTTGAACTCAGGGTTGATAGTAGTCGAATCCTAGTTTGATCTTTTAGTAGTAGCAGGATTCTTGTAGCTGGTCCAATAGGTCATCGATCCTCGGGAGTGGATATCGATTCTTGATGGCAAGATTGTTTAACTCTCGATAGTCAATGCATATCCTTAACAATCCATCATTCTTTTTAACAAACAATACTAGAGCTCCTCATGAAAAGAAGATTAGCCAGATAAAGCCTTTGTCGAGAAGTTCTAGAGGTTGACTATAGAGTTCTTGCATTTCTGGTGCAGCCAGACGGTAAGGAGATATTGCCATTGGTGTTGCACCTAGAATCAGATCAATTTGGAATTCGAACTGTCTGACTAGAGGTACTCCAAGCAGATCTTCTGGAAATACGTTCGGGTAGTCTCACACTTGCGGTATGCCTTTGATTTTCTTACCCTTGTGTTTCCTATCCACCACGTGGGCCAAGAAAGCGAAACATCTATTCTACAAACACCTTCTTGCCTTCATGTAAGAGATGATTCTTAGATTCTTTCCTAATTTATCTCCGTAAATCACAAGAGCTTCATTGTTAGGTAAAGGTAGTCGGACGGCTTTTTTTGTAATATTAAATCTCAGCTCGATGAAATGATAACAATTCATTCCAATTGAAACTTCCAATGGTCATATGATTTAAGTTGATAGGAAAGATGTGGTTATTCAGGATGAGAAGGAAATTAGTGAGTATTTCTAGGGTGCTTTCTAACTGTTTGTTTTCTACTTCTATTGTGTAAACTTTGTGAAGTTTGCATGATTTATGGTTAATCATGCTTCAAAACTTATGGGAATTAAAGCTTCTAACAACACTAGTATCAAATAATGTTGAAGCATAAATATTGTTGATAGTTAACGTACTAGTAACCATAGTTGGTTCCTAGCGAGCATCTCCAGCACCTATCACAAATGCTCTCCCTTAGCCACCCTAACTCTCTAGTCTCGAGGAGTCTTTCTTGTAATGCCCTGGTTGATTTCACTCAAAGCAACTTCGGCTTCCTCATCCAACAGTGGTTGAGGTTGTGTTGTTTGAGGTCTTTCTAAAAAAACTTAGAAGTGTGACCTCTCAAGTCAGATATGTTGCGGACCATACAATTTCTGACATGGTGAAAATTACACTTGGTACAGTGGGGCTAAATTCCCAGAGTAGGGCTTTGATGGAGTGGGAGTGTTTGTGATTACGACTTACACATCCATAGGTTTTGAATTAGGTTTGCGATGCTTGAAGTTCCCTTTTGACTTGTCGTGGAACTTCCTTTTTGTACTCCTAATCTTGTTGTTTGCGGTTTGTGGAATCACGGTACCCTGACGGATACACTGATCATTCAATTGATAGGACAACTGCTTGGCACTACTAAAGGTGGTGGGTCTGGATGTAGTAACCAGACCTTGAACCGGCGAAACTAATTCCCAGATGTACTTTTTGGTCTTTTTGTATTCCTTTGTTCACCATCCCCAGGAAAAGGTTTACGAGGTCCTAAAATCGGGAGGTGTAAGCAGTCACCTCCGATCCTTTCATGGTAAGGTTCCAAATTACAAAGAGTGATTGATTCCAGAAATCCTACATATTTCCAAGTCATAATGAGTGATTGAAATCCTACCCATTTGAAATTATAGAGAGAAGTTTGGAGACTACTGAATGATCGATTGGGAACTATGGGTTTCTCTGCTACGACAGCAGCAGACCTATTCATTCTTTGTTCTTCTTTGGGTTTAGGCAACTAGGAAAATCTGAACATCATCCTAGATTTTTAAGTGTTTTTAAAATGTATATGTTGTTTTAGGTTGATATAAGGTTTCTAAGGTACTAGGTTTCTACAGCGAATCTTGAGAGCATCCTTCAATCTCTAAAACTTTCACCCATTGTAGTCTATCAAACTCCTTGCTCAAGGTTGGTTGTGCACCGGCCCGACCATAAAAAACATAGGCGTACATTCCAGGTTTATTTATGGTATGGTTTATGTATGGTACTAACCTTATTTGAGGTGTTCGACCTAAAGGTTTGAGTTGGTAGCTTTAGTTGGAGGCATGTTAGAGTTTTATTAAGTGCTCTCATTATAGGTCAGAGTATATATAACTCTTATGTATTATTGTTGGTGGGGTTTGTAGTATTATTAAATTTTGTTTTGTACTCCAAGACTACCAAGTATAGACAAGGGCCAGAGAAGAAACACCAGAGGGTAGGACAATTTTAGCAATTAAGTCGTTCTGAAAATCCAGCAACCATATGTTGTCCTTCAAACAAGATTCCCCATATCGTAAGTAGCCAAGAAGTAGTGTAATTAATAATAATAATAATAATAATAATAATAATAATAATAATAATAATAATAATAATAATACTTTTATTAGAACCTAGTTGCTATAGTTGTCTTTCTCTTTCGAGGATATGAGTTCTCTATAGCCAATTTAGCTTTGATACCAATCTGTCACACCCCCGGTCGAGGCAGTGGAACATGTTGGGCTATGTGACTAAGTTCATGGATCACAGGTAAACTGAATATATAGCACAAATACAGCAATAAACAAAATAGCATTCGAGTTCCATCTTGATGTTTGAATACAAGGTCTTTACAAATAATAATAGTACAAGAATTGCCTTAACAGATAGGCATATAATACAACAGTAAGTAAACTAGGCCACCTGTAATCCAATCCGTCTTGAATGTTTGTTTAGTGATTTCCTGAGAATACATGTAGTTTTGAGGGCCCACACAAGGTTGGTGAGTGTTACAGGTTTTCTGCTAACAACAGTAATACTTTTAATAAGTCTAAAAATTATTATCTTTGTATGTATAACAATAGTTAAAACTGTGTTTGCAAAGAGTCTTTGGAAGACAAAATGTATATTTGTATAAGTAAATCCATACTTCAAACCACATTTTTAAAGAATCTTTGAAAGCTAAAATGTATCTTTGTATAAGTAAATCCATACTTTAAATAGTTTTGAAAGTAACCAAGCCCATGGTTAGTAGTGTGTGTGTGTGTGTGTGATAAAGAGAGAAAGAGATTCCAGTTAATGTTGATTGTGAGTCCTATAAACAAGTTATGTGACCGAATGTACCCCCTACAACGCTTCATTGGATGTTGTAGTAATAATTGTAGATACTTATAACCCGCTTCGATTGATCAGTCCAGGTTGTAGCAAGCAACCACAGGTGGGGATGTCAACCTCGTACAGATCTATACATATGTATCTCGCTCCGAAGATTAACAGTTATAGTAGTTTATGTACGCTAAGTGCTTAGACTCAGCTAATGAATATAGTCTCACTAAAAAGCCCTTAACTAAAAAGTATGTGAATAGCTATCAACCCTAACTTAGTTATGATTAAGTCACTAGGCATAATGAATTTCATTGTATAAAGTTTACAATATACGAGTATGCTTGGTATGTATGCAAAATTGTAATTTACTCGCTTTTATAAAGATGTATGTTTCAAAGTAATGATCATATGTACATGTAAAAACTTTATATATTTAAACATATAAATATAAATGAGTAGTAATAGCTTGAATGATTGAAATACTACAAAGTTTTATAATGTGTTTATTATAATATATAATGTTACATAAAAATCTATATTTTTGTATCGTGTAGCATTTGTTGTGTGGACTTGTTATTTCACAATAAAATAACCATAATCCGTATACGAAAAGTTTATACTAGTTTATTTGTAACAATATGTTAAATTGTTAAATAACATTTTTATAAACTAGATTTATTGTATATTCTCATGAAAGATAATATATTTGTATAAACAAGGTATATACGCACATGTATCCCCCTTCCCCTGGAAATAACTTAAAATATTAAAAAAGGGCCGTAAGCACTCACCCTTGAAGCGTGAGTTCAAGTTCTTTGGAGTTCATTTATTTTTGGGAAGCTTGATGTGAGAAACCGCAAATCCATAATTCTTGAACTTTGAAATACTCTCGGGACCATTTTGTAATGAATTTACACTATAGGGATTGTTATGTAACTTCTCTAAACTATAGGGGCTATTTGTTCATTTAATTAGATGAATAGGATTATTCTGGTAAAAAAACCAAATGAGGGGTTGTTTTTAATAAATGGGTTCAATGATTGGGGATTCAACTTATTTTCAATAAGTGATTTAATAGGGTGGGTAGTTTGGTCATTTCATAATTAAATTAACTTAGGGTTCTTACACCCCCCATCTTTTGTTTGATCGGGCAAGGAAAGGAAGAATGGAAGCAGTCGACGAACAAAGGCAATGAGGAGGGGAGAATCGACAGTGTGAATCAGGAAAAAGAATCCTCTAGTACTTGTGTGTTTCGCAGAAGAATGAAGGACAGGGCGGTTGTGGTGTTTAATCCATTTATGTGACGCCTGTGTTTATGGGCTAGTCATTAATGTCAATGTAATAGTCTAGGTTAACCTTTGTAACCCGTATTGAAATAATAAAGATGTATTATTTGAGGATAAAAATAAGCACCAAAATGAAATGTTAGATAAACCCGATATCTATGAAGGATGTGGTAGTGGTTGTGACGAGGTTTCCGAATATATAAAGAATGCTGAAATCCGAGTTATAACGAAGAATTTATGACATGTCGAACTTTCGCGACAGAACCGACACGATGCTGTATGACGTAAAATATGAATTTAAGATAGAGCGATATCTAGCCTTAGTGATCTAAACGAAAGTCGTAGAATATGTTAAACCAAGAGCGTACATAAAAATAACGTCCAAATCTGACTTCATATGAGGAAGTTATGATTTTTATAAGTTTCGACTTAGCAGTATGCAGCCCGAAACTCGAATTTTAGATCGAGTGATTGTTAGCCAAAACATTCTAAACGAGAATCGAAGATCTCGTTGTTAGTAGTCCAACGGTAAAAAGACAGACGAAAACGGACGTCGGATGAAGAAGTTGTGATTTTATAACGGAGTTTTCCTGTCCCGAGCTACTAAAAATAATATAATAAAATAAATTCAAAACTAGCCGACGGAGTCTAAATGAAAGTTGTAGATCTTAGTCTCACCTACGTGTGGATATAAAGAACGTCGAAAATGGAGCTCGTATGAGGAAGGTATGAATTTCAGAAGTTTTTAAATAATATAAATTTTATTATATATTCGGATAATATCCGAATCCGACGCATCCTGATCTAATCCGAAGGGTACGCCCAGTGTACTAGGTGTACGCCCCGCGTACATGTTGACAACGAAGTACGCCCTGCATACAAGGAAGTTACGCGCAACATACTGCTGCCTGCTACGGTCTGAAAAAGAGCCACGTTCCACCACCGAGACTTCGCCACCTGGCACCCTTATCCCAAGTACGCCCAACGTAGGGCCTCAATATGCCCAGCGTAGCCCGAGGTCTCGCTGCTATAAATAGAAAGCTGAGGTTGCCGATATTTTTGCTCAAAATTCTTCTCTCTCCCGTATTTCCTCTTTTTGCGTGCAAGAAATACCCCCGAAGCCCCGGTATCATCCTGAGACCCGAAGCAAGTCCTGAAGCCCCGAGGATCCCGAGAAGTAAAGTTTCCGAGCCGAAACTCTACCCGCGTAAAGCCCGGTTTTGGAGAAAACGTCCCGGTTTTATCGGAAAAGATTATTTTAAGAGACGAGGTGCTCTCCGATCATCGTCTTATCAAGTGAGTGTGTAGTTACTTTCTTCTAACACATAAATACGAAGTATTCTCTATAAAATACATGTTGTGTGTATATATGTTATGTGTCATTTGAAATGAGTATTGATTGGATGTTTTATACAAGCGTTATGTTGTATATATATTCTTTTATCTATAAAGATGTTGGGTAGAAAATGGGTAGATAGTGGATGTGTGATGAAATAAAATGATGAGAGGCCTCGATGTTGATGTTGTTAATCTAGTCATCTAGCAGAGTATGGATGACGACCACGGACTCTTTCTAGACTGTCCAGTGGAACGTTGGCAGGTTCATAACCTATAGGTGTTGTGATCGATGTGTTCACTGGTGTACTCTATCCCCCTCATGGTTGCCTTTAGGACATCTATTGTTGAGGAAACCCCTTTGCAGTAATGTCCATCTCGATGAAAATCCTAGATTAGGTCCCTGGTAATAGAAGTTGTCTTAGGGACGTAAAGTGAGGATAACGGGAATGGGTAATTGGGTTATTGTTGGTTGCTGAAATTAAATATAATTATTATTGTTGGTTGAAAACCCTATATGCTCACCAGGCTCCCAAGCCTGACCCACTCAGTTTTATTTGTATTACAGGTAGTGGCGCGAGAGCATAAGTTGGACAACTTGTGAAGATATTTTGTTTATAGGCCAGTAGTTGTGTATAACTATTGTAAGGCTTATAATATGCCGTTTATACTTTTGTGTCTGTATCGGAACATTACATCCCGAGTTTTAATATATAATCAAAATACATTTCTTTAAGGAATGCTTTCATAAATTTTATTTTATCATATTTTGTTTGGGAACAAATTCCGCAACTCTTTTAAATCAATGGATTTACTCTAAAATTAGTTTAAAAGCATAAATGAAACCGGTCTTTTTTGGTCATGATTTTGGGGATGTCACAGTTGGTATCAGAGCATTAGTTTAATGTGAACTAGGAATTTGTAGGATTACTTGACTTAAACTTAAAATGCTAAGAGAGGATTGTGAGATGAGTGTCAGTGATATTTTAGACACGGGCACTAGTTATTTTAGGAAAGTTGCCTAAAATGCTTTTATGTGTTAAATGTTATATGATTGCCATATATGATATTATTTGTTCGGATCTATGGTTTGTTGCCAACCGGATCTGGAGACCTTATGTGTTTAGGATTCTAAGTGTATGGTTATGATATTAGAACTAGCATGTAAACGTTTTGGAGTGATAAGGATGATTTAATTATCTATGATGGATGAGGATCTAATTTCACCTTATTCGGTGTGTAGATCCAAAATGGTAACAACCAGAAGTGGCGTTAGAAACGCAGATGAAAACAGAAATCAACCACCTATGATTGAGCGAGTACCTGTTGTAGCAGCAACACCTGAGCCAATGACAATGGTTGGGGTACAAGCGATGATCCAAATGGTGTTGGATTGTCAAATGGAAGAAACTAGATGTCTGCTACAGTAGAATTGCAAAGAACCTTCAATGCCAATTGAACAACCCGAATTAAATGAAGGGCATTCGGAAGGAGGAAACTTCAGTGGGACAGTTAGTCAAGCCAACCCACCGATTGTTATTCAAGTCAACCAGGGTGGAGGAAATTATGGGCGTGGGTGCAAGTATAAGGATTTCATGGCATCCAAGACACCATGTCCATCCGGAAGCTCGACGCTGGTGGAAGTTATAAACTGGATCTCTGAAATGGACACAATGTTCGAGAGTTGCGAATGCAACAACAGACAAAAGACCGCTCTTGTGATCCCTCTGTTAAAATCTGGCGTGTTGAGTTGGTGGAAGTTGTTAGCTGACTTGATGCCCAAGTGAGAAGCCAACAAAATGTCTTGGGAAGACTTTGTGGTGCAACTCAAATTGCAATACTGCTCCGAGCAGGACCTTCTATAAATCAATAATGAGTTTTGGAATTTGAAGAAGGGAAACATGAGCGTTACTGAATACACTGCAAGTTTCACAGAAAAGATGAAGCTTATCCCATACCTAGTACTAACAGAACTCTCTAAGGTCAACAAGTTTGCCCTCAGACTACCAGCGGACTATGGTCCAATGGTTAAGCAAGCAACCACATTGAAAGCCGCCATCTGGACTGCTAGAAATGTTGAGACCCAGATTCGGGAGAAGGGTCTGGAGAGGTCAGAGGTTAGTGAGAAGAGGAAGTTCGACGGACCCTCGGGGTCCAGCAAAAAGGGTAAATTCTCAAAGTCTAGTTCGAGAGGAGGTCGAGGAGGCAAAGCGAAATGGTGCTACAAATGCAAGAAGAAGCATCATGGGAAATCTGGTGGGGAAACCACATGCTTCAAATGTGGAAAGCCAGAGCACTATGCTAACGAATGCACCCTAGCCAAGAAAGCCTGTTATGGGTGTGGTGAGGAAGGGCACATCTTGAGGGAATGTCTGAAGAAGAAGGAGGCAGCAAAGCCCAATATTCCCCCAAAGCCGGAGGCGAGAGCCTTCCAGATGACACTGGAAGCTGCTAAAGATGAAGCTGATGTCGCTTCAGGTACCTTTCGAGTAAACAAGATGCCTTCCCAAATTTTATTTGATCTGGAGCCAACTACTCCTTTATTTCGCATGAATTTGGTATAAAACTAGCTTTGCCTGTCGATAGAATAGATAATGATTTATTAGTCGAAGTTGCTAGTGGCAAGTTTGTACCTATTAGCCATCGTATGAAAAACATATTAACAGAATTGAATGTGAATAATTTCCACGAGGAATTATTGCATATTGAGCTAAATGGTTTCAACATCGTGCTAGGGATGGATTGGCTTAGCGCAAATGATGTTGAAATATTGTGCAAGAAGAAGATTGTAAAAGTAAACCCGCCAGGGAAAGAGTCATTTATGGTGTATGGGGACAAACACAGAGTAAATTCTGGATTCATTTCGCTATTGAAAGCCAAAAAGTGTTTGGCCAAAGGATATACATCATATTTGGCATTCGTGATCAATTCTAAGAAGGAGAAAAAGGAGATGCAGAGCATTCCTGTCGTGTGTGATTATACGGAAGTATTTCCTGAAGATCTTCCTGGATTACCGCCTGATAGACAAGTGGAGTTTAGAATAGACTTGTTACCAGGGACGACGCCAATAGCAAAAGCACCTTACCGACTAGCACCGACGGAGATGAAGGAGCTGATGATGCAACTTCAGGAGTTATTGGACGAAGGTTTCATTAGACCTAGTTCATCACCCTGGGGAGCTCCGGTGTTATTCGTGAAAAAGAAAGACGGGAGTATGAGGATGTGCATCGATTACAGAGAGCTGAACAAGGAAACAATAAAGAATAGATATCTGTTGCCGAGGATTTATGACCTGTTCGATCTACTACAAGGTTCAAGTTATTTTTCAAAGATCGACCTAAGGTCAGGATATCATCAGCTGAAAGTAAGAGAGCATGATATCGAGAATACTACATTCAGAACACGATATGGACACTATGAATTTTTGGTTATGTCGTTTGGACTAACCAATGCTCTAGAAACATTCATGGATTTAATGAACAGGGTTTGTAAACCGTTCCTTGATAAATCTGTGATAGTGTTCATGTATGATATTCTGATTTACTTGAAAAGCCAAGAGGAGCATGGAAAACGCTTGCGAGAAGTGTTGGAAGTCTTGAAGAAGGAGAAGCTGTATGCTAAGTTCTCCAAATGTGATTTTTGGATTCGAGAGGTCCAATTCTTGGGTCACGTGGTCAACCAAGAAGGGATAATGGTTGATCCAGCAAAGATTAAATTTGTGATGAAGTGGGAACAAACAAAAAGTCCCACGGAGATCCGAAGCTTTTTAAGATTAGCCGGATATTACCGAAGGTTTATCTAAGGCTATTCTTCAATCCCTACTCCACTAACATCTTTGACCCACAGAGGAGCTACTTATGCTTGGAGTGATAAGCACAAAGAAGCATTCGAGCTGCTAAAGAAGAAGCTATGTGAGGCATCAATTCTTTCTCTACCTGATGGAGTTGAAGACTTTGTTGTTTACAGTGATGCGCCTGGTGTTGGATTGGGTTGTGTTTTGACCCAAAGAGAAAAGGTGATAGCATATGCGTCTCGACAGTTGCAAGAGCATGAAAAGAACTACCCCACTCATGATCTGGAGTTGACAACGGTAGTATTTGCTCTGAAGATATGGAGGCATTACCTCTATGGCTCGAAATGCAAACTTTTCATTGATCATAAGAGTCTCCAATATCTCTTTAATCAGAAAGAATTGAATATGAGGCAGCGATGCTGGCTAGAGTTACTTAAAGACTACGACTGTGAGATACTTTACCACCCCGGTAAAGAAAATGTTGTCGCTGATGCTCTCAGTCGGAAAGTCAATCTTGAAAGAAAAAGGGAAAGAGTGTTGAGAATAGAAGTTGTCTCGACAATTGTGGAGAGTATAAAGAAAGCTCAAGAAGAAGCATCTGAGAGGAATGACCGAAAGGGAGAACGTTTGGGCAAAACGTTAGTGGTCGGTATAAACAATCACGGACTGAAGGTATTCCAAGATCGAATTTGGGTGCCTAAGTCAGGAGGAATAAGATCTTATGATGGAAGAAGCTCACAAAACCATATACTCGATTCATCCCGGTAGCACTAAAATGTATAGGGACCAAAAACCCTACTACTGGTAGCCAACGATGAAGCTTGATATTGCAAAGTATGTGGCCGACTGTGTGACCTGTGCAAGAGTCAAGGCACAAGATCAAAAACCATATGGGAGTTTAGAACGTTTACCTGTACCTATGGGTAAATGGGAAGACATTGCTATGGATTTTGTCACTAAACTACCCAGAACAATGAATGGTCACGACATGATTTGGGTGGTCATTGATCGCTTCACTAAGAGTGCATTTCATAGCAGCCAATGAGAAATGGTATATGGATAAGCTTGCAAATTCTTACATGAAGGAAATTGTGAGGCTTCACGGTGTTCCGTTAACGATTGTGTTAGATCGTGACAGCCATTTCACCTTGCGATTTTGGAGAAGTCTATAAGAGGAATTGGGTACCAAGTTGTGTTTGAGTACAACTTACCATCCACAGAATGATGGTCAGAGCGAACGAACGATACAAACGCTTGAAGATATGTTGAGGGCACGTACCCAAGAATTCCAAGGTAACTAGGATGAACATTTACCTTTGGTAGAATTCTCCTACAATAATGGCTTCCACTCAAGCATAAAGATGGCACCTTATCAAGCTACGTACGAACAAAAATGTTCTACGCTGTCTTGTCAGCTTGAGGCTGGGGAAAAGCAGTTTATGGGACCCGAGATAGTCCATCAAACGGCTAAAAAGTTGAAAATAATTGGGGAGAGAATCTTAGTGGCTCAGGATCGTCAAAAGAGCTATGCTAACAACAAGCGAAGACCGATGAATTTTGAAGTTGGAGATTCGGTTTTGCTTAAAGTCTCACCGTGGAAAGGACTTATACAATTTGGTAAAAAGGGGAAAGTTAAGTCCAAGGTTTATTGGACCGTTTAAAGTTCTTCAAAGGATTGGGAACCATTATAAGCACGAACTACCAAAAGAACTGAATGGAATTCATAACACTTTCCATGTGTTATTTGAGGAAGTTCACGTGAGAAGTTCCCGATATAATTTCAATTTCTGAATTATGAATTGATGAGAACAAAAGGTTTATTGAAGAACCAGTGGCAATCGGTGGCCGAAAGACTAAGAAGTTGCGACACAAGATGGTCGAATTAGTGCTTGTCCGATGGAAACATGCGAATTGGCCAAATCTCTCCTGGGAGACGGAGAGTGACATGATGAGTCGCTATCCGCAATTGTTTGTTGATGTGTGATTCCGGGGATGGAATCATTCTAAGGTGGAGAGAATTGTAACGGCTGTGTTTCTGGGCTAGTCATTAATGTCGATGTAATTGTCTAGGTTAACCTTTGTAACCCGTCTTGAAAAAATAAAGATGTATTATTTGAGTATTATGTGTTTTGTGCTTAATTATGTGACTTAAATGAACTAAGGATAAAAATAAGCGTCAAAATGAACGGTTATATAAACCCGATATCTATGAAGGATGTGGTAGTGGTCGTGACGAGGTTTCTGAATATATAAAGAATGTCGAAATCCGAGTTATAATGAAGAAGTTATGACATGTCGAAGTTTCGCGATAGAACCGGACAGACGCTGTATGACGTAAAATATGAATTTAAGATAGTATGATATCTAGCCTTAATGATCTAAACAAAAGTCGTAGAATATGTTAAACCGAGAGCGTGCATAAAAAGAACGTCCAAAACGGAGCTCGTATGAGGAAGATATGAATTTCGGAAGTTTTAAATAACATAAATTTTATTATTAGTTCGGATAATATTCGAATCCGATGCATCCTGATCTAATCTAAAGGGTACACCCAGCGTACTAGGTGTACACCCTGCGTACATGTCGACACCGAAGTACGCCCTGTGTACGAGGAAGTTACGCGCAGCGTACTGCTGCCTCCTGCGCTCCGAAGAAGAGCCATGTTCCACCAACGAGACTTCGCCACTTGGCACCCTTATCCCAAGTACGACCAGCGAAGGGCCCCGGTATGCCCAGCGTAGTCTGAGGTCTCGTTGCTATAAATAGAAGGTCGAGGCTGCCGATCTTTTTGCTCAAAATTCTTCTCTCTCTCCCGTATTTCCTCGTTTTGCATGCAAGAAATACCCCTAAAGCCCTGGTATCATCCCGAGACCCGAATCAAGTCCCGACGCCCCGAGGATCCAGAGACGTAAAGTTTTCAAGCCGAAACTCTGCCTGCGTAAAGCCCAGTTTTAGAGAAAATGTCCCGGTTTTATCGGAAAAGATTATTTTAAGAGACGAGGTGCTCTCCGATCATCATCTTATCAAGTGAGTGTGTAGTTACTTTCTTCTAACACATAAATACGAAGTATTCTCTATAAAATACGTGTTGTGTGTATATATGTTATGTGTTATTTGAAATAAGTATTGATTGGATGTTTTATACATGTGTTATGTTGTGTGTGTGTGTGTGTGTATATATATATATATATACAAAGATGTTGGGTAGAACACGGGTAGATAGTGGATGTGTGATGAAATAAAATGATGAGAGGCCTCGATGTTGATGTTGTTAATCTAGTCATCTAGCGGAGTATGGATGATGACCACAAACTCTTTCTAGACTGTCCAGTGGAACGCTGGCAGGTTCATAACCTGTAGGTGTTGTGAACAATGTGTTCACCGGTGTACTCTATCCCCCTCATGGTTGCCTTTAGGACATCTATTGTTGAGGAAACTCCTTTGCAGTAATGTCTATCGCGATGAAAATCCTAGATGAGGTCCCTGGTAATAGATGTTGGTTTAGGGACGTAAAGTGAGGATAACGGGAATGGGTTATCGGGTTATTGTTGGTTGGTGAAATTAAATATAATTATTATTGTGGGTTGAAAACGCTATATGCTCACCAGGCTTCCAAGCCTGACCCACTCAGTTTTATTTGTATTACAGGTAGTGGCGTGATAGCATAAGTTGCACAAATTGTGAAGATATTTTGTTTATAGGCCAGTAGTTGTGTATAACTGTTGTAAGACTTATAATATGTTGTTTATGCTTTTGTGTTTATATCGGAACATGACATCCCAAGTTTTGATATATAATCAAAATACATTTCTTTAAGGAATGTTATCTCTATCGTTAATACTCACATTTATTGGATTGGATAATAATATATTATTTCTATAATATATTGACAATAATTGAAATCATATCGAAATCAATAAGTTAAGGTTTTGCGATTTACTGATTCAAAATGCATGGGTTTTTTGACGTTTTTAAATAATTTTGATAAAAATATTTTGATTATAAAATTAAATATTATACTATAGCCCGAGTCCAAAAATATTCTCGAAATTTACGTCTGAGTTGTACAAGTCCCTCAACGGATAGAAATTGTTTTGATAGTTTTAAGAAAATCGGTGTTATAGTAGTTTTGAATTCTTCAAACAGTCGTATCTTTTGCATACGAACTCCGTTTTGAACATTCTTTATATTTTCGGAAACAAGGAAACACGTATTGGGAGACTAAAGTGTTTGTTTTTCTCACAACTGCTTAATATGATATTTCAGTATTCCAGACGCATTCCTATGGTTATAGTTTGAGATGTTTGACTTGTTTGCAAGTTTACACATTTGGAAGTAAGATACTATCTGGTATCTTATATTAGTTGAAATGAACTCATTTAATTTACAAAAGATGAACTAAAACTCAATGAATCAAATTATAAAGAGATTTACTATGAACTTGACCGTTTCACAGTCTTTGACCTAAATTTCGCAATGTCACATCCCTCCTCACAAGATAGGATCAGTACAAGCCAATGGAGATAGGGAACATACACAGGCTTCTTGTTCCCAATGATGCAATCAATCACTTGATCAAGAAAAATTTGAGAAAAATCTAGTTTTTTGTTGTAAACAATAGAAAATAAAATCCTTTGCTCAAAGAGATTCAGTTGATCCAAACTCCCGGTCTTGTGTCCAAGAAATTTGCCAATAACCCCAGTTAAGTACTCCTATCCTACACTAAAACACTGACGAAGAGCATATATGTAAGGATCACGACTGGTTCCCTTAATTTTAATGTTATACCTTAATCTTTCATGAATAGACTTGCATCTTTCTCCCGAGGTATTTTCAGAGTAATTTTCCGGTCGAGGAAGACGAATAGCAGTTTGAATGGATTCCACATTAATAATAACCCTATATTGACCATCTCCAATGGTTCCAATAATGGTTTGAGCACCAGAATCAATAGAGCATGAAGTAGAACTCACATACTTATTGTTCGGTAGAATGGATCTAGGAAATCACAGAAAGCATTTCAAAGAGGACAGCTCTTGACATAGTTGACGAAATCTTTGATTCTTGAGTTTGCGAACTGCTTTGGGATTTCATCAGAGAATGATACATTTTTTTCTTGAATGATGATAGAAGAGTCAGGGGAATGAGGACCTTGGATGACATTAGTGCTGAGGGAAAACTCGTACAGAGGCTTTGACATGGTCAAAGCTTTGAGAAAGAAGATGGTTGATAGTGTTTTTAGAGAGAGAGAGAGAGCCAATTGCTTGAGTAGTTTTTAAAAGTGACCTAGGATGGAGAATTCCCATTTTATACCAAAAAGCTTCTTCCGGTGTACGTAACCATGATTCAAGACATATGCACCGTAAAAATCTCATATCCCAAGATAATGATGGATCTTTTAATCGTTATCCAAAAAGTTACCATTGAGATAAGAAAGTTACATCAATGAGTCAAGTCATCAATGACAATCAACATCAGTGTAATCGATCAGCGAGTAAATAGATGATGGCCACCCAATAAGTTTGTGATGCCTCCTGATAGTGTAGGCTTAAACTACCATTGACCGACATAGTATTGCGAGATTTCATTTGCGTGTGATTTCATACGCTGACTCATTAATCACTTTTATTAGATGAAAAGGCAAGATTGGTATGATGTGCATAATGTATCCATCGGCAAAGAGTGTCGAAGTTTTATCAGTGTATGGCTAATATAATGAATCCTTATCTTCTTAATAGAAGATTTGTTGGGAAATAGTGGGTAGGTGCATGTAATATATCACAGACAATGATATACCCATAGACACATATTTTTGAATTCTCATCAGTGTCTAGTATCTTACGCTGAATCATAAAATTCTGAAGAATAGTTTAAGGAACGAATGGTTTGATGTATGTGATAAGTTGTGATCCATTAGCTTAACCATCGGTGTAGATTTTTCAAGCGTTCATCAGTTTATGATACATAACGCTAAATCATAAAGTTTTAAAGAAGAGTATAAGGGCGAGAATGGTTTGGTGCGTGTGATAGCCTATGGTATATAAACTAACCATCAGAACAAAATTTCAAACTTTTAACAGTGTATGACATATCACAATGAATCATCAAGTTTTTATTGAGAAGAAATGAAGGAAATAATGGATTGTTTCAGTCATGCTGAGGTGGAATAAGCATGAATCATAAACGTTGTTAACTCATCAACAAGAAGTGGTTTAAAATTTTGTGTCATACAGTTACTTTGTAGTATAGAACTATAAAGTTGACCATCAATTCATTTAACAAAGTACAATAAAATAATAATTAATAATATAAGAATACAACAAATAGTTGGTCAAACAACGAAATATTCTAAACAACGATATTTTTGCAACTTTTTCAGAAGCATGATCAAGACTTGGTCCATTATATCTTTTGAATTGAATTCCCATAAAAGCACTTCCGTTTTCCAAGATATCTACTCTTTAAAAAATTGTCTATAAAAGAGAGCAAACAAGATCAAATATATAAAACAAGAAACAAAATTAATAGTAAAAAAAAAAGAGAACGCCTTTAATCATTCAGATTATGCAGATTGATTCCATGCTTCATGTTCACCAAGAACGAAAGAATAACTTGAACCAATATTTGTAACCAGCAAGTTAGAAGGATCCAATCTTTGTAACCTTCAAGTTATAAGAGTCAGCATACAAACTCGAAGGTTCAACTCATTGTGATCCATGAAGGAAGAGAAGGTGGGACCACTTTATTGTTGAAGATGCTTTTGAATCTCTGAGGGGATCGTGTTGTAGTGGCAACATCAATGGAAATGAGATGTGCAATCAAGTCTGGCACTATATTTGGTAAAGTTCTCTCCTATATGGTCTCATCATCATGAAGCAATATGTCAAACAACATGAGCATCAGCGTCAGTGAGAGGGCAGTCGGTGCTGCAGAAAAGATGCAGAATCAACGTCAACTGGCTCTTACAAGGAAGGTGATGCATTCAAGGAGTGACATGTTGATCTAAATAGTTAATATTGTTGGGTTTTGAGCACTATAACACTCCTATGGTGCACATGCAACCCAAAATGCTTTGGATCTATGTTTTCTCTTAGAAGGACTTGTAGTTCTTGACCTTTGAAAGCTTAAGCACCCCAAGTGTGATGCCTCTAATGGTTCACAAACACCAATATGCAAAAGGAGGCTTGAGAGAATAGGTTAGTTAGCACAAAATCAACTTCACTCTCTTAGAAACGAATAGGTGTCGGTTTTGGGACTAGGGGTATGCTTTTATAGTGTTGCTAAGCTAGGGTTACATTCATGCATACCCTAATGCTCCATGACCTTTCACATTCTTATTCTCCATGGGTTTAACCTCCATGGATTATCTCATTGCTGTATCCCATCTAAATAATCATGGATCTTTGGCCCACACTATAAGAATCATTGATTTACATAATCAATCCCCATATATTTAATTAGTCTCTTTTGACCACAAAATTAATTCCAAATTAATTCTTGATCAATACTAATTAAATAATATGATTTCATATTAATATATTATACTTATAATATATTAATAAATCATAAATAAACTTATTCTCAAAAGTCCATCCTATCAAATTGCACTAAGGAAGGCAACCCAAAAGGACCATGCTGAAATCAGGTCAAGTACATCCTAGTTATAGTTATGGGCTTAGACACCAAATCCAACAAAGATCAACGTTGAGATCGAGATAGAAGGTCCTAACACATACAAAGGGAATAAGAAGAATGAACATTGCAATGTTAGTTGCAAAATGTACAATATATACTCATTTGGTAATAAAAGTTGAAAATAATATATGAAGTAAAAGAAATCATAAAAATAATAATTCCAGCAGCTTATGTTAAGACATTTAAAAGTAGAAAACTATAAAGTAAAAAAATTAAAAGCAGTAAGCACAAGTTTGTTCTCAGAATCAAACACCTTTCCCTCGTGGAAATTGAAAAGAAATTTATAACCAGTGTCAAAAACTTGAATAATGGAGATGAAATTGCCTTTAGACCCTTCACATAAAACACATCCTTCAGTTTGATCGTCCTGCATTCAAAATTTCCAACACACGTAATAGCTCTTCCACTGTTGTCACCAAAGACCACCATTGGACCATCCTTCTCATGAAGATTTATGAACTTACTGTTTCATGTTTTAAACCCGAGATGTTTTCTACTCCCACAATTTTTTTAGAAATATATTTTATAAAAGTGGTTGAATAATTTGAAAACTTTAATTATATTTTTAAAAAGGGTAACGGCTGGATTTTTTTTGTTTATTTAAAAAATGGGTCGTTACAGGATAGCCCCCGGCGTATTAGTACTCGAAGCCCCCACAGACAAACATTAAGCTTCCTGAACAACAACAACACGAGCAATAAATTTCTCTGTCCAGAAATAAAATGAGGGAAGCTGATGGGTTTTAGTATACTACAACATCCTATGGTGCACATACAACCCTAAATGCTTTGGATCTATGTTTTCTCTAATTATACATGCAATATTTTTTCCAAAGCATTAAGCCTACAACTAGCATGGAAATGACATAATCAACATAAGATTGAGTTATGGAGTTACCTCTTTTTTTGTAGCTTGTAGAACTTCTTGAGTTTGGCCTTTAAGAACTTAGTGCCCCAAGTGTTGCACCTAAAATGGAATCACAACACACCTAGAACAAAGGAGACTTTTGAGAGAGTATTTCTTGCACCAAAATCGGCTCAATGATCTCCAAGAACACTAGTGCGTCTAGTCATCAATTTTGGATGCTAAGGGGCTTGTTATATAGTGTGGCAAGATTAGGGTTACACCATGTAAACCCTAATGTGCATGACCTTCCATATTCCTTAGGCTGCATGGGTTTAAACCCCCATGGATCGTCCATGGGTTGTAACATTGGTTTAGCCCAACCTAAAGAATCATGGATCATTGGCCTACACCATAAGAATGAGTGATTTACCAAATCAATTCCCATATATTTAATTAGTCTCTTTTGATCACAAAATTAATTCCAAATTAATTCTTGATCAATACTAATTAAATCATGTGATTTCATATTAATATATTGGAACTTATAATATATTAAAAAAAATCATAAATAACCTTTTCTCAAAAGTCCATCCTATCAAATTGTCCTGGTGATATGCAACCCAAATGGACCATGCTACTCTCGGGTCAAGTACGTACCATCTATAGTTATGGGCTTAGAAACCTAATCCAACAGTCTCCCACTTGGATAAGTCTAATAACTATTATTGCAAGTACGACTCCACAACCCGACTAGCAATTGTAGCTCTTAAAAGTCGTTGTCAAACTCTGACCTAGTCAATGATGCATCCATTAGATAAGGGAACATATATTCCTCCATTCTAGATATCATATGGACTGAGACATGGATTATAATCATTCTCTTTGTCCATCTGTTGTTTCCCGATTTCTGATTTATGACGACCGATTAATTGAACAAATCAAATCAGTCCAGGCTTGGCCAAACACTTAGGGGTGTCATCACTAAATCATCGAGGGGCCCACAAATATCGTTTTTATCCATATGGGGTAAAAGGAACGGATAAGATTCGAGCCAAATGCTTGCTTGTACTTACTCATCAAATTACACACAACAATATGTTTTATAACATCCAAGTTACTGGTACGTTTACATATATCAATGTGCAACCGACTCGCAACTACAAATCACATGTATCCATTTCAAGAATATAAAATTTATCGTCTCATAATCACTCGTGATAAAATCCATGAAGTGATTCAGATGAGCGTGGGTTGAATCCAATACTCGAATCTTATTCCAGGAGTACTTATGAACACTACAGCTATGTCTAAAGCATCTAGATAAACTACAGACCCATTCATGACAGTCTTGCCTCAATACCTACTTCTAAAGTATGATCGGCTGTGGATGGTTTGAATAACCCAGTTATTCGGGAAGTCAAAACATGCAAAGTGAAACACAAGAATAGTACTAATCCTATATGGCCCTAAAGCTTTTGAGTGTCATATTGATTACTCATTATTCATGTATAATGTTTCGATTTATCAACTTAACACTTGAATTAAAACAATAGCTATGTCATGCTCTAAGCATGCACACTATGTTTGTCTATGGTCCTGACTTTATGAAATAGATCAATTGAAAAACATTTCAATGATGCTCATTTCACAGTTCCAAATCCTTATTGCAAGTGTAAGAATTCCAAATTCTTGTCACTGCTAGAAGGTGTTAGATTCTAAACGATCATGCAATGATTCTTTTGTAATATCTAGGTACCAAAAGTCACAGAGACTTGACCAACTATATTACAAATTATTACTTTCGAGATTGTTACAAGACAATTCCATGGAAATGAAGTCTCAAATTCAAAGTACATTCCTTTGAACATCCTTCTTGCATAAAAGTTTCTAACTTTCTCATCTATTCTTCAACCCCCAATATGGAAAGATTCCATATTTGCAAATTGAAACTTTTGTTTTCTATAATTAACATTGCTAACTTACAACACTTTCCATAATGAGTATGCTCCCACTAGCATAATAATTATTATCTTACTAGCGTAACACATATACTCCAAATAGCTTTGACATGTGCGCAGACATCAGTTGGACTTCTATTAATCAATACTTATTGACTTTCTTACCAAAGTTTAGATTTCCAATACGAGATGCTTCAATAAGAATTTACATAGGTTTCTCTAATTCATACACCTTTCCTTATATAGATCCCATGTATGTCTTAACTATTTAGAACTTACGACAATAAGTTCCAAATGTTTAGACCCTTTTGCCATTTCTCACAATTCGAACTATGAAGAGGGATGTCGTAATCATAATCAAATTTGAGAATGCAAATATCACAATTGCTATCTCCTTAAAATCTACCTCGTGAAAGCGTTTCCTCACATTCATTTTCATGAATTGGAGAGAAACCTTATGACACTTAGATTTTATGGCATATGTCTTCCTATCCATGTGAATTTGTCATAACCAAAATCACAAGACATGGTTAGTGACAAATACAAACCCATATGGACTGAACTTGTTCAATCTTAATTTCTTGCCACTTGGTAGTACAAGGGCCTTCCATTGCTTCCAAGTTGTTACGAAAACAATTGAGAACTCATAGAACTCACATGCATAGTTAACTCAACTGGAATGGGCACAGAAATAAAAATATGTCAAGATGATAGGTTACAACCTCAAGTCGTGTGCTAGTGATTAACAATAGGTTTATTGTTGATTAGTTCTTGAAACTTGTCAAGATCTTTAAGACTCCCACTGACCTCTTGACATATAAGACTCTCTTGTCAAGAACCATTCCTTGACAAACAAATATTCAAGAGTCAGTGCGGATTCTACTCAAGACTAACGCTTCACACAATTGGCCTTAGTTGGTCTTTGTCCTTACCAAGACATCACAACTTACCAATTTCAAATGTACAAGTGTAATAAACATTTTACTCTACATTTAATGAGTGTTATAAACCTTTCTTAAGATTATTTCACTTAAGTTACAATCTTGGAGTATGACTCTAAGACTCGATTTGGAACGAAGTATGATTCACCTTTTTGATTTAACCATTCCAACAATTCACGATTTCTCTTCTTATCCATACATATGCACTAAGATATCCTTGGAGGATCAATTGTGATATGGTTTTCCATAATCATTAAGATGATCATAAAACACAATACTAAAGTACTCTCCCGTCTTTTCAGATTGGAGAAACTTTTATCTTTCTGCCTAATTTGATTCTTCTTATTTGTTCTGCCATATATTGAAACTATTCCAATGTTCAGAATTATACTTAGACTTGTAGGCATAACCATATTTACCAAACTTGAGTAAGTCATGACGAATAGTCTTATCGTTCTTTGAGGTGGACCTAACCAGCGCACAACCATTATACCCGATCCCCTAGTCCTTCACTTGACTCACATATACATGTGAACAAGGAATTAGTCTTAATTTCCCAAAGATAAAGGTTCTCATTCATCACACAATACAAGTTACATGATTCCAAGTTTCTATCCAACTGAAACTTGGGTGATGAGAATCTTTCCTTATTTGGTAAATTATGACACTACCACAAACGAAAGAATCAAATCCATATTGAACATTGCTAGAATATACATAAACATCATTTTTCACAAAAGCCATTGTAAGGAGATATAAAATAAAAAAAAATCAAAATTTTATTTATATATAAAACGCGGAAACTTTTCCTTACAATGCAATTACAGATGAAAACTATGTTTCTAAGAAATCTATCATAACTTTTAAGCAGCAACTCAAGAATCTGATCATCGAACCATGCGATCGAAATTCATTTCTTCACGATCAAACTCAACTTACTCTTTTGTTAAGCTTCTTTTGATTCAACAAAACATCAAAATGTAATTGCATTACATCATGTATTAAGATTCTCCAAATAGGAACTTAATAGAATTAGATAGTGGATTTTACCTGAAGTAGAGTCAAATTTTTTGACTTTACCATCTTTGCAATATTTCAGGTAAACATGGTAGCTTCACAACCAATGCCCCTTCTCTTGGCAATGGAAACATATGGACTCTTTGGGAATGGTACACAGGACTATCTCAGACTTAGCATTTCTCTTTACCATTTGGTCAAAAGACTTGACTATGGCTGATCCCTTTCCATTGGGAAGAGAAAGCTTTTGTGGACTTCCAATGTTCCCATTGTCAATATCCATGAAAGTTTGGGGAGTAGATCTTCCAATCAAATTTGCTTTACCAGTGCGCCAAATCATTGATGATTCAGCAGTAACAAGCAAATATGTTAGATCAATAAAGGGCCATGTTGTGATCTACCATATAGTAGTCCTTAACAAACTCACTAGACTCGAGAAGTGACTGAAGAATCCAGTCAATAGCCAACTTCCTTGGGATCGCGACACCCAACATTCTCAGCCTGTGAATGTGTAACTTCATATCTAAGACATGTACACACAGAAACTTTCCATCCTTGTGTTTGCTATCCAATAGGGCTTGAGTGATGTTGAACTTTTCAAGTCTTTGAGCCTGTGGGTTAGGGAGATTAATTGGAGGAGATGGAGGAAATGAAGCATGATACCCATTTCCACT
This sequence comes from Lactuca sativa, assembly GCF_002870075.4. Taxonomy (NCBI): domain Eukaryota; kingdom Viridiplantae; phylum Streptophyta; class Magnoliopsida; order Asterales; family Asteraceae; genus Lactuca; species Lactuca sativa. Next base: position 70,834,885 of record NC_056625.2, on the reverse strand, counting down.
AATGCACGACAAAGGGATTAATATTTCACCTTGATCGTCACGTGGGATATCATCTTCAAGAGGAAAGCTTGTTCCAAAGGATTTGGGAAAACCATAGTTGTCTGAACTAGACATCTACAATGGGAGAAATTCAAGTTAGTTGATTTAAGTCCTTAATATAACACCCAAATGAAATATCAAGGATAGGACCTAACATAATATTTTACGATTCGGAAGAGGGATGTTGTAATCCGAATCCAAAATATTTGAAGGTAGGTAAATGACAATTTACTAATTTCCAGCATGAAAAACGAAATTGATAATTAAGTTTTAATAGATTGAAATTCGTAGATCCTTTGAGATTCATTGAACTTTTCAATGACATGTTTAAATCTCCATTGTGCCCTTCAAGTTTGTGACTGGAATGTCAAAGCTCACAAACAAGGTGTGAATAACCATGCAAATTAGCTTGGTACACCCAATGTTACAACTATCTAATCAATGTGCCGGTTAACCACACACGGTCCATTGATATATGATTAACATCAAGCTACCCTTTGCCACACACCGTCAGTCCCAGATTAGTGTGCTGGTTAACCACTCATGCTCCACTAACGACTTAACAAGGTGCAAAGTGCAATTGCATGGGTTAGCATCATATTTAAATTTTCCTAAGTAAATAAGATTGGGAATTTTAAAGTGTTTAGTTACTTAGTATTTCATTATACTTTTAATGAGAATTTAAATGTCATGTCAAACCCATTCGGCTAACGACCCTCCACCAGTCAAGGAAGCGGTGGGTGAGAGTGGACACCCATTAAACTGCCATTTTATAGTTTATAGGTAGTAACGTTATACCCCCTTATAGACCGACTTCGTGAATGAGGCCTACTAATAGTAAGACTGACTTTACTCTTATATATATATATATATATATATATATATATATATATATATATATATATATATATATTAAACCTATAATATTATAATAGTATAAGGGTTGAATTTTAAACTATTAAAATTCTAGGGTTTGGAACTAAATGTTTCAAAGTGAGACTTTACGTTTACAAATTCTAAAGCTTGAGGGCAAGCTTTGAACTATTCAAAAACTTTTGGTATCCATAACTTATGAGTTTAATATAGGTTCTATGAAAAGACTCTTCACATACCACTGATGGGTTTTAGTATACTACAACATCCTATGGTGCACATACAACTCTAAATGCTTTGGATCTATGTTTTCTCTAATTATACATGCAATATTGTTTCCAAAGGATTAAGCCTACAACTAGCATGGAAATGATATAATCAACATAAGATTGAGTTATGGAGTTACCTCTTTTTTGTAGCTTGTAGAACTTCTTGAGTTTGGCCTTTAAGAACTTAGTGCCCTAAGTTTTGCACATCATATGGAATCACAACACACCTAGAACAAAGGAGACTTTTGAGAGAGTATTTCTTGCGCAAAATTCGGCTCAATGATCTCCAAGAACACTAGTGTGTCTAGTTGTCAATTTTGGATGTTAAGGGGCTTCTTATATAGTGTGGCAAGATTAGGGTTACACCATGTAAACCCTAATGTGCATGACCTTCCATATTCCTTAGGCTCGATAGGTTTAAACCCCCATGGATCATCCATGGGTTGTAACATTGGTACAGCCTAACCTAAAGAATCATGGATCATTGGCCCACACCATAAGAATGAATGATTTACCAAATCAATTCCCATATATTTAATTAGTCTCTTTTGATCACAAAATTAATTCTTGATCAATACTAATTAAATCATGTGATTTCGTATTAATATATTAGAACTTATAATATATTAACAAATCATAAATAACCTTTTCTCAAACGTCCATCCTATCAAATTGTCCTGGTGATACGCAACCCAAATGGACCATGCTACTCTCGGGTCAAGTACATACCAATTATAGTTATGGGATTAGACACCTAATCCAACAGAAGCACCTTTTCAACCAAGTTGATTTCTATATAAAGTAAACTACCATCCCATTTCTTTGCTAAGATGTCAGTAAACGAAATGCATTTTTCAACTCCAATAAGGAAGGCAATCATGCATAAATATACTTTAAAAAGTGCGCTGGGGGAGATGAGAATAAGGAATAGACTAGGGAAAACAACAAGCAAAAACCAAAAAGAAATATCAAAGCAAAAAAAATTTACCTTTGGCAACAATGTAGAATTCAGGCATCTTTCCACGAAGACGCCAAGACGTACTCATACCCGCCCCGGATAGGACATGCTTAGGAAAATCATTAGCCACAACACTTTGACAACGTTCTCCTTCTCAGGGAATAATTCAATTGAAATATCAAACGAAGACTTGAAACACCGGAACATAAGCCCAACTTTCTTACTCTCCTTCCGATTCGTTATAAGGATCTAGCTATAAAGTGTAGTTATCACCAGTAGAGGAAGCAGATAAGCGAAAGAAATGGCGAAACACTCAAAGGTCAGGCACGATCTCGTTACATCGGCACAACATCTCGAAAGCGATGATCTTGTTCACACCATTAGGAACAAGCCGATTAATATGGACCTTGTGACGATACAAAAGTTCTAGCAGAAATTCAAAAGAGGACAAATAGTAACCAGCATCGAAATGCTTGATATAAATCCCAATTTTCCCAGGCGAAGGAGCGGTGAGGATAGAGCCTTCTACTAGGATCACAATTCCATCATCAAGTTGAAACCCATAACGCTTTTGAAAACCCTCTCATTGTTCGAGCGTAAGCAAAATTCCGTTTCGAGACTCCATGGAAGGTTATAAGCAAGAAATAGTGGATACCAGATGAACATACAAAGAAGAAGGAAGAACAAAATTGTAATAAGGAATGAGTAACAGACGAATATATAGGATCTGGAAAACAGGCGGGAAAACCCTAAAGTGATAATTATAACCGACATCACCATAAAAGGCGTTCATGTCTAAGAAAACCGTCAGATGGATACTCAACCTCTCGGTGACAGCTGTATTGACAAGTCCACCCATCATGACTAAGTAGGCCTACGTCACAATGGATAAGGCTATGGAGACTTGAAAGCGGCCCATAGGGCCATGCCAAGTGGCAACGCCTCGGGAATTATAATGCAGACTGAGAGGGAGCGATCTTGTGTCAGCCTGTAAAGCAACACCCATGGGAGTACCTTTCCAGCACCCTCCCCTGGTCGGCCAACAGCAGGAAAATCGCCTAACAACAAAACGGGATTAGCCGACTGTTGGGTTTTGAGCATTCTAACACTCCTAAGTGTACATGCAACCCTAAATACCTTGGATCTATGTTTTCTCTATTATACATGCAAATAAGAATACCCAAGGTATCATCCTAATCTATCATACAAAACATGAATATAACAAGATAGAATACATACCTCTTTGATGTAGAAAGTCTTCATGAAGCTTGAGTGCCTAGCCCCAATAGTGTGGAAGCCTCAAATGGAATCACAGTTATCAAAACACTTAGAATAACTTGAGAGAGTTCTACACTTCATGAAATCGGCTAGCCCTCTCTAGAATAATCCTAGTGGCCGATTTTTGTCAAGAATAAGATCATTATATAGTGTTACAATTAGGGTAAATCCTTAATTGTCATGACTTTCCATTTCCTTGGATCCATGGGTTCAAATACACCATGGAGCACCCATGGACCATCCTATGGGTTTTAGCCCAACTTGATTATCCATGGAGCATTAGCCCACTATATAAGTATGGATGATTTACACAATCAACTCATATATTTAATTAGTCTTCTTTTGATCACTTAATTAATCCTAGATTAATTCTTGATCAATACTAATTAAACAATCTTATTATTCTTATTATTAATATACTAGTACTTATAATATATTAATAACCATAAGTGTCTTATTTCTCTCATTATAGTCTATCTAAGTGCATGAAGGTTTGCAACCCAAATGGACCATGCCGGGTCGGGTCAAGTCTTACCAATTATAGTTATGGACTTAGACATTAATCCAACAGTCTCCCACTTGGATAAGTCTAAAACTATTATTGCGTATGACTTCAGGAACCAACCGACAATCGTAGCTCTCAAAAGCTTCTGTCGAACTCTGACCTTGTAGATGAACTCTGATCTTGTCAATGACTTGTCCATTAGATAAGGGATCATATAATCCTCTGTTCTCATGATATCAGCCGGACAAATACATGGAACAACGTCGTACTTATTGTCCAGCAGTTTGTTTCCCGATTTTCGATTTGTTTGACAAAGAACTTAATCGAACACATCAATTCAGTTCTGACCGGCCGGTACATAGGTCACAACAAAATCATCGAGGGGCCCAGATATCGCTTCTATTTCTAGAAGGAACAGATAAACTTCGACTCATATGCTTGTTCTACTACTTGTTGAATTGTACACAAAGGCACGTTTTATAACATCAAGTTACTGATGCGTTTACGTGCAATCAATGCACAACCAACTCATAGGTAACAACTCATATCTCTAGGTTTGAAGATTTATATGATATTATCGTCTCACGATCACTCGAGATAAATTCCATGAAGTGATACAAGTGAGCTTGGGTTTATTCCAATACTCATAACTTATGAGTACTCATGAATGTTGTAGCAACCATTGCCATGACTAAACTCATTTAGCCATCTACAAACCCGATTCATGACAGTCTTGATTCATACCTACTTCCAACATATGAACGACTGTGGAGTGTTTAAATAACTTAGTCATCCGGAAAGAATAACCTAGCTATTTTGGAAGTCAAAACATGCAAAGTGAAATACAATAATAATCGAATCTAATATGGTCTCAGAACCCTTTTGAATATAAATAAAACCACTTTTTATTTATCACCATATTGATTACACATTATTCAATGTTTCAAATAATCAACTTAAGACTTGAATAAAAACAACAGTCGTCCCATGCTCCTAGCATGTACACTTTGTTTTTCTAAACAATAGTTATGCCATACCCCAAGTATGCACACTATGTTTGTCTATGATCCTTACATTGTGATGTAGATCAATTGAACATGATTCCAATGATACTCATTTCACAATCCCAAATCCTTATTGTAAATGCAAGAATTCCAAATTTATGTCATTTACTGAAATCTGTTAGATTCTAAACTTATATGCATTGATCCTCTTGTAATGATTATGCACAAAGTCAGAAAGACTTGACAACAACCATTACAGAGCATTCCAAAGGAGATCAGCTCCTTGGGAACATCCTTTTTGCATTAAGTTTCCTAATCTTACATAGATTGAATCACTTCCACCTATGGAGACATTTCCATAGTCCTATTTGACTATCACTTCCGAACAAGAGTTACCTCTTTTCAGAAAATGTCGATATGGTCCTACCAAAATTAACACTAGACTTCCAAATGTCCCTGAGCAACCAATCTTTGGCGAACCTCAGATTGTCCTCGACAATTGCTTAATCACTTTAGTCATATCCAGTTCTAGACTTTTCCTTTCTAAATGCCTTAAGCATTTGGAAAATTTAGAAAGGATGAATATTATAGCACATGAAATCGATCCTATATCCGAAGCATATGGGATACTATTCATGATGTTTGACATAAAGACATGACACTAGACCAGTCTTTTGCTACAATATTTTTTATTTGCCATGTTTTCAAAATTTAACTATGAAGAGGGATGCCGTAATCATAATCGAATTTTGAAAATGCAATATATATAGAATTTCTTCAAGTTGAACCATTCCAACACAAAATTCACATATATTCTTGACTAAAGATGATTAAAATCTCAATCTAAGCTTTAGAATTGACATGAAGTATAATTTCCTCTCCCTTAATTATAGCAAAACAACTTTTCAACCCCTGCAACTTCACGGATTGAAACTTTGTTTTCTATAATTAACATTGCTAGCTTGCAATACTAATCATAATAGTCATGCTCCCATTAACATGATGATTATCAGCATAACACTTATGCTCCCACTAGCTCTGACACATTTCCAGAAATCTGTTGGACTTCTGAAATTTAGATTCATACACCCTTTCTTAGATAGCTCACATGTGTGTCTAAACAATTTTCAGAACTATGAAAAGGGATGCCGTAATCATAGTCTCAATTGCTTAGGCATTTGCCATTTCTCACAAGTCCATGTTAGTGTGCCGGTTAACCACACGCGCTCCACTAATGACTTTTGAAAAATGCAAATGACACAATTGATATCTACTTAAAATCTATTTAGTGAAAGCATTTCCTCACCATCATTTTCATGAATCGGAGAGAAACCTTATGACACTTAGATTTAATAGTGTATGAGTTCCTATCCATGCGAATTTGTCAAAACCATAATCACAAGATAAGGTTAGTGACAAATTCAGCCCTACATGGATTAAACTTATTCAATCATAGTTTCTTGTCACCTTGGTAACACAAGGCCCACCAATGCTTCCAAGTTGAACTCTGATAACTCACATGTAAATTCAACTTATTTGAAGTAGGTACAGAAATAAGAATTATGTCAACACGATAGGTTGAAAACCTTAAGTCGTGTGCTAGTGATAAATTACAGGTTTTACTCTTGATTAAATCTTGAAACTCTTTCAGGATCTTTAAGGCTCCCACTGTCCCCTTGACATATAAGTTTTCCTAGTCAAGAACCATTCCTTGATAAAACAAATATTCAAGGGATAGTGCGGATTCTTATCAAGACTAACACTTCACACAATTGGTCTTAGTTGGTCTTTGTCTCATCCAAGACATCACAACTTACCAATCTCAAATGTACAAGAGTAGAAAACATTTTACTCTTACATTTGATAAGTGTTTTAAACCTTCTTTAAGACATGTCACTCAAATTACAATCTTGGAGTATGACTCCAAGACTTGTATTGGAACGAAGTATGATTCATCTTCTTGATTTAACCATTTCAACAATTTCAAGATCCCTTCTTCTTAGTCATAAGAATGCACTAAGACTTTCTTAGAGAACAAATTTTGATATGGTTTCTTAATCATTAAGATGATCACAAAGCTGATACTAAAGTACTCTCCCGTCCTTTCAGATTTGAGAAACTTTTATCTTTCTGCCTAATTTGATTCTTCTTATTCGTTTTCCAATGTTACAAAATTATACTTAACCTTATAAGTATAATCATATTTACTAATCTTTAGTAAATCATGACAAATCAATCTTTGTGGTGGACCTTGACCAGCGCACACCCAGTGTACCTAATTCCTTAGTCCTTCAATTGACTCACATATACATGTGATCAAAGAATTAGTCTTAATTTTTCAAAGATGAAAATTCTCATTCATCATACAATACAACTTGTATGATTCCAAGTTTCTGTCCAATTGAAACTTGGGTGATGAAAAACTTTCTTCATTTGGTAAATTCAGACACTACCACAAATGAAAGAATCAAATCCACTTTCCAATATTGCTATTACTGGAAACATATAAGCAACAATTTTCCACCGATGCCATTGTAAGGATATTTTTAAAATAAATAAAATTAAAACCTTTTTTTCTTTTATTTTAAAACTTTGCGGAAAAACTTATCCTTACAATCCACATGAAAACCTTGTTGTTATCTATTCACAAGCAATATATTATAACTCTTAAGCAACAGCTCAAATTCTGATTACCGAACCATGCGATCGAAACCCATCTTCGCAATCAGAATCAGCATATACTTACTTTAAGCTTCCTATCTTTTCTTTGATTCTTAAAAGACATCAGCATGTGACCCATTCACATTATGTAATAAGAATCTCCAAATAGGAACTTAACAGAGTTATACAGTGTATTTTACCCGAAGTAGAGTCAAACCTCTTGACTTGATCAACCTTATGACCTTTCAGGTAAATAGGGCAGCTTCGCAACCAATGCCCCTCTCTTTGGCAATATAAACATATTGAGACCCTTTGATAATGGCACATGAGACTATTTCAGACTTAGCCTTTCTCTTTACCATTTGGTCAACCGAGTTGACTATGGCCGATCCCTTTCCATTGGGAAGAGAAATGCTTTTCTAGATATCCAATGCTACCATTGCCAATGTCCATTTAAGGTTTGGGAAGTTGATCTTCTAACAAAATTTGCTTTACTAGTGTTCCAAATCATTGCTGATTCCACAGCACAAAACAAATAGATAAGATCATTAAGGCTCGTGTCATAGTCTGTCTCATAGTAGTCCCAAAGTGACCCGCTATGTTACTAAGAAAGTGATTGAACATCCAACTTTCACGAGACTTTGACACCCAACTCTCCCGTCTTGTCAATATGTGACTACATCTCCAAGATGTGACCACACCAAGACCTTAACTTGCCAATAGGGCTTGAGTGACTTTAAACTTTTCAAGAACTTGTGGGTGAGGGAGAATAATTGGAGGAGATAAAGGAAGTGAAGCATGATGTTGAGGAACATCATCTTCAAGAGATTTGGGAAGATCATAAATGTCTAAACCAGACATGTTTTGGGAGATATTCAAGACAGTTGATTTAAAGTCCTTAATATGACACCCATATGAAATATTAAGGCTAGGACCCAACAAACTATTTTATAACTTAGAAGAGGGATGCCGTAATCCAAGCTATAAAATATTTGAAGGTAGGCGAATGACGATTCACCAATTTCCACCATGAAAAACGAAATAATTTATTAGGTTTTAATTGGATTTGAAATTCCTAGATCTTTTTGAGATTCATTGAACTTTTCAATGGCATGTTTCAATCTCGAGTGTGCCCTCTCAAATTTTGTGATTGGGATGCCGAGGATCACAAAACAAGGTGTGAATAACCATACCAATTCACTTGGTATCCTTAATATTATCACCTAATCAATGTGCCGGTTAACCACACACGCTCCATTGATCTATGACAAACATTAAGTCACCCTTCGTGGTCCTTACTAGTCCAAGTTAGTGTGCCGGTTAACCACACACGCTCCACCAACGACTTGGTAAGGTACAAAGTGTGAATTCCATGGGTTAGCACCAAATTCACATTTTTCCTAAAGTAACTAAGATTGGGAATTATTAAGATTTTAGTTACTTTAGTATTTATCATTAATACTTTTAATGAAGGGAGAATTTAAAGTCATTGTCCTACCCGTTCGGCTAACGACCCTCCACCAGTCAAGCAAGCGGTGGGTGAGAGTAGACACCCATTAAGTCGCCATTTTATAGGCAACAACCTTATACCCACCTTATAGACCGGCTTCGTGAATGAGGCCTACTAACGGTAAAACGACTTGTTCTTATACATATATATAATAATTAACCATTAATGTTATAAATAGTATAAGTGTTGAATTTTAACTTTTTTTTTAAAATTCTAAGGGCTAACTTGGAATTAAAGTATTCATAAGTGAAAACTTTTCAAATTCCAAAACTTGAGGGCAAGTTTTGAAACTATTCAAAACTAATTAATTCCATAACTTATGTGTTTAAAGTAGTTTTAATCCAAAAAAAAACTCTTCAAGTTCCATAACTTATGGAAGACTTTAAACTAATAAAAGAATTAATCTTTTCTTTATTTTTTATAACTTATGGAATTAATTAAGGTTACACTTTATTTATTTATTTATTTATTAATGAAGTGACTCTTGAATTTCCATAACTTGAGGACAAGTTATGGAGTCATAAAAAAAAAAATTCAATGACACAAGACTCTTCATTTTGTAACCATTACCAACTTTTATGAGTTTTATGAGTCTTTAAAGTGACTCTTCATGTAACTTGAGGACAAGTTACACAAACACATTTTGTACTCAACTCTTAGATTAAAATGGATTGAAAACAACTATTTCAATTAACTTTTCTATTAATCTAAGCAACTCATAAGAACAAGATAATTCATATCAAACTTCTTCATGTAATTAGTCTAAACCTTAAACTAATACAAAACATGAATCTATTGACAATTATCTTTGAAAATGGATTAGCATGAACATTACCACATTAAAAACAAGTTTATAAGTTCAAAAACAACGTAGGGTAATGTTCCTAGTCCATTTCTAGCCAAAAACCTCGAAAATATGCTGTCTGGGGTCCAACTCGTCGAGTGCATGAACATAACTCGGCGAGTTGGATGAATTTTGCCTTGGACTCGTCGAGTCCCTTCATGGACTCGGCGAGTCTGCTGGGCTGACAGCATCACAACTCGATTTTTCAGCTCCATTTGCAAGTATAACAAGAAAACATGCCTAGGCTCTGATACCACTGTTGGGTTTTGAGCATTCTAACACTCCTAAGTGTACATGCAACCCTAAATACCTTGGATCTATGTTTTCTCTATTATACATGCAAATAAGAATACCCAAGGTATCATCCTAATCTATCATACAAAACATGAATATAACAAGATAGAATACATACCTCTTTGATGTAGAAAGTCTTCATGAAGCTTGAGTGCCTAGCCCCAATAGTGTGGAAGCCTCAAATGGAATCACAGTTATCAAAACACTTAGAATAACTTGAGAGAGTTCTACACTTCATGAAATCGGCTAGCCCTCTCTAGAATAATCCTAGTGGCCGATTTTTGTCAAGAATAAGATCATTATATAGTGTTACAATTAGGGTAAATCCTTAATTGTCATGACTTTCCATTTCCTTGGATCCATGGGTTCAAATACACCATGGAGCACCCATGGACCATCCTATGGGTTTTAGCCCAACTTGATTATCCATGGAGCATTAGCCCACTATATAAGTATGGATGATTTACACAATCAACTCATATATTTAATTAGTCTTCTTTTGATCACTTAATTAATCCTAGATTAATTCTTGATCAATACTAATTAAACAATCTTATTATTCTTATTATTAATATACTAGTACTTATAATATATTAATAACCATAAGTGTCTTATTTCTCTCATTATAGTCTATCTAAGTGCATGAAGGTTTGCAACCCAAATGGACCATGCCGGGTCGGGTCAAGTCTTACCAATTATAGTTATGGACTTAGACATTAATCCAACACCGACAACCTTAGTGACACACGCACCGCTATCAACATGCTCTCTGAACCAATAACAACCCAAGGCAAGGAGCAAAGGATATCTCCTCCCATGAGTGTCACTGTCCTGTATCAAGACTACACTATTGTCTCACAAAGCGGAGCCACTGGTCGGGTCTTACTATATAAAGCCAACAACCACACCCTCAACAGTAAGTTCCCTTAAGCTAATATTCTCACTACTCCTCACCTCTCTCAAGATACTGACTTGACTGTCGGAGTGTCCTTTCGGGATCACCTCCAGGAGAAAGGCTGACGGGTTCATTTCTTGTGTGCAAGGGCTTGATCGCAGGTAGTAATCCAGTCAGAGCAACTCAGATTTACTTTCGCAACAAGGGCATATTAGTTTGCATTAGTTATTAGCCCATTTAGATATTAGTCCATTGTTGTATGGTATAGGCCCAAATTGTATCTGTATGATGGATATATGTTTGTGTGCAAGTGAAAGGAAAGGCAATCAACATAATTGCAATCTATTAAAAATAAATAAGTAATTAGCCATCTCCACATACAAACCAGACAAAGAAAAAAATTGATCTCATCCACTCCACTTTTGTTCGAAATAAATCTAGTTGCCAGATGAGCTAACTAATTTTCCTACATAAAATATTCACCTTAATGGGATTTAAATGTATTCCACATCGCACATTCTTCCACATTGACCAAAGTTTGGCAATCTATAAACAGTCTTTTCGATCCAACCATGCAATCACCCATAAGATCAAGCCGATCCAACTGTGTAATCTCGTCCATAAACTTAAACATTCAAATTCAAACCGGTTGATTTGAATGATCATTAATCATATATATAGAAAATTAAATTAACATTAGTAGCAAATATACTGTTCATATATTATGATGTATGTTGAAGAAAGCGATATACATTTATATGAATAAAGAAATGAGTTTTGAGTTTAATTTGTTCAAACATTTGATAATAAAATGGTGAAATTAGACAAAATTCTAAAAATGTGAAATTGATTATAAAAAGGTAAAAATCAAAACCATTTTATTATTATTATTATTATTATTATTATTATTATTTGTCATTTGGTAGAGGTTTTATCTCATAGAATAAAGGTTCACAGTTTTAATTAGGAGTTGATAAATTTACTAATTTGACTAACTTCTAACTACTAATTAGGCATTAAAAAAATAATAATATATAAAAATCCTTTTTATTTTTATGTTGACCTATTGAACTGAATTATATGCCTAACTTGGCAAACTAATCATACGAGATCTTAATCCATCGTTGCTCATATATAAACTGGACAAAGCTTTTTAATTAAAGATATTGTCATAGCCCATATGAGGAAAATTTTTATCAGATCTGAAGTTTCCATTGGGCCCAAGTCTTGATATTTTGTAGGCCGAATACACTTTAAAAATTTATGGCTTATATTTAATACATACCAAAAAAATTAATCCATGTTTTTTATTTGATATCATATTATAGTAATAAAAAAAGTTATTCATATAAAATGGAAAAAACTTTAGTAGTGTTTAAAAATTGTGGTTCATCTGAGGGCAAAGTTTTCATATGAGTTGATAAGGAATTTATCCAAATATACCCTCTCAATTGCCATAAAAATATTCCCTTAATTGGGTTTTATGTCGATAACAACGTTATGAATTTAGTTTCAAAATCAAAGTAACTTCATAATTGATATACAACTTATTATATTAATTTTGGCATCAATTACCCAATACAACAATTAAACAAACCAACACAATCAAACCAACAAAAGAATGATTAATTACTAAGGTTGAAAGATGTGGGTGTAACCGCATCTTCCTGTGTGCGAGATTTTGTGGGGCACGGTATATAAAATATTTCTTATCTTCTTACCAAAATTTATCTTTTTATTCCATCTTGATTATATATATATATATCAAGGTTGTAAATTTTGTTAGGCGGTGGACGGGCGGTCGACAGGGTTAACGGACTAAACGGTCTAGTCGGGGATTAATCAGCGCCAAAACAGAGACCTTTAATTGTAATAGATTCTTTTTTAAATATTACCTATATGTTAACAAAATAAGTAAAAAACCATAAAACTATGACATTGCGTTGTCTAAATATTTAAACCATTGTATATAATAATTTTTAGATTAATTAGAGATATTTTTAACAGCTTTAATCGTCAATCATCATAATTAGATCACCTAATATCAAAAATTAGACTAATCGGGAATTGTTTTTGAAAATTTTGACTATCTAGCTTTTTTACAAGCTTAGACCGTCTAGACAGCCTCGGATTACCGTCTGCCTAACTCGACGTATTAGCATTAATCGTAGACAATAAGATACTGCCTAGCGCCTAGGCATCGCCTTATATATATATATATATATATATATATATATATATATATATATATATATATATATATATATATATATAAAAGATCAAATGAAAATTCCTAAAAGTTAAGAATTATTTAAAAAACATTTTCACAAATGATATTTTTATCAATACTCTTCCTATATTTTGACTACTCTAACCTTATAACTATCAAACAAAAAAATAACTTATCTTATACACTCACACTCTCTCATTAAACTTCAAGAACAAAGTCTAACACCACTTCGACCACCTTACTCCACCGCTTACCTTAGCCGCCTACTTCCACCACCTAGCCCCGTCACCTATCTCTGATGATATCCATTACCATCACCGTTGTCCCTATCTTTGGAGAAAGAAAACCCCCATCAGGTACACCCACTATCCAGCCTACCACCATCACATCTTCCTACCAACACTGCTGCCAGGTCATCAGATTTCAAGCCTCGAGATCGTGAACTACCAAATCTACTAGCTCGTCAGATTTATTTTGATTTGGTTAGATTTTCACCGGAAGCCTCTAGATATGCTATCAACGACCACTATCGCCTTCATCTCAGTGTTTTGAATATGTTCATGCACCACACGACATAAGCATCCACTGTTGGCAAGATCTGAACTTTTCATCTGTCTTTGCTCATCGCACCCTAACCACAACCTTATTCTCTACTACGATAACAGTTGTGATCAAGGAAAGTTTTCTCTTCCTTTGCGTCTTAGGTGTGATCACAAAAGAGGAACTCTCTTTTGGGTTCTCTAGTTCAATCCAATTGCTCGTCAAAAGAAGAAACCAACTAAGAAATCAAATGTATATTTTCTTTTAAGTTCTGCTAAGTTTTATAGACTAGAGAGTTTAAATCCTATAGATTTCGAGTTTAGATCCTATAGATTTCGTGTTTAGATTAGTTTATTTAGTGTTTTCCTTGCCTATTGATTGATCTGATGACGCTAGAAACCCATCAGTGGTATTAGAGCGAGTTAACTCAAGTCTATTGCACTTAGACTTTGTCTTTTGAGTGTGTTAGGGTTTGTATGTGTAGGGTTTCCGAATTAAATTTGTTTAAATGTCAAGAAGTTTGACTTGATTGAAATTGAATATGGTAATGCATTCAAAATCGACATTTAGTCGATCCGCCTCTTCACCACGATGTGGACGATCCTCCACCACGTCATGGTATCTACCCAGATCATGACTGACTTCTTCGTCACAACTAGATCATCTCATGTTCATGTCGTGACTTGCTTCTAAGAACCTAAATAATAATTTATCTAAATATTGTGTTTTTGGATATCATGGTATGGTTGTTCTTTCCCCACGTTGTGAAACCTGAAGTTCAGGTCTTTCTAAATTCGTTTTTATTTTTTGGTTGCTCAATTCTTCAATTTTAATCACATACAAACTAGCATTTACACCAAAAGAAAAAATGACATTTGATTTAATTATAAGATTAATTAAAAGACAAAAGATTTGAACTTTTATAATTTAATTGTTGACTTCTTGTCAAAAGAATTAAAAGACATATAAAGTCTTATATATATATATATATATATATATATATATATATATATATATATATATATATTGTTGGAATAGTGTCTAAGGCTGCAACTATATTAGGCAAGTATTTGACCTGATTGTGCATGGTCCTTTTGGGTTGCCTTCACCATAGCAACTTGACAGGATGATTTATAATGAGAGAAGAAATATTATTAATATATTATGAGAATAATATAAGGAATAATAATATTGTTATTTGATTAATATAAGTCATAAATTAATTAGGAATTAATTTGGTGACTTAAAGAGATTAATTAAATAAAAGGGAATAAACTGTCAATTGTATGATAGTTGTACTTTGGGCTATAATCCCTTACGGATAAGGGGTGGACGGTTTTAGGGTTTAGAAAGACCTAGAATTCGTCCACGGCTTATCATTAGGGAGATTGGATTGCTAAGGGGTTAAGTTATCCGATTAGGGTTTAAGGGTAATTCAACCCTATACTAATATAATATTACAAGATTAATATATATATATATATATATATATATATATATATATATATATATATATATATATATATATATATATATGTATAATTAAAATGCTAGTCTTACTGTTAGTAGGCCTCATTCACGAAGACAGTCTATAAGGTGGGTATAAGGTTGTGGCCTACAAAATGGCACTTAATGGGTGTACACTCACACCCACCGCTTGCTTGATCGGTGGAGAGCTCCTTCTGACGCTCGAACTCGCCGAGTACCACAATGGACTGGCCGAGTTGAGGCCTACTCGCCGAGTCCACTATGGAACTCGCCGAGTTCATCAGGCAGAAGGACAAAAACGAATTTTGCAATCAACAATCAAGCAACCAATGCATCAATTCAATAGAAACCAATCAAGGCTCTGATACCACTAATGGGTTTGAGCCATAAGAACATTCCTATGTGCACATACAAACCCTAATGCTTGGATCTAGGTTTCTCTAATTGAACATGCTCGGAGAGGCTTCCTATATTTTGGGAATAAGGATAGTGTGAGAACGAAGTAAGAGACTAATAGGACTTAGTCAGAACACTTACTTAGATAAAGTACTAAAACGTTTTAGTATGGAAAATTCGAAGAAGGGAGAATTACCAATACAAAGTAATGCCAAGTTGAGTAAGACTTAAAGTCCGAGTACCGAAGCTGAAATAGCAGAAATGAGCCGAGTACCATACGGTTCCACAGTTGGCTCAATCATGTATGCTATGACTTGTACTCGCCCTAATGTAGCCTTTGCTTTGAGCATGGTTAGTAGATATCAAGGGAACCCTGGCAGAGCCCATTGGATTGTGGTCAAGAATATCCTTAAGTACCTTCGGAGGACCAAGGAATGGTTTTTAGTCCTCGGAGGGAGTGATGACTTGAAGGTGCGAGGGTATAGTGATGCCAGCATTCAAACCGACAGGGACAACTACCGTTCGCAGTCGGGCTGGGTCTTTACCCTGAATGGAGGAGCAGTAACTTGGAAAAGTTCCAAGCAGGAAACCGTAGCTGATTCAACGTACGAATCAGAGTACATTGCAGCGAGCGAAGCGTCGAAGGAGGCAATATGGTTGAAGAACTTCATCGGTGATCTTGGAGTTGTACCTGCCATAAAGGAGCCTATGGAAAATTTTCTAAGCTCCAAGGACAAGAAGATTCAAGCAAGATACTTAAGGTAATCTTTTAGATCTGTTTTCTTATGTTATTATACTAGATCTATTGATCAAAGTCTTGGATACAATGCATGTTCAATTAGAGAAACCTAGATCCAAGCATTAGGGTTTGTATGTGCACATAGGAATGTTCTTATGGCTCAAAACCATTATATATATATATATATATATATATATATATATATATATATATTGTAAAATAGTATTTATATGTATAACACCAAAATAAACATTGTGTTCTCGCATGTTTCATCCTAATGTGCATTGTTAGTCTTACCACGACTAGGCTCGTCCACTTTATTGCTATAAAGGAGGTTAAGGTAGGTCTTTTGGATTCTTAATGAGGTTGGCTTTTAAGAGGCATTCATTACTCGCCACCCTCACCGTCTTCTTGAGTTTAAAGTGGAGTTACCAAAGGGGTTTGATAGGACAATTGTGTATAATTAAAACTATTAACTCTATAAGTAATAAAACAAAAAGCTTGTTTCATAAAGAATGTGAATCTTATGCTTCACATGGAAATTATGCCTTGTGATATAATCTTATTGATGTAAGCATGTGTGGTTTTCTGGCTTGCGAAAAGAAGAACATAGCCAAATAAAGGTATATGTTGATCGAGATTCTCAAGCGATACTTGAACTGAATCTCATTGTAACTTCACATGGTCGATTCACCATTTGGATTCATGATCCTCAGCTAATCCAATCATGAATGATAAGTGAGCCTCAGAAGAGATTAACATGCTATTGATATAAGTTAATAAATCTTGATTCTAGCAATCTCATAGAGATTGAGATCGATAATTGTTTGTCTACCTAAATAACTTCATATTTTAATTTTCAACTAATCCACTTTACATTATGAACCAAAATATGGATCCTATCCCTTTTGATTAATAATATTGGGTAATTATAGTAAAAGTAATTATTGATCTACCTAATTGTGCTTCTTTCATAATAGATGTCTCATGGTTCAGGTGCCACTCATCCTCCTCCACCACCAACCTCCTCATCAAACTTCTCACTACTCTAACTCCTCTCGCGTGATAAGCTCACTGTTCCTAACTATATAGATTGGATTTGAACCTAAGGATCACTTTGATGTATGAAAAGGAGTATGTTCTGGACAAAGAGCTTGTAGAGAAGCTTCAGGATGATGATGTTGAAGAAGAAGCAGACAATCATGAAAGGCATCACTATCACTCGATTGAAGTCTCATGCTTAATGTTGGCGACCATGTCTTCTGAACTCCAAAAGAGTTGTGAGAATCTTGGGTCGTACGACGTGAACGAGCCGCTCAAATACATGTTTCAAGAGCATGCTCTTACTAAGAGATTCAAAGTGATGAAATCTATTACAGGTTGAAAGAAATAAGAGAATGACTATGTGAATGATCATGTGTTAAAACTAAAATGGTACTTTGACAGACTTGATCATCTTGGATTCCCATTTACTCAATAGTTGGATATTGATGTCATTCTTAACTCTTTGACTAGTTCATACAGGCAGTTCACTATGAACTACTATATGAATGGTTTGGAGAAGAGTATAATGGAGCTGCATGGGATGCTAAAGATTGTTGAAGAAAGCATTGTTCCACCTAGGAACTCTAGCTCAACCACTCTTGTACTAGCTACTAGGTAAGGTGGTGTCAAAA
Source organism: Lactuca sativa (assembly GCF_002870075.4). Taxonomy (NCBI): domain Eukaryota; kingdom Viridiplantae; phylum Streptophyta; class Magnoliopsida; order Asterales; family Asteraceae; genus Lactuca; species Lactuca sativa. The sequence goes on along the minus strand of NC_056625.2, from coordinate 70,816,686 downwards.
GAAAGAGGTATTATCGTCCGCATCCTAAGGGAAAAGGAAAAAAGGAAAGTTGGTAGTTCAAGTTCCAACCCTAAGAAGGACATTCCAGACCTATGACCTATAAATGACCCTAAGGAGGCCATATGCTACTACTGTCAAGAAAAGGGCCATTGGAAACGTAGGTGCCCTGAGTATATGGAGGATCTTAAGAAGAACATTGCCAAAGGTGTTGGCACTTCAGGTATGTTTACAATTGAATTACATTCGACCTCTACTTCTAACAATTGGATGCTTGACACGAGATTTGGAACCCATATTTGTTCTGATGTGCAGGGACTAAGTCGAAGTAGGAAGATAAGGTTTTGAAATCTTGAGTTGATCATGGGGAACAAGATCAAAGTAGTTGTTACCAAGATTGGAGACTTCAAGCTTTCATTTCCTTCTAGTTTTTCAGTTGTTTTAAAATATTTTTGCTATTCGGCTTACATGGCAAGAAACATTACTTCATGTTATGCATTGTGGATGGATGGTTTTACTTTTGGATTTGATAATAATGAAGCTTATATTCTAGTTTACAAATATAATGCTCTTTACTTTAAAGAAAGACCTTGCAATGGCATATATGAATCTGTGATTGGTGTAAGTAGGAACAATAACTTAATCCTAAATGTTAGTTTAACTTCTTTGGATAAATCATATCAATGACATTATCGTTTTGGCTATATCAACAAGGAGATAATCGACAAGCTCCAGTCAGATGGGATCTTGGAACCATTTAACCTAGAGTTTAATGGAGATTAAGAATCTTATATACTTGGAAAGATGACAAAGTCTCCTTTCATAGAAAACTGTGAGAGAGGAGAAAATATGTTGGGCATCGTCCATTTAGAAGTATGTGGTCCGTTCAGACACATCACAAGACATGGTGAAAGATACATTGTTACATTTACTAATGATTTCGGTAGATATGGATATGTTTACTTGATTAAACATAAGTCTGAGGCATTTGAAGTATTTAAGGAATTCCAAAGAGAAGTAGAGAACCAATTGGGCAAGAAAATTAAGATACTTTTTTCTGAAAGGGGCGGAGAGTATTTGAGTGATGATTTCTACGATCGTCTTAGAAGTTGTGGGATAATCTCACAACTAGCTCCATCACGAACACCACAATATAATGATGTGTCAGAAAGGGGAAATTTAACCTTGCTTGACATCGTTCGTTCTATGACGACTCGTGCTACACTTCCAATTAGTTTATAGGGTTATTCTCTAGAAACAGCCTCTTATATTCTAAACCTCATACCAACTAAGAAGGTTGAGAAAAACATCATTCAAAATGTGGAAAGGGACTCATCTTTCTGTTGCTCGAATTAAGGTTTGGGGTTTTGAGGATTTCATTCATCGATCAGCACTCGAAAAACTTGAACCCTTATCAGAAAGGTGTTATTTCATTGGTTATCCTAAAGATTCTTTTGGATACTTGTTCTAAAATCATAATGAGAACAAGATTTTTGTTTCTCGTAGGGCACACTTTCATGAAAGAGAACTGATATCTCAAGAAACTAGTTGGAGTCCATTTTATCTTTATGAGATTCCAAAGTCAACCAATGAAGAACCTGAAGTTGACGCTAGAACTCAACAAGAGGTTAAACAACATGTTGCAGAATCTAATGTATTTCCACCACCACCTTGTAGATATGATAGAGAACGTCATAAACATAAATTCGATGGGTTTCATATAACTCCAGAGGATGACAACTTGTTAGGTGATAATGAGCTTCACAGCTATCAGGAAGCTATGGTGAGCCCAAAGGCTGCTAAATGGAAAAAGGTGATGGATAGCGAGAATCAATCCATGTATGATAAGCAAGTATGGAACCTTGTTGATACTATACCTTGTCTTAAAACCATTGGGTGTAGATGGGCCTTTAAGAAGAAGACTGACATGAATAGAAACATACAAACTTATAAAGCTCGACTGGTTGCGAAAGGTTATACGTAGACTCAAGAAGTTGATTATGAGGAAACCTTTTTACTAGTAGCTATAATTAAGTCTATTAGGATAGTGCTTGCCATAGCTGCATTTCATGATTATTAAATATGGAAAATGGATGTAAAAACTTTTTTCCTTAATGGGAAACTGGCCGAGGATGTTTACATGGCTCATCTATAAGATTTTGTACAGTCCAAGTCGCCTAATATGGTATGTAAGCTTGAAAAGTCTATTTATGGACTCAAAAAAGCACCTCGTAGGTGGAACATCCGTTTCGATGAGAAAGTCAAGGAGTTTGGTTTCTCACAAAATGAAGATGAACATTGTGTTTATGTTAGATCTAGTGGGGGGTAGTTGTCTTTCTTGTCCTATATGTTGATGGCATTCTACTCATAGGAAACGGCATCTTTACACTTAATAGTGTAAAAGCATGGCTTGGAAATAGTTTCTCTATGAAAGACTTGAGAGAAATTGACTACATACTTGGTATAAAGATCTATAGGGATAGATCTATACGTCTAATAGGACATTGCTAAAAAACATACTTAGATAAAATCTTGAAGAAATTCAACGTGGAAGAATCTAATAAGGGATTTGTACCTATGCAACGTGACACATTTTTGAGTAAAAACCAATGTCCTAATACTAGTGAAGAACTAGATAGAATGCATCGAGTTCCATATGCTTTTGCTATAAGACCGATCATGTATGTCATGACATGAATAAGGCCAGGCGTCTCATATTTTATTAGTATGACGAGTTGTTATCAGGAAAATCCTGGTGAAAGTCATTGAACTACAATCAAGAACATTCTAAATTCTCTTAGGAGAACTAAAGATATGCTCTTAGTTTATGGTGGTAAAGATGAGCTAAGCGTTAAAGGATATGTTGATGCAAGTTTCTAAACTTACAGAGATAATTCAAGATCTTAGTATGGTTTTGTATACACATTGAATGGAGGAGCATTAACTTGGAGAAGTTCCAAGCAAGAAACAATTGTTGATTTAACTACAGAGTTGAATTACATTGCAACAAATGAAGCATCTAAAGAAGCAATGTTGCTAAAGAATTTCATCAACAATTTAGGTGTTGTACCTAGCAAAGTTGAACTGGTTAAGATCTTATGTGATAATGAGGGTATGGATGCCTTAACTATTGAACCTCGAGATCACAAGCGCACGAGGCATAATAAGAGAAAGTTCCATCTTATAATAAAACTTGTTGAATATAGAGACATTATTGTGATTCGGGTTCCATCTGAAGACAATCCAACTGATCCACTTACCAAACCACTATCGCATATTAAGCATGATGCGCATACTAGGTCTGATGGCACTTAATTTGCTAGTGATTTGGTTTTATAACACAATTTATAGTTTGATCTTCTTTTTTAACGTGTTGGGTGTTTTTGATTAGGTAATTATTAATAATAAGTTACTTTATATCATCCTCTTTCTCATCACGTTTGCATGTTTAGAACTCCTTCCAGAAAAATTTCTTATTCAAACATTCCACAATCGATCTCGTCTTTGGAAGATTATAGTGAATTAAGATTGTCATAGTATTGGTAGATTGTTCATAGGGATGAACATAGATAAGTCTTGCGACCAATATTGATGAGTACTTGAAAATAGAGATTGTAATATTGGAGTAAACACACTTAAAGATTACTTCATGGATCATGTCATGAGTAAATTAAGAAACCTATTTTTCATATTCATCAAATGGAGATACGTGAGCTTTTGTTATATAATTTTTTGTATCTTGGTCTTTCTCCAATGTTGTCTGTAACTAGCTTATATACAGAGTTTGACTTGGTACTGTATGAGGAATAGTACAAACCTATGTAGACAAAGTTTATTTGATCCTTCTTTCATAAATGGAGAAGTGAATATCTCTGGGCCCCTCGTTAATTTGATGTTGACAAAAAATGTTTGGCCAAGCTAAGACTAAGTTGAAAAGATTTAACAGTAAGTCTGAGAGATCACCACAAGTCAGTATCGGGAAATATAATCTTGAACCCTGAGATTGAAGATTTATTCATGTCTCTAGTTCATAATAAGATATCATGAAGATCAAAGGAATTTAAAGTTAATAGTCTTAGTGGTGTTTATAGAAAAGTTGCTATAAGTACAGTAGTTGCATTAAACCGCACTCACTGTTGTTTCTAGTAAATATTGGATCGATGAGTTATTGATGTCTAAGTGTAAGTGAGAGTAGATGGAGATTAGTGCCCATACCATAACAAAGCCTTGTAATAATAATATAAATAATAGTGTTCTTTGAAGTTACACACAATAACAAAATAAAGCAGATCCGAAAAGATATTTATGTGAGGGACTTGTTTTATTAATTAATTAATAGTAAATAAATAGAATATTAAATACTCCAGAATGATTTGAATGCATAGACAATTATTATTATACTTGATATTTATCTCTATGGTTTCAAATCACCTTCATATATATATATATATATATATATATATATATATATATATATATATATATATATATATATATATATATATATATATGGCTCTAAATTCGGTTTTTGTGTGTGTGAAAAATACATTTCAGCCTCAAAATCGTGAAACCATTAAAGCCAAAAGAAAACATGATAGTCGTTCCCATGTCGTGGCAAGAAGTTTCCCATGCCGTGGACAAATAACAAAATTGAGTATCGGTTCTTTTTAAAGCTTCTAGTTCGAGGGTTGTTTCGATCAATTTTATCTTGAATGAGATCACGGAAGAGGAACTCTCTTTTGGGTTCTCTAGTTCAATCCATTGTCTTGTTAGAAGAAGAAACCAACTAAGAAACCAAAGGTATGTTTTCTTTAAAGTTATACTAAGTTACATAGACTATATGTAATATCCCAAAAATCACAACAAATTTAAACTTTTAAAACAACCCATAGTCATAAAAAAGTTTACAAAATCATTGTTTCCAAATTCTTTATCCATAACAGAGTATCCCAAAATCATAAAGCCATAAACAGAGGATCCGAACGGGCACGCCTTCGCCTTCCCGTGATCATCAGAAGTACCTGAAACAACAAATAAAAACTGTAAGCCAAATCTTAGTGAGTTCCCCCAAAGTACCACCACACAAATACATATAATAAACGAACAAGCATGCTAGGTCCAATCAGTCATCAGAATGGAATACCCACGGGCCCACAACTATCGGGCTGCATTACCCTCTCCTAGCCCAATCAGTCATCAGACTGGAATGCCAAGATACAACAGGTCCATTCGGTCATCGTACAGGAATACCAATATACAGTGGGCCCACTCAGTTATCGGACTAGAATACCCTCGGGTCCACTCAGTCATCGAACTGGAATACCCATGGTCTGTTGAACCACGAGCAAAGCAGTAAAGTTTCAACCAAACACAATATGTCGACATATAACAAATAAAAAACATAATAAACAGACAGATAATCATGCAATCAGAGTTTATAGGTACTCCTACAGATCTACCGGTCTACACATACCCACAACTAACTTATAATCATACAAATCTACCCCATACCCAACATATCGATGTATAGTAGGATATCAATCTAATGGGTCGGCCTTGGTGCCTTCGACCCATAAGTACGGTGAGGAAAACTCACATCACAGCCTGAACAATAATGAGGAGGTCCCGACTCCGAATCTCAGCTCTAACCGACACCTATTCATCCAAATGAGCAATTCTCAAACACCATTCAAAATACCCAAAATACCCCTTGGTCAAACTTGGTTAAAGGCAAAGTCAAACTGGTCAAAGTCAATTGAGTCAACCCAGCTGAGTCAACCCAAAATGTGTACGTGGGGCGTACTCGAGCCTTGACCACCATCGGGGTGGTTGACCACATACGCACTATGTACTCAGATTATGTAGGGCATACGCCTAGTCTTCCCAAAACTCATTAAGAGCTTAATGTCTTAAGCTCTTATGTTCAATTTCCATATCCAAGGCCAAATCATCCTCAAGAGTCATAAAGTTTCCAACTTTATGACTTTGCATGTCCATAAGTGCTTAACTCAACATCTTAATACATTAAGTCCTTCTAAAGAATGCATGGAGCAAAACCAACCATTAAGACCCTATTTTTATGACTCAAGACCCTTCCAAAGGTATGAAAGGACAAATTATCGGGTCAAGAACATGCTATGCTCATGAAACACCACACTTGGGACAAAAAAGATCCTAAAACCAAGCCCAAAACAAGATCTAAATGAAACTTTACCAAGTTCCGAACTTTATACCACCAAGTGATGCCAAATGAGGGTGTGTTTCTGGATCTAAAGTGCTTCAGTCCTCCAAGATGGTCTCTAATTCATTCCTACTTCTTCAAATGCACAAAACACACACTCACAAGCATAGAAATGCTTCATAAGTGGATTAGGGTTGCAAGGACATTTGAAAGGATTGAGGCTGATGGAAGGAACCAAGGTTGGGAGTTAATGAAGAATAAATATGGTTGAAACCCTAAAGATTAGGGTTTGGGACTTCACTGCGTATGCCCTGCGTAAACAAAGCGTACGCCTAGAATACGTGGATCCTCCCCAAAAATCCAAAAGTGGCACAACCAGCCCCCTCCCATCCACAAGTCTTACATTACAAGGACCAAAATGCAATAAATATCAATATAAGGGTCAAAGATGAAAGTAATTCAAAACACAATGTCACAATTCTCCACCACTTAACTTAGACTTCGTCCTTAAAGTCTATTGTAACAAATAACTCAGGGTAATGCTACCTCATCTCAGCATCCGGCTCCCAGGTCCACTCGGAGCCTCTTTGATGCTGCCACTAAACCTTTACCAAAGGTATCTCCTTGTTGCGCATGACCTTCATCTTTCTTTCCAAAATAGCCACCGGTTTCTCAATATAATTCAGGCACTCATCGACCTGATTATCATCCAAAGGAGTCATTGTCTCACTTTCCAACACACACTTTCGCAATTGAGAGACATGGAAAGTGTTGTGGGTCTGACTGAGCTTGCTAGGAAAATACAACGAGAAGACACTCTGCCTACCCTGGCGATCACATGGAAAGGTCTAATATACCGTGGACCTAATTTCACCCTCTTCCTGAAGTGTATCATATCCTTCTTGGGTGATACCTTTAAGAGTACCATATCGATGACCTGAAACTCCAAATCTAATCGACGATCATCGGTCTAGCTCTTCTGCCGACTCTGAGCGATCTACAGTCTCTGCCTGATCTGCTAAATAAGCTCATGGTCTGAAGGACTACTTTGGTCCTTCCCATAAACCTATGACCAACCTCGCGCCAACATACCAGGGTACGACATCTTCGACCATACAAGAGCTCAAAAGATAGGGCACCAATGCTGGAGTGATAATTGTTGTTGAAGGAGAACTTTGCAAGAGGTAGGTAGGAATTCTAACTCCCACCAAAATCAATGACATAGGCCCACAAAATAGCCTCGAGGGTCTGGATGGTCCACTCACTCTGAACATCGGTCTGCGGATGATAAGCAGTGTTGAAATGTAACCTCATGCCCAATTCCTCGTGGAACTTCTGCCAGAACCCGGAAGTAAACCAAACATCTCAGTATGAAACAATGGAAACAAGAGCCCCATAATGATCAACGATCTCCCAGACATACACATCGGCTAACTTTTCGGCCGAAGAGTTCTCTCGGATGGCCAAAAAGTGGGCCCTCTTGGTCAATCGATCCACGATTACCCATATAGCATCGAAACCCTTTTCCATTTTCGGCACCTTAGTGATAAAATCCATGGTGATATGTTCCCACTTCCACATTGGAACCTACAAAGGCTGCAGCTTGCCATGCGGTCTCTGATGCTCGGCCTTGACCATCCTAGAGGTCAAGCACCTCTCAAAATACAAGACTATCTCCCTCTTCATACATGGCAACCAGTAGCTCAATCTCAAATCCCGATACATCTTGGTGGCTCCCGGTTGAATAGAAAAGTGAGACTTATGAGCCTCCTCCAACACTATCTACCTAATCCCACCTGAAACTTGAGCCCAAACCCACCTTCAACGGGTCAACAACCCTGACTGTTGGTGACAAACCTATCGATCTCGCCCCTGATCCTCTCTTGTTTCTAGTTCTCCTTTCGAACTCCCTCTACTTGAGCCTCTTTGATCAACCTAAAAGTAGAGAATCAGTGAATATCCTCATACACATCTTCCCAACAGAAGACCCAACCAACTTGCGACTCAAAGCATCCACTACCACATTCTCTTTACCTGGATGGTAAAGGATCTCGTAGTCATAATCATTGACCACATCCAGCCACCTGTGCTGCCTCATGTTCATGTTCGGTTGGTCCATAAGATATCTCAAACTCTTGCGATCCATATAAATAGTAAAATGGACCCCATAAAGATAATGTCTCCGAATCTTGAGGGCACACATCACTGCCCCCAACCCCAGGTCATGAGTAGGATATCGCGTCTCATGCTACTCAGGGCCCCATCGGAAATCCACTCCCTTCCTCGTCAGACGAGTGAGGGGTACATCTATCTTGGAGAAGTTTTGAATAAATCTTCGATAGTATTCCACCAAACACAAGAAACTCCTTATCTCTAAGGGAGATTTTGGAACCTCCTACTGCATCACTGCCTCGATCTTGGCTGGACCGACCAAAATCCCATCTTGGTTAACGAGATGCCCCAGGAACTGGACCTCTCCTAACCAAAACTCACACTTCGAGAACTCGTCATAAAGACAATCCCTCATCAATACTCCCAAAAGCTCTCAAAGTTGCTCCTCATGTTGTTCTCTGGTCTTGGAATATATCATTTATAAACACCATAACAGATCGGTCGAGCATCGGCATGCACACCTGTTTCATCAAATCCATAAAACACGGCAGGCGCATTGGTGAGCCCAAATTGCATCACCATGAACTCATAATGCCCATAACGAGTCCAAAACTCAGTCTTCTCCATGTCCTCCTCTCTCACTCTCACCTGATGATACCCGGACCTCAGATCGATCTTGGAGAACCAAGATTCACCCTACAACTGATCAAAGAGGTCATCAATCTGTGGAAGGGGGTAACATTTCTAAACCATTAACTTGTTCAACTCCCGATAACCAATGCACATCCGGTATGAACCGTAATTCTTCTTGACAAACAGTATTGATGCTCCCCACGGCGAACTGCTCGGTCTGATGAACTGCTTGCCTAACAACTCCTACATCTCAGGCAGCGCCAAGCGGTACGGTGCCTTAGCAATCAGAGACGCACATGGCACAAGATCAATCCTAAACTCAACCTATCTCTTGGGATGCACACCGGGTGACTCATATGGAAATACATCGGTAACCTCCCTGACAATTAGTACCTATGAAACTAAAGTCTGCTCCCCAACCCGAGTATCAACCACATAATACAGATAACATGTACACCCATGCTGAATATACTGTTGAGCCTTGGTTGTTGAACAAAACCCTGAACCAATCCTGGTGCCTTCTCTAGAGATAACCAGTTATCCCCCACTTGGGATTCGAACCACCACTCATTGGCCCTCGCAATCGGTCATGGCACCAAACCTGCTCAGCCAGTCCACACCCACTATCAAGCATACATCCCCATTAGGAATCAGAATCATATCAATCGGTTAAGGAACCCCAAAGATCTCCAATACACAACCCTGATACACTTTGGATGCAGAAACCCCATGTTTTTTGGCGATAGAAACCTACAACGAACACTCCAACTCACTAAGGAGCATAACAAAATCCATACTAAAAGATCGATACATAAAGGAGCGAATCATGCTCGAGTCAAATAACACAAGAGCAGGCAAATAGTTCATTAAGAACATACCTATTAGTAGTGTAAACATGAGCATACCATAAAATAAAACCAACATAATAATAAATAGAAACATACCGGTTACAATGTCTTGTGCCGTCCTGGCCTCCTTTGTCGTGAGATGAAAAGCGCGACCTCCAGCTCTCGGGGGCTCCACCCTGCCCTGGCTCCCATCAGTGATCCTCAGAGTAGTAAGCGATGGAGCCTGCGCCAGCTTACAAGCAAGCAAGTGACAGCTGGCCTTCACATGGCCCGCCTGATCACAATGATAGCAAATCCTAATACTAGGTACTAAAGCCTGCTGAAGGTAGTCCCTTGCAATGTGGCCCCGCCTTCCACATTGTGACATCCAGAAGAAAATCGGCAAGCACCATCATGAACCTTGCCGCACTTTCCACAAGTGTGGCCTCTCTGACCCCCAAATCTAACATCAATGTCCTTGAACTACTTTGGTGTTGGCTACGACTGCATTAGGGCCTTCCTCTGCTCCCTTGTTTGGAGCTCCATCTCGATCTCCCGCCGCCTAGCGGCCTCCTACAAATCCACCAGTGAACCATAGCGCTGCGTAGACACAAACTGATGAATATTTGCGTTGAGTATGCTCAAGAACCGAGTCATCTAAGCTTGCTTAGAAATAGCAAACTCATGGAAAAACATGGCTCTCTCCGTAAACATGTTGGTGATCTTTGTCATTGACTCAGTCCCCTGCTTCAAATCTAAGTACTCCTGATCCAGCCTCTCTCGTTCTACCAATGGAACATATATTGAGCGAAACATATCGAAGAATTGCTCCCAAGAATCTACAGCTCGCTGCTCTGGGGTGTATGAACTAGTAACCAACCTCAACCAATATTTCGCTCCGGATCGAAGAAGGTTTAGAGCGCACTTGACCTTCTGGTCAGTTGGGCAAGAGCATGTAAAGAAACATCCCTCAACGTCAGACAGCCACCTCATAGTTATGATCGGATCATGAACCCCGTCAAATACTAGGGGCTTCGTATTGTCGAAGTCCTGGTACTAAAAGCCCTCCCAGTAACAATCTCTGCAGTAGCAACGGCTGTGGTGGCTGCAACAGCAACAACAGCAGCCTCAGAAAGTGCAACATATCGATCATTAAAGAACTCCATCATAGCGGTCTTGATAGACCGAAACAGCTCCGGTATCTGCTCCCGGAAAATAGAAACAACATCCTCCTGATTGATCTCCCTGACCTGATTCTCAGTTAATTCTAGCCCATCTTGGCCAGCTGTCTACAGGCTCCTGATCTGGATCTCGACTCAAATCGCCTCGGAACCACCATACTAAAAATAAACTAGGGAGATATCAGATAAACACATATCATGCCGTGGGAACCAACACCCAACAAAACCCTAGGGGTTGTGACTTCCCTGCTACACGTACGTGTCCTATGATTCTAGTAGTATGGGTCCATACTACCTTCCACACCTACCCGTATTTGTCTTAGAGGATCATCACAACCACCCAAACAACACTTCCTAGAGAAAGGCTAGACATTCCTCGACTGATCGGCTGACCCCACATAAATCATCCATTATGATACTCCCAACACTTGCTAAAAGCACATCACGAGTACTACGAACCCCCTAGGCTATCCTACGTTCCATACCTCACCCTACCATCAATTGCCAAACGACCTCATTGGTGCCAATTAAATACTACATAAATACCATCACATGCAACATAACTTAAATAATCTTATATTCAAAGATTTAACCCTACCACAGTTGGACTCAGAAAAGAGTCGTGCGGCCGGACCAAATCCTTTACCCTAAAATTATGTAACACATGTAGCATGTGACTTCACATATTCAGTTAGTAGTTAGTTCACACCTAAAGAGTCATACAATAATCAACAAGAAAACTCTATAGGAAATAAGGCATCATATATCAGGCAATTCTGTCATGCAGTTCCTGAAGATCCCTATTGATGGAACAAAGAATCGAGTATGAAATGAATCAGAGTAAATGTTTATGAATCAATTAGTAATTGAACACACGATATAAATAAGATTTTCACTTCAGCTCAATTATGCTTTAAGAGTTTTTACAGAGAGAATAGACAATGTTGTTCATCTTATCTAACTCTAGCAAACGATCATATTTATAGGATACATAAATCATACAAAAAATATACTAAGGCTAAAACACTTAAGCTTCGAATCTAAAGAGCCCTAGTAAAATATATTACAGGCCATACGAAGAGTACACAGTAGGCTTCGACTCATTACAACCAAACTACCCTTACATTCTCCCCCTTTGTAAACAGAGTTGAAGACTTCAGTTCGTAAGCAGTTGAATGGAGTACAACATAACTCTTCGTATCTCAGTGTACCATGAAATATTTTTCTTCAATTCCTTTTTATGTTTTTCATTATTCTTCTTGCAATGATTCATATGAACAATCAAGCTCGTATATTGCGAAGTTGAATACCTTTCGACCTCACTTGCTTGGAATCAAAACCGTTTAGATTTCCCTGACTTGTCCTTCCCAGAGAAGACTAAACCAAAAGGCTTCAAACAGATTTCACCATCAACATATTTCTATAAATCTGCTTGTGTCTTCGAATGAGCCATGGGTGCTGTAATTTCCAGTCCTTTAGCTGTAGCCAACTCTACATCTGTTAATGCTAAGCATTCATAATAATTTTCAGTAAAAATCTTGATGTGAGTAACTCCCAGCTTGTATTCATCAGGATCTGTGTTCTGAAGATATGAAAATGACCTTTCCTTCAGCAGTAATGCAACTTGTATAAGATCATACAAGTTCATTAAAGAAAAGTCAGCAATTTTAAACTTGCACACATTTCCATTTGCCCTGGTCACCACATACTTCATGTTTTGGACTGTGTTTTCGAAATCCTTGTTTATGCTTATGACCTTCTTTATCTTCGTCAATGACCATACATCTTCAGTAGGCTTCGCAAGAACCGCATGAAACCTGATTTTCATTTGAGTTCCTTCATCCTTTTCCTTGAACTTGCTTTCTGCTTTAAACTGAGGCATGATGAACATCATTTCGTTAATTAGAAATTCCAACAGGCTTGCATCCGTATTCGTGACAATGTAAATTTGTTTCGGCTTCTTTTCAAACGAATACATGTGATTAAATGCAACCTTGGCTTCAATTGCCTCATAATTGTAGTGCTTTGATGGATCATCCTTGTTCATGCCAGGAGGATCACTAGCCCTTTGAGTCATTATACTTTGAATCAACCTCATCTTTTCCACTTCCACCTCAGCCTCTACCTTCTTCTCTTCTTTAGTTTTTTCTATAAGAATTGACTTTCCCCTTGCCTTCGAAGCTGATTCTTCAATCACATCTTTTGCCTTCGAATCACTCCCACCAATATCAGCAGATTTACCAATCACAATTCCTTTCGAAATTGGTTTTGTGATTGGCACAATTGTTACCATTGTCAAAGAAATAGGACCAGCAGTTGCTATCACTGGCTTTGTTATTGGGAACTTTGAAGGAAACACCTTTCCCACCACTTTCGCATCTTCGCCTCCAGCCTTTGATCCTTCGCTTTTCCTTTCTCCCCCTTGCACCCCTGTACTAGCAGGTGGGGCATACGTTGTGGGAAGAAGGATGGATATACGTAAAAGCGGAGCTAATTGTTGAAGAAGTAAGGCTTCGAATTGAGAAAACTTCTTGATAAGATCTTCGGAATATAACGGAGAAGTCGAATCTGGTTTTGAGGACAAGGATTTGAGTTCCTTTAACAATGTAAACACTTCCAAAAAATTCTTGTTCTCTGTTGTAGAAAGTTGAGCAATTTGAGGACTCAGACCTTCGTACAACTTGGCAAATTTGGTAACTGCATCACAGATGATATCCACCTTCTTATTTAGAGATGCAAATTCTGTGCGGACCACTTCAATCTCTTTTTCCATATCATCGCGAAGCTCTTGGAGTTTAAAATTCACATCTTCTTGCACTTTCTTCACATCTTGAACAAATAAGACATGATGTTCCTTTGCCACCGTTTTCAATTCTTTCAAGTCACCTTCAAAAGTAGATTTATGAGAATTTACCCTCATCTCATTGTTTTGATCACATATATCAATTTTCTCCAGGAGACGAGACTCATGATCTTTTATCATTCCCGAAACCTTTGAAGTAATCCTTCCTTCAAGCAACTTTAACAGACCATCCACTTCTAGACTGGTCACTGAATTTCCTCCTCCAAGATCAGCCTGAGATTGAAGAATTGAATTGAGCTTCGTATTCAATATCTTGAACTGCTTCATGGTCATTACATGTGATCTGGGAATTTAGTTTCTTCTTCATCAAACTCCAAATTTTCAAACGTCCCTCTAAAACCTTCAGACTCATGTTCAGTTTCCATGAAAGAAGAATCTTGAATTGTTGAAGTGGTGGTAGGTGGATCGGTGAATTGTGAAGAAAAAATAGATGTAATTGGTTGTTTGATGATGTTTTCAAAGGTAGGAGAATCAGTTGTGGATGTAGTCAGAATGACAGGTGTGAGTTGTGGAGGTAAAGAAACAATATTATCTAGGGTAACATCCGAAGGTTTACCTTTGTCTCTAGTGTGCGAAGCATCCTCACCCATTGTGACATTTGCATCCATAGGATATATGTTTACAAAAATGTTAGAAGTTTGTGCCTCCACATAAACTATCTTGGCAACCGAAACTTCAGGTGGTATTACATCAGTTGATGCAATATGAGAAGGATCTTTCTGAAGATCAGCTTCTGGTGTTTCTGGAATTGTTTCATTTTCATCAGCAGTAGATTCTGATGAAATAATCACCCTACTCTTCTTCTTCTTCTTCTTTGATATGTGTTTGGCCATATCAGTTGCCCTTCTCTTTTTAGAAGATGGTGAAGCAGGTGCAAGAATCTCACGAAAGATAACTCCTTAATGCGAAACTTGTGGTTTGTGAACAACATTTGTTAGAGGTGATCGACTCTTATGTTTTGAATTCATCTTGATTCTTTGAAAAACACAAGTCTTCGATGGAATGATTTCCTTTTGAGTGGATGGGGTATCAACAACAACAACTTCGGGTTGGATTGGCTCGGCTTCTGTAATTGGTAACTTTTTCGGACTCTTTGTTGATTTAGATTCTTTGACAGATTTCTCAAAAGATTCAACAGCAACCTTCTTCAAACGTTTAGTCTTCGTCTCTTCTTCTCTACCCAAAAGAACCCCGGTTTCAACAGAAGTATCGATGGTTTGTAAGTAAGTGATTCGAACTATGTTGGTGGGATCAACTCTTTTCAGCATGGCATCAGGAATGCGAGCAAAAACTGGAAATTCGTCAGTATCATCAGTTGCATCCTTCGGACAACTATAAACATGAAACACAAATTTTTCTTCATCTGAAGGAACTAGAATCCCCTCCTTCTCATAGAAATATTGTAGAATCAAGCTCCAGTATCGAGCACACGAAATGACATGAAGAGCATTCGTATTTTCAATTCTCTTCAAGAACTCTTTCCATAACTGAGTAGAGTAATTAACTTGAAGATCATAATATAATCCTGCGACCATAGCATAAACCTCTATTCTCCCCTTGTCTAACCCAACGGTTCTTCCAGTTAAACATCTTAGGAAAATACCAAACAAAAAATTCCAAACACTTGGAAGACCCGACTTCTTGAAATCACTTATCTTGGACAATTGGGGTTGATGTCCCATTTCATTGAACATATGAACAATTTGTGGGAATGTAAAAGTAACATATGGCGGAGAATGAGGAATGTCGAGAATCTGACAGAAAAGCTTCTTTGATAGTCTAACCTTTTTATCAGTCACTAGACTGAAAGTAATTGCATCCAAGGCTTTCGAATAAGTAGCAGTTGAACAAGCTTGAGACAGCCATGTAAGAGGAATAGAGAATGAATTGAACATGGCTTTAGACAATACAGAGCTTTGCAGAGCAACGACGAGCATCTTAAGTTCTTCAGGATAAAGAGAGACATTTGCTTCAACTTGGTAATTTGTACCCTGAATCTTCATTATTGGCAATGAGGTTACATCATCGGTGGTGTGAGATAAATTTGCATCCGGATTAGCAGTCGCCATTGTTAGGGTTTGAGAGTTGGATGTTTATCAGAGTAAATTTGGGAATATGAAAGCGTAAACTGATAATGAACCCTTGAATCAACATTTATATGTAACTCTGAATTTTGAAATCAAAACGGGATAAGCATTTAATGATATGTGACGTGTCACCGAGAAAACCGCGTCATGATGATGAAAAAGTAACCATGCGTTATAAAGTAACTGTCACGTCTCCTCAAAACCGGCACAGAATTCAAACAGTCCCCTCAAACAGGCTGGATTGTTTGCCCTAATAGAATAGTAACCTTCGGAACCCTTTGGATGGAGGTAAGGCTCTTTTACTTTAGGGTTTCAAAGTAAAGTCATTTTCCAGATTCTTGAAATTATCAGCATGAGTTGGTGTTACTCAGAACCTCAAGGATTTCGTGTGTGCAGTGTGTCAAAGAATAAAGATGAGAACCAATTTAATAAAAATTTGGATATTCAGTGATGACAAAAATTTAATTTGACACGAAGGCAGTTAAAACCCCGGGCAAAGATTGCTTCGTTAATTATCAAGAAAGATAATCAACAGCTTGTGTATGTTCCCGTGAATTACAACCGAATACTTGTAAAGAAGTATCGAAGGGCTTCTTTAAAAAGGATTTTGAGGTGGTTTAATGAATTTCATTACATATCAACCTAAACATAAGGTGAGTAATTGTAACAGAAATTACTTGTTTGACCAGTGTAGTTAGTGATAAGTTTGCTTTGAAAAACTTTTAAGTAACATGGAATTTCTGATAAAACTCACACTGAAATCATATTCAAGAAAAAAAATTGTATGCTGGATCCTGTTGGGTAACAAACATCGTGGGTTTCGAATGTTTGATCAAGGCCACTCATAAGAAATGAATATGATTTGGAGTTTCGAATGAAGGTACAGAAACAAATGTTTCGTTAAATCCTGGAACGTAGTTCCCCGAATGTAAGTCTAATTGGGAAGAAATCTTCGTATGAAAATTTCATTAAGGTTTTCGAACATTAAGTCAATTCGAGGCTTTAGTCAACATGCTGCAGCATGCTTCTAGGGACATCTTATCTAGTTCAAAGTGTGAGAGAAAATATATGACCCTAGTACTGCAAGCATTACTCCAATTGATTTAGCATGAAAATTTGCACCAAACAACAAAAAGAAAGAAAGAAAGAACAAAAATATTTTTGTTGTTTTTGATTTTTTTTAAACAAAAAAAATCTTTTTGGTATTTTTGATTTTTCTAAAATAAAAAAAATTTGTTGCAAACATGTGAAATTTATAAGACAAAAAAATGACAATTATAGGAACTCGAAGGATCCGAAGAGTTGACTATGAACAGTAACCTTATCCTTTGATGACGTGTCTCTGAACCATTTCTATCGGACCATCATTGTAGTGACAAAAGAACATGGTTTGGCATGCGGAATTAAAGTTTGCACAATGAACATGGTGATTTGGGTGTTCAAGAAATGTATTGATTGTATATGGTGTTACACAAAAAGGATCTAGATCTAGACTACATAAATAACACACACTTACACACTCACTTTTACATCTCTCAACACACCTCTACAAGTGGACAAACCCACCTTATATAAAGGTGTTTACATGTCTCTCTCTCACTCTCACTAACACATGTGTCAAAAGGAAAATACTCCACATGCAAGTAGGTTTTACAAAAGTCAAACATTTACAAAGCCAATCATGAATAACTTTGCACCCCAACATTCTCCCCCTCAAAGTTAGGAATGAATGACCCACTTCAATTCTTCCAAAGTCGAGCAACTACGCGGTTCGAGCCTCAAAGGTGACACATGTCAAAACGAACTTCAATCTTCAATTCTTCCATGATTCTTCAATTTGGGCTCTAGGATGTGAGACCATACAAACCGAGCAACAACGAATGATTAACTCCAAATAATCACCCAAAAGTTGTGCATAAAAACACACCCCAAAAATCTTCAATAAAAGCAAACCCATTTCGAATACATCACTTTTGAACTTCCAATTGCATCATCTCGTAAGCTTCAAAACTTCAAGATCACTTCGGTCTTCAAATCCGTGTAATATGAAAAATTCAAGTTCGAATTTCCATATAAAACTTCTCCCCCTTTTTATAATCGAAATTTGATTATAAAACTGCAAGGAAAAAGAACGTGCTCTATTTGGAATTTTTCATGTCAAAACTGATGGGTTTTGGTCATAAGACATCCTATGTGCTCATACAAACCCTAATGCTTGGATCTAGGTTTCTCTATTGTACATGCAAGTTATCCAAGACTATAAACCCTAATTCTAGCATATGGAAATCGATATTAACATATAAATAGGTTTAAGATGTTACCTTGATTGTTATGTAGTAATAACAATCCCAATTCCTCCTTGAATTGACTTTGGAAGGCTTAGAGTCACAAGTGTCACTCCTCTAATGGCTCACAAACTCCATAAGCAAGAGGATGAAGAGGAGAGAGGTTAGAGGCTGCCAAAACTCGTGTGAAACCCTAGCAAGAATCTTAGCCACGTTTTTGGTCCTTAAGGGATCTATATATAGTGAGGCAATTAGGGTTATCTAACAAGGAAACCCTAATTTGGTTGCTTAAGCCCTAAGCAACCCATGGACTCATTTAATCAAGCCCTTGGACGATTTCCTTATGGGTTTCCCATTAGAATTCGTCCACCCCTTGATTCAAGACAATCCATGGCCCAAGTTGCAATTATCTTATAATTACAATTCCAGTCCCTTAAGTTTAATTAATCTCTTTTAGTCACAAAACTAATTACCAATTAATTATTGACTAATATTAATTAAACAATATGATTTCTCCTTTAATATATTATTCTCATAATATATTAATAAATCATATTTAATCCTTTCTCTCCATAATTCATCCTATCAAGTTGCTTTGGTGAAGGCAACCCAAAAGGACCATACACCATCGGGTCAAGTACATACCAAAATAGTTATGGACTTAGACACTAATCCAACAGTCTCCCACTTGGATAAGTCTAATAACTATTCTGCGTATGACTTCAGATCCTGATCTGCAATCGTAGCTTTTCAAAGCCGCTGTCAACTCTGATCTTATCAGATACGCGTGTCCTTAGATAAGGGATCATATATTCCTCCATTCTAGATATCATATGAGATATGATTTCAAATCATTCTCTTTGTACTATATCTCGATTCCCGATTTATGACGACTGACTAATTGAACAAATCAAATTAGCCCTAGCCCGGCCAAGCATTTACGTTTGTCATCACTAAACCATCGAGGGGCCCAAAGATATCGCTTTTATCCTACCTTGGATAAAAGGAACGGATAAACTTTGACACAATGCTTGCTTGCACTCACTCACCGAATCACACACAACAATATGTTTTATAACACCAAGTTACTAGTGCGTTTACATATTATCAATGTGTAACCGATTTGCAAGATACAACTCACACATCTCGGTTTCAAGAATATAAGATGTTATCGTCTCACCAATCACTCGTGATACAATTCATGGAGTGATCCAAGTGAGCGTGGGTTTAATCCAATGCTCAAATCATATTCATAAGCACTCATGAACGTTGCAGAAAACATTTGCTTAAGTCTAATGCTCTTTAGACAATCCACACACCTATTCACAACAGTCTTCATTCATATCTACTTCCAACATATGAATTACTGTGGCCCGTTCGAATAATTCGATTATTCTTAATAAACTCAATTATTTTGGAAGTCAAAACATGCAAATGTGAAACACAAGAATAATACCAATCCCATATGGCCTCAAACCTTTGAGTATAAATAAAATGCCTTTTATTTATCACCATATTGATTACTCATTATTTGTCGTTTTGGGTAATCAACTTCTTACTTGAATTATTACACTTGTCACATGCTCCTAGCATGCACACAATGTTTACCTATGGTTATTACTTTGTGAAATAGACCAAATTGAGCACATTTCCAATCATTCTCATTTCACAACTCCAAATCCTTTTCATAAGTGTAAGAATATCAAATTCTTGCCACTTATAGAGTATGCTAGATTCTAACATTTTATGCAACGATCCATTTGTAATGTCACTGCACCAAAGTCACAAAGACTTTTGCCAATGATGTTACAAAGTCCTCTATCGGAGATTGTTACAAGACAATTCTTTAGATATGATGTCTCTCACTCAAAGTACATTCCTTTGAACATCCTTTTGCATAAAAGTTCCTAATCTAGTCATAGATTTTCAATATTCAATTCCCAATATGGATACAGTTCCATATTTTCCATATGACAACTTATTCTTAATAGAATCTCATCTATTCGTAATGATGTCGATATGGTCCATCCAATATGGAAACATTTCCATAATTTCCATATGACAACTCATTCTTAATAGAATCCTTTCTATTCATAATAATGTCGATATGGTCCATCCAATACCATGCTTCCAACTACTCACAAGCGACCAATCCTCGTCGAACTTTGGATTGTCCTTTGATAGTTGTTTAATTATTTTAGTCAAAACCAATTCTAGTCCTTTTTCCCTCTAAATGCGCTCGACATCTGTAAATTTTAGAATGGTCAAACATTAAATCATTTGCAATCGATCTTATACCCGAAGCGTATGGGATACGACGCATAATGTTTTATTAGCTATGTTCTCAAAATTCGAATTGTGAAGAGGAATGTCGTAATCATAATCGAAATTTTAAGAACACACTATGTACCCTTGACTAAATTTATTAACATTTCACAACCTAAACCTTTAGATTTGAAATGAAGCATAATATTCTCTCCCTTAATTATAGCAAAACAACTTTACAACCCTTACGACTTTGCAAGGTATAACTCTTGTTTTCTATAATTAATATTGCCAACTTGCAATACGTGCCTTAATAATCATACAATCATAACTTTTATGCTCCCACTATCTTGATGATTATTATAAAACATAGCATTTATGCTCCCACTAGCTTCGACATGTATTCATAAACATCTTAACTTTCAGAAAAACAATGCTTATTGAATTTATTAAGTCCATGTTTCTAATACTTAATGCTTTGATAATATTTTGTCAATGCTTCTTGAACTTATACACCTTTGCCTTAGATAGTTCATATGTGTGTGTAAACAATTTCCAAACCTCACAATTCAAATTATAGAAAGGGATACCGTAACCATAATCGAATTCGAGAATGCAATTTTACAATCACTATCTTCTTAAAATCTCTCTTAGTGAAAGCATTTCCTCACAATCATTTTCATGAAGGAGGAAATCTTATGACACTTAGATTTAAACGGTGTATGTGTTCCTATCCATGTGAATTTGTCAAAACTAAAGTTTACGACAAATTCAAACTCATATGGACCGAACTTTCTTAATCTTGATTTCTTGCCTTATGGTAGCACAGCTGCCCACCATGTCTTCCAAGTAGTTAAGCGGCTCACTCTTTCCTATCAATGTACCTTTCATTGATTAAGGTGCTTTGCCTTTTATGCGTTCAAAATGAGAACTCATAGAACTCACATTCATAATTAACTCAATTGGAACAGCACAGAAACAAAATAATGTCAACACGATAGGTTGTAAACCTCAACTCGTGTGCTAGTGATGATCGATAAGGTTTATTTGATTTGTTCTTGAAACCTTTCAAGACCATTAAGACTCCCACTTACTCCTTGTCATATAAGATTCTCTTGTCAATAAACATTTCTTGACAAACAAATATTCAAGAGTTAGTGTAGTTTTTATCAAACTCTTCATAAATTGGTCCTAGTTGGTCTTTGTCTTATCTAAGACATCACAACTTTCCACATTTGATGAATGTTATAAACCTTTTAATACTTGTCACTCATTGTCACAATCTTAACTCTAAGTCTTGTTTTGGAACGAAGTACGATTGACTTCTTGATTTAACCATTTCTTCAATTATTAATTCCTCTTCTTAGACATACAATTGTACTAAGACTCATTTGGAGGATCAATTGAGATTTGGTTCTTAATCATTAAGACCTATCATAAAGCATAAAAGGTACTCTCCCTTCTTCTTAGAATGGAGAAACTTTTATCTCTGCCTACTTGATTCTTCTTATTCGTTCTGCTATTAATCTAAACCCTTTAATCAATTCAGAATTACACTTAATCTTGTAAGTATAATCATATTTACTAAACCTTTAGTAAATCATGACGAATATCGTTGTTACTATTATGGTGGACTTGATCAACACGCAACTTTGTGTATTCGATCTCCAAGTCCTTCACTTGACACTTTGTCAATGAATTAGTCTAATTTCCAAATATGAAATTTCTCATTCATCGTGCAACCAAGTTGCATGATTCCAAATTTCTGTCCAATTGAAACTTGGGCGATGAGAAACTCTCCCTATTTGGTAAATTCTCGACTTTTCCATAAACACCATAAATAAGAATCATATCCATTTGTTGTAGAAATATGCAAACACCAATTTTCATAACGATTTCATTGCAAGGAAATAAACAAATAAATAAATAAGTCAAACAAAAATTTATTTTATTTATAAAATCAGCGGAAAACATTTTTCCTTACAATGCAAAATCCATTAAAAACTATGTATTTCAAAAGAAAATTTTCTAACAACTCTATCATAACTATCTAAGCTCAAAATCTAATCTTCAAGTCCATGCGATCAAGATCCATTCCTTGTGATTAGATTCATCTTGCTCTTTCACCAAGCTTCCTTTCTTTTCACCGATCCTGTAAAACATTCAAATGCAATCTTATTACATTATGTATTAAGAATTAATGAATAGGAACTTAATGGAGTTAGTGGATTTTACCTGAAGCGCATCCATACTCTTTGACTCTCCCATCTTCTGGACTCTTCAGGCTCTTCGGGAAGACTTGTATCCAACACCCTTTCTTTTGGCAGCAAACGCAGGTCGGTTCTCCATGAACGTCCTCGGAAGCATGGTCGGTTCACTTTCCCAACAAATACGCTCCATTGCTTCGCCAAATCATTTCTGATTCAGCAGCAATGAGCATGTAAGTTAGGTCAATGAGGTTGTCGTCATGATCCATCATATAATACTTTCTTTTGAACTCATTATATGATTCAGGAAGTGACTGCAAAACCCAATTCACAGCCAACTCATCTGGGAATGACACACCCAACATTATCAACCTATAAATGTGTGATTTCATTCCTAGAACGTGGGCACACACGGGTTTACCATCTTCATGTTTCATTTCCAATAGGGCTTTAGTGATATTGAACCTTTCAATTCTTCGATCTTGTGGGTTGGAGAGAACAATAGGAGGAGGAGGAGGAAGTGAAGCATGATTTCTTGTTCCTCGAATGAATCGTGGAATACCATCTTCATGTGGAAAGCTTGTTCCACGGGATTTGGGAAAACCATAATTGTCGAACTTTGACATCTACAAAACGGGAGAAAAACAAATTCAAGTTAGTTGATAGATTGAGTCCTTAGTAAATCACCCAAATGAGATACTAAGGCTAGGACCCAACACAATATTTTACAACTCGGGAGAGGGATGCCGTAACCCTAATTGCAGAATATTTGAAGGTAAGTGAATGACGATTCATTAATTTCCACCACGAAAAACAAAAAAGAAATTTAAGTTTTAAATCTATGAAAACTCCTAGATCCTTTGAGATTCATTGAACTTTCAATGGCATGTTTAAATCTCGATATGCCCCTCTTGTTTGTGACTGGGATGCTGAGGATCACAAAGCGGGTGTGAATAACCATGCAAACTTACATGGTGCCCTCACATGTTACAGTCACCTATTTGATGTGCCGGTAAACCACACACGCTCCACCGAACTATGACAAACATTGAGTCACCCTTTGCTACCTTTGCTTAGAACCATTTAGTGTGCCGGTAAACCACACACGCTCCACTAATGTCTTTGCAAGGGCACAAAGTGTAATTTCATGGAATTGCATCAATTCACTTTTGCCCAAGTAACTAAGATTGGGAATTTTATGAAAACATTTAGTTACTTTAATAATTCATTATACTTATAATGGAAGGTTTCGTCCTATCCTACCCGTTCGGCTAACGACCCTCCACTAGTTAAGAGTGCGGTGGGTAAGAGTGGATACCCATTCAATCGCCATTTTATAGGCAATTTCCTTAAACACCCCTTATAGACCAGCTTCGTGAATGAGGCCTACTAACGGTAAGACTGACTTTTACTCATACATACATATATATATATATATATATATATATATATATATATATATATATATATATATATATATATATATAATGTTAGACTTTTAATGTTATATATAGTATAGGGTGTATTTTACACTTTTAAAATACTAGGTGGTCAAATTTAACAATTATACCTTTAATTCAATTAAATTTTAAACCAAAAACTTTATGGATTTATTAAACCTCTTTTAATCATACACCTTAACTAATTAATAAAACCATAAGGGTGTGATTTGAACTTTTTCAAAACTATACTAGAGTTTTAGAATTTAACATTCCTAATTAAACTTTTAATCAACTTTTAAATTCCAAAACTTGAGGGCAAGTTTTGAAACATTTCAACACATTAGGGTTTAGAATTTAAATATACATCAAAATTAAACCATTTAATCAAAATTTAAATTCCAAAACTTGAGGGCAAGTTTTGAAACCTTTTTCAAAACATAAGGGTTTCAACTATTTAAATTTCAAAACAACAAAACTTTTGGGTTCAAATTTAAACTATAAAACCTAACGGGCAAAATATGAAACTTTTCATAACAACAAGGATCAAATAACAAATAATTTAAATTAACATTTAATCACATAATTATCCATATTTGATTTGTTTAATGATTTCTTGCAAAACAATTTATCAATTTAGTCAAAATAATTAATCAATTATCTTATAAGGAAACAATTATCTTATTAATTGATAAATATCTTCAATTAGATCAAAATTATAGTCAAATATATCATATAATCGGATTAATATTGATCTAACATGATAAGGTAACAATCCCAATGCAAAAACAGCAAGAAATCCCGAGATAACCTTCATCTGACGAGTTGACTCGTCGAGTCACCTTGGACTCAGCGAGTTCAGCTATGGACTCGGCGAGTCCAGCCTCCAGAAACCCAAAAAATAAATTTTCCAGATTTGCAATGCATCAATACAATTGAAACCAAGCTAGGCTCTGATACCACTGATGGGTTTTGGTCATAAGACATCCTATGTGCTCATACAAACCCTAATGCTTGGATCTAGGTTTCTCTATTGTACATGCAAGTTATCCAAGACTATAAACCCTAATTCTAGCATATGGAAATCGATATTAACATATAATTAGGTTTAAGATGTTACCTTGATTGTTATGTAGTAATAACAATCCCAATTCCTCCTTGAATTGACTTTGGAAGGCTTAGAGTCACAAGTGTCACTCCTCTAATGGCTCACAAACACCATAAGCAAGAGGATGAAGAGGAGAGAGGTTAGAGGCTGCCAAAACTCGTGTGAAACCCTAGCAAGAAGCTTAGCCACGTTTTTGGTCCTTAAGGGATCTATATATAGTGAGGCAATTAGGGTTATCTAACAAGGAAACCCTAATTTGGTTGCTTAAGCCCTAAGCAACCCATGGAATCATTTAATCAAGCCCTTGGACGATTTCCTTATGGGTTTCCCATTAGAATTCATCCACCCCTTGATTCAAGACAATCCATGGCCCAAGTTGCAATTATCTTATAATTACAATTCTAGTCCCTTAAGTTTAATTAATCTCTTTTAGTCACAAAACTAATTACCAATTAATTATTGACTAATATTAATTAAACAATATGATTTCTCCTTTAATATATTATTCTCATAATATATTAATAAATCATATTTAATCCTTTCTCTCCATAATTCATCCTATCAAGTTGCTTTGGTGAAGGCAACCCAAAAGGACCATGCACCATCGGGTCAAGTACATACCAAAATAGTTATGGACTTAGACACTAATCCAACAGTCTCCCACTTGGATATGTCTAATAACTATCCTGCGTATGACTTCAGATCCTGATCTGCAATCGTAGCTTTCCAAAGCCACTGTCAACTCTGATCTTATCAGATACGCGTTTCCTTAGATAAGGGATCATATATTCCTCCATTCTAGATATCATATGAGATATGATTTCAAATCATTCTCTTTGTACTATATCTCGATTCCCGATTTATGACGACTGACTAATTGAACAAATCAAATTAGCCCTAGCCCGGCCGAGCATTTACGTTTGTCATCACTAAACCATCGAGGGGCCCAAAGATATCGCTTTTATCCTACCTTGGATAAAAGGAACGGATAAACTTTGACACAATGCTTGCTTGCATTCACTCACCGAATCACACACAACAATATGTTTTATAACACCAAGTTACTAGTGCGTTTACATATTATCAATGTGTAACCGATTTGCAAGATACAACTCACACATCTCGGTTTCAAGAATATAAGATGTTATCGTCTCATCAATCACTCGTGATACAATTCATGGAGTGATCCAAGTGAGTGTGGGTTTAATCCAATGCTCAAATCATATTCATAAGCACTCATGAACGTTGCAGAAAACATTTGCTTATGTCTAATGCTCTTTAGACAATCCACACACCTATTCACAACAGTCTTCATTCATATCTACTTCCAACATATGAATGACTGTGGCCCGTTCGAAATCAAACACACCTATTCACAACAGTCGTTGATTTAATGAAGTTGACAATCATCTTTTCGAAATCAAACAACCTATTGTCAACAACGATCCAAACATCGACCATACAGGAAAAAAATATCCGTACCCATTTCATCAAACGATTTCCAATTCTTCGTACATCAACTCCAAATCCTTTTGAAATCAAAAATCAATTCTCTTCATCTATTCGTTCCATGTTCGTTAATTGTCATCAATAATGAATAACTGAGTTCGTTATTAAGGCCAACAATTTTAAAATCTTCCAAATAACGAACAACTGATTTCATGAATCTCAGTTCGTTCCCAAGCCCTCTCCTTCTAACATCGATTGTCAATACCAAATCAAAATCTAATACCTTTGATACTCAATGCTTCTTTCAACATTGAACATTGATCCAATCATTCTCAAAAATCGAAACAAAATCCACAGATTGAGAACCAAGAAATCGATTTTGATTTTTAGAAATCGACTGAAATTGAGAATCAATTATTGACCGCTTGATCATAATCGATTTTAAGTTTATACAAACTAGATAGAATCGATTCACAAGACAGATTTTATAAGCGACAATTGCTAAGAGAAAAAATCAAGTTCGACTCAATGAACAATCAAGAAAATGTAAGGTACAGGTTCTTTAAGCGTGATAGGATGAATAAGTGCAACGCTTCATACCCGATTTTGACTCAATGATGTTTGGGCTTAAACAATACACTGTCAGATCTGAAAAGGAATATACAATGGGCTTAAAATCAAATATGAAGAATGGATTTGAACATTTATTTTGGGTTTAATTTTTGAATGGTTCAAATGCAATGAACAGAAAAAAAAAATGTGAAACTTTGAATAACTGGATAACAAAATGATTTTGAAATTAAAAAAAAATCAATGATAATATGATTTTGGTTTTTGGAATATTGATCTAAACAAAAACAATTGGATCAATCAAAGTGATTTGAAACGAATTAGATCCAATGAGTCAAGTGATCAAAAATTCAAGAACGTAACGCACGATTCAATGAGATTAAGAGAGATCATAGAGAGAGACTCACCAAAATTGCTCAAATTGCGACAAAATTTGCAAAACCAAGAATCGTTCTTCAGATATCACCTTGATCTTGAAGACCCGCTCTGATACCAATTGTAGTGACAAAAGAACATGGTTTGACATGCGGAATTAAAGTTTGCACAATGAACATGGTGATTTGGGTGTTCAAGAGATGTATTGATTGTATATATGGTGTTACACAAAAAGGATCTGGATCTAGACTACATAAATAACACACACTTACACACTCACTTTTACATCTCTCAAGCACACCTCTACAAGTGGACAAACCCACCTTATATAGAGGTGTTTACATGTCTCTCTCTCACTCTCACTAACACATGTGTCAAAAGGAAAATACTCCACATGCAAGTGGATTTTACAAAAGTCAAACATTTACAAAGTCAATCATGAATAACTTTGCACCCCAACACCTATCCTATAGCTTATATGTAGTTATATCATAACATAACATCAAATAACAGTTTGGTAACTTGGGGTCTACATACTGGCTCCATGTGATTGTACACATCACATCCTCTCTTGATTATTTTGAAAACACTTTTGAAAATCATTTTTAGAACCCTTTTTAATTGCTTAGTTTGAGACTGGATTCACACGGGCGTTCCTCCAATTCACACAAACCAAGGCTCAGAAACCAACTTGTGACATCCCAAAAATCACAACAAATTTAAACTTTTAAAAACAACCCATAGTCATAAAAATGCTTATAAATCATTGTTTCCAAATTGTTTATCCATATCAGAGTATCCCAAAATCATAAAGCCATAACAGAGGATGTGTACGGTCACGCCTTCGCCTTCCCATGATCATCAGAAGTCCTGAAACAATAAATAAAAACGTAAGTCAAAGCTTAGTGAGTTCCCCCAAAGTACCACCACACAAACACATGTAATAAACGAACAAGCATGTTGGGTCCAATCAATCATCGGACTGGAATACCCATGGGCCCACAGCCATCGGGTTGGATTACCCCCTCCTAGCCTAATCAGTCATCGGACTGGAATCCCAATATACAACAGGTCCACTCAGTCATCAGACTGGAATACCAATATACAGCGAGCCCACTTAGTCATCGGACTAGAATACCCTTGGGTCCACTCAGTCATCGGACTAGAATACCCCCGGTTTGTTGACTCACGCACAAAGCAATAAAGTCTCAATCCAACACAATATGTCGACATATAACAAATAACAAACATAATCAACATACATGTAATCATGCAATTAGAGTTCAAAGGTACTCCTACAGATCTTCCGGTCTACGTATACCCGCAACTAGCATATAATCATAGAAATCTACCCTATACTCAACATATCGATGTATAGCAGGATATCAATCTAATGGTTTGGCCTTGGTTCCTTCGACTCGTAAGTATAGTGATGAAAACTCACCTCACAGTCTGAACAATAGTTGGTTAGGTTCTGACTCCGAATATCAGCTCTAACCGACACCTATTCATCCAAATGAACAATTCTCAAACACCATTTAAAATACCCAAAATACCCCTTGGTCAAAGTCAAAGCCAAACTATTCAAAGTCAACTGAGTCAACCCACCTGAGTCAACTTAACCGATTCAACCCAGAATGTGTACGCGAGGCATACTCCAAAGGTATGTAGGGCGTACTCGAGCCTTGACCACCATCGGGGTGGTTGAGCACGTACATGCTGTGTACTCAGATTATGCAGGGCGTACACCCAGTCTTCCCAAAACTCATTAAGAGCTTATTACGTTAAGCTCTTACGTTCAATTTCCAGATCCAAGGCCAAATCATCCTCAAGAGTTATAAAGTTTGCAACTTTATGACTTTTCATCTCCATTAAGTTCTTAAATCAACATCTTAATACATTAAGTCCTTCTAAAGAATGCATGGAGCAAAACCAACCATTAAGACCCCATTTTTATGACTCAAGACCCTTCTAAAGGTTTGAAAGGACGACTTTTTGGGTCAAGTGCATTCTATGCTCATGAAACACCAAATTTGGGACAAAAAAGAACCTAAAACCAAGCCCAAAACAAGATCTAAATGAAAATTTACCAAGTTCAAAACTTTATACCTCTAAGTGATACCAAATATGGGTGTGTTTATGGATCTAAACTGATTCACTCCTCCAAGATGGTCTTTACTTCCTTCCTTCTTCAAATGCACAAAACGCACACTCACAAGCATAGAAATGCTTCACAAGGTGGATTTGGGCTGCAAGGACGTTTGAAGGGATGGAGGTTGATGGAAGGAGCCAAGATTAGGAGTTAATGAAGAATAAATAGGGTCCAAACCCTAAAGATTAGGATTTAGGACTTCCCCACGTACGCCCTACGTACATAAAGTGTACGCCCAATGTATGTGGATCGACCCCAAAAATACAAAAATGGCACAAACAGCCCCTCTCATCCACAAGCCTTACATTATAAGGACCAAAATGCAATAAATCTCAATACAAGGGTCAAAGATGATAGTGTTGGATTAGTGTCTAAGTCCATAACTATTTTGGTATGTACTTGACCCGATTATGAGCATGGTCCTATTGGGTTGCCTTCAACATAGCAATATGTAGGATGAATTAAGGAGAGAAAGGTTTAATTATGATTTATTAATATATTATGAGAATAATATATTAAAGGAGAAATCATATTGTTTCATTAATATTAGTCAAGAATTAATTTTGTAGCTAAAAGAGATTAATTAAACTTAGGGGAATGGAGTCGTAAATATAAGATAATTATAATTGGGCTATGGATCACCTAATAAAATATAGGTTGGACGAATTCTATGGAAAGCCCATTAGAAATCATGCAAAGGATATGTTAAAGGAGTCCATGGGCTGCTTAGGGCTTAAGCAGCCAGATTAGGGCTTCATAGTTGTAAACCCTAATAGCCTACATGTATATAAAGGGCCCCTATGCCCCAAAAACGTGGCTAAGAGTTCCTTTTGGTTTTCTAGACATTTTGGGAAGCCTCCTATCTTCTCCTCTTCATCCAAGTTGCTTAGTGGTGTTAATAACTCCATTAGAGGTGCAACACTTGAGGCACTAAGCTTTCTAAAGCCAATCAAAGCAAGGAATTGATTTTTATTGCAATATAACAATCAAAGGTAATTACTAAACCCTTATTTCAGTTCTTATATGTTAGCTCTTGGGTTTATGGCTTTGGATATTCAATTGCATGTTCATTAGACAAACTAGATCCAAAAGCTATTAGGGTTTGCATGTACACTATAGGAATGATGTTTTGCTTAAAACCCATCAGTGGTATCATAGCCTAGGGCTGTTTGTTAGTGAATTTGATGCTTGTTTGATCTGGAAATCGAATTTTTGGCTGACTGTTTGATGAACTCGCCGAGTTTTCTCTAAGAACTCGATGAGTAGCATGACCTCAACGAGTTCCAAAGAGGACTCGACGAGTTACCTGTTCTGTTGCCGGGATTTTCAATTTTCTGGCCAGATTTTGATGGGGATAATTACCAAAACTCGTTTTTATTGCCTAAAATTGATTTTTTATGTTTGGAATGTTTATCCTTGTCAAAATTGTTGGATTTGATTAAATATGGATAATATAAGATTATTTTTAGATAAATATTTGACCTAGTAAGTTTGAAAAGTTTCAATTTTCCCCCTTTACGTTTTATAGTTTAAATTTGAACTTAAAGTTTTGTTTTTGAAATTTAAATAGTTAAACTCTAATGTTTTGAAAAGTTTCAAAACCTATCCTCATGTTTAGGAATTTAAAAGTTGATTAAAAGTTTAATTTTGAAATATTAAATACTAAAACTCTAGTAATTTGAAAAGTTCAAATCACACCCTTATGGTTTTATTAATTAATTAAAGTGTATAATTAAAAGAGATTTAATAAACCCATAAAGTTTTGGTTTACATTTAATTAAATTAAAAGTATAATTTACTAAATTAAACCACCTAGTATTTTAAAAGTGTAAAATACACCCTATACTATATATAACATTAAAAGTCTAATATTATATATATATATATATATATATATATATATATATATATATATATATATATGTATGTATGAGTAAACAGCCAGTCTTACTGTTAGTAGGCCTCATTCGTGAAGTTGGTCTATAAGGAGTGTTTAAGGAAATTGCCTATAAAATGGCGATTGAATGAGTATCCACTCTTATCCACCGCACTCTTGACTAGTGGAGGGTCGTTAGCCGAACGGGTAGGATAGGACAGAAACCTTCCATTATAAGTATAATGAAGTACAAAGTAACTAAATGCTTTTACAAATTCCCAAATCATAGTTACTTTAGGAAAAATGTGAAATTGCATGCTAATCTATGGAATTACACTTCGTACCCTTGTCAAACGTTAGTGGAGCGTGTGTGGTTAACCGGCACACTAATTTAGGGATGACATTGGTACCGAAGGGTGACTCGATGTTTGTCATAAATCAATGGAGCGTGTGTGGCTAACCGGCACATTGATTAGGTGATAGTAGCATTGGGTGCACCATGTGATTCGTATGGTTATTCACACCTTGTTTGTGATCCTTGGCATCCCAGTCACAAATAGTAGGGCATAATCGAGATTAAACATGCCATTGAGAAGTTCAATGAATCTCAAAAGATCTAGGAGTTTCAATTCATTTAAAACTTAAACTTCTTTTTCGTTTTTCATGGTGGAAATTGGTAAATCGTTATTTACCTACCTTCAAATATTCTGCAACTAGATTACGGCATCCCTCTTCTAGGTTGTAGAATATTGTGTTGGATCCTAGCCTTAATAACTCATTTGGGTGTTTTATTAAGGACTCAATCAACTTAACTTGAATTTTCTCCTGTTTTGTAGATGTCTGAATCTTACAATGGTCTTCCCAAATCCTTTGGAACAATCTTTCCAAATGAAGATGACGTTCCGAGATACGATCAAAGAAATGAGAGTCATGCTTCACTTCCTCCACCTCCTCCAATTGCTTTCCCTGATCCATAAGTTCAAAGGCTTGAAAATTTCAAGCTCGCTCAATCCGTTTTGGCAAGTAAACATGAAACTGGGAAACCTGTGTGTGCACACGTCTTAGAGATGAAGTCACACATTGATAGGTTAAGCATGTTGGGTGTCGAGATTTCAAGTGAGTTGGCTGTTGACTGGGTTCTTCAGTCAGTTGCTGAATCATATAGTGAGTTCGTTAGAGAGTACTATATGATGGATCACGACGTGACCCTCATTGATCTCACCTATTTGCTTATAGCTGTTGAATCAACAATGATTTAGCGTGCTGGTCTAGCAAATTTGTCTGGTGAATCAAACTCCCAAACTTCAATGGACACTGGCAACATTGGAAGTCCAGAAAGAACTAAATCATGACTGTCCTGTTTACCTGAGAGATCTAAGAGATGGGAGAGTCAAGACGCATGGCTCTGCTTCAAGTAAAATCCATTAACTAACTATGTAAGTTCCTATTTTTGATTCTTAATACATGATGTGATAAGATTATATTTTGATGTTTTGCAGGATCGAAGAAAAGAAAGGAAGCTTAATGAAGAAGCTGCTGAATCTGATCACGAAGAAATGGATTTCGATCGCATGGATTCAAAGATCAAATTTTTGAGTTTCTACTTTAGAGTTAGGGTAGATTGCTAAGAAATATGAAATAACATAGTTTTTCAGTTAAATTGCAATGTAAGGACAAGTTTTTCCGCAATAAAATAAAATTTGATTTTATCTTATTTATTTATCCTTGCAATGGCGTGTATGAAAAATTGATGTTTGAAGGTTTCTATTATTAGCAATAATGGATTTGATTCTTAATTATGTTATTTGTGGAAATGTCGAGAATTTACCAAATAAGGAGAGTTTCTCATCGCCCAAGTTTCAATTTGACACAAACTTGGAATCATACAACTTGGTTGCGTGATGAATGAGAAATTTCATATCTGGAAATTAGACTAATTCTTTGACAAAGTGTCAAGTGAAGGACTAGGAAATCAAGTATAGTAGGTTGTGCGTTGATTTAGTCCACCACAAGAGTGATAAAAATTATTCATCATGATTTACTAAAGTTTAGTAAATATGATTATAATTATAAGAATAAGTGTAATTCTGAGTTAATTGAAAGAGTTTCAATGAATAGCAGAACGAATAAAGAAGTATCAAGTAGGCAGAAAGATAAAAGTTACTTTATTCTAAGAAAAAGGGAGAGTACCTTTTATTTTGTTTTATGATAGGTCTTAATGATTAAGAATCATGTCTCAATTGATCCTCTAAGTGAGTCTTAGTGCAATTGCATGTCTAAGAAAAGGAATCAAGAATTATAGAAATGGTTAAAATCAAAAAGTCGATCATACTTTGTTCCAATATCAAGTCTTAGAGTCAAGATTGTGACTTGAGTGAAAAAGTCTTAAGTAGGTTTGTAACACATATCAAATGTAGAATTAGAAAAGTTCTTATTCTTGTACATTTGAAATTGGTAAGTTGTGATGTCTTGGATAAGACAAAGACCAACTAGGACCAATTTGTGAAGTGTTTTTGTCTTGATAATAACTGCACTAACTCTTGAGGTTTACAACCTATCGTGTTGACATTATTTTTTGTGCCTTTCCATTTAAGTTAATTATGCATGTGAGTTCTATGAGTTCTCATTTAAATGCATAAAGACAAAGCACCTTGATCGATGGAAAGTACATTGATATGTAAGGATAGGTTGCTAAACTACTTGGAAGACATGGTGGGCAATCGTGTCACCATAAGGCAAGAAATCAAGATTAAAAAAGTTCAGTCCATATGAGTTTGGATTTGTCGCAAACTTTGGTTTTGGCAAATTCACATGGATAGGAACTCATACACCGTAAAATCTCAGTGTCACAAGATTCCCTCCTTCATGAAAATGGCTGTGAGGAAATGCTTTCACTAAGAGAGATTTTAAGAAGATAGCAATTGTGAAAATTGTATTCTCAAATTCGATAATGGTTACGGCATCCCTTTCCATAGTTCGAATTCTGAGATCTGGCAATTAGTCTAACATTTGGGACTTATTGATATAAGTTCTCAGTTGTTTATACACACATATGAGCTATCTAAGGCAAAGGTATATAAGTTTAAGAAGCTTAGATAAAGGCTTATCGAAGCATCTGGTATTAGAACTATGAGCTTCAGAAATTCAATAGGCATTGTTTTCTAGAAGTTCAGTTGTTTTCTGAATACATGTCAAAGCTAGTGGGAGCATAAGTGTTATGCTTATATGGTAATAATCATCATGATAGTGGGAGCATAAGTGTTATGCTTGTATGATTATTATGGCAAGTATTGCAAGTTAGCAATATTAATTATAGAAAAAACAAAGATTCAATGTGCAAAGTTGCATGGGTTGAAAAGTTATTTTTTGCTATAATTAAGGGAGAGAATATTATACTTAGTTTCAAAATCTAAAGCTTAGATTGAGAAATTTTAATAAATTTAGTCAAAGGATACATAGTGGGTTCTCAAATTTTGATTATGATTACGACATCCCTCTTCATAGTTCGAATTATGAGAACATGACACATAAAATATTATGGCAGAAGATTGATAAAGTATCATATCTTTATGTAAGACATTATGCATCGTGTCCCATACGCTTCGGGTATAGGATCGATTGCAAATGCTATAATATTTGACCATTCTAAAATTTTCCAAATGTCTAGCACATTAAGTGGGAAAAAGGACTAGAATCGGTTTTGACTAAAATAATTAAACAACTATCAAAGGACGATC
Source organism: Lactuca sativa (assembly GCF_002870075.4). Classification (NCBI taxonomy): domain Eukaryota; kingdom Viridiplantae; phylum Streptophyta; class Magnoliopsida; order Asterales; family Asteraceae; genus Lactuca; species Lactuca sativa. Next base: position 70,781,342 of record NC_056625.2, on the reverse strand, counting down.
CAAAGTTTGCTGAGGATTAGTCGCTTGTGAGTAGTTGGAAGTATGGTATTAGATGGACCATATCGACATTATTATGAATAGATAAGATTCTATTAAGAAAGAGTTGTCATATGGAAAATGTGGAAATCTTTCCATATTGGGAGTTGGATATTGAGAATCTATGTCTAGATTAAAAACTTTTATGCAAGAAGGATGTTCAAAGGAATGTACTTTGAATGTGAGACTTCACGTCTATGGAATTATCTTGTAACAATTTCCGATAGAGTACTTTGTAATTTCATTGGCCAAGTCTTGGTGACTTTTATGCTACGACTTTGCGAAAGGATCGTTGCATAAAATGTTAGAATCTAGCATATTCTAGTAGTGGCAAGAACCTTGTGTTCTAACACTAATGATAAGGATTAGGAATTATGAGATGAACATCATTGAAAAAGTTTTTCAATTGATCTATTTCACAAAGTAAGGAACATAGGAAACATAGTGTGCATGCTTTGTGCATGGGACATCTATTGTTGTAATTTGAGTAATAAGTTGATTTTCTGAAACAGTAAACGATAAATAATGAATAATCAATATGGTGGTTAAATAAAAGAGTTTTATTTACTCTCACAAGTTTGGGGCCATATAGGATTAAGTATTATTATTGTGTTTCAGTTTGCATGTTTTGACTTCCAGAATAACTGGGTTATTCGAACCTCCACGATCGATCACACGTTGGAAGTAGGTATGGAAGAAGACTATCATGAATCTGGCTGTAGATTGTCGGAAGTGTTTAGACATGGCACAAGTTTGCTGCATAGTTCATGAGTGCTTTGATAAGATTAGAGTAATGGATTAAACCCACGCTCACTTGGATCACTTCATGGATTTATCACGGGTGATTAGTGAGTCGATAATATTGTATATTCTTGAAACCGAGACGTGTGAGTTGTTATTTGTTGGTCGGTTGCACATTGATAATAAGTAAACGCACCAATAACTTGGTGTTATAAAACTTATTATTGTGTGTGATTCGATCAGTGAATGCAACCGAGCATTTGAGTCGAAGTTTATCCATTCCTTTTACCCAAAGTGGGAAAAAAGAGATATCTGTGGGCCTCTCGATGATTTAGTGATGACACCTAAGCGCTTGGCCAAGTCGGGACTAAGTTGATGTGTTTAATTGTAGTCTATTGTCAGTCGTCATAAATCGGAAGTCGGGAAACAGTATATAGAGAATGATTGAAACTCATGTCTTGTGTCTATACGATATCTTGAGAATGGAGGAATATATGATGCCTTATCTAAGGGACACGCGTATCTGATAAGATCAGAGTTGACAGCGGCTTTTGAAAGCTACGCTTGCTGATCAGGATCTGAAGTCATATGGAAAATAGTTATTAGACTTATCCAAGTGGGAGACTGTTGGATTAGTGTCTAAGTCCATAACTATTTTGGTATGTACTTGACCCGATTATGAGCATGGTCCTTTTGGATTGCCTTCACCATAGCAATATGTAGGATGAATTAAGGAGAGAAAGATTTAATTATGATTTATTAATATATTATGAGAATAATATATTAAAGGAGAAATCATATTGTTTAATTAATATTAGTCAAGAATTAATTTTGTGGCTAAAAGAGATTAATTAAACTTAGGGGACTGGAGTTGTAATTATAAGATAATTATAATTGGGCTATGGATCACCTAAGAAACTATAGGTTGAACGAATTCTATGGGAAGCCCATTAGAAATCGTCCAAAGGATATGTTAAAGGAGTCCATGGGCTGCTTAGGGCTTAAGCAGCCAGAATAGGGTTTCATAGTTGTAAACCCTAATAGCCTACATGTATATAAAGGGCCCCTATGCCCCGAAAACGTGGCTAAGAGTTCCTTTAGGGTTTCTAGACGTTTTGGGCAGCCTCCTCTCTTCTCCTCTTCATCCAAGTTGCTTAGTGGTGTTTGTGACTCCATTAGAGGTGCAACACTTGAGGTACTAAGCTTCTTAAAGCCAATCAAAGCAAGGAATTGATTGTTATTGCAATATAACAATCAAAGGTAATTACTAAACCCTTATTTCAGTTCTTATATGTTATATCTAGGGTTTATGTCTTTGGATATTCAATTGTATGTTCATTAGACAAACTAGATCCAAAAGCTATTAGGGTTTGCATGTACACCATAGGAATGATGTTTTGCTTAAAACCCATCAGATAGTACCTCAAAACAAGATGTTACACTATAGAGTTTATATCCTATAGATTTTGAGTTTAGATCATTTTATTTAATGTTTCCTATACCTATTGATTGATCCAATGAAGCTCGAAACCCATAAAAATACGCATCTTTAGTGGGTGCCATGACGTGGCAGTATAGTGGCCACGACGTTGCAACCGTTTAATGATAAACCCTAATTTCGGGATTTATACCCCTATTTAAGGGATATGATGTGTAGGGTTTCCCACCCTCAGCCTTTAACACTCCCCCTCAGCCTCCAAAGCAAACCGTAGCCTCCATTGTTAACTTTTGAGCTTTTGTGGTGTTTGGTGGTGTCTTGAAGAAGAAGAAGGAGACCCTTGAAGCTTTATTTCAGCAAGCAACTCTCCTCATCCTCTCTGTGCACATTTTTGGACGCTTGTAAATCCTTAATATGTAAGATTTATGACTCCATGTGTAACGACCAAAAATTTCAACCAATTTAAAATTTTTCGAAAACAACCCAATTCCATTAAAGTTATTACAAAAAGGTTTTCAGTACAATTTATTTTAAGTATTCCCAGAATCTCATCACAATACAAACACGAGGAGCGGTACAATCACGCCTTCGCCTTGCCACGGTCTCCTGAAGAACCTGAAAAACATTAAACCACAACTATAAGCCCGAAAGCTTAGTGAGATATCCCCAAAATACCAACCACATATACCAAACACGCATAACATGCCATACATATCTAATCACAGAACAACCATGCACTTCGGGTCTACTGTGGGACTGGTCCGCCGCACCGGCCAACAGTCTACCTGGTCCACCCTCCGAATCTACTCATATACCTCGAGTCTACAGTGTGATTGGTCCGCCCGCACCGGGCCTTCAATCCACCTGGCCCACTCTCTGAGTCTACAGTATGACTGGTCCGCCGCACCGGGCCTTCAGTCGCCCTGGTCCACTCTCCGAGCCTCGGCACGTCTGGTCCGCCCTCTTGGGCCTACAGCCTATCCGGACTGCTCGTTGGGCCTTCGGGACAACCGGTCTGCCCTGGGTATCTTGTCCTACAGCACAAAGCAGGACCCCCTCAACCCAACTCCAGTCCAAACAACCATGTGCACATAAACATACAATCATATAGCAATTCACAGTCAAGAAGCAGATCAAACAGATCACATAACATATCATCATCCTAACCAGGATACTGACCTAACCGATCACTAGCATAGCATCACCCTATCTCTCAGGATACTGATCTCAACCAGGTCTCTAACATATACCATCCTAGCTACCAGGATGCAACCATATCAAGCAATAACATAACAATAAATACCCGGATCTCAATCCGATATGGGTCGGCCTTGGTGCCTTAGACCCTGTTGATATAGTGAGGATAACTCACCTCGAAACTGTCGACTGAACAGATAACCCAAGATGCTCCGATCACTGATATGATCTCCACGACTGGACAATCACCAAGGCACTGAACTCAAAACAATATCCAACAATTACTAAAATGCCCCTGGAAACCACTGGTCAACCCTTGGTCAAGGACAAGGTCAAAGTCGACCCCTGACTGACTCTACTCGCCGAGTCAACCCGATGACTCGCCGAGTCCCCATGCTCAGCATTCCTTCAATCTGCGACCCCACTCACCGAGTCACCCCGAGACTCGCCGAGTCCAACAACTCTGAGTCCACACTCACACAACTCACCGAGTCATCCCTTGACTCACCGATTCACGGCTCAACCAGAAAAGATTGGGACTCTTCGACAAGACTCGTCGAGTCCAAGAACAGACTCGCTGAGTCTGAGGCTATATTCAACCTACTCGTCGAGTTGTTCTTACAACTCGCCGAGTTCCAGACCATCTTCATCCAGCTCGCCGAGTTGTTCTTCCAACTCGTCGAGTTCCAGCTCATCTTCAAGCAACTCGCCGAGTCTACCCATGTGACTCGCCGAGTACCACCGGTCTGAATCCATACAGAAGCATTCTAGGCCATGCAATTGATCCAAAATGTAGATCTAGCCTCCTACAACCCATCCATCACGTAAAGTGGCAAACTTTACGTGAATCCAAAGAGATCTAGGCCTTTTACACTTTAGGGATAGGGTTTGGGACATGATGGCTTCACTAAACACTCAAACACAGGGACTTTAATGCACTCTAGACCCTCTCCCTACCAGATCTGAGGTAGAAACCTCAGATCTATCCTTCAATCCCAAGATACCACAAGCCAAACCTCTCACCCATTCCAAAAATGAAGAATCTATATGAGTAACAGCCCAAGAAGGAGATAATACCTCAAAATAACGCCCCAACAGCAAGGAAACTTGAATCCAAGCAAAGCCCCTTGCTCCAAGCCTCATACCCTTCAAGATTTCCTCAACAATTGCTTCTCCAAGCTTCCAAATGCAACTTGATCTACTCACACACGAAGGTTAGGGTTTCTGGACTTAAGAGAGAGTAGAGAGGCTGGGGGAAAGGATGTTATGTTCTTTATATAGGGTTCAACCTCCGGATTAGGGTTTTCTCCACTCAGCGCCTACTCGCCGAGTCCAGCCACTCCTCGAGTCGATCACTTAACACGCGACCCATTCGCAACCCTACTTGCCGAGTCCACCCATGGACTCGCCGAGTTCCCTTTTTCAATTTATTCTTTTAGCCCTTCAACTCTACTCTTGATATTTCGGGATGTTACACCATGTGTTTAGATCTAGTTTTTATTGTGTTTTTCTTCATGTTGAGGCTAGTTTGAATTTTTGGGTTCCATAAAGTTGCCAACTTTATGGACCTCCGAGTCCCTTTATAGTTGAGGGTGATGGATCTAAAGTTTGATAGAGTTTTGAACTCTTGCATGAGATCTTGGCCTCATTTTCCACCATTTGGACCTAGCTTGAGCTCAATACATGCATGTCTATAGAGCTGTGATTTTTATGATCTTTTGGGAGTATGAAAGCATTCTAGAAAGTTAGATGAGTGGGGAAAAGGATTAAGAACCTAATAGATTAAGATGTTCTGGATAGTTCCTACAACATAGAGGATTAGTCGTCATGTCGTCGCGATTGACATAATCTCGGCTATTTTTTCCTATTATCCCCATGACGTGGCATAAGCTTGTCGACATCGTGGCGACTAGCTAGATTTGACCGTTGACTTTTACCAATTTTGACTTTAGGTAAATTTGAGTATTTTGTGCATTAGATTGAGACATGGTCCTTGTTTTTTGTATAGGTGACCTGTACAGCCAGTTATTAGTTCTGTGATCATTACTACTATCTTTTAGACTGCGAGGTGAGTTTTTCACTATAATCGTGGACCAAAAGCACCAATGTCATCCCACTAGATTGTGTTATGTATCCTTGTGTATAGGATATTGCTATGCTTTAGTGATCTGTTGTAGATCTATATGATTACCTGTATTGCTGGTTATTGTATATCTGTTACATATGTCGACATAGTGAGGTTGGGTTGAGGCGGTACGACTTTGTGCTGTAGGCCAACAAACGTAGGGGTAATCCGGTAGGGAAACTGTGGGCCAAGGGAAATCTATTCAGGAAATTGTGGGCCAAGGGAAATCCATTCGGGAGACTGTGGGCCCAGGGGCAATCCGGTTTTATATTGTCGGCATGGTGTGCATGCATTTTTTATGTGTTGTTGTGTGGGGTATTTTGGGGGAACTCACTCATATTTGGCTTATATTTGTTAATTTCAATGTTTCAGGTACTTTTGATGATCAGGGCATCCTCCTATGGTCTTATGTTTTGAGAGATTGACTTGATACTCTGATTTTATTGGATACGATTTGAAAACATTGGTTGTTCATTCATGGATTTTATGGAAATGTTTTCATAAAAAAATTCTCATGGTTTTTGGGATGTTACAAGTTGGTATCAGAGCCATGGTTTGAAAGAATTGGATGGCATGTCCATGATGGTGTGGAAGCATGTCTGTTACGGTGTGGTAACCGGTTCTGGTCGGGATCTAGTAGAATGACTATGGCGTGGCCATTGGTTGGCCACGACGTGGAAGGTCGCTGGAGATGACTTTGACTGGTTACTTTTGACTTGGGTTGAATTTTAGTTAAATGGCTAGTTTTAGAAGGTAGACTAAGAGTTTACCTTTTATGATTCATTGGGAGGTGTGTAGCATTCACATTTCGATCGTGTGAGCCTGTTACCTGTTGTCTACATTCGTCGGGTGAGTCTTTTCACTATACTATGTATGATGCTAGTTGTCTTTGTGACATTTGCATGGAAGACCAGGTTTTGGACCCTAGCGTTTGTATGAAAGACCAGGTTTTGGCCCCTGACATTTTTATGGAAGACCAGGGTTTGGCCCCTGGCAACTGTATGGAAGACCAAGATTCGGGCCCTAACACTTATACAAGTAAAGACCATGATTTGGCCCATGGTAGGAAATAATACTATAATTTGGTCCATAACATCAGTTTGGGGTTGGAATAGTCCCATTATGTTAAGTATGGTATGTGGTATTTTGGGGAACTCACTCAGATTTATGATTACAATTTTGTGGTTTAAATGGTTTAGGTACTTCCTGTTCGAAAGGGAAGGTCACGACTTAATTAGACAGCACCCCCCAGAGATTTATTTTGTACTATCTATTTGATACACTCTGATGATTTGAGAATTTTTACATACATTGATTGGTCTACAAAAATGGTTGTATGGTTTTTGGTGGTTTAAAATTCAAAACGTTTACTTAGTATTTTTGTGACATTACATTGTTCGTAGTAGGCTTCGAGTTTGGCAGTTGTCCTTGGTTATTGGAAGTCCGAATGTCGGAGCAACATTGTTCAAGTTCTCCAAGTGTGACCTCGTGCCTACATAGACTTAGGCTGGGATTTCACATCTAAAGGTTTGATAATTCGGGTCGATATGATCATCATTCTAATAAGCATTTCTGGATAATTTTGGGATTTTTTCCAAGTTTGGAAGTTGTATCGGGTTAATTGCGCATTGGTGGGATCTGGTCAGTTTCATTTAATGCATGGGTCTTGTTTCGGTTGTTCAAGAGAATGTTTTCATTAATGGTGGAGTTTCGTCATATTGTTAGACCCGCTGGTACTTTACCCCTCGGGTAAGGTTGTAATGAATAAGGAATGAAAGAGGTCAAGGGTTGGTTTCTTGCTCTCTTTGGGGGTGTGTATTGTGGTAGTTCATCTAATACGGTTATGAGGATTTCAAGTGGATTGAATAAGACATCCTGAGGACTCTTGGGCTGACCTTTTGGCGTGGTTCTCGTCTAATTTATTGCTTCTAGTTTGGAACAAGCATTGAACTGTCTAACTTATTTTCTAGTAAAGTGCAACCATTTTGTTACCTAGTGTTGCATCGGTAGCAGTCTAGACTACGGTGGGATTGTGTGTGTTGTTGTATCGAACCAAATTTTCAAGTCCAAAAATTTCATTTTAAGTAACTGTCTCATAAAAACATTCATAAGGAAATACTGTGGAATCACATCATCTCATAAAACATTGTATCATGTCTGGAAACCCAAGTCATAAAAATAGTAACATGTCAGAGTACAATCCCAGAATATCCATAGTGTGGAAAAAAATGAGTGTGTGTATGATGTGCCGCTACCGCTCCAGCTCCTTCCCCTTCACTGAAGAGGTACCTGAAACCAAAATTGTAAACTGTAAGCACGAAGCTTAGTGAGTTCCTCATCGTACCGCATACCATACAATCACATAACATACACATACTGTCAGGCATATGAGGGTGCCCGACCTTCCCCTTCGGTCCTCTCGAACGAATGCTGCCTAGCATACCTGGGTGTTGGCCTCCCCTTCGGTCCTCTCGACCGAATACTGCCTAGCATATCTGGGTGTTGGCCTCCCTAGCGGTACTCTCGACCGGATACTGCCTAGCATACTTGGGTGCTCGCCTCCCCTCCGGTCCTCTCAACCGGATGCTGGGAACTATTTCACCCCTCTACTACTACCACATAGCATGTAACACATAACCATATTCTATCTAGTATGACCGGGTATGACCACCCCCTTTGGCCCTATCGACCGGTAACCTTGGGGACTATCTCCCATACTTCTACTAGCATCTAATATCATATCATACTAGCTCATAACATATCATGTAGTAGCAAACCTAGATGAATATCACAAAGACAATCATCTAACATACAACTCCTACTGGTGGGCCGGCATTGTGGTCGTAGACCCACCGTTATTGGAAGGTAACTCACCTCGCACTAGTAGTTGCTGATGATCTGAGCAGGGAAACTCTGCCTGCTGCTGCTGCTCCGGAACTCCTCCGACTATAATTCCCACAAAACACTCAGTCATAATCTGATAACTACACAAAGGGTAAAATGACCATTTTATCCCTGCTCAAGTCAAAGTCAAGTCAAGGTCAATTTCCAGCTGACCCGACTTGCCGAGTTGGGCCGTCAACTCATCGAGTCCCTAACCCTTTACTCGTCCTTATCCACAACTCTACTCGTCAAGTTTAGCAACGACTCGACGAGTTCCCCTTCTATGTGATCATCGAATGAACCTTCATCTAATTCGCCGAGTTGTATGAACAACTCGTCGAGCTCACCTTCATCTGATAAACAAGTCTTGTCCTTGACTCTCCGAGTTGTATGAACAACTCGTCGAGTTCATCTTCAACTATTAGGAGATTGCCTTGGAGTCGCCGAGTTTGTTCTAGCACTCGTCGAGTCCCATGAACTCCACGTCTAAGGCTAAGTCCAATACGTTGGGTCACTCTTTCTGACCTTCTACAACCCTTGTAACACCCAATTGAGGTCTTATGACCTTCAACAGATATGGTACTTTATGCCTTGGACTTGTCAAGTCCCAAGAACGGACTCGCCGAGTCAATAGTGTCCATGCCCTATTTCCTCAATTTCTGATGTACAACCTTTGACCAAATGATAGATCCAAGCCCCTAAGCTCGATCTAGCACGTAAAGTTACGAACTTTACGTGCATGCATGGGACTTTTGAGCCTAAAAGGCTCTAAAATGGCTCTTATGTTGCATGGGACCTTCCTTGAGTGCAAAAGCAACCCAAATCTGCCTTGTGACTCTTCCCAAGACTTAGATCCAAGGTCTTGACCCCCAACCATGTTTGCAAACATGGTTGGCCACCTCATATGGCTTAAAAAGCCCTAAATCTTCCCCAAAAAGGGATCTAACAAATGAACAAGCAAGGTATAGACTTTACACCTTTCAAAGACTGAAAATGATGCACCAAACCCGAATCCTTCAGTCTCCTCTTGATCCTTCTATGCTCTTCCTTCTTCTTTGTGAACAAAACTACCAAAATCACCACAAAAGCCTTAGATCTTGCACAAAAACACTAAGGGTTTGCTATGGAGGGTTTCTGGGAGCAATAGGGACGAGTGGTGGCTGAAAGAGATGATTAAATAGGGTCCAAACCCTCAGATTAGGGTTTTTGTCCAATCAGAGCCTACTCGTCGAGTCCGGGACCCGACTCGACAAGTCCAATACTTAAATACCGCGACCCATCCCGCTTCTACTCGGCGAGTTGGTCCTTCAACTCGCCGAGTCCCAGGCAAAAAACGCAAAACACTTAAATAAATTACATACCAAGAACCAGGTGCTACAGTTGTAGATTTGTATGGATCGAGTTTCGTTTGGAAGATGTTGGAGGGATGTTGATTGGGTTCTTACGGGTCAGTAGGATGATGTTCATGTGCTTATAGGCCCACCGAGGTGCTGGTCGTGAGTCTTTATGTTGTGATTAGACGTTGGCAAAATCGGTGTTGAACTGTGAGATTCCCATTCCAATGATTGTACAGTGTCACGACATATCGTGAATAATTATGGAGGCTATTTATGTGAGGTTGACCCGATAGTTATGTAGTGGAGACTCGTCTGTTCGGTTTGCTAGTCGTTTGGCATAGTTGAGTGTTTGAGTGGTATGGAAATACTACTGGTGGCTCGATAGAAAATAAGTTTTAGTCAGGTATAGGTAGAATGTAACGTCCCAAAAATTAAGTCCAAAAATTTTGATTTTTATATTAATAAAACCATTATCCAAGACATAATCATAAAACCATAGTAAAATCAGAGCATGTCAATTAACATCCAAATACATTAGATTTATGTAAAATATGGAACCATGGGGTGTGTGCAATGTAGTCATCTCGAGCACTTCCCCCTTTAAACCAGAAGTACCTGAAACATAAACTGAAAACCATAAGGACAAACCTTAGTGAGTTCCCCAAAATACCACATACCATACATATCAAACATATAATGGTCCCCGCTCGTCATCGGACCCCGCTCAGAACAGATATGTCAGTAATCAGGTCCCGTCTGGCTTCAGGTCGTGCCCGATATACATGCAAACACATAAATACATGAAAGAATCACAAAGACAAATAGCATACAATATAGTCATCAGGCCCCACCCGACATCGGGACCCACCTGATATATATCAGATAACAAACATGAAAGAGTCACGTAGACCACTAGCATCCTAATCATATCAAAACATGGGCTAGCATTGGTGCCTTCGACTCGCCAAACACTATTAGGAAACTCACCTCAAGCTGCTGAATCTCTCAAATAAAATCTCGGTCTGCTAATCCGGAAAACCCCTGTAGGGTCCGATGGGTGTTGCGTCTTGGGCTCGTTCCTTAGTCCGTTTTTGTATCCGGATTGGGCCAGTCCATCCGTGATTTATTTCTAGGGTTTAGTATTTATAGATGCTTGCATGCATCTTTGTACGTAAGATTGGAAGTCGATCATTCATAGATTTTTTACTATTTTATCGTTTGTAACCCTAATAGCCTCTACAGCGGAAGTTCTTTGTCGAGCTCTGCTGAGGCTTGAATCTATTGAATCATTCGACATATTTTGATTCACTCTTGTGTTTGATTTTTCTGTTTATGCCTTTGTGATTAACTTTTTTAAAGATCTAAACGATCAAAGAGTTTCTTAACTCATCAATTGGTATCAGAGCAGGAGACTGTGTAATTCATACACATCTCTTCTGTGAAAGAAGTGATTAGGGTTTATTCTGCATTCATTGATATTTATTGAGCCGTCACTCCATAATTGACGTATCTCATTATTTATTCATCTTGCCCTAATTTTACGTATTACAAAGTCTAATCTTATAACAGGTTAAACGATCAAGCATGGACGATTCTCAATCTAATCCTATTAACATTTCAAACAGTATAGGATCTACAACCAAGATTCCAATTCTCTACACTCAAGATTACAAAGTGTGGACGCACCACTTTGAAGACTATGTCATTGGATCTGAAGACAATGAGTATCTGATATGGGAAGCTATTATATCTGGCCCATTTGCTCATTCAGGAACATCTAGAATCATTAAAACTCAAAAGGAATACAATGATTTATTAAAAGACATGAAAGATGTTGCTCGGGACGAAAAGGAGAAGTTTCAATGCAACATTAAGGCATTGAGACTAATTCGATTCGCTCTTCAATCCGACACGTTTAGATCGGTGAGTTCTTGCAGTACAGCAAAGCAAATCTGGGATCGGCTGCGAGAGCTGTATTCCACAGATGAAGATCTGGAGCACTCAATTCAGACCTCACTTCTCTCTGAATGTGGAGAGTTCAAGCAGAACCTAGAGGAAGTTGTTACACAGACATTTGATCACTTTAATCATCTTCTCAGCAAGATGATCAAACATGATATTGAAAGGAAACTCATCGAACAAAAGGTCACTTTCCTGAATGGCCTAAGATCCGAATGGAGAGCTGTTGTGTCAACGGCTAAAGCACACGAGCAATTCAAATCGCACTCGCTGGCGAAACTAGTGGGGATTCTGAAATCCCAGGAAAAGACAGTATTGCAAGAGAAAAGCGTGGTTTCAAATCTGGGTTCCTTGGTGCTTCTGTCCAAAGGTAAGAGTACAGCAGAAGACGAAGAGGATCTGGGAGATCACGATTTGACAACTGAAGACTATGCTATGATGGTGTCAAATCCCAGAAGGTTCATTAAGAAAAAGTTCCCTACCAACAAAAATCGTAATTGGCAAGGAAGCTACAGCTCTGAAAAGGTGAAAGAGGAGCCCAAGGTTGAAGAATCGAAGAAGGTGAATGGTGTTAGTTGCTTTTACTGTGGTGGGAAAAATCACTACGCAAAAGATTGTGTGCTGAAAAAGATGGCAGAGAAAGATGAAGAGAAGGATGAAGAAGCTAGTCTCCTAAAAGGACTGGAGGAGATTAAGAGAAAGAAAGTTGTTGCTAATCCCTCTATGAATGCTCTTATTGTGCAGGGTTCGGTAGATGATGATGAGTTCGGTGGCGTGCAGGTGTGGTCGACTGACTCAGAAGACGATGAAGTAAGAAAGCCTTCTCATGGAAAGGCTTATGTTGCAAAGAATGGTGAAACTGATGGAAAATGTCTATTGGTGACCGATGTATCTCAGATGAGGGGATACAACACTAATGGTGGAAACCAAGAGGCTAAGGAGCGAGAGGTCTTGTGCTTTACAGCAAAACCTATCAGTGTACAGATCAGTGAGCTCGATGAACTGATCAAGAAGGTACAATCTATTTTTGTTTCATTTAAAATCCCTCAAAAATCATATGAAAAGGAATTAAATAACTTGAATTCAAGAATCTCAAATCTAGATAGTTGTTTAACTCAAACACGGGTCACAAATTCTAATCTAACTGACCAAATAAGCAGGGTGTCATCCAAGAGTGAAGAGCGGAGGATTTGGATAGAGCAGAAAGAGTTGGAGCTGATTAAGTCTAGGGATGAAAACATTTATTTGCAAAGAGACAATCTCAAATTATTAAAACAAAGGAATGTTTTTTGTTTGATTGCCAAAAGGCTTTATGCTAACATTACTCAATTGCATTTAAATTGTGAAATAGGACAGAAGATACATCGCATGATTTTGCCTTTCCTTGAGTTTAAGGAAGATGAAATCGATGCCGAAGCATACAACTATGAAAGTATTGTATCTTCTAACGATGTCAATCCTACTTATATGTATGGTCTGGACAAAATTGAATCTTTTATTAAGTCCAAAGACCATAAGGACATGCTTAAAAATCTTTTGGATGAAAATGATAAGTTGAAACTCAGGGCCGAAACCATACAAAAATTTGACTCATTGAGTGCCAAATTGAGTTCAGAAAATAAAATTGATGTTGAAAATGCATCTGAACTTAATGAGGACGATGACATAAATGAAATTTCTGTATAGGATGTTGTTGATTGTTCTGAGTTCGTCAGGAGCGAACCTGAAAACCACAAAAACTTGATTTCTGAAAATTCTGTGGAATTTGCTCGTTTGTCCAAAACTAAGTCCCCGATCCTTAAAGAAAAGGCAGTCGTGTTTCAGATGGTTAGAACAACTCCTAATCAGGTGTACATGGTCATAGGAGTAACCGAACATCAGACAGCCGAACTCACTACCATAGTGAACGAAGATAATGCAGATGGTTGTGATGAGTTTTTCTGGTATGCACCAATAGACAACGCAGACGAAACAGTCGGTCTGTCGGAGCGAACATCATGGAAGACCAAAGGTAGATATGTGCCCGAACCTCTGAATAAGCCTAACAACTTCGACGTTCCAAGTTCAAGTGGCACAAAAGAGATTCCAGTGGAAGAAGTCACCTCAACAAGCGAAACCTCTTCCATGAAGAGTGAACCTGTTGCGAAGAATTTGAAACAAAAGGCAAATATCCACAAACAACCGAAACAGGTGACAAATCAAAAGCAGCAGAGAAACTTGAGATACAAGAAAAATCTCTCTGAGCGAAAGCAGTTTTGGCGCTCCCAAAATCCTCACTACACTCACTTTGACAAAAATTCTAAGTCAAAAGGAGAAGAAAACAAGAGTCAAAGGAAATTCGAATCTCCAATTCAAAATAACTAGAGGAAGACTTTCGGGCCACAGGAAGAACAGAACCAAAAGGATAGGTTCGGTCCCGAAAGCAACAACAACAACCGAAAAGCTAGTTTCGGTCAGTCAAACAACAACAGGCAAATACCTGATTTTAGCCCGTCAACCTTTTACAATAAAAGACCCAATTTCGGACCACCAACCTACAACACCCAAAAATCAAGCTTCGGTTCATCATCAATCAGCAACCGAACGTCTAGGTTCGGTCCCTCAAATGACCACAACCGAAAGGGTCATTCTGAATCTCAAGTCAGGAAAAATTCTCATTCTAATTTCTTTTCCTCTAATTCTTCTCGTTCTCAATCTTCTTCTAAGCCTAATTCTGATCCTACACTAAATTCAAGATCATCAAAGGACTTGAAAGGAAAAAGGAAAATTTCCTCAGCTGATGAAGACCGAAAGCAGGCTAAAGTCCAAACACCATAACCTAAAGCTAATACACCTGCATCTATATCTAATAAAATCAAAGTGTTTACTATTAAAAGAAAAGATGAAACAACCTTAATTAAATGAACATATCTTGTTAATGTTTCTCTTACTATTCCTGTTTCTGTAAAAGGCTCGCATGGACCCAAGAAAACTTTAGGTTCCTAAATCTGCTTAATTTTTGCAGGTTATAAGTGATGAGCAGTTTGACGAAGAATGGTACATAGACAGTGGCTGCTCGCGTCACATGACAGGAAGGAATGAAGAACTAAGGGAGTTTCGGTCTCTTCAAAACGATGGCAATGTCAAGTTCGGTAACAACTCTTATGGAACGATAAAGGGTTATCGGATGATAACAAATGGAGATTTTACAATCAGAAAGGTGGCGTATGTAGAGGGGTTGCAGCATAACCTCATCAGTGTGTCTCAACTGGTGGGAGGAACCAGTCTCAAAGTCTCGTTCGATGACGAAGGTTCAGAAATTATAGAGAAGAAATCTAACAAAGTCATTCTCAAATCATATCGAAAAGGTGAAATGTTTCCTCTGAATCTTAGACCAATCAAAGGGAATCCAGCAATATGTCTTTTATCCAAAGCTCACTCAGACGAAAGTTGGTTGTGGCACCGAAGGCTTTCACATCTCAACTTCAAAGACATCAACAAGCTTATCACCGGAGGTCATGTTCGGGGTCTTCCATTGCTCAAATTCGATCGTGAACACTTGTGTGCTGCATGCGAAATGGGGAAACAAAGTCGTCAAAGTCATCCAACGATCATTAACACGAAAGTTGTTGAACCACTTGAGTTGCTTCACATCGACTTATGTGGCTCATCATCAATCGAGAGCGTTGGCGGTAACAAGTATATCCTTGTTATTGTTGATGACTTCTCACGTTTTACTTGGGTATTCTTTTTAAAGCACAAATCTGAGGCGACTCCCAAACTAAAAATCTTTATCAAGCAGGTCGAAGTGCAACTGAGGAAAGTCGTTCGAAACATTAGGAGCGACAATGGACTGGAATTCAAGAACAAAGAATTCGAAGACTTCATGGCAGAAAAAGGGAACAGTCACAACTTCTCAGCCCCTTATACACCTCAACAGAATGGAATTGTCGAAAGGTGAAA
This sequence comes from Lactuca sativa, assembly GCF_002870075.4. Lineage (NCBI taxonomy): Eukaryota > Viridiplantae > Streptophyta > Magnoliopsida > Asterales > Asteraceae > Lactuca > Lactuca sativa. Next base: position 70,765,684 of record NC_056625.2, on the reverse strand, counting down.
CCGATCCTTGTGTGAGGCGGCCCGAACCATGATAAGTTTTGCCTCTCTTCCCTTATATTTATGGGCTGACGCCATTGCTGCAACATGTTTTACTCAGAATAGGTCTTATCTCAACAAACGTTTCTCTTTCACTCCTTATGAGATAATCAACAACAGGAAGCCGAATGTCAAATTCTTCCATGTGTTCGGTTCCAGGTGCTTCATCTTCAACTCCAAACAACATCGCAAGAAGTTTGACGTCAAAGCTGATGAAGGAATCTTTCTGGGATATTCTCTTACTTCAAAGGCTTACAGGGTTATGAATAAGCGTTCAAAAAGAATTGCAGAAACCTACTATGTGACGTTCGATGACAATTATGTCAAGAAGTTGAAGTCCACTGAATAAACAATAGGAGAGATTTTCTCTCAAACAGGTCAAGTGAGAGCCTCTATTGCCAATCTCTTTGACCAGTTCATGGATCTATTTGATGAACCTGAGAAAGCAGCTCACTCTGAAGCCACGGTAGCAGATAACAAGATTGATCACCTTAAGAAGATCATCAAAGATGCAGCCAAACAAATGGGAGCGGAAGAACCAGTTTGAAAACAACCTCCCCAGAGCGGTACTTCGGTCGAGGGGGAGAATCTATCCTCTTCAAATAAGCAGGACTCACATATTCAGGGGGAGAATCCAATTTTTGACACACCCGAAAGCCACTCTGCACCCGAAAGTCCAGTAACACCTGAAAGTCCAGTGACAACCGAAAGCCTGGATCAACCCGAAAGCCCGGTTGAAGAAAGATTTCTTAGGTCATCATCTGTCGAGGGGGAGAATTCTGATATGCTCTATGACGATGACATTCAATCAGAGTTGGAAGAAATGGTAAATGCCGAATTGGATCCATCCTATGATCCAAACTATCCTCCACTCACCAAATGGACCAGAGATCATCTTGTATCTCAAATAGTGGTGACACATCAGAGAAAGTTCTAACTCATTCACAACTGAAGGCAGAACAAGCTGCTTTGTTCTCCAAATTAGAGCTCTGCATGTTTAATTCTTTCGTGTCTAAAATTGAGCCGAAGACCGTCAATATTGCTCTTGATCACTCTGATTGGGTCCAGGCAATGCAAGACAAACTCAATGAGTTTGATAGAAATAAGGTCTGGCGTCTCATTCCAACACCGAAAGATGCCTCAGTCGTCGGTCTTAAATGGGTTTTCAGGAACAAAATGGACAAGGAGGGGAATGTAATCCGGAATAAGGCTCGGCTAGTGGTGAAAGGTTACTGCCAGAAAGAAGGAATCGATTATGAAGAGACATTTGCTCTAGTAGCAAGGCTGGAATCTGTTCGAATATTTCTTGCCTATGCTGCACACAAGAATTTCGAGGTCTACCAAATGGATGTGAAGTGCGCTTTTCTGAATGGGGAACTTGAAGAGACGGTGTACGTAGAACAACCTACTGGTTTCATGAATGAAAAATATCCAAATCACTGCTACATCTTAGATAAGGCAGTTTACGGTCTGAAACAAACACCTAGGGCATGGTATGAAACACTAACTAAGTTTTTAAACATGTCTAAATTATAACAAGGTTCGATTGATCCAACCTTCTTTCGTAAAAAGGAAGGTAACCACCTTATGATAGTTCAGATCTATGTCGATGATATCATCTTTGGCTCAACGAATCCTAGCTTAACAGCTGAATTCAGAAAGTTGATGGAGACAAAAATTGAAATGAGCTCAATGGGTCCGATTAACTTTTTCCTTGGTTTAAATATTAGACAGGGACCCGAAGGCATCTTTATCAACCAGGAAGCATATACTAAGACTCTTCTTGCCAAGTTCGGCATGATGGGAGATTCAAAAGTTAAAGTCCCTATGGCGTTCGGAACCAAGCTCACACCATCATTGGAAAAACAGACAGTTGACATAACGCTATATCGCCAAATGATTGGTTCCCTGATGTACCTCACAACTAGCAGGCCTGATATAATGTTTTCTGTGTGCTATTGTGCCAGGTTTCAAGAAAACCCTCGTGAACCACATATGCTGGCAGTGAAGAATATACTCCGGTATTTGAAGCGAACCACCTCTCTCGTTTTCTGGTATCCTTCAAACTCAGGTTTCTTTGTTCAAGCCTACTCAGATGCAGACCTTGGAGGATGTGGATTAGACAGGAAAAGCACTACAGGAGGCTGTCAATTCCTCGATGGGAAGTTGGTGAGCTGGCAATCTAAGAACCAAGCGTGTGTTTCTCTGTCTACAGCCGAAGCAGAGTACATTGCAGCTGCCTCCTGCACATCTCAAGTGATTTGGATCCAAAGCCAACTCAGGGACTATGGAATCAATATGAAAAAGATCCCTCTATATTGCGACTCTAAAAGTGCAATAAGGATCTGTCATAACCCTGTGCAACACTCCAAAACCAAACATATTGCAGTGCGGTATCACTTTATTAAGGATCATGTGGAAGACGGAAACGTAGAGATTCACTTTGTTCGAACCATTGATCAACTGGCTGACATCTTCACCAAAGCCCTTCCTGAAGCAAGTTTTAATAAAATTCTGCAAGGCCTAGGTATGATGGAATCAGAGTCGGTACCAAAAATACATTCTCATAACTAAATGTTGGAAGTGAAATGAACTAAACGCTCGGTCTATTTCGGGTTCGGTTCACATGGGAACCGAAATGAACCGAGCGTTCGGTCTATTTCGGGTTCGGTCCCATCGCACTTATTTTCTCATATCTAAAAAAGGTGATATCTTTGGTTGTATACTCTTGTACAAATGTTTTTTCAAAAATCCAAAAAAAAAAATTCTCGAACCGAAATGAACCGAGCGTTCGGTCTATTTCGGGTTCGGTTCCAAATTTTTTTATTTTGGTTTGTTTTGTTTCTCTCTTTACAAAATTCTCAAAAATTCCAAAAATATTTTCTTTTTCTTTTTGTCTCTTCTTTTGTTTATATTAATAGTCTACAGATTATCGATGGGGCAGGTATCATTCTCACTCTTTTTACTAGCTAAGTGTCCCTAGAAGCATGCTGCTGCATGTTGTCCAAAGCCTCGACTGATTTTGAATAAAGCCTTATTGACTTGGTATATACAAACCTTGTCTTCCCAATTAGGCTGCTAAATTTATTCTAATCATGAGCTACCTTACTCCTTTCTCATATGAGTTAATAGTTTTCTGCTTAGTCACTAATTTTATAGCAGAGGTACTTTGGTTTCCTTACACCATCTCAAACATTTTTCTCCATCATATTCTATTCATAAATGTAACCCTTGAGACTCTCAGAAATTACCACTGAGGTTTATGGTTACACAATCTCTGTATTAGTGATCTTAGCTTCGTGTCATTACGTGCTAAGTGAAACCCACAAATCAATACCTACTATGCATTGACGGTGAACAATTAAATTTGCTCTAGCTTTCACTTATGAATTAACGAAATCACCCAAGTGGTTGTACCATAAAATCTCTAATTTTTTTGTGTGATTCTTATGAAACTGTTACATACCATAACATCCCTAAGAATCCAATTTTATTTTTTTTGAGATTTCACCCCAAGTATTTTCAACATGTCACTTAAATATTATCTAAGCCTACTTGTTCAACAGACCACATTGGTCTCATAAGTTCTTCAGTAGATTTTTGTCTTATGTCAAGATCAGGAATTCTCAACTGAAGAGAAAGCCTCCCAAATAAGCCTTATTAAAAGATGCCTTTCAACACTTCTTAACTAGTGATTGATCGTAATTCAATGGGAAACCACACAAACACTTTAAGGTCTCTCTTGACTTTGAAGGAAGAGATTCGTGCCTGGGATCCACTGTTTCGTGTCTTTATTGACATCACAAATTCCCACATATTAGTTGCTTTATTTCCTTATCTTTGACACTCTATGCACGAAAATCTTTTTGATTTTCCAAAAATTTGGTTTCGTTCAATATAAGCTATTTTTTATGGCTCCGAGATTTAATGTTATATTCTACACGTGTTCATTTTTATTTCTGACGACAGCTAACGATTATCTGTTGACTCAGCCGGAAGCTTAACAGTTCAGGAATTCAAAAGGGTTTTTGCTGGGAACGTGTGCGAAACGGAAGAGTTTTTCTCTCTCATGCGTAATCATAGGGGTTGCCAAACTGTCACGTGTCAATCACCTCAGGAAATGCTTCGATTTTCAAGAAGATTTGGGAGCGGATTCTTCTCTCTCTTCTACCCACAGTATAAAGGCTAAACCCTAAAGTCTTTTACCTCTTTACTGCACCAAATATTCAGAGAGCAAGAAACGACTCTTTTCTCCCACTGTTCATCATCTTCTCCAAAACCACTCTTCAATGGCGGACTCTTTTTCAGTTCACGCTACCTCCCACATTCTACCTATTCGACCTCAACAAAACCTGATAATTGATCTCACCCCACATGTCTATGATGCTTTCATGTTCCCAATCGTGGAGTGTCTTAAGTACTCTCCACTGGTTCAAGCATTAACCAGGTCTGAGATCGTTCCAATGGAGTGCTTGTCGCAGATCTTCTCGACTGCCCACTATGACAAGTCTGTCGATCGCATCTTTTTCGACATTCTTGATACCAAATCCTCCATCTCCAAACAACGATGCTGTTCTCTTCTAGGTTTCGAGCCTGATGAGTCAAGGGTTAACCCTGAATCTGTTCCTGTGGCGCAGTTGTTCTCCATGTTTTACAACATGGGATATATCGAAATTCTAACCACTGTTACCAAGTTCAAGAAATCATGTCTTTCTCCTCAGTGGAATGGTTTCTTCACTGTGTTGTTCAAAGGATTATCAGAACGAAGTGCAGGTTCAGATGGGGCTAGCAGACTGTTTATGACAATTCTCTATGGGTTGTACCACGACGTCAATCTTGACTATGGATCAGTTTTATGGCAGCAGCTGATTCAAAGTCTTGCGTCTACTTCTCGCCATTCTGAGATCTCTTATGCCAGATTATGGACTCTGGTCACGAAGTGGGCAATAGACAAGTATCATGTCCCTGTCGTTGCTGATTCTCCACTCTCCTCGATCAGCATTTTCCACACAACGAAGATCATAGTGTCTGATTCCTCAAAATTCCAGTTCGTTGGCTCAATCCCTGAGTCAATGTATGCGTTTGTTCCAAGGGACAGTCGCATCAACAAGACTTACAAGGAGTTTCTTCGTTCGGGCCCCAGAGAGCTCACTCCAGAAATGATTCAGTCAATCCACGACGCTGACAGGCCCGCTCCCAGGGGAAAGAAACCAGACAAGGGGAAAGACAAGAAAGCTGTCAAAGAAGCGAAAGGTCCTTCTCCAAAGAAGCGAAAACCATCAAAGGCAGCTTAATCACCTCCCCCTAAGAAGAGGAAAACTCAGCCCAGGCGCAAACTCATTCTTGACTCCTCTTCCAGTGAATCAGAGGATGAGAGCTCAGACTCTGAAGAGTCGATTCGAGGTGACACTCCTCCACGTTCGCCTTCCCCTGAGGTACATGTTTCATATGCACTAGTATCTTCTCCTCCAATCTCCATCTCTATTTCCATTCCCCCCATAACCTCCACTACTCAAATACCACCCACCTCTATCCCTGTACCACCTCCTGTTTTCACTAAAGCTACCACAACAACCACCACTGGAGTTTGAACCAACGTATCTGATACGGGGGCTCATACTTCAGCACCCAAACACACACCCGCTACCGAATATACTTCCACACCCGAACCTACTACCACAAACGAACCTCCACCCTCACCTTCTGATGGGTTTTGGTCATAAGACATCCTATGTGCTCATACAAACCCTAATGCTTGGATCTAGGTTTCTCTATTGTACATGCAAGTTATCCAAGACTATAAACCCTAATTCTAGCATTCAAGTAATCATATTTACATGAGAATAGGTTTAAGATGTTACCTTGATTGTTATGTAGCAATAACAATCCCAAATCTCCTTGTATTGACTTTAGAAAGCTTAGAGTCACAAATGTCACTCCTCTAATGGTTCACAAACACCATAAGCAAGAGGATGAAGGAGAGAGGATGGAGGCTACCAAAGCTCGTGTGAAACCCTAGCAAGAAGCTTAGCCACGTTTTTGGTCCTTAAGGGGTCTATATATTGAGGCAATTAGGGTTATCTAACATGGAAACCCTAATTTAGTTGCTTAAGCCCTAAGCAACCCATGGAGCCCTTTCCATAAGGCCTTGGAAGATTTCATATGGGCTTCCCCCATAGAATTCGTCCACCTTATGATATAAGGCAATCCATGGCCCAAATTGCAATTATCTTATAATTACAATTCCAGTCCCTTAAGTTTAATTAATCTCTTTTAGTCACAAAACTAATTACCAATTAACTATTGACTAATATTAATTAAACAATATGATTTCTCCTTTAATATATTATTCTCATAATATATTAATAAATCATATTTAATCCTTTCTCTCCATAATTCATCCTATCAAGTTGCTTTGGTGAAGGCAACCCAAAAGGACCATGCACCATTGGGTCAAGTACATACCAAAATAGTTATGGACTTAGACACTAATCCAACAGTCTCCCACTTGGATAAGTCTAATAACTATTCTGCGTATGACTTCAGATCCTGATCTGCAATCGTAGCTTTTCAAAGCCGCTGTCAACTCTGATCTTATCAGATACGCGTGTCCTTAGATAAGGGATCATATATTCCTCCATTCTAGATATCATATGAGATATGATTTCAAATCATTCTCTTTGTACTATATCTCGATTCCCGATTTATGACGACTGACTAATTGAACAAATCAAATTAGCCCTAGCCCGGCCAACCATTTACGTTTGTCATCACTAAACCATCAAGGGGCCCAAAGATATCGCTTTTATCCTACCTTGGATAAAAGGAACGGATAAACTTTGACACAATGCTTGCTTGCACTCACTCACCGAATCACACACAACAATATGTTTTATAACACCAAGTTACTAGTGCGTTTACATATTATCAATGTGTAACCGATTTGCAAGATACAACTCACACATCTCGGTTTCAAGAATATAAGATGTTATCGTCTCACCAATCACTCGTGATACAATTCATGGAGTGATCCAAGTGAGCGTGGGTTTAATCCAATGCTCAAATCATATTCATAAGCACTCATGAACGTTGCAGAAAACATTTGCTTAAGTCTAATGCTCTTTAGACAATCCACACACCTATTCACAACAGTCTTCATTCATATCTACTTCCAACATATGAATTACTGTGGCCCGTTCGAATAATTCGATTATTCTTAATAAACTCAATTATTCTGGAAGTCAAAACATGCAAATGTGAAACACAAGAATAATACTAATCCCATATGGCCTCAAACCTTTGAGTATAAATAAAACTTCTATTATTTATCACCATATTGATTACTCATTATTTGTCGTTTAGGGTAATCAACTTCTTACTTGAATTACTACACTTGTCCCATGCTCTTAGCATGCACACAATGTTTACCTATGGTTCTTACTTTTGTGAAATAGACAAATTGTACACATTTCCAATCATTCTCATTTCACAACTCCAAATCCTTTTTCATAAGTGTAAGAATATCAAATTCTTGCTACTTATAGAATATGCTAGATTCTAACATTTTATGCAATGATCTTTTTGTAATGTCACTACACCAAAGTCACAAAGACTATTGCCAATGATATTACAAAGTCCTCTATCGGAGATTGTTACAAGACAATTCCATAGACGTGATGTCTCTCACTCAAAGTACATTCTTTGAACATCCTTTTACATAGAAGTTTCTAATCTAGTCATAGATTTCTCAATATTCAATTCCCAATATGGACACACTTCCATATGTTCCATATGACAACTCATTCTTAATAGAATCTTTTCTATTCATAATAATGTCGATATGGTCCATTCAATATGGACACATTTCCATACTTTCCATATGACAACTCATTCTTAATAGAATCTTTTCTATTCATAATAATGTCGATATGGTCCATTCAATACCATGCTTCCAACTCCTCACAAGCGACCAATCCTCGTCCAACTTTGGATTTTCCTTTGATAGTTGTTTAATTATTTTAGTCAAAACCAATTCTAGTCCCTTTTCCCTCTAAATGCGCTCGACATTTGGAAAATTTTAGAATGGTCAAACATTAAAGCATTTGCAATCGATCCTATACCCGAAGCATATGGGACACGACGCATAATGTTTTATTTGCTATGTTCTCAAAATTCGAATTGTGAAGAGGAATGTCGTAATCATAATCGAAATTTTAAGAACACACTATGTACCCTTGACTAAATTTATTAACATTTCTCAACCTAATCCTTTAGATTTGAAATGAAGCATAATATTCTCTCCCTTAATTATAGCAAAGCAACTTTACAACCCTTACGACTTTGCAAGGTATAACTCTTGTTTTCTATAATTAATACTGCTAACCTTGCAATACTTTCCTTAATAATCATACAATCATAACTTTTATGCTCCCACTATCATGATGATTACTATAAAACATAACATTTATGCTCCCACTAGCTTCGACATGTCTTTAGAAACTGCTTAACTTTCAGAAAAACAATGCTTATTGAATTTTTTAAGTTCATGTTTCTAATACTTAGTGCTTTGATAATCTTTTATCAAGGCTTCTTGAACTTATACACCTTTGCTATAGATAGTTCATATGTGTGTGTAAACAATTGCCAAACCTCACAATTCAAATTATGGAAAGGGATACCGTAACCATAATCGAATTCGAAAATGCAATTTTACAATCACTATCTTCTTAAAATCTTTCTTAGTGAAAGCATTTACTCACAATCATTTTCATGAAGGAAGAAATCTTATTACACTTACATTTAAACGGTGTATTTGTTCCTATCCATGTGAATTTGTCAAAACCAAAGTTTACGACAAATTCAAACTCATATGGATCGAACTTTCTTAATCTCAATTTCTTGTCTTATGGTAGCACAGCTGCCCACCATGTCTTCCAAGTAGTTAAGCAATTCACCTTTTCTTATCAATGTACTTTCCATTGATCAAGGTCCTTGCCCTTTATGCATTCAAATGAGAACTCATAGGACTCGCATGCATAATTAACTCGATTGGATTGGCACAGAAACAAAATAATGTCAACACGATAGGTTGTAAACCTCAACTCGTGTGCTAGTGATGATCGATAAGGTTTATTTGATTTGTTCTTGAAACCTTTCAAGACCATTAAGACTCCCACTGACTCCTTGACATATAAGATTCTCTTGTCAAAACATTTCTTGACAAACAAATATTCAAGAGTTAGTGTAGCTTTTATCAAAACTCTTCATAAATTGGTCCTAGTTGGTCTTTGTCTGATCCAAGACATCACAACTTTCCACATTTGATGAATGTTATAAACCTTCTTAATACTTTTCCACTCAATGTCACAATCTTAACTTTAAGACTTGTTTTGGAACGAAGCATGATTGACTTCTTAATATAACCATTTCTTCAATTCTTGATTCCTCTTCTTAGACATACAATTGTACTAAGATTCACATAGAGGATCAATTGAGATATGGTTCTTAATCATTAATACCTATCATATAGCATAAAAGCTACTCTCCCTTCTTCTTAGAATGGATAAACTTTTATCTTTCTGCCTACTTGATTCTTCTTATTCGTTCTGGTATTGATTTAAACTTTTTCAATCAATTCAGAATTACACTTAATTTTGTAAGTATAATCATATTTACTAAACCTTTAGTAAATCATGATGAATATCATTGTTACTCTTATGGTGGACTTGATCAACACGCAACTTTGTGTGCTCGATCTCCTCGTCCTTCACTTGACACTTTGTCAATGAATTACTCTAATTTCCAAAATATGAAATTTCTCATTCATCGTGCAACCAAGTTGCATGATTCCAAGTTTCTATCCAATTGAAACTTGGGCGATGAGAAACTCTCCCTATTTGGTAAATTCTCGACTTTCCATAAATCACATAATAAGAACCAAATCCATTATTGCTAATATTCAAACATCAATTTTTCATATACGCCATTGCAAGGATAAATAAATAATATAAAATCAAAATTTATTTTATTGCGGAAAAATTTTGTCCTTACAATGCAATTCATTAAAAAACTATGCTAATACATCTTTCTTAGCAATCTAATTCTAACTCTAAGTAGTAGCTCAAAAATCTAATCTTCGAGAAATGCGATCGAAATCCATTCCTTCACGGTTAGATTCTGCTCACTTCTTCCCTTAAGCTTCCTTTCTTTTCTTCGATCCTACAAAACATCAATTGCAATCTTATCACATTATGTATTAAGAATCTAGAATAGAAGCTTAAAAGAGTTAGTTAATGGATTTTACCTATATTAGAGCCATACGTTTCGACTCTCCCATCTCTTAGATCTATTAGGTAAATCGGGCAGCTTCGTCTCCAATGCCCTTTCTCTTGGCAATAAAAGTAGATTGACTCTCTTGGAACAGAACATGGAACTACTTCACACATTGCCTTTCTCTTATGATCAAACTTTTCGATCATAGCATGTCTTTCGTTGCCATCGTCTATATCCATTGAAGTCTTGAAGGCAGATTCACTAATCAACTTTGCTTTTCTATTGCGCCAAACCATTGCGGATTCAGCAGCAATAAGCATATATGTGAGATCTATAAGGATCACGTCGCGGTTCATCATATAGTACTCTCTTACGAACTCACTATATGAGTTAGGAAGTGACTGAAGAACCCAATCAACAACCATTTCCTCACAGACAACGGATCCCAACATTCTTAACCTATCAATGTGTGACTTCATCCCTAGGACGTGTGCACACACCGACTTTCCTTCTTTATGTTTACTTGCCAAAAGGGCTTGAATGATCTTGAACTTTTCAAGCCTTTGAACTTGTGGGTTAGGGAGAACAATTGGAGGAGGAGGAGGAAGTGAAGCATGATTTCTTGTTCCTCGATCGAATTGTGGAATATCATCTTCATGTGGAATGCTTGTTCCACGGGATTTGGGAAGACCATAGTTGTCAAACTTTGGCATCTACAAAACGGGAGAAAATAAATTCAAGTTAGTTGATTGATTGAGTCCTTAGTAAATCACCCAAATGAGATACTAAGGCTAGGACCCAACACAATATTCTACAACTCGGGAGAGGGATGCCGTAACCCTAATTGAAAAATATTTGAAGGTAAGTGAATGACGATTCACTAGTTTCCACCACGAAAAAACGAAAAAGAATTTAAGTTTTAAATCTATGAAAACTCCTAGATCCTTTGAGATTCATAGTACTTTCAATGGCATGTTTAAATCTCGATATGCCCCTCTAGTTTGTGACTGGGATGCCGAGGATCACAAAGCGGGTGTGAATAACCATGAAAACTTACATGGTGCCCTCACATGTTACAGTCACCTATTCGATGTGCCGGTAAACCACACACGCTCCACCGAACTATGACAAACATTGAGTCACCCTTTGCTACCTTTGCTTAGAACCATTTAGTGTGCCGGTAAACCACACACGCTCCACTAACGTCTTCGCAAGGGCACAAAGTGTAATTTCATGGAATTGCATCAATTCACTTTTGCCTAAGTAACTAAGATTGGGAATTTTATGAAAACATTTAGTTACTTTTATACTTTATTATGCTTATAATGGAAGGTTTCGTCCTATCCTACCCGTTCGGATAACGACCCTCCACTAGTCAAGAGTGCGGTGGGTAAGAGTGGATACCCATTCAATCGCCATTTTATAGACAATTTCCTTAAACACCCCTTATAGACCAGCTTCGTGAATGAGGCCTACTAACGGTAAGACTGACTTTTACTCATACATATATATAATGTTAGACTTTTAATGCTATATATATATATATATATAGTATAGGGTGTATTTTACACTTTTAAAAAATTAGGTGGTCTAATTTAACAATTATACCTTTAACTCAATTAAATTATAAACCTAAATTTTTATGGATTTATTAAACCTCTTTTAATTATACACCTTAATTAATTAATAAAACCATAAGGGTGTGATTTGAACCTTTTCAAAACTATACTAGAGTTTTAGAATTTAACATTCCTAATTAAACTTTTAATCAACTTTTAAATTCCAAAATTTGAGGGCAAGTTTTGAAACATTTCAACACATTAGGGTTTAGAATTTGTAACACCCGCGTTTCCAGGCTAGGCATTATCTTTGATGTAATAGTCTAGGTTAACCTTTGTAACCCGTTTTGAAATAATAGAAGTGTATTATTTAAGTATTATGTGTTTTGTGCTTAATTGTTTAATTATGTGGTTCGATTAATTAAGAATAAAAATAAGCGTCAAAATTTAAGTGTAAAATAAGCTTGATATCTTTGGATAATGTTGTAGTAGTTGAAACGAGGTTTCCGAATATATATAGAACGCCCAAATCTGACTTCGTATGAGGAAGTTACGATTTATTGAAGTTTCGACTTAGCGGTATGCAGCCTGAAATACTCGATTTGAGATCGAACGGTTTTTAGCCGAAACAATCTAAACGAGAATCGAAGATCTCGTTGTTGGTATCGAAGCGATGAAAAGTTAGGCGAGAACGGACATCAAACGAAGAAGTTATGAATTTATAACGAAGTTTTTCTGTCCCGACCTACTAAAAATAAATAATAAAATAAATTCAAAATTAGCCGACGAAGTCTAAATTAAAGGTGTAGAGCATAGTCTCACCTACGCGTGGATATAAAGAACGTCGAAAACGGAGTTCGTATGAAGAAGATATGAATTTCCGAAGTTTATTAAATATTTAATATTTAAATTTAATTCTAAATCTTGGTATTATCCGAAGAGGAGTCATCGGACTCATCCGAAGTACGCCCAATGTACTGCTATACGCCCCGCGTACCGCGAAGCATGACGCACCTCACACTCAAGTGACTTCGGATACGTAAGCAATGACGATTTCGGACCAGTACGCCCCGCGTAACGTCGTACGCCCCGCGTACTCCGAGGCTCCATCCTCCTATAAATAGGATGCGAGGGCAGCCGACTCAATTGCTATTTTTCTCTCTTCTCTCTACAGTTTTGCATCGATTTGCGTGCCAGAAGTACCTCAAAGCCCCGGTATCATTCCCGAGTCCCGAAGCAAGATCCGAAGCCCCGAGAATCCCAAAGAGCGTGATTCCCGAGCCAAAGCTCTGCCCGCGAGAAGTTCGATTTTTGTGAAGATCTTCCAGATCTGCGGAGAGATAATACTTCTACAAGCCGTAGTGCTGTCTGATCGTCTTCTGATCAAGTGAGTTTATACTACCTTTCATAAACACGATAATAATACAAGTATGGTTTGAGTGTATTAAGTATATTGATGTTTATGTGTATAATTTTGTTGTTATAAGTGTGAATGTATATTCATTCTCTTCTATCTCATAGATCTGATTTACTTTCTATGAAATACGTGTTATGTGGGTGTGCCTCATCTGTTATGTGGAATATGTATTGAATGAAAATGATATACAGGTTTTAAACTATGTATGAAAATATATATTTTTATCTACTAATATGTTGGGTAGAACATGGGTAGATAGTTGGTGTGTAATAAACAGATGAGAGGCCTCGATGTTGTTGTTGTTGTTGATCTAGTTATTCAGCGGAGTATGGATAACGACCACGGACTCTTTCTAGACAGCCAGGTGGAACGCTAGCAGGTTCATAACCTGTAGGTGTTGTGAACGATGTGTTCACCGGTGTACTCTATCCCCCTCATGGTTGCCTTTAGGATATCTATTGTTAAGGAAACCCCTTAGCAGTAATGTCCATCCCGATGAAAATCCTAGATTAGGTCCCTTGAGATAGATGTTATTTTAGGGACGTAAAGTGAGGATAACGGGAATGGGTAATCGGGATAGTGATTGGTTGGTGAAATTAAATATAATTTATTTATTGTGGGTTGAAAACCCTATATGCTCACCAGGCTCCCAAGCCTGACCCACTCAGTTTTATTTGTATTACAAGAAGTGGCGCAAGGGCGTAAGATGGATGAACCATCGAGTTGTTTTGTTTACAAGTCTGTATATGTATATATTTGTTGAATGACTTGTAATGTTATCGTTTATGCTTTATGGTCTGTATCGAAACATGACATCCCGAGTTTTGATTATATAATGAAAATGCATCTCTTGATGAAATGCTTTGATAAATATTATTTTATCATGTTTTGTTTTGGGAACAAATTCCGCAACACTTTTAAATCAAAAGGATTAACTCTGAAATTATTTTAAAAAGCATAAATGAAATCAGTCTTTTCTGGCCGTGATTTTGGGGATGTCACAGTTGGTATCAGAGCATTAGTTTAAGCGAACTAGGAATTTGTAGGATTTCTAGACTTAAACTTAGAATGCTAAGTGGAGATTGTGAGATGTGTGTCTGTTGGATTTTAGACATGAGCACTAGTTTATTTTAGGAAAGTTGCCTAAAATGCTTTTATGTGCTAAATGTTATATGTTGCCATATATGATATTAATTGTTCGGATCTACGGTTTGTTGCCAACCGGATCTGAAGGTTTATGTGTTTAGGATTCTAAGCGTATGTATACGATATTAGAACTAGCATGTAATCGTTCGGAGTAATAAGGATGATTTGAATATCTATCGTGAATGAGGATCTAATTTCACCGTATTCGGTGTGTAGATCAAAAATGGTGAGAACAAGGAGTGGCGTTGGAAACGCAGATGAAAACAGGAATCAACCGTCAGTGATTGAGCAAATACCTGTTGTAGCAGCAGCACCAGAACCAATAACAATGGCTGGGGTGCAAGCCATGATTCGAGCTATGTTAGCCGAACAAAGGGATGAGGTGCGACAGATGTTGCATGATAATAGGGACGAACCTATCATACCTATTGAGGAACCCGAATTGATTCCCGAGCAATCGGAGGAAGGGAACAATAGTCGCATTATGAGTCAAGTTGGGACTCAAGGAGAACGAAGGAACGATCCGGAAAGGAGAAACAACAAGGATGGGCGAATGTACAAGAATTTCTTGGGCGCCAAGCCGCCAAGTCTTTCTGGGAGCCCAAAGCCTGTTGAGATAATGGATTGGATCTCCGAAATGGAGATGGTATTTAAAAGTTGCGACTGTAGCAACAAACAAAAGACTGTCTTTGCAGTCAGACAACTGAAGACTAGAGTCTTGAGTTGGTGGATGTTGTTGGCAGATACTATGCCACGAGGGGAAGCCCTGAAAATGTCATGGGATGAGTTCTTGGAACAACTAAGGGTGCAGTATTGTTCAAAGATAGATCTGATTGATCTGAACAATGGGTTCCAAAACTTGAAGAAGGGGAGGATGAGCATAGATGACTATGCTACTGCATTCACTGAGAAAATGAAGTTATTTCCATACCTAGTGCCAACGGAACTCTACAAGATTGAGAGGTTTGCTAATGGACTTCCTGCCGACTTTGGTCCGACAGTCAAGATGGAAACTACTCTGAAAACGGATGTTCGTGCAGCTAAGAATGTGGAGGCCCAGCAGAAGGAAAATGGTCTGGAAAGGATAGAAGTTGGTGAAAAGAGGAAGTTCGATGGAACTTCAGGGTCCAATAAGAAAAACAAGTTCTCGAAGTCTGGTTCGAGGGGAAGTGGAGGCGAAACGAAATGGTGCGACAAATGTAAGAAGAAGCATCATGGAAAATGTGAGGTAGCGACCACATGCTACAAATGTGGAAAGCCAGGGCACTATGTCAATGAATGCACCCTCTCTAAAAAGGTTTGCTATGGTTGTTGTGAGGAGGGACACATGTCGAGGGACTGCCCGAAGAAGAAGGAGGCAGCTAGACCCAACATTCTGCCAAAGCCAAAGGCGAGAACATTCCAGATGACACTGGAAGCTGCTAAAGATGAAGCTGATGTCGCTTCAGGTACCTTTCTCGTAAACACATTGCCTGCTCAAATTTTATTTGATTCTGGAGCCAACTACTCCTTTATATCGCAAGAATTTGGTAGAAAGCTAGCTTTGCCTGTTGTTAGACTAGATAATGCCTTATTAGTCGAAGTTTCTAGTGGCAAGTTTGTACCTGTTAGCCATCGTATGAAAAACATCTTAATTGATCTGAATGGGAATAAGTTCCACGAGGAATTATTTCCTATCGAACTTAACGGTTTCGACATCGTGCTGGGAATGGATTGGCTTAGCGCCAATGATGCCGAAATTTTATGCAAGAAGAAGATAATTAAAGTAAACTCACCTGGGAAAGATTCGTTTATGGTGTACGGGCACAAATGCAGAGTGAATTCTGGAATCATTTCCCTAATGAAACCCAGAAAATGTTTGACCAAAGGGTGTACATAATACTTAGCATTTGTGATTGATGCTAAGAAGGAAAAGAAGGTGATGCAGAATATTCCTGTTGTGTGTGATTATCCGGAAGTATTTCCCGAAGATCTTCCTGGATTACCGCCTGATAGACAAGTGGAGTTTAGAATAGACTTGTTTCCAGGGACGACGCCAATAGCAAAAGCACCTTACCGATTAGCACCGACGGAGATGAAGGAGCTCATGATGCAACTTCAGGAGTTATTGGACAAAGGTTTCATTAGACCTAGTTCGTCACCCTGGGGAGCTCCGGTGTTATTTGTAAAGAAGAAAGATGGAAGTATGAGAATGTGCATTAATTACAGAGAGCTGAACAAGGCAACACTAAAGAATAGATATATGTTGCCAAGGATTGATGACCTGTTTGATCAATTGCAGGGTTCGAGCTATTTCTCGAAGATCGATCTAAGGTCAGGATATCATCAGCTAAAAGTAAGAGAGCAAGATATCGAGAAGACTGCATTCAGAACTAGATATGGACACTACAAGTTCTTGGTTATGTCGTTTGGACTAACCAATGCTCCGGCAACATTCATGGATTTAATGAACAGAGTTTGTAATCCGTTCCTAGATAAATCTGTGATAGTATTCATAGATGACATTCTGATTTATTCAAAAAGCCAAGAGGAGCATGGCAGACACTTGCGAGAAGTGCTAGAAGTATTGAAGAAGGAGAAGATGTATGCTAAGTTCTCCAAATGTGATTTTTGGATTCGTGTAGTCCAATTCTTGGGTCACGTGGTCAACCAAGAAGGGATAATGGTTGATCCAGCGAAGATCGAAGCTGTGATGAAGTGGGAACAACCGAAAAGTCCCACGGAGATCCAAAGCTTTTTGGGATTAGCCGGATATTACCGAAGGTTTATCCAAGGATTTTCGTCGATCGCTACTCCGTTGATAGCTTTGACCCACAAAGGAGCTACTTATGCTTGGAATGATAAGCATACAGAAGCATTCGAGAAGCTAAAGAAGAAACTATGCGAGGCACCGATACTTTCTCTACCCGATGGAGTTGAGGACTTTGCTGTTTATAGCGATGCGTCTGGAGTTGGATTGGGTTGTGTTTTGCCCCAAAGAGAAAAGGTGATAGCATATGCGTCTCGACAGCTAAAGGAGCATGAAAAGAATTACCCGACTCATGATTTGGAGTTGGCAGCGGTAGTTTTCGCTCTGAAAATATGGAGGCATTACCTCTATGGCACGAAGTGCAAACTTTTCACTGATCATAAGAGTCTCCAATATCTCTTTAGTCAGAAGGAATTGAATATGAGACAACGATGTTGGCTAGAATTACTTAAAGACTACGACTGCGAGATACTTTACCACCCCGGTAAGGCTAATGTTGTTGCTGATGCTCTCAGTCGGAAAGTCAATCATGAAAGGAAAAGGCCAAGAGCGTTGAGAATTGAAGTTGTCTCGACCATTGTGGAAAGTATAAAGAAAGCTCAAGAGGAAGCTTCTGAAAAGAATGACCGAAAGGAGGAACGTTTGGGCAAAACGTTGGTATTCGGTGTAAATAGTCATGGACTGAAGGTGTTCCAAGATCGGATTTGGATACCTAAGACATGAGGAATCAGAGATCTTCTGATGGAAGAAGCTCACAAGACCATGTACTCGATTCATTCCGGTAGCACTAAAATGTATAGGGACCTAAAACTCTACTACTGGTGGCCGACGATGAAGCTTGATTTTGCAAAGTATGTGGCTGAGTGTGTGACTTATGCGAGAGTAAAGACACAACATCAGAAACCGTACGGGAGTTTAGAACCATTGCCTGTGCCTATGGGTAAGTGGGAAGACATTGCTATGGATTTTGTCACTAAACTGCCCAGAACAAAGAATGGTCACGACATGATTTGGGTGGTCGTTGATCGACTCACTAAGAGTGCGCATTTCATAGCAGCCAATGAGAAATGGTCTATGGAAAAGCTTGCAAATTCTTACATGAAGGAAATTGTGAGGCTTCACGGTGTTCCGTTAACGATTGTATCGGATCGTGATAGCCGTTTTACCTCAAGGTTTTGGAAAAGTCTACAAGAGGAAATGGGTACCAAGTTATGTTTAAGTACAGCTTACCATCCGCAGACTGATGGTCAGAGTGAAAGAACGATACAAACACTTGAAGATATGCTAAGAGCATGTACCTTGGAATTCCTAGGTAATTCGGATGAACATTTACCTTTGGTAGAATTTTCCTATAATAATAGTTTTCACTCGAGCATTAAGATGGCAACTTACCAAGCTTTGTATGGACAGAAGTGTCGTACGCCATCTTGTTGGCTTGAGGCTGGGGAAAAGTAGTTTATGGGACCGAAGAATGGTTCATCAAACTGCTGAAAAGTTGAAAATAATTAGGGGAAGAATGTTAGCTGCTCAGGATCGTCAAAAGAGCTATGCTGACAAAAAGCGAAGACCGATGACTTTTGAAATTAGAGATTCGGTTGTGCTTAAAGTCTCGCCGTGGAAGGGACTTATAAGATTTGGTAAAAAGGGAAAGTTGACTCCAAGGTTTATTGGACCATTTAAAGTTCTTCATAGGATTGGGAACCAAGCTTACAAGCTCGAACTACCAGAAGAACTGAATGGAATTCATAACACTTTTCATGTGTGTTATTTGAGGAAGTTCATGGGGGAAGTTCCCGACATGATTCCACTTTCGGAGTTGAGAATCGATGAGAACAAAAGGTTGATTGAAGAACCACATGCAATCGTTGACCGAAAGACAAAGAAGTTGCGACGCAAGATGGTCGAGTTAGTGCTTGTCCGATGGAAACACACGAATGGGTCGAATCTCACCTGGGAGACGGAGAGTGAAATTAAATATAATTTATTTATTGTGGGTTGAAAACCCTATATGCTCACCAGGCTCCCAAGCCTGACCCACTCAGTTTTATTTGTATTACAGGAAGTGGCGCAAGGGCGTAAGATGGATGAATCATCGAGTTGTTTTGTTTACAAGTCTGTATATGTATATAATTGTTGAATGACTTGTAATGTTATCGTTTATGCTTTATGGTCTGTATCGAAACATGACATCCCGAGTTTTGATTATATAATAAAAATGCATCTCTTGATAAAATGCTTTGATAAATATTATTTTATCATGTTTTGTTTTGGGAACAAATTCCGCAACACTTTTAAATCAAAAGGATTTACTCTGAAATTATTTTAAAAATCATAAATGAAATCGGTCTTTTATGGCCATGATTTTGGGGATGTCACAGAATTTAAATATACATCAAAATTAAACTATTAAGTCAAAATTTAAATTCCAAAACTTGAGGGCAAGTTTTGAAACCTTTTTCAAAACATTAGGGTTTCAACTATTTAAAATTCAAAACAACAAAACTTTTGGGTTTAAATTTAAACTATAAAACCTAAAGGGATTAATTTGAAACTATTCCAAACTTTGTCAAGAATATTCTAGATCACATAATTCAAATAAGGCAATTAACTATAATTGGTGGTTATCTAATTAGATCTAGTTCAAATTCTTGCAAGATAATGATCAAATAATTTCCATAACTTAACATATATCAAATAAGGTAACAATTATCTAATTAGATGACCAAAATCTTTTATTTTGACAAGGATAATCATAAGGGATTAAGAAAATTCGAATTTTATTAAGTTAAAACAATTATGGCAATTATCCTAAGTCAAAATAGGTAAAAATCCCGAAAATCCGCCTGTCTGACAGCTAAACTCGCCGAGTCCCCTTATGGACTCGCCGAGTAGGGGCCTACTCGCCGAGTCCACAATGGGACTCGCCGAGTACATCAGGCAGGAGGCAAAAAACGATTTTTTTCAAGCATGAACAAATTAACAAGGCATCAATACAATAGAAACCAATCAAGTCTCTGATACCACTGATGGGTTTTGGTCATAAGACATCCTATGTGCTCATACAAACCCTAATGCTTGGATCTAGGTTTCTCTATTGTACATGCAAGTTATCCAAGACTATAAACCCTAATTCTAGCATTCGAGTAATCATATTAACATGAGAATAGGTTTAAGATGTTACCTTGATTGTTATGTAGCAATAACAATCCCAAATCTCCTTGTATTGACTTTAGAAAGCTTAGAGTCACAAATGTCCCTCCTCTATTGGTTCACAAACACCATAAGCAAGAGGATGAAGAGGAGAGAGGATGGAGGCTACCAAAACTCGTGTGAAACCCTAGCAAGAAGCTTAGCCACGTTTTTGGTCCTTAAGGGTCTATATATAGTGAGGCAATTAGGGTTATCTAACATGGAAACCCTAATTTAGTTGCTTAAGCCCTAAGCAACCCATGGAGCCCTTTCCATAAGGCCTTGGACGATTTCATATGGGCTTCCCCCATAGAATTCGTCCACCTTATGATATAAGGCAATCCATGGCCCAAATTGCAATTATCTTATAATTACAATTCCAGTCCATTAAGTTTAATTAATCTCTTTTTGTCACAAAACTAATTACCAATTAATTATTGACTAATATTAATTAAACAATATGATTTCTCCTTTAATATATTATTCTCATAATATATTAATAAATCATATTTAATCCTTTCTCTCCATAATTCATCCTATCAAGTTGCTTTGGTGAAGGCAACCCAAAAGGACCATGCACCATCGGGTCAAGTACATACCAAAATAGTTATGGACTTAGACACTAATCCAACACCTTCATCTCCCAACCACTTAGCAGATGATGAAACTTTTCTTGGCGGAGAAGACATGACGTTTGACTCGGTCTACTATAGTCCGTATCAAGTTCAAAGTGATGATGAAGATGATGCTCCAGTCACCAAGAAGCATCTCAAGGAACTTCATGAGAAAATTGACAGTCTCATCGCTTCCTCCTCTTCCTCTCGGTCCACTATCTCAGAGGATGCCATTTAGGGGCTAGTTGATACGTTTACCAAGGCTAATGAAGCCTTCATGAACTCTGCCACTGCTTCTCTTGATGCATCTACCAAGGCGTGTGCTGCTGCGACCGAAAAAGTCGAAAAACTAAATGTTGATGCTAATAATCTTTTGCAGTCTTTACAGGGGGTTGCTGCATCCAATCCGACGAAGCTCGACTCCATTGTCGAGAAGCTGGCCAATTCATTCACATCCGAACTGCAGTCCTTTGCCAGTCTTCGTCAATCTCTCAACGATGACAATAAATCATTCCATACGACTATTGAGGGGCGCTTGACACAACTGCAAGAAGATCTCGCTTCAGAGAACTTAGTGATGGACGCTCTTGCTCGCAAGACCACTGCTCTAAAGGTCAAGAGTCTTCAACTCTTCCACTCAGAAAAGGAGGTTGCGTCTCTCCGATCTGAGCGAGCGGTCATCTCTATGTGTTTTTCGGATGTCCACGTCGCCCTCTCCAACATTATCGAAGCACATGATCCCATCCTGAACTACTCTGTGAGGTGCACTCTCGCTGAGAAGCTTGCTCCTGCCCTTGATCTACTAAGAAAAATTGAAGGGCTTCCTGAGTTCGTGGCCCATCCGAAACAAGGGGGAGAAGATGTGTCTCAACCGCCTCCTACTTCTACTAAAGCAATCGAACCTCCTCCAGCAGGTCAAGCTTCAGGTTCGGGTGTTAAAGATAAAGGCAAGAAGATTATTGAAGACAATGATGATGATGATAAAGAGACCATCGCTGATCTCTTGAAGAAACAAGGCCGGGAAACGGATGCATACATGAGCGCTCGGGTTGCCAGAGAAGCCGAGGCCAACAAAAGAAAAATGAAGGAGGCTCATGATCTTCTTGAGAGTAGAAAAACTCTATTTCCTCCATGGACCCTCGAGAAGCTTGTTAAAGAAGCAATTGATACTCCCAACATCATGTGGCTCGAACCTGTGATTTCTTTGGACCGAATCAACTCTATCGACTTTCAGTTCGATATGCCACTGACCCGAAAGGCTTTCATATTTCACGCTTTCTCCCATGTTGCTGATGTCCCTCATCCTCACCCAAAAGTTGATAGGGAACTCTTAAATTCTATCTGAGTTCTGCTCAGCCTCAGTATCAGACATGGAGTGCTCAGAAAATCATTAACGTTCGGTTCCTCTAACCTTTTAAGGATGGGAACTTCACGAACGTTCGGTTCAAAGTGCTGAGGGGGTCTGCTAAAACAGAACATGCTATTTCGCTTGCTGATCTTCCCAACCTGAATCCACATGATTGGATTATTCTGCACAACATCCTCCTCACCAACGAAGCTAAGTATGGGCCAATCATCGATCACTTCAAAAGGATGCCTGTCTGCTACATCATGGAGGTCGCCAAGATGGATCAGGAGATCGCAAGTATCTTCAAGAAAAAGCCCAACATCTCTCATGTTGGTTCTGCAAGTGATTTAAATATGATGCAGATGGGAAGAATCGACCCGAAGCGGAACTCTGTCATGTTCACAAGGAATGAAGGCCAAAAATGCATGTTCGCCTTGGCAGATAAGCATCTTTACACCACTGCATGCTTGGAACATGTCCTGGGGATCATTCATCGATGCAAGCAGAACTCTGCAGATGACAAGAAGTATTTTGACGATATGATCCAGTGGTACATTCGCTTCAGACAGACCATCCTTGCCCTTATTCCACGTCTGTTTGAAACCACAAAGAAAGATCCCGCAGCTGGACCCAGCAAGCCGAAGTAGAGTCTCGCTCCAATTGACGCAAAGGGGGAGATTGTAGGGTCCGATGGGTGTTGTGTCTTGGGCTCGTTCCTTAGTCTATTTTTGTATCCGGATTGGGCCAGTCCATCAGTGAGTTATTTCTAGGGTTTAGTATTTATAGATGCTTGCATGAATCTTTGTACGTAAGATAGGAAGTCGATCATTCATAGATTTTTTACTGTTTTATCGTTTGTAACCCTAATAGCCTCTACAGCAGAAGTTCTTTGTCGAGCTCTGCTGAGGCTTGAATCTATTGAATCATTCGACATATTTTGATTCACTCTTGTGTTTGATTTTTCTGTTTATGCCTTTGTGATTAACTTGTTTAAAGACCTAAACGATCAAAGAGTTTCTTAACTCATCAACCCCACGCTAACACCATCAAATAATATCCGATTAATAATTGGACCTCAAACCATATTCAAGAATCTAAGTTACTTATCCAACGTCCAGGGTAAAATACCATTTTACCCTTCTATGACTTGGCCCAAAACTAAGGCCCAACCTATTTGCTCAAAAAGCCCAAATTCCGAAATGACATCCTAAATCCCATTATTGCCCAACTTCCTAATTAGGCCCAAAAATCATCATGGGCCTAATTCCAAGAAAGCCCATAGCCTAGCAATGACCCAAAGTCAGAAGTCCAATGGCGCAACAAGGCCCAAACATTAAAAGTCCAAAATATGGCCCAAACCCATGAAAGTCAACCATAAGTCAAGCTGCTGAGTAAGCTGGGCGTACTTAGACTTATGCTTAACGTACTCCTTACAAGGCCAGTACGCCTCGTGTACTATGCAGATGACCAACCCAACCCAATAAGCACTTAATCGGTTGTGCTATCAAGCCAAACTCTCAGATTTGCTTCTAAATGGTGGCTTAACACGTAAAGTTGGCATCTTTGCTCCCATGCATGACTTATTGGGACTCAAAACTTAAAAAGAAGCTTATTGAGGATCTGAACACATGTATGGACCAATATAACTCATAAAGGTTGCATTTTTATGGACGAAGGACCTCAAAAGTGCTAAGATCTAACATCCATGGCTTCTGGAGTAGACCATAATCTCAAATATGGCTTAAAGGACCCAAAAATGCACAAATAACACCCTAAGTTGGATCTAGCATAAGGAAACATCAAGATGAGAACTTTTTACCACAAATGGTTGGCTAAGAAGAAGATGACTCCAGATCTACAAGCTAAAGCCACTCCAAATTAACCTCCAAGTGTTCTTCTTGTACTTCTCCAAAGAAACCACTAAAACTCACTTTCATGCTCAAATCTCACAAATGGCAATTAGGGTTTCAATCTTAGTGTATAGAGAGACGGAGGTTGTTCATTAGGAGGTCCCATGTCCATTTTGAGCCCTTGCGATGCTGCCACTAAACTTTCACCAACTCAACAACCTTGTTCCTCAAGGTTTCCGTCTTTCTGTCAAGAATCATCGCCACTCTCTTAATATAATTCAGGCGTGTCTCATCCCCAAACCAAGTAAACGAAGGAAACATCGAGGGTCAGATGACGTCATGTACAATATCATAACAAGTGTATAATAGAGATCAACCAAACATAGCCATCATAAATATAATTGATAAAGTTACATGGTTTGAATGTGTTACATGTTTCAAAAATCAATTACAATATGATTATATAAGACTAAATGACGTCTTAGTGTCTCGTCTTCAAAAGGTTGTCGATACCTATCTTAGTGATTCCCTTAGAATACAAGTAGTTTTGAAAAGAGTGTCAACAATTAAGTTGGTGAGTTCAAAAGCACATTATATAAAAACATGTGCCTTTGTCCCTTGTAAACGTTAGTGTAATTTTCCAGAAAATCCAATATTTTCTTTAGTATTTAATGTAGTCTTAATACCTTAAGACCGAAAGGGTGTGATTATCGTTGTATTTCGTAAATAGTTTAATGTAGTTTTATATCTTCATAAAACTATTCGAATGTATATTGTCCCAATATGTAAGCTTTATTGTACTGTATATACGGTATATTGTAGTGTATATGTGTAAAACCCTTTGTATGTTTCCAGAAATGTAACCGTATTATATAGGAAAATAATGTATTGTAAGCGTATTTGTATTCAATGAGGAATAATGCAATGTAGTTTTAAATAAATAAAACCATTGAAGACGTGTTGTATTAGTAAACCAACCATATTATTAATACCAAATTGTGAGTTATTATAACCATACTTAGCGACTGTTGGCCTGTTACGACGTTCTTCAGGTGTCGGAATATTATGAAATTTGTCACCCCAGACCTACCGGTCTAGCTGTTACAAGCATCTTAGGTGTGGGATTGTTAGTCTCGTATAGATCTATACACAATTGTCATGGTCTCCCTCCAGGAGACTCTAGTTATAATACATGACTTTTGATGGTACTTAGGTAAGTACTTGAAGATGTGTCTCACAAAGTTATATTAACTGTTTATGTATAGTATAGTGAAAATCTCTTGCTCTTGTATTTGTATGTATTCCCCTTTTATAGTGTGTACGTAATATGAATATAATTATTTAAAATAAATAATTATAACTTTCTCCCCAACAGGGTAAAATGGTGTGAATGTTCCATAATCTATACCTATTATAGTTTATATAAAATGTTTCGTTGAATAGTAAATCCTTGGTATAAACATCATCATTTTTTTTTCTATGATAATACAATGAAATGAAATAATAATTATATGCGTTTATATAATTATATCCTTTTTGCTCAACCTGTTACAAAATGGTTAAAGTTTTATTGAAATCAAATGTATATCCGTATGAATATTTTTATTTTATAAAAATATAAACGTAACGGTTTGCATATTAACACAATATATCTTGTGTTTTACATGTATTCCCCCCTAAAACATATAAAAATTGTGAAAACATAGGGGTATGAACTCACCTCAAGTGTGTGTTCTTGGTTGGTTACGATGTGGTAGTGATGTTGTTCGCGTTAGAACACATGTAAATAACCGTATCCTAATAGTATTTAACACATAATAAAGTGTATAAATAAAATGGTCTAATATGTAAGTGTTCATAAATTCTTAGTATATGTAAGAAACTTACAAAGGTCTCTATGAATCAATCTTGTAGATATTTGGTTTCCTGGGAAATGGTTTGAATGTTTGAAGATATACTGAGATGGTTCTTGAAGATTTGAAGATGTATATATGAGTTTTGAGAGAATAAGTAACGAAATCTTGAAATGAAAATGGAATTATGAGCCTTGATTTCGATTTGGGAATATAAATATGGGGATAAATTGACGTGACATGTGCATTGGAAGGTGTAATTTATCCATCTTGAATTGTGTGCCACCGTTTAAAAGTGGTGTTTTTGGCTTATCCTAACCGAAATCACAAGATTTCGGTCTAAATGTTCCAACCGAGAAGTGTGGTTTTCAGTCTAAAGAGAGATTTCGGTCTAGGGAGTTTGTGGTCTGAAGGTTTTCAGTCCTGGGTGGGACCTCGTATGATTTTGGTTAGGATAGTTTTCGGTCTAAGCCTTGTTCTCGGTGGAGTAGTTCTCGGTGGGAAGGGCTTTTGGTCCTAGTGGTTTTTGATTCTAAAACCAAAAACACATAAAGCGAATGTAAATTTTCATTATTAAATCAAATAATTTTAATTATTTGACTTTTGTTTGACAAAGTTGACTTGCTTTGACTTTGGTTTGACTTTTATTGACTTTCTTTGACTTTTATTGACTTGAATTAACTGGTTGTTACAAGGTGATTATCCATCTGAATATTCGCCTATGGAACCACCGCGGAATCATCCACTAAACATTTCCACAACTGAGAGATGTGAAACGTGCTATGGATTTGACTAAGCTCCTCGGGAAGATCCAAGCAATAAGCAACCCGGCCTACTCGAGCCAAAACCATAAAAGGACCGATGTACCTACGACCCAACTTTCCCCTCTTCTTGAATCGGATGACACATTTCTAGAGTCTACCCCGAACCTATTGAATCAACTCGGTATTCTTAAGTACCACTTCGGTACTCCTCATGACTCGCTGACCGACCTCACCCCAACATATCGGTGTCATGCATTTCCTCCTATAGAGCATATAAAAAGGAGGTCGATTGATGTTGGAATGATAACTGTTGTTATATGAAAACTACGCCAAAGGGATATACGTATCCCAACTCCCACTGAAATGATCGAAGCATATCCTCCAAGGTATGGATAGTCTGCTCGCTTTGTACATCATTATGTGGGTGGAAAGTCGTGCTAAAATGCATAAGAGTACCCAACTCCTCATGGAACCTCTACCAAAATCGAAGGAATCCACCTGACCCACTATGTGCTCACTCTTTTGGTGCTCTTCCTTCATAGCCTCAACATGCGCCTCACGAATCTGCTCCAAGAGTGGAGTAACCACTGTCATCCTCAAACAAATATCTCTGATCGAAGCCGCGACTGCCTTGCAGCTGAGAGCATCGGCCACCACATTGGCTTTACCTGGCTGGTAAAGGATCTCACAATCATAATCTTTCCCCACATCCAACCATCGACATTGTTTCATGTTCATATTCGACTGATCCATCAAATACCTCAGGCTCTTGTGATCCGTGTAAATAGTATAAAGTTAATGTCGCTAAAGCTTGAGGGCGAAAACTACAGCCCCCAGCTCTAAATCATGTGCTAATTTGTAACACCGAAAATTTAAAAACAATTTTTCGTTTAAAAATAATCGTTTTGATTCTTAAAACACTTTTCTTAAAATCTCATTCATAATCGAATTACAAAACATAACTCCATTTTCACTTGCATAATAAACCAGGATCCTCAAAACATGACTCTTTCTCTGGTGTGTACAATCGAGCCGGTGCCGTCCCATGATCCTGAGAGAAACCTGAAACAGACAACACAAAACACTGTAAGCACGAAGCTTAGTGAGTTTCCCCAAAATACCACACATAAAACATATTAGCCACTCGAGGCTATAACTCTGTGGGTCCATGGACCCTACGCTGTGAACCTTCCGGTTCTAACTCTGTGAACCCTCTGGTTCTAACTCTGGGAACCTTCCGGTTCTAACTCTGTAAACATTCACAGCATAAATCACATAGAAATAATGCAGTACAACACACAACATACATAACATACAATAACTCTGTCACATAACTCTGATACCACTCTAGATAAAGTATAGTGAGAAGACTCACCTGGCAAGCAGAAAGCAGATATCCCCACACTTGAATCTCGAACTTGCCACCGCCTAACACATAAGGCAAATACTCTCATGAATATAACTCTCGAGACTAGAATCAACCCTCTCTTGGCACCCTCTTAAGGGTAAAAAACCATTTTACCCCTCTCTTGGACCAAAGGTCACATCGCTGACCAAACCCTAAAAGTCAACAAAAGTCAACGGTCAACTTCGACCGGACTTGGCGAGTGCACTAGGGCGACTCGGCGAGTCTATACGTGTCCTCTGACTCCCTTGGATTCTCTCTTGACACGTCGAGCATTTCTCTGACTCGACGAGTTTCACCGGGCATAAATCGCGAGGCCACCATGACTCAACTCACCGAGTCTCAAGAACAACTCGGCGAGTTCCGGCTTGACTCAGTCCCCCTGACTCTCCCTGACTCACTGAGTCGACCCCTCAACTCGACAAGACCACTCGCTGAGTGGTTTCGGTCAAATTTCATGCAACTCGTCGAGTCTGTTCTTCAGACTCGACGAGTCCATGCCATGCATAAATCAAACTCACTTCTGAGGTCAGATCTGTTCCATACACTCATAGATCTGGCCTCCCCAGGCATGATAATCACGTAAAGTCCAAACCTTGGTGCTCAAACAACAACTATTAGCTCCTAAATGATGTTTTAGCCCCATATCTCATAACTCTAGGTCAAAACTCCCATGAATCCTCATAAAGCTTAAGGAATAAAGCTTTTATGGACCTCTATGGATCTCATCTCAAGCCTCATCACAAATAGGGACGAAATGTACATCAAACCTAACCAACAAAGGGGTCAAGAAACCCTAACCCCTATGTTTATCATGACAACAGAAAAGGAAGCCAAAATATACCTCCAAAATGATACTCTGAGCTCCAAAATCGAAGGATGTCCACCTCCCTTGCCTCCTCTTAGCTAGAATCTACTTTGCCTTGCCAAACAAAGCTTCAAGGGTCAATAATGGCCTCTTCTCCCTCCCAAAACGCTCAAAATCTCTTTAGGGTTTCTCTCTGGGGTTGGTGGCCGCAAATGACGGCCATAAGCCCCTTTAAATAGGTCTCAAACCCTGGAAATTAGGGTTTCATAATACAGCGTGGACTCGCCGAGTCCAGACGCGAACCCGCATACAAAACCGCGATCCTACTCAGCGAGTTTGGACTCCAACTCGCTGAGTCTCCTCACAATCACCCAAAAATAAAAAATAAAATAATACTTAGGAATCTGGGGTGTTACAATTCTCCCCCACTAGAATTAGACTTCGCCCTCGAAGTCTTGCTCTGCAAATAACTCTGGATGTTGCTCACGCATCTCACTCTCTGGCTCCCAAGACATCTCGGACCCCTTCCGATGTTGCCACTGAACCAAAACCAAAGGTACCTTCTTGTTTCTCAAAACCTTGATTTTCCGATCTCTGATTGCCACCGGTCTCTCAGCATAATTCAGGCTCGCATCTACCTGGATATCCTCTAATGGTACCATTGCCGACTCATCGGCTACACACTTCCGCAATTGCGACATGTCGAAAGTGCCGTGAATCTGACCAATCTCTGTTGGCAACTCCAAACGATAGGCTACCCTGCCTACCCTCGCGACCACCCTGAATGGGCCAATATATCGGGGCCCCAACTTGCCCCTTTTCCTAAATCGAATCACTCCTTTCCAAGGAAAGACCTTCAGGAGCACAAAGTCGCCGACCTGAAACTCAAGCTTGGACCGGCGTCTGTCCGCATAACTCTTATGACGACTCTGAGTGGTCAACAACCTCTGTCTGACCTGCTGGATCTGCTCTGTCGTCTGAAGCACGATATCAGTACTACCCATAACACGCTGCCCGATCTCTCCCCGGCAAATGGGGGTCCAACACCTCCTCCCATACGACAACTCAAAGGGTGGCATACCAATGCTCGAATGATGGTTGTCGATATGGGAAAACTCAACCAAGGGTAAATACGTGCCACAACTCCCTCCGAAATCTAATACACATGCCTGAAGCACGTCTTCGAGCGTCTGAATCGTTCGCTCGCTCTGAAGTGTCCTCAGACATCACCATGATAAGCTCTAGCTCATTTCTCATATCCCTCTTCGAGACTGAGCACCAGGTCAGCTTTTGACTCCACAGCTGAGCCTCCAATGGTCACCCATAATCATGGTCCAAATATCCCACTAACTTCCTCCTCGTGACCACTATCCCGGCCCAGTGACACGCAAGTCACGAAATTCTCTTTTCGATCCTTATGTGAAAAAAAATACAATCCAACCAAGGGTCGTCTCAACTCTGATCTCTGGTGTCTGCAGTGCATATCCCTTGCGCATCTCGTCGAATCTCCCGACAGAGACGGAGACCCCAGTCTCGCCCCGGTTTAACCACTAGGCTTCATAAACTCAACACTAGGGCTACTCAAGCCTAAAACTCTTCTGCATCATGCACTTATCGGAGAACACTCCCTCATCACACTCTCTTGCCGTCTAGTGGGTACTATGGCTTCCCGCAACATTACGATAGCCTCTGACTAGTGAATACTACGGCTCCCCGTAGTATCATGACTCTCTCTCTGGCTTGTGAGTACTACGGCTCCCCGTAGCATCACAACACCCTCTGACTGGTGAATACTATGGCTCCCCGTAGTATCACGACTCTCTCTCTGGCTTGTGAGTACTACGGCTCCCCATAGCATCACAACACCCTCTGACTGGTGAATACTACGGCTCCTCGTAGTTTCACCCTATACTCTCATTCTCATTACAACGCCACACTATGTTCACTAACTCATGCACCGAAGACTAACATAGATAGTTACACACACACTTGCTCCGATATGCATTACAGACTCTGGAGACAACCGCCATAACACAGAACCTACCTCTGCAGACATCCACTTCCTTAAATAATCCCTCTTGAGGACAATACACGAAGGGCTCCCACTGGAACCATAGATACATGATACATCACTAGTCGTCTTAAACCCAAGACTCTAAATAACTCCGAAATCGGGACGCTATACGCGGAAACCACGGAACACCATAACAGAGCATCACAATGTCCTGCCTCTACCACTGATTCCCTTACTCCCAGCACCATACACATACAACAATACATTTCCTCTGAATCCCATAATAATTTCCTATTTCACTCAATGCGCAACT
The DNA here is from genome assembly GCF_002870075.4 of Lactuca sativa. NCBI lineage: Eukaryota > Viridiplantae > Streptophyta > Magnoliopsida > Asterales > Asteraceae > Lactuca > Lactuca sativa. The sequence continues at coordinate 70,734,347 of NC_056625.2, read as the reverse complement.
TCAGTGCATTCAAACACTCAATTGGAATACAAGGAAGGCGCTAACTCTTCAGAACACACTGATGATCCTCCGAAACCCTTTCCACTACTGCTCAAAATCCAAGCAAAAATACACATCCTAGTCCGTACTCGACAATCTTCTACCCATATTTCAAGCCAAAAGTTCTCAATTGCCCATACCATCATTACGAGTCTTCCAAACGACTCTGACCACCACCAGATTCCTAACCATTGACCACCCGCCGTGGAGACACCCATCCTTCTCTCAGATATATACCACATGCATTATCTCGCCCTGCACCTTTCCTTGATCACCAATGACCCCGTTCTCATGAATTCAAGCCGCAGGTTTCTGTATCCAACCCCTAATCGCTCTTGCACAAATCTCTGGTTCTCTCAATAAACCACCCGGTTCTCCCCCACTTAGGGTTCGAACCATCACTATCTGACACATCAACAATCTCACAAACTATTTTCACCAACAATAACGCACCTGCCCCTGGAAAGTGCTACGCAACGCCCGATCATACCCTTTAAGGAAATCAATCGATCTTATATACTCTGAACCTCAGATGAAATCCTCAAGAACTTCTCGTCACGACTGCCTCTAGTCGTTCCAAGTCTCGTACCAATCCAATACCAAACAACTCAATTGTCCAATAACATCACTGAGTCATAGACTGGACCACGAAATCATCATACTCCCCCACCTCTACTCCTCAACCGACGTTCCAACACATGGATCATCCCAAGAACAGGGACTCACTCCCATATTCAATACCCAACATAGATAGAAAAACCACTGCACTGATAAACTCGACTGGACTCCCCACTGATACCTCTACAATACACCCTACTATACTCAAATAGTTGTAACGTGATCCTCGACTATCTCAGTCCCAACTGACCATCTGCTCATGGTAAATCACTGCCTCGCAGCACACATGCTACCTGATACTCTGATGGAAAATCATCATCAATGACAACCTGCAGGGTTTACCCCCAAACCCAAAACTCAAACATCATGCCTCTCATGTTTCGCACACGAACATAAATGGCACCACCCAGGTCATAGAAGGCGACATATCCTCTATCGACTAATTGCTCAACTCAGACCGAAATTCTCCCCTCCTTACCAAAATACTCTGAAAGGCTCTCGACCTCCCTCTCAAGGGACACCTCTTCGAACTCAATCATGGCCCACTGGCCTAAAACCCATAGCATCCAATCTCTACCTCATCAATCATGACCGGATAACCGGAGAACTACAAGCATCATTCACTACGAACCATGGTACTCATCCCATGACATCTTTTCTCAATATGCTCCGGTGTATGGTACCCGAACCATAACATCACTCCTCCATCCGCTCCGATGTATGGTACTCGAACCATAACTTCACTCCTCGATCCGCTCCGATGTATGGTACTTGAACCATAACATCACTCCTCAATCCGCTCCGATGTATGGTACTCGAACCATAACATCATTCCTCAATCCGCTCCGATGTATGGTACACGAACCATAACATCACTCCTTAATCCGCTCCGATGTATGGTACTCGAACCATAACTTCACTCCTCAATCCGTTCCGATGTATGGTACTCGAACCATAACATCACTCCTCAATCCGCTCCGATGTATGGTACTCGAACCATAACATCACTCCTCGATCCGCTCCAATGTATGGTGCTCGAACCATAACATCACTCCTCAATCCGCTCCGATGTATGGTACTCGAATCATAACATCACTCCTCAATCCGCTCATTAGAACCTTTGGAATACTCCCTATATAAAGTATGGGTCCTCTGCTTTCAGTAGTACGGGCCCATACTACCTGCCACATCTACCCATACCTTCTGCATGGACTATCCCGTAGCTCCTAAGTAGCTGCTCAACCTTCTCGTTTACCAATTCCGTCGCACGTGCTCGCTCCCCAGCAAAATTCTCTACTCTGCCAGCGCACTCATCTGGCTAAGGTTACTCCTTAGGCTCTTCCTAGATTCCCACCCTTCTCTGCCATCAGCTGCTGAAGAGATCCTAATGATGCCAGCCATCTACCTCCTGAATATCGTCATATTCGCTTGGTAGCTGACTCCCATCATCGAGAGTTCCACAAAGCACGAAGCAAGCAGCATTCGAGCATCGAAGAATACATAGGACTCACTCTGGATGATAACTCCGCTTGCTCTGCTCATCCTCGAAAGTACCACCGAACTCTGCAACTCTTCCCCTCGCGGGTTCTAACTATTCTTTCACTAAGTACCACGGTACTCATCTAGGTATCTCCCCTAGATTACTCCTCTACTCAAATCCCCGAAAGGATTCCAACTAAATATTCTCACTCATCACATACTCAAAAGCACATCGCATATAACAGCAATTCCTAGGCTTAGGCATCACAAATCAGGCCACTCTAGTCCTAGGATACGAAATACCTATCCTGTCTCTAGCATGCAATAATATCTCATAAAGTGCATCATAAATATCTCATGACACGAAAGTAAGGGAATTTTGGGAAATCACCGTTCGGGCTCTGGCTGATTGTACACACTGCTCTTTCTCGCTTTCTCTTTGAACTCTTATTCACTTTAGAAAATTATTTCTTTAAAAAATTTTCTTACTTCCTCAGTTTGGGTCCAGATTTACCCGAAGGTGCATCCGAATCCCTCAAACCAAGGCTCTGATACCAACTTGTCACACCGAAAATTTCAAAACAATTTTTCGTTTAAAAATAATCGTTTTGATTCTTAAAACACTGTGCTTAAAATCTCATTCATAATCGAATTACAAAACATAACTCCATTTTCACTTGCATAATAAACCAGGATCCTCAAAACATGACTCTTTCTCTGGTGTGTACAATCGAGCCGGTGCCATCCCGTGATCCTGAGAGAAACCTGAAACACACAACACAAAACACTGTAAGCACGAAGCTTAGTGAGTTTCCCCAAAATACCACACATAAAACATATTAGCCACTCAAGGCTACAACTCTGTGGGTCCGTGGACCCTACTCTGTGAACCTTCCGGTTCTAACTCTGTGAACCCTCCGGTTCTAACTCTGGGAACCTTCCGGTTCTAACTCTGTAAACATTCACAGCATAAATCACATTGAAATAATGCAGTACAACACACAACATACATAACATACAATAACTCTGTCACATAACTCTGTTACCACTCTAGATAAAGTATAGTGAGAAGACTCACCTGGCAAGCAGAAAGCAGATATCCCCACACTTGAATCTCGAAATTGCCACCGCCTAACACATAAGGCAAATACTCTCATGAATATAACTCTCGAGACTAGAATCAACCCTCTCTTGGCACCCTCTTAAGGGTAAAAGACCATTTTACCCCTCTCTTGGCCCAAAGGTCACATCGCTGACCAAACCCTAAAAGTCAACAAAAGTCAACGGTCAACTTCGACCGGACTCGGCGAGTGCACTAGGGCCACTCGGCGAGTCTATACGTGTCCTTTGACTCCCTTGGATTCTCTCTTGACACGTCGAGCATTTCTCTGACTCGACGAGTTTCACCGGGCATAAATCGCGGGGCCACCACGACTCAACTCGCCGACTCTCAAGAACAACTCGGCGAGTTCCGGCTTGACTCAGTCCGCCTGACTCTCCCTGACTCACTGAGTCAACCCCTCAACTCGACAAGACCACTCGCTGAGTGGTTTTGGGCAAATTTCATGCTACTCGCCGAGTCTGTTCTTCAGACTCGACGAGTCCATGCCATGCATAACTCAAACTCACTTCTGACGTCAGATCTGTTCCATACACTCATAGATCTGGCCTCCCCAGGCATGATAATCACGTAAAGTCCAGACCTTGGTGCTCAAACAACAACTATTAGCTCCTAAATGATGTTTTAGCCCCATATCTCATAACTCTAGGTCAAAATTCTCATGAATCCTCATAAAGCTTAAGGAATAAAGCTTCTTTGGACGTCTATGGATCTCATCTCAAGCCTCATCACAAATAGGGACGAAATGGACATCAAATCTAACCAAAAAAGGGGTCAAGAAACCCTAACCTCTATGTTTATGATGACAACAGAAAAGGAAGCCAAAATATATGTAACAGCCCGGAATTCAGGTATAACCCTTTAGCCCTTCATCTTTTCATAAATGTCATGTTGGCCCTTTCGTGTTGGGGCGAGTACGCTGGGCGTACAAAGAGTACGCTGTGCGTACTCGTGCACTTAAATTGAACGCGTTGCCACCCGGGTACGCTGGGCGTACCTAAGGCTACGCTGGGCGTAACCGGTCCAGACCCAAAACCCTAATTTGAGTTGTTGGCTACAAAAGGAATGAGATGGCTTGGTTCCTCAGCCACCATCCTTCAGAAAGAAACCCTAAGAGAGTGTTCCTTCGTTCCTAGCCCTTTTTGTGAGTGTTCTAAGCTTGGTGGTGTCATTTCAAGGTAGCAAAGGAGAAGAAGAGTCCATTGTAAGGGCTAGACGTTGGCGTTCAAGTGTAGATCCGGGCTTAGCAAAGGTTGGAGCTTCTTTCTAAGGTAAAAAGTTCGGATCTTGACTTGTAGATCTTGTGATCTGCTTTATGGACCATTTTCTAGGGTTTTGGTCCCAAAGGTGGAGACTTTATGAGCAAGTGGTCTCCATTAGCTTAGATCCATCATATTTCTGGTCCATTTGAGTTGTAGATCCATAAAAATGTAATCTTGGACGTGAATGATTAGCCATGCATGAGATCTAGATCCTTGAGTTGAAATGGAAAAGTGTTAAGAAGTATAAGAGCCTTTACAGCCATGCCAAGGCTTAAAGGTTCCAGAAGTTGAAGTAGTGGCTTAACCGATTAAGACCAGAAATGAAGAGTGTCTAGATCTGACTATTACGCTTGGCGTAACTCCCAGTACGCGCAGCGTACTGGGTGGAGACCCCGATTATTGAGTCGGCGATGTACGCCCCGCGTACATCAGTCTATACGCCCCGCGTACTGAAGATGTTGACTTTTGCTGACTTTTAGGGTTTTGGTCAACATGTGGACTTTGAGTCAAGGGAGGGTAAAATGGTCTTTAATTTACCCCTGTAAGGAATGTTAATAAGGGGTAAAGTCTAGTGGTGGAAGTCTATATTAATTAAAATGATACTCATTATGATTAGGCAAGGTTGAGTCTTCGTTTGGGATTCGGAGATAGCGAGCATACGTGAGATTCTAGACTTTCCACGAGGTGAGTTTTCTCACTATACCTTACCCGAAAGGGTTTTATTGTGTGACCGGAAGGTTGGGTATGTTATGAGTTGTATGCATTGAATGTGATTAAGTTAGCCGTTTATATGTGCTATGTATGCAATGCTTGATGTGGGCCGAAAGGCATTATGTTATGGGCCGGAAGGCATTTATGTATGGGCCGGAAGGCATTTATGTTATGGGGCAAAAGGCATTGTGGTGTGGACCGGAAGGTCGACACGGGTAAGACCGGAAGGTTTACCGGGTTGGGACGGAAGTCCCCTGAGACACATGGACCGGAAGGTCATGGCCTGGAAAGGCGTATGTGCGTAAGAAATATATTGGGGAACTCACTAAGCATTTATGCTTACAGTTGTTGTGTTATGTGTTTCAGGTACTAGCGAGGACCGTGGGAAGGCGCCGGCATGATTTGTACACACTGATGGGGGATTTATGATCTTTGGATTTATATGATGTGTATTATGATATGATACATGGGATCTTTATGTCTTGTTTTGGATGAAAACATGTTTTTAAGAAATGAAATTTTTTTTTGAAAATTTACGTTGTTACAAGTTGGTATCAGAGCCTTGGTTTGAGGGATTCGGATGCACCTTCAGGCGTAACTGAACTCAAACCGAGGATTTGAGGAATTTCTCAATTAATAAAGGCATAAAAATTTTATAAGAGATTTTGTAATAACCAAAGAAGAAGCAGTGTGTACGGTCAGCCAGCGCCCAAACGGTAAAATCCCCAAAATACCCTTACAATATGTGTTATCAGATGTGTTGCGATATGTTATGCATGCTAGAGTAGACTAGGTATTCATATTAGGACTAGAGTGGCCTGATTTGTGATGCCTTAGTCTAGGGAGAAACCTGCTGCTATGAGATGCTTTGAGAGCGACTGGGTAATCAGTGCATAGCAAGAATAGAGTACTCGTGATTCAGGGTCCAAGGATGAGGACTTGGGGTGAACGCTGATGCGGTGTAGTCAGTAGTATAGGGCACGTACTATTGAAGACACCGGATCAGTGGGCAGTCTAAGTAAGAATCCTTTGGGTATCGGAGTTCATGTAGGGTTGCGTTATCGAGTGCAAGTATGCTCGATTGGGTCTTTGATATTTTTATGTTGTATTTCAGAGGCATCATGGTTGGGACACGCCACAGACCTGAGACGAGCGACGTGAGTGACAAGGAGATTCGTCAGATGATCCACGATGAGGTGGCTGCGGCAATCTGGGCCGAGATTCCGGAGATGTTTGGGTCTATCAAGACCACGCTGTTGGAGACTTTTGATGAGCGGTACGCCGCGGTGACTGAGGCCGCAGCCGCTGCAGCTACGGCAGTTGTGGCTGCTGCCAGGCCTCAGGGAGGTGACTCGTTGCTATTCCGAGAGTTCAGCAACACGAAGCCACCCGAGTTTGATGGGAAGCAAGATCCGATCGCTGCGATGAGATGGATTGCTGACATTGATGGATGCTTCTATACTTGTTCATGTTCGGAGAATCTGAGGGTACGGTTCGCCTTGAACCAGCTCCGCTTGGGAGCGAAAGATTGGTGGAAGTTCGTTACGGCGAACTTCACTCTTGCAGAGATTTCAGCGGTGACCTGGGAGAGGTTCACCACCATGTTCAGAGACGAATATGTTCCCCTGGTGGAGAGGGAACGGTTGGTTCAGGAGTTCTTGACCCTCAAGCAGGGTAATGATTCGGTTACTGTGGTCACCCGGAAGTTTCATGAGAGGGCGATGTTCTGCCCTGAGCAGGTGGCTACTGAGCAGGCTCAGATGAGCCGGTATCTGGGTATTCTGAGGAGGGACATCCGGTAGTTCGTGTCGAACTCGACGTACCAGACATTTGCTGAGCTCCAAGAAAATTCCAGGAAGAGGGAGATTGAGTTGGAGACTCAGGCCAGGGAGGAGGCCGAGTCTCAGAGGATGGATCGGCGGCCGGCTCAGTCTCAGCCGGCAGCCAAGCGGACCAAGTCCGCTGATTCGAGGACTGGAGGCCAGAAGGGCCGCACTTGCAGGAAGTGCGGCAAGGGTCATGAGGGGACCTGTCGATCGGGTGCTTGCTACAAATGTGGCAAGGAGGGGCAAATCGCCAGGGATTGCCCCAAGGGATTTATGGTTTGCTTCCATTGCAACCAGACTGGCCATCGGAAGGCCGAGTGCCCTCAGCTACACCAGGGATCAGCGCAAGGATCTGCGCCGGCTGCTAGGATTACCGAGGCTTGACCGGCGAAGGCCGAGGCTCCGAAGGCTCGTGGGAGAGCTTTTCAGTTGACTGCGGAGGAGGTCCGTGCGGCGCCCGATGTCGTGGCTGGTATGTATTCTTTCGTGTATTTATTTTTATGCTGAGATGTTGTGCTTATTTTATGATATGCGTAGGTACTTTTCTTGTGAATTCTGTACCTGCCTTGGTATTGTTTGACTCGGGTGCGAGTCGGTCTTTTGTATCTCTGGCTTTTAGTCAGCACCTTGGTATTGAGCGAGAGGTGATGAGTCGACCTCTGAGGGTTTCCATAGCTGATGAGAAAGCGGTATATGCCACCGACGTGATTCGAGGATGTGTGCTCAAGATTTTTGGTGTCGATTTTCCAATAGACCTAATTCCTATCGCTATAGGAGATGTCTGCGTCATCGTGGGCATGGACTGGTTGAGTAAGTTCGGAGCGGTCATTGACTGCGAGAGACAGCTGGTGACTATGCGAGACCCTAGTGGGGGAGTGCTTACTGTGTATGGCGAGGGGACCCGGTGCGGGTCAGCGTTCTGTTTGGCTGCCAGGGCGAGGCAGAGTTTGCAGCAGGGCTGCAGTGGATTCATAGCTTATGTGATTGACGTACGAGTGGCCACTGGGAGGCCAAGTTCGGTTGACGAGGTTCCGGTAATGCGCGAGTTCCCGGATGTTTTTCCCGAGGAGTTGTCGGGTGTGCCTCCTGAGAGGCAGGTGGAGTTTCGTATCGATTTGATTCCCGGGGCTGTGCCTATTGCTAAGGCGCCATATCGGCTAGCACCGCCAGAGATGCAGGAGTTATCCTCACAGCTGCAAGAGCTATTGGGGAAAGGGTTCATCCGTCCCAGTAGCTCTCCCTGGGGAGCGCCGATCCTTTTTGTCAAGAAAAATGATGGTTCACACCGGATGTGCATTGATTACCGGGAGTTGAACAAGTTGACGGTCAAGAACCGTTATCCATTACCAAGGATCGATGATCTATTCGATCAGTTGCAGGGGGCGTCTTGGTTCTCCAAGATAGACTTGAGGTCAGGATATCACCAGATGAGGGTTCGGGATGAGGATATCCAGAAGACGGCGTTTAGGACTCGTTACGGGCATTACGAGTTCATGGTGATGCCACTCGGGCTCACCAATGCACCAGCGGCGTTCATGGATCTCATGAACAGGGTGTGTAGGCCGATGCTGTATCGGTTGGTGATCGTATTCATTGATGATATTTTGGTATATTCGAGGTCTAGAGAGAAACATGAGGAGCATTTGAGGGAGATCCTTGGAGTTCTGAGATCGGAGAGGCTGTATGCCAAATTCTCCAAGTGTGAGTTCTGGTTACGAGAGGTCTAGTTCCTAGGACACCTTGTTAACCAGGAAAGGATATTGGTTGATCCGGCCAAGATTGAGGCAGTGATGAGATGGGACGTGTCGAGATCACCCACTGAGATCAGGAGCTTTCTGGGATTGGCCGGCTATTATCGGAGGTTTATTAGGGATTTCTCCAAGATCGTCGTGCCACTTACCAAGATGACCCGGAAGGGTGTTGCATTTTCTTGGGGTCCGGAGCAGCAGTCCTCATTTGAGACCCTACGTCAGAAGTTGTGCGAGGCCCCAATGCTCGCACTCCCGGAAGGGATGGAGGATTTTGTGGTATGTTGTGATGCATCTATATCTGGGTTAAGGGCAGTTCATATGCAGAGGGGGCACGTTATAGCGTATGCATCGAGGCAGCTGAAGCCTCATGATTCGAAATATCCCACCCACGATCTGGAGTTGGGGGCTGTGGTGTTTGCCCTCAAGATCTGGCGGCACTATCTATATGGGGTTCGGTGTACCATATACACAGACCACAAGAGTCTGAAGTACTTGATGGATCAGCCAAACCTGAATATGCGCCAGAGGAGATGGTTGGATGTGGTGAAGGATTATGATTATGAGATCCTGTACCACCCGGGCAAGGCTAATGTTGTAGCCGATGCTTTGAGCCGTAGGTCGGAGAGCGTCCCGATCCGAGACATTTGTATGAGGTTGACGGTGATGACTCTGGTATTGGACACCATCCAAGGGGCCCAGGTTGAGGCTGCGAGACCAGAGAACCGAAAGCAGGAGCAGGTTGTTGGGCAGGTGTCGGAGTTCGTAACCGATAGTCGGGGACTTATGACATTTCAAGGCCGGATTTGGGTACCATTTGTGGGCGGGACGCGTACCATTTTGAAGGAGGAGGCACATCGATCGAAGTTCTCGGTCCATCTCGGGGCTACTAAGATGTATTTGGACCTAAAGAGGGAGTATGGGTGGCCCTGTATGAAGAGGGATGTTGCATGGTTCGTCGAGAGGTGCCTAACTTCTCGCCAAGTTAAGGCCGAGCACCAGCATCCGCATGGTAAGCTGCAACCGCTGGAGATTCCCGAGTGGAAGTGGGAACAGATTACCATGGATTTTATCACCAAATTGCCAAGGACTGCAAGGGGAGTCGATGCAATTTGGGTGATTGTGGACAGATTGACGAACAGCGCTCATTTTCTTGCTATCAGTGAGAGCTCTTCTGCTGAGAGGTTGGTGGAGTTGTATGTGAGAGAGGTGGTATCGCGGCATGGGGTTCCGATGTCGATTGTTTCAGATCGAGACGTGTGATTTACTTCCAGATTTTGGAAGAAGTTTCACGAGGAGTTGGGTACGGGACTACATTTCAGTACCGCATACCACCCACAAACAGACGGGCAGAGTGAGCGGACGATTCAGACGCTCGAGGATATGCTCCGAGCGTGTGTTTTGGATTTTGGAGGGTGTTGGGACACCTATTTACCCTTGGCGGAGTTTTCGTACAACAACAGCCATCATTCGAGCATTGGTATGCCACCCTTTGAGCTGTTGTATGGGAGGAGGTGTCGGACCCCCATCTATTGAGGAGAGGTGGGGCATCGGGTAATGGGTAGTACGGAGACTGTGCTTCAGACGACAGAACAGATACAGCAGGTCAGGCTGAGATTGTTGACCGCTCAGAGTCTCCAGAAGAGTTATGCGGATAGGCGTCGGTCCGAACTCGAGTTTCAGGTTGGTGACCTTGTACTCTTAAAGGTCTCTCCTTGGAAAAGAGTGATCCGATTCAGGAAGAGGGGAAAATTGGGGCCTCGATATATCGGACCTTTCAGGGTAATCGCGAGGATAGGCAGGGTAGCCTACCGTTTAGATCTACCTGTGGAGCTAGGACAGATTCACGACACCTTCCATGTGTCTCAATTGAGGAAATATATTGCCGACGAGTTGGCAGTGGTACCATTAGAGGATATTCAAGTGGATGCGCACCTGAACTATATTGAGAGACCGGTGGCAATTAGGGATCGAAAGGTTAAGGTTTTGAGGAACAAGGAAGTGCCCTTGGTGCCAGTGCAGTGGCAGCATCAGAAGGGGTCCGAGCTGACATGGGAGCCCGATTCGGAGATGCGGGAGCAGTATGCGGGGCTGTTTTCAGTATAAGACTTCGGGGACGAAGTCTGGTTCTAGTGGGGGAGAATTGTAACAGCCCGGAATTCAGGTATAACCCTTTAGCCCTTCATCTTTTCATAAATGTCATGTTGGCCCTTTTGTGTTGGGGCGAGTACGCTGGGCGTACAAAGAGTATGTTGCGTGTACTCGCGCGCTTAAATTGAACGCGTTGCCACCCGGGTACGCTGGGCGTAACCGGTCCAGACCCAAAACCCTAATTTGAGTTGTTGGCTACAAAAGGAATGAGATGGCTTGGTTCCTCAGCCACCATCCTTCAGAAAGAAACCCTAAGAGAGTGTCCCTTCGTTCCTAGCCCTTTTTGTGAGTGTTCTAAGTTTGGTGGTGTCATTTCAAGGTAGCAAAGGAGAAGAAGAGTCCATTGTGAAGGCTAGAAGTTTGTGTTCAAGTGTAGATCCGGGCTTAGCAAATGTTGGAGCTTCTTTCTAAGGTAAAAAGTTCGGATCTTGACTTGTAGATCTTGTGATATGCTTTATGGACCATTTTCTAGGGTTTTGGTCACAAAGGTGGAGACTTTATGAGCAAGTGGTCTCCATTAGCTTAGATTCATCATATTTCTGGTCCATTTGAGTTGTAGATCCATAAAAATGTAATCTTGGACGTGAATGATTAGCCATGCATGAGATCTAGATCCTTGAGTTGAAATGGAAAAGTGTTAAGAAGTATAAGAGCCTTTACATCCATGCCAAGGCTTAAAGGTTCCGACTTTATGAGTAAGGATGCTTAAATAAGGCCGGATCTAGAAGTTGAAGTAGTGGCTTAACCGATTAAGACCAGAAATGAAGAGTGTCTAGATCTGACTATTACGTTGTGCGTAACTCCTAGTACGTGCAGCGTACTGGGTGGAGACCCCGATTATTGAGTCGGCGATGTACGCCCCGCGTACTGAAGATGTTGACTTTTGCTGACTTTTAGGGTCTTGGTCAACATGTGGACTTTGAGTCAAGGGAGGGTAAAATGGTCTTTTACCCCTGTGAGGAATTTTAATAAGGGGTAAAGTCTAGTGGTGGAAGTCTATATTAATTAAAATGATATTCGTTATGATTAGGCGAGGTTGAGTCTTCGTTTGGGATTCGGAGATAGCGACCACGTGAGATTCTAGACTTTCCACGAGGTGAGTTTTCTCACTATATTGTACCCGGAAGGGTTTTATTGTGTGACCGGAAGGTCGGGTATGTTATGAGTTGTATGCATTGAATGTGATTAAGTTAGCCGTTTATATGTGCTATGTATGCTATGCTTGATGGGGGCTGGAAGGCATTATGTTATAGGCCGGAAGGCATTTATGTTATGGGCCGGAAGGCATTTATGTTATTGGCCGGAAGGCATTGTGGTGTGGACCGGAAGGTCGATGCGGGTAAGACCGAAAGGTTTACCGGGTTGGGAAGGAAGTCCCCTGAGACACATGGACCGGAAGATCATGGCCTGGAAAGGCGTATGTGCGTAAGAAGTATATTGGGGAACTCACTAAGCATTTATGCTTACAGTTGTTGTGTTATGTGTTTCAGGTACTAGCGAGGACCGTGGGAAGGCGCCGGCATGATCTGTACACACTGATGGGGGATTTATGATCTTGGGATTTATATGATGTGTATTATGATATGATACATGGGATCTTTATGTCTTGTTTTGGAGGAAAACATGTTTTTAAGAAATGAAAATTGTGTTTTGAAAATTTACGTTGTTACAATATACCTCCAAAATGATGCTCTGAGCTCCAAAATCGAAGGATGTCCACCTCCATTGCCTCCTCTTAGCTAGAATCTCCTTTGCCTTGCCAAACAAAGCTTCAAGGGTCAATAATGGCCTCTTCTCCCTCCCAAAACGCTCAAAATCTCTTTAGGTTTTCCCTTTGGGGTTGGTGGCCGAAAATGACGGCCATAAGCCCCTTTAAATAGGTCTCAAACCCTGGAAATTAGGGTTTCATAATACAGCGTGGACTCGCCGAGTCCACTTTTGGACTCACCGAGTCCAGACGCGAAACCGCGTACAAAATCGTGATCCTACTCGGCGAGTTTGGACTCCAACTCGCCGAGTCTCCTCACAATCACCCAAAAATAAAGAATAAAATAATACTTGGGAATCCGGGGTGTTACATAATTCGCCTTATGAGGCTTCAGCTGTCTCGAAGCGTAAGTAACAACGCAAACCCTATGCATCAGAATGACACCCAAAACCGTGATCGATGCATCACAATAAACCACGAAATCCTCAACACCTCCGACAGGGTCAAAATCAATGCCTCATACAATCTCTGTCTCGGGGTCTCAAAAGTTGTATGTTGCTCAGGCCCCCATCGAAAAGTGACAGTCTTATTCGAAAACCGAGTCAGAGTTGGAGAACTCCTTAATGAACCTCCGATAGTAACCTGCCAATCCAAGGAAATTTTGAATCTCGGATGGAGACCTAAGAACCTCCCACCTCATCACGACCTCGACCTTGGCCAGATCAACCATAATATCATTTTGGTTGACAAGGTGCCTTAGAAACTGCACCTCACGCAACCAGAACTCACACTTGGAGAACTTCGCATATAGTCTCTCCCTCCTCAAAGTCTCCAATACCTCTCTCAATTACTCGGCATGCAGCTCTCGGGTCTTGGAATAGACCAGGATGTCATCAATGAATATAATCACAAACCGATCTATCATCAGCTTGCATACGCAGTTCATGAGGTCCATGAATGCGGCAGGAGCATTGGTGAGCCCAAAGGGTATCACCACGAACTCGTAATGACCATAACGAGTGCAAAAGTCCATCTTCTGCATATACTCCTCTATGACCCTCATTTGATGATAACCTGAACGTAGATCGATCTTGGAAAACCAAGATGCACCCTGAAGTTGGTCAACCAAATCATTAATCCATGGGAGTGGATAACGGTTCTTCACCGTCAGCTTATTCAGCTCCCGGTAGTCAATACACATTCGACACGACCTATCCTTCTTTTTCACAAATAGGATCGGTGCTACCCAAGGCAAACTACTTGGTCAAATGAACCCCTTGTCTAACAGCTCCTACAACTATGTAACATCTCCAAAGGTACTCTAGGCAAATCCTTCGGAAACACATCCGGGTGCTCCCGTATAATCGGCATATCATCCACAGTCACCTTACCCATACCCCGGGTATCATAACACAGGCGACATATTCGGAACAACCCTATTGGAGATAGCGTATAGCCCTAGCTACTGAACATAGAATTGGCCCATGCTAAGCAATCTCCCACCCTGAATCACTATCTCTCCCCCACTTCGGTTACGAATGCATACCAACTAACACTCGCAATCAATCACCACCCAATTGGGGCTCAACCAGTCCATCCTTACAGTAACCTTGTTCCTACGCAAAGGAATAGGAACCAAATCAATCGGATACTGCTTGCTGAACATATCAAGAACACAACCCCAATGAACCCTCGATACCCAAACAAATCAATCATCCGCAATCTCAGCCTCTAAGGGACAATCTAGCTCCCCTGGAGCTCTAACAAACCTCTTGCAAAGCGTAAGCGATACAAAAGATCAGGTAGACCCCGAATTAAACAATACCAACATAGAGATACCGTTCACAAGGAATGATCCTAAAACAAAAACACAAATATAATCAGAGAAACCAATATAAATAAAGAGATAAGGAAAAGATACATACCCGTCACCACATCAGGTGTTGCGCGAGCCTCCTCGGTTGTCAGTTAAAAAACCCTGGTCCTCACCACAGGCGCATCTGCCTCGCCTCGGCGGCGATCAGTAATCCATGGAGTCACTGGAGTGGGTGTACCATTGGTCCCGCTTCTTCCAAACTTGGACAATTGGCCCTTTCTTTGGCCCATTTGATTCCAATGGAAACAAATCATATTAGATATTGGGTGGTGGTGGTAGTAGTAGTGAAATCCCTGCTAATATGACCCGTTCGATGACACTTGAAGCAGCCAGAACCACCCACCCTACATGCCCTATCGTGCGTCTTTCTGCACTTGCTATAGTTGCTCTGGCTCTCCTGGCCTCTCGATCTTGTAACACCTGGTTTTGAATCGTTTCATTATTTGGGGTTGTGACCTGAAGATCAGTTATCATAAGGCTTCGAGCCTTGAGGAAAGAGAGATGTAGACCCTTTTTGGATGTGAGTATTATAGATTAGGTGATCCAGAAGTTTGGTTTGTGTTTTGGATCCCAATGGTATATCGATAATGTGTCAGTTCGGGCCTTTATGGATTTTGTATTGTAATTTGAAAGGATTTAATGCAAGGATGAGTTGATATAAGTGTAGAGCTCCTTATTACCTTTTCATGGATATACTTTGGGCGTACAATGGGCATACTAGGTAGAAGAATTGCGGGCAACTTATGGAGTATGTTGGGCATACTGAGAGTACACGGGGTGTACTACAACCAGCTTAAAACCCTAATTTTAGGGTCTTTTCCGTATTTAAACAACTTATATCACTTTGGGCCATCTTATTGATCAACCTCCATCATCCTAAACCCTAATCTCGACCCTTAGTCACCTCCTTAGTGTTCTTGAACTCTTGTGAAGGATCTTAGTGTCTTTTTGTGCTTTTTGAAGAGATAGAAGGTTATTGAAGAATCATCTATTTGTGTGAAGCTTAGACATCCAGATTCATCATCTTTGCAAGCCATTTGAGGTATAAAGTTCTCTACTTGATGGTTTATTATGCTAAATCTAGTTTTGGGACCTTGTTTACGCATTTTTGGGTCTTTTGAGCTAAATTTGAGCTTTTGATCTACTCTAGAAGACATGGATGTTAGATCTTAGCTCCATGGTGGTCCCTTGTTCATAAAAATGCAAGCTTTACGGAAGATTTTGGTCCATGCATATGTTAAGAGCCTTATTAAGCCTCTTTTTGAGTGTTGGGGCCCATCAAGTTAATGCATGGGTGTAAAGTTGCCAACTTTACATCTTAAGTCACCCTTTAGAATTAGATCTAGGAGTTTGGCTTAAGGTCTTAACCACATAAGTGCTTAATGGAGTGGTTTGGTAATATGGGGAGTACGAGTTGGTTGTGCATTGATGATACATAAACGCATCAATAACTTGATGTTATAAAATGTATTATTGTACATGATTTGATGAGTAAATAGTACAAGCATATAAGTCAAAGTTTATTTCTTGCTTTTCATCCGTAGGGGGGAAAAAGCGATATATTTGGGACCCTCGATGATTTGGTGTTGACTTATAGTGTTGGGCTCGGCCAGGACTAAATTGATGTGTTCGATTAGTAGTTCTTTGTCATTACAAATCAGAAATCAGGAAACAAAGTATTGGACATGAGATTGATTTTGTTCCATGTCTCATATTTGTGCGATATCTTGCAGAACGGAGGATTATATGATCACTTGTCTTAGGACACATATCTGACTGGGTCATAGTTCATCAACGGTTTTTGAGAGCAATAATTTGCTAATCAAATTTTGAAGTTATACTATCAACTATAGTTATTAGACTTATCCGACTGGGAGACTATTGGATTAGGTGTCTAAGCCCATAACTATAATTGTTATATATATACTTAAATTAATAGTAGCTCAGTCTTTTTGGGTTGCCATCAAAACTAGCAACCAAACAGGATGATTTTGGAGAGAGAGATTGATTTATTATTTGATAAAAATTTGAAATAAATAATTTATTAATATATTATAAAAATAATATGTTAATTAGAAATAGTAATATCTAATCAGAAATTAATTTTGGGATTAAAAGAATTAATTAAAAGTGTAGGGACTGAAGTGAAATTGTTCAATAGTTGAGCAAGAGGCAATCTAGAACCCTCCATAAAGGATTGGACGGTTTTCTTAAGGCCTAAGGGATTCTAGAATAATCCTAGTGGATAAACCGGAAAGTGGATAATTACTCGGTTAAAGATTATCTTGAATTAGGGATTATTTAGGGTTTCTTGATTGCACTATATAAACAGCCTAAACCCTAGAAATTTCGGCCACATAGACCAACTAATAGGGTTGCATGAACACATAGGATTATTATGTTTTGCATAATAACCATAATGCCTAGCAATGGACCGAAGTCAGAAGTCCAATGGACCAACAAGGCCAACACCCTAAAAGTCCAAAATATGGCCCAAACCTGTGAAATTCAACTGAAAGTCAAGCTCCTAAGTACGCTGGGCGTACGTAGACTTACGCTTAGCATGCTCTTTCTGAGGCCAATACCCGCAGCGGACGACCTGAGTACGCCCCGCATACTCCGCATATAACCAATCCAACCCAATAAGCACTTAATCGGTTAATCCATCAATCCAAACTCTCATATCTGATCCTAAATGGTGACTTAACACGTAAAGTTGCCATCTTTACTCCCATGCATGACATAACGGGACTCAAAACTCAAAAAGAAGCTTATTAAGGATCCAAACACATGCATGGACCAATAAAACTCATAAAGGTTGCATTTTTATGGACAAACAACCTCAAAAGTGCTAATATCTAACATCCATGGATTATAGAGTAGACCATAATCTCAAATATGGCTTAAAGGACCCAAAAATGCACAAATAACACCCTAAGTTGGATCTAGCATAAGGAACCATCAAAATGGGAGCTTTTTACCTCAAATGGCTTGCTAAGTTAAAGATGACTCTGGATCTACAAACTCAAGCCACTCCCAAGAAACCACTAAGTGTTCTTCTTCTTCTACTTCACCAAAACTCACTTTCAACCTCAAATCTCACAAATGGTAGTTAGAGTTTTGATCTTAGGTTATAGAGATAGTGAGGTTGTTCATTTGGAGGTCCAAGGGTGTCATAAGTTGTTTAAATAGGGAACAAACCCTAAAAATTAGGGTTTTTCCCTGCATTGCATACGCCCTGCATACTCCCACATACTCCCAGTAATGTAGGTGCATTCGCGATCCATCAATGGGCTAGTACGCTAAGCATACTTATAGAGTATGCCCTGCGTACAAGCTAGGGACTATAAATGAGAGAAATTTTACATTAAGGTTTAAAAGGAAATAAACCAAGAATCTTGAATGTTACATATAACGTTGACTTAATGGAAATGTTATGGTTGTTATCAGTAGTTCTATATGGAGCTTCTTTTTAATAGATCCATGTTCGTTTTGTGATAATAGTTTCATGTGAGTTAAGTTTCCAGTAATGGAATTCTTTGTAGATCTCTCGAATAATTTCTCAAGTGGTTTGCAGAGCTGTTATGGGAGTTTGGATGTCACACAATATTTTTTTGGATTGGCCAAGGTTACGCTCGTGGGAACGGTTGGATTAGTGATGACTTTTCAAGAAGTCAAGTGCATACTTGAGGTCTTTTGGGCATGAATTTACGGATTTAGGGTTGGTTGAAATTCACAATCGGCATGTTTTGAGCGTTCATTATGCATTTTTTGATAGTGCTCCTATTAAGGGACCGGGGGAAGGTGCGAAGAATGGATGATCGTTTGTCTTTAGATATGGTTTCTGGAGTTTAGACTAATGGGTTCACATTATTGTGAAGTATATTGATGAAGTTGGGTTGTAGTTGCAGTTTTGAGAGTTTCCCGATTTGAGTGGTTTTCGTTGTGAGTTTGGTCTTATAGCTGGAGAGAGAAGGGTGGTTATTGCAGTTGGGTGTTTTCAAGCGATTGGGTTGTTTGTTGGAATCGGTTGGGTTCCAAGTTGTCTTAGGATATTTTGTTTTTGGTGTTTCATCCGTCCAGTAACTAGTTTTGAGAAAAACACAAAATATTTTCTTTTAGGTATGTTTATGAATTATAGCAAAATCAGATTTCGAGGTCGCAATCCAATTAAAGTAGGAGAAAGCTCTGACACCCGTTCTATGGATTATTTAGTTTAGGAATTTGAACTCTTGAGTATTTCAATTTTGAATAAAAACCTTCAAGTATAGCTTGGTGGTTTGGGGTCCACAGTACGACCACATCATTAATTAAAGGGGGTCTGCATAACAACCATGACGCGATACTAGTATATACCATAGTGTGTTGGCCGCCACAGCCCAAAATACTAGGACTCGGGCCTTGAGCCCTATTTAAGGAATGCAAGGATTAGGTTTTGCCCATTTTGTAGCCTCAAGCTCCAAAACTGAAACCATATATATCTCTCTCTCCCTCTATCCCTTGTGTTGTTGGAGTTTAACCTTGATTTTCCAATGATGGTGAAGATTGTGGTTGTAGAAGCTGGTTCTTATGGTCTTGAAGTCTTGTTCCAACATTCCCATTATGCTCCTGCAGCTACTTCAGGTATAAAGTCTCAAACTTGTTCATTACATTCTTAGATCTTGGTTTTATTCCATTTTGGTCTATTTTATCCCATTTCTTTGGAGGTCTTGGAGTTTATAGAACTCCAAAGCAATATTCTGAGATGTAATGACTTTTGGAGTTGTTGATTGGCAGAAAAAATGCATATACATGCTTCTCATTTGAGCTATGCTCGGAGATTTGTCCCAATTGTAATTACTAATTAGGGTTTAAGATCCTGACTTATTGGATGGAAGAAATGGATAAGGTTGAAAATTTTATTCAATAAGAGGATAAATTGATCCAGATATGATTTTTAGAGCTCTGAACTTAAGGGTTAAGATCTTAATGGAACTGTAGAGAATGTTCATTGCTGCACGGTGGGGTATTGGCCATGACACAGTGGTCTGTGTACTCGCATCTGTTTTGTCCTCTAGTTACCACGATGCGGCCAAGAAGATTGGCCACAACGTGGTGGTTGGTGGTTGGTTGGCCGTTGACTTTGACTATTAACCATTAACTTTTTGACCAAATTGACTTTTGGTCAAACTTTGGTAGAACCAAGTACTTGACTAAGGAATGGTCTCGGTTTAGAATTAGGCAGCTTGGTTTATCTATTGTGTTGATGAGGTAGTTGTTGATCTTATGTTGAGTAGTTCATGTGAGTCTTCTGACGATATTGTGTAGGATGCTAGACGGCCTTTGTGACTCTTGCATGTGCATTACGTATGTTGGGCATGGCCCATTATGTATGTTTAGTACGACCCATTATTGTAACACACACTTTCCAGGATGGATCAAATGAGGGCTCTGAGGGATCAAAGGTAAGATTTTCGGGAAAAATCAAGTGCCACGACGTGGTGAATGGATCACCATGACGTGACATGTCTAATGCAAGAATGCGTGTTTGGATGGTCGCCACGACGTAGCAAGCGGAAGACCACAACATGGAAACTGATGCAGCCTATGCCTATGAGTTTAGGGTTTTCTCCATATTTAAACACCTAATCTCAAGGATTAAGGCATCATCTTCAACCTCCAACCCGTCTCCAATGAAACCCTAGCCTCTATGATGATTTGAGAGCTTGTTCTTTTGATTTGAAGGTTATTCCTTGGATTTTGGTGAAGCTTGAGAAGAAGGAAGTTTACAAGGAAGTAAGAAAGAAAGGAGCTGGTTTGGATCTGTTATTCTCTTCATCTTCTGAGCTATTTGGGGTATAAAGTTCTCATATTGAAACCTCTTCTTCTAGATTCAAGTTTAATGTCATTTTTGGGGTAGTTTTGGTTCCTTCCATGAATGCTCTTGGAGTTTAAGGAACTCTAGAGCTTGTTATTTCTCTTTAATGATCCATAGGTTCTGTTGAGTTAGAAAAAGGCCTTAGTTTTGGATGGTTCTTGGTCCCATGCATAAGTTTTGGCCCCATTAAACACTTAATGGACTTAGCATGTAGATCTAGCCTTGGAATGGAGTCATAATGGATAAAGTTGGAAACTTTATCCATTAAGTCATTCAAAAGAAGTAGATCTAGAGTTTTGGGCTTAAATCTGTAAGGATTGAGCACTTAATAATGAATATTGCAATCTTTCAGTTCCCACGATGTGGCAATGGGCTTTCCACGACGTGGTGATTCTCAGCTTCATGATTT
This sequence comes from Lactuca sativa, assembly GCF_002870075.4. NCBI lineage: Eukaryota > Viridiplantae > Streptophyta > Magnoliopsida > Asterales > Asteraceae > Lactuca > Lactuca sativa. The sequence continues at coordinate 70,713,543 of NC_056625.2, read as the reverse complement.
TTTTGTCTTGATGTTCCCATGATGTGGCCAAAATTCCTCCACGTTGTGGTGGGGGTTGACTAGGTTGACCATTGACCATTGACTTTTGACCGGTTTGACTTGGGTCAAACTTGAAGGAATTGGGTTATTGATTCAGGTTCCACCTTTTCGGTGCTAGTTGGTTCACGGGAGTAATTAGTGCAGGGAGTGAGTGTGTTGTTGTGTTTCCTTGGGTCTTAGATTCAGGTGATTTTTCTCACTATACTATGTGTTACAATATATATCCTTGTGTGTCAAGATATAGGAGAAGTGTTATGTTGGTTAGAGTTCTAGTAAGTGGGTAATCGCCTAGTGTGGTGCCCTAGGGGTTGTATGTAGTCACGTATGATAGCCTAAGAACTCTTGATCTAGGATTGCTGGCCTGTTCCTTGTTTCGTTGTGGCTCTAGAGTGGGATCACCTATTTGAATGTCTGTCTCACCTCTAGTTACATATAGTTATACATTCCTTGGAAATCTATCAATAGTGGCATAACGTATTATATGAGGCCTGGTGTACGGTAGTGATTTGTTAGACATGTAGACTAGGGTAGATAGTTGCATGTGTTTATATGTTTACTTGGTTGTTTGCTTGTTACATATGTTGACATATTGGGCGGTGGGTTGAGGCGGACTTTCTTTGTGTTGTATGCCAAGATACATGGGTGGGCCAACGGTGTGTTGTAGGTGAAGTGTGGATCAACTGTATGCTAAGAAAGAGCGGCCCATGTGTACTTTAGGCCTTCCCAGGCTGACCAGTTAGACTGTAGGCTCAAGAGCAGTTTAGGCATGCTTTAGGCCTTGCGAGGCAGGCCAAACAGACCGAAGGCTATTGTGTGCATGCATTGTATGTGTATTGTAGTGTGTGGTATTTTTGGAAAAATCACTAAGCTTTGGCTTATAGTTCTGTATTAAATGTTTTTCAGGTACCATTGGTGATTGTGGGTAGGCGAAGGTATGATTGTACACGCTCAACAACAACAATGGGTTTCTATAGTATTTATATTAACCTAATTTTCAAATGACTGGATTTTGGAACAAACGGGTTTTCTTAACTTCGGTTTTATGTAAATGATGATTTTACCTTATTTAAAAATGAAAATCTTGTTTGTGAAAAAGGGACGTTGCATTTATGTATGATGGGCGATGTAAGAACCTGAATTTAGAGAAAGTTTACTTTTAGTGAAATATTAGCCAAAAGGGTAAAATGGTCAATTATGAAAAATAGATGGGATTATGAAGTTGTGAATTCACAAAGATGTCCAATAAGATTTTAAGTCACTAAGATGATATTAGATGATTAAGTTCAAGAGAAAGAATGCATGAGAAGATGCATTTTGGGTCAAAAGGGTAAAATGGGAATTTTATGCTTTGTGGGCCAACTTTTTGACTTAATAGATTAAGACCCATATTAATTTAGTAAGTTATGAGTAAATAAAAGTATAGAGTATGTTCCCACCTTCATGTGTATATAAAGAACATCAAAAATAGGTAATAAACAAAGAACTTATGAAGGCTAGAAGTTAGGACAAAAATGTCCAAAAGCAGAAACTGAATCAGCCCAAAGGCTTGCTGTCAAGCAGTCACCGCGGTGCAATGAATGGATCACCATGGTGCGGTAAGTGTTCCAAAGCATTCATAATTTTTCATATGATAAAGAAATAAATATCAATGAACTTTTTCGTGACGCGACAATATGTTCCCCACGGTGCGGTGGTACAAAGTAGGCTGCCTTTAATAGCGATTCAAGTGGTTACCGTAGTGCAGTAAATAGACCACAGTGGCGCGGTTATGCACTTAGAACATAGTTGTTAATAACTCGTTCGATCCATTTATATGGGGAGATCAATTTGGAGCTCAAAGGGGCGATTTGGTTGCCTAAATGGTGCCAAGAGAAGCTAGAGATGGTGGGTTGTTAGGATTTTCATCCTCTCCACATCAAGGTAAGATTTCTCATTTTTGGTGAAATGTTTGATTAGAGTAGATTGATTGAATTGATCAAACTATAGCTTGGTTAAGATGTTAATGATAGTGTTTAGATATATTAATCAAGCTTAGAAAGTGATTTCCCTGATGAAATCTATGTATGTGAAGTTAGGGTTTGAAACCCTAACAAATGAGATTATGAATTGATGTACTAGAGTATATTATAATGAACTGAGTAGCATAGGATGTTTAATTCATTAATTGGACTGGATTAAGGTGAGTTATTACTCTCATTCTCTCTCTCTATCTCTTTCTCTCTCAATTTAAATTATTGTATACATTTTATGTATATATGCATGTATGTTTATGTATGTTAGAGTCATGTACCTGCATGACATAAAGGAAGAAAGTAAAGGGTTATACAGATTATAATTGTATGTAAGATTATGTAAATGTGGTTATACATCTAAGACATGTATCTGAGCATGTATGTAACAACCCGGATTTATATACATCTTTTTTAGGGGATTTATCAGAGTTTTATCGATAAAACACATAATTCTACTCAAATTAAAACCTTTACATCCCCGGAATAATCACGGGTTTACAATAAAAATCTTACATACAATTTGAAACAACAAGTAATATAATAATAACATCATACTATCTATTTCTTCATTGTGCTCTTGTCTTCTCTTCTGGTACAACGACTGTTATAACCTGAACCTGCAAAACATAAAAATCTGCGGTATCAGACACATAGTGTTTGATGGGTTATTCTTCTTTTTTTATTTCTAATCTTTCTTTCCTTCTCTTTCTCATACTCTATCTTTTAACTCTTTCTCTAATATCATACACTTCTATTCTTCTCATCCATCTATCTCGTTCATCTTTCTCTCTTTCTTTCATAGCATACACTACTATCTTTTTCTTTTCTCATCTATCTCCTTCTCTACTCTATTCTTTCTTTCTACTCTTACTCTTAAGACTCTTATAATGCACTTCTCATATTCTTCTATTAGCCTTTTAACAAGCCCTTCTCATGCTCTATTACTTAGTCCCTTTATAGTCTCTTTTCATACTCTATATTCGTTGTTAACTTTGTCTCTTCTTTAATATGTCTCTTACTCTACTCTTATCTATTAACAAGCTCTTCTCATGTTATATACATACACTAACTCTTTCTCTAAACTCATCTCTAGTTCCTCAACAATCTAGACTCATCTAGACCCAAGCGTCACATCTCATACTCTAAAGGAATAACATCCTGCTTTCATTACTAGGAACACTAACCTATTCTTACCCCTCTCACTTGTGATTCCTAGTGGATCCTTACTCTTTCTTCTTACTCTTGAATCCTTATGGATTCCTTACACTTAACCCCTTATTGGTTACATCTAAGTTCTTACAAAGAACTCTCTAATCTTGTCCCTTGCAAGGCACCTTTCTTTATCTCTTCTAATCATACTCAATCTAGATTCTTGCAAGAATCATCTATTTATATTACCAGAGGGAATCATCTATCTTTTTCCCTGTAAGGACATAATCTCATTCCCGAAGGAATCATATTCTTTTTCCCCATAGGAACCTCTACTCTATTCTCGAAGGAATCTTTATCTCTTGTCCCCAAAGGAACCATACTCTTGTCCCCAAAGGAACCTTACTCTTTTTCTCGAAAGAACCTTACTTTTGTTCCCGTAGGAACCATACTCTTATTACCGAATGAATCATGCTCTTGTCCCCGAAGGAACCATCTATCTCTTATTCCTAAAGGAATCTTCTCTCTTTTATCCCCATATAAACCTTACTCTTATCCCCAAAGAAATTTCTATCTTTTCTCCCCTTATGAACCTTACTCTTATTCCCGTAGGAATCTTCTATCTTTTTGTCCCCGGAGGAACCGTACTCTTTTTCTCGTAGGAACAACTATATTTTGTCCCCAAAGGAACATCTATCTCTATGTCTCATCAAGAGACCTTCTAATCTTTCTCTTCTAGTACTTAACTCATTAAGTACTTAATATTTATCTATGTATAGTACCATATATCATTCTACAATCTAATGGTAGCTAGAAATACTTACCTACTCTTATGATTATATTACATATAATCATCTTCTATCTCTTAGGTAACCATTTATACCTTTCTTATCATCTATTCATACATAGGAGAAACTTTACCTTAATGGAGAGAGGATGTTAATCCTTATTATACTCCATCTCTACTTCATCGAGCCTCCTTCTTAGCATTAAATCTCCTTCTCCGAGCTCCTAATCGATTTCCAAAGAAAATGATCGAGAATGAGGCTCTTAACAGGTTAATACTTGTGTTTTCATGTGTTTTGGCATCGCACATTATATTCTCCATGTCACGGTGACCCCTTTGACCTCAGTCAAGGTCCACTTAATCCCACACCTCGGCAAACACTTTCTGTGTCGTGGGAACTACTTGACAGCAATCCCTTGGTTGATCCCATTCTAGCTTTGGACATTTTTTTCCTAACATCTAACCCTCATATCTTCTTTGTTTCTTACCCATTTTCAATGTTGTCTATATCCACGCCAAGGAGGGAACATACTCTACACATATATTAAGTCACATCTCACTAATCGAATATGGGTCTTAATATATTAATTCCTAAAGTTGGCCTCAAAAGCATAAAATACCTATTTTATCCTTTTGACAAAAAATGCATCTTCTCATGCATTCTTTCTCTTTAACTTACTCTTCTAACCTCGTCTTAGTGAGATAAACTTATTTTGGCCATTTTTCATGATTTCACAACTTCACAATCTAATATTTTTCTCATAAATGACCTAATTGCCTTTTTGGTCAATATTTAACTAAAAGTCAGCTTTCTCAAAATTTTGGGTTCTTACAATGTATGTATAACCACAAGATATATAAGTGGGTAAAATAAGAATAAGGGTATTATGAGTAACACCCATAAGATTAAATAAAGAAAGAATCAGATTATATGTAATATAATCCTATGTGTGAATAGAAAATGAGAATGGTGTCTATGGATACCTAAGAGTTTGTAGATAAGGACAGAAATATAATCACAAGAGTATGTATGTATGTCTAGACATTATTGGTATTGTATAGAATACCAATATCTTATTAGACATAGATAAAGATTTAGTACTTAATGAGTTTAGTACTATAAGAGAAATATTAGATGGTCTATTGATGAGACAAAAAGATAGATTGTCCATGGGACAAGTGTCATGTGATGAGTCACATAACAAAGATAGAGATGTAGAGAAAGATGGTCTCTTGATGATACAGAGAGATAGATTGTTTATGGGATAAGTGTTATGTGATGAGTCACATAAAAACATTGAGATGCAGAGGAAAATGGCTCATTCAGGGACAAGAGATAGAGGTTTCTTTGGGGACGAGAGATAGAGTTTCTTTTAGGAACAAGAGTATGATTCCTTCGGGGACAATATATAGAAATTCCTTCGGATATAAGAGTTGGTTCTTACGGAGACAAGAGTATGATTCCTCCGGAAATGAGATTATCACCATGTAGGGAAAGAGATGATGATCCCTTTAGGGACGTAGGTAGATGATAGTTTCATTTTATTTACTTTTTTTATAGTTTATTTTAGCATATTTCATTATAAATTTAGTTAATCATCATGCATATTCTCCTTTTTATTATTTTATATCTATATCGGGTACTTTCTAGTCTTTTGATCTTAAATGTACGTTTGTTAAAGACTATATAACGTTGCATGATTGTGGGAGTGCGAGATATTAAAACATGAAGCTTGCGGTATATTTCCAAATTAGTGGATGCAAACAATTAGGCTTGGTGTTGAGAAGAGTATGGAATCAGTACATGCTAATGATATAATGAGGACATGATGATTTGGGATTTAGAAGATTAAAGGAAGAGTTGGGCTACCGTGGAAATGTTAAGATGACAATCAATTGGTATTAAAAGTCAATGAATTGGGCTAGAACAAATACAAGGAGAGAACGGAAGGAGAATGCTTTTAAAAGTAACGATTCTTCATTTCAGTGCATCTCACACGGTCCACGTGAGAATCCAAATGATTTATGTGAACGTTGCAGGGATAGATTCGAATTTTGGTTGCGGCAGATATATGGGGAAAGTTGGTGGGACTCTTTTCAAAAACTTTTGGTTCCGAAAAATTGTGTCTTTTCTCTGCACTTTGGAGCTCTTGAAGAACATCAAGAAAACTTTGAATATTATCATTTTTCTATAATTTTTTAATTGGAATGTTTGATACATTTAACTTGTATTTTGTTTTCTTGAGTTTAGCCATGTTAGGTTAAACTTCTATTGATTGACTTTGGTGGAAATCCTTGAATTTTTGGTTGATCTTGAAGAACTTCATGAACTTGTTCTTGAATCTTTATGAAAGTGTTTTCTATTTTAACATCTTCTTTCTACTTATATGTCTTTATTCATGTGTTTAGATGTAAATGTAGTGATTAGTTGGCTAGTTTCTTGATTAAGTAATGGATCTTCAAATTAGCAAGAAACAATGGTTCTAGTGTTAATTTTCACTTCACACAGTCATAAAATCGTTTTCTCCAACATGATAGTGCAAGCATTTGACTCCTCTTGGAGTTGGTGACTTTTTGGTTCTTAATGGCAGTTAACTTTCATTAATTACATGCTTAATGGAAATTGTGACTTTAACTAAGGAAATACGTTATGAGCTTCTCTAGCTATTTTATTAACTAATAAAGGTCTAGGTAATCTCAAGCTTCTTGGATTGCTATAGCCAAATTAGAGATTCATTACAAGTATTGCACGTTTAGTTCTAATGATTTATTTACCAAATGTTCAAGTGATGAAACCTAATTTTAACCATCTTTCCCTCATTGATTTACATCAAACCTTTGCTTTTGTTGAATGATGATTTCAATTTCTTAGTATATTTTTAGTTTCTTTAAACAACTAAAAGATTAAAACCCCTTTTTTTTTACTTCTATTTTAGTTTCACAAGTATTTGTACAACAAGACTTTCATAGAAGTTACAAATTCAACCAATCTCCATGGATATGATCCCTTTACCATACACAACATTGTGTGCAATATTTAGGGTATTTATTTTGTTGGCCTCGACAACTACCAATAGATGGTTCCTGAGGGGATCCATATTGTGCATGGTTAGAGAAAATAGAGAAAGGATCCTTGTAACGCCCGTGTTTCTAGGCTTGCCATTTTTAGCAATGTAATAGTCTAGGTTAGCCATTGTAACCCCAATTTGAAATAATAAAATGTATTATTTGTGAATTTGTGTATTATGTGAGTTATGTGTTTATTTGCTTAATTATGTGATGTAATTAAATTAAGAATAAAATAAAGCGTCAAAATTAAAGTGTGAGATAAGCCCAATATCTTTGCATTAAGTTGTAGTGGTTGAAACAAGGATTCCGGAGATATAAGGAATGCCAAAATCCGAGTTATAACGAAGAAGTTATGACCTGTCGAAGTTTCGTGACGGAACCGGCACGACGCCGAGTGACGTAAAATATGAATTTAAGATAGAGCGATATTTAGCCTTAGCGATCTAAACGAAAGTCGTAGATTTCGTTAAACCGAGAGCGTACGTGAAAGGAACGCCCAAATCTGACTTCGTATGATGAAGTTATGATTTTCTGAAGTTTCGACATGGCAGTATGCAGCCCGAATACTCGACTTGAGATCGAGCGATTTCTAGTCGAAACAATCTAAATGAGAATCGAAGATCTCGTTGTTAGTAGCGAAACGATGAAAAGATAGGCGAGAACGGACGTCGGACGAAGAAGTTATGGTTTTATAATGAAGTTTTCCTGTCCGAGCCTTCTAAAAATAATTAATAAAAATAAAAGTCAAAATTAGCCGACGGAGTCTAAACGAAAGTTGTAGAGCGTAGTCTCACCTTCGCGTGGATATAAAGAACGTCGAAAACGGAGTTCGTATGAAAGAGATATGAATTTTTGAAGTTTTAATAAATATTTAATATTTATTTTAATTTAACCCCGATATTATCCGAAGAGAAGCGAGGCGGTCTATCCGAAGTACGCAGCGCGTACTGCTGTACGCCCCGCATATAGAGTAGGGCACTCGAGTTCTACGGAGTAGTGAGTCGTATGCAAGGACGAAGATGGACCGGTGACGTAAGCGTTGACGACCACCGAGGCGTACGCCCCGCGTACGTGCGAGGGTTCAGCACCTATAAAAGGAGGTCCGAAGCAGCTTCTTTTCTTTTGCAAATTCCTCATTCTCTCTAGCCCTTTTGCCTCGATTTGCGTGCCAATTATACCCCGAATCCCCGGTATTATTCCCGAGCCCCAAAGCGAGATCCGAAGCCCCGAGAATCCCGAAGAGCGTTATTCCCGAGCCGAAGCCCTGCCCGCAAGGAGCCGGTTTTTGTGAAGATCTTCCAGATCTACGGAGAGACGCTACTTCTATAAGCCGTAGTGCTGTCGGATCATCTTCTGATCAAGTGAGTGTGTAGTTATTTTCTCTCCAATGCAATATTATGAAGTATTTAATATAAAATACGTGCTACGTGTATATATATTTTGTGGTTATATGTGTGAATGTATATTCTCTATGAAATACGTGTTATGTGTGTATGTCTCATCTGTTATGTGGAATATGTATTGATTAAAGCATGCTATACAGGTTTTATAAGCAATGTATAAAAATGTATATTTTTATCTACTAATGTGTTGGGTAGAACATGGGTAGATAATTGGTGTGAAATAAACAGATGAGAGGCCTCGGTGTTATTGGTGTTATTCTAGTCATTCAGCGGAGTATGGATGACGACCACGGACTATTCTAGACTGTCTTGTGGAACACTAGCAGGCTCATTACCTGTAGGTGTTGTGAACGACGTGTTCACCGGTGTACTCTATCCCCCACATGGTTGCCTTTAGGACACTTATTGTTGAGGAAGCCCCTCTGCAGTAATGTCCGTCCCGATGAAAATCCTGAAATAAGTTCCTTATAATAGACGTTATTTTTAGGAACGTAAGGTGAGGATAACGGGAATGGGTAATCGGGTTTATTGTTGATTGATGAAATTAAATATAATTATTGTGGGTTTGAAAACCCTATATGCTCACCAGGCTCCCAAGCCTGACCCACTCAGTTTAATTGTATTACAGGAAGTGGCGCAAGAGCTTAAAATGGGCGAATCATCAAGTCATTTTTGTTTACAAGTCTGCATATGTATATAGTTGTTGAATGACTTGTAATGTAATCGTTTATGCTTTGTGATCTGTATCGGAACATGACATCCCGACTTTTGATTATGAAATGAAATCATATTTCTATATGAAATGTTTTGATAAATATCTATCTTATCATGTTTTGTTTTTGGGAACAAATTCCGCATCTCTTTTAAAAATCAAATGGATTTACTCTGAAAATGTTTTAAAAAGCATAAATGAAATCGGTCTTTTCTGGCTGAGATTTTGGGGATGTCACAATCCTTGAGAGGCAGAAGAGAAGATAGTTCTTTGAAAGAACGTATATATAATCCACGGGGGATTAAGAGTAAGGAATCCGTGAGGGATTTAAGAGAAAAATAAAGATTAATGATCCATAATGGATCATAAGAGAAAGGGGTAAGACTAGATAAGTGTATCTGGTAAGGTAGTGGGGTGTTGATTCCCTTAGAAGATAAAGAATATTGCAGAATGAGATGTGGCCATTGGGTCTAGAAAAGAAACGAATATTAAGGCATTAGAAAATAGATAGGGTATAGGAGATAGAGCAGAGCAAGAGATATAGAAGGGTATGAGATAGAGAAGAGTAAGAGATAGAGCAAAGAAGAGACAGAGTAGAGAAGAGATAGAGTTAGAGACAGGGATATAGTATGGGTAGAGTATGAGAAGAGCCTGAAAAGAGGATAATAGAAGAGCATGAGAAGTATAGTAGATGACGAAGAAAGAGATAAATGAGATAAGAGAAAGTAGAACGAATGATTAGAGAAGAAGGATAGAAGAGATAGGTGAATGAAAAGAATAGCAATGTATGCTATTAAGAGAAAGAGCTTAGATGATAGAGTATGAGAAAGAAGAGCAAGAAGAAATATAAGAAAAGACAGAAAGAATAACTCACCAGACAATAGTGTCTGATGTTGTAGATATGTTTTATATTTTGCAGGTCCAGGTAGCAGCGGCCGTGGTACTAGAGGAGAAGACATGAACACAAGGACAAGAAATAGATAATAGATTGTTATTATTGTATTTTTGTTGTTGTTCCATTGTGTAGTAAATTTTTATTGTAAACCTATGATTTGTTCTGGGATGTAAAGTGCTTTATTATAGTAGAATTCCGCACTTGTTAGATAAAACTCTGATATATCCCTTAGATCAGATGTTAGAGAATCCGGGTCATTACAATTGGTATCAAATCCATAGTTTATGTGAATTAGGTTTGATGTATCCATTCCTAGTCTTAAACTACGGGACATAGATAAAAAGCAGATATTATGAGCTGGTTTTGTGATAAACCATGCTAAGAGATCAAGATGAACGATTGAATGTATGTGAAGACAAAGAACTTGTAGAATATAAGTTTAGTAGATTCACCGACCTTGAAGGTTTAGGTCTAGAATGCAAAGAAAGAAAGAATGGTCGTTTTGTTAAATGACATAAGAATTGATCTCTAGCTAAAGAGATGTCAATAATATATGTAGATAATGATAATGTAGTATCATGACAGAAAGATGTGTTAGAAAGAAATTAAAATTAACCTAAATTCAAATATCTTGTTACATTAAACTCAAAATAATAGTTTATATTTGACCATCATAGGAAAAAAGTCAAAGAAGTTTTTTTTTTTTTTTTTTTAAGATTTGTAATAATATCAATAATTAAAAATAACATTAAATAAAAACTTATATTTATTATTTATTAAAATAATACAATTCATATATATATAACATTTTACAATAATAATTAGTTATAATAAAATATAAAAAATTATCTTTAATTTTTTTATACATAACATGTGAGTGAAAAACATCAAGGCAATATAATTTTAATTGATTTCAACAAAATAATATATTTAGAGGGTGTTTGAGATTTTCATCTAAAAATGACTTATGGACTTATTGACTCTTGAAAAGTCAATAAGTTAAAAATGTGTTTAGATATATAAAAAGGACTTTTAAGTGAGTGTCTCTCAAATTGGTTTATTAGCTTATTGGCTTTTCAAAAAGCCAATAAGCTAAAAAGTGTTTGGGTTGTTCAAAATGACTTTTCAAGTGACTTTTTGGTTAAGCAAAATAAGGGAGTTTCAAAAAGCCATAAATCATGGTTTTTAGTGGTTTATTGGCTTTTTAGCTTTTTAGTGGTCATTTTACCCCTAAAAAGCTTTTTAGTGGTCATTTTACCCCTAAAAAGCTAAAACAAACACCTTTTAATATCAATTTATTTGACTTTTTAGTTTTTCCCACCATACAAGCTAATCTAGACACTTTTTAAAAACTCATTTTCCAAAAAGCTATAAGTTAGTAAGGGTTTTTCCCAAACACGTTAGAAGATTAAAAAACACTCCCAAACACACCTTAAAATAACTTTTTGTTAACTCTTTGAAAATGAGTTTTTAAGAAGTTACGATTTCTAATTTCTTAAAACAACGTATAACTTATCACGTTGAAAAATGAGATTTTAAGCCTTTTTGGTCATTTTACATGATACGCTAAGCAAAATACTTTTTAGAAAATATAACTTATTGACTTATTGACTTTTATTACTAATCCAAATACATTTTAAAAATTCATTTTCCCATCTTCATAAGTCAATAAGTCATTTTGCCTAAAAATCGTTTTGATGTTCAAAATGAAATTTCAAACACCCTCTTAAAATAACTATAACTAGAAAATGCCCATCCTCGCTTCGTCGGGGACGCATACAAGGTTTTGTTTACATTACAATAACCATTTTTGAAAAAAAAAACTCACAAGGACCCTTTTTGTAATTCATTTTCTATGTAGGGATAAAAGCTCGCTTTTTAAAATTTATTATTAGGAAGTGGCATTTATATAAATTTTAACATATACACCATTCCTATAAATATAATTATGAATAAGGACCTATTATGTAAATTACAAGGACCGTTTTTGTAATTTATTTTCTATGGAGGGACCAAACATGTGAAACCTACAAACTATAGAGATACGAAAGGTAAGAGATGAAAATGTTGGTGTTCAAAATTAAAGGGATTGCTAGGGAAAACAGTTGATACTTATCAAGACTCAAAACAAATCTGATGCCACTTACCAAGTTCTGATAACCCTTGTTAGGAAGTAATGTGGATAACACACAAAACTAAAAGCATACAAAGACACATTATTTACATGGTTCAGTCAAGGTGGCATATGTCAACGGGCAGGAGGGGAGTACTCTTTATTCACAGAGGTCTCAAATAGAGATTACAAATACACACAACAAAGATTCGTCCTACTCACTAAGGATACAAAAGACACAACACAAATGACTTAGCATGCATCCCTATTTATACATGAGAGATTAGACCTAAACCCCTAATCGGATAAGCCTATTAGCTCATGGGCCCATGAATGGTGACAACCAATCACAATCCGCCATGCATCACCTTCTAGAACATTCATCATTGCATGAGCATCAACAACACACATAATGGAGCAGCATGATCCATAGTGGCACATCAAGATCACCAAGGCATATCAACCATCATGGTGACACATCAAACGATATTGAGCATCCTTGAGTATCTTCAACTTTTGAGCTTCCTTGAACAATATTGAGCATCATAGGGGACTTCATAGCATACGACTCATCAAGGGATACATTGGCATATCAAGGAACTAAGTGGCGCATCCTTGCATCAAGATGGCACATCAGGCATGTGGATGACGCATCTTGATCAAAGGATGACACATCCTCTCCAAGGTTGGCAGATCCTCTTCCAAGTTGGCATATCTAGACTCCAAGTTGGCACATCCTCTCCACAATGGTGCATCTACCTCATGAATGGCATATCCTGCCACTTGGTGACATATCATGCCCACCTTAGCTCTCTGTATAAAAGTTAAGACTTTAAGCGGGGCTAACTTAAGCCACTCAATGCGATTGTGAAGGAAGGCATAATTGAATTCTGCTAATATAGACCGCACTGCACTAGTTGTAAATTTGTCACTAGAGTCCAGCCTGCACCTCTACCCATCACAAGTAGTGCTTGGGGTGAACAATCCAACAACCATGATATTGGCTAGCTCCTATGATAGACCAACTCCATTGACATCACAACTCCAGTCACGTTCAAACCCATACAACTTAATTCTTTCAGCCACTATACATCTTTTTCCCCTTTAATCAAATATAGTCCTAGAAACCGGTCTTTTAATTTACCTCCCTCGACCCATTCATCCTGCCAAAATAATATCGACATACTTGAATTGACTGTCTTCATTATGATGTCTTTGAATTGCAAACTAATGCTCTCCAATTCTGATTTTACCCCTACAATGTTGTTCTAAACACCCGAGATAGTCTCTTGTGATAAGTGGTCTACCGGTTTGTCCTTTAATTTGTGCATGGTTGTGATCATTTAGGCCCATAAGGACATATTATCAAGTGTACACCTCCACCACCATTTTACCAATAACGTTAGATTAAGTGATTGCAGTGAACCCACACCTAGCCCGTCTTTCTTTTTAGAAACTATAACCTTATTCATGAGACCCAAGTGATCTTCTTTTTGTCTTCACACTTCCCAGAAAGTTTCTTTTGATCTTCTCAAGGGACTTAATCACTCCACGAGGAGCTTTAAACACGGATTAATTTTTTATATCCATTTTGTATGAAAAAATATTTTTTGTTGATTGTGATATAATTATTTTTAAAAACACATCAATCAATGTTTTTTGTAGCATAACTATATTACGTTGAAGTTTGAACACAAACAAATCTCTATTCTAATCTACCCTAATAAATAAGAATGGTTTTGCCACATGTCATTCTCTTATTCAATTTGTCACATGTAATTTTGTCATAATTTAGAGATATATTTATTTTTCACTTGTCATTTATTTCATTTTCCATTTCTAATATATTATTAATTAGTTTCCATAAATTAAACTTACCATAATGAAATTAATTTCAAATTTTAAATTTTAAATTTCAATTTCAATTTCAAATAAATTTACAGTTTAAACCTTTGTGTTTAACATTTTGTTATAATTAACCTGTTTAGTATACGAGTCTGATAACTAAACAATAATTTTAATTTATTTATTTTTTACATGTTTTTTTTCTCATAATTTTTATTTATTTTAAATTTCGAATTCAAATAAACTTCTCATTTAATCGTTTTTATTTAACATTTTGTTTTAATCAACCCATATAATATACGGGTTTCACAACTAGTAAAAGAATAGTTTTAATCTCCTATTAACAAGTGTCATACAATTAAAACTCGTCATTAATGTTATATATCAATTATCATGCCACTTGTCAACCTATTAATTATTCATTTCAAATTTCAAATTTTAAATATTTACTCTAATTACATTAAATTAATAATTGATTCTTCATTTTTAATTTCAAATTTTAAATTTTTCACTCTAATTATATTAAATTAATAACATTAAATTGAAAAATAAAATAAAATTAATACATATTATAAGATGATATAACTTTATGTATTTATTTAAATCAACGATTATAATTTTATATAACTAAAAAAATATCTTTTAAGTAATAATTTATTTAAAATAATTAATTAATAATTTTGAATTTTGATATGAAAGTTTAATTAATTTTATAACCATGATTTTTACGGGTTATAAATTAGTGGCAAATAAATGCAATAATAAATTTCCAAATATGAAAAAGATTTGTTTTGAAATTTTGAAAAAGTGGGTCTTTGAAAAAATAATAAAGACTACTAAACGGTATAAAATATTTAAAAAACACGTTTATAGAGATATCACTGCTCCACATGCTTGACCATTGACCACACAGTCGCACACCACCACCACCACCAACAGGTGCACCATCGCCGTCGCGACCACACAACCACGACGGAGCTCTGAAGAAAGAAGGAAGCAAAGCATTGAAGAGGTTTGTATCTGAGGCTTGAACTTCTATCAAGCCTGGTTACAAAATCACACAGATACGTACCGCAGTGTGTGTGCGGCTGTGGTGGTGGATAACGTCGTAATTTTTTACGGAAACCGATTCTCCCTCTCTTTCAATCGTATGCCTACAGATAAAGCTATTCGAGAATAACAAAAGCTACACAGTTAGCTCAAGGTAGTTGTTCATAACACCACTAGTCGGTTCACGGATATTCATCGTTCTCGATTCTCGTGATATGCCCTACCAAAAGGTAATATTCCTTTTAGTGTTAATCATTGCTCCCAAATTTATGTAGCTTGATTACGTTCTATTCATAATTTGATTGAACTCTTCATAGAAATCGTTGAATTTTTCATTTGATCATATCGTCAATCGTAGAATTTCAACTTTCTGATTTTAATGTTCAATTCCGTTTGCATGCTTTTCAGATCATCAAAGGTGATTGATATCCGATTCAACCTAAAAGTGCGTGTGGTGTGGTGGTCCTTTTGAAGTAAACAGTAACCTCTAAAGTTTCCCCCCTTAAAAAGGGACATTTAGAGTTCCTTTTGGCCCCTTTTTATTCAACTCAAATTACACCCACACATAAAGCCTCAATATAGAGTCTCACCTTAGCATGCGAGAAGTGGATCTTCTGGATAAAGGAGATAGAGGCACTGATACTCATAACTGCAGAATATGAAGAAGAAAGCTTGTGATTGTAGTAACAGTGATAAAGATGATCCGAAGCAGAAAGAGAGGCACATAGTTTCATGGTCTGAAGAGGTTCAGTTTAACTTTCATCTCCCTGATTAAGCCTTTATACTTTTTACTCATATTGTAGCTTATTACTTATTTCTCCTTCAGGATGATGATATATTAAGGGAGCAAATTCGTATTCATGGAACCAATAAGTATGATTCCTTTACTTCAAATAATCAATTAGGGTTTCACTTTTCAGTTTTCCCATTTCAAATGTTTTGAAACCAATAATGATTTACATATGTTATATCATATTTTCAGTTGGGCAATTATTGCATCCAAGTTTGAGAACAAAACTACAAGGCAATGCAGAAGAAGGTAAAGTAAACTACAAGCTTTTATCACTTTCATCAATTATCATATATATGGAATTACTAATCTTGGATAATGATGTAAAACCTGTAATGCAGATGGTTTACTTATTTAAATTCTGATTTCAAAAAAGGAGGATGGTCACATGAGGAAGATATGCTCTTATGCCAAGTAAAGTTCTACTTTTACAAAACTCTTTTTTAATCTACTTCAAGTCATGAATGTATACTTTATTACTATTGGGACCCAATGAACATAATCAAAGCATCATATTTTCATCCCACTATAACTGTGTACTCTGAAAAAGTGGATTAGGTAATAACCCTACTGACTTAATCACTTTATTTATAGGCACAAAAGATTTTTGGCAACAGATGGACTGAGATTGCAAAAGTGGTTCCAGGAAGGTAGATAAAATAAATTGTTCAATTTGATTGTCATATTTTCATTAAGAACTTAATTATAAGATTTTTGTATAACAATTTTTAAATAAATGTCACTCTAAACAGGACAGACAATGCTGTGAAGAATCGGTTTTCCATCTTATCTAAGAAGAAAGAAAAGTGTGAGTCATCAACTAAAGAGAACAACAATGGAGTTAACATGAATACCAATAACAAAAGAACAAGACAAAATACAGATAAAATTTTAGAAACTTCGATGCAACATATGAATATAAGGTATGTTACATATAATATTATATAGTTTTGATCACATGTATATGAAAAAAAAAATTAAATTTTTAAATTTGAATAGGAGGAAACAAATTGTTGCTACAATGGAAGATTGTGATGCTAAAGAGCAGAAAGTAAGACCTCCATTTGTTGTAATATTGCAGAACTGTATGAAACCCTGTATAGAAGGTAAAATTCTTGGATTTTTTTTTTTTTTTTTAAATAATAAAATAAAATGAACGCTAATAAGGTCTTATTGGTTGATAAAAAGAATCTAGTGGAAATACAGTTGAAGGAAAATCTCTCATTGAATTAAATCAAGGATCCCCCGAAACTATTTCCTCTAAAACAATTGAGAAAGCAAATGATTTATGTGATGGACGAAAATGCCCCTTGCCAAATTCAGAGTTCAATTCCCCACTCCAAGTAACTCCATTGTTTAGATCAATGGCAGAAGGAATTCCAAGCCCACAGTTTTCAGAAAGCGTAATTTTATTTATTTATTTATTTATTTTTGTTGTAATTGATGTCATTTAGAAGCAATAATCTGACCTTTATTTTATTATTTTACAGGAAAGGAACTTCCTGCTCAAAACACTTGGAATGGAATCAGCGATTCCGAATCCAACCTCCAGAACCTCACAATCTCCACCTTGCAAACGAGCCCTACTCCATTGCCTTTAAACAAAAACCTTTCTAGATTCTATGGAATCAGTGATTCCAGTGTTTTATTGCATCTTGTTTTTTTTAGTGTGTTTGGTTTTTGGGGGAATTCAGATTCCGGTATTTGATATTCCCATCACAAGGATTTGGCTTGAAACATGTCAAATTCTGTACAGAACATTTTTTTGTGTGTGTTTGAGAGTGCGAGTATACATCGGCATATAGCTGATAATTACATTTATGCCCCCCACTATACATATAGTTAGAGAAAAGATGGGGGGTAATTAAAGTATAAAAAGAGAGTGAATTAGACTCCTGTTTGTTTGTTTCTTGTATTGTAGTGTATGGATTTTCGTCATTTGATTGGTTTTCATATAATATGATTTTTGTGATTGTGTATTGAACATGAGTAACTAACTATCTATTAAAGACAACAAATATAATAAGTAACAAAATAATTATTAGAATCATTTGATAGTTTTTTTTTTTCAAAAAAGAATGGTGCACTAATAGAAAAAATGTTTTTTTTTTTGTTTGTTTTTTGTTTTTTGTTTTTTTTTTTTTTTTTTTTTTTTGTTTTTTTTTTTTTTGTTTTTTTTTTTTTTTTTTGTGATGTATCCTCTAATCGGTGCATATATGTTTTTTATATTATTATGAAAAAAAGCATCTAAAAAAAATTCAGGTTTTCACCATCTAAAAAGAAGTATTATGCGAAATAAAAATTATCAATTTGACTGTTTCCAATAAGAGTATATAAACGTTGGATAAGGATGGCGTTGAGGTGATGTCAATATTTTGAGTCTTAACAAAAATTAAATTTATGAATCATTAACAATTTCTGTCAATTATAAAAGATAAAATGACCAATTCAAAAAGAGCATTAATTCATGATTTTGAATGTGGGTCTCCTGTCAAGATAACAATTATTTTGGCTACCACTGAAGTGATTGTCAAGACTCAAGCGTCACGTATTGCTATAAAGAACTGATGTCACGTATTGATATAAAAAAGTAAAATACGAATTATTTAAAATTAATAAAAGATTTTTCAGTCAATTAGGTTGTTAAAGTATTTTTTTTTAAAGACGACTACTAAAATTATTTCTTAGATCATCCTATAGGAACTGAACTCTCATGGAAGAACATCTGACGTTAGATTAAAAACATGTTGGTAGGACGTTAAACTATCTGAAATTTATTCAACATAATGTAAATAAATTTAGTGCAAATTATATAGATAATAAAGGTAAAAATTTAAATTATGAATTAATATAAAAAGAACCAGTCCTTTTAAACTTAAAATGTAAAATTTGATTTGATCAAGTAAGACATTTAGAAAGAACAAACATTATGAGTCTTGTGATGTTTGCTTTTCATGAGGCAAAGAAGCAAGAATAAGTCAATGCGAACATTAAAATAATCAAAGAAAATATAATCAAGATACATATCAACAATACATATTAACTTCAGAAATTATTCATGTAAAATTGTTTTTTTATATATATATATATATATATATATATATATATATATATATATATATATATATATATATATATATATATATATATATATATATATATATATATTCTGGTTGTGAAATATTTATTTTTATAAAAAGTATATTATTGAGTTTTATTATAGTTTTATCAAAGAACTTCTAATCCGACCAACATTTTCGAAACCAAAACCTCAATCGGACCAGAAATGTTGCATCTAAGAGAGATCCATGCTCCAAAAAAAAAAGATTTTATGATTTTTTTTGGAATTTGCTTATATGCACATTTTTTTTTTTTTGAGATTTTAAAATTGCAATTCTCTTAGACGCTGATATTAGAGTCCTATTATTGTGTTGGTTTTGAAAAGCTATTAAAAAAAATACAAAATGTTCATATATTGCACATTTAAATGTCCATATATGCACATTTAAAAAAAAACGTCAATTTTTTTTGAGTCTACATTTGACTTAAATGCAGCTCTAGGAGTCCAGTGGTGGTGTCGATTTTGAAAAAAATGGATTATGATTTCTCAAGTCACCCTTCAAGCCATTGCCACAATCTCTTTGTTCATTGCTTCCATAATCATACTCCCGATTTCAAGATGAGATCACTTAATATTGTAACACGCGGACTCCCATGTATAAAATTTAAAAGCTTAAAGTCATATTCTTAGACCTACTTGATGAGTTGGTTGTCCCCAACTCGTTGTGTAGAAGTGGATCAAGCCACGTGATTTATGAGGTCTACTCGACGAGTTGGAGGACCCCGACTCGACGAGTAGGAGCTGAAAAATGAAACCCAAATTTTTAGGGTTTTCCCCTATATAAAGAACTTAATCAACCTCATGTGGCTTCCTTTACCACTTCATTACCCAGAAAGGAAACCCTAGTCGTTATTTGTTGTCCCCTTGAGCTTGTGAGACTAAAAGAGTGCTTTTGGTGTATTTTGTTGAAGAAGTTGGAAGGTTGAGAAGCTTGGAACAGGAAAGAGCTTGTAGATCCAGCATCTACAATGTTTGGGCATCCATTTGAAGGTAACAAGTTGTTACCTTGATCATTCTAGCATTAGATCCCTTTTTTCTTGGGTTTAAGGTCATTTTTAGTATATTTGTGAACCATTTTGGGTATTGGTCATGATCTAAAGTTGTAACTTCAGATCTGGACTCCTCTATTTCCATATAGTCATACAGTTATCAAATTTAGCAAGCCTTGGTCTTTCTCCTTGGGTTAAACCTTTCCCTTAGCTTGGTTTTGGCATTTAGGGCCATGCATGTATGTAAAGTTTGCAACTTTACGTGGAAACCATGCCCTAGGAGGTTAGATCTGCAATTTGGAGCTTTGGGGTAGCTTAAAAACATCTAAATGAGAAAATGACTGAAGGGACTCGACGAGTTGCATGGTCAACTCGACGAGTCGGATGAAGATTGGTTGTTTTGGGTTTCTGCATGGACTCGGCGAGTTAGTGAGACTACTCGACGAGTCAGTTAGGGTTTTCCCAACATTTGGACACGCATGGACTCGACGAGTTTTCTGGAAACTCGGCGAGTCAACTAAGATTTTCATGATTTCTTGAGTTCTGGAAGGACTCGACGAGTCAGTGAGTTGCACTCGACGAGTTGGCTCAACATGGACTGTTGACCTTGACCGTTGACTTTGACTTTAACCAAGGGTTGACAAGTTTAACTTATGGGGGTATTTTAGTAAATTGAGAATTTATGGAAGTGGTCCTATGATGAATATAGGTAGTGGAGTTCATGGATGTGATTCGAGAGTTTGATCTTATCACTACAGTTCGACATTTGTGAGGTGAGTTTTTCTCACTATATCAACAGGGTCTAAGGCACCAATATCGGCCCTTTCGGATTTGTATTCGGGTTTATTGCATGATATGCTTATTGATTTACATCCTAGTAGTTAGGATGCTGATATGCTTAGTGACATGGTAAGTCGGTATCCTGGTATATAGGATAATGCTATGTTAGTGATTGGTTAGGTCGGTATCTTGGTTATAGGATGTTGTTATGATTAGTAATATGTTAGATCGGTTTGACTGTTATATATATGCTAGCGTATGATATCTATGTGCACATGTTTATTTGATTTGGGGGTTGGGTTGAGGCGGAGTTGCTTTGTGCTGAAGGCCAACATACCCTGGGCGGACAAGATAGACTGCAGACCCAGGAGGGCTATTTTGAAAACAAGTTTGTAATAATTGTTGGTTTTTGAATGTTTTAAAAAGTTTAAATTTGGCATGATTTTTATGGGTGTTACAAATATTTTTAAATCCTTCTTGCCTTCCATAATCATAGTCTCGAATTCAAGATGAGATCACTTAATATTTCTAAATCCTTCTTGCCTGATACACTTGATGTTTGGAAGGAAAAACATATCCTCATTAGAGAGAAGATGAGAGGTCTCTAGAAAGGATTGAATTGTATATTGGTGTCATTATTTTGTGTTTCTATTTGATTCATACGCGACTGTTCGAATTTTAGGACTAACATGAAGTTTACGATCTCTAATAATGGTAGATCATCCTTGATGTATCCAAATTATAATTTATAACACACATATTTTTAGGTAATATTTTTTTTACATATTTTAGTAAATTATTTTTTTGAAAATTAAATACAATGTTAAAAATATAAAATGTGAAGTAAATAATTATTAGTAAGTTTAAAGTGTCTAAGATGATTAGAAGATAAACTTTAAAGTTAAAGATATAATTTGAATTAGAGTGACTAAAGTTTTCAATTTCATGAAACCTAGGTTTAACCATGTTTTTCTTTAATTGGGGCAAAAAAATTTAAGAAACTTATTTGCCTAAGTTCCTTGTAAGAATTATAACTTTTTGGGTAAAGTGAACTTAGTTAAGGATACTAGTGAGGAACTTAATAGTTGAGGGAGCAAAACATTATAAGGGTGAATATTTGAAATCAAATCCCCAACTTTCCTTTTCCCTTTCATTCACAGTTATGGGAAGAAATAGGAGAGCTTGGTGGTGATTTTTGAGCTAGGAGGAGAGTTAGAGGTGGATTGGAGGTGTAACAAAATATTAGAAGATAGAATCACTTTCTTGAGATACTAAAATGTATAATTATTCCTTCTTATTTAAAGATTAACGTAGGGTTTGGGTTTTTCCCAAAATATAAAGCTTCTATTGTTCAGAGAGTTCAATTAAGTCTCTAACTTTGTTTTAACCATTTGTTTATGAATCTAAAGTCGTATCTCTCATTCATAGCTTGATTTGGAGCTTAGATTTCATTTTGAGTTTTCAAATCCTAATAACGGTGGATTCGAAGTTTGAATCTTATATGTGTGTTTGATCTATGAATTAAACTTATCTTCGGTTTCTAAACTCCTTCAACAAATGAATCCATCATATATTAATAATTACACATATTGATTAAATGAAGTGTTAGCTTATAGCTTTAATAAAGTTTGGAGTTGTGATTATGACATGATATAACTTTGGAATGGATTAAAATTCAAATATTTTCATTAACCTAACTCACAATGTCCATTAAATTCAAGTTTTAAGATGATCCAATATTTATTTACAAGTTACAACTAATTTTGAAGTCCAATCGATTCATATAAGCATAACTTATGTAGTAAACCATTGGATCATCATATTTTAATCATTCATAGCATAATTAATTTTTTCATAAATTTTGCATATTTTGGCATTCGTTGTACGACTTCAATGAATAATATATTTATTTGTAAGGTTTTTATATGATTCATGAATTTTTCATATTCTAAGTCTTGTCTTTCTTTCCTCAATCTTTGAGGATATGGAATGGTAGGTTTGTATTCATTTAGTTTTGATGGTTCCCCATTTGACCTTTTTGGTTCTGGTGTATTTTTCGTTTGTTCTTGCTCCACTATTTTCTTACCTATGTTAGGTTTTACAGGTAGAGGTTCTAGTGCTTTTCCGCTTCTCGTTCCAACGACTTCTACTTCTTCCTTTTGTCCTTCTGTAAATTGATTTATCTTATTTTCTATGGTTTTAAAGGATTCTCTATGTTTTTGTAAAGATAGATCTATGGACTCTTTAGTTTTGATAACTAACTATTTCGTATCTTTCTGTCTTTGAGTAGAGATCCCAATGAATTAGGCAATCAAATCTTCTAGTTATCATTTCTTCTTTGAACAAATTTTCTTATTTCTAACTATACATCACATAGTCTATACTAATCATATTTATCTCCTGACCATAGACATATTTCTTCTTTTTTATTTCTGTTTTTATCAAAAGGACAATTCTATTTAAGATGAGCTTCCTTATAATTATCACATCCCCTTTTTATTGCTTGTAGCTCACTGTTCATCAACTTTATATGACTTCCTAGATCTTCTAACTTTGCTAAAACTATAGATAGATTTTCTAATTTCTTTAATCTATTATCAAGAGAGGCCATTCTTTTGTATGTTGTGCCATTTCTTCTATTATTTCTTTTGCTTCCACTGGTATTTTCTTCAAAATTGGTCCTTTACAGTCCATTATCTTTCTAGTTTTTATATTTATTCCGTTATAAAAGATGTTCATGATTTGATGTTGGTTTCAATCATGTTAAAGGCATACTATTAACTTTTCTCTATACATATTCCAAACTTCATAGAGTGATTCTTCTCGTTCTTGTTGGATATTATAGATTTTCTTTTTGAGTTTTTCTATCCTAGATAGTAGACTATATTTCTTTACAAATTCAACCTTTAATAATTGTTAAGTATTTATATTTCCTATTGTTATAGATTTGGACAATCTTTTTTTTCCATTCCACGTAAAGTTATTGGGAATACTTGGAGCATATACTCCCAAAATATTGAATATGTGGACAATTTCTTCCATATCTTCTGTATGTTGTATTAGATCTTCTTGTTCAGTGTCGAAAAAGGTTTTTTTCTTTTAATATTCCTAAGAATTGTTATTTTAATTCGAATTTGGTTTATGTTTGGATTTTTGGTCCAACTATTCCGGGTGTTATAATATCTATATTTCTAAGAGTATATTTTTCTAATGCCAGCTTCTCCATTATTTTGTTTTTAGCAAGAAATCTCGACGAAATTTTCCGGTTGCAACGCGATTTTGTTACAGGTTTAATTATTTTGATTTTTATGATTTTTCCTACTAACGGAAAACTATTCCTCGACAGCGCCGCCAAAAACAAAATAGTCTAATAAAATAAACTTAATTCGAACTACAAATCTTAGTTTTAAATTTATAAATCCTAACAAACTAAACCGACTATTAGCACTAGGCAGTGTACCTCATCAGGAATAATATTAGTTGAAGAAAGTAAGAGCATCGAACTCAAGGAAATTAGAGATGTTTCAATTAAGAAAAATCTAACTAAATCAAAATACTAAAATTATCAAACAAATAATTAAAGAGTACTTTCGTTTAGAATTTGAGTCTCCTTATGATTATGTTTAATTCATTCATGTAACGCCCATAGATCAGAGCTAGTCAATTTAGAGACGATAAGCGTCAAAAATAACTT
The DNA here is from genome assembly GCF_002870075.4 of Lactuca sativa. Classification (NCBI taxonomy): domain Eukaryota; kingdom Viridiplantae; phylum Streptophyta; class Magnoliopsida; order Asterales; family Asteraceae; genus Lactuca; species Lactuca sativa. The sequence goes on along the minus strand of NC_056625.2, from coordinate 70,689,095 downwards.
TTTGATAGAATATTATTTAGGATGAATAATCTTAACTAAGTTGTAGTATATGTTACAAGGATTCCGTATATATAAAGAACGCCGAAATCCGAGTTATAACGAAGAAGTTATGACCTGTCGAAGTTTCACGACAGAACCAGCACGACACTGAATGATGTAAAAAGTGAATTTACGTTGGAGCGATTTTTAGCCTTAGTGATCTAAACTAAAGTCGTAGGTTCGTTAAACCGAGAGTGCGCATAAAAAGAACGCCCAAATCTGACTTCGCATGAAGAAGTTATGATTTTCTAGAGTTTCAGCTTAGCGTTATGCAACCCGAATACTTGATTTGAGATTGAGTGATTTCTAGCTGAAACAATCAAAACGAGAGTCAAAGATCTCGTTAATAGTAGTGCAACAGTAAAAAGACAGACGAAAACGAACGTCAGATGAAGAAGTTATGAATTTATAACGGAGTTTTCCTATCCCGGCCTACTAAAATAATATAATAAAAATAAATTCAAAATTAGCCGACGAGTCTAAACGAAAGTTGTAGAATGTAGTCTCACCTACGCGTGGATATAAAGAATGTCGAAAACGGAATTCGTATGAGGAAGATATGAATTTTTGAAGTTTATTAAATATTTAAAATATTAAATTTAAATATAAATGTCCGATATTATCCGAAGGGGGGGAGTCACCGGACTTATCGGGGTTACGCCCAACGTAACTGGGGAACTACGCCCAGCGTAGTGCGTAGGTTTAGCCCCTATAAAAGGGATACGAGGGCAGCCGAGTTCTTTGCTCCTTTTCTCTTCTCTCTCTCCCGTTTTACCTCTTTTTTTGTGCAAGAAATATCCTGAAGCCCCGGTATCATTCCCGAGTCCCGAAGCCCCGAAGATCCTGAGAAGTAAAGTTTCCGAGCCGAAACTCTGCCCGCGTGAAGCCCGGTTTTGGAGAAAACGTCCCGGTTTCATAGCAGAAGATTATTTTAAGAAACGAGGCGCTGTCCAATAATCATCTTATCAAGTGAGTATATAGTCACTTTCTTCTTACACATAAATATTAAGTATTTGCTATGAAATACGTGCTATATGTGTATATATTGTTGTTTATTTAAGATGATTGTGGAATGGATGAATTATATAGATTTTAATGAATTAAACTGTATATGTATTTTGTATCTACAAATATGTTGGGTAGAACATGGGTAAATGAGATTGTTGGTACAGGATAAAAGGGTAAAGAGATAAACTTGTTTTAGATCTGGGAGTATGAATCAGATCAGGAGGTTAGTTTTAGATCCAGAAATATGGATTAGGTAATGAGGTAAATTTTAGATCCGGGAGTACGGATTATGTATTGTGAACTATGTGTTCATTCGATAAGGTATCATGTGTATAGTCCCTTTCATAAACACGATTTTAATACAAGTATTGTTTGAATGTATTAAGTATATGTTTTGGATGAGTGTGTAGTCACTCTTTTCTAACACATAAAAATGAAGTATTTGCTATAAAATACATGCTGTGTGTTTATATATTGTTGTTTATTTGAGATGAGTGTGGAATGGATGTTTTATTTAGTTTTAAATGTGTTAAACTGTATATGTATTTTATATCTACAAATATGTTGGGTAGAACATGGGTAGATGAGATAGTTGGTGTGTGATGCCGGATGAGTTTAAGGATGAGACAAAAGACGAACCTTGGTAGCTATGGATTTAGTATCGTATAGACAAACGTTGGTAGCTATGGACTTAGTACCTACACTGGTAGCTATGGATTTAGTACTGTTAGATAAACGTTGGTAGCTATGGACTTAGTACCTACACCGGTAGCTATGGATTTAGTATTGTTAGATAAAAGTTGGTAGCTATGGACTTAGTACCTACACTAGTAGCTTTGGATTTAGTACTGTTAGATAAACGTTGGTAGCTATGGACTTAGTACCTGGTAGCTATGGATTTAGTACCTGGTGAATGAACCATAGCAGCTATGGAATAAGTGCTTTACAAAAGAACCTTGGCAGTTATTGTCTTAGTGCCTAATAAAGAATCCTGACAGCTATTGTCTTAGTGCCTAATATGGAGTGAACGAATAGATGACTCTTAGGGTAGACCCTTAAGAGTAAGGAAGATAATGGGAATGGGTAATTGGAATTGATGTTTTTATACGGGTGTTAAATGATTTAAAATGTGTTTGTATTTATATCTACAAAAATGTTGGGTAGAACATGGGTGGATGGAATAGTTGGTGACGATGCGACTTCGTGCCTATTGAGTAAGCCTTGGTGACGATGCGACTTTGTGCCTATTGAGTAAACCTTGGTGACAATGCGACTTCGTGCCTATTTGATAAACCTTGGTGACGATGTGACTTCGTGCCTGTTGAGTAAACCTTGGTGACTATGGAGTTAGCACCTAATAACTATGGATTTAGTACCTGATAGATAAACTTTGGCAGCAATGGACTTCGTTCCAATCCCTTAGATAAATCCTTAGGAATGAATGGATAAAGGATAGTTGATTCTTAGGGTAAACCCTTAAGAAATAAAGGAGATATGGGGATGGATAATTGGATTGATTGTTTGATAATTAAATATAATAATTATATTATTGTGGGTTGAAAACCCTATATGCTCACCAGGCTCCCAAGCCTGACCCTCTCAATTTTCTTTGTATTACAGGTTATGACACGAGAGCATAAGTTGGCTGACATAACGATAGATTTTGGATTATAGGCCAGTAGTTATGAATAACTGTTGTAAGGTCTATTTTGTTTTGTTTATGCTTTTGGTCTGTATTGACATGACATCCCGAGATTTTGTTATATAATGAAAATACATTTCTTTAAAGGAATGCTTTGATAAATTCTTATCATATTTTTGTTTTAGGAGCAAATTCCGCAACTGTTTTCTTTAAATGATTTCTCTGATTTTAAAAACAAAGCATAAACAAATCGGTCTTTTATGGACGTGAAATTGGGGATGTCACAATTCAAGTGCAAATGAAATTAATAGTCATTCACCAATTTCTAATTTGATTAACTAAATGCTAATATCATAGATCTTATGATTTTGAGTTATCTATCGACAATGATAGTTTTCTTAGACTCGGTCTATTCGTTCATATTATCTACTAATGTAATAGGTACGATTACTCCCAAGGTTAGTGGCAAAACATTCATATGCCCAAGAGTAATTATAGAATGATATTGCTAGATAATATATGAACCTAAGGTTGATACTAACAACAACTTGATGCAAATGTATTATTTATAAGAATTTGAATCTTGATAAATAAGTATATATCTTGTAATTAATTAGAAATTATTTATTTCATAGAAATATTAATTTTAAATATTAAGTATCATAACATATCATAATATATCATAAGGTATGATTTATTATGTCATGTATATCTTTTTGGACTAGAAAAACTTTTGTCTTTTAGCTAAATAGATAGGGGTTTATAAGTCATAAAATATATAAGAGTTTTTCTAAAACTTCTCCTTTTTTTATATATTAAATCCCAAAAAGAGAAAGGAGACAAGAAAGTGATAAAACAACATGCTTGTATTTTTTTATTCATAAAGCCATACTCTTGATTTTGTAGCCTTTTGTTACTAGAAGCATGATGCTCTAAAGTGACAAGGTTCATTTGGTAAGGACTCATCTTAAAGCTAATACAAGGCTTGCATTTGGTTCACTAATAAGCTACTGAAATCTTATTTTTCATATACGCTCCATGAACTCTCTCTAGTTTTGTCTCAAAGTGTTAAGATCATTAAGGAAAGAGTTGATACTTGAATACTCTATTTTAAGGCAAACTAGTTTCTTTGTCTTAAAAGCTTAAGATATTCTTTTATTACAATAAGAAGATTAGCCTCTTATCAAGTTGGATAATTATTGGTGGATACTTCTAAAGAACTTCAACTTGGAGTTTTAAAGCCATCTTCATCAACTTCTAGAGTTACCAATGTCTGCCATTTGGTAGACTCGGGGCCTGCCATGGCTTCCGCGTAACTGTTAGGTTCATCCAGACTTACCAATGTATCATCACTGATAAGTGTCTCACCTTCCTTAGTACTATGGAAACCATAATAATGATTAGGTGTATTCCTAATCCTTGTGGAACGCCTCAGAGGTACAGACTTGTCAATTGGCTCAACATGAGTTTCCTCCTCAGGTTAAGAGCTAGGGTTTGAAGTTCCTTCACCACTTGACTCTTGAATTTCTTCAAGGTCAATTTGCCTCCCACTGTTTCCTTGGCTGATGAACTCTCTCTCTCTCTCAAGACACCTCTCCTCGCTACAAAGACCACATTGTCACTAGGTCTATAGAAGAGGTAACCAAAGGATTTCTATGGGTAGCCGATGAAAATACACCTCTCACTTCAAGGTTCGAGCTTATCATGAGTCTCGCGTCTCACAAAAGCCTCGCAACCCTAAATCTTGATGTGGTCTAGTTTGGGAACTTTACCAGTCCACATCTCATGAGGAGTTTTGGAAACTTTCTTTGTGGGGACCATATTAAGGATATGGGCGACAGTCTCTAAGGCATATCCCTAAAATGAGATTGGTAGCGAAGCTCGACTCATCATGGAACGAACCATATCCAACAAGGTTCGATTGCACCTCTCAGCCACACCATTAAGCTGTGGTGTCCTGGGAGGTGTCAATTGTGAGATAATCCAACATTCCTTAAGATAGTCGAGGAACTCTGTACTAAGATACTCACCACCACGATCGGATCGAAGCATCTTAATGTTCTTGCCCAATTGATTCTCGACTTCCTGTTTAAACTCTTTAAACATTTCAAAAGTCTCTGACTTATGCTTGATTAAATAGACATACCCATATCTACTATAATCATCAGTAAAAGTCAGATAATAACGATTAGCATCCCTTGTGGTAGATTTGAAGGGTCCACACACATCTGTGTGTACCAGATCCAACAAACCTTCACCCCTAGCACAAGAACCAGTGAAGGGTGACTTTGTCATTTTTCCAAGTAAGCATGATTCACAACTATCATCTGACTTTAGGTCAAATGAATCGAAGAATCCATCCTTTTGGAGTTGGCCTATGCGTTTCTTGCTCACATGTCCAAGACGACAATGCCATAATGATGCTTTATCCAAGTTATTATTACTTGAAGAATCAATACACAACACATTATTTCCTAGATTATCTACAGCAGATACAACTTCATACACACCATCACAAGTTAATGCTTTAAAATAAAGAAACTTTTAAAGAAAACATTTATTCCACCAATTTATTATCAAAAGAAAAGGTAAACCCTTGTTTGTACAAAGCATGAAAGGAAATAATATTTCTTGCCATTTCTGGCGAATAACAACATTTATTCAAATCTAAAGTAAACCCACTACTTAGCAACAAAGAATAAACTCCAATCTTGGTGACAGGTGAAGCTTTCCTATTCCCCATGATCAAGTTTATCTTTCCATGCTCCACATTCTCACTTCTTCTTAGTCCCTGCAAATCAGGACATATATGAATACCACAACCGGTATCAAGGACCCAAGAGTTAGAATAGGGTGAGTTATTAGATAGAATAGTGTAAATACCTGCATGGTTGGGTTTAACTTTCCCATCCTTCACATCTTGCTGGTACTTTGGGCAGTTCCGCTTCCAATGCGATTTTTCATGACAATAGAAGCATTCAGCCTCTTTTGGGTCAGAAGAAGGAGTGAAAAAACCTTTCTTGGTTCCACTTGAAGAAGAGCCATCAAGGGTCCTAGCCTTGGTACCCTTCGAAGAGATCTTCCTCTTCTTCCCTCTACCTTTCCCGATTGCCAAGATAGGGTCGGAGTTTGGAGTAGGAGTAGGAGTGTTAACAACCGACTTACCTTTAAGACCTGTTTATGCGGTCTTTAGGAGTCCCTGAAGTTTGCTGAGTGTAACTTCTTCCTTATTCATGTGGTATGTCATGCGGAATTGATCATAACACGAGGGTAAGGAGTGCAAAGTGATATCTATTGCAAGCTCCTCAGGGAAGTTCACATTAAGCTTCAGCAAACGATCCACATACCTTTGCATTTTCTGCATGTGGCTCATGACGGATTCTCCGTCCTTCATCCTGGTTGTTATCATGGAGGAGATTATTTCATACCGCTCTTGACGAGCACTCTGATGGTATCTTTCCATCATATCTTGGTGCATCTCAAAAGGGTAGTAGTCCTCATAGGACTTCTGTAGTTTAGCTGTCATGGTGGCCATCATGATGCATGCCACTTTGGTGGCATCTGTTTCATGAGTCCGGAAGTCAGCAATCTCTTAGGGAGTAGCAATGGACTCATCGATCTCCTTTAGCTCCTTGTCGAGGACATATTCCTTGTCCTCGTAACGAGTCACCATCCTGATGTTCCGAATCCAATCCATAAAGTTGGAAACATCGAAGATGACCCTACCACATAGGTTCATGAGGGAGAAGGAGCCAATAGGGTTTGAGCCAGAAGTAGTGTTGTTAGAAGACATCTGAAAAAGAAGAGAACATGTTTAGTTTAGATATAAGGATAGTCCTTAATAAAACACCCAAATGTAATACTAAGGCTAGGATCCAATCACAATATATCATAACTTAGAAGAGGTATGCCGTAATCTAAGCTATAACATATTTGAAAGGTAGGTGAATGACGATTCACTAATTTCCACCAAAAACCGAAATATAAATTATTAGGTTTTAATTGGTTCTTAGAAATTCGTAGATTCTTTTGAGATTCAATGAACTTTTCAAAGGTATGTTTCAATCTCGAGTGTGCCCTCCAAGTTTTGTAACTAGGATACCGAGGATCACAAAAAGAGGTGTGAAGTAACCATGTTAATCACTTGGTACCCTTAATGTTTATCACTCAATCGATGTGCCGGTTAACCACATGCGCTCCACCAATACTATGAGAAACCTTAAGTCACCCTTTACCTACCTTGTTAAGTCCATGTTAGTGTGCCAGTTAACCACACACGCTCCACTAACGACTTAAATAAAGTGTAAAGTGTAATTTGATGGATTAGCACCTTATTCAAATTTTCCTAAAGTAACTAAGATTGGGAATTTAATAAAACATTTAGTTACTTTATAATATTCATCATACATTTAATGAGAAATTATAAGTCCTTGTCCTACCCGTTCGGCTAACGACCATCCACCGATCAAGGAAGCGGTGGGTAAGAGTGAACACCCATTAAGCTTCCATTTTATAGGTAGCAACCTTATACCCCCCTTATCGACCGACTTCGTGAATGAGGCCTACTAATGGTAGGACGACTTGCTCTTATATATATATATATATATATATATATATATATATATATATATATATATATATATATATATATATATATATATATATATATATATTATTAACTTATAATATTATAAAGTATAAGGGTTGATTTTTAACTTTTTAAAAATCTAGGGGTTGGAACTAAAGTTTATTAGATGACTTTACATGTTCCAAAATTTGAAGGCAAGTTTTGTAACTTTACAAAACCTTTTAAATTCATAACTTATGAGTTATTAAAATGAAGACTCTTCATTTTATAACTTATGTGTTCTTTTTAATGGTTTTTAACACAAAGTGACTTTTGGTTATCCATAACTTGAGGACAAGTTATGGACTCCATTAAAACACATAAAGATCACAAATTAAACATTTAAACAACTAATTCCTATGATCTATCAAAAACTCATAAGAACATGAATATTCATATCAAAGTTTCAAGAACATATGAACACATAAGATAACGAAAAATTGATATTAGCCATTGAAAATTGATTAGAACAACCATTACACCATCTAAAACAAGTTTTACAACACCAAAACATTTTAGGGTAATGTTTCTAGTCCATTTCGAACAGCAAAAATCAAAATTCTACACTCTGCCTGGCCAACTCGCCGAGTGCACGAACTGACTCGCCGGGTTGGTTGCATTTTCACTTGGACTTGTTGAGTCCCCCTGGACTCATCGAGTCCCCTGTGCAGACAGCTCAAAAATCGATTTTTTCCACTATTTTGCATCAAGTATTTACAAACAAACATGGCTCTTATACCATTGAAGAGTTTTTGAGCATTCTAACACCCCTAAGTGTACATGCAACCCTAGAAAACCTTGGATCTATGTTTGTCTAAAATACATGCAAAATATGATTTCCAAGGTTCATAATCCTATCTAGCATACATGGAGAACTTTTAATCTAAAATATGGCTAGAATTACATACCTTGTAGTTGATTTTATTCCTTGAAAACCTTGAGAGTCTAGCACCCCAAGTGTGCTGCCTCAAATGCTTCACACAACACCAAATGCTTTGGAATAACTTTAGAGTATGTATAACACTTGTATAAATCAGCTTGCCCTCTCTAGTTCTTAGTGTGTAGCCGATTTTGGTGAGTATTGTGTCCTTTATATAGTGTGTCACATCTAGGGTTACACCATGTAAACCCTAATGTGACATGACTCTTCATTTCCATGACCCATGGGTTTGTAACTCCCATGGAGCATCTTATGGGTTTAACCCAACTTGATAATCCATGGAGCCTTTTAGCCCACCATACAAGTTATGGATGATTTACATAATCAACCCATATATTTAATTAGTTATCTTTTGATCACTTAATTAATTCCAAATTAATTCTTGATCAATACTAATTAAATAATACTATTAATATATTAGAACTTGTAATATATTAATAAACCACAAGTGTTATTTCTCTCATTAAGTCTATCCAAATGCATGATGCCATGCAACCCAAATGGACCATGTCGGGTCGGGTCAAATACATACCAAATATAGTTATGGACTTGGACACCTTATCCAATAATTTTTTCATTATGAATCGTGTCTCATACGCTTCGAGTATAGGATCGATTGCATATGCTGTAATATTTGACCGTTTTAAAATTTTCCAAATGCCTATGACATTAAGAGGGAAAAAGAACTAGAACCGGATTTGACTAAAATAATTAAACGACTGTCAAGGACAATCTAAGGTTCGCCAAGGATTGGTCGCTTGTGATCAGTTGGAAGTATAGTGATGAATGGACCATAATGACATTATTATGATTAGATATGATTCTATTAATAATAAGTTGTCGTATGGAAAATATGGAAATGTTTCCATATTGGGAGTTGGACGTTAAAAATTTATGTCTAGATTAGAAACTTTTATGCAAGAAGAATGTTCAAAAGAATGTACTTTGAATGTGAGACTTCACATCTATGGGATTGTCTTGTAACAATCACCAATAGAGCACTTTGTAATATCATTGATAAAGTCTTGGTGGCTTTGGTGTTGTGACATTACGAAAGGATCATTGCATAAAATGTTAGAATCTAACATATTCTAGTAGTAGCGAGAATTTTTTGTTCTTACACTAAAGATAAGGATTAGGGATTGTGAAATGAGCATCATTGGAAATGTTTTCAATTGATCTATTTCACAAAGTGTGGACCATAGGTAAACAGATTGTGCATGCTTGGTGCATGGGACAATTGCTATTATAATTCAAGTAATAAGTTAATTATCTGAAACATTATACAATGAATAATGTGTAATCAATATGGCGACTAAATAAAAGGAGTTTTATTTATACTCAAAAGGTTTGGGCCATGTTGGATTCGATTATTATTGTGTTTCACTTTGCATGTTTTGACTTCCTGAATAATAAGATTATTCGAACGTTTTACAGTCGCTCATACTTTGGGAGTAGGTATGAAAGAAGATTGTCATGAATTGGTTTGTAGATTGTAAACCCACGCTCACTTGGATCGCTTCATGGATTTTATCACGAGTGATTGGTGAGACGATAATATCTTATATTCTTGAAACTGAGACGTGTGAGTTGTATTCTGCAAGTTGGTTGCACATTGATGATATATAAACGCACCGGTAACTTGGTGTTATAAAACATATTGTTGTGTGTGATTTGATGGGTAGGTACAAGCGAGCATTGAGTCAAATTTTATCCGTTCCTTTTACCCAAAGTGGAATAAAAGCGATATCTATGGGCCTCTCGATGATTTAGTGATGACACCCTAAGTGCTTGGCCAAGCTGGGACTAAGTTGATATGTTCAATTATAGTCTGTTGTCCGTCGTCATAAATCGGAAATCGGGAAACAACACATAAACTGAGAAATTGATTATAATCCATGTCTCATGTCTATACGATATCTAGAATGGAGGAATTTATGATCCCTTATCTAAAGGACACGTTTCTGATATGATCAAAGTTCGACAATGGCTTTTGAAAGCTACGATTGCTGATCAGGTTCCGAAGTCATACGCAATATAGCTATTAGACTTATCCAAGTGGGAGACTGCTGGATTAGGTGTCTAAGCCCATAACTATTTTGGTATGTACTTGACCCGATTGTGAGCATGATCCTTTTGGGTTGCTTTCACAATAGCAATTGATAGGATGAACTAAGGAGAAAGAGGATTAATTATGATTTATTAATATATTATATTAATAATATATTAAAAGAGAAATCATATTGTTTAATTAATATTAGTCAAGAATTAATAAGAATTAATTTTGTGGCTAAAAGACATTAATTAAATAAAGGGGACTAGCACTGTCAATTATGTGATAGTTGAATATTGGGCTAATGGAATCCATAGAAGTTGGAGTGGACGAAATCTATGGGGAAACCCATTAGAATTCGTCCAAAGCTTCTAAGGAGGGAGTCCATGGGCTGCTTAGGGCCTAAGCAGTCAGCTTACAGTTTCCTGGTTGAAAACCTTAATAGCCTAAGTATAAAAGGAACCCTTGGCAAGCCAAAAACGTACCTAACCTTCTAAGAGAAACCCTAGGATGTTTTTGGTGCCTCCTCCCTCTCTCCTTGTTCATCTTGTTGCTCATGGTGTTTGTGACTCCATTAGAGGTGCAACATTTGAGGCACTAAGCTTTCAAAGGTCAAGATCAAAAGGAATTGAGATTTTTATTGCTACATAACAATCAATGTAAGATCTAAACCCTAATTCATATGTTAATTCGATTATTGTATGCTAGAACTAGGGTTTATGAGCTTTGGATGATTATTGCATGTTCATTAGACAAACTAGATCCAAAGCTTTAGGGTTTGCATGTACACCATAGGATTGTTGTAGTGCTCAAAACCCATCAGCATGCTATACAAATATTTACACACTGAATCAAAAAAAACATGAATGGGTATTTATGGAAATACTTACTTGAGCTCGGCCGATTGCACGCATCACACCCCCTTTTTTATATAAAAACCCTTTAGAAAATATTTTCTTTTTACCAATTCCTCAATTTGAGTTCAGACACACCTGAGAGTGTGTCCGAATCCCTCAAACCAAGGCTCTGATACCAACTTGCAACATCCCAAAAATACTAAGTAAATTGTTTTTGTTTTTAAATCAACCAAACCATCAACGATACATTTCAAAAACCATCAAAGTATGTCACTATAGAAAACCGTTATCAGAGTACAATCTCAAAATCATAAAATGTAGAACACGGGTTGATGTTGTATGATCATGCCTTGCCCTTCCCCTTCGAATCGGAAGTACCTGAAAACATTTTAAACGTAAACCGTAATCACAGATCTTAGTGAGTTCCATAAAATACCTCATACCATACATACATTGCCATGTGCTACCCCTATTGTCTTACATATAAGTGTTATGGGCTACCCCCATGGTCTTTCCCTGAAAATGCCATGGGCTACCCCCAGGGTCTTAAAACTAAGTGTTATGGGCTACTAACATGGTCTAACATCAAAGTGTCATGGCTACCCCCATGGTCTTTCATACGAATGCCCCGGGCTACCCGTGAGGTCTTCCATGCAAGTATCACAATAACAACTATCATCCTACATAGTGTAGTGGGAATAATCACCTCGATCTGATGATAAACAATCACACATACGAGATGCTGCTACAAAGGCTCCTCACACTGATCATATCCAAAAATCGACCATAATTAATAATTAGGGCAATAACCCATAATCAAATGTCCAAATCAAATTCTCTCTTACTAAGGGTAAAAGACTATTTTACCCATCCCATACTAGACCCAACTAAACATGGCCCATGGCTAAAAAATGGCCCAAAATGCACCTTTAGGAGTACGCCATGAGTTCCCCTTAATTACAACCTATGTACTCAGTGTCCATAAAGAATATCACAGGAAAAAACCCATTACTCCCCGCGTACATAGAGGTTACAGCCTGTGTAAACATTTATTGTCCAAAACCACCTTTTAAGCACTTAATACCTAACGACTAAACGTCCAACTTACAGATCTTAATATTGGGAAGGTCTTAGCTGATAAAGTCGACAACTTTAAGATTTACATGGCTTAAAAGAGCCCAAAATCAAACACTAGGTTCATAACTTCAAAAAATGACCAAAAATTTATGCATGGGTGGAATATAACCCTTAAGATCCAGTTTTTATGCCATGAAAACCTTAGAAACACCAATAAATGCTAATCCTAAGCTCTGGAGTAGCTTTTACTCACAAGAAACAAAACATTGCAAATCACTAAAGTAACCTATATCTACATAAAAGAAGCATAAAGGTGAGAGATTTATACCTCCAGAACTTGGCAAATGAGAAGAAAACTCTAGATATACAAACTCTAAGTCCAACAATCCTCAATGGTGAACTTCCTCTTCTTCCAAAATGCACCAAATACACTATAAAGGTCCAAAACAAGCTCTTAAGGATTAAGGTTTCAAAATGGTCGTTTAGGGAGAGTGGAGGTTGATTATGAGGAGACCTAATGGGACTTAAAGTGTTTAAATAGGGGCTCAACCCTAAAAATTTAGGGTTTTGGGTCAGCTCGAGTACACAATACGTACTTAATGTGTATACCTAACGTACTCAAAGAAATCCCTTCCTCCTTTAATGAGCTATGTCCAACATACTCAAGGAGTACGCCCCGCATAATGGACCAAAATGCATCATTTTTATAATTTAAGTCATAAATGAAAATACTTGGGAACACAGGTGTTACAAAAAGATTATTACTCCATCCAAAAGTAGATCAAAACGTGGAATCATTAGAAGGTTTCAAGTGGAAATGTTTCCTAGATGCCTACAAAGGCTACCACTAAATACTGATGAGGAAAGAAGAAGAAGAGAAAACAACATTTTACATAGACCATGACACCTTTTTCTATCAGAAGATGCCATTTGGGGTCAAAAATATTGCGACAACTTATTAGTGCCTCGTCGACAAAATATTCAAAGACCAAATTGGGCAAAATGTCGAAGTACACATCGAACATTGTAATTTATCTAGCGGCTCGCCAAGAAGCGATCAGTGTCGTCCTTATAGTAGAACATGAAAAGAAACAATTACCAATCTACTTTGTCGGTAGATCTCTATAAGGCCCATAGTTAAATTACCCAATGCTAAAGAAACTGGTACTTGTACTAGTCTATGTAGTCGATGACTACGGAGATACTTCCAAGCACATCACGTTGAAGTACTGACTACCCAAATAATATGCCATATCCTTTTAAAGATAGAAATATCAGGTTGATTAGCCAAATAGGTTATCGAGCTAGGGGAGCACGATATTGAACACAAACCAAAAGCAAGTATTAACGCACAAACAATGATTGATTTCCTCGTGGAAATACCAACGCCGGAAGAAACACAACAATCGTGGAAATACTAAACTATTTGTAAAAATCACATACTAAAAACCAGATCATATGGTCTTTTAAATACATTACTCATTTTATGTTTTTTTTCAATTACATTTGAAATATTCAGAAGTTTTAGGTCCCGTTTGATAGTTGCTGGTTGAGAAAATGCTGATCGGGAAAAGTCTATATGGGTAAGAAATTCTAATTGAGTAAGAAACCATGTTGTTTGATTGTACATCTGACTAAATGTGTGGACTGATAAAAAATGACCAATTTATTTTGCTGACAGTGATGGATGAAGTTGCTGAAACTTAAATAAAAAAAATATGAAAAAGTAATTACAAGCATACAAGATGTACATGAAACTTAAATAAAAAAACTATGAAACATTTTCTAGTTCATCTATTGATTCACAAACACGTTTTTTCTTTTTGATGGTTTTAATAATGAACCAACTTTTATTTGTTAATAAGTAATATATGTAAATGAATTCAAATATTCAATCCCTGAATGTACAGTGGAAAACAAAGACAATAGAACCAGGGAAAACAAAGACAATAGAATAGTTTAAACAAGAACTCAATATAATCAAACAACTCAAATTCACCGTATTAAATAAACACAATTGTGTAAAAAAATCACAGAACAATTGCAACTCTTATTAATCTTGATCTAATCATGATGAGTTTCAACGATCTATTCAAAAATCACATATTTTAACCTATCAAGTACCAATTATTTTGGCATTCAAAATTGCAATAACTTTAATGAAAAGTAACAAATATTTGAACATAAACTACCAAACTGATAACTGTTTTGACGTTTCAAATTGCAAGAACATAATTGTGGATTCTTCTAGACATAAACGATCTATTCAAAAATCACATATTTTAACCTATCAAGTACCAATTATTTTGGCATTCAAAATTGCAATAACTTTAATGAAAAGTAACAAATATTTGAACATGAACTACCAAACTGATAACTGTTTTGACGTTTCAAATTGCAAGAACATAATTGTGGATTCTTCTAGACATAAACAGAAAACATGTTTGTATCTATAAAATGCATAACATCTGAAAACATACCAAATAACTATTAGATAGCCCCAAAGATAATAGAAAACAGAAACATTATGCCAAACAACCCCAATTCATACCTATAAAAGTGTAACAATGCTTAATTTTAACCATTATAGTGGACTAAAAGTGTCAAAAGAAGGTATATATGTACAATTGATTCAACCCTAATTTATATAGCACAACGATTTGGATATAATTTGATTACTAATTCTTTTTCCGATTTGATGAAAATATTTGGAGAAATCGATTTGATAACTAGCGATTTCGAGAACGTTGATGGAAGAAGGAAGCGATGTCAACAACGATGATGGAGGATTGTCGATGGTGCTGGCAACGACGAAACACGGAAGCGGTGTCAATTGCGACAAGGATGAGGATTTTCGTCGCTCAAAAGAGGAGCGATTTGGCTCAAGACCGTTGGAGATGGGCGACGGGTAAGCTTGGAAAATTTCTCAGTCAACAATTTTTTTTGAAGGAATCGATTAGATGGAAAAATACCCGGTTTATCTAAATGTGCAAATCAAACAGACCGGACCGTACCGAGTCAGACAAAATGTTTGATCCAGTTTCGGTCAGACCCAAATCAAATAGAACCTTAATCAAAGGTTTATTTTCAAAACTTGCAAAACATAGATTTTGCATAAAAATATTGTTTTTAAATCATCTTATACGTGTTTTGGCCATATATATATATATATATATATATATATATATATATATATATATATATATATATATATATATATATATATATATATATATATATATATATATATATATATATATATATATATATATATATATATATATATATATATATATATATATATATATATATATATATATATATATATATATATATATATATATATATATATATATTTGACATATTTGAGCATGTTAGCCACAAAGCCTGTTTTACATTTATGTTCGACTTATCATGAGCCCAAAAAAATATGATTATAGTGCATTGATTTTGCCATTATAAAACCGTTCCAATGTAAAAAATGCACTATACCTATTCTACTTTATAAACTAAACCAAACCACAACTAAAAGGACATACCTCACCAAATACAACTAAAACTGAGTACCTCACCAACTACAAATATTGAATTGTACGGTTTTAACAAGCTAAAACCGATCTTTGTAGTTTTCATACGCTTTTAATCAATAATCATAGCCAACTGGAGTATGATTTTTTTCTTCTTATTTTCATTATATATAATTCAATTAGCTATGGATGTAAACAATTCGGCAAAAATACAATATAGATAAGATTATGGTACTAGGAAATAAAAGAATTTAATTAGGCGCATGAAAATAACAAGGGTTTAAAAATTTATACCTTGTGTTCAAAAAAGTTTTTAAATATAGTTTGCATAAACTTGACTAATAATGGTATAGATTCTTATGTTCTTAGATTAAAACTTAATATTATATTTATAACTTTGTTTTTAATATCATATCTTTGATACTCATATCAAATCATGTCGTTGTCCATGTGTAAACACGAAAAAACTTTGTTGATAAAAAAATATGTGATTTTGATAGTAAGGGTTTTATACTTAAAAAAATAGAAAATGGAAATCATGGATAGATTAAAAATTAATTAAGTTAGAGGACATGATTCTAGATATATCCTGTAAACTGTTTTATTTTGACCCCTTCAATTATAAAAATATATAAAAATGCCTAATTTTACTTGTAACATTCCATTAAATTTACAACTATTTTTTTTTTTGTTTTTAATATAATAAATCATAAGATGCCGAGTCAATTGAAAACGAAGGTTACTTTTCAGAGAGACTGATTTGGTCAATGGCCAAATTTCTCTTCGTCTTCTATATGATTGTCTCTGCTTCGCCCCCTTTTTCACTTTTGATAGCGATATGCTCTTCCTTAAAAGGGCCACCATATGTGAACTCCTAGTTCCTTTTCTCACTAAACCCTTTCTTGACTTCTTATCTCCATCCACTACCTTCATTAAACACCTATCCTAGGTTTCTGATTTCAAATCATTTCCTCATTTCTAATATGGGTAACTGTTTGAAGTCTCCTTCCCCGAAAGTCGACGCCACTCTTAGCTCCCGAACCTCTGGTAATTTCTTTGATTTCAATGGAATTTTATTGTTTTGTGCGCGATTATCAGTTCTAATGGATTGTATCTAAAACAGGGAGCTCGAAAATCAACAGCAAAATCAGTTCATCTTCAGGTCTTTCCAGCATAACAGTTTCAACTTTCAGTGGAGGTAGCAGCATTGATGGTGTTTATACCCCAAAATCCGAAGGTGAAATATTATCGTCTCCGAATGTAAAACCCTTCTCCTTCATGGAGCTAAAGAACGCCACAAGAAACTTCAAAGTCGACAGTCTTCTCGGAGAAGGAGGATTCGGGTACGTTTTCAAAGGTTGGATCGATGAATTCACCCATATCGCTTCAAAACCCGGATCCGGAACTGTCATCGCTGTCAAAAAGCTTAAACCTGAAAGTTTTCAAGGCCATAAAGAATGGCTGGTATGCATAATTTTCCATATTACTCTTTTGATTCATCTCTCTGTTCATCTTCTTCGCTAATTCTCTGTTATTTGCAGACAGAAGTAACCTATCTTGGCCAGCTACACCACCCGAATCTTGTAAAACTCATCGGCTACTGTTCAGAGGGTGAAAACAGGCTCTTGGTTTACGAGTACATGCCAAAAGGAAGCTTGGAGAATCATCTTTTCAGAAGTATATATTCTTAAAGTCTTGCAATTTGCACATAACTCTTCATCTTCTTCCATTAAAACGTTTTCTTTCGATTTACAGGGGGGCCACAACCACTTCCATGGGCAACAAGGCTGAAAGTCGCCATAGGTGCTGCAAAAGGTCTAGCTTTTCTTCACGACGCGAAAGACCAAGTCATATATCGTGATTTCAAAGCTTCAAACATCCTTCTTGATGCGGAATTCAATGCAAAACTTTCCGATTTTGGATTAGCGAAAGCAGGGCCAACGGGAGATAGAACACACGTGTCAACTCAAGTAATGGGTACACATGGATACGCAGCTCCGGAATACATTGCTACAGGTCGATTAACAACAAAGAGTGATGTATACAGTTTTGGGGTTGTTTTGTTAGAGCTATTAACAGGTCGTCGTGCTGTTGACAAGTCAAAGATTGGTGTTGAGCAAGATCTTATTGAATGGACAAAACCGTATCTTGGAGACAAAAGAAGATTGTTTAGGATCATGGACACTGGATTAGAAGGACAATATCCTCAGAAGAGTGTGTACACCGCAGCCATGATTGCTTTACAGTGTCTTAGTATTGAACCCAAAACTAGACCTCGTATGTCTGAAGTTGTAGTAAATCTAGAAGAGCTTCAATCTGCTAAAAATGTTTCAAAAGATAATCATCGAAAGTCATCTAGTCCTGTTGCTCTCAAATCGCCAGCTGGACATCGTAAACGGCGTTCGACACCTTCGGGGTCTCCTTTGCCGACCCCACGAGGGAGTAATAATAGAGTTTGATCATAAGAAATGTGGTTCACTTAAGTTTTGTATGTTGTAGACATAGTGTGTTGAATTAGAATCTTGTTTTGTAAGTTTGTGTATTTGGTAAATAAGCAGAAAAGTTGACGTTTCTCATAGATTTGGAATGTCATATGAAAAGAAGGGAAGTGATTCGTACACAACAGTTTTTTGTCGTACACAACAATTTATGTATTATATAGTTGTACAGTATAACATTTTAAAGCACCAATTGTTGTGTATGGAGAAAAAGTGTTGTGTATAAATCATCTAAAAACTCAAAGAATTTGTGAGGTTGTATCATGTCACAAAGGAAGTGTAAATCTATCTCTAGATGTTTGTTATGATGATGAGATACTAGATTCATAGCAAGATAAGTGGCCCCAAATTAGCACACCATAATGTGGACAAACAAATGAGCTACAAAGAAAGATTAGTAACCAAAAATGTAGTCCAATGCAACTTAGAAGTAGTAGTAACTAATGCTCGGTAGTTGGTCTCTATACTAGATCAAGATTATAATAATATGATGTTTCGTGGAAGTTGGACCCCAAACTAACGAGAGTGGGTCATGAAACGCACAATGATCACAAGTGGACCTTAGTTCCTAAACACAATCTTTAGTTTCAAAATATCAAGGTTGTTTCCTATTTGCATGATGAATAGATTAGGTGCAATTTAGCAAGTTAATGTGTTACATTTGTATTTAAAGGTCCACTTGTGCTCATTTTTATTTTCTAGATTTTGATTTTTTTTTCCCGGTTTATTCTATTTCGTATCTTCCTTGACAACAAGAATTTAAGCTTGTAGATATTTGTTATATGATTTTATGCATCTATTCAAGAGTAAACTTTCTAACTGAAAAACACGTGGTCTCTCTTTCGGTGAAAGGCTAACTATCTATTTTGTGAGGTTTGAATATATTAAATGACAAAGAATTGATTTAGATTTGAAAAAAAAAAGATGTTTTATAGCCTTGAAAGTATGGATAATCTTGAGAATTGTCAGCATTCAAAACAAAATTTATATATGAAGGATCTATGGTAGCAAAGAAATGAAAAGAGTTTAAGAGTTGAAATTGGATATGAAATATGCCAATAATATACTCTATTAAAAAAGAGAAAAAAATTCATGAATTCTAACACTTTTAAAATTTTTTATTGAGTTAATATTAGATTTTTAAGATAATAATTTTTATACAAAAATATGTCAACAACCATTTAAAAACTAAACACGAGGCAAAAATTATGTAGCCAATCTTGTGTGATTGTATAAAGGTAATATCATATTCACCATACTTTTCAAATGACATGTCATTTTTTATTACATCCCACAAAATTAGTGGGTATCATACCTCACTTTGCCACTAAAATAACCTACCCCCTATTCCTACATCGGATTCGAACCGATTCTTTCAAGTGAGAAAAAGCTCCAAATCATCGTCGTCGAGGTTGTCTACTTTCATTTTCAAGATTTTCATATCGGTTTTGTTTGAAGCGTCTCTTGTGCCTCTTGAAATGACGTTTGTTCTTCAATCATTTTTTGTTCCATCCGAGTTATCATCTCCGCCTTCGTCTCTTGAACTTGCACATATCGATCAAATTTCACTCCAAAATGATCCATAAAACTAGAGCCCAAAGTCGCCGAAGCCACTTTTTTTTTTTTGCTTTATTTCTTCCAAAGGACCGACGGAGAGGTTGTTCGTCTTCAAGATCGAGCGGATCATCGTTGATGTCGATGTGTGTTCGTCCGTTCGATTGTTGGGAAGTTGCATCGGGGTTTCGTGAACGCTTTGAATCGGAAGATTGTGAAGTTCCTTCCGTTTGCTCTTTCCATTTTGGAACATCTTTCAACTTTAGTCATAGTTTCACATATGGAAAAGCTTTGCGGGTTGGCGTTATTTTTTCAAACTGGTCCAAAGCTGCCTCGAAGACTTCGAAATCGTTTGACCTGCTTCTTCGTATGTTAGAAGGTTGTTGTAAATTACTCAAAATTCGGTGCATTTTAGTCGAGTATCGCGCCACTTCGAGCTAATTTAATCTGGATTTCATTTTTCACTTCCCGTTAAATCATAGAACACGGCTCGAACTTTCTCCCAAAAACAACCGAAGGTTTGACTATCTCTTTCAAGTGGGTCTTGGGAAGCCGAAATTCATGCATCCACTAGCTTTTCTTCTTTTTCTTTTGTCCATGGGACTCTTTCTTGGGTGATGGTGGGTCGGGCTGAGTTTTTTTTTTTCATTTTTTCTTTTTTGGTTGAGGTGGCGGTGGTGAAGATTGTGTTTTCGAAATAAAATCCGACGAATAAGGGGGTTGTCATGGTTGTGGTTGTGATGGTTGTGGTTGAAATTGTTGTTGTTGGAAGGTCGTGAAAGGTTGATATTGTTGTTGGAAAAGTTGTATTTGTTGGATAAGAGAACCGGTTTGAAGCAAATTGACAAAACCACCTTGATGTGATTTCATGGTCGGAAATTGGCGAGGGGTTGTATCTAACGCAAAAACGTTATTGAGTTTGCGATTTCTAAAGTTTGGTTGGGATCCATGTTTTTTGGTTGTAAAAAGATTGTGTGTGTATTGTGTATATAGAGAAAAAAATGGTGTAAGAAATATAAGTGTATAATGTGATTTTTATAGATAAAAGCTGTTAAAATTTATGTTTATTTTTTTTTTTAAAGTTAGCCGTTCAAGGGCTAGAATATTTGGTCAAACATCGGATTCAATTTCATTGGCCGTTGTTCGTCGTTTCCCCCACCACGAACCATCACAAAAAAAGCCAACCACGAACAAGCGTGCTAGTGTGCACGGCCGTTGTCTATGGCCAGCTAGACCACAAGATTGCTTGTGGTATACATACCGTAAGGTCTAAGTTATGGCATGTGAAAAAGTATCACTGGTTCGAATCCTTGTCGTGATGCTATTGTAACGGCCAGATAAGCAAAACGGATGAATCACCATGTAATAACTTATTATCATACTAAAGAGTAAAAATGCCTAAACGAAAAGGTATACCAGTATTCTGGTGTAACTTATGAAAAATGTTAGCGGTATTAAAAATAGCCAAACGTTGTGTATTTTGCAAATAACCCTATTCAAAATATAGTAAATGTTGAATATAGTAAATGTATAAAAAATAAAAAAAATAAAAAAATAAAAAAATAAAAAAACTAAAAATCTAAGGGATATAGTTATAACACATTAGATATGTTAATGGGTTATTATTGAAACTTTAGAGGGGCTGTTTTGTAACTTTTACACATGTTATTGAATTGTGGGAAATGTGCAATGGCCGCTTTTGCAAAAACTCACTGAAAAACAACTTCTTCGTCAGTTTTTGGCAAATAAATAGTTCATCAACGAGTGCTTCACTTTCACGTGAACCTACAACAAAAGTAATTCCTTCAGCCATATAAATTGCCCAATTAAAAACTTAATAAATTCGTTGAAGTAATTAAATCTCGTTTCAACTTAGTTTTGGAAAAACTATATATATATATATATATATATATATATATATATATATATATATATATATATATATATATATATATATTCCATTTTTAATTTTTTATATTCATCCCTGTGACTTATATAATACATTTTCTTTTAAAACATTCTTTATATTTATTATGTTTTATTACAAACTTATATATAGAAAAATATAATCAAAGGTTATGCCTTATTTTTAAATATAAAAAAATTAAAATAAAGTGTGTAAATACAATAGATCATTTAACTAGGTAAAAAGCTAAAGTTTAAAAGGTTAGAAATGTAAATATCGAGTGGCCCATTGTCCCATTACAACATTAATGTATATATTTTGAAATATCTAATAGCATCGTACTTTCATAGAAAGCTTCCTAAGGCATTCCACGGACAAGAAGAAAACAAATAAAACAGATAGATTAACACTACTCTAATACCATATAAGAATATTTCTTTTTCACAATCAGTTAACTAAATTCATAATCTTCAACGCCATGTAGATAAGTACTCCACTCCAGCGGATGAAACAAAGAGCTGAAAAATGCAACCACCAATCAAGACCCGTTCCTTATATCATGCATTAGATCGCAATCCAATACATAGAAAAAATGACGAAGTCTCATCTATAATAATAAATTACATTGCATTTACAAGATTGTATATCTCAAATCACATGGCTTCTTACGATTGTTATTTCTTTCATCTTTCTTCTTCTATACTTTTGTCATTGTCGAGTGGTTAACCATCTCTTGTACCTACACCTTCGGATGTACATTGATGTTTCATGAACTTGTATGAATCTTGAAATTGTGAGAATGAAGTCCTCTTAGCACTATCTCTAATTAATACATTCAAACATTTGATGGACACAAAGAGTTGTCATGGCTACGACAAGATTACGAAGAAGTTGTTGTGTGGTACCCATGGCAATTGTTTGTTTCCATCAAATGTTCGAAGGTATTAATTAGAGATAGTATTAGGCTTCGATCAATGCCAAGAACGCTTCTGTAACGCCTTTGTTTCGAGGCTAAGCATTAATTCGATGATGTAATAGTCAAAGTCAACCATTGTAACCTACTTTAAAGTAATAAAGATGAATTACTGGAATATTATGTGATTTTATGTCATTATATACTTGTTTGTAAAGATATAATAAAAATAAGCGTAAAAAATAAAACGTTAGATAATCCCGATATCTATGAAGAAAGTTGTAGAGGTCGTGATAAGGATTTCGGAGATATAAAGAACGCTGAAATCCGAGTTAGAACGAAGAAGTTATGACCTGCCGAAGTTTCGCGACAGAACCGGCATGACATTGCGTAACGTAAAAAGTAAGTTTATGATAAATTGCTTTTTAGCCTTAGCAATCTAAATGAAAGTCGTAGTATACGTTAAACCAAGAGCGTGAATAAATAGAACGTCCAAATCTGACTTAGTATGAGGAAGTTATCAATTTTCTAAGATTTGGTATAGTTGTGTGCAACTCGAAATTCGAATTATGGATCAAGCAATTTTTAGCAGACACAACCTAAACGAGAATCTATGATCTCATCAATAGTAGTTCAGCGGTAAAAAGACAGACAAAAACGGACGTCGGATGAAAAAGTTATGAATTTTTAACAGACTTTACCTGTCCCGACCTGTTAAAAATATAACTTTAAAAATCAAGTCGAAATTAGCCAACAGAGTCTAAACGAAAGTCGTAGAGTACGGTCCCACATACGCGTGGATATAAATAACGTCGAAAACAGAGCTCGTATGCAAAAGTTATGAATTTTAGAAGTCCGGAGTACCATTTGCGAGGTTGCTCAAGTACGCCTCACGTACTCGCATGCTTGGTCCGGAGAAGTCCACATCGCTCCACCCAATTTCGGACACTTGTCCCTCGGAACGCCCAGCGTACGCAGGTACACCCTGTGTAGACCGAGGCCAACAACTATAAAAGGGTGCGAGGTGTAACCTCATTTTTCACACATTTCACCCACACTTTCTCTCTCTACTCTCTCTAGCCTCCCTAAACCACCCCGAAGCCTAGGAAACCTTCCTAGCACTAGAAGAAAGCACCAAAGTGTCTGAAGACCCTTATAACAGCCAATGAGAGATGGTCGATGGATAAGCTTGCAAATGCTTAAGTGAAGGAAGTTGTAAGACTTAACGGTGTTCCTCTAACGATTGTACCGGATCGTGATAGTCGTTTCATGTCAAGGTTTTGTAGGAGTCTACAAGAGGAAATGGGTACGAAGTTGTGTTTAAGTACAAATTACCGTCCTCAAACTGATGATCAGAGCGAAAGAACGGTTCAAACATTGTAAGACATGCTAAGAGCTTGTACCCTAGAATTCCAAGGTAACTGGGATGAACACTTACCTCTGGCAGAGTTTTCCTACAACAATAGTTACCATGCGAGCATCAAGATGGCACCCTATCAAGCTTTGTATGGAGAAAAGTGTCGTACGCCGTCTTGTTGGCTTGAGGCTAGAGAAAAGCAGTTCAAGGATCCCTAGATAATCCATCAGACTGTTGAAAAGCTAAAGGTGACTAAGGAAAGAATGTTAGCAACTTAGGATCGTCAAAAGAGTTATGATGATAAGAAAAGACGACCGATGACATTCAAAGTTGGAAATTCGGTTTTTCTTAAAGTCTCACCATGGAAGGGACTTATAAAGTTCGGGAAAAGAGGAAAGTTGAGTCCAATATTCGTTGGACCATTCAAAGTTCTTCAGAGGACTGGAAACCAAGCTTACAAACTAGAACTACCAGAAGAACTAGATGGTATTCATAACACTTTCCATGTTTGTTATTTGAGGAAGTTCATGGGAGAAGTTCCCGACATAATTCCAATTTCTGAGTTAAGGATGGATGAAAATAAGAGGCTAATTGAAGAACCAGAGGCGATTGTTGACCATAAGATGAAGAAGTTACGACGCACGATGGTCGACTTAGTGCTTGTACGATGGAAACACTCGAATGGGCCAAACCTTACCTGGGAAACGGAGAGTGACACGATGAGCCGCTATCCGCATTTGTTTGCTGATGCATGATTCCGGGATGGAATCAACCTAAGGGGGAGATGTTCGATGGATATGCATGCAAATGCTTAAGTGAAGGAAGTTGTAAGACTTCACGGTGTTCCTCTAACGATTGTACCAGATCGTGATAGTCGTCTCATGTCAAGGTTTTGGAGGAGTCTACAAGAGGAAATGGGTACAAAGTTCTGTTTAAGTACAGACTACCGTCCACAGACTAATGATCAGAGCGAAAGAATGGTTCAAACATTGTAAGACATGCTAATAGCATGTACCTGCAATTGTTTGTTGATGCATGGCACCTGCCTCTCGGAACAACCAGCACACGTAGGTACGCCCCGCGCAGCAAGGTACGCCCAGCGTACCTCCGCAGGTACGCCTTATGTAGACCGAGGCCAATAACTATAAAAGGGTGCGAGGTGCAACCTTATTTTTCACTCGTTTCACCCACACTTTCTCCCTCTACTCTCTCTCTCTCTCTCTCTATCCTCCCTAAACCATCCTGAAGCCTAGGAAACCTCCCTAGCGCTAGAAGAAAGCCCTGGAGTGCCCGAAGACTCCAAGAAAAAGAGTTTTTCGGTTTAGAAACTTTGCCCCCGCAGAACACGGTTTTCAAGGAAACCTCTCGGTTTCGTCAAAGGAGATTATTTTAAGAAGCGAAGAATTATCCAAATCATCTCATTATCAAGTGAGTGTATAGTTACTTTCATCTTACACATAGATATGAAGTATTTTATATAAATTATGTGCTATGTGTGCATATTTAATTGAGATCTGTGCTAGATGAAAGATTTAAACTTCTTTTTTTTAGATCTAAACCGTATATGTATTTTGTTTTAAGATCTGAACATTTTCTTCTGATCTAGACTGTCAATGTATTTTTTTTTCAGATCTTAACCTTTTCTTCAGATCTAGACTGTAGATGTATTTCGTTTTTAGATGTGAACCTTTTCTTCAGATCTAGACTGTAGATCTATTTTGTTTTCAGATCTGAACCTTTTCTTCATATCTAAAACTATAGATGTATTTTATATCTACAAATATGTTGGGTAGAACATGGGTAGATAAATGACGAGGGATGAAAGATGATATAGATGAATATTGGTAGTTGCGGCACCACCTGTAGATGTTTTTCGAACTACGATGTAGTCTAAACATCCTAGCAGCTACGCAAAAGGATAATATCGGCAGCTGCGCCTAATAGAGAACGTCATAATCCTGGCAGTTGCGCCTAAATGATAATATTGGCAGCTGCGCCTAATAGATAACATTGGCAGTTGCGCCATAGGCAACGATGGACTTCATGCCTATTCCTTAGGATAATCCTTAGGAATGAAAAAGTGAATGATAGATGATTCTTAGGGTAGATACTTCAGAGTAAAGAAGATAATGGGGATGAGTAATTGGGTTGATTGTTTGATGTTTAAACATAATAACTATATTATTATGGGTTGAAAACCCTATGTACTTATCAGGTTTTCCAACTTGACCCACTCAGTTTATTTGTATCACGGGTGTCGATATAAAGCTACACTACACCGAGAGATTAAAGAGATGTAAATCACTAGTGTAAATGAATGTAAGTTCTATTTATGCTTATGTTTCTGTATTGACGTTGACATCCCAAAGTTTTAAAATGAATAAAATACGTTTCTTCGGAAATGCTTTGATAACCTATTTATCATGATTTTCTGGGAACAAAAAAATTTGCAACACTTTTCTTTAAAAGTATACTCTGATTTTAAAAATAAAGCATAAACAAATCGGTCTTTTCTGGCCATTAAAATGGAGATGTCACAACTTCATTCCAATAGATCCTGGATTTATACAAGCTCATGAAACATCCTTGCACATCCACATTCAGATGTATAGGAAAGGGTTGCTTGGCCACAACAAATGTAGAGGAAGAGAGATGGCATAAATTACAACGTACAAAGCCATGTTTGTTATTTAACATATGGAATCTTGTAAACGAAGCTCAATTTGTAATGAGGCTTTGTCATTTTTTCTATGACATCTATAGCTAATAATAGAAGGAATGGGTTGGGTCTTGATTAGTGGTTGCATTTTTTAGCTATTGTGTCCATGGAAATTCATGCTGCCACCCACTTCAGCTGATATTATGTTGATCTTGATGGCATACACGCTTGAAGCCATGGAATCTAGCATAAGAGTGAAAATGACAGATAACATAGCAACAAAGCTTGTAAATAGATACTTATGTGAGGGCTTATCAACTTAGCAACTAGACCGGAATGATAAAGTCAAAAGAATCCGAAAAGAGGTGAATAAAAACTGGTGGCCAAAATGACACCCGAATACATATTACAACTTCGAAGAGTAAATGTGACACAAATTGATGCTGGTCATGGACGTTTACGGGCTACCTGATTGGTTATTCGATTTTTGACCGTTTGGGCATTCCTTTTGGACCGTTTATCATTAATTAAAAAAAATAAAAATTAAAACTTCACCTATATCTAAAAAAACATAATACACATCAAATATATCACAAAAAATACACTCAACAATATGCATAATTTTTTGGGTGTCATTTCTTCTTCTTCACCTGATGAGGATGAGTTGATTATGCACACATTGTTGTCCACGGCACACAACATTGTGTGTCAGAGAGGCGAAAGTTCAAATGTCGAGAAGAAACGTAGAAAGTTGATCAACCGGAATCGTATCGCGACAAATGAACTTTTGGTACGTGATTACTGTGACATCCCCAAAATCTCGGCAAGAAAAGACCGATTTTCATTTATGCTTTTAAAATAATTTCAGAGTAAATCCTTTTGATTTGAAAGAGTTGCGGAATTTGTTCCAAAAAACAAAACGTGATAAAACAATGTTTACCAAAGCATTTCATAAAAGAAATGTATTTTCATTATATAATCAAAACTCGGGATGTCATGTTCCAATACAGACCATAAAGCATAAACGATAACATTACAAGTCATTCAACAAATATATACATATACAGACTTGTAAACAAAACAACTTGATGATTCATCCATCTTATGCCCTTGCGCCACTTCTTGTAATACAAATAAAACTGAGTGGGTCAGGCTTGGGAGCCTGGTGAACATATAGGGTTTTCAACCCACAATAAATAATCATATTTAATTCCACCAACCAACAATAACCCAATTACCCATTCCCATTATTCTCACTTTACATCCCTAAGACAACTGACATAAGGGACCTAGTCTAAGAATATTTCATCGGGGCGACAACACATGCTTCCGGGGTTCCTCAGCAATATAAGTCAAATAAGGCAACCATGAGGGGGATGGAGTATAGCGAATGAACACCCAAGTTCATTAACACCTACAGGTGGCGAGCCTGCTAGTGTTCCACATGACTGTCTAGAAAAGTCTGTGGTCGTCATCTAAACTCCGCTAGATGACTGAATCAAAACAACAACGAGGCCTCTCATCTGTTTATTACACACCAACTATCTACCCATGTTCTACCCAACATATTAGTACATAAAAATATACATTTTTATACATAGTTTGAAAACCTGCATAGCATGCTTTAATCAATACATATTCCACATAACAGATGAGGCACACACACATAACACGTATTTCATAGAAAACAAATCAGATCCATAAGATAGAAGAGAGTCAATATACATTCACACATATAACACAAAATATACACATAACCCGTATTTCGTAGAAAATACTTTATAATTACGCGTTAGAAGAAAGTAACCACACACTCACGCATATAAACAACAATATACTTAATACACTCAAACCATACTTGTATTATTATCGTGTTTATGAAAGGTAGTATACACTCACTTGATCAGAAGATGATCGGACAACACTACGACTTGCAGAAGTAGTAATCCTCAGCAGATCTGGAAGATCTCTACAAAAATCGAACTTCTCGCGGGCAGAGCTTCGGCTCGGGAATCTTACTTCTCGGGATCTTCAGGACCTCGGGACTTGCTTCGGGGCTCGGGAATGATACCGGGGCTTCGGGGTACTTCTGGCACGCAAAACTATGCAAAACGGGAGAGAGAAGAGAGAAAAAGAGCAAATGAGTCAGCTACCCTCGCATCCTATTATAGGAGGCTGGAGCCTCGGAGTACGCGGGGCGTACGGCCTTACGCGGGGCGTACTGGTCCGAAATCGTCATGGCGTTCGTCATCCGAAGTCACTTGAGTGCGAGGTGTGTCATACTTTACGGTACGCTGGGCGTACTTCGGATCAGATCGGTGACTCCTTCGGATATACATCCGAATTAAAGATTAAATTTAAATACAAATTATTGAATAAACTTCGGAAATTCATATCTTCTTCATACGAACTCCGTTTTCGACGTTCTTTATATCCACACGTAGGTGAGACTACGCTCTACAACTATCGTTTAGACTCCGTCGGCTAATTTTGACTTTATTTTGATTAATTATTTTTAATAGGCTGGGACAGAAAAACTTCGTTATAAATTTATAACTTCTTCATTTGACGTTCGTTCTCGCCTAACTTTTCATCGCTTCGATACCAACAACGAGATATTCGATTCTCGTTTAGATCGATTCGACTAAAAACCGCTCGATCTCAAATCGAGTATTTCGGGCTGCATACCGCTAAGTCGAAACTTCAATAAATCATAACTTCCTCATACGAAGTCAGATTTGGGCGTTCTATATATATTCGGAAACCTCGTTTCAATTACTACAACATTGTCCAAAGATATCAAGTTTATTTTACACTTAAATTTTGATGCTTATTTTTATTCTTAATTAATCAAACCACATAATTAAGCAATTAAGCACAAAACACATAATACTCCAATAATACACTTCTATTATTTCAAAATGGGCTACAAAGGTTAACCTAGACTATTACATCAACGAAAATGCCTAGCCTGGAAACGCGGGCGTTACAATTCTCTCCCCCTTAGGATGATTCCGTCCCCGGAATCACACATCAACAAACAAATGCGGATAGCGACTCAACATGTCACTCTCCGTTTCCCAGGTGAGATTTGATCTATTCGAATGTTTCCAACGGACAAGCACTAATTCGACCATCTTGCGTCGAAGCTTCTTAGTCTTTCGGTCAACAATTGCCTCTGGTTCTTCAATTAACCTCTTGTTTTCATCTATTCTCAATTCAGAAATTGGAATTATATCGGGAACTTCTCCCGTAAACTTCCTCAAATAACACACATGAAAAGTGTTGTGAATTCCATTCAGTTCCTCTGGTAGTTCAAGCTTGTAAGCTTGGTTCCCAATCCTCTGAAGAATTTTAAACAGTCCAATAAACCTTGGACTCAACTTTACCCTTTTACCAAATCTTATAAGTCCCTTCCACGTCGAGACTTTAAGCAAAACCGAATCTCCAACTTCGAAGGTCATCGGTCTTCGCTTCTTGTCAGCATAGCTCTTTTGACGATCTTGAGCTGCTAACATTCTTTCTCTAATTATTTTCAACTTTTCAGCGGTTTGATGGACCATCTCGGGACCCATAAACTGCTTTTCTCCAGCCTCAAGCCAACAAGACGGCGTACGACACTTCTATCCGTACAAAGCTTGATAAGGTGCCATCTTTATGCTCGAGTGGAAACTATTATTGTAGGAAAATTCTACCAAAGGTAAATGTTCATCCCAGTTACCTAGGAATTCCAAGGTACATGCTCTCAGCATATCTTCAACTGTTTGTATTGTTCTTTCACTCTGACCATCAGTCTGCGGATGGTAAGCTGTACTTAAACACAACTTGGTACCCAATTCCTCTTGTAGACTTTTCCAAAACCTCGAGGTGAAACGGCTATCACGATCCGACACAATCGTTAACGGAACACCGTGAAGCCTCATAATTTCCTTCACGTAAGAATTTGCAAGCTTCTCCATAGACCATTTCTCCTTGGCTGCTATGAAATGCACACTCTTAGTGAATCGATCAACGACCACCCAAATCATGTCGTGACCATTCTTTGTTCGGGGCAGTTTAGTGACAAAATCCATAGCAATGTCTTCCCACTTACCCATAGGCACAGGCAATGGTTCTAAACACCCGTACGGTTTCTGATGTTGTGTCTTTACTCTCGCACAAGTCACACACTCAGCCACATACTTTGCAACATCAAGCTTCATCGTCGGCCACCAGTAGTAGGGTTTTAGGTCCCTATACATTTTAGTGCTACCGGGATGAATCGAGTACATGGTTTTGTGAGCTTCTTCCATCAGAAGATCTCTGACTCCTCCTGTCTTAGGTATCCAAATCCGATCTTGGAACACCTTCAGTCCATGACTGTTTACACCGAACACCAACGTTTTGCCCAAATGTTCCTCCTTTTGGTCATTCTTCTCAGAAGCTTCGCTTTGAGCTTTCTTTATACTTTCCAAAATAGTCGAGACAACTTGAATTCTCAACGCTCTTGGCCTTTTCCTTTCAAGATTGACTTTCCGTCTGAGAGCATCAGCAACAACATTAGCTTTACCGGGATGGTAAAGTATCTCACAGTCGTAGTCCTTGAGTAACTCTAGCCAGCGTCGTTGCCTGATATTCAATTCTTTCTGATTAAAGTGATATTGGAGACTCTTATGATCAGTGAAAAGTTTTGCATTTCGTGCCAAAGAGGTAATGCCTCCTTATTTTCAAAGCGAAATTTACCGCTGCCAACTCCAAATCATGAGTCGGGTAATTATTTTCATGCTCCTTCAGTTGTCGAGACGCATATGCTATCACCTTTTCTCTTTGGGGTCAAAACACAACCCAATCCAACCCTAGACGTATCGCTATAAACAGCGAAGTCTTCAACTCCATCAGGTAAAGAAAGTATCGGTGCCTCGCATAGCTTCTTCTTTAGCTTCTCGAATGCTTCTTTATGCTTATCACTCCAAGCATAAGTAGCTCCTTTGTGGGCCAAAGTTGTTAATGGAGTAGCAATCGAAGAAAAGCCTTGGATAAACCTTCGGTAATATCCGGCTAATCCTAAAAAGCTTCGGACCTCCGTGGGACTTTTTGGTTGTTCCCACTTCATCACAGCTTCAATCTTTGCTGGATCAACCATTATCCCTTCTTGGTTGACCACGTGACCCAAGAATTGGACTTCACGAATCCAAAAATCACACTTAGAGAACTTTGCATACAACTTCTCCTTCTTCAAGACTTCTAACACTTCTCGCAAGTGTCTGCCATGCTCCTCTTGGCTTTTCGAGTAAATCAGAATGTCGTCTATGAACACTATCACAAATTTATCAAGGAACGGATTACAAACCCTATTCATCAAATCCATGAAAGCTGCTGGAGCATTGGTTAGTCCAAACGAAATAACCAAGAACTCATAGTGTCCATATCTAGTTCTGAATGCAGTCTTCTCGATATCTTGCTCTCTTACTTTTAGCTGATGATATCCTGACCTAAGATCGATCTTCGAGAAATAGCTCGAACCTTGCAATTGATCAAATAGGTCATCAATCCTCGGCAACGAATATCTATTCTTTATCGTTGCCTTGTTCAGCTCTCTGTAATCGATGCACATTCTCATACTTCCATCTTTCTTCTTCACAAATAACACTGGAACTCCCCAGGGCGATAAACTAGGTCTAATGAAACCTTTGTCCAATAACTCCTGAAGTTGCATCATCAGCTCCTTCATCTCCATCGGTGCTAATCGATAAGGTGCCTTTGCTACTGGCGTGGTTCCTGGTAACAAGTCTATTCTGAACTCCACTTGTCTATAAGGTGGTAATCCAGGAAGATCTTCGGGAAATACTTCCGGATAATCACACACCACTGGTATACTCTGTATCACCTTCTTTTCCTTCTTAGCATCGATCCACGAATGCTAAATATGATGTACATCCCTTGGTCAAACACCTTCTGGCTTTCATTAGGGAAATGATTCCAGATGTTACTCGCCGTTTGTCCCCGTACACCATAAATGAATCCTTCCCAGGCGGGTTTACTTTAACTATCTTCTTCTTGCATAAAATTTCTGCATTATTGGCGCTAAGCCAATCCATTCCCAAAACAATGTCGAAACCATTAAGTTCGATAGGTAATAATTCCTCGTGAAACTTATTCCCATTAAGGTCGATTAAGATGTTTTTCATACGATGGCTAACAGGTACAAACTTGCCACTAGCAACTTCGACTAATAAAGCATTATCTAGTCTATCAATAGGCAAAGCTAGTTTTCTACCAAACTCATGCGAAATAAAGGAGTAGTTGGCTCCAGAATCAAACAAAATTTGAGCAGGTAATTCGTTTACGAGAAAGGTACCTGAAGCGACATCAGCTTCATCTTTCGCAGCCTCGAGTGTCATCTGGAAGGCTCTCGCCTTCGGCTTTGGTGGAATGTTGGGCTTAGCTGCCTCCTTCTTCTACGGACAGTCTTTCAAAATGTGCCCCTCTTCATTGCAACCAAAACACATCATTTTGTTGTTTGGAAACTCATTGTAAAAATGCCCAATTTTTCTGCACTTGTAGCAAGTTACATCCTCACTACATTTCCCAAAGTGCTTCTTCTTACACTTATCACACCATTTCGCTTCGCCTCCTTTTCCTCCACCAAACTTTTTCGAATCAGATTTCGAAAATCTGCTTTTCTTACCGGAACCAGATGTTCCCTCAAACTTTCTCTTCTCACCAACCTCAACCTTGTCGGTGGTTCTCCCCTTAATCATGTTCTCAACAGACTTGGCAGCCCAGATAGCTGCCTCTAGAGTATGTGCCTGACGTACTGGCACCTCGTACTCCCATGGGAGTCCCTTCGCATACCGGTCCACCTTTGTCAACTTGTCTGGGACGATACACAAGGCAAACTCCATCTTATCGGTGAAGTTATTGGTGTATTCATCAACTGACGGTGACTCCTTCGGATATACATCCGAATTAAAGATTAAATTTAAATACAAATTATTGAATAAACTTCGGAAATTCATATCTTCTTCATACGAACTCCGTTTTCGACGTTCTTTATATCCACACGTAGGTGAGACTACGCTCTACAACTATCGTTTAGACTCCGTTGGCTAATTTTGACTTTATTTTTATTAATTATTTTTAATAGGCCGGGACAGAAAAACTTTGTTATAAATTCATAACTTCTTCGTTTGACGTCCGTTATCGCCTAACTTTTCATCGCTTCGATACCAACAACGAGATCTTCGATTCTCTTTTAGATCGATTCGACTAAAAACCGCTCGATCTCAAATCGAGTATTTCGGGCTGCATACCGCTAAGTCGAAACTTCAATAAATCATAACTTCCTCATACGAAGTCAGATTTGGGCGTTCTATATATATTCGGAAACCTCGTTTCAATTACTACAACATTGTCCAAAGATATCAAGTTTATTTTACACTTAAATTTTGACGCTTATTTTTATTCTTAATTAATCAACCCACATAATTAAGCAATTAAGCACAAAACACATAATACTCCAATAATACACTTCTATTATTTCAAAATGGGTTACAAAGGTTAACCTAGACTATTACATCAACGAAAATGTCTAGCCTAGAAACGCGGACGTTACAATTACTTTACCATTGATAGTTTATACGACTTATTGAAATTCGAAGATCGTTTTCGTATTAGTAGAAATTTAATTGTATGTATAGTTAAAGATTTGGAAAACAATTATGAGTTTTTTCAATTGAGATGAGACGCTAGAGGTAAACGTGGTTTTACTACATTTCAAAAATGCACAACTCCTCTTACACAACTGGCGTACGGCATAGCCGCAGACGCTTTAGATGAATATTTGAAAATGTCTGCGAGGACCGGTTGAGAATGCACATATATTTTTTGTGAGTATGTTATAGAGCTTTACGGTGACATATACTGGCGAAATCCGCTAGAAGTGATGTTAAACAGTTGTATGCTGCACATCAGGCTAAACATGGATTTCCAGGAATGCTTCGTAGCCTTGATTGTACACATTGGACGTGGGAAAAGTGTCATAATGCATGGCGAGGGAAATTCATGCGAGGTGATCATGACATGCCAAATTTTATACTAGAAGCAATTGTTTCACAGGATCTATAGTTTTGGCATGCATTTTTTGGTATGATAAGGTCAAACAATGGCATGAATGTGCTTGGAGCATCTCCGTTATTTAACGACATTTTTCATGGTAAAACACCAAACATGTCATACGTTGTAAATGAACATGAATACAATTATGGATATTATCTTGGTGATGGGATTTATCTAGAGTACGCTACATTTTTCAAGTCACGCTCATATCCGACCGATAAAAAATGAAAATTGTTCAAGTTAGCACAAGAATCTGCAAGGAAGGATGTGGAGAGGGCGTTTGGAGTCCTTAAACAGAAGTGACATGTAATAAAACATCCAACACGAGCATGGGATAGGACAAAATTGATGAAGGTGATGAAAGCGTGTGTTATTTTACATAACATGATAATAGAAGAAGAGGTAGTGGCGAGTCTAGAGTAGAAAACCACCTAGTTCACTAACAAGGTTCAACCGAGCCGATTCAAGAGAAAATCGGGTTCATCTGGGCCAGTTCAACTAGAAAAATATAATGTTTAACTTATATAAAAACTAGTGGTGAAAAAACGTACCCCAAAGTGGGAATTCCTTAAAAAATCAACTTAAACTTGCAGTAATGTCTGCATCAGACATCAACAAGCTCTATACTGTGGAAGAGTGAAAAATGAATCATGTATTTATAATAGAAAACCCCTCACTGCTTGCTATATGGCGTCTATGTGGGACTCCTTCATGCCACCAAATATTATATGTCTTTTATTGTCTATAGTTTATACTTCTTTTTTCCTTTTTTTTGTCCAACACTATAAAATAGATCTTAATATCTAACTTTTTCCCTTTTTTTTAGTCAAATACTAAAAGGTAGGTCCTTCATATTTTATAAGGTAGGTCATAATATTTTTGGTATATATTTTGTTGTATATTTTGAAAATTTAAGTGGGTCAAAGGACCCACCTTACCATAATGTAAACTCGCCACTGAGAAGAGGGCATGACTATTTGTACATATAATCCGAACAATATAATCAATCCACATGATGTAATACAAGTCGGCAACCCAACATATTTTTCAAGGCTTTTGGAAATGCAAAATAGTGAAACACACCACAATACACGTCAAGATTTGACTAAGCACATATGGCAACGACAATTCGAAGAGCACAATGACAATGACAACGAGGAGGATGAGGATGAGAACGATGAGAATGAGACCGACGTTAAGGACAATGATGACGACGAGTAGTATTTTTCTTTAATTTCAATATTTTATTAATGTTACTTTTTTATTATTAAAATTTATGTTGAATGTTAAAAATATTATTTTTATTTAAGTTAATGTTTTTTATTTATAAAATATTTATTTATGTTTAATAATTGTGTTTTTTATTTAATATAATGTCAAAACATTAAAAAATAAATAAATAATATGAAGTGATAACTGTTTCTAAGAGCTAGTGAACATGTAATGAATGTGATTTGATGTATAGATGACATCATTTTTCTAGTGAACATGTGGTGATCATATCCAGAGAAAACTCAGTAGAGAGAGAGAGAGAGAGAGAGAGAGAGAGAGAGAGAGAGAGAGAGAGAGAGAGAGAGAGAGAGAGAGAGAGAGAGAGAGAGAGAGAGTATATTTTATCAGCTTCTATAGGCAGCTTATTTACAATTCAGTCCCTCAAACACAACTATTTGTCATGAACAATACTCACTGTTTCCAAGCTCCACATATGCTCTTTTACTATATGAAAAACTCATCTTTACACTTTAATTTTTAAAAATCTGAAATCATGAACGGTCCAAGTTAGTAATTTCCAGCTTAACCTTTTAATTAAGCTTGATTGTAGTATTTGATCCTATTTTTACGTTTTAACAGTACATAAAAGGCTTGTGACATCATATATTTGTATAGACAATATTTCAGATTCTTTTTCATGAAATACACATGTAAAATTAAAAGGAGTAGTGTATTATGTAAAAGCGAGTCAAAATGGCAAAACGTCCAAGTATAACTGAATTACTACTCCAATACTAGTAGCTGGAAGTTTCTTGGACGCTTCATGAGTTGATGCATTCATTAATTAATCACTTTATAAATATTTGTGAATCAACATAGGATCCCCTTATTTCAAATTACGTATTTTAGATTAGAGTATATTAAATGTGTACAGCTAGATGTAACATCAAATTGGTGTCATCTTACATGCCACATAAACAATAGTGTTATAACACCAAGTAAGAAAAATGTCACCCATGTTAAGAGCATATTATAACACCTATTAATTTTCCATGTCATAATTTCTTTTTTATTTTTTTTGAGTTTTTTTTTTAAATTAAAACAAATATATTTTTATAAAACATAATATTTAAAAACTAGAAAAATCATAGCACTAAAATTAGATATAACATCCAAATTAAAAAAAACATTACAAGACAAAAATAATACATAATTTAATTTTCCTAAAAAATACTATTCGTCATCGTTACCGTCGAACATATAATCTGCTAAGTCTTCTCGAAGTTGTCTGTGTTTATGTGTGTCCTGAATATCAACAACTCTGTGTAAATATTCTGTTGTTCCTGGTTGAAATTGAACGTGTCTGGGCTCCGTTGGGATATAGTGTGCAATATTATGTCCTAAATCTTCTACGACCATATTATACATTATGATACATGCATACATAATATATCGTAGTGTTTCTAAGTCTAATGGACGTGCCACATGTTCAACTATGTGCCACCTCGCCTTAAGAACTCCAAAAGCACATTTCACATCCTTACATAATCCTTCTTGTTTTCTTTTAAAAACTTTATCTCTTGGTTCGACCGAGTGACGAAATACCTTGACGAATGTGGAATATGCAGGATATATTCCATGGTAATACCCAAACTTGTATTCGTTTCCATTCATTATGAAAGGAGCGTCTGGTGCCTTTCCTGACAAAATATTATAGAATATTGGTGACTGATCAAAGACATTGACATCGTTGTGGGAACCTGCAACCCCAAAAAATGCATGCCAAATTCGTAAATCTTGGGAAGCAACAACCTCTAACACCAACGAAGGTGATCTGTGATGACCACTTGCATACTACCCTTTCCATGCTACTAGACAGTTTTTCCATTTCCAATGTGTGCAATCAAGGCTTCTAATCATTCTTGGAAACCCATGTCGTTCTTCATGCACGACATACAATTCTTGCAAACCATGCAATGAAGGTTTCCGTAAATATAAATCTCCAAATGTTTCAACAACACCTCTTGACAATCTATACAAACCCTCCCTTGCAATTCTTTCGTACATTCTTATATAATTGTCCATGGTATCGAGTGACTCCCCCATAGCCATCAAACGAATCGTCGCAAAATATTTCTGTAACGTTGTAAACCCTCATCTACCTCTTGCATCATATCTCAACTGAAAAATTCATACCTAACATGTATATTATGTAAAAATTTGTATTTATTTTGGGATAAGTATTAAAGTTAAACAAAATATACCTATTTTCCAAGGTGTTGGCGATACGTAGGAACACATTCCTACTCAAACAAAATCTTCTTTCGAACTCATCTGACCCGTACACACAATTTTCTACAAAGTAATCTCGATATATACGTTCGGCTCCAGCCTCACGATCTCTATTTAACATCACACGTCTTGTGCGTAGAGGGGTTAAGTCTGGTTGTAGCATCTCGTTAGTGTAGTATTGATACATCATAGTGAATAATATATTGTCACCGTCATCGTCGGACGAGTCAAAAGGATCCATAATTTTTTTTTTGAAGATAATTGAAATTGTATAGAGAAAGAGAGGAATTCTGTGAAAAAATTATGATATATAATACATATTTATAGGTAAAAAAGCACAAGGGCCAATCAAATTTTACGTTTTTTATTTTCAAACGGCAACTTAACGTTCAAAAACACAAGGGCCAATCAAATTTCATGTTTTCTCTCGTGCGCGTTACCACCCGAGACAAAAAACGCCTTCATAACGAGAAAGGGGGGGGGGGTCCCCCTTTATACCACCGTTTCGTATAGCAACGTTGGCAATAACGTCGTGTTGGTGGCCCGTACCGAGTGCTCTTACATTTTAATCTTCTATTTTATAGTTTTACCAGTTTATGTATGTTAGAAATAATTTTCTATAAATTAAAAAAAGAGAGAGATTTTTTTGTTTGACGAACAATTTTAATTTTAATTATATATATATATATATATATATATATATATATATATATATATATATATATATATATTATACTAGTCGTGTATCCGTGCAAAGCGGTAGCATTAATTGTTTATTTTCATTAAAAAAACCGACAAATAATTTTGTTTTAGAAACATGTCGTATTCGTCACCGCCTAGGTTTGTCGGTTAGTCTTGGTTTTTTAGAGTACGAAAAATACAATACTATAACTGGTTAGTTTTTAAAAAATATTGAGCATCAATGGTTAGTTTTTAAGAAATACTAAAAACGATTAGTTTTTTGAAGAAAAAGAATGAAAGCGTAATGTTAATATTGGTTGGTTTTTCAAAATATGAGAGTGCAAACCGCAATGCTAACACCGGTTAGTTTTTCAAAATAAATAAATAAATAAATAAAAGTGCAATGTTACAATTTGTTAGTTTTAAAAAATATTGAGTGTTAATTCTATGATTGGTTAGTTTTTAAGAAAACTTGAAAATATTAGTTTTATAGAGTTCTTTTTTATGGTCAAGTTGACATAAGTAGTAATCAGATAAAAAAAACCATTGTGCTATGTATACTTTCCCTTTTTTTTCTTCTTTGATTCATATTTTTCAACTATACTTTTTTCATTTAATTAATTAAATACATAAAGATTTTTAATGACTATTTGACAAATAGTTTTTTTTATATACTAAGAAGTAAAAAGAATAACTACACCTTGGGGTTTTTTTATTTGTTTTTCATTGCACATTTTTATTGGAGTTTTAATTTTGTAACACATGAGCAAACTATAGCTATTTAACATACTTATTGACATAAATATATTGCAGTCAAATAGTAATGAATACATGATTAAAGTTGCAAAAAAAAAAAAAAAAAAAAAAAAAAAACAAAAAAAAGAAAACTGATCAAGTCCTAAATCTTCTCTTTAGATCCAAGTGTCAATTAGTTTTATCCTCATGCAAATGCTCGTGATTATTTCCCTCTGTATACATATAGTTACAAAAGATGCAAAGTTATTAAAATGTATTGCACGTAGTAGAATAGAAGCTACAATGCAAAGTACATTCGTATGTACTAGTACAAAAATGACTTATGAACACACCATAAAAATGTGACTATATGCGTATAGTGACATTTTATTTTTTTACTGAAAGTGTTATGAAAGGCGGCGTCATCGTATGGATCTTATGGTCACTTTAAAATGTAGTGTCCGTATGATATGAAAAAATGTGGCCGTATTATAAAAGTGTGGCTATTAGGTAGGGAATTTTGTTGCTAAAATCAATCATTTTATCCAATATTGTGGTGTTAAACCGTCAGTAGACACATTTATTTAGTAATTATAGTGATTGTATATCACCAACTTGCAACATGCATGTTGTTTTGGTGTGATTTTTTTACTAATATATTGTCACACAATTTAAAGTTTATTAAGACTATTGGGTATCTTTTGCAAACATGTAATTACGGTGAACATTACCATATTCGCTAAATGGCCTCATGTAATTAAGTTCATAAGTGACGATTTGCTAATAATTAGTCACAAAAACAATCAATTTTGGTGACTATTGCCTATCATATAGAGACACACAATTAAGTGCAACATTATCATAAGTATTATAAAGACACACTTTTGATTAAAATTAAGGATTATTGGGTATCGTATAAAGACTATTGGGAATCTTTTGCAAACATGTAATTACGGTGAACATGACCACATTCGCTAAATGACCACATGTAATTAATTTCATAAGTAGCGATTTGTTAATAATTAGTCACAAAAACAATCAGTTATGGTAATTATTTGCTACATCAAATTTTTTTTATGTTGTTATTGTTAAATTATCGTCACAAAAAACTTTAGAAAAACATGATTTTAAAACAATTGTAGATGCATAATTACTTCAGATTACGACTATTGTTAACCCTTTAGCCACATGTCAAAAATGATGTAAAGTCACCCATGTATAATCTTAGAGATATTGACAAACTATAAAATATGGAAAAATTTATATTAAAGCCACAATAATTCAATTTTTATTGTTACTTTGTCTATATTGTAGAAACATCAAAATAATATAAATGAAAGTAACCAAAACTCGACAATATGAAACAATATCAAAAT
Source organism: Lactuca sativa (assembly GCF_002870075.4). Classification (NCBI taxonomy): domain Eukaryota; kingdom Viridiplantae; phylum Streptophyta; class Magnoliopsida; order Asterales; family Asteraceae; genus Lactuca; species Lactuca sativa. The sequence goes on along the minus strand of NC_056625.2, from coordinate 70,648,045 downwards.
TCAGAATTCGATATTATTAATAATTGAAATCCAAATCCATACATTAAATTCGTAATTAAAATACCAAAAAATAAAAATTGTAGTAATTTCAAGTATTAAAATATGGTAAATAAAGCAAAAAACATCATAAACCAAAAACTAGACATAACTAGGCATTCATCTTGTTGGTACCGCTCCTTGTCTTCTTGAGAATGGTATCAAATGATATATTAGTTTTTCCACCTCTTTGAGTTTTTAAGTTCATGGTCTTGAGGTGATATCATATTTGGTACCTATACCAACAACATTGACACAAAAATGAGTACATTAAAAACTTAGTAGAGTAGTTTATGAAGGAAAAAAGTGTAATGCACAAAGAAGTTAATATAAACAAACCTTTGAATTGGCTTTTACAAAGTGTTTTTGATGGGTTTTGAGCATTCTAACACTCATATGGTGTACATGCAACCCTAGAAACCTTGGATCTATGTTTTCTATAATATACATGCAAATATGATTTTTCCAAGGTTCTCAATCTAACTAGATACAATGGGTACTTGTAATATAAAAATTAGTAGAATGACATACTGTAATACTCTAAAAATTCCAACCAATTTAAATTTTCAAAAACACCCCAATTTCATAAAGTTATTACAAAAAGGTTTTCAATACATTTATTATCAGAGTATTTCCCAGAAACCACATCATAAACACATAAAACCCGAGGAGCGGTACGATCATGCCTTTGCCTTGCCACGATCTCAGGAAGTACCTGAAACATTTAAACCACAACAGTAAGCCCGAAAGCTTAGTGAGATACCCCCAAAATACCAACGCCATACAAACATAACCATATCATATAACCGATACAGAACAGCCACGCACTTCGGGTCTACTGTGTGACTGGTCCGCCGCACCGACCTACAGTCCACCTGGTCCACCCTCCGAGTCTAGCCATATACATCGAGTCTACAGTGTGATTGGTATGCCTGCACCGGGCCTTCAATCCACCTAGTCAACTCTCTGAGTCTACAGTATGACTGGTCCGCCCGCACAGGGCCTTCAGTCGGCATGGTCCACTCTCCGAGCCTCGGCACGTCTGGTCCGCCCTCGTGGGGCCTACAGCCTATCCGGACCGCTCGCTAGGCCTTCGGGATAACCGGTCCGCCCTGGGTATGTTGGCCTTCAGCACAAAGTAGGACCCGCTTCAACCCAACCCCAATCCAACAACCATGTGCACATAAACATATAATCATATAACAATCCACGCTAATCAAACCGATCTAGCAGATCACATAACATAACCTTATCCTAACAAGGATACCGACCTAACCGGCCTCTAGCATAGCATCATCCTATATACCAGGATACCGACCTTAACCAGGTCTCTAACATATACCATCCTAACTACCAGGATGCAAACATAGTAAAGCAACAACATAACAACAATACCCGGATTACAATCCGATAAAGGGCCGACCTTGGTGCCTTAGACCCTGCTGATATAGTGAGGATAACTCACCTCTCAACTGCTGACTGAAAAGGGTAAGATCACACTGCTCCAACCTCCGACACGAACTCCACCACTGATCAAGACCAAAAGACTGAACTCAATAAATACCCATAATTACCAAATTACCCCCGGAAGTCAACTGGTCAACTCTTGGCCAAAATCAAAGTCCTCAGTCAAAGTCAACCCTCCTGACTGACTCTACTCGCCGAGTCAACCCGCTGACCCGTCGAGTCCCCATGCTCTGAAAACTCCCATAACACGACTCAACTCGCCGAGTCGCCCCAAGACTCGCTGAGTCCCAAAACTCTGAGTCTAACCGTACTCAACTCACTAAGCCATCCCTTGACTCACTGATTCACAGCATAACCAGAAAATGTTAGGACCTCACGACCAGACTCACCGAGTCAAAGAACAGACTTGCCGAGTCCAAGGCTATCTTCAACCAACTCGCCGAGTTGTTCTTCCAACCCGTCGAGTTGCTGCCTATCTTCATGGAACTCGCCGAGTGCACCCATGTGACTCGCCGAGTACCACTAGCTCTTAACCCATATAGAGGCTTTCCAAGCCATGCAGGGTCTCAAATCCATAGATCTACTCTTATACAAGCCATCCATCATGTAAAGTGGCAAACTTTACGTGAATCTAAGGAGATCTAAGCATAATACACTCTTGGCTAAGGTTTGGGACTAAAAGGCTTCATCAACAGCTCTTGAACAGGGACTTTATGCTCTTTTAGATCATCACTACTCTAGATCTGAGGTAGCAACTTCAAATCCAACCTCCAAACTCAAGATAGCACTAGATATATTCCCAAAAATCCCACAAATGATAGATCTAGATGGATAACAGCTCAAGCAACGAATCATTACCTCCAAAGAAGACTCCAACAGAAGATTAAGCCAAAACCTTGTAAAGCCCCTTGCTCCAAGCCTCTTAATCTTCAAAGATCTCTTCAACAACACTCCTTCAAGATCCAATTGCTCTCTAATTCTCTCTCAAACGAATATTAGGGTTTCTAGACTTCAAGGGAGAGCAAAGAGGCTGGGGAGAGGGTATTATGTTCTTTATATAGGGCTCAATCCCTGGGATTAGGGTTTTCTCCACACAACACCAACTCGCCGAGTTGGCCACTTAACACGTGACCAGAATTGCGACCCTACTCGCCGAGTCCACCCATGGACTCACCGAGTTGACCATTCACATTTTCACTTTGAACCCTGAACTTGCACTCCTGAACTCGGAATGTTACAATTCTCCCCCACTTAAATTAGACTTCGACCTCGAAGCCTGCGGCAACACAACTCCAGAAACTACTCTTGCAAAACACTACCTGACATTAACCAGACCAGGTTCCTCAAAACACAACCACCGAAACCCAAAACCTAACTCTTCCCCTGCGATGTCCTGACCACCGCCTCGTCCTATGATAACCACACTTATCAACCAAGTATCATTCCAGGATACTTCACTCACCCCAAATCACAACGATCGCTTGACCCTTACACAACTAGACATCACCCCAGACCATCGGGTCCTGACCCGGTACCAAATTGGTATCCCTTTCCTTGACTAGCATAACTTCTATCGAATTCACTTCTGGGACTCATCGCTCTTTCAATCCTAATCCAACTCTTTTCTTTCCGCGCTGACAGGATGACCCATCCTTCAGCTCCTGAGCAGCTCTCCTGAGCTCTCCTCTGCAATCACGTACACATGCTGAACCTGATCCAACATCCTCGGGCTGGAAAACCCGGCACACTGACAATACCTCTAGACATCCCCATGATGAATTACCACTACATACATAACCTCCTGATCACAACCATACTAGGAATCCAAGGCTCCATCCTTGCATCCCTTCCGAGCCTCTTTGGCTCTACACCCTCGGAATTCCTTCCGTGATCTCAGCAGACATCCAACCCGGATGTGCTCCATACCACCGGCGCAAACACTCTGCTCAAAACCATAATTGGAACACCTCAATCATACCCCGCGTTACTGATTTCACTTTCGTGAACTTACACTCCCTCTCGGAGCTACATACCTTTCCATTTCCTTATCCAAGGAAATCTACTTGACCGCCTTGTCACTACAACAAGTGCCACGGTGTACACACTCCACTCTACACTATCCCTTGTAGAGTAACCGCTACTCCGTGCATCGCACATGCTCTGAATCCGCTCGCAAGGACTCTTAAGTCCATGCACTGCTTTCCACTAACTGGATCAACACTTGGGGCCAGACCATATCAATCACCATTCCCTGGCGACGCATTTCCTTATTCTCCTCATACCGATATACTAACACGTACAGAGTCTTCAGCATGGCTGTACCGCCCCTCCAGGCCTTCAGCCTATCTGGACCACTCTCGGAACCTTCAACATGTCTGGACCGCCCTCCTGGGCCTTCAGCCTGTCTGGACCGTTCTTAGAACCTTCAGCATGTCTGGACCGCCTCTCTGGGCCTTCAGCCTGTATGGACCGTTCTCCCGGGCCTTCGACCTGACTGGTATGCCTTCCGGCCTTCAGTCTCCCCGGACCGCTCAAACTATCATGCATTATCCCGAACTATTCCTCCTGGGAATCCCGCCCATACATACTGTTCTAGCCCTCTAGGGGTTTCGAACTCTAACTCCATTCCATATACTCAGATCCCATCCTGATCCTAGGCCTTACAACCACCAATTACCCTATCCGAAATCCTTGGTCTGTACCCCGCCCCATCGATCTGTCACTTACTCATACCAGCCCACACTCTTGGCTGACTAAAACACTGCTGGATCTCAAACAACTAATCGAACTCTAACGCTTATCGATCCTCCTGAGAATTTTCCAATTCCCCTCACTTAGAGCACTGACTATCCACCACCAGTCGCCATAACCGACCTCCCTTAACAACCCTTCACAACACATTCCCTTACATGCGAACTGATTCCCACTAGAACGAGCAACCTTCACAAAATCACATATCAACACTGATCATCTCAGACTCGAAAGAAGCCCGACCTTCAGCTAACCACTCCGCAGACTGCAAATGCTACCCGACATTCAGACCAAAAACCGTATTTCCCACTAATAATCCCCATGGATGATAACCAAAGAAACTCCCAATACCAAAACCCTTAACCGAACCATAACCCTCAAGGAACAAATGAATACAATACCAAAATCACACAAAGAGACTAGCAAATATACAATACTCCATAATAATCACAAGATAACAAAATATCAAGAAGGAAACATACCCGCAGCTGCATCCGGCACTGCCCTGACCTCCTCTGTTGTAAGCTGAAAAGCACGACCCTGAGCCCTCGGGGGCTCCACTCCACCCTGACCTCCACCTGTAATCCTCAAAGTCGTCGGTGCTGGAGCCTGCACCGGTCCTGCAGCAAGCTGTGGACAGTTGGCCGTCATGTGACCAACCTGATGACACTGATAACAAATCCTCATATCCTGAACTGGGATTGACTGACGGCAATCCCTCGCATAATGCCCCTCTCTCTCGCACTTGCGACACGCACCACCGGACCTACAAACTCCAGTGTGACCCTTCCCGCACTTCCCACAAGTGCGGCTGCTCTGATCTCCCAACCTAGAATCAATGGTCTTGGACCGTTTCGGCACCGGTTGCGACTGTGCCGAGGCCTGCCTCTGCTCTCTCAACTGTAACTCAATCTCCAACTCAGGCCGCCGAGCGGCCTCCTGCAACTCCAGCAAGGTCTCGCACCTCTGCGTAGACACAAACTATCTGATATCACTCTTGAGCATACTCAGATATCAGGACATCTGAGCCTGCTCCGAAGCAAACTCTGGGCAAAACATCGCCCTCTCAGTGAACATCCTGGTGATCTCCGTCACCGACTCTGAATCCTGCTTCAGCTCCAGAAACTCCTGAGCCAACCTCTCCTGTCACACCCCCAAACCAGAATTGCGGAAACATTCGGGGGTGGGTGACTTCACGTAGTACCATAACAATTGAATATTGTAAAGAAAGTAACACAACCAACATATATATAATAAAAATGTATATTGTTGCGTTATACATATTTCCAAAAGAATATTACAATATGATGACGTAAAGGTTTAATAATAAACGTCCTTAGCGTTCCTTCTTCAAAAGCTGGTGGTTACCTGTATTACTGATTCCCTGAGAAATACAAGTGGTTTCGAAAAAGTGTCAACAATTAAGTTGGTGAGTTCATAAGTGTTTTGTATTGAAAAGTATGTCCTTTTGGTAGAAAATCAATGAACGAGGTTTTAAGAAAATCCAATATTTTCTATAAATAGTTTGAAAAGTTCTCAAAGCTGGAGTGCGTTAGTATTTTTCGTACTTGACTGATAAAGATATACTTTGTGCTCAAAATAATGTAGAAAACTGAATGCATATATGAATCTCGTAAATCAAACTTGTTTTTATACTTTCATGTGAGTCTTATAACCATACTATTGACACTGACTGCCTGTAACAACATTCTTCAGGTGTTGTAGTGTTATGACATTTGTCACCCCAGACCTGCCGGTTTAACTGTAGCTAATAGTTTACGTGCGGGGTTGTCAATCCCGTATAGATCTATACACAAGTATCACGCTCTCCCTCCAAGAGATTATGGTATATAATACAGGACTTGAAATGCATACATAAGAGTACGTTGAAGTTTGAATATCTCACATCACTTAGTATAAATAGATTTTACGATAAGAAAGACTTTACTTCATTTTGTTTGATAGTATTTCGTTTTTCAAGATGTATACGTAAGAATGTATGAATAACTTTCTAACTATACCCATTATAGTTTTTCAGAAAGTATGTTCCATTTGGTGAAAATAACTTGATGATATACTAGCCGTTTATACGTAAATTAAGTTGTTGGTATCGATAATCAATAAGATAGATGTTACTTTTATGTTTATAAACGATACTTTTACTTGTATTGTACTTGTATTTCCCCCCTAAAACATGAAAAGACTTGAAAGGTAGGGGTATGAACTCACTTGTTTGGTTTGAAGAGAGTGGGGCTAGGGTCGAGCAGAACTTCAACCATGGAAAGCTGCGTCTTCGAGCTCTTCGGGGATCTCGGTAGCGTAGAACCTTCGTCGGGGGCTCGGGTGCGGAAACCGAGGGCGTCGGGACGGCCTCTGGTGCTTGAAAGTGTGTGAGAGTAAGTGAGTGTTTGAGAAATGTGTGCTAAAATCCGGAGCTTATGCCTTCTATTTATAGGGCTGAAAATGCGAGTACGCTGGGCGTACCACCGGAGTACGTTGGGCGTACGCGTTACGTTGGGCGTACTTCGGTTACGCTGGGCGTAACTTTGCGTCATGGCTTACGACTCGAGTCTATCTAGGCGTAGAGATGCAGCCGATGGGACTCGACCCTGCACCTGAGTACGCTGGGCGTACTCCTACATTACGCTGGGCGTAATCTCGGCTTCTAAATTCCATAACTTTCGCGTACGGGCTCCGTTTTTCGCGTTCTTTATATCCACGCGTAGGTGAGATTATGCTCTACAACTTTCATTTAGACTCCGTTGGCTAGTTTTGACTTTATTTTTAATGATATGTTTTTAATAGGTCGGGACTGCTAAAGTCCGTTAAAAATTCATAGTTTCTTTATTCGACGTCGGTTTTCGTTTGTCTTTTTATCATTTTACTGCTATTGTGGAGACCTTCAACTTTCGTTTAGGTTGCGATAGCTAAATAACGCTCGATCTTCAATTCGAGTTTTTAGCCCTCTACTACTGTTACGAAACTTAGAAAATTCGTAACTTCTTCATGCGAGGTCCAATTTGGGCGATCTTTTTATGTATGTTTACAATTTAACGAACTCTACAACTTTTGTTTAGATACTTAAGGCTAAAATGTATTTTATTGTAATTTTACTTTTTACGTTTAAATAATGTTTTAACGGTGCGTCGTAAATATTCGAGTGGTTATAATTTCTTCGATATAACCCGATTTTGAATGTTCTTTATGTTTTTAGAAACCTTGGCACGATATCTAACATTTGATGCATCCCAATTTAGATATTTAAACACTTTATTTTTGAGGTTAATTTCGTTGATTCCAAATAGTTTTCGTTGTATTTGACTTTTGAGTGTTACACTGCTTTTGGAAAATATAGGGTTGTCACATCTCCCTCTCAACCCGTGGAACATAGCGAGTACTGAACATCTCCCTGAACTGATCCCAAGAAACTGTAGCTTGCTGCACATCCGAATATGACCCCGTGGTCAATCTCGACAAATCCTTCGCCCCGAGCCTCAACAAGTTCAGAGCACACCGCACTCTCTGATCAGCAGGGCATGAACACGTGAAGAAACACCCCTCCACGTCTGACAACCATCTCATAGAAACAATCGGGTCCTGAACTCCATCGAAGGTAGGGGGCTTCGTATTATCGAAGTCCCGATACTGAAAACCTCTACCGGCTCCTCCCCCTGCCGATGCTACAGCCGCTATAGCCGCTGCGGCAAGCGTCTCTGTAAGAGCTGCATAGCGCTCATCAAAATACTCGACCATGGCAGTCTTGATCGACCCAAACAGTTCCGACAACTCGGCCCAGAACAACGCAACAACCTCATCATGCAGGATTTCACGAATCTTAGCATCCAACTCGTCTGAGCTCATCTGACCAATAACCTCGGGCGGTACTGACCCACCCTGGTCGCCCTCTCCTGCTCCCGATCCTGATCCGGATCCGCTCCCAGCATGCCTCGTAACCACCATACTGAAAATATCGCAAAATATCAGACGCTCTCCCAGAACCCCGGGAACCCACTCCCAACCCAACCCTAGAGGTTGTGGCTTCCTTGATACACGTATGGGTCCTGTGGCCCATACTACTTTCCACACCTACCCATATTTATATCAAGTATCACCACAACACCCTAGTGATCAACATACATAACAAGCACTCAACCCTCACTCCTAGAGGAACACTAGAAATCTCATACAGAAAGAAACCCTAGGCTAGCAGGCATCATAAATCAGGAAACTCTATCACGAAATTCCTGAAGATCCTTAGCCTAGTACTAGCATGTTGTTCTATCATATCTCAAAAACAAATATCTTGTATAGTATTTTGGGGTTACTTACTGGCTCCGGCTGATCGTACCTCCGCATCCTCTTTTACTCATTTTGAAAACCATTTAAAATTCTATTTTGAAAACTTTCCTTGATTTGAGACTGGATTCACACGAATGTTCCTCCAATTCACTCAAATCAAGACTCTGATACCAACTTGTAACACTCTAAAAATTCCAACCAATTTAAACTTTTCAAAAACAACCCAATTTCATAAAATTATTACAAAAAGGTTTTCAATACATTTATTATCAGAGTATTTCCTAGAAACCACATCATAAACACATAAAACCCGAGGAGCGGTACGATTATGCCTTTGCCTTCCCATGATCTCCTGAAGTACCTGAAACATTTAAACCACAACTGTAAGCCCGAAAGCTTAGTGAGATACCCCCAAAATACCAACGCCATACAAAAATAACCATATCATATAACCGATACAAAACAGCCACGCACTTCGGGTCTACTGTGTGACTGGTCTGCCGCACCGGCCTACAGTCCACCTGGTCCACCCTCCGAGTCTAGCCATATACATCGAGTCTATAGTGTGATTGGTCCGCCCGCACCGGGCCTTCAATCCACCTGGTCCACTCTCTGAGTCTACAGTATGAGTGGCCCGCCCGCACCGGGCCTTTAGTCGGTCTGGTCCACTCTCCGAGCCTCAGCACGTTTGGTCCGCCCTCGTGGGGCCTACAGCCTATCCGGACCGCTTGTTGGGTCTTCGGGATAACCGGTCCGCCCTGGGTATGTTGGCCTTCAGCACAAAGCAGGACCCGCCTCAACCCAACCCCAATCCAACAACCATGTGCACATAAACATATAATCATATAACAATCCACGCCAATCAAACCGATCTAGCAGATCACATAACATAACCTTATCCTAACAAGGATACCGACCTAACCGGCCACTAGCATAGCAGGATACCGACCTTAACCAGGCTCTAACATATACCATCCTAACTACCAGGATGCAAACATAGCAAAGCAACAACATAACAACAATACCCGGATTACAATCCGATAAAAGGCCGACCTTGGTGCCTTAGACCCTGCTGATATAGTGAGGATAACTCACCTCGCAACTGCTGACTGAAAAGGGTAAGATCACACTGCTCCAACCTCCGACACGAACTCCACCACTGATCAAGACCAAAAGACTGAACTCAATAAATACCCATAATTACCAAATTACCCCCCGGAAGTCAACTGGTCAACTCTTGGCCAAAATCAAAGTCCTCAGTCAAAGTCAACCCTCCTGACTGACTCTACTCGCCGAGTCAACCCGCTGACCGGTCGAGTCCCCATGCTCTGAAAACTCCCATAACACGACTCAACTCGCCGAGTCGCCCCAAGACTCGCTGAGTCCCAAAACTCTGAGTCTAACCGTACTCAATTCACTAAGTCATCCCTTGACTCACTGATTCACAGCATAACCAGAAAATGTTAGGACCTCACGACCAGACTCACCGAGTCCAAGAACAGACTTGCCGAGTCCAAGGGTATCTTCAACCAACTCGCCGAGTTGTTCTTCCAACCCGTCGAGTTGCTGCCTATCTTCATGGAACTCGCCGAGTGCACCCATGTGACTCGCCGAGTACCACTAGCTCTTAACCCATATAGAGGCTTTCCAAGCCATGCAGGGTCTCAAATCCATAGATCTACTCTTATACAAGCCATCCATCATGTAAAGTGGCAAACTTTACGTGAATCTAAGGAGATCTAAGCATAATACACTCTTGGCTAAGGTTTGGGACTAAAAGGCTTCATCAACAGCTCTTGAACAGGGACTTTATGCTCTTTTAGATCATCACTACTCTAGATCTGAGGTAGCAACTTCAAATCCAACCTCCAAACTCAAGATAGCACTAGATATATTCCCAAAAATCCCACAAATGATAGATCTAGATGGATAACAGCTCAAGCAACGAATCATTACCTCCAAAGAAGACTCCAACAGAAGATTAAGCCAAAACCTTGTAAAGCCCCTTGCTCCAAGCCTCTTAATCTTCAAAGATCTCTTCAACAACACTCCTTCAAGATCCAATTGCTCTCTAATTCTCTCTCAAACAAATATTAGGGTTTCTGGACTTCAAGGGAGAGCAAAGAGGCTGGGGAGAGGGTATTATGTTCTTTATATAGGGATCAATCCCTGGGATTAGGGTTTTCTCCACACAGCACCAACTCGCCGAGTCCAGCAACCGACTCGCTGAGTTGGCCACTTAACACGCAACCAGAATAGCGACCCTACTCGCCGAGTCAACCCATAGACTCGCCGAGTTGACCATTCACATTTTCACTTTGAACCCTGAACTTGCACTCCTAAACTCGGGATGTTACACCTACCTTTTTTGTTGATTGGATGCCTAAAGACCTTGTGAGCCTAGCAACCCAAATGTGATGCCTCAAATGTTTCACCCAGCACCACAACTCTTGGAATAACTTGAGAGATGTACACTTGAGCACAAAATCGGCTAGCCCTCACCCTTTAAGTCTTAGATGTCGATTTTGCTCCATATAAGGTTCCTTATATAGTGTATCACATGTAGGGTTACACCATGTAAACCTTAATGTGCGTGGCTTTTCATTTCCCTCATGATCTATGAGTTTTAACCTCCATGGAGCATCCATGGAGCACCTAATGGGTCCTAGCCCAATCTAGTGAATCATGGACCATAAGCCCACTATATAAGAATGAAAGATTTACATAATCAATCCCCATATATTTAATTAGTCTCTTTTGATCACAAAATTAATTCCAAATTAATTCTTGATCAATACTAATTAAATAATATGATTTTATATTAATATATTAGAATATATTAACAAATCATAAGTGTCCTTATTCTCATTTTGTCTATCCAATTGTTGAGATGCCATGCAACCCAAATGGACCATGCCAAGCCGGGTCAAGTACATACTAAATATAGTTATGGACTTAGACACCTTATCCAACAATCTCCCACTTGGATAAGTCTAATAGCTATAGTTACATGTATGACTTCAGGATCCGACCAGAAATCGTAGCTCTTTCAAAGTCTCGCGGAACTAGGATGATGCACCATTTAAGATAAGTGATCATATAATCCTCTGTTCCAGATATCAGCCGGACAAATACATGGAACAATGTACTTATTGTCCAACAGTTTGTTTCCCGATTTCCGATTTGTTTGACATAGAACTAAACTGAACACATCAATTTGGTTCTGACCAGGCCCGGCACATAGGTCAAAACAAAATCATCGAGGGGCCCAGATATCGCTTTTAATCCTTCAAGGATTAAAAGGAACAGATAAACTTCGACTCATATGCTTATACTAACTACTTGTTGAATCATACACAAAAACACATTTTATAGCATCAAGTTACTGATGCGTTTTCGTGCAATCAATGCACAACCAACTCATAATCAACAACTCATATCTCTAGGTTTAAAGACTTATATGATATTACCGTCTCACGATCACTCAAAATAAATTCCATGAAGTGATACAAGTGAGAGTGGGTTTAATCCAATACTTAGAACTTATGAGCACTCATGAATGTTATAGCAACTTTTGCTATGTCTAACACATTAGACATCTACAAGCCCAATTCATGACAGTCTTGATTCATACCTACTTCCAACATATGACTGACTGTTGAGAGTTTGAATAAAGTAATTATTCTGGAAATCAAATGCAAAATTGAAACAATAGTAAACAATTGACAAAATATAGCAACACTTTAATTATAAATAAACAACAACTTTTATTTAATCATCAAATGTCAATTACATTTTACAAGTTTCAGAAATAGCTATCTAATTTGTACAACTAATATCATCCTTCAGCCCGATGCGCTTCGCATGCTGCAAATGATTAACCCTACATAGTCCCTTCGTGAGGGGATTTGCTAGGTTCTCATCCAATGATACCCTCTTTGCCACGAGGAGCCCTTCTTCTATCAGATGTCTAATGAAGTGGTATTTTTTATCGATGTGCCTAGATCTGCCGTGATCCCTTGGTTCCTTAGCTAAGGCAACTGCATCTCATTATCATAGAAAACCTCCATAGGCTCCTTAATAGCTGGTAAAACTCCAAGGTCTTAAATGAAGTTCTTTATCCATATTGCCTCATTTGCCTCCTCGCTTGCTGCTATGTACTCTGATTCGCATGCTGAATCAACTATTGTTTCCTTCTTGGAACTTTTCCAAGTAATTGCTCCTCTATTTAGGGTAAGGACCCAGCCCGACTGAGTGCGGAAATGATCCTATCATCCTGGAAGCTAGCATCACTATACCCCATAACTCTCAAGTCATCACTCCCACCAAGGGTAAGGACCCAGTCCCTTGTAACGACCCGTCCCCGGTATGATGATTCCACAATATTTAATTAGAAGTTTGCAAGAGCGACTCGGCGAGTTCATAGCATGACTCGCCGAGTAGGGACGGGATTTCGAGCACGTGTTAGTCGGCGACTCGGCGAGTCCATATTCGGGACTCAGCGAGTCTGCCTGCCTGGAAGAAACCCTAAATCCCCGGGTTGCTCACTATTTAATCCACCTTATAGCCCCCAATCTCGCCTCCTTCACCCTCAGAAAGCTGTGAGAAAACCCTAATCCATCCTTGAGTGATCTAAGTGTTCTTGTGTTAAATTTTTGAAGACTTGAAGAAGGAGAAGAAGAAAGGAGCAAGGAGAAGAGGTGTAGAGCAAAGATCCAAGGGCAAATCAGAGTTCTTTGAGGTATTCTTCGGATTCCCTCCTGTTTTATGCTTTTAACCTCCATTAGAACTCTTCTAGATCTAGTTTGATGCTTCTCTCAAGCCTTATGATTGTATGGATGCACTATTATGTCGAGATATCCTTAGATTTGTTCATTTAGGGGTTGTAGAGCCCAGATCTATTGCCTTTTTGAAGTTACCTTGCATGAAAACCCTAGATCTAGCCTTATTTATGCTTTTTGAGCCATTTTAGCTTCATGGATGCATATGGGCACGTAAAGATAGAATCTTTACGTGCTAATCGAGTTAAGGGAGTCCAAATCTATTAGTTTTATGCACTGGATTCAAGCAGAATCGAGTTTTGAGTTGCTGCATGCAAGCGACTCGGCGAGTCGGAAGAACGACTCGGCGAGTCGAGTCGCGAGTCCCCGTTTTTCCCCTTTTGAGTGATGACGAGTGGAAGCCTGTGAGTGGTAGAGTGGACTCAGTGAGTCGGAGAGCAGACTCAGTAATGGAGGGACTCGGCGAGTTGTTCATACAACTCGGCGAGTCCAAGGCAATCTTCTTAAGCTCAAGAACAACTCGTCGAGTTGTTCATATGACTCGGCGAGTCGGATGAAGATTGTCTGAGTTCTTGGATAGAGAGAGTACTCGTCAAGTCGATGCCATACTCGACGAGTAGCCACGAGTGGGGTTGTGAAATGAGATTAGAGACTCGGCGATTGGGTGGCCCAACTCGGCGAGTCAGGTCAATTGTGGGCTGACTTTGACCGGGAGAGTTGACTTTGACCAAGGGTAAAAGAGTCATTTTACCCTAGTGCAGTGTTTAGTATTTGATTGAGTGTGTTTATGGCCTTGTAGCCGGGGAGATACCGGAGCAGCAGCAGTTAGCTTCCAGAGCCATTCACACAGCAGCCAGTTCACGAGGTGAGTGTTCCTTCCAGTAGTAACGGGTCTAAGACCACAATGCCGGCCCATTTAGCTAACGGTCAGCTTCGGACCTCGGTCCGATGTAGTAGTTAGTATGTTTGATGCCTTCGTGGTTCAGACAGGGTTATGTGTTTATGCTAGATGATATGTTTATGCTATGTTCAGTCAGCTTCGGACTTCGGTCCGATGTCGATGTCAGTTCGGACTTCGGTCCAATGTAGGGACGTAGGTCCCAGTCAGCTTTTGACTTCGGTCCGATGTCTCAGTCAGCTTCAGACTTCGGTCCGGTGTCTCAGTCAGCTTCGGACTTCGGTCCGATGTCCTAGTCAACTTCGGACTCGGTTCGATGTAGGGGATGAAGGTCCCAGTCAGCTTCGGACTTCGGTCCGATGTTTCAGCCAGCTTCAGACTTCGGTCCGATGTAGGGGGCAAGGCCCCGGTTAGCCGGACTTCGGTCCGATGCAGTGGGCAAGGCCTAGTATGTGCTTTTTATGTTATTGTGTGGTATGTGGTAGTTTGGGGGAGCTCACTAAGCTTAGTGCTTACAGTTTCAGTTTTGGTTTTAGGTACTTCCACAAGCAGAGGGAAGGGCTCGGGATGATGGCATCACACACACCACAGCCACAGTTTTTATCCTGGGAGTTGATCAGTTATCTTATATATGTTTTGATATAGTCATGACACCGTTTTCTCATTTGTATTTTAGTATGGTTTTGAGATTTGCAACGCATGGTTTTATTATGATATACTCCGTTTTATGATTATGGTTATATTAAAAATGAAATTTTCGGGTCGTTTCAAGTTGGTATCAGAGCCCTAGTTTGAGGGATTCGGATACACCTCCGGGTGCATCTGAACTCAAACTAAGGGAAAGATAAAAAGATTTTCAAAAAGAAAAATGTTTTCGAATGAGATTTTGAAAAGCACTTAGAAAGAAAAGAATTTTTAAACAAGATAAGGGTGCGGTGCATGCAATCAGCCGAGCTCAAGTAAGTACTCCTAAATTACCAATATGAGTTTTATTATTATGATTAATTGTTCCAGCTTCAGTAGAACAACATGCTAGTATAGGACTAAGGATCTAGGAGGATGCCTTATGTGCCTGCTTTATGTATTACAGTTTTATGAGAATTGTATGCTAGTATTGAGTAAACAACAGTAGGATAGCCTGTTTAGGTTATGCCTGGTAGCGCGAGCTTAGCATTGTATGCTAGAGTAGCTTCTCATTATGAGAATAGTTTTGCCTGAGTATGTTTCCCTTATCCGAATTCTGCTTGCTTTGTGCTTTGTGGGACTCTGAGTGGTGGGAGTTAGCCATTAGGTGAATACGCCACATCACATGTGATCAGGGTTGAATAATCTCAGAGTGCTGGATTTGGCCCTATTGCGCAACTCTTGTCTGAGTCCAACCGTTGTAGGGACGAGTCTTTTACTTGAAGGATTATCTGAGCCTCATTGTATGTGATGGTATTCAGGTGGTGGCTAATCAGCATTACAAGGAGGCCTTCGGCAGCTGAGGACTGGTATGAGTGGAGTCAGCGATTTCCCTAGGGCAAGCCTAGGATGAGAGTAGCAGAGATCAGTAGTAGTAGAAGTGACTTGGTGGAGTCAAGGCGGTTCTTGAGGAAAGTACGGATATATGTGGAAGGTAGTATGGGCCCGTACTACTGAAAGCAGAGGATCCGTACTCGAATCAAGGAAGGCCGAGGCAAGACCAGGAAACTAGTAGTAGTATCAATGATCCCTTGAGATATTTCAGTTTTCTGATATTGCTATGATGTGTTTCAGTATGGTGGTTTTGCGTCCGAGGACAGCAGCCGGCAGTGGAGGTGCCGGGGAGGGATCAGGATCAGGCTCGGGGGACGAGCACATGGATGAGCAGACCAGAGAGTTTCTTTCTTCAGAGATTACTCGTATCATTTTAGAGCAGACTCCTGTGATCTTCGGTTCGATCAAGAAGGGGATCCTAGAGCTGATGGATGAGAGATTGGGCACCTTCCGTGCCGAGGTGGCGGCCATGATGGGGTCGCGCACACTTACTTTCAGGGAGTTCAGGGCATGTGGAGCTCCAGACTATCATGGGGCGCGGGACCCCATAGCGAGTACTAGATGGTTGGCGGATGTGGCCAACGCATTCCGCACTAGCAGGTGTCCCGAGGGGGACAAGGTCAGATTGGCATCCTGTCTTCTAAAGGACAGGGCACGGGATTGGTGGGAGGAGGTCGGACATACTATGGGAGATGATGCAGCATTGGATGCCATGACCTGGGCTGATTTCTCTACCAGGTTCAGGGCTGAGTTTGCACCAGTTATTGAGGTGCAGCAGTTAGCCAGAGAGTTTTAGGACCTTACCCGGACTACGGAGACCGTGGCGGAGATCACCACCAAGTTCAGGGAGAGGGCTCTTCTTGTTCCTCAGTATGCAGCCGATGAGGAGATGAAGAAGGCCCGTTATCATGAGATGTTGCGGAGTGATATCTGCCAGTTTATGATCCGGTCCAGCTGTAAAACGCTGGACGACATGATTGCTAGGGCTCGAGAGAGGGAGATTGATCTCGAGATGGAGAAGAAGAGGAAACCGGAGGCGGTTTCGGGTTTAGGAGGTTCGGGCAAAAAGCACAAGGTTTCAGATCACAGGTCCAGGTCTCAGCCGAGCCACAGCCGGTGTGGCAGGTGTGGGAAGATGCACGATGGGGTGTGCAAGGCAGGGAGTTCCGGCTGTTTCAAGTGCGGTCGGACTGGGAATTTGAGCAGGGATTGTACGGCCCCTGCTACTGCTGTTGCAGCATCAGATCTGATTTGCTTTCAGTGCAATCAAAGGGGACATTAAAAGTCCTAGTGTCCGAGTTTAGCTGCAGTAGGGAAGGTGGTTGCACCTGCCCCTGCTACCTTGAGGATTACAGATGGCCGGCAGGGCCGAGCTGAGGCGCCAGTGGCGAAGAGTAGAGCGTTTCAGATGACAGTAGAGGAGGCGCGAGCGACTCCTGATGTGGTGACGGGTATGTATCTTCCCTTCATCTCTTTATTTTATTGATTGATTATTGCTTATGATTGTATGTTGTATATAGGGTCGTTCTCTGTGAACATCATTTCTGCTATGGTATTATTCGATTCGGGGGCTACCCGATCATTCGTATCGCTTGCGCTTAGCAAGAGATTTATCAGAGCTCTAGGGGAGTTGGATTGTCCATTAGAGGTTGAGATAGCAGATGACAGGACCGTGAGGGTCGGCAGAGTGCATAAAGGGTGTTCTCTTCAGTTATTTGATGAGCAGTTCTCAGTGGACCTGGTTCCTATTCCCCTGCGAGGGAATAAGGTTATTGTGGGCATGGATTGGCTAAGCCCCAATGGGGTGGTGATTGATTGTGAGCTTCAGCTAGTGAGGGTTCGCACTCCCAGTGAGGGAGAGTTAGTGATTCAGGGCGAGAGGCCACAGCGCGGACCGACCTTTTGTTCCGCCGCAAGGGCGAGGCGCTATTTTCAGCAGGGTTGCGCTGGTTATGTAGTTTATGTCTTGGATGCCCGGGAGAAGGGCAAGACGACAGTTGATGATGTTCCGATAGTGCGAGACTTCTCGGATGTATTTCCCGAGGATTTACCGGGGATACCTCCTGAGAGGCAGGTTGAGTTTGGGATCGACCTGATTCCTGGTGCGGCTCCGATAGCCAAGGCACCGTATCGCCTAGCTCCCCCTGAGATGCAGGAGTTGTCTACGCAGCTGCAGGAGCTACTAGACAAGGGTTTCATCCGGCCGAGCAGTTCGCATTGGGGAGCGCCTATCCTGTTTGTGAGGAAGAAGGATGGGTCGCATCGTATGTGTATAGATTATCGGGAGTTGAATAAGGTGACGGTGAAGAACCGTTACCCACTTCCGAGGATAAATGATTTGTTTGACCAGCTTCAGGGAGCGTCTTGGTTCTCCAAGATCGATCTACGCTCCGGGTATCATCAGATGCGGGTTAGGGATGAGGATGTGCAGAAGACTACTTTCAGGACCAGGTATGGTCATTATGAGTTTGTGGTGATGCCATTTGGGCTCACCAATGCCCCAGCCGCGTTTATGGATCTCATGAACTGCGTGTGCAGGCCGATGCTGGATCGGTCAGTGATAGTATTCATAGATGATATCTTGGTATATTCCAAGACGCAGGAGCAACACGAGGAGCACTTGAGGGAGGTGCTGGAAGTTTTGAGGAGGGAGAGACTTTTCGCAAAGTTCTCCAAGTGTGAGTTCTGGTTGCGCGAGGTGCAGTTCCTTGGTCACCTCGTCAACCAGAAGGGTATTCTGGTGGATCCGGCCAAGATAGAGGCCGTGATGCAGTGGGAGGTCCCGAAGTCTCCATCTGAGATTCGGAGCTTCCTAGGGTTGGCAGGGTATTACCGGAGATTCATTCAGGATTTCTCCAAGATAGCAGTGCCACTCACCCGACTGACCAAGAAGTCGATGGTATTTCGTTGGGGGCCTGAGCAGCAGGCAGCGTTCGAGACCCTCAGACAGAGGTTGTGCGAGGCTCCGATCCTTACCTTGCCAGAGGGAGTAGAGGACTTCGTAGTCTACTGTGATGCCTCAATCACAGGTATGGGAGCAGTGTTGATGCAGCGAGGCCATGTGATAGCTTACGCCTCGAGACAGTTGAAGCCTCACGAGGCTAACTATCCTACCCATGATTTAGAGCTGGGGGCGGTTGTGTTTGCCCTCAAAATTTGGAGGCATTATCTTTATGGGGTCCATTGTACTATCTACACGGATCACAAGAGTTTGAGGTACCTTATGGATCAGCCGAGTCTGAACATGAGGCAGAGGAGGTGGTTAGATGTGCTGAAGGATTATGATTGTGAGATCCTTTACCATCCAGGGAAGGCCAACGTGGTGGCCGATGCCCTAAGCCGCAAAGTGTCAGCAGCCCCTATCAGAGATTTGTGTTTGAGGATGACAGTGATTACTCCGTTATTGGAACGGATCAGGGAGGCTCAGGTCGAGGGCCTCAAGGAGGAGAGGCAGAAGTGTGAGAGGATAGTGGGCCGAGCATCTTCGTTTGATTATGACAGTCGGGGACTGCTGACACTTCATGGGAGAGTGTGGGTACCGTACTGGGGAGGAGTACGGCAGATGTTGATGGATTAGGCTCATAAGTCTCGATTTTCTATCCACCCAGGGGCGACGAAGATGTATAGAGATCTTCGACCCGATTATTGGTGGCCCTGCATGAAGCGGGATGTCGCTTGGTATGTTGAGAGGTGCCTGACCTGCAGGATGGTCAAGGCGGAGCACCAGAGGCCTCACGGCAAGATGCAGCCGTTAGACATTCCCGTGTGGAAATGGGAGGACATCACCATGGATTTTGTCACCAAGCATCCCAGGACCGCACGAGGAGTGGATTCGATATGGGTAGTAGTGGATCGGTTGACGAAGAGTGCTCATTTTATCCCGATCCAGGAGAGTATATCGGCAGAAAGGTTAGCCGATATCTATGTGCGCGAGATCGTGGCACGTCATGGAGTGCCGGTATCGGTGGTGTCAGACCGAGATGTCCGTTTTACATCCAGATTCTGGAAGCGGTTTCATGACGAGATGGGTACTCGTCTTCATTTCAGCACCGCTTTCCACCCTCAGACGGACGGGCAGAGTGAGAGGACGATTCAGACTCTCGAGGACATGCTCAGGGCATGTGTTCTAGACTTCGGTGGCAGTTGGGATACGTACCTTCCGTTAGCGGAGTTTTCGTATAACAACAGTTATCATGCGAGCATTGATCGACCTCCCTTTGAGATGCTTTATGGGAGGAAGTGCAGGACCCGATTTGTTGGGGCGAGGTAGGTCAGCGAGTCATTGGAAGCATAGAAGTGGTGCTCAAGACGACCGAGTTGATCCAGCAGGTCCGTAGTAGACTGCAGACTGCGCAGAGTCGGCAGAAGAGTTATGCCGATAGGAGGCATTCAGACTTGGAGTTCCGGGTGGGTGATATGGTCCTTCTAAAGGTCTCACCTTGGAAGGGTGTTATCAGGTTCTGGAAGAGGGGCAAGTTGGGTCCCAGGTTTATTGGTCCTTTCAGGGTTTTGGCTCGGGTGGGTCGGGTTGCTTATCGGTTGGATCTTCTTGAGGAGCTTAGTCAGATCCACAACACTTTCCATGTATCTCAGTTGAGGAAGTGTTTGGTGGATGAGTTAGCAGTCATTCCCCTAGAGGATATTCAGGTTGATAGCAGCCTGAATTATATTGAGAGACCGGTCGCGATTCTGGACCGGAAGACAAAGACCTTGAGGAACAAGGAAATTCAGTTAGTGAAAGTGCAGTGGCAGCACCGGAAGCGGTCTGAGTGGACGTGGGAGGCTGAGGAGGAGATGAGAGAGCACTATCCGGAGATATTTGCAGATTCATCCATAGCAGACTTCGAGGACGAAGTCTGAGCCAAGTGGGGGAGAATTGTAACGACCCGTCCCTAGTATGATGATTCCATAGTATTTAATTAGAATTTTGCAAGAGCGACTCGACGAGTTCATAGCCTGACTAGCCGAGTAGGGACGGGATTTCGAGCACGTGTTAGTCGGCGACTCGGCGAGTCCATATTTGGGACTCGGCGAGTCTGCCTGCCTGGAAGAAACCCTAAATCCCCGGGTTGCTCACTATTTAATCCACCTTATAGCCCCCAATCTCGCCTCCTTCACCCTCAGAAAGCTGTGAGAAAACCCTAATCCATCCTTGAGTGATCTAAGTGTTCTTGTGTTAAATTTTTGAAGACTTGAAGAAGGAGAAGAAGAAAGGAGCAAGGAGAAGAGGTGTAGAGCAAAGATCCAAGGGCAAATCAGAGTTTTTTGAGGTATTCTTCGGATTCCCTCCTGTTTTATGCTTTTAACCTGCATTAGAACTCTTCTAGATCTAGTTTGATGCTTCTCTCAAGCCTTATGATTGTATGGATGCACTATTATGTCGAGATATCCTTAGATCTGTTCATTTAGGGGTTGTAGAGCCCAGATCTATTTCCTTTTTGAAGTTACCTTGCATGAAAACCCTAGATCTAGCCTTATTTATGCTTTTTGAGCCATTTTAGCTTCATGGATGCATATGGGTACGTAAAGATAGAATCTTTACGTGCTAATCGAGTTAAGGGAGTCTAGATCTATTAGTTTTATGCACTGGATTCAAGCATAATCGAGTTTTGAGTTGCTGCATGCAAGCGACTCGGCGAGTCGGAAGAACGACTCGGCGAGTCGAGTCGCGAGTCCCCGTTTTTCCCCTTTTGAGTGATGATGAGTGGAAGCCTGTGAGTGGTAGAGTGGACTCAGTGAGTCGGAGAGCAGACTCAGTAATGGAGGGACTCGGCGAGTTGTTCATACAACTCGGCGAGTCCAAGGCAATCTTCTTAAGCTCAAGAACAACTCGTCGAGTTGTTCATATGACTCGGCGAGTCGGATGAAGATTGTCTGAGTTCTTGGATAGAGAGAGTACTCGTCAAGTCGATGCCATACTCGACGAGTAGCCACGAGTGGGGTTGTGAAATGAGATTAGAGACTCGGCGATTGGGTGGCCCAACTCGGCGAGTCAGGTCAATTGTGGGCTGACTTTGACCGGGAGAGTTGACTTTGACCAAGGGTAAAAGAGTCATTTTACCCTAGTGCAGTGTTTAGTATTTGATTGAGTGTGTTTATGGCCTTGTAGCCGGGGAGATACCGGAGCAGCAGCAGTTAGCTTCCAGAGCCATTCACACAGCAGCCAGTTCACGAGGTGAGTGTTCCTTCCAGTAGTAACGGGTCTAAGGCCACAATGCCGGCCCATTTAGCTAACGGTCAGCTTCGGACCTCGGTCCGATGTAGTAGTTAGTATGTTTGATGCCTTCGTGGTTCAGACAGGGTTATGTGTTTATGCTAGATGATATGTTTATGCTATGTTCAGTCAGCTTCGGACTTCGGTCCGATGTCGATGTCAGTTCGGACTTCGGTCCAATGTAGGGACGTAGGTCCCAGTCAGCTTTTGACTTCGGTCCGATGTCTCAGTCAGCTTCAGACTTCGGTCCGGTGTCTCAGTCAGCTTCGGACTTCGGTCCGATGTCCTAGTCAACTTCGGACTCGGTTCGATGTAGGGGATGAAGGTCCCAGTCAGCTTCGGACTTCGGTCCGATGTTTCAGCCAGCTTCAGACTTTGGTCCGATGTAGGGGGCAAGGCCCCGGTTAGCCGGACTTCGGTCCGATGCAGTGGGCAAGGCCTAGTATGTGCTTTTTATGTTATTGTGTGGTATGTGGTAGTTTGGGGGAGCTCACTAAGCTTAGTGCTTACAGTTTCAGTTTTGGTTTTAGGTACTTCCACAAGCAGAGGGAAGGGCTCGGGATGATGGCATCGCACACACCACAGCCACAGTTTTTATCCTGGGAGTTGATCAATTATCTTATATATGTTTTGATATAGTCATGACACCGTTTTCTCATTTGTATTTTAGTATGGTTTTGAGATTTGCAACGCATGGTTTTATTATGATATACTCCGTTTTATGATTATGGTTATATTAAAAATGAAATTTTCGGGTCGTATTTTTGGGTCGTTTCATCCCTAGTCCCCCGTAGGTACTTAAGAATATTCTTCACCACAGTCCAATGAGCCTTTCCCGAATTCCCTTGATATCTGCTGACCATGCTCAAAGCAAAGGCCACATCAGGGCGAGTACAAGTCATAACATACATGATCGAGCCTAAAAAGGAAGCATATGGTACTCGACTCATCTCAACTATCTTAGCCTGTATACTCGGGCTCTGAGTCTTACTCGGTTTGGCATTACTCTGGATTGGTAAGTCACCTTTCTTGGAATCCTGCATGCTGGACCTTTTCAGCACCTTATCGAAGTAGGTACTTTGACTAAGTCCAATTAGTCTCTTACTCCTGTTTCTCAATATCCTTATCCCTAGGATATAGGCAGCTTCTCCAAGATCCTTCATAGAGAAATACTTCCCAAGCCAAGATTTAACCTCCTGCAAGGTTGGGATGTTATTTCCTATGAGTAGTATGTCATCCACATACAATACCAAAAGGCTAACTATACTCCTACTAGCCTTAACATATACACATGACTCATCCTCGCTCCTCGAAAAAACCAAACTCTTTGACTTTCTCATCGAAACAAAGATTCCATCTGCGAGATGCTTGTTTCAATCCATAGATGGATTTCTAAAGCTTACACACTCTATTAGGGTGCTTTGCATCAACAAACCCCTCTGGCTGAATCATGTAAACATCCTCAGCCAACTTTCCATTAAGGATAGCGGTTTTGACATCCATTTTCCATATTTCATAATCATGAAATGTAGCTATGGCTAGCATAACCCTAATAGACTTAATCTTCGCTACTAGTGAGAAGGTCACATCATAGTCAACTCCCAAAGTTTGAGTAAAACCCTTCGCAACCAGTCGCGCTTTATAAGTGTGTACATTCCCATCCATGTCGGTCTTTTTCTTGAAGATCCATTTGCACCCGACCGTCTTACGACCCGGTACATTGTCAACCAAGTTCCAAACTTGATTGTCATACATGGACTGAATCTCGTTGTCCATGGCCTCTTTCCATTTGGCGGACTTAGGGCCTGCCATGGCATCCTTAAAGTTGTTAGGCTCATCCAAATTTACCAGTGTACTATCACTAATAAATGTATCACCTTCCACAGTAATATGAAAGCCATAGTAATGCTTAGGCGGATTCCTAACTCTTGTGGAACGCCTCAGAGGTATGGACTCATCAATAGGAGTTTCCTCCTCAAGTTGATTGCTAGGGTTTGAGGTTCCTTCATCGCTTGACTCTTGATGTTCTTCAAGGTCAATTTGCCTCCCACTGTTTCCTTGGCTTATAAACTCTCTCTCTCTCTCAAAAGATCCCTCTCCTTGCCACAAAGACCACATTCTCATTGGGTCTATAAAATAGGTAACCAAAGGATTTCTATGTGTAGCCAATGAAAATACACCACTCACTACGAGGTTCGAGCTTGTCCTGAGTCTCATGTCTCATGAAAGCCTCGAAACCCTAAATCTTGATGTGGTCTAAATTGGTAACTTTCCCAGTCCACATCTCGTGAGGTGTTTTGGCAACCTTCTTGGTTGGGACTAGATTAAGGATATGGGCGGCAGTCTCTAAGGCATACCCCTAAAATTAGATTGGTAATGAAGTTCGACTCATCATGGAATGAACCATGTCCAACAAGGTTAGATTGCGCCTCTCAGCCACACCATTAAGCTGTGGTGTTATGGGAGGTGTCAATTGTGAAACAATTCCACATTCCTTAAGATAGTCAAGGAACTCTGTACTAAGATACTCTCATCCTCGATCGGGTCGAAGCATCTTATTGTTCCTGCCCAACTGATTCTCCACTTCCTTTTTAAACTCCTTGAAATTTTCGAAGGTTTCTGACTTATGCTTGATTAAGTAGACATAACCATATCTACTTTAATCATCGTTAAAAGTCACATAGAAGCGGTTAGCATCCCTTGTGGCGGTTCTGAAGGGTCCACACACATCTGTGTGTGTGAGGTCCAACAAACCTTCACCCTTAGCACAAGTACCAGTGAAGGGTGACTTTGTCATTTTTCCAAGCAAACAAGACTCGCAACTATCATCTGTCCTTATGTCAAATGACTCCAAGACTCCAGCCTTCTGGAGTTGGTCTATGTGCTTCTTGTTAACATGTCCAAGACGACAATGAAACAAGGATGCTTTATCCAAACTAGTGGAAGAATCGATATGCAATACATTATTTGCTAAGTTTTCTACAACCGACACAGTTTCATATACACCATCACAAGGTAATGCTTTAAAATAAAGAACATTATTATAAAAGCATTAATACCACCACATTCATTATCAAATGAAAATGTAAATCCTTGTTTATACAAACTGTGAAAAGAAATAATATTTCTCTCCATTTAGGACAAGTAACAACACTTATTCAAATCTAACACTAACCCACTACTTAGCAACAAAGGATAAACTCCAATCTTGGTGACATGTGAAGCTTTCCTATTCCCCGTGATCAAGTTTATCTTTCCGTGCTCCACATCCTCACTTCTTCTTAGGCCCTGCTAATCAGAACATATATGAATACCACAACCTGTATCAAGGACCCAAGAATTAGCATGCGGTGAGTTATTAGACAATATAGTGTAAATACCTGCATGGATAGGTTTGACCTTACCATCCTTAACATCTTGCAGGTACTTGGGGCAGTTTCGTTTCTAGTGCCCCTTTTCCTGACAATAGAAGCATTGAACTTCCTTTGGGTTGGAAGAAGGAGTGACAGAACCACCTTTGGTTCCACTTGAAGAGGAGCCATCAAGAGACTTTCCCTTGGTACCCTTCGAAGGGGTCTTCCTCTTCTTCCTTCTACTTTGCCCGATTGCCAAAACAGGGGCAATGTTAAGAGTAGGAGTAGTAACAACCGATTTACCTTTGAGACCAGTTTCGGCAGTCTTCAAAAGTCCTTGAAGCTTTCTGAGTGTGACTTCCTCCTTGAAGCTTGTTGAGTCCAAGCTTGTTGAGTGTGACTTCCCAAGCAATCACCGTTTTAAGCCCTACACCCAACATCTCAACAATTTCATTCATTCGATTTTGGATATTGGATATTGGATATCTTCTATGTGATTTGGAAGTCGGCTTTAGTTGTTCTTCTGCGATCCTTCAAAGTTCAAGCCATGTCATGCTTCTCTCCTAATTGATCCTTCCACCCGGCCCCGATAGGGTTATACAAAACGTTTTTTTGCGAAGATCATCAAGCCGATAGTGTAGGAAATTGATTAAGGTACTGACTCTATTCCCCTATTCTTGTTGTTCATCAGCGCCCTAATGCTCTCTATCTATGTAATTGCTGCAATCATTTTTATTCTTCATTGTGCTTTGAACTGAAAACTTGATGCCTGGTTGTTTGAATCGTGATCGTTGAATTTAAATATTTCCTTTTGATTTTTTTTCCAATTCAATTTTTTTAAATTTTATTTGTTTTCTTTTTGATTTCGTGGGTTTTACTTGGTTTATAAGTGTATGTAGCCCATACCACCCAAGATTCTCATTTAGACCAGATCACTATCTCTTTAACTGTAACAATCGAGTATTTATAAAAGTATATAGATCTTTAATCATATTTGTGTCTCACCTAACTCCAATATGATGTGGTTTCTCTTTTAAACATTCACACATGGAGTTTAACTGATGGAAGCGAACATGCTACTTAAACTAGAAGTAGGACTCTTTGACCATTTTAATCAATTTATGTTGTACTTTTTAGCTCAAGAGTACTTTTTGTAGTCATTAACATGATATTTTTCCTAAGAGTATAGATTATGAAGACTTCAAATGGAAAAAGGTCAGGAACAACAAATAATATGTTGAAGAATCCTGAATATCAAGGTGGATACAACAAATTAGTCAAATCTCATGCAAATCTATCCAAATATTCTCTTATTCAAATCTCAGAATCTACTCCACATGCCTCTGCTTCTCCATGTGAGGAACTAATTCAACATACTACCAAACTACACAAGGGAATCAAGTCTTTTTCTTTAGCTTAATTCTCTTTCTCTCCATTTCCATTATTTTCTTTAATTCCATTTCTCTTACCAAACACACCCTTAGTTCATTTCCAGAGGTAAAAAAACTTTGTGAATAACTCAATTCTTTTCGATCCATTGGGGTTGTTTTCATGGCTTGATATACTTGAATTCTTTGGTACCCATGTGGTGGTGCTGGAGGCAACAACAAAAATAGGGGACGAAGGAAAAGAAGGTGCAATAAAATTCAATCCATGTATTGCCATTTGCTTGCTAGAATTTATCACTAACAATTATAAAGATCTGTTATAATTTAATCCATGGAAATAGGTGGTATTTTGTTCTTAGATAAAATATTTTTTTTGTATAAGTTTATGACTGGTGCTATATGTATTTTTGAATGACTGTGAGACGGTGTAGTGGTTATTGTGTGTATTGATGTGTTCATATGTGTGTATGAGTGGCTTTGTACTTTTTGAGGTACTTAATGAAATTACCATTTATTTTTCTTTAAGACTATAACACTTAATTTTACCATCATTATTTAAATCTATTTATATTAATCTTTGTTGGTTAAATTTAGTGTATAGATATTGTTCTGATGGTAAATGTAACACAAAAAACTTAATTAGTTTTTATTGAAAACCAAAATCTTCATATAGTTATAATAAATTTTAATAGTTAATCTATTTAAATTTTGAAGAATAAAATTATAGGAGTTTATAAGTTGAAAGTGGTTCCAATTGAGTTTGAAACTCTTTCTATATTTTTAAATACTAGTGTTTTTGATTTCGGTTCGGATTTAAGTACTATCAAATTAAGAAACCAATCAACCAATGTTTGTATCGTAGATTGAGATTTTTATTTGTTCATGAAGTACCTTTTGTTATATTTTTCTTACCACACAAACCTAAAGTAATAGCTAGAAATGAAAGATAATGGTTTTTCTTTTTTCTTACCTAAAGATTACATTACCTATTTTGATCGACTTAAAGGAGCCCTGATCAGATGCAACTTTAACCGTTCGTTTTGTAAAGGTAACAGTCCCTTTAATGTTAAATGTTATTGTTGGTATTTTCTATGGGAAACTTTTTTGGTTTGGAATTTTAGGTATAAAATGAATATAAGAAAACTGGGATAGTTTTGCTTTAAAATGTCAATATGGTCTTTACTTTTTTTGGGTTCTGATGCAATATTTGGTACTGACCCTATTAATGATTTATGTACCCTTCTACATAGTATTTTGGTCGACTTAAAGGAGCCTTTCAGATGTAACTTTAACCATTTCTTTCATACATGTTGACATCAATCCAACTATTATATGACTAAAATATGTCCCAAAAGTCAAACTGAGATATGATCAAAAGTCATTGATATAGGTAAGTCCAACAATCTTCAAACGGAAAAAATGCCATTTTTTTGCAAACTGTCCCAAAGTCTAATAATACGTTATGCAGTTTGGGTACGACTCAATGGCTCTATATAATTCAAATAGTTGACTAGTCAATAAAAGGTATTTTGGTGTTATTTATTTTTGTTAATCTGTTTCTTAATTATAGGTACAAATTAAGACAAAATTACAACCTATTATATCTAGGCACTAACCTCCTTCAAATTTAGTTCCTATGTCTATCATTTCTTAGCATAGTTTTGAGTTATTAAATTAATATTCTGTAGATATGGTTATGGTTGATGATTTAGGTGACGATGGTAGAAGCGTTTATGAGGATCTCCCTTTCTTTTGTATCATTTTCTTTTTGTTTTATAAAAATTGTCAAAGGATCTCCCTCTTTCACAAAAATAAAAAATGAAGCACAAAATATATTAATAAGTCACCAGTAAATACTTACAGCAACATATTTTCCGTTTTATGAAGACTATTCTAACTTTAAAAGGCACATGACCATAAACCACTACAAATAACATCTTTTATTGACTTTACTAAATCACTAGTAAACACCACCCTATGGACACATAAATATTCAATGTGGCAATATGTATGAACTATTAGCTACATTGGATTTTATGTGTCTAAAATCGCACAATGATACCGAAACATATACAATTGCCTCATGTGACCACATATTTATCTATTGTCTCGTGTAAAAAAATATCACAATGTTCGTCAGTACATATGGCTGATGGTGACAAATGGCCACATTGTTCGACTGTGACTAATAACAGTCACATTTGTTATAACTAAATGTGTTTAAACTTTTGATTATCTATACAATGGCCACAAAAACTAATTTAAATGTATCTAAAAACATTATCTAAATTTTTTTAGTGACCTTTGGCCACACTTTTAATAAAAAGTGTGACAGACCGTTTTTCGAAAAATGTGATCATAGGTCATTTTCGTACTAGTGATGATATCTTATCAAAATATATAATTGTTATTTAAAATACAAAAGATAAGGATTCCTTATGTCATTTTTATAGGTTTCAGGGTCCACCCCGGGTCTAAGAGTCCTAACCAGTTCCAATTGTCTATTTTCGTTTCCAACTGGTTCGATACCCACTTTACCAGGTCTAATACTCAGAATCGAAGCGACGCCGATTCCTCTATATCGGTCCGATTTCCGGGTCTCAAAATCCTTTAATTCCGATTTCCGGGTCTGGGTCCATTCGGGCCAAGGTCGGACCAACTTTCATCCCTACATGACAACCACTATGCAAAATAACAGAGAAAGAAACTAAAGCCATATGAGCAAATTAGAGTTGAGCAAGATCGACTCAAATGAAGAGTTGTAGCCAAATAAGCACAACCAACCTATGAGCAAAGCAGTCGAGAGAAAATCTAAACCACACCTGATCAAAATGAAGCAAGGGCAAAACTGTCAAAAAAGGCAATAAATCCGTTAAAACTTTTTTGGTAAGTCCTTATTAGTGATTTTCTTTCGTAACTAATGTTTAAAGATAAAAAAAATATGGTCAAAATAGAAATATGTAATTCATAGATATACCTGGGGTTGGAATTTTCTTGAGGATGACGGTGGTGACTCCACTTTTGGAGCGGATTCGAGAGGCGCTAGTTGAGGGTATGATGGAGGAGCATCGGAAGTGTGAGCAGATCATAGGCCAGGTGGCCTCATATGATTATGATAGTTGTGGGTTGTTGACCCTGCATGGGAGGGTCCGGGTTCCGTATTGGGGCAGAGTACGACAGATCCCGATGGATGATGCTCACAAATCCAGATTTTCCATCCATACCGGGGCGACGAAGGTGTACAGAGATCTTCGCGCTGACTACTGGTGGCCCTGCATGAAGCGGGATGTAGCCTGGTACGTCGAGAGATGTCTGACCTGCATGAAGGTCAAGCAGAGCACCAGAGGCCTCACAACAAGACACAGCCGTTAGACATCTCTGTGTGGAAGTGGGAGGATATTACTATGGATTTCATCATGAAGCTTCCGATGACCGCACGGGAGGTGGATTCAATTTGGGTCATCGTGGATCGGTTGACCAAGAGTGCCCACTTTATACCGATCCATGGGATCATTTCGGCCGAGAAGCTCGCCGATATCTACACCAGAGGGGTAGTAGCTTGACACGAAGTGCCAGTTTCTGTGATTTCTAACCGTGACGTGCGATTTACTTCCAGATTCTGGAAGGAATTTCATAACGTGGTGGGTACTCGTCTACAATTTAGCACGACATTTCTGTCGTAGACGGATGGTCAGAGTGAGCGGACCATCCAAACTCTGGAGGATATGATGCAGGCATGCATCCTCGACTTCGATGGTAGCTGGGATACCTACCTTCCCTTGGCATAGTTTTCCTACAATAATAGCTATCTCACGAGTATCGACTGTCCTCCCTTCGAGATGTTATACGGGAGGAAATGTAGAACCCCTATATGCTGGGGTGAGGTTGGAAAGAAGCTCATGGGGAGTACCGAAGTGGTACTCAAGACGACAAAGAGGATACATCAGGTCAAGAGCAGGCTTCAGACTGCTTAGACTCAGCATAAGAGCTACGTCGACAGATGCCTATAGGACTTGGAGTTCCAGGTCGGGGATATGGTTCTCTTGAAGGTGTCACCTTGGAAAGGTGTCATCCGGTTCCGGAAGCGGGGCAAGTTGGGCCCTAGGTACATTGGTCCTTTCAGGGTTGCAGCCCGGGTGGGCAAGGTGGCGTATAGGCTGGATCTGTCAGCCGAGCTTAGCCAGATCCACAATACCTTTCATGTCTCCCAACTGCGGAAGTGCCTGGTAGATGACTTTGCAATGGTACCTCTTGAGGATATTCAGGTGGACGATAGCATGAGCTACATCGAGAGGCCAATATCTATCCTCGACAGGACGACGAAGGATCTGAGGAAAGAAGGTCGAGTTGCTGAAGGAGCATTGACAGCACCGCAAGGGCTCAGAATGGACTTGGGAGCCGGAGGACGAGATAAGGGAGCACTACCCTGAGCTATTTCCAGATGCAGCAGACTTCGAGGACGAAGTCTAAAATAAGCAGGGGAGATTTGTAACGCCCGGTTCCTAGTATGTATTTTTAAATTAATGAATGATTGGACGCAGGAATTGATGCCTGCTCGACAATTCGAGAGCCTCGAATCGACGAGTAGGGCTGCCAGAGTGAAACCCTGATTTTCAGGGCTTTAACTGGCCTCAACTTCAGCCTCCATCACCTCCAAGCGTTATTCACAAAAACTCTAATCCATTTTGAGTGTTCTTGTGCCATTGTTGTGTGTTCTTGGTGATTTTGAAGATTGAGAAGGAAGAGGAAGCTTGGGGGATTCAAGAGAAGGCAAGTAGATCCAGAGTTTGTGCTGTATTTCTGACTCAGTAGAGGTATAAAGTTTGTACCTTGGCTATTCATTTACTAGATCTCTTCATGGAAGTAGTTAGGGCTTTAAGAAGCCCATTTTGGAACCATTCATGGATGCAAGCATGTTTTGGAGTTAGGACCTCGTATCTAGATGGGCATGGCCTTATAAGACTTAAAGTTTCCAGCTTTATTAAGTCTTGGACCCTCTCCATGCCTTCGGTCTCTTTAGGAGCTTGGTTTTGGTGTTTTTAGCTTCATAACACCATGCATAAACGTAAAGTTTGTAACTTCACGTGTTATATCGACCCGAGGAGGCCAGATCTATGGTTGGTAAGCCTTGAACCTGACTAGAAACAACTGGACAGATTTGGACTTTGAGGGACTCGATGATTTGTTCATACGACTCGACGAGTTGGGCCGTGGTCCCCCACACTTTGATGTTACTGAGCAAACTCGTTAAGTCTATAAGATGACTCAGTGAGTTGGGCATGTTTATAGAATTGAAGATCAAAGAACTCAACGAGTCCAAGGATGAACTCGGCGAGTTGAGAGCAAAATGTCCCGAATGATATGAAGAGGAACTCGACGAGTTCAAGGATGAACTTGGCAAGTTGAGAGCAAAATGTCCCAACTGATATGAGGAAGAACTCGACGAGTTCTCAGCAAGTTGTGAGTGAAATGCCCCGACTTGTATGAAGGGGAACTCAACGAGTTCATGGAAGAACTCGACAAGTAGGATCGAGACCCCAGAGTTTTATGGACCCAGGAACTCAACGAGTTGATGGACCAACTCGACAAGTTGAGTCAACCAGAAGGTTGACTTGGACCAGAGAGTTGACCTTTGACCTTGACCATTAACCAGAGTTGAACCTTAAAGGGGTTATGAGTATGAAATAGTAATTAAAAGATATGTTATGTGTAGGAGTTTGAGGAGAGTTGATTCTAGAGCTAATGACAGTTCAACTAATGCACAACATTGAGGTGAGTTACCTTCCAATAGAAGTGGTCAAAGGCACCAATGTCGGCCCACTAGTAAGAGCTATAGTAGAGATGATTGTCTTTGTGATAATTATCTGGTATATTGCTATCTGTTATGCTTATGTGCTAGTATGCTATGATGTTATGTGATAGCGGTAGGAGGGGTAGGATAGACCCAGTATCGGTCGAGAGAGCCGAAGGGGTATGCCAGCACCCGGATAAGCTAGGCAGTATATGACTTATATGTTATGCACTATGATGCTATGTGGTAAGAGTAAAGGTGAAATAGTCCCCGCTACCAGTCGAAAGGACCGAAGGGGTAGGCCAGCACCCTGATATGCTATGCGAGGTACCGGTCGACAGGACCGAAGGGGTAGGCCAGCACCCTAATATGCTAAGCAAGTTACCAATCGAAAGGACCGAAGGGGTAGACCAGCACCTTGATATGCTAGGCAAGTTACCGGTTGAAAGAGACCGAAGGGGTAGCTAGTACCCGGATATGTTAGACAGTATGTGTTATGTATGGTATGTGGTATGATGGGGGAACTCACTAAGCTTTGTGCTTACGGTTTTCAGTTTTTGTTTTAGGTCCTTTTTCTTCGAAGGGAAAGGAGCCGGTATGGTAGCAGTGCATCACACACATGATTTCCGCATATGAGATTCTTGTATTTGTACTATGACATTGTTACTATGTTATGACATGATTTTGAGACTTATGATCTATGACTTTTCATGAAATGAATAACTTAATGATGTTTTCTATAAATTGTTTTATAAATTGCCATATCAAAAATGAAATTTTTGATCCGTATTTTTGGGATGTTACACATAAAACTCTAGCTATTTATTTGGATTTCTTTGGATTTTCCAAAATTTGTTTCTAATTAGAACTACTTATCACCACGCATAAATTACTGATATTAGTTTTCAACATATTTCACTTTTAGATACCTGTAAAAGCATGTGGTGATCAAATATTTGAGTAGTTATAGGGGTTCTATGAATCAATTTTTGATTTTGTTGCCATTTAGCATTCTATAAATATTTCACCCTTTAGCTCAACCATCATTGGTCCTTTACACCAAAAACTAGAAAACATACAAATGAATAGAAAGAAAATGATTTGATTACCTGCAAGCAAATGGGTGAGTGGAAACACATCACATCCAACACCTCTCGTGATGTTAATTATGAATGATTGATCGGTGCAACTTTTGTAGCTAGTTTCCTTTACCTCCAACACATTAAACATATTTTTGTTGTATATGGAATCTAGAAAAGTGAAAACATATTCGATGTGATTTAGAGAAAAAGGAGAAGAAGAGATGTATTGCTTGACCGTATGCTATATGAATGATCTGGATCTGAATAAGGATTAGAATAAGAAAAATCAAATAAAGTTAAGAGCAAAATATGTTGCTAAAAGAAGCAAAGAGAAAATTCAAACATATTGTGTAACACCTCAAATTTTAGACCAAAATTTACATTTTTAAAACTTCCAAAAACATAGTTTCACAATCAAATCTCAAGTACAAGTCATTCCAAAACCACAAATGTCATAGTTATCAGAGTACATAAAACATCATGTCCCAGTAGTAAATTCCCAGTGCATGTGTACAATCAAACCTTCGCCTTCCCGCGATCCTACAAAGTACCTGCCACATATAAATCAACAACAATAAGCACAAAGCTTAGTGAGTTCCCTAGGATACCACATATAGCTCATCATAAATAAACAACTATGGGTTATCTGCAACCCTGGGACTATCAGCAGACTCGGTGAGCTAACAACATGCTCGGGAGGTTATCTGCAACCCCGATTGGCTAACAGCAGCCCCAACTAAACAATTATCATATTAGCACATAACATAGCATAGCATAACATAACAGCTAGACCCAGCTGGTCATAATATTACAATTATCCTACCACACAGGTAAGATTAAATGACGAGACTCACCTAATACTAATGACACGAAAACCTAGCACCCGAACTGCCGGATCTAGACTCCGCCTATTCAACCAAATAAATTAACCTTAATTAATAATTAAGGCCCATTACTACCTCATGAGTCCAAGTCCACAACTAAGCCCACTAAGGGCAAAAAGGACCATTTTGCCCCTCCCTAGGTCCAAACCCTAAATTTTGACCTAAAAGTCAAAATCAGCAAAAGTCAACAAAAGTCAACCCGAAGTCAACATCCAACGAGTACGCTGGGCGTACAACTCCCTACGTTCGGCGTACCGCTGACTATGCATGCGACAGGGAATCTTAGACCTATGTTGCATGTAGTTGGGGGTATGCACGACGTGCTCCTTGGACTCCCATTTCTTACTTCTTTTGGCTTAATACATTAAGACAAACACTCCAACTACAAATATGAGCAAATCAAGGTCTCTTAATCCATAAAGTTGTGGGATTTAAGCCTTTGCATGGCTAGGAGAGGCTAGAACATCATTTCATCCATTCCAATGTACTTTACTCATGCATGGAGTCAAAGGAAGGATCAAGCAACCATTTTTATTGATCTAGAAGCCCAAAAATGTATAAAAGGACAACTTAAACTCTCTAAAGAATATTAACTCGAAAAGATCCAAACTTTAGGGACTTAAGCTCATAAACCTAACACTAGAAAGATCTTGAAGAACAATAGCCAAGGTATAAGCTTTATACCTAAAAATTATGTACAAAGATGGGTGTTTCTGGATCTTTGACCTGGATGGCACCTTCTTCGTCTTCTACTACATTCCCTCTTTAACTACAAGAGCCAAAAGTCACTTTAAGCTTGCAAACTCACACCCACAAGCACACACTCGAGATTTAGGGTTTAGGAAAGGTTGGAGGCTAATAAAGGTGGCTATAAATGAGGACATCATGTTCCTTAAATAGGGACATTAGAATTATTAGGGTTTGCAAACTTAGTCTAGTACGCCCAACATACCAAGGGGTACACTCAGCGTACTTGGTGACCTCCACGATCCTGCTTAGTGCATGAGTATGTTGCGCGTACTAATGCGTACGCCCCACTTACTGACTCGCCACCGTTCACAATTCAAGGACTAATTTTGACATATTTAAGAAAGGTTAAGGAATGATAATTTATACCTAATTTCGGGATGTTACATATTGGTAGAATATTCATTAGTTTTCTATCGATTAATGATAATAACTATAAATGTAGAATCTATGAGAATTCTCCTGGTATAAAATGATATCTCATACATAAAAAAGTTTGTTGCACAGATTTTTATTGGGTGATTGATTGAATGTGATGGGAGACAATTAATTTGAACATTACTTTGAAGGGTAAGACCCTCTTATTGATTTTCCATAAAGCTTCAACCAAAGCCAATTCTCGATTTTGAAAAAGGTAAGGAACAATCCTCCATAAAAAGCCTTTATGAAAATGAAAGTTGGATGCTTTTTTCTCGACCTAGTACATTCAAAATGTTGTTTCCGGACCAGGTACTTAAAGAAAATAAAGGTTGTTGCTTTTTAAATAATATCTGATAGAACCTGCATAATTAACACAAAATTATGGTTAAAGAATATGTAAATCAGGTTACCGCACAATTAAACCCCACACCATCCCCAAACCATTACTCTATATCAACAAATAACACCATACACTAACACACCCTCAATTTTTAGGAACTGACTTGATAAAATTCAAACAATAAAAAACATAATAGTCCATATTTATGTATTATGAATTGGAAATCGAGTTCCATACAAAAAATAAGAAGAAATTAGAACCCCTTCGTAGGGAAGATGCAAAGGTGAAGGAGAAAGAAAGACAAAATTGGTGCACACACACACACATAGAGAGGAGATGAGCAAAAGATACCACTATATTAAAATGATCATTCATCACATCTAAATTTCAATCACATAAAATTATGAACCAAAAAAGATATACCTCTGTGCAACCTGTGTGATGATAATCAACTCATAAGAAAGAATAACCCATCCACCTTTAGAGCCGAACAAGAATCAAGGAAAGTTATCCATCGACCTTAACAACATCAACAAATAATAGAAATAATTGAAGAAGAACACACCAACCTTGAAACAGAGATGAACACATCCGCCCGGATTGACGTCTAGGGTTTTCTAGATAAGAGAGACATATAATACCATGATTGTGTCTTTTTTCTATCAATGAAAGAAAGAAAGGAGAGTGAGAGAACTTGTTTCCGATTTGCGTAATTTATTTCTGATTCACCCAAATGCTTTCACCAACTCTAGATCGTCCTGCCATTATAAATGAAAGGAATAGATGAAAGAAAGTGAGTGACAAATGAAACTAAAAATCAAATATTATCTTACATGAAACCGACATCATAAGACAAGTAGGGAAGCGTCATCAGAGGTGTTGACACATTGGAACTGGTTGGTGGCTAAGGTACGATCAATGTTGATGAGTGGTGGTAAGGTTGGAGAGCAAGTTAGGGTAGAGAGTGAGAGTGAGAGAGAGTGTGTGAGAGACAGAGAGAGGGAGAAAGATGGGTCGTGGTGGGTTCTCATTGCCGGGAAATTGTTGTGAGAGCACACAGTAGGTGAAGACGGCAATTAGATATGGCGGGTGGTGCAAGGTTGAAGAGTGGGTGAAGGTTCACTGTCGATGGTGGTGAGAATGATGACTCAGGCGGATGAGGTGCGATGTTGGCTCTTCTAATTAGGGTTTTGTTGTTTGAGAAAAAAATGTTAGTTTAAAGGCACAAAGGAGAAAAATAAAAACAATTGTTTAATTTGTTTATTTTATTTTTGAAACATGTTTAATGTTTAATGTGATTTAATTTCTAAAACGGAAATATAATATGTGTATTGAATGATAAGCATAAGTTGATTCTACATGATGTAGTTGGTATGAAATCTCTTAAATTTCAAGAGTAAAATGTTATATATATATATATATATATATATATATATATATATATATATATATATATATATATATATATATATATATATATATATATATGTTCCAAATAAAAACAGTAAATAATGTGAAAACGTAAAAACACTATGTTTATGCTGTTATTCTGTAATAAATATTGTATATGTGTATTGTTGAAGTAATTTTAATATGAATATTAACGGTTGACTATTCATATATTCATTAGAATTTTAATGTTATTATTCTATTATAAATTTATGTATATGCATTTTTATAGTAAATTCTAATTTTAGTTTTAACCTGTGACTATTCATTTATTCATTGCTGAATAATGATATAAAGTCATGGATACAAAATTTATTACAGAATAATAATATAAAAATAGTGTTTTTACGTTCTCAAAGTATTTACTGTTTTTATTTGAATTATTTCCGTATAAAAGTAACCAATCTCTAATTTCCGGAGTGATAAAAAATATGGTTATAGTAACGGACCCACGGTGTTAATGTCGGCCCATATGTTGTTTATTTTTTTGGATTAATATATAATGAAATTAAAATCAAATCAAATAAAATCATCATTTTATTTTGCAAGAAAAAATATTTTATATAAAGGAAATTATTTTATATAAAAGAAATTGAAAATCCAATGGCTGGGTGGGTATCCGTATTCTCGTGTTAGGGTAAGGAAGAAGATGTTACCGGGTTTGGGCTAAAGTTACATGGGCTTAATTTGGCTAAAGAAATTGCTAGTTAGTGGCCCTCAACGCAAAGTTCTTAGGTTTCGAAGTGTAGAAGAAATGTCACATATTTATATGTTAATTTTAGGGAAATCTTCCCAAAAATATATTTAACCAGAAAAATTCTCAAATTAATATTTATTTATAAAAAAAATCTCAAACTAAATTTTGTTTATAAAAAACATGAATTGCCGTTAAAAATGACGATTTGACCCGTTATTCCTGGTGTATAGGTTTGTTACTTATCTGGTTCTATTAAATTTTTATTATTTTACCATAATTTACAAATAACTCATTAACTAAAACTAAGTGATGATTTGATTATTTCCTCATGTAACATACATATTACCGGTTTCATTACAGACTTGGACGTCTTTTCATTAAATGAACTGATGAGATGGATATGTTAAGTTATATATTGTTATGTTTATCATATAACTTGATATTATGATGTAGTGTATATTTTTTTGGAATATAAAATACATCAAACGAACACTCTAATAATTATGACGTGAATACATAATCATAAATGAGCCGATAAGATGGATATCAAATTTTACGGTAAACATAATATTATATAACCCATTATATACATCTTATTAGCTCATTTAATGATTAAACGTCCAGATCAGCAATAAAACCAACAAAATTATTATTTTAATCAATTAAAAACTATCAACCAAAGGGTCAATGGCTTAGCGGTATGGAGTGATAATCTCATATGAAAAGTCAGGTGTTCAAGTCTCTTTGGAGACATAGATGGTTATTTAGGAGTATATTAGTTAGTTTGCCGTTTCAAAAAAAAAAAAATTAAAAACTATCAATAATTAAATAATTACATTATATTTTGCTAAACCAAGACATTACTAATCGATGCACACAACCCCAAGAAATCCCCAACTTCACAAATTTCTTTGATTTAAACTACATCTTTAGATGTTTTAACATAGTTGTCAATTTGGTTATTCCTGTACAAGATTAAAGAGTGTCACGGGTACTTGACCATTCCAAAAATATAATCAGATCATCATCACATCATTATCATTTTCTGATCACAACCTTAAGATATCATCGTCACAACCTTAAGGAAATTGACACTACTCCATGTAGGCCAATATCATTTTGATTTCTCGTCTCTTTTAATATAATATTTAATAAAATAATATATTACTTTTACAATATAAAATTAATTAAAATTAAAAACTACATAATTAAAAACATAAAAATTACATAATTAAAAAAAATAAAAATTACATAATAAAATACAATATCAGTTTCTACTCATCATTCTCATCATCATCGTTGTCCTCATCATTGTCGTCTTCAACTCCTCATAATCGAAGTCCATATACTATTGTTTCTTTTCATATATATGCTCTATCAAATCATGACGAATTGTGTAGTTCGTTTCTGTATTTTGTATGACTAAACGTCAATCGAAGTATGGTAGGGGACCGAGTACTATTTTTGCAGGCAATTTAAGTTCGTCGTTCGGATTATACATAGCAATAGCCCGGACATTCTCTTCAATCGTCATATTATGTGAAATTAACACAACATACATTATCTTCCTTAGTTTCTCTAGATCTCATATGGTACGTGCAATTTATCCTTTATAACTCCAAAAGCCCATTCTATATCCTTCATTGCCGCTTCTTGTGCAATTTTAAACAATTTTCTTTTTTCATCTTGTGGATATGGATATGATTCGATAAATATAGCGTATTCTGAATATATCCCATCACCAAGATAATGATCATACTTGTAATCATTTCCATTCACAATAAAATGTAACTCAGGTGCTTTGTCCTGTAAAATGTAATTGAATATTATCGATATACCAAGAACATTCAAGTCGTTATTTGACTCGACATACCACAATATGCATGCCAAAACCATACATTTTGTGACACCACGTTTGCCAACATTACTGTCGAACATCCATGATTACCATGCATGTATTATGCATTCAGTCAGTTTTCCCATGCCCAATGCGTACAATCGTCGATTACAATCATTCATGGGAAACCATGTTTATTTCTATGTGCCACAAATAATTTCTCAATATCACTTTTCATCGGACGTTACAAATATATCTGACCATAAAGCTCTATCACGTATTCACAAAATAAATACGTATATTCTCATGCTGATCTCCTAGACATATTTACATATTTATCGACTATGTCCCACACCATATCGTATCCCAAATGTTGGAGTGTCGTGGTACACTTTGTACGGTAGTAAACTTTGTCTACCTCTATCATCCCATCTAAATTGAAAGCTCTCGTAATTATCATTCAAATCGTTAACTATACACATAAAATAAATTTGTACTCAAATAGTAACGACGTTTGAATGCATCTTCATCGTACAAACAATTATAAAAAAGTAGTTATGTACAAGACGTTTGTTTGCAGCTTCATCATCCTTATTTAGATATCTTCTACTTCTATGTGGGGCATTCGAACTTTCACCTAGTGTATCGAACATTGTGCTATTCACTCGAGGGGAAATGTTGAAAAAATCATTGTACCCATTCAAAGATGATTTAATTTAATTGTGCTCGTGTAAAATATTGAGTAAAAAGAGTGTGGATTTAGTGAAATTGGTATATGGTTTTTATAGTATATGTA
Organism: Lactuca sativa; assembly: GCF_002870075.4. Classification (NCBI taxonomy): domain Eukaryota; kingdom Viridiplantae; phylum Streptophyta; class Magnoliopsida; order Asterales; family Asteraceae; genus Lactuca; species Lactuca sativa. The sequence continues at coordinate 70,607,297 of NC_056625.2, read as the reverse complement.
ATATTTTCTTTTTTTAAAAAAACTTACATTTAACGGTCAGTTAACCGTTTGCATGACTATTTATAGACATTAACGCTTCATTTTCGTCTGAGCGTAACCAGAACTACCCCATTCAAAACGATGCACATGATGCCACCATGTAAATGATGTTCACGCCAATGACGCCACGACATGCCCTATCACGCCCCACACTCTGATACGCCTGATTTGGAAGATAATATGAACCCTAAACAATTTAGAAAATTAATTGGGTTGTAAGAGTTAATGTTTGAAGGAAGTGTTGTGAATTAATGGTAACAGTAACATAAGACATCTCTCTCTCTCTCTCTCTCTCTCTCTCCATATATATATATATATATATATATATATATATATATATATATATATATATATATATATATATAGGCTTAGGTTATTCTATTCAAACTAATTATTGTACATCTATCGTATGCTATGAGAATTACTAAGAGAATAAGTTGTTTAGCAATGCGAATACGTTCAACCTTACAAGAATATCGTCATTTTCATGCATTCTCGTTAATTATTTTTTTTTGTTCTCACACATTGTTTTTGACTCATTTTCGTTCTAACAGAATACGACCCAATAAAACATTCTGACAACATTCTGACAGAAATGAGAATAATAATAATAAGTGTATAATAACCTTATAGACGATTTAATTAGTGAGAATGTGTGTTAATGACAATAGTTATGTAAGATTGAACGTATTTATATTATCAAACAACATATTTTCTTTATTATCCTCATAGCATACGATAGATGTATAATAATTAGTTAGAATACTTGAACGTAGCTCTCTCTCTCTCTCTCTCTCTCTATATATATATATATATATATATATATATATATATATATATATATATATATATATATATATATATATATATATATATATATGGCTTCCTTTTTAAGAAGTTTAAGATGATGAATTTGTTGGGTATACTTTGTTAAATTTGGGGTATGAACCATAAATTAAGTATGCAATATGAAATTAAGTTTGGGGGTATTAGCCATAAAATGATGAATTCGTTGGGTAGACTTTATAAGTTTGAAAGTTGAATTCAATAATATGAGTTTGAAAAGTATGTTATCTATTTTCGGTACGTCAAACTTTGAGTTAGAAAAAATGTTACATATCTTATAGAACTGGATATATAAGTGAGACTACATTATTATCTAGCAAGTATTCATGAAATTTGTATGAATTGAAAAGATTTTATTTAAGTTGTTACAATTGAAAATTTCGGCAAAATTTGGATTATAGCATAATAGCAACATACTTTAAAAAGATAGATGTGGAATTGGTATGTAGTTGCCATATATGAGTTCTAAATTCTAATTTGGTTAAAGTTTTCAATAAAGAAGGAATTTATAACATTTGACAACTTTATGAAAAACATAAAAGTACATTGTCTAAATAGGTGGAAATGTTAATAATGTGGACAAGAAAGAAGTGTAAAGTTGATATGATATTGTTGGAAATAGTGCTCATAGTCAATAGTTGGTTATATTACTATAACGTAGTCTTTATGGGTTACACATAATGATAGATATAAGAAATATTTACTTGAGAAGAATTATAGAAATCCAGTTTGTTAATTAATTAAATGAAACTTGTAGTCTTAAATGGGTTTAAGTGTAAGATCTGAAAGTCAGATAAATATCAAACTTAAGGATAATTACTCAATGATTTTTTAATTATCCCTTAGGGTTTCAAAATAGATGGCCTCATAACCGGATTCAATAGCAGATCCCAAGTGGAAGAATCCTAATTCCTGATAATCCTCAATTACACATCACATCCATCTGCTACACGTGTTGCGTACTACGATCAGGAACTTTAATCGTTTTAGGGTTTCAGTTGACGACTGATCTAGACTTTTCAAGGTTGTTTGTTGTATTCCTTAGGTGAGACTACATCAGGTGGATTTTCTTTTGGATCTTAGAACATTTGATTACTTGACTAGACCAAAGAGATTAAAGGCTACAAATGTACATATGTATATCCCTTTAGTGCTGTTTATCTTTGTTGCTTTAGATTGGATAAACTTAGATCCGATTATTAGGTTCATGATCTGTTTTGTATGCTTCCGTTGTACACCTTTGTGGCCTTTTGTTTGATCATAACCCAACATACATGTCTTATGAAACATGCTTAAAACATGTAAATGAAAAGAAGATCAAGTATTACTAAAATATAACTTTTCATGTTCATGATTAAATGAAAGTAGATTGCCTAAACAAAAAAATAAAATGTGAAAATATGAGATTTTGAAAATTTTGATGGGTTATTAGGGTTACAAATACGATGCACTAAGCGAAAAACATTTAAACAATTCAAATGATTAGGGCACATGCAACATAATAGGATCTATGTCTTTCACATATATGCAACATATTATGAATCATCATCCTACAAAACTTTCCTATGAAAAAAACTAATTCATAAGAATAAGAAACTTACATTGAAGATTGTTATAGCAAAAAATCTTGTATTCCTCCTTGAAAGACTCTTAGAAGCAAACACCACAAGTGTCGTGCCTCTAATGGTTCACACCCAAACCCTAGCAACCAAGGAGCTTGAAGAGAGAGAGGGAGAGAGAGAGAGAGAGAGAGAGAGAGAGAGAGGACAGATGTGAAATTTTTTTTCCCTAAGCCTCTAATGGAATGTCATGGCCGAAATTCTAAGGCTAAGGGTCTTTATATAGCTGAGGTAGCTTGGTGCCAAAGCTAGGTTTTAAGGAGGAAACCCTAATCCGTTTGCTTGGTGACCAAGCAGCCCATTCCCCTCTTTCAAGGGGCTTGGACGAAATTCCCTGGGCTTGCCAAGATATTTTTTTCCACCTCATCCATTGAGGTCCATGGGTTCCTTTCCTCAACTTTCAATAAATAACCAAACATACCCTGCACTTTTAATTAATCCAGTTAATTCCAATTAATTTCTGATTAATTATTAATTAAATAATACTATTTCCATTTAATATATTATTCTTATAATATATTAAAAAACTATTTATTTTGATTTCTAATTAATTTATTAATCATATAATAAATTAATAAATCTGTCTCTCTTTCTAAAAGCTACCCTATTCAATTGCTAGGTTTGAGGGCAACCCAAACAGGTCATGCTACCATTGGTTCAAGAGTATACTAATTATAGTTATGAGCTTAGATACCTAATCCAAAAAGTCTCCCACTTGGATAAGTATAATAAATATAATTGCCAGTATAACTTCCAAACTGATCAACAAATTGTAGCTTCCAAAAGCCGTTGTCGAACTCTGACCAAGTCAGTTACGTGTCCTAAGATAAGTGATCAAATATTCATTCGTTCTACAAGATATCATATGGACATGAGACATGGATTTTAATCAATCTCATTGTCCAAGTTTTTGTGTCCTAATTTCTAATTTATGACGACTAAATTCAGATTGCTAATTGAACACATCAATTTAGTCAAGGCTAGGCCAAGCACTTCAGATGTCGACATCAAATCATCGAGGGACCTAAAGATATCGCTTTTTTCGTTAGGGAAAAAGGAACGAATAAACTTTGACTTATATGCTTGCACTATTTACTCATTAAATCATGCACAACAACACGTTTTACAACATCAAGTTACTGATGCGTTTACGTATTATTAATGCACATTTGACTTGTAAACAACAACTCATATATCTCTGTTTCAAGAATATAAGATATTATCATCTCAAAATTACTCGTGATAAAATCCATGAAGTAATTCTCTGAGCTTGGGTTTATCTAATACTCAAAATCCCCATTTTCTAAGTACTCATGAAAATTGTAGCAAAACTATTGCTATGTATAATCTCCAAAGACAATCTACAATTCAATTCATGACAGTCTTAATTCGCTACTTATTTTCAAAAGTACGGTCGGCTGTGGAATTTCGAATGATCAAATTATTCAGGAAGTAAAACATGCAAAGTGAAATACAATAATAACTTAATTAACTATGGTCTCAAAACTATTGAATATAAATAAAACTCTTATTATTTAATCACAATATTAATTAAGACTTTATTCAGTGTATAATGTTTCGAGTAATCAACTAACCACTTGAATTAAACATCAGTCATGCCATTTTATAAACATGCATACTATGTCTCTCTATGCTCCTACCTTTGTGAACAGATCGATTGGAGACTATTCCAATGATGCTCATTTCACTATTCCAAATTCTTGTTACTACAAAAATGTGCTAGAATTCCAACTTTACATGCATTGTCCTTCTGTGATGTCGATGCTTCAATGTCACATAGACTTAGCCAATGATATTACAAAATGTTCCATTGAAACTTCGTTACTAAAAACAATTCCATGGAAATCAAGTCTCAAATTCAAGGTACACTCCTTGAACACCTTTCTTGCATTAAAGTTTCCAACTCACATGTAGATTTTAATAATCAACTCTCACTATTGGAACATTTCCAGATTCCCATATGACCATCAACTCTGATTAAGAATCATCTTAACCCAAAATCATGTTAATAAAGTCCTTCCATTACAATACCATACTTCCAACTGTCTACAAGCAACCAATCCTTTGGTATAACCTCAGAATGTTCCTACCAGTTTTTTAACAACTTTAGTCACACAAATTTCTAGTCCCTTTTCCCTCTCAATGCCCAAGGCATTTGGAAAAAATCAGAACAAGTGAATATTATAGCATATGTAATCGGTCCTATATCTGAAGCATATGTGACTCGATTCATAATGTCTTACATAAAGACCTAATATCTATTCAGTCTCTTGCTATAATATTTCCATACATCTAATTTCCTATGTTGAATCATTTCAACATGATATTCATATATGTTTAAGACTAAGTTCCATCAAAACCCTTTAATCTAAACTTTTAGATTTGAAATGAAGAATGAGTGCCCTCTTCGTTAAGCCTTTACTATAACAAAACAATTTCCAAACTTTGCAACTTGCAAATTGCAAATTTATAAACATTGTTTCCTACAAATAGTATTGACAACTTTCAACACTTAGCATAACAATTATGCTCCCATTAGCTTTGACATGTACCCAGAAATCAACTAGACTTCTAGAAATCAATACTATTGACTTTCTTACTAAAGTGCAAATTTCTGATACGTGATGCTTCAACAAGTCTTCAACTAGACTACTCAAGCTTATACACCTTCATTAGATAGCACATGTGTGTGTTTTCAAACCCTTTCAGAACTTATAACCAAATTTACTGAAAGTTTAAACAATTCCTTTCCATCTCTCACAATTTGAACTATGAAAAAGGATGTTGTAATCATATTGCGAATTTGAGAATGCAATTAACACAACTACTAACCATAATGATATCTATTAGGTCTTTAAAATTTATTAGCGAAAGTGTTTCCTCATAATCATTCTCTTGAATTAAAGCGAAACCTTTTGCCACCTAGATTTTATGGTGTACATGTTCCCATCCATGTGAATCTATCATTTCCATCCTACAATCATACGACAAGGTTTAGGGCAAAGAAAAACTCAAATTTAGTTTTCCTTTCATGGACTGAACTTTGCTTATTCTTAATTTCTTGCTATCTGGTAGCACAAGGGCCTACGCGTGCTTCCACGTTATTAAGCAGTTCACCTATATTGATCAATGTACTTTCACTGACCAATGTGGTCTGCCTTATTCAGTCAAATGAGAACCATAGAACTCATAAGCATTGCCAACCCAACTGGAAGGTGCACAGAAACAAGAATGTGTCAAGTTAACACGATAGGTTATCAACCTCAGGTCATATGCTAGCAATAACTAAAAGGTTTATTCTTGATTGACTCCTGAAAGTCTTCAAAATCATTAAGACTCCCACTGACTTCTCAACATATAAGTTTCTATCTCAAGGAACATTCCTTGACGAGCAAAAACAAATATTCAAAAGTCAGTGTGGATTCTCGAAAAGAAACACTTCATGGAATTGGTCTAAGTTTATCCTTTGTTTATAACCAAAACATCACAACTTCCAATTCCAAAATGTGCTAGAGTAAGAAAACATTATTACTCCACATTTCATGAGGTGTTATAAACCTACTTATTATGAAATAAGTTTCAAGATACAACTCGAAGTAACCAGAGCATGGCTCTAAAACTTGATTAGAAGCGAAGTATGACATAACTCTCGATTGAACCATTTCAACAATATCTAATTCCTCTTCTTAGTCAAACAATTGCACTAAGATGTTATTTGAGGATCAATTGAGACATAGTTCCACAATCATTAAGATGATCACAAAATACGATACTAAAGTAGTCTCCTTTCCTTTCAGATTGGAGAAACCTTTATCTTTTTGCCTAATAGATTCTTTTTATTCGTTCTACTACTCTTTGGAAACCCTTTTAAAAATGTTAGAATTATGCTCAATCTTATAAACACAACCACATTTACTGAATCATTAGTAAATCATGATGAATAGAATTTTCATCTTTGGGGCAAATTTAAATTGTCCATATCAATGGACTAGATTTATTAGTCCTTCAGTTTGACTCGCATAAAACATGTGATCAATGAATTAGTCATAATCTTCCAAAGATCAAGATTCTAATGCATCACACAATTCGAATTGTATGACTCTAGGTTTCTATCTAATTGAAACTTAAGTGATGAGAATTCTTTATCACTTAATCAATTATTACATTACCACAAGCGATATAACAAGAATCAAATCCACATTTAATATTGCTAATAACAGAAATGTAATCAACACTTTCATGAATGCCATTGTAAGGAAATATATAGTAAACCACAATTTCACTTTTATTGATAATAAACGTGAACGACCCAAAGATCAAACAATGACAGAAAATAAGAACAATAAAGATTCACAAAGAAAAACTTTTCACTAAGAATGATAATCTCACAAAGAGATTATCGTATGCACAAAGCGGCTATTAGGGTTTATGAAAACGTGTTGCATATTACAAACTGATACAAAAGATTATATACTACTATTCTAGACAATCCCTATAAATCAGGGATATGCCAGCTAACTAATTTATGCTAACTATGGAAACAAGATAAATACAAAAACTGTTACAACGTGCTGAATAAAGATATATACTGATCAACTGAGATGCTGATGTTGATGCTAACGCTGAGTCATGCGCTAACGCTGATAGACTAATTTCAAACATCATCATATTTCAAGGTTTGACCTTACAATCTCCTCCAATATGATGATGTTCAAAACCAACTAGATTAGAACACCTCTGGACAAGAATTCTTCATACTCAGCTTCAGCTTCTACTTTTACTGGCCAGTAGGGACTAGGGATGAAAGTGGGTCCAAACCCGGACCGGATGGACCTGGACCCGGAAAACCCAGAACCGGTTAACGGGATTTTATAGAACCGGAAACCGGACCGGTATATAGGAACCGATTCCGGTTCGGTTCCGAGTATGGTTCCGGGTAAAGTGGGTCTAGAACCGGAAAACCCGAAAACATCAAAGTGGGTAGGTTGGAACCGGATAAAGTGGGTTTAGAACCGGAAAACCCGAAAAAAAAAACGGAATTTTTTGGTAATTACTTACTACTTAGTGGGTTGAACTTTGAAAATTTTCATATTGATATTCCGACTTTGGGGGACTGTAACTCATTGAATACGAAACCAAAATTAACAAAATTATAGTCTAAAATCATGTCCAAACTCTAAAGTACACTCTGGAAAAACCCGCATGTCAATCCGACTTTAAACGAATGAGATATGCTTGTGTTAATATTTTCACATAATACAAAGTACAAAAACAAATAGTTGAAAAGTTGAAAATTTTCAGTTTTGATATCCCGACTTCGGAGGACTGTAAATCATTGAATGTTAAACCAAAAATGACAAAATTATAGTCTAAACTAATGTAAAAACTGTAAATTAGAAGTTGGAAAAAACCACATGTCAATTCGATTTCAAACGAATTAGATATGCATGTTTTGAAACTTTCACCGAATACAAAAAAACTGAAAAACTAAAAACTTCCAGCTTTGATATCTCGACTTTGGAGGACTGTAAGTCAATGAATATAAAACTAAAAATGACAAATTTATAGTCTAAAATCATGTACAAACTCTAAACTACATGTTGGAAAAACTCGTATGTCAATTAGAGTTGAAACGAATAAGATATGCATCTTTTAAACATTTCACAAAAACCGGTTCCGGCCCTAAAGGTGGTTCCGGTTCCAAAAACCGGTTCCGGTTTTTAGACCCGGTTTACCCGGACCCGATGGATCCAAACCCGGATTACCCGGAACCCGGATAAAGCCAATTTTTAAACCCGGAACCGGACCCGGTTCTACATATTCCGGTTTTAACGGTTCCGGTTCCGGTCCGATTCCGGTTCCGGTCCGGTTTTCCGGTTCTAAATCTCATCCCTAGTAGGGACTGTCCAACAGCTCCTGTCTTCTATTCAGCAATTCCATAGCAATTAGAATATGAAATTCTCCAGAAAGATCTTGATGGCTCATGCACATTTGTCTTAAGCCAACGAGATGAGTTGTTGGAGCCTTTGGAATCTCAGCAGTTCGCTGAAAACACATTTTTCTGTTTTTGTCGAGATAGAACATTCCGTGTTCAGGAACAGAGATAAACTGATGTTGAACAGGCTCAACACCAATGGGAAGAGAGTTGTTTAATTCAGTAGCACCAAAATTCAGAACCAACACATCTTCACCATCAACCTGAAACCTGGTTCTCCTGTTTCTTGGAATTGAAGAGCTTGAGCCTTGCTGCTGAGGACGTTCTTGGGGAACTAGGTCTAAACGCTGAACTTTCTTAATCAGCAAGTGGAGAGCACAAGTCAATTCTGATGAAAGAGCTGAAGTTTGCTTGGATGCCAGCTCGAGCAATTCCATCCACTCAGAGAGACCATATTTAATCAGCTCGTCCCTCTTGACAACTTCAGTGTGTGGGTGTTGAGGACCTTGACAAGTGATCAGTAAAGTGAGAACTTTCTCGTTACGAGGCTTTGATGCTTTGAATTTAATGATCTTATCACTGCTCACTCTTCATTTATGAACATCTTGAAATCTCTTTCGATCAATCCTGTCGAGAACACTATCGGTCTTAGACTTACTGCTGCTAGGAGGAGGCTGAGAAGATTTAGATTTGGACTGATATTCTAAGAATTTATGCATTTGAGCTTCAAAGGATCCTTTGGCCTGAAGTTTATGCTGAATGAGAGATTCATCAGCTTGAGCAATATTCTTCAGAAGCTGAGCTTTATTGGCTTCATCAAGAATTTGCTTAACTTGATCAGGAGACATGTTCCATTCAGCTGCCAAATTGGATATGTTGACAATAGACTTAGGTTTCTTGCTGGGATTGTCAACGTGTGAATCGGAACATACAGTATCAGCTGCTTTACGCTTTCGAGACAGAGGAAGAAGATCCTCACTAACAACATCGGAGTCTTCACCTTGAACTGGTACTATGGGATCAATGAAATTCATGTCCAACATCTGACACTCATCATCCTGTTCTTCTTCATCATTAGGCTCACTATTTTCAGTAGATTTTTCAGTTTCAGCTTCTATTTGTTTCTTAGACAAGTGCACAGGCTGTGGTGGCTCGGTCTGTTTCAGCACGTTCCCCTTAGATACATTCTTAACAGAATCAGTTTCTCCCCCTTTTTGAGCATCATCATCATTTGGGCCAGGGGTAGGAGTTGACAGAATAACTCCTTTCAGTTGTTGAACATCAGCTTCAATACGAAGGAGACGCTGACTTATGTCTCGAGTCAGTGTAAGAAGCGCATTAAAGGCTGAGGATGGGATTTGGATGAACTGAGTACCTGGAAGCTTTTGTGATTGATGCTGCTCCCCCTGAGAAGGGTGCTCCCCCTGAGATGGTTGCTCCCCCTGAGCAGATGGCTCCCCATGAGCAGATGGTTCCCCATGAACCGAGTGAATTTTTTCAGTGACAGAGATGGTATGGTGAGAAAGCTAAGGAGAGATTTGACCATCTCTTGGACTAGGATCATCTGGAATGTATGCATTAGTGTCGTTTATATCATCAGCTCCTTCGTCAGTGTCAGCGTTCAATGATGGAACTGTATAAGGATGTGCGATCCACTCTCGCATCCGATCAGAAATGCTGATGTCATTGGCTAGAGGATCATCTTGGTACATTCGAACTGACATTCGTGGACATGGGATGGGGTTTCTAGAGTGTGAGTAATAGGCCTCAGCGAAAAATTTGTCCAGAACAAGAGCAATCCAACGAGGAAATGGAACATGATCAGCTCTTACATTGGCACGAAGAAGTTGAACAAGCTGATCAAAGAAGAAGGCCCCATAATCACGACGTTTGTTGAGAAGAAGAGAACATACCACTTGTTGCTCAAAAGCACTCAGTTGATCACCACTACGAGATTTGTGGCCCACGCACTTGCAAAGTGCTCCGGTGAAGAACTTCCATCCCGGAGTCATACACTGACGCAGAATGAGATTTGATCGAGTACCAGCTTTGGAGTGATCGTATCCCAATTGATCGAAAAGGCGTCGATAGCGTTCAATGGACAGGAGCTCAGAGAAAGGTTCAAAGATTGGCAACCTGAGAGCAGCACTGAGAAGATCAGCAGTGATGAATACTGAGTGACGGCCACGCCCAACGGTGCCGAAGATAGCATTGTTGTCGTTATTGACTGATGTAGAGTAGTAGAACTCGCATATTTGTTCTGGAAAGAACTCTGATGGAACCTCACTGATAGCATATCGAAGTCTGCAAGAAACTAGAAAGTTAACAAAATCTTCGAGTCCAAGACCTCGATGAACATCTGGTATATCAGGGTTGAAAACGACATTAGTGACTTTGATGTATATGGGAAGAGGAGGAGAGTTTGGAGCAGGGATTACTCTTCGTGAAGTGGATGAGAAGGTAAATAGGGTTGCCGCCATTAAAGAAGGTTTGGATTCTAGGGTTTTGAAAAGAAACGAAGGAAATTTGGATAATGGAAGGAAGGTTTGAAAGAGAAGGGAAAGAGGTTTAAATATGGGACAAAACGGGTTTTAAAACGTAATGATTATCTTCTTTAAAAATAACTACGTATCGTAACAAACTGTCAAATCAGAAAAATAGCCGTTGGGTAAAAAGAGCCGTTAAACTGAAGATGAAACGACAATCAGTGTCTGCGGAAGCGCTGAGATCAGTGTTACGAAAGTTTCATGCTGAAAGATGGTTTACCGTCAATTCAAGGTACAACTTGCTTGTTTAAGGTTAGCAAGGTGGTTGGTGCGTGTGATAGATACTAGTTTGATTATCTAACCATCGGCACAAAGTGTTGTGTCTTTATCAGTGAGTGGTTCGTCTTATTGAATCATTAGACACTGAGTGAGAAGAAGGTGAAGAGAGGATTGTTGCGTGTGATAGACCTTGGTGTTTTGGTCTAACCATCGGCAAAGACTGTTAGACTCTCATCAGTGTGTGTTTTGTCACACTGAATCACAGAATCAGTGTAAGATTGGTAGGAAAGGATAGTTGCGTGTGATAGACCTTGGTGCTTTAGTCTAACCATCGGCAAAGAGTTTCAAGTTGTTATCAGTGTATGGTTTAATACAATGAATCATTCAACTTTAGTTTAGAAGATTTGTAGAAGAGATAGAGATAAGAGATCAAACCAAGTACTCAGCATGAGAATATCATCAGTATATCATCATCAGCAAAATATACATCAGCTTATAAGACAATAGCAAACATTAGAAAAATTAATTACAAAGTAATCATTCCAAGTTCTCCAATAATGTGAGTAGTTGTTTGAGTGTCCAGGGCCTTGGTGAAAATATCAGCTAGTTGATCTGAAGTCTTGACATGTCCAAGAACAACCTTGGCCTTCTCAACATTATCCCTGATGAAGTGATGTCTGATCTCGATATGATTTGTCTTTGAGTGCTGAACAGGGTTCTGTGTGATTTGAATGGCACTGGTGTTATCACAGTATATGGGAGTCTTAGTGAATTTGAGCCCATAGTCTAGAAGCTGATTCTGAATCCATAAGAGTTGAGCACAACATCTTGCAGATGCAACATACTCAGCTTCTACAGTCGAAATAGCTACTGATGTTTGCTTCTTGCTAGACCAGCTGATAAGACGATTTCCAAGGAAATGACATCCACCTGATGTACTCTTCTTGTCTAAGTTGCATCCTGCATAGTCTGAATCAGTGTATCCAAAAAGTTCAAATGCTGAGCCACGAGGATACCATAGTGCCAAGTTCTGAGTGCCCTTCAAGTATCGAAAAATGCAATTGACTGCCATGAGATGAGACTCCTTGGGATTAGCTTGCAATCGAGCACAGAGAATAGTTCCAAACATGATATCAGGATGAATTGTAGTGAGATACAGAAGAGATCCAATCATTCCTCGATAAAGAGAGTGATTGACATCAGCGCCAGTGGGGTCAGCGTGTAGCTTATCAGTCTTGGACACCGGAGTGGAGGCCGGTTTGCAGTCACTGAGAGAGTACTTAGCAAGCAGGTCAGTAATATATTTACTTTGACAAATTGAAATACCTGCTTTTTGTTGCTGAACTTCAAGACCTAAGAAAAAGGTCATCTTCCCCATCATGCTCATTTCAAACCTTTGAGACATGATCTCAGCGAATTCCTTGCTCAGTTTCTCACTTGGAGAGCCAAAGATGATGTCATCGACATAGATTTGAACAAGTATCATGTTTGAGCCTTTGTTTTTGATGAAAAGAGTGTTATCGATTGCTCCTCGTCTGTATCCAATTTCAAGAAGATACGAAGTCAGCGTCTCATACCAAGCCCTGGGAGCTTGCTTCAGTCCATAAACAGCTTTGTCTAGTCGGTACACATAATCCGGATGATCTTTGTCTACAAATCCTGGTGGCTGACTGAGAAATACTTCTTCTTCTAACACACCATGAAGAAACGCTGTTTTGACATCCATCTGATAGACAATGAAATTCATGTAGGATGCATATGCGAGAAACAGTCTGATTGCTTCAATACAGGCAACTGGAGCAAAAGTTTCCCCGTAGTCAATAGATTCAATTTGAGTGAACCCCAGAGCAACAAGTCTTGCTTTGTTGCGAGTAATAATACCATTGTTATCAACCTTGTTGCGATAGACCCAGCGTGTTCCAGTGATGGTCTTTCCTGATGGTCTGGGAACAAGAGTCCAAACCTTGTGCCTTTCGAACTCATTCAGCTCGTCTTGCATGGCTTTAATCCAGTCAGCGTCTTGAAGAGCTGAGTGTATCTTGTCAGGTAAGATCATTGAAAAAAAATTAACATACATGCAAAAATTATTAGATACACGAGATCTGGTTCGGACACCATCATGAAGATTCCAAATAATTTGATCAACAGGGTGATCTCGATGTTCAGGAGCTGATACTGATTCCAATGGATTTGACGTTGAAGTGTTGTTATTGAGAGGGTCATCAGTTGCAGTAGACCCTTCAACTTCAAGGGTTTCATCAACATCAGACAAATGAGTTGTTGAGCTGACCATAGTACCTTGATTTACAGAACTTTGGACTGGAACAATGGGATCATGAATAATAGCTTCTTCTTCAGGGTGAGAAACTTCATCATATGGGCAAGAGAACAGCTCATGAAAGATAGAAGAGGAATAAGCTACCTTTTCATTAGTGAATGATTCTTCATCAAACTTTACATGAATGGATTCCTCAATGCACTGTCTGTTCACATGAAAAACACGAAAAGCCTTTGAAATAGATGAGTATCCAACAAAAATACCTTTGTCAGCCTTAGGCTCAAATTTAGATCTAGAATCGCGCTGATTGAGAATATAGCAAACACATCCAAACACGTGAAAGAAGGATACGTCTGGCATTCGACCTTTCAGCATCTCATATGGTGTCTTCTTGTGAACTCTATGAATTAGAGAGCGATTCTGAGTATAACATGCTGTATTAACAGCTTCAGCCCAAAAAGACATAGGAAGACCAGCATGTATCATCAAGGTTCTTCCTGCTTCAATCAGAGTTCGATTTCTTCGTTCAGCAACTCCGTTTATTGAGGAGTGCGAGGAGCTGAGAAGTTCTGCCCAATGCCTTTAAAATCATAAAAGTCTTCAAGAATTGAATTTCGGAACTCGGTACCATGATCACTCCTTAGCTGCTTAACTTTGAGACCAGTCAGTGTCTCATTTTGACGAATCAGTGAGATAATTTCCTGTGCAGCATGACCTTTCTTTTTCAAGAAAACCACCCATGTAAATCGAGTAAACTCATCTACAACCACTAGAGTATACTTATTTCCTCCTAGGGAACGAACAGGAATAAGACCAAACAAGTCCATGTGAAGTAAATGAAGATGAACGGATATGCTCGAACATGACTTGGGTTTGAACAAAGACTTTGTTTGCTTTCCTTGTTCACACGGTGAACAGACTTTATCTTTGACAAAACTGAATTTTGGAAGACCTCTGACCATATCTTGATTGGATATCTTAGACAGATTTTTAAAATTCAAATATGAGAACCTTTTGTGCCAAATCCAGCTGAGATTGGTTTGAGATTTGTTAAAGAAGCATTGCATCAGTGCCTTGTCACTTGAGAACATGTCGAGAACATATATATCATCCTTTCTGTTTGCTGAGAGTACGATGTTCTTGTCAGTGTTGATGACTCTACCTTCCTTCTTTGTAAAATGAACTTCATAATCAGCATAACACAATTGACTGATTGAGATAAGGTTATGTTTGAGCCCCTTTACATATGAAACATTCTGAAACACCACATTGTTGCATTTGATGTGCCCATATCCTTTAGTGAACCCCCTTCCATTATCTCCGTATGTAACTGCAGGACCACTTTTCTTGACATAGTCTTCCAGGAGAGACTTGGATCCTGTCATATGTCTTGAGCAACCACTGTCTAAGTACCAAAGATGTTCTTGACCCTGCAGTGCTGAGAAACTAGTTAGAACACACTGACCCATTGTAAAATGGGTCATTCACAAAGTTATTCGATAATAAATTATAACACTCTTTAGGAAGACAGTTTAAAGAATTTGACTTAAGCGTCCATTTTTCATTTCTAACTTTGATGTTATCAGCTCTTAAAGATGTTTTATCAAATGAGCATTCACTGATCTTATGAGAGGTATCACCACATCTGTAACAAACTCTAGTACCAAAGTTCTTCTTGGTGAGCATATTTCTAGAGTTAACACATTTAGATTTGTAAGATCCACCAAGTGAACTTTGAGTCCTTTTGTTTGTCATTGAATTATGACTGAATTCAGTGTCAGATAAATTATGATCAGTGATAGATGAGGAGCTGACATCAGTATCTGATTTGGACTTATTCACAGAAGCATTACAATCAGGAAAATGCTTAAGTTGTTCATGAACAACGTGAAACACTCCATTTGAGATAGGGAAGGCAATAATATTCTCAATGAGAGGAGTTGGTCTCACAAGATGTGCATGGTAAGAAGTAGGATCAATTCTAGTAATTTCAATATCACACTTAGTGACACCATTAGAATCAGTAACACAGTATTCATCAATTAGACTCTGATTAATAAAAGTGTTACTGATAAACTTGTTTTTGAAATTATTTTTCAACTCATTCATGGAATAAAATTCAGATTCTTTTTCTTGAGATTTAAAAACCTTTTCAGCTTCTGCAAAATTACTCCCAAGAATTTTCTCACAAGAGTGTGGTATTTGAGCAGAAATAATATAATTAGCATTTTTGTGAGATTTAGCCCAAATTTGTAGCACAGTTTGTTCTTTGTTCAAGAGATCTTTAACATTATCAATTTCAGCAGACAAAGATGAGTTTGATAAACTAGTGATTCTAAGATTTTCCTGAGTAGAATCAATAATGTTATTTTTCATGGATAATTCAGTTTTAAGAAGATCAATTTGATTTTGCAAATCCCTTATTGTTTGATTCTTCTTAGAATTAAGAACACCCAAATACTCAAACATTTTGATTTTTTCATTCATTGAATAGGAAACAAAGTTTTTAACCTGATACATTGAAGGAGAACTAGTGTTGTGCTTCCTGGAATTTTCAACCGCATCAGACATATCAACATCAAATGAACTTGTGCTGTCTTCACATTCATCAGCATCTTCTGTTTTAGGCATCAGACATTTAATTTCATCATCTGATGACTCCTCATCAGTCCTCCATTTTTCTTCTTCAGCAACAAGAACTTTATGTTCCAAGTTCTCTGGTTTCAGCTTTTCAACCAATTTGTTGTACTTCTGCTTCCAGTATTCGTCCGAGCTTTGAGTTCTTTGCTTGCATTCTTTTGCAAAATGGTCAGTGCTACCACAGTTAAAGCACTGAGCTTTCCCTTTCTTTTCAGTAGCAGATTTCTTGTCAGCATCAGACCTTTTGAAGGATTTCCCTTTCATCTTCTTCTAAAACTTTGAGAAATTACGGCTTGATTTCTCAAAAGTCTTCACAATGAACGCCGCACTAGCAACAACCTTTTCCAGACTATCAGTATCACTTTTAGTAGAATCAGTGTCTGAAAAGGATTCAGTGTCTGACTTGGATTCTTGCCTTTTGGTTGAAAACAGTGCCACTGATGACTCACACTGAGCATCTTTCATCAGCTCCTTTCTTTGGAGCTTTGATTCCTCATAGTATCGAAGATTTCCATAAAGACTTTGTAAATCCATTGTGCTGATTTTCTCACTATTTTTCAGCACATCAACATGATTTTCCCAACCTGCACCCAAAGAATCCAAAAACTTCTGCACTAGAACAGTTCGATGCTTTAACTGATCTAGTCTTCGCAAATCATTAACAAGAGTATTAAATCTGTTAAAGGTTTGAGTCAGGGTTTCACCTTTCTTAGCAAAAAAATGTTCATACCTTCTGTTTAGATCATTTATCTGGGTAGCCTTGACTTCCTCAGTACCTTCAAAAGACACAGTCAGTGTGTCCATCATTTCTTTTGCTGATATGCAGTTTTGAACCAGCCCAAAGATATTGTATGGCAAAGCATAGCTGATTGCTGCCCGAGCACGAACATCAAGCCCATTCTTTCTTTTGTCATCAGATGTCCAGTTTTCTTTAGGTGTTTTCTTCATGACACCATTAGGAGCATTGTTTTTCAGAGGTTGATACATCGGAACATATGGACCATTATTGACAATGTCCAACATGTCTTCATCTACAGATTCTAAAGCATACAAAGCTTTGATTTTCCACATAGCAAAATTGTTTTCATCAAATGGAGGAATTTTAGTAGAAGAATGATTTGAAGAGTTTATAGAAGATGATGATGAAGCCATTTGTTTGATAAGAGAACACTGCTCTGATACCAATTGAACGAACCAAAGATCAAACAACTTATCAAACAATGACAGAAAATAAGAACAATAAAGATTCACAAAGAAAAACTTTTCACTAAGAATAATAATCTCACAAAGAGATTATCGTATGCACAAAGCGGCTATTAGGGTTTATGAAAACGCGTTGCATATTACAAACTGATACAAAAGATTATATACTACTATTCTAGACAATCCCTATAAATCAGGGATATGCCAGCTAACTAATTTATGCTAACTATGGAAACAAGATAAATACAAAAACTGTTACAACGTGCTGAATAAAGATATATACTGATGAACTGAGATGCTGATGTTGATGCTGATGCTGAGTCATGCGCTGACGCTGATAGACTAATTTCAAACATCATCATATTTCAAGGTTTGACCTTACAATAACGAAAAATTTGGAACTTGTCCTTACAATGCCTAATATGAAAACTATGTTTCTAGATATTTCCTAACCAATCTATTAAACTATCATAACACATAAGTAGTAGCTTCTAAATTCTAATCATCAAACCATGTGACCGAAATCCATCTTTCACGATGATAATTAGCTCACTTTTCTTAAGCTTCCTTCTTCCTCTTAGATCCCACAATACCATCAAAATGTGATCATCACATCATGTATTAAGAGTCTATAAATAGGAACTTGTTAAGATAATGGAGTTAGATAATGGATGTACCCGAAGTAGAGTCACACAACATGATTTTACCATCTCTAAGATTTTTTAGGTAGTCATGGCAGTTTCGCAACCAGTGTCCCTTCAATTAGCACTAGAAACATATGGAATTTTTAGGGTTAGCGCATAGAAATATCTCAAAACTAGCCTTTCTCTTAACCATACGATCAAACAGTTTGACCATGGCCGATCCCTTTCCGTCCAGAAGAGAAATTTTTTATGGACCACCATTGTCCATATTCATGGAAACTTTAGAATTAGATCCTTCAAACACTTTTGCTTCACTTATGCTCTTAAGCATTTCTACTTCAGCGACAATCTACATATCTGTCAGATCCATTAGGGTCACGTTGAGGTTCCGCATATAAAACTTCTCAATGAACTGACTATATGAATTAGGAAGCAAAAGTAGAACCAAATCAATGTCTTTCTCCCTTGGGAAAACGACACCCAATCTATCCAATTTTTCAATGAACGATTTCATTTTCAAAACATGCGCACATGTAACGCCCGTAGATCTGGGCTAGTCAATTTAGATATAATAGGGGTCGAAAATGAATTTTTGACAAAAGATTATTTAGAATAAATAATCTTAACCAAGTTGTATAATACGTCTCAAGGGTTCCGTACATATAAAGAACGTTGAAATCTGAGTTATAATGAAGAAGTTATGGTCCGTCGAAGTTTTACGGCAAAACCGACATGACACCGGGAGACGTAAATAGTGTATTTACGATGAAGGACTTTTTAGACTTAGAAATCTAAACAAAATTTGTAGCATATGTTAAATTGAGAACATAAAAAAAAAGAATGTCCAAATCTGACTTCGTATGAGGAAGTTATGAATTTTCTAAGATTTAGCTTAGCAGTGCACAACCCAAAACTCGAATTTTAGATCGAGCGGTTTTTGGCCTACGCGACCTAAATAAGAATTGAAGATCTCATTAATAGGAACTGAACGGTAAAAAGACAGATGAAAACAGAGTCCGTATGTAGAAGTTATGAATTTTACGCGGACATTTAACATTATAATCTCCTCGTACTGTTAAATTTAAGATCGGTCGAGAATTAGCCGACAGAGTCAAAATGAAAGTTGTATATCTTATTTTTACCTACGCGTGGATATAAATAACGTCAAAAACGGAGGTTGTATGTGAAAGTTACGGATTTTAGAAGTCGGAAGTGTGTTGTGCGAAAATGGGTGATGTGACACAATCTTGACCATTGCTTTCTCCCCAAGTCTTGCCACTAGATGGTGATATGTGGCACCGAGTTCAGCCATTTTCACCCTATAAATAGAACCTCTCCTACCCTCATTTTCTTCACACATTTCCCATTTTTTCTTACTGTCTCTCTCTAGAACCTCTCTCTAGCCCCGAAACCCACCGAAAAGCCTAGGGAACCTCCCTAGCACGAGGTGGAAGCCTCGGAGTGCTCGACGGCTCCGAGAAGAAGAAATTTTTGGCTCAGGAACGCTGCTCCAAGCAAAGCCCGGTTTTCTATAAAACCCGTTGTAAGTGAGCTACGCGTACACTATTTTTAATATATCTTTTATTTAATTATAGTAACGTTATTAGGAACTTATAATAAGTACTTGGGCTATTATTATGTGTTATATAAGTATTGTTTAGCGCTTATATAATAGTAATAATAGCTAGACTATTAATTAGTCTCGACGAATAATAGACTAAACTCTAGTGGTAATAATACTAGGTTTAGTCGAAGGAAATTATTTTTAAGAAACGAAGCGTTGTTTGAGTTCGGAATCACCACCTTTTCAAGTGAGTGCATGGTCCCTTTCATCTTACACATAGATATGGAATATTTAATATAAATTACGTGCTATGTGTGCATATTGTCTGAATACTTGTTGTCTATGTTGGGTGAAATATTTTTATACACGTTTTAAATGATTTAAACTGTATACGTATTTTATATCTACAAAATTTGTTGGGTAAAACATGGGTAGATGTAATAGTCGCTGTGTGAAAAAATAAAATAATGAGAGGCCTCGATATAGATGTTATTGATGATCCAGTCATCTAACGGAGTATAGATGACGACCACAGACTATTCTAGACAGTCCAGTGGAATGCTAGCAGGCTCGTAACCTGTAGGTGTTTATTTGAACTGTGTGCTCATCAGCAGTACTCCATCCCCCACATGGTTGCCTTATTGGACATGAATTGCTGAGGAACCCCCGAAGCATGTGTTGTCACCCTGATGGAAGTCCTTAGACTAGGTCCCTTGTGTTAGATGTTTTAGAGACATAAAGTGAGGATAACGGGAACGGGTAATCGGGTTTGTTTAGTTTCATAAAGTTAATAAACTTATTTATTGTGGGTTGAAAACCATATGTACTCACCAGGTTTCCCAGCCTGACCCACTCAGTTTATTTATATCACAAGTATTGATATGAAGTCACATTACACTGAGACATTAAGGAGATATAAATCACTAGTGATAATGAATGTAAGTTCTATTTATGCTTATGTTTCTGTATTGACGATGACATCCCGAATTTTTTTAAAATGAATAAAAATATTTTTCTTCGGGAATGCTTTGATAACGTATTTATCATGTTTTACTGGGAACAAATTCTGCAACATTTTTATTAAAAGAGGTACTCTGATTTTTATTAAGCATAAACAAAATCGGTCTTTTTCTGGCCGTGAAAATGGGGATGTCATAGTTGGTATCAGAGCATTAGTTTCAGCGAACTAGGAATAAGGATTTATTTCTAGACTTAAACTTAGAATGCTAAGCGATGACTGTGAGAAGTGCACCTAATATATTTTTTGTAGTACACCTAAATAGACATAAGCACTAGCTTATTTAGGAAAATGCCTAACATGCTTTTATGTTCTAAATGATTTATGATATGCATTATATGATCGGATCTATGGTCTGTTGCCGACCAGATCTGGAAATTTTATGTGTTCAGGTTTCTAAACGTTTAAATACGATATTAGAACTGACATGTAACTTTTCAAAGTATTAAGGGGTATTACACGTCTAAATCTTCTCTATCTATATTCTCGTCTCGATGCGCTGAACGCATGCTTTTGTGAATGTAATGTCATGGTGAAGGCTCGTAGAGAATTAAGTAAGTGGAGGAAATGAAAAGGCTTTTGATAGTGAAAGACACCTATCGGAATATATCGTCAGAGTGGTATCTTGCCTTTAGAATACGTTAGGTAAAATAATAGTACGTTTAGAGGAGTACGGTACGTCCGAAGTACACCTTCGATTGGCAGGATGATGGAACGATTGGTGTAATTTTTGAAGTTGTCCCATCATATGACGTTTCCACCACCAACCAAGTTGAAACATAATTGATGATTGAAGATACGCATGGAAGAGGTCCTAGTAGAGTCTAGGGAAAATTTTATGATTGTTTGGACGCATTTGTATGTGTTAAAATTGTTTTTGTGATAGTAACTTGGAAAACTGCGAGACAATACTTGGGAAGAGTATGAGTAGGTGTGAAAGGTAGTAGAGGCCTATACTACCGGAAGCACAGGACTCACGCTTGAATCAGAGAAAGTCACAAGGTTACCAAGAAGCTAGTAATGCGCCGGTTATACACACAAGCTCCATTAATCAACGATAATTTTCGAGACACCTATTACCACCCTTTATTAGTCACCCATTAGTGTACCGATTAACCACACACACTCCACTAACGACTTATAAAATGTAGTGTGCAATTTCATGGATTAAGATACAAATTCACATTTTTCTAAAGTAACTAAGTGGGATTTTAGAAAATAGTTTAGTTACTTTATATCATTATACTTATTATTGAAATTAATTGTCCTATCAAACTCGTTCGGCTAACGAACCTCCACCATACAAGAGAGCGGTGGGTAAGAATGGATACCCAATGGTGGTTATTTTATATGTCACTTCCTTAAACTCACCTTATAGTATGGCTTCGCGAATGAGACGTATTAGCGGTTTGACTGACTTTTCTTATACATATAATATATATTAAACTTTTAATTATAGACATAATATAAGGGGCATTTTAAAACATTTTAAAATAACAAAGGTTTAATCTTTTAATAAATTAAACGTTTAATTTAATTAAATTTAAACCATTTTATGGATTTATTAATTATCTTTTAATTAATCACTTAATTAAATTAATAATAAGATTCATAAGGATGTATTTTAAACTTTTCAAAATACCAAATATTATTTGACATTAATTACTAAGTTCAATTAATATCTAGATTTATTATTTATACACTTAAAATGATCAATCATATTAATCAACAAAACAAATAATCTAGCCAAATAATTATCTCCTAACTTCTAGGCTTTTATTTTATCATCATAGATACACCAAAATCGGATTTAGAGGATAAGTATAGCAAGTGATTATCAAACAAAAGCAGATTAGGCAGAAAATATCCAGATTTTCGGCTATGGACTGAGCTCATGTCGTGAGCCTCATCGCTCACGTCGTGAATTGCGACAATTGTGAAAACAAGTTTCTTTTTATCTTTTGATCGATTCACCAACGTGAAAATACATGAAAGAAAGTCGTAGGCTCTTATACCACTGATGTGTTATTAGGGTTACAAATACAATGCACTAAGCGGAAAAATTTAAACAATTCAAATGATCAGGGCACATGCAACCTAATATGATCTATGTCCTTCACATATAGGCAACGTACTATGAGTCACCATCCTACAAAACTTTCCTATGAAAAAAATTAATTCATAAGAATAAGAAACTTACCTTGAAAATTGTTATAAACAATCTTGTATTCCTCCTTGAAAGACTCTTGGAAGCAAGCACCACAAGTGTCGTGCCTCTAATGGTTCACACCCAAACCCTAGAAACCAAGGAGCTTGAAGAGAGAGAGAGAGAGAGAGAGAGAGAGAGAGAGGAGAGATGTGAGAATTTTGGCCCTAAGCCTCTAAAAGAATGTCATGGCCAAAATTCTAAGGCTAAAGGTTTTTATATATCCGAGGTAGCTTGGTGACAAATCTAGGGTTTAAGGAGGAAACCCTAATCCCTTTGCTTGGTGACTAAGCAACCTATTCCCCTCTTTCAAGGGGCTTAGACGAAATTCCTTGTGCTTGCCCAAGAGGTTTTCGTTCAGCTCATCCAATAAGGTCCATGGGCTCCATTCCTCAACTTTTAATAAATAATCGAACATACGCTTCACTTTTAAGTAATACAATTAATCCCAAAATTAATTCCGATTAATTTCTGATTAATTATTAATTAAATAATGCTATTTCCAATTAATATATTATTCTCATAATATATTAACAAACTATTTAATTTGATTTCTAATTAATTTATTAATCTCATAATAAATTAATAAATCAGTCTCTCTCTCTCTCTCTCTCTCTCTCACAAAACTATCATATTCAATTGCTAGGTTTGAAGGCAACCCAAAAGGAATGTACTACTATCAATTCAATTATATACCAATTATAGTTATGAGTTTAGACATCAAATCCAACAAATTTAAGTGTTGGTATGAGGTACAAAGCATATTACGAGATACATAATATGCTATAATAGGTAATTTTTAAATCGTTTATGTTAAAATTAAAAAGCAAGTGTGTTAAAATAGGAAAATGATGTTGTAAACCCTATATTTAATGAAAATAAAAATGTTTAGCAACTAAATAGGTGTTATAAGTCATGTATGTGTATATGGTTGGAAACTTGACATGTAGTAGGTATGGTGGTATGAAGCCTAAAAATGTGCAGTAGGCTTGTATATATGGCTAGCAAGAGATATATAAACTAGAATAAGTAATACATATAATACATGTTAATATGAAACATGTTAGGACATTCATTTGGTGCGGGAAATCACGAAGGAATGCTCGAATCTTGGAAGCATCGACTAAGGCCATTAAGGTGAGTAACGGGATATGGTTATTATATATGCCTTAAGTGTGTTATACATCCCTATATATGCTTAGTAGTGTCATGATTGTTGTGTTTTGGTGTTGTACACAAAAGTAGATGTGGTCGTTGCAATGAAAGTGTTCCCTTATTTCAAGTATGTTCGGCAGTTTTTTATACTTATGTGGTTAGTGTTGTCTTAATTTATACTGCTGTGGTTAGATTTGTCTTTTCGTTTATTATGTTGATGCTGTATAAATGTGGTTGAGATGTTGTATTAGTTTGAGAACTATTCTCCTTTACTGGTATCACACGTGGTATCATGTAAATTATTCCGGAATTAAACGAAGACGGTTTGGGGATCTCAGTTTGAACCGGTTGTTTCGTGTTGTGTAGTGACATATGTATTGCATTGCATTCACGTTATGAATCATTATATTGTGGAAAATCTAGATTTTGTTTTTAAATTACGTAGTTAAGTAATTTTGGTATTATATTATGAATTATTATATCATTACTCACTAAACATTATATTATGAAAATCTAGTATAACCTTCCAATGACACATGTATTAAGCTTACCCGTTTGTTTTTGACACTACTACAAAAATGGGTATTACCGACAGAACTTTAGCGACGGAAAAATCCGTCGGTAACAGAGACGGAATACCGACGGATTTCCGACTGATTAAGAAAATCTAAGTATCATGATTTTAGTGACGGTTTTGCGACGGTTTAGCAACATGATACTTTCCGTCGGCATTCCGTTACAATGTACCAACGGCTTAGCAACGGAAATCAACAAATTTGTATGCCCGTCGGTAATTTGTTGGTAAAATTATGATTTTTTTTTTCAATATTTGGGGCAATTTGGTAAATACGTAAAGGGTGAGCCTTAATTAGTCAAACGTGGTGAGGCGGAACTAAAAGATCACTCTGAGCTCCCTTTCTCTATGTGAACGACGACCGACAGGCAAGAACCATCGGCATCACCGCCTGCTGCTACTCCGGTTCTCTTGACACAGCCGCCGCCCTCAAAGGTGTCGTAAGGCATCGCCGTTGCTCGACCTCACCCTTGGAGGAGCGGATTTGAGCTTACTTCTCCGTCTTTTTGTAAGAAAACCTAATTTAGTTTTTGGAAAAATTTCGAAATGCAAACCACTTCCGATGTTTGCTCTTTATTGAATAACCTTTCTGCAATTGGCGATCGTCCTTTTTTCTTCTCTTCTCGTCATATCAAGTATCATCTCTATCTTCAATTACCATAGCACATATATGCGTCTAGTTGTTGATCGATTTTCGAGTTTTGATTATTGCTTAATTTCAGTTACTTGCTTCAGTTTTGGGGAATTTCAATCTTCTGCGTATGATGAATTGAAATACTCAGTTTATTAAGAGATTATTTTGTGTAGTTAGGTTCATTGTTCCATAAGTATCTTTTCCTATCTTAAGTAGCAACATGATGAAAGGTTTGTTTGTTTTAGTCACTCCTTTTCACAAACTTATTTGATTGATTGAGCTTTATTGCATACCTTTCCTGGATTGTATGTTAAGTAAAGCCACAGATCCCTTTTGCTATCCTATATTCCATGTGTTTTCTTGAAAGGAGTTTTTCCAACGATATCTACAAGTCGTGGCCTGAATTGTCATTTTTGGGACTAGAAAGGGCAGTAGATGACCAAATTCAAGGGTATTCAATAAACTCTTGTGAAGCATTCTCTTGTTTTCTGAAGCAGGCTCCATTTTGTGTGGTGTGTCCAGCTATTATATACCCTGGATGCTTGTATTTATCCAAGTCATCCAACCCATGAATTTGCTCTCAAAATGCCTTAAAAAATCAACATGGTTAACCGAGTCTATTCTCCTTCATCTATTAAAGGAAAAAAAAAATGAAATTAAACTGTTTTTTATATATTCATCATTCTTACAGTCCATCAAATGTATAAAGATTTTGCTTAGTGCCCATATATTAAAGGTAAAAAGGTTGATGAGTTATCACTGCCATATGATACCAATCCACTGGCATAAGCTTTAGGGTGCCTTTTCCCCTTCATGATGGCCTTATTTTGCTTAGTGCCCATAAACTAATTTATCAACCATGATTCATCATCAGAGGAAGGTCTCAAGTCTCCCCTAGATTCAGCTTGAACCTATCAAGAAGTGTTGCATTAGTCTCATATATCAACAAGAACAATAATATGAAAGAGAAATCAAGAGAACCTCAATGTTAAACATAGTCAACTGTTGTCCTGCACCAATACTTGCAGGATCCCTAAAGCCTGATTGACTCAAAGGAGTCAGGTTTTTCCCTTCTGGACCTGATATCTATTTTGTTGTGATTGTGAAGTATTTGTAACACCCAAGATTTTGAAAGCCAAGAAAGTAAAGGAAACCCTAAATTTAGGAGGGACTCGGCGAGTCCAAGGAAGGACTCGGCGAGTCGGAGCGGGATCCGGGTCGAGGAGTAAGTGACCAACTTGGTGAGTCGGCCAAGTGGACTCGGAGAGTCTGGTCTGTGCGAGGAAAACCCTAAATCCGGGGCTTGGAGCCTATTTAAACGTCTCAATCTTCTTCCTAGGGCTCCTTTACTGCCCCTCACACCCAGAACGCCGCACCCTAAGCCTCCATTGTGATGATTCATGCTTTTGGCCATTTTTTTGAGTGATTTAGAAGAAGAAGAAGAAGTGGGAATCTTTGAAGCATCAAGGAGTGGCTTTGGATCTGAAGTTTGGGGAACATTTTAGAGCATTTGAAGGTATCAATTCGTTTCCCTCCTTTAGATCTTCTTTGGTTATGAGTTTTGGGGCTTTTAAGCCATGCCTAAGATCAATCTTGGGCTTGAGGTCCAGATCTGAGGTTGCTACCTCAGATCCATGCTTGTTTTGGTTTAGAATCCCGTAAAGTATCAACCATTGGGTGGATTTTGGAGCCTCTTGGTCTTAAACCCTAGTTATTAGTGCATTTTGCCTAGATCTCCCTCTCAACACATAAAGTTTGCAACTTTACGTGGGGAATAGGCTTGGGAAGGGTAGATCTACAGTTTGGAGTTCATGCATGACTCGGAAGTTCTCTGCATGTAAGTGGATCTTATTGGACTCGGCGAGTCCTTCGAGTGGACTCGGCGAGTAGCTTGAAGATGAGGAGGAACTCGACGAGTGGGATGAACAGCTCGTCGAGTCGGATGATGATAGGCATGAACTCGGCGAGTTGGATGAACAACTCGGCGAGTTGGATGAAGATTGCCGTGTGCTCGGCGAGTTTGTTCTTAGACTCGGCGAGTCAGGTCGCGTGGTCCCAAACCCTTCGAGTTAAGTCTCGAGTCAGAAAGTCGAGCCAGGACTCATTGAGTTGGACAGGACAGGAATCGGGAATCAGTAGACTCGGCGAGTCAGGGGCTGACTCGGCGAGTAGAGTCGCGAGTGGAAGGACTCTAGAATTATGAACTCGGCGAGTTAGTAGGGTGACTCGATGAGTAGGGTTGACCTGGAAGGTTGACTTTGACCAGGACGTTGACCTTGACTAGAGTTGATTTGGTTGTCTGTCAGGGGTCAGTTTGACTCAGTGTTGTATTGATATTGGTAGCTCGGGGAGCTAGTGGAGCATCAATTCGGAGTCAGTGGTCAGGTAGCGGTCAAAGGGATTAGTAGCAGCAGTTCAGCAGTATCAGGTGAGTTTCCCTTTGTATGAATGGGTCTACGGCCACAATGCCGGCCTATGTAGACATGAGTAGAAGACCCGGGGGTTAGCCCTAGGCATCGTATGCTAGTATGTTGTTCAGGACGAGGTCCAGTGTTAGCGGGCGGGTGCCCAAGGAATGGTTTATGTGATAGTTTATACTTGTTGTCTGTGTGATACTTGTATGTGCCTGGTAGGGAGGTGAGTGTGGGCGAGGTCCCGTATCTCACCAATAGCAGAGTGTCGATGGTGTTCCACATCTCAGTAGCAGCAGAGCAGGGGCGAGGCCCAAGTCAGGAAAGGAGTGAGTGTGGGCTGGGCCCGTATCTCACTACAAGTAGGAGCATGGACGGGGTTCCATGACTCATCAGTAGTAGGTCAGGGGCGGGGCCCAGAGATAGGCGAGGCCTTAGTGCAAGAGCTGTTAGTATATGTTTAGCTTATGTGATGTTCTGTGATATGTTTATGTGCTATTATATGTTAGTAGGGCGAGGCCTAAGTGAAATAGATCTGAATTCGAGCGGGGCTCGAAGCCAGGTGGGGCCTGGAGCGGCAGGGCCGTTGTAGCGGGCGAGGCCCGAGGTAGAGGGCGGAGCCTAGGATAGCGGGCGTGGCCCAGTATTTGCAGTATGTGTTAGTTGCAACTAGTTAGAGGGCGTGGCCCAGTATGTGCAGTGCGCAGTTATGCGCATGGTATGTGGTAGGGTGGGGAACTCACTAAGCTTCGTGCTTACGGTTTTCAGTTTTGTTTTCAGGTACTTCCGGTAGCGGAGGGAGGAGCTCGGGGTGATCGCATGGCACACACCATAAATTAGTCAGCCTGGGAATGTTTACTCTGATAATAAACATGTGTTTTGAAAACTTATACTCAGATTATGTTTTGGGATGATGTCTTTGGTTAAAGTAATGTTTTATTAAAAAGAAATTTTTGGTCTTGAATTTTGGGATGTTACAAGTTGGTATCAGAGCCTTGGTTTGAGGGATCCGGACATGCTCTCGGGTGTGTCTGAACTCAAACTAAGGAATTGGTATAAAAGTTTTCAAATGAAAAGTCAGTTTTGGTAAAAAGAATTTTGAGAATGAAAAACAGTTTTAGAAAAGCAAAAAGAATTCAGCAAGAAAAGAACTTTGAAAAGAGAAAAGAGGTGTGGTTCATGCAATCAACTGAGCTCAAGTAAGTACCCCAAATACCCATACAAGTTTATGTTATGATTATCAGTTGATAGAACAACATGCTAGAATAGGACTAAGGATCTAGGGATGATGCCTTATGTGCTTGTTATTTGTGCTTTTGAGCTGCATGATAGTGCTGATTAGACAGTAGTAGGATAGCATGTTTAGGTTATGCTTGAGTTTATGAGTTTGTGATGCATGATAGTTCAGATTCTTGCTATTTGGATATGATTGCTTGAGTATGTGGTGGTTAGATTTTCCCCATGTCCGAATGCTGCTTGCTTTGTGCATTGTGGGATTCTGAGTGATGGGAGTTAGCCATTAGGTGGATACGTCATGTCACATGTGATCAGGGCTGAATAATCTCAGAGTGCTGGATTTGGCCCTATTGCGCAGCTCTCGTCTGAGTCCAACCGTTGTAGGGACGAGTCTTTTACTTGAAGGATTATCTGAGCCTCGTCGCATGTGATGGTATCCAGGTGGTGGCTAATTGGCATCACAAGGATACCTTCAGCAGCTGAGGACTGGTTTGAGTTGAGTCAGAGGTTTCCCTAGGGTAAGCCTAGGATGAGATAGTGTTGGGAGCAGTAGTAGTAGATAAGGGACCTGGTGGAGTCAAAGCAATTCCTGAGGAAAGTACAGATAGATGTGGAAGGTAGTATGGGCCCATACTACTGAAAGCAGAGGATCCGTACTTGATTCGGGAAGGGCCAAGACAAGACCGGGAACCTAGTAAGGGGTGTGTTTGGTCTCGTATCAGTGATGAGTATTCTGATAGTGGTTGTGGTATATTTTCAACATGGTGACATTGCGAGAGAGACCAGCGGGCGGATCAGGCGCCGGAGAGGGATCAGGCTCGGGTTCAGGGACCGAGCAGCTCGAGGAGCGGATGAGAGAGTTGATATCAGCTGAGGTTACGCGCAGTATTCTAGCTCAGACTCCTGTGATCTTTGGCACGGTCAAGGAGTGTATACTGGAGATCTTGGAGGAGGGGCTGGGAGCCTTCCGTACTGAGATGATGGCATTGATGGGAGCGCGTACCTTGACGTTTCGAGAGTTCAGAGCCTACAGGGCACCAGATTATCATGGGGCTCGGGACCCCATTGCTAGCAGCAGATGGTTAGCGGATGTAGCCAACGCTTTTCGTACGAGCAGGTGTCCCGAGGGGGACAAGGTTAGACTCGCTTCCTGTCTTCTGAAGGACAGAGCGAGGGATTGGTGGGAGGAGATTGGTCATGCTTTGGGAGATGATGCCGCGTTGGACGCGATGACTTGGAGCGATTTATCGGCCAGGTTCAGGGCGGAGTTTTCGCCGATTATTGAGGTGTAGCAGCTGGCACGAGAGTTTCTGGATTTGACGCAGACTACTGAGACTGTGGCGGAGATCACCGCCAAGTTCAGGGAGAGGGCTCTTCTGGTACCGCAGTATGTCGCGGATGAGGAGATGAAGAAGGCTCGGTACCATGAGATGTTAAGAGCCGACATCAGGGAGTTCGTGAGCAGGTCCAGCTGTAAGACGCTGGAAGATATGATTTCTCGGGCTAGAGAGAGGGAAATTGATTTGGAGCAGATCCGGAAGAGGAAGCCGGATGAGGTTCAGGTAGCTATGGGTTCGGGCAAAAGGCCCAAGGGATCGGATTCGAGATCGAGGGATCATCAGGACCGCAGTCGGTGCAGAAAGTGTGGCAGGGCGCACGGGGGTGCGTGCAGGAGTGGTAACGGTGGTGAGTCTGGCTGCTTCAAGTGCGGTCAGACTGGTCATTTCAGCAGGGATTGTACTGTTACCGCCGTGCAGGGATTAGACATGATATGTTTTCATTGCAACCAGCGGGGCCACAAGAAGGCCCAGTGCCCCAGTTTGTCTTCGGCTGGACGGGTGATGGCACCCGCCCCTGCAACTTTGAGGATCGCAAATGGCCATCAGGGCCGGGTAGAGGCACCTGCAGCAGGGAGCAGGGCTTTTCAGATGACGACCTTGGAGACGCGAGCAACGCCGGACGTTGCAGGTATGCAATTTCCCATTTTTCAGTTCTTTTATTTGTGCATGATTTCATTGTTATGGTTCTGCATCATTAGCGGTAAAAGTATTTTATTTTGATTGGTTGATTGTGATCGAGTTATATGCCATCTGCATACCTTGGATATTTGTATGGTAGTTAGGGGATGTGCTCTATTGAAGAAGGTTTCGAAGGATGCAGTAACTGTAGCATGCTTGGGAGGGATTTGTATGTTTCGCTAGTTCGAAGTGGTGTAGTGATTGTGATGGATTGGCTAAATCCCTAGCTATGGCAGGCTTGGGTTCCTCAATAGATGGGTTATGGAATGGTAGCAAAGATCGGGATCTCTTTGAGTAATGAGCAGCAAGGGGTAAGTAGGATCGAAGTGGGGGAGAATCCTCCGGGTGTGCCCAGAGAGGAGCACGCAGACCCAGAATGAGTACGTGACTTCCGAGAGGGAAGAGAAGTAGTTCAGCGTTTGATAGATTGAGGATTTCTGGGTTGGGAGTTTGAGAAAATCCACACCAGCTAGTGCTTGAGATGGTAATGGTTAGTTATGGGTGAGAATTCAGGTTGTGGATCGCCCGAAGGACTCGCGGGAGTCGGAATAAGGATCTTGAGCAGCTGATGGCACGTGGGTGCCTTCGTATTAGCAGTCAGTAGTGGAAGTGTTGTAAGACTACAGGGCAGCTGTAGCATTCACTAGGGGTCAGCAATGGATGGTGATGTAAGCCTATGGATAAGCCGTAGCATTCCTTAGTAGCTCCATTAGTGGAGTTGGGGCGAGGCCCTTATCTCCTAGTGATCAGGTAGGGATCAAGATTGGGTAAGTGGATGAGAATGATAGGGAGTTGCCTGTATAACTCTAGAGAGGTGAGACCTTGGGAGAGGCCGCTCCAGGATATAGTTGGGTGAGACCCGTGGGCGAGGCCCGTATGAGATTAGCAGTGCAGGTGAGACCTGGGAGCAGGGTTGCTCAGTAGTATGGTTGGGTGAGACCCGTGGGCAAGGCCCGAGCGAGAGTGACTAGACTAGTGAGACTAGAAGGATAGAGGCGGGTGGGACCCGTGGGTGAGGCCCGTGAGTTCTAACAGCGCAGGTGGGACCTGGTAGGGACCTTAGTGTCAAGTTAGGGGATGGGGGATCCCCGGTTTGTAGTGTCGGAATGGCAGGATTGATTGAGCAGTTATAGGTGGTCGAGATTTCTTTGGAAGTCGCTGAGAGCGACCAGTGATGGTGTTGGGACTAGCTACCGGTGAGAGCCGGTAATCCAGTCATTGATAGGTTGGTAGGGACCAGGGTGGTCTCAGTTCATCAGGGAGTCAGACGAGGAATAGCAGAATTGCCAGTCGGTGGTAGTGCGAGTATGCAGCGGATGGTGGAATTCAGTTAGTTGAGTCGAGGGGTGCTCGACACCAAGTGTTGGCAGAAAGGAGTGTCAGTGAGTACTGACGGTGATGACCCGTTCTGGGAATAGCGGGGAGGTGATGGATTTAGTGAAGGATAGGACCTTCACAGTGTCAGAGGAAAAGTCGGTTATGAGGCTTTGCCTTGGGAAGGCAAGGAAATTGCGCAAGGAAAGTAGTGGAGAACCTCTGCGGGTTCAGTGCAGTACTCGGTGAGTACTAGAAGGATTATCGGTTGAGTAAGTTCTGTTTCTAAGTTGTTCAGGGTCAGGTTTGACCCGAGGTTTACCCGCGAGGTTGATGTTAGTCAAAATGACCAGGGGAAGACCAGCGCAGGTAGGCGGCTGGTGTTGGGTATTGGAGGCAGATCGCAGGCAGTGGGCCATGGTAAACTTCGAGGACGAAGTTCAGTTGAAGTGGGGGAGAGTTGTAACACCCAAGATTTTGAAAGCCAAGAAAGTAAAGGAAACCCTAAATTTAGGAGGGACTCGGCGAGTCCAAGGAAGGACTCGGCGAGTCGGAGCGGGATCCGGGTCGAGGAGTAAGTGACCAACTCGGCGAGTCGGCCAAGTGGACTCGGCTAGTCTGGTCTGTGCGAGGAAAACCCTAAATCTGGGGCTTGGAGCCTATTTAAACGTCTCAATCTTCTTCCTAGGGCTCCTTTACTGCCCCTCACACCCAGAACGCCGCACCCTAAGCCTCCATTGTGATGATTCATGCTTTTGGCCATTTTTTTGAGTGATTTAGAAGAAGAAGAAGAAGTGGGAATCATTGAAGCATCAAGGAGTGGCTTTGGATCTGAAGTTTGGGGAACATTTTAGAGCATTTGAAGGTATCAATTCGTTTCCCTCCTTTAGATCTTCTTTGGTTATGAGTTTTGGGGCTTTTAAGCCACGCCTAAGATCAATCTTGGGCTTGAGGTCCAGATCTGAGGTTGCTACCTCAGATCCATGCTTGTTTTGGTTTAGAATCCCGTAAAGTATCAGCCATTGGGTGGATTTTGGAGCCTCTTGGTCTTAAACCCTAGTTATTAGTGCATTTTGCCTAGATATCCCTCTCTACACATAAAGTTTGCAACTTTACGTGGGGAATAGGCTTGGGAAGGGTAGATCTACAGTTTGGAGTTCATGCATGACTCGGAAGTTCTCTGCATGTAAGTGGATCTTATTGGACTCGGCGAGTCCTTCGAGTGGACTCGGCGAGTAGCTTGAAGATGAGGAGGAACCCGACGAGTGGGATGAACAGCTCGTCGAGTCGGATGATGATAGGCATGAACTCGGCGAGTTGGATGAACAACTCGGCGAGTTGGATGAAGATTGCCGTGTGCTCGGCGAGTCTGTTCTTAGACTCGACGAGTCAGGTCGCGTGGTCCCAAACCCTTCGAGTTAAGTCTCGAGTCAGCAAGTCGAGCCAGGACTCAGTGAGTTGGACAGGACAGGAATCGGGAATCAGTAGACTCGGCGAGTCAGGGGCTGACTCGGCGAGTAGAGTCGCGAGTGGAAGGACTCTAGAATCATGAACTCGGCGAGTTAGTAGGGTGACTCGACGAGTAGGGTTGACTTGGAAGGTTGACTTTGACCAGGACGTTGACCTTGACCAGAGTTGATTTGGTTGTCTGTCAGGGGTCAGTTTGACTCAGTGTTGTATTGATATTGGTAGCTCGGGGAGCTAGTGGAGCAGCAGTTCGGAGTCAGTGGTCAGGTAGCGGTCAAAGGGATTAGTAGCAGCAGTTCAGCAGTATCAGGTGAGTTTCCCTTTGTATGAATGGGTCTACGACCACAATGTCGGCCCATGTAGACATGAGTAGAAGACCCCGGGGGTTAGCCCTAGGCATCGTATGCTAGTATGTTGTTCAGGATGAGGTCCAGTGTTAGCGGGCGGGTGCCCAAGGAATGGTTTATGTGATAGTTTATACTTGTTGTCTATGTGATACTTGTATGTGCCTGGTAGGGAGGTAAGTGTGGGCGAGGTCCCGTATCTCACCAATAGCAGAGTGTGGATGGTGTTCCACATCTCAGTAGCAGCAGAGCAGGGGCGAGGCCCAAGTCAAGAAAGGAGTGAGTGTGGGCTGGGCCCGTATCTCACTACAAGTAGGAGCATGGACGGGGTTCCGTGACTCATCAGTAGCAGGTCAGGGGCGGGGCCCAGAGATAGGCGAGGCCTTAGAGCAAGAGCTGTTAGTATGTGTTTAGCTTATGTGATGTTCTGTGATATGTTTATGTGCTATTATATGTTAGTAGGGCGAGGCCCTGTGACAGGCGAGGCCTAAGTGAAATAAATCTGTATCCGAGCGGGGCTCGAAGCCAGGCGGGGCCTGGAGCGGCGGGGCCGTTGTAGCGGGCGAGGCCCGAGGTAGAGGGTGGGGCCCAGGATAGCGGGCGTGGCCCAGTATTTGCAGTATGTGTTAGTTGCAGCTAGTTAGAGGGCGTGGCCCAGTATGTCCAGTGCGCAGTTATGCGCATGGTATGTGGTAGGGTGGGGAACTCACTAAGCTTCGTGCTTACGGTTTTCAGTTTTGTTTTCAGGTACTTCCGGTAGCGGAGGGAGGAGCTCGGGGTGATCGCATGGCACACACCATAGATTAGTCAGCCTAGGAATGTTTACTCTGATAATAAACATGTGTTTTGAAAACTTATACTCAGATTATGTTTTGGGATGATGTCTTTGGTTAAAGTAATGTTTTATTAAAAAGAAATTTTTGGTCTTGAATTTTGGGATGTTACAGTATTTTTCCCATGATCCAAATTGGTTTTGTTGTCATTACACATGTCAGCAGAAAACTCTTGTGAATCCATTAAAAAGACTTTATCCTTTGGTGATGAAGATTCTTCTGTTTATGCATTTGTAGTCTCACTAACAACATCTAACATGAAAGAGACAAAATAAGTACATTTAGATTGATCTACAAATCTTCATCTTCATCATCCATACAAACTTGTTCTTCATCATGATTTACTTGTTTTTGTTTATATTTTGTATGCAGTGGAAGTCGATTTACAAGCAGGAGCAAATCACAGATACAAGGTAAATGTTAATGCTAGGAAGTAGGAACACCAATTGCTATAGTATAGAGAAACGCCCTTCAGTTTGATCATTGAATGCTTTTATGTTTTCAGCTTCTTTGGGTGATTTTAATTGGGTTAATCTTTGCACTTGTGATTCAATCTCTTGCTGCAACTTTAGGAGTATGCACAGGTAAGTATAATAATTCATTCTATGAATTTATTTTCTTATTGAGATATTATATGTCAAGAAATTACTAAGATTTTTTCTTTAGGGAAGCATCTATCAGAAGTATGCAAGGCTGAATACCCAATATTTGTGAAGTATTGCCTATGGTTGCTTGCTGAGATTGCAGTCATTGCAGCGGATATTCCCGAAGGTAAAATTTAACTTATCTATGATGAGGTCAATCACATTGAAAGAAGTATAAAATAGGGGAAAGTAAAACAATGAGTTTAAAATTGTTGAAGCTTTAAAAAGATTTAATGGTTTGAAGTAGTAAAGCTACAGGAGATGTTAAAAAAGATTTAATGAAACACCTGTTCATTATGAATTCAGACAAATTACTTCAAGCATGTAAATAAATAATTTTTTTTTTATCGTTTGTCATGTGTCTTTAAGATAATATTTTAATTTTTAAGATAATATTTTAATTTTTTTGGATTAACTAATTTTCTTTTTAGGAATGTCTAGTGTTTATTTACATATGACCAATGTATAACATGCCTATTAACGTATCCTGTTAGCTCGCTTTAGGCCATTTAAGTCCTGAAAACGCATAAGTAGCATACTTAAACTCATGCAAGTCAAGAAACACATAAATAACATAGAAACTCAGTAAACATGTGGCTTTGACCTAGTGGTATTCATGGATTTTTTATTTTTATTTTTTGTGCGGTAAGTTCAAATGTCTTTAAAAGATAATTAGAGTCGGTTTTTAATAGTTTACAAAAAAAAAAAAAATACAAACGTGTTCAATTTCATCAGTGTTTTTTTATAACCTTGCATAATTATAATTATTGAAATGTTATATGATCTTAAATATTCGCTTAACAACACTATATCCATTCATTTATATTACTGTTTCATTTATATTTTATAATATCCATTGAATCATAACTATAACTATGTTCCATATTTCCATGCCAAGTAGGATTTCAAAATATGATGTTGTAATTTCTAAACAAAAGTTGGATGCTATCACAGTGACAACCAAAATCAAATATTAAAGAAGGAAAAAAAGGCATTTCTTACAAAATCTTACCCCTTTCCAGCCAAACATTTAAATAAAGGAAAAAAACTAAAATAAAAATAAATTACACCAAAAAGAAAATACAAGTCCCTTTATTTATTATTAATACATGAAAGTAGGTTGCTATTTCATACTAGAACAAGTCCCTTTATTTCTTACTGATACAAGAAAGTAGGTTGACATCTGGAGAGTTGACTGGGAGCCAACCTCAACACTGGGTCAATGAGAAGTCTTGGACCGTATTTGTAAGTTGTCTATATTCTTTTTAGATTTAAGATTTGATGTATTTAATTATTTTTTTAATTGTTTAGAGTAGTAACAATTTTTATGTTTTGGTAAATTGTAGAAAAATATGAGAAGGCAATGTGTGAGAAATCGTTGGGTGATGTTGAAATATGGGAGCATTGTGTTGGCGGGAGAAAGAAGGGGCGAGTTTACGGGGACACCTTACGAGTGTGGCTCATCATCCCATGATTATGCCTTATCTCAAAAGAAGGTATGTGTCTATATTATGATAAAAATAGTAAAGTATGTTGCTATTTCCTTCTCTTTTTTATACTAATTATATATTTGTTGGACCATATTTTAGATAAATGAATTAGAGCATGTTGGAACGAGAAGTGAAGAATCGGGAGGAAATAGAAGCCAATTTTGATAATCATGTGAAGTTATGAGAGGACATGGAAAGTCGTCTTCTTGGAAAAATGAATGATCTTTTGAAGCAATTCACCGGAAGATAAAAGGTAATATTTGAGGGCATTTATGGTATTTGGAAATATATAAATATCTCTCTAGCTAACAACTCTCAATTTGAGATAGGTGTGGAATCAACAAGCTAATCAAGAAAGAATTCTCTATTGGTTGTTGACAATATGGATTGAGATTTATGATATTTGACAATATGGATTGAAACTTATAGATTTAATGTATGTCAAATGATTGAAATTTATCGATTTACTTTTATATTTGTTGGTTTTAAAATATAAATTTAATATATGTTTAAAAAATTTGTGTAGAATATGTAATTATTTATAGTTTTTAATTTCTTCATTAATTTGTAAATTTTTTTATAATGCCAAAATCCGTTGCTAATCTGTTACAAAAAAAATTTGTAGTTATTTTGGGATTCCGTCGATAATCTGTTAGTAAGTTATTCCAAATTCCGCCGGTAATCCGTTAGTAAGTTATTTCAAATTCCGTTGGTAATCCGTTAGTAAATTTTTCCGTCGGTAATCCGTTGCAAAAAAATTCCGTCGGTAATCCGTTGCAAAGTATATTCTGTTGGTAATCCGTTACTATTTCCGACGGAAAAATCCGTTACTAAAAATTAGCCATTGCCGTCAGAAATCCGTTACAAACAATTAGCGACAAGAATATAGCGACGGATTTTGGTGTGTTACAATTCCGTCGGTAAAGAGCATTAGCGACGGATTACCGACGGTTTTGGCCGTCGGTAATGCTCTTTTTTGTAGTAGTGTGATGACATATATTACAAGTTCAAGTACAAATAACAGATTAGTGGATACTTCGAAGGTTATACTTAAGTGGTTAGATGAGCAATTAAGGTCATTGGAAGATTTGAGATTGTAACACCCTATAACACATAGTCATCGGTTAGAACTAAGTAGCTTCGTCGCCCATAAAGGTTTCAAGTTGTATTATATAATAGTAACTTAAATATAATCAATTTTTTAGTTTTGAATTGTTAGGTTCTCCGAAGGTTATGTTGTACTTATGTAGAGGTCATGCCAAAATTTGGTTGTATATTAAAAAAAAATTAGTCTGTTTTGTTGAAAATGAGGATGTTTGATGATTTTTTAAGCTTAGATTCCTAAGATGGGTATAATAGCCGCTTGATAAAAATAAAACAAAATTACATAAATGGTCCTTGTGGTTTAGCAAAAGTCGGAAACTCAGTCCTTGCTAATTTGTTTTGACGACATGGACCATGTGATTTCCAAAACTTGCGTGAATTCTCCTTTTTGCTCATATCGTTACTTTTTGTCCTTTAGTATTTGGGTAATTTGGTATTTTAGGTAAAAGAGACTAAGTTTGTGAGAAAGGTTTGTCCTTTAGTATTTGGGTAATTTGGTATTTTAGGTAAAAGAGACTAAGTTTGTGAGAAAGGGTAAACCATAGAGACCATTTATGTAATTTTGTCTATATTTAATGTTTATGAGCTTAAAATTTTTCCACCCTTTTACTTTTTAGAGGATGTCACTTTGATTTATTTATTTTGAACTTTATAAAATGTTATTTTCACCCCTCATTTTCTAAACTACCGTGCTTATATGTATAATTTGATTTTCTTTAATAACTTTCGTTCGTTAATCTAAAAATAACTAATATTTTACGTGTTTATATTTACGTATGTGTCTGTATAAGTTCAAAATGATCAATGTTTCGAAGTAAATTTAGAACTTTAATTATTTCGTTAATTTAAAAAAAAAAAAATCTTAATTGCTCTTTTATAAACGTATCGGTTTAAATTCGAGTTTGTCTACATTTCGATGTAATTTTTTTTACGTTTTTGTGGTTAACTTTTATGTATGTTTCCTATTAATGAGTTATGTCACATATAATAACTTTCTTCGTTAACTTAAAAAAACGAATTATATTCAAGTTTGTCTATGTTTCGACGTAACTAATTGTTTTTACGTTTTTATGCTTAATTTTATGTACGTTTCTTACGTATGAGTCGGGTCACATATAATAATTTTCGTTCGTTAACTTCAAAAAATGTTTTACGTGTTTATTTTTATGTATGTGTTGATATAAACTTAAGGCGGTCAAGGTTTCGACGTATTCGACGTAAATATATAACTTTTGTTCATTAAATAAAAAAAATTTACTTGTTTTTTTTTATGTATGTGTGGGTATAAATTCAAGTTTGTTTATGTTTCTATATATATATATATATATATATATATATATATATATATATATATATATATATATATATATATATATATATATATATATATATATATATATATATTTGTTTGTTTGTTTTCGAGCTTAGTTTTATGAAGGAAAATATTAAGTTTACATTGAATATGTTGAAGCGTTGACCACCATGAATTTATATCGATACATACATAAAAATAATTTTTTTTCTTTCAAGTTAATAACAAAAGTTATTATATGTGATCCGACTTATATATATATATATATATATATATATATATATATATATATATATATATATATATATAGAGAGAGAGAGAGAGAGAGAGAGAGAGGAAACGTACACATCCATATGGTTTCAATTTCTATCGTAATTGGTTCTTGGTCCATATAAAATGACTTATTTACCCTTTTTATTTTCTTTTTATTGCAACAATTAGAAAAATGAAAAATAAATACTACCCCTCCCATCTCTCTTAAAATATTTATCTTCAAGATACCACCACCGATCAATGCCGCCACCACCAGACCTCCATTGTTATCGGAGCACCATCAAAAATTACAACCACCGTTGGAAATTACAATCACCACTAATAGAAAAACTACCTTTCATGACATGCAATGTGTGTCATAAAAGGGTACAGATGACACACAAATGCATGTCATTGAAGCCCCTATCATAAAGGAAGACGACACACATTTGCGTGACATAAGCTTACGACCTGCATGTACGACATGCGTCTAAGACACACATTGCGTATCAATAAATCCCATGTTATAAAGAAAAAAGTTGAAACACATTTTTGCTTGTCATAATTTTAAGTGTTATAACAAAATATATATTTTTAATAGATTTACGAATTTTCAAATTAAATAAAACACTAAAACATTATAATATAAAATAAAATACCATACAC
Source organism: Lactuca sativa (assembly GCF_002870075.4). Taxonomy (NCBI): domain Eukaryota; kingdom Viridiplantae; phylum Streptophyta; class Magnoliopsida; order Asterales; family Asteraceae; genus Lactuca; species Lactuca sativa. The sequence goes on along the minus strand of NC_056625.2, from coordinate 70,567,065 downwards.
AATAAAAGTAATTCATTGCACAAAATATAATGTTAAATACAAATGATCATTCCAGCAGTAAATAAATTTAATGAATTGCTAGTATTGCCTAAAATTTATTATAGAAAAACAAAACACAACATTAAAAGGAATATGTGAGTAAGTTCTCATTTCATAGTCTCCATGACAGCTTTAAGCCTTGCAACTTCACCACTTGAAGATGCATCCATCTCATGAAATTGCATATCCTTTTATAGTTATATGCACATCTTTTTTAGAAATAAGTTCATATTACATACATATAATATATAGATAGCTAATAACTTAAGATATATGTAAAGTGTTAACATTTACCTGCAAAAGCATGGTTAACTTGCTATCTCTGAAAGGTACATGAGAATCACCATTGAAAATAGACTCTACCACTCTCTTCAATGTTGTATTACATTGATTAGTCTTTGCTATTTGCAATGCAAGTAAGTTGAATCAAATTTTTAGTGGTTTTGTAGTTCAGACAAAATTACTTGCATTTTGGCTTCAAATCCAGTTTACACAGCTTGTTCTATATTTTTGGACCCAACCATGTCAAAATTTTTCTCAACAGCTCTTGGAGTAACTCCACCATCTTCATGAAACTCACCATTCTGTACACAAACAAGAAAACATCTAGTCCTTATGTTATGGTTTGATCATTCAAGATTTGATCTCAAAAATCAAAAGTTTTGACCTTGCATTTCCTCATTCACCTTCCATTGTGTTAATTTAACATAATGTTAATAAAATAATAATAAGCTACCTTGAATTGCACCATATACCATTTAAATGAATCATTAGAATGATAAGTGCACTATTCGGTGGCCCTGCCACTGCCACCGCATCACACATCTAAATCAAGTCATACCCATAATCTTTGTTTTTTCAACCCGACATTTGATTTTGGTAATTCTAGAATTGTAAAATATATAAGAAGTGATACAAAGATATGATTTAGAATCATACCTTTGTAATCACGACAAACAATTAGGATTAGTGTACGAGCAGGCCTTAGAGAGTTATCCATGTTTAATGAAACACATAGTGATTTTGGGGCCCACCATTTCTATATCACATCTCACCATCTTGTCCCCTACCACAACTTTTAAATGATCATATGTATCCTCTTTTCTCTTTGATGTATGCAGAACTCCCCTGATATCATAACAAAAAGGGGTAATTTATTTAATTTAACTTGCTTTAAAGTGGAAAAGATTAAAATGTTATGAACCTTGTATCATTGATGAAAAACAAGTCCATCACCATCCTATCTAGGGCGGTGGATACTGTAATTCTTTGAATGCTCAATTCATGATCACAAACAATGTGTGTTACATTTATTTCAAATATTTATTTCATATAACAACCAAAATTATCAACAAACATGTAACATCCATAAAAATCATGATAAATTTAAACTTTTTAAAACCAACCAATTTCGCAAATTGTTTACAATCAAAGTTTTCAAAACAAGTTCAACATCAGAGTCTCAAAAAATCATAAGTCAAAAAACATGAGGATGTGTACGGTCACGCCTTCGCCTTCCCAGGATCATCTGAAGTACCTGAAACATAACGCAAAATTGTAAGCCAACGCTTAGTGAGATCCCCCAAAGTACCAACACATAACATAAGCATAATAGAGACAACATGCATACAGAGCCTTCAACCTGACTGGAACGCCCCACCTGTCTACAGTTTATCTGGTACGCTCATGTCACACCCCAAAACCGGAACGACGGAAACGTTCTGGGGTGGATGACGTCATGTCAAGTATCACAACACATGCATATAGTAATCAAAGTACAACAAAACATTGCATTAATAGTAATAATTTTACATGGTTACATTACATAATATCAAAGTAATACAAGCAAAATATATAAAGTGTAGCAAGGTACTTAAGCCATCTTCATCAGCAGCTCCAGGGGATGTACCTGTCTAATTGCTGACCTGAGATTACAAGTTATTTGAAAAGCGAGTATCAGCATTTTTACAAATGCTGGTGAGTTCATAAGTATTTAGTGTCATTTAGTCAAATAACTTTAATAAGTAGTAGTTTAAATGTTTTCAGTGCATCAGTGTTCTTTCCAGAAAATCCTATATTTTCTTTAAATAAAGCAGCCTTCTACCAAGACTGTTCAGTGTAATGTGGTCCTCAAAGTTTATGTTTTTATGTGATCGCAGCATCAAAAAGAAAGTCTGAATTTTCCACGGAAGCCGGCTCGAAATATTTGATCTTAGGTGCATTTTCCTCAGGAATCTTATTGTTTGGGTACGACCGGACAACTACCGATATCTATTAATATCTTTTCTTAGAATGTTGTTGTTAAATATATATCTATCTATATCGTAAACTATTCTTTTCCTGTATTTGTTCGATGAGAAATGCGAGTCTGTTTTGTCCACTTTCTCCATCCCCCTCTATAAAAATGAAAAAAAAAGGTAATGGAATTACTTCTTATTCCCGTGTTTGATCTCTTCCATCACGGCCTCGCTCCTTGTCACCTATGTTGAAGAAAGGTTTGGAACCCTATAGAGAATGAAGAGGGGCCAAAGATCTTCCTCTCAACAGTGAAGTTTTCCCCCAATTGCTGTTATTATCAAAATATTGAATTTGATTATTAAAGAAAGCAAGAGACATCAGGGAATAACATATGCCTCAGCAGTAAGGACTGCTGACTAAGGCAAAGAATCATAGACTCTAGGAGGGTATCGAACTGACGACATGCCTGGTTCAGTCTAACAAAGGGGAGACATAGACCCCAGAAGGTACCAAATGAAAGATACAGTTGATAAGGTCTAAAACAGTGAATATAGATCGAAGACGATACCAAATGAAAAGTATCTCTCGCAAGGTCAAAACAAAGACTATAGACCCCAGACATTATCAAATGAAAGATACAGCTGGTAAGGTCGAAACAGATACTATAGACCCCAGACAGTATCAAATGAAAGATACAGCTAGCAAGGTCGAAACAGAGACTATAGACCCCAGACAGTATCAAATGAAAGATACAGCTAGCAAGGTCGAAATAGAGACTATAGACCCCAGACAGTATCAAATGAAAGATAAAACTAGCAAGGTCGAAACAGAGACTATAGACCCCAGACAATATCAAATGAAAGATACAGCTAGCAAGGTCAAAACAGTGTGACTCTGAAAAGTGACATCAGCATACAGTGTAAATTGCTGACGAAATACCGTTACCTTAAAGCCATGAATTATAAGGTAACCCAGGATACTCGTAACCATACTGACTAGAGTTCCAGACGCCCTACAAGCATCTATATAATGTGACATTTGTCACCCCTTGGCTTGGTGAGCCGTGGACTATAGCTAGCAGTCAGGGTGCGGGGGTGTCAATCTCGTATAGATCTATACACACAATGTCCGCTCTCCCTACAGGAGACTCTGGTTACCAACTAGACGACAGAGAAGGCCGTGTCCTGAAGATGCATCCCAAATAGTGGGTTTCTAATGAAAGTACCGAACTAGAGGTAGAGACTTCCCAGTAGTGGGTTTCTAATGAAAGTATAAAATAGAGGAAGAGACTCTTAACTGAATTGACCAAAATAACTCGTATGTCTAAGCTTGTATACATAGTATATAACTAATGAATCAAATGACCTTCGGATGGACATCCGATCCCACCAGACCACATCTCAACGAAGAAAAGGAAATAGGGCGGACAAACCTTCCTAAGTCCTTCAACCATTATTTATATGCATCTACACAAGCACAAACATACATCTAACTATGCTTGAGTGGGTATCAAGTAAAAGTGATTCTCGTGAAGTAGGAGTGTCTAACAAGTGAAGTAAGAGCGGTCGCAAGTGAAGTATAAGTGTCGGATAAGTATAAGCGCATCGCGAAGTGGAGATGACCACAAGTGAAGTAAGAGCGTATCAAGTATAAGTGAAGTAAAGTCGATCTCAAGTATAAGCGAAGTAGACTCATATTACTAAGTAAGAGTGTGAATAAGTATAAGCGTCATTAGGTATAAGTGACTTCAGGTATAAGCGAAAGCATTACAGAGTAGGAGTATAAAATAAGTATAAGCGAAGCAACAGTAATTAACAATTAAAAATATTCATGAAAACCTTTGAAAACTTTATTACTCAGGAAAATCGCATTTGTATTCTTTGATAAAATAGGTGTGAAAACCTTTAGAAATCTTTGGGAATCTTTTATAAATCAGTTTGAAAATGAATCTTTGATAAGCTATAAAAGTAAGAACTTGAACAATTTAAAAACCCTTTTTGAAAGCCATTTACAGTGTCCTACTCGGTAAAACAGTGTACAGTGGAAAAATCTTGTGCATGCGGGTTATCAATCACATGTGATTGATATGATAACTGGCATGTTTAACTTGTAATCCCCCCCTATAAAACATTTAAAAGCATTTAAAAGGTTCATTCAGGGGTATGAACTCACCTGGTGTAAGTAGGTCCGACGGAAGTGCCGTTTGGGCGTTCGGGGTCACGCAAGGACTTGAACACACACAAGGACCTATTTTAACATATGATAACATATGTTCACATACAATTAGCATATAATATACTAATCAAACAATTATACCCATTCAAAGGAGTGGAAAACACTTTTGGTTGAGTGTTTGGGGTCCCGGGTAGCGTTTAAGGGTGCTAAGGGTCTCTTATCAGTTGTGGAACTTTGCTAAACTCGAATATCAAGTGTGTAAATGGATTTAAAGCATTAACATGGACCAATATTGGAGTTTACGGCCCAACCTAAGGGAGTTTACGGCCGTAAACTCCCAAGGTCATAATCCTTGGTGTTTGATGCTTCTAGCTTGTTCCTTGATTTATTCTAAGCACTTTTCCCAAAAGGCATGAGTGGAATTGAGTCTCTAAGGGTACTTTATAGGAGTTTACGGCCTAGGAACTCTCTTAAGGGAGTTTACGGTCGTAAACTCTCAATCTTTGAGTTTAGTGAAGTTTTAAGCCCCTATTGCCTTCCTAGAATTTCCTTATGAAGTTTGATGCTATTTTGGGTGATTAAAACCAACATTTGAGGGGGTTTTGGGGAGTTTACGGCCTAGATAATGCTTAGGCCATAAACTCCAAGAAATCCCTCATTTTCCTTGTGTTTAAGCCCTTAAATCCTTCCTAGCATTTTATAGAAATAGCCTATGGTCATTTGGGGGGCAAAAACTAACTTTTGGGCATGATTTAGGGTGTTTACGGCCTTGACCATTGTCTGGGCCGTAAACTCCTTTCTTTAAATCATTTTGGAGAGTTCCAATGGTTTAAACTCAAGAGAATAAGTCCCTAAATTATGTGATGAGCCCTAAGATGAGTTTGGGAGTGTTTTTGGGACATTTTGACATGATTTTTGAGGAGTTTACGGCCTAAGCTTGTGCTTGGGCCGTAAACTCTTGTTTGTGTCCTAAATCCATGCATTTTAGTGTTTAAACACCCCTAGGCTATATCCCCTAATTATTTCCAAGCTTATGGACAAGTTTAGAGGCATGTTTGGCACCATTTTAGGGGTTTACGGCCCTAGAATGTTCCTGAGCCGTAAACTCCTGATACCATGCCTTCTTGGATGATTTTTGGGCTATAAACATAAATCAATACATTTAGAATACGCTAGGGTAAGTGGACTTACAATTTGGAAGCGTTTGGTTACGAATTCGGAGCGAAAACGGGTCTAGAGAGAGAGTTTAGAGAGAGAGTGTAAAAAGTCTCCAATGGACTCCACTCACCCTTATATAGGTTTCATAGTCGGGGCTCAGTGGAATTTTACCCGATACTGCCGTTAAACGGTGCTTTTGGTCGCACCCGATTTAGTGGTCGTAATAATAAAACTTGACATTTTCCCAATAAATGGAAATGTGTGTCCTGTGTTTTTATCTCCTTTCATCACGACTTAACGACATGCTAAAGGTAATCAAATGGAATGTTTATTAAATTGATGCCCTCTAATTAACGGAACTTTTATACAGTGGAATATTTCGTTAACGGTAACGGGGAAATGTAACGGAACAACTTGGGTTGTCACAACTCACATAACCTTTAGCATGACTGGTACGACTCACTGGGCCTTCAGCCTATCTGGAATGTTCTGTGGGCCTTCGACCTTCATAGTACTCCTCTCGGGCCTGCAGTCTATCCAGGACGTCCTGGGTCTCTTGGCCTTCAGTCTACACTGGTCCGCCTCAACCCAACCACACATAAACCATGTTGACATATACATAACATATAACCAGTCAACAGACAATTAGACAGATCTTATAGACAACTAAGCATAGCAACATACTATATACTAGGATACATACAGATCTAACACATCACTACATCATACCAACATGCAATAAACCAGGATAACAACCCAATAGGCCGACCTTGGCGTTTTCGACCCAAAAGTACAGTGAGGAAAACTCACCTCGCAAACTGAACAAAAGCTTGATGCTGTCTTGACTCCGAATCTCAGCTCTCTAACTGACACCTATTCCCAACAGATGACCAATTTCCATCAAAATCCCAAAATACCCAAAATACCCTCAAGGTCAAACTTGGACAAACCAATTAGGTCAACTGAGTTAGCCTAACAGAGTCAACCCAACCGATTCAACTCGATCGTGATAACTGAGGGTGTGTACGTGGGGCATACTCCAGAGGTACACTGGGCGTACATGAAGCCTCGCAGGTTGACCACCATCGGGGTGATTGACCTTGAATGCAAGGCGTACTCTGAGTATGCGGGTTGTGCCCTTGAAACTGCAAAAATTCCATTAAGAGCTTAATGGCTTAAGCTCGTATGTCTAAACTTCATATCCATGGCTAAAATACTCTTATGAGTCATAAAGTCTCAAACTTTATGACCTAGCATGTCCAATAAGTGCTTAACACAAGGTCTTATTCCATTAAGACATTCTACAAGATGCATGAAGCAAAACTTGATGGGTTTTGAGCATTCTAACACTCCTAAGTGTACATGCAACCCTAAATACCTTGGATCTATGTTTTATCTATTATACATGCAAAAAAGAACTTTCCAAGGTATTCATCCTAACTAGAATAATAACATTGATTCATATGAATATATCAGGTTAGAATTACATACCTCTTTGATGCAGAATGTCTTCATGAAGCTTGAGTGCCTAGTGCCCCAAGTGTGACACCTCAAATGGTTCACACAACACCAAATACACATGGAATGACTTGAGAGAAAATCACACTTCATGAAAATCGGTTAGCCCTTTCTATCACACATAGTGACCGATTTTGTCAACAATAAGATGCTTATATAGTTAGTGACAATTAGGGTAAACCCTAATTGTCATGGCTTTCCATTTCCTTGGATCTATGGGTTCAAATACACCATGGAGCATCCATGGAGCATCTTATGGGTTTTAGCCCAACTTGATAATCCATGGAGTCTTAGCCCACTATACAAGTATAGATGATTTACACAATCAACCCATATATTTAATTAGTCTTCTTTTGATCACTTAATTAATCCTAGATTAATTCTTGATCAATTCTAATTAAATAATCTTATTAATATATTAGAACTTATAATATATTAATAAACCTTAAGTGTTATTTCTCTCATTATAGTCTATCCAAATGCATGATGCCATGCAACCCAAATGGACCATGCCGGGTCGGGTCAAGTCTTACCAATTATAGTTTTGGACTTAGACATTAATCCAACAGTCTCCCACTTTGATAAGTCTAAAACTATTATTGCAAGTATGACTTCAAGAACCAACTGGCAATCCTAGCTCTCAAAAGTTTCTGTCGAACTCTGACCTTGCCGATGATCTCTGGCCTTTGTGAATGACTTGTCCATTAGATAAGGGATCATACATTCCTCCATTCTAGATATCATATAGACTGAGACTTGGATTATAATCATTCTCTCTGTCCATTTGTTGTTTCACGATTTCCGATTTATGACGACTGACTAATTGAACAAATCAAATCAGTCCAGGCCCGGCCGAGCACTTACAGTTGCCATAACCAAATCATCAATGGATAAACTTCGACTCATATGGCTTGTTCTACTACTTGTTGAATCATACACAAAGGCACGCTTTATAACATCGAGTTACCAATGTGTTTTCGTGCAATCAATGTATAACCAACTCATAGTAACAACTCATATCTCTAGGTTTGAAGAATATAAGATATTATCATCTCATGATCACTCGTGATAAAATCCATGAAGTGATTCCAATGAGCGCGGGTTGAATCCAATACTCATAACTTATGAGTAGTCATGAGTGTTGTAGCACCGCCTTGTTCAACATCTTAGACCTCTACAAGCCCAACCCATGACAATCTTGATTCATATCTACTTGCAACATATGACTGACTGTGGATGGTTTGAATAACTTAGTTATTCAGGAAGAACGGCCTAGTTATTCTGGAAGTCAAAACATGCAAAATGAAATACAAGAATAATTGAATCCAATATGTTCTCAGAACTTATGAATATAAATAAAACACCTTTTATTTATCACCATATGATTACACATTATTCATTGTATACTGTTTTAGCTATCAACTTTATTCTTGAATTAAAACAATAGTTATCCCATGCCCCAAGCATGTACACTATGTTTTCTAAACACTAGTCCTGCCATACACCAAGTATGCATACTATGTTTGTCTATGATCTTTACTTTGTGAACTAGATTGACTGAACATAACTTCAACGATTCTTTTTTCACACTCCCAAATCCTTATCGAAAATGTTAGAATTCCAAATCCTATCATTTACCGAAATCTGTTAGATTCTAAACTTATATATAAGACTCTCTTGTCAAATATTCAAGAGATAGTGTGGATTCTAATCAAGACAAACACTTCACACAATTGGCCTTAGTTGGTCTTTGTTTTATCCAAAACATCACAACTTACCAATTTCAAATGTACAAGAGTAGAAAACTTTTACTTTTACATTTGACAAGTGTTTTTAAACCTTCTTTAAGACATGTCAATCAAGTTACAATCTTGGAGTATGATTCTAAGAACTGTTTTGGAATGAAATATGACTCATCTTCTTGATTTAACCACTTCAACAATTCATAACTCCTCTTCTTAGCTACCAGAATGCACATAGAGGATGAATTGTGATAAGGTCTCTAAATCATTAAGATGATTATATAACATGATACTAAAGTACTCTCCCATCTTTTCAGATTTGAGAAACTTTTATCCTTCTGCCTAATTTGATTCTTCTCATTCGTTCTGCCATACACTGAAATTTTTTTCCAATGCTTCAGAATTATACTTAAGCCTGTAAGTATAACCATATTTACTAAACTTTAGTAAATCATGACATAGTCTTATCGATCTTTTGTGGTGGACTTAATCAGTGCACAAGAATGTGTACTCGATCCCTTAGTCCGTTACTAGAGTCACACATCCATATGAACAAGTAGTTAGTCTTAATTTTTCCAACGCTTGAAGGTTCTCATTCATCATGCTATACAAATTACATGATTCCAAGTTTCGGTCCAATTGAAACTTGTATGATGAGAATCTTTCCTTATTTGGTAAATTTAGACACTACCACAAATGAAAGAATCAAATTCATATTTCCACTCTTGCTCTTAATGGAATCTTATAAGCAACATAGTTTTTCACAAATGTCATTGTAAGGATATTTTAAAATAAATAAAATCAAAAGATTTACCTTTTATTTTAAAACTTTGAGGAAAAACTCATCCTTACAATCCATATGAAAACTTGGTGTTATCTATTCCTAAGCAAAATATCATAACTCCTAAGAAGTAGCTCAAGAATCCGATCTTCAAACTATGCACTAGAAATCCATCTACGCCATCAGATTCAACATATTCTTTCTTTAAGTTTCTTCACTTTTTATTTGATTCTTAAAACATCAACATTTGACCCAGTCACATCATATATCAAAAATCTCATAATAGAAACTTAGCGGAGTTAGATAGTGGACTTTACCTGAAGTAGAGTCAAACTTATTGACTTTAACATCCTTAGATAAATTTGGCAGCTTCACAACCAATGCCCCTTTCTTTGGCAATGGACCCTTGATAATGGGACTATCTCAGACTTAGCCTCTCTCTTTACCATTTGGTCAACCAAGTTGACTATGGCCGATCCCTTTCCATTGGGAATAGAGAGCTTTACTGGATATCCAATGTCAACATTGTCAATGTCCATAAAGTTATAGGAAGTTGATCTTAGCAAATAGATAAGATCATTAAGGGTCTTGTCATAGTTTGTTTCATAGGAGTCCCAAAGGAACTCACTACGTGACTTAGAAAGTAGTTGAGCCACCAACTTTCTCAAGACTTTGACACCCAACTCTCACGGCTTGTCAATACGTGACTACATCTCCAAGACGTGATCACACATAGACCTCTGTTTGCCAATAGGGGTTGAGTGACCTTAAACTTTTCAAGAACTTGTGGTTTAGGGAGAATAATTGGAGGAGGTGAAAGAAGTATGATTTCCATGGGACATCATCTTCATTTTAGGAAAACTTGTTTCAAGAGATTTGGGAAGATCATCTTTTGGGAGATATTCAATATAGTTGATTTAAAGTCCTTAATATAACACCCAATATGAAATATTAAGGCTAGGACCCAACACAATACTTTTATAACTTGGAACAGGGATGCCGTAATCCAAGCTATAAAATATTTGAAGGTAGGTGAATGACGATTCACCAATTTCCACCAAGATAAACGAAATGTATTATTAGGTTTTAATTGGTTTTGAAACTCTTAGATTCTTTTAAGATTCATTGAACTGTTCAATGGCATGTTTCAATCTCGAGTGTGCCCTTCAGGTTTTGTGACTGGGATGCCGAGGATCACAAAACAAGGTGTGAATAACCATGAAAATATACTTGGTACCCTTAAGTGTTTACCCCTCAATCGATGTGTCGGTTAACCACACATGCTCGATCGATACTATGATAAACATTAAGTTACCCTTTGCCTACCTTGTTAAGTCTAGGTTAGTGTGCCGGTTAACCACACACGCTCCACTAACGGCTTAAAAAAAGTACAAAGTGTAATTTCATGGATTAGTACCTTATTCACATTTTCATAAGTAACTAAGATTGGGTATTTATAAAAGGTTTAATTACTTAGTATTTATCATTAATAATTTTTATGAAGGGAGAATTCTAGTCCTTGTCATACCTGTTCGGCTAACGACCCTCCACCAGTCAAGGAAGCGGTGGGTGAGAGTGGACACCCATTAAACTACCATTTTATAGGCAGTAACCTTATACCCCCTTATAGACGGGCTTCGTGAATGAGGCCAACTAACGGTAAGACTGACTTTACTCTTATACATATATATAAATATTATTAACTTATAATATTATAAAGTATAAGGGTTGAATTTTAGCTTTTAAAATTCTAAGGGCTAACTTGGAATTAAAGTATTCATAAGTGAACACTTTTCAAATTCCAAAACTTGAGGGCAAGTTTTGAAACTCTTCAAAACTAATTAATTCCATAACTTATGTGTTTAAAGTAGTTTTAATTAAAAGACTCTTCAAGTTCCAAAACTTGAGGACAAGTTATGTAAGACTTTAAACTAATAAAAGAATGTAACTTTTCTTTATTTTGTAACTTATGGAATTAATTAAGGTTACACATTTTATTACCTAATGACGTGACTCTTGAACCTCCATAACTTGAGGTCAAGACTCTTCAATTTTTGTAACCATTTCCAACTTTTATGAGTTTTATGAAACTTAAATGTGACTTTTCATATAACTTGAGGACAAGTTACAAAAACACATTTTAGAATCAACACTTAGATTAAAATGGATTGAAAACACATAATCAATTAACTTTTCTATTAATCTATCCAACTCATAAGAACAAGATAATTCAAATCAAACTTTTTCATGTAATTAGTCTAAACCTTAAACTAATACAAAGCATGAATCTATTGACAATTATCTTTGAAATTGGATTAGCATGAACATTACCACATCAAAAACAAGTTTATAAGTCCAAAAACATCTTAAGGTAATGTTCCTAGTCCAATTCTAGCCAAAACAATCAAATATATGCTGTCTGGGGGTCCAACTCGTCGAGTGCACGAACCAACTCGGCGAGTTGGATGTTTTTTTCCTTGGACTCGATGAGTCCATCAGTGGACTCGGCGAGTCTGCTAAGCAGACAACATCAAAATTCGATTTTTAAGCCAATTTTGCAAGTATAATAAGAAAACAAGCCTAGGCTCTGATACCACTGATGGGTTTTGAGCATTCTAACCCTCCTAAGTGTACATGAAACCCTAAATACCTTGGATCTATGTTTTCTCTGTTATACATGCAAAAATGAACTTTCCAAGGTATTCATCCTAACTAGCATAATAACATTGATTCATATGAATATATCTAGTTAGAATAACATAGCTCTTTGATGTAGAATGTCTTCATGAAGCTTGAGTGCCTAGTGCTCCAATTGTGACACCTCAAATGGTTCACACAACACCAAATACACATGGAATGACTTGAGAGAAAATCACACTTCATGAAAATCGGCTAGCCCTTTCTATCACACATAGTGGTCGATTTTGTCAACAATAAGATGCTTATATAGTTAGTGATAATTAGGGTAAACCCTAATTTTCATGGCTTTCCATTTCCTTGGATCCATGAGTTCAAATACACCATGGAGCATCTTATGGGTTTTAGCCCAACTTGATAATCCATGGAGTCTTAGCCCACTATACAAGTATAGATGATTTACACAATCAACCCATATATTTAATTAGTCTTCTTTTGATGACTTAATTAATCCTAGATTAAGTCTTGATCAATACTAATTAAATAATCTTATTAATATATTAGAACTTATAATATATTAATAAACCTTAAGTGTTATTTCTCTCATTATAGTCTATCCAAATGCATGATGCCATGCAACCCAAATGGACCATGCCGGGTCGGGTCAAGTCTTATCAATTATAGTTTTGGACTTAGACATTAATCGAACAAAACTAACCACTTGGAACCCATTTTTATGACTTAAGAATCCTCCTAGGGTCTGAAAGGACAACTCAAAGATGAAGAACATGCCATATTCAAAATCTAACATTTTGGGACCAAAAAGCTCCATAAATACACCAAAAACTAGATCTATGAGCTGGAGGGATAAAGTTGCAAGCTTTTTACCTTAGAATGGTTGCAAATGAAGTAGAAATCCAAATCCAAGTGTTCCACTCCTTCAAGATGAGCTTGGCTTCCTTCCTTCTGTTGGATTAATGTCTAAGTCCATAACTATAATTGGTAAGACTTGACCCGACCCAGCTTGGTCCATTTGGGTTGCATGGCATCATGCACTTGGATAGACTATAATGAGAAAAATAAGACACTTATGGTTATTAATATATTATAAGTTCTAGTATATTAATAATAAGAATAATAAGATTATTTAATTAGTATTGATCAAGAATTAATCTAGGATTAATTAAGTGATCAAAAGTAGACTAATTAAATATATGGGTTGATTGTGTAAATCATCCATACTTGTATAGTGGGCTAATGCTCCATGGATAATCAAGTTGGGCTAAAATCCATAGCATGGTCCATGGATGCTCCATGGTGTATTTGAACCCATGGATCCAAGGAAATGGAAAGTCATGACAATTAGGGTTTACCCTAATTGTAACACTATATAAAAATCTTATTCTAGACAAAATCGACCACTAGTATCATCTAGAGAGGGCTAGCCGATTTTCATGAAGTGTAGAATTCTCTCAAGTTATTCCAAGTGTATTTGGTGTTGTGTGAACCATTTGAGGTGTCACACTTGGGGCACTTGGCACTCAAGCTTTATGAAGACTTTCTACATGAAAGAGGTATGTATTCTATCTTGTTATATCCCTTATTTTATATGCTAGATTAGGATAATACCTTGGATGTTCATATTTGTATGTATAATAGAGAAAACATAGATCCAAGGTATTTAGGGTTGCATGTACACTTAGGAGTGTTAGAATGCTCAAAACGCAACAGTGGTATCAGAGCCTAGGCTTGTTTTCTTGTTATACTTGCAAAAGAAGCTGGAAAATCGAGTTTTGATGCTTTCTGCCCAGCAGACTCGCCGAGTCCAAGGCAAAAAGCATCCAACTCGCCGAGCTGGTTCGTGCACTCGACGAGTTGGAACCCCAGACAGCATAAATTCGACTTTTTTGGCTGGAATTGGACTAGGAACATTACCCTTAAGATGTTTTTTGACTTATAAACTTATTTTTGATGTGGTAATGTTCATGCTAATACAATTTCAAAGATAATTGTCAATAGATTCATGTTTTGTATTAGTTTAAGGTTTAGACTAATTACATGAAAAAGTTTGATTTGAATTATCTTGTTCTTATGAGTTGCTTAGATTAATAGAAAGTTGAGTGAAATAGTTGTTTTCAATCCAAATTAATCTAAGAGTTGATTCTAAAATGTGTTTTTGTAACTTGTCCTCAAGTTATATGAAAAGTCACATTTAAGTTTCATAAAACTCATAATAGTTGGCAAAGGTTACAAAAATGAAGAGTCTAGTTCTAATTAAATGGTTTTATGACTCCATAACTTGTCCTCAAGTTATGGAGGACCAAGAGTCTCTTCATTAAATAATAATAAAAAAAAGAGTGTAACCTTAATTAATTCCATAAGTTATAAAATAAAGAAAAGTTAATTCTTTTATTAGTTTAAAGTTTTCCATAACTTGTCCTCAAGTTATGGAAATTGAAGAGTTTTTGGATTAAAACTACTTTAAACACATAAGTCATGGAATTAATTAGTTTTGAATAGTTTCAAAACTTGCCCTCAAGTTTTGGAATTTGAAAAGTTTTCACTTATGAATACTTTAATTCCAAGTTAGCCCTTAGAATTTTAAAGAGTTAAAATTCAACCCTTATACTTTATAATATTATAAGTTAATAATATATATATGTATAAGAGTAAAGTCAGTCTTACCGCTAGTACGCCTCATTCACGAAGCCGGTCTATAAGGTGGGTATAAGGTTGTTGCCTATAAAATGGCAACTTAATGGGTGTCCACTCTCACCCACCGCTTGGTTGACTGGTGGAGGGTCGTTAGCCGAATGGGTTTGACAGGACTAGAATTCTCCCTTCATTAAAAGTATTAATGATAAATACTAAGTAACTAAACTCTTAATAATACACAATCTTAGTTACTTAGGAAAATGTGAATAAGGCGCTAATCCATGAAATTACA
The DNA here is from genome assembly GCF_002870075.4 of Lactuca sativa. Lineage (NCBI taxonomy): Eukaryota > Viridiplantae > Streptophyta > Magnoliopsida > Asterales > Asteraceae > Lactuca > Lactuca sativa. The sequence continues at coordinate 70,551,830 of NC_056625.2, read as the reverse complement.
CTTTGCACTTTGTTTAAGTCGGTTAGTGGAGCGTGTGTGGTTAACTAGCACACTAACTCGTATTTAACAAGGTAGGTAAACGGTAACTTAATGTTTATCATAGTATCGATGGAGCGTGTGTGGTTAACCGACACATCGATTGAGGGGTAAACACTTAAGGGTACCAAGTAATTTTCATGGTTACTTCACACCTTGTTTTGTGATCCTCGGCATCCCAGTCACAAAACCTGAAGGGCACACTCGAGATTGAAACATGCCATTGAACAGTTCAATGAATCTCAAAAGATCTAGGAGTTTCAAAACCAACTAAAACCTAATAATACATTTTGTTTATCTTGGTGGAAATTGGTGAATCGTCATTCACCTACCTTCAAATATTTTATAGCTTGGATTACGACATCCCTCTTCTAAGTTATAAAATAGTTTGTTGGGTCCTAGCCTTAATATTTCATATTGGGTGTCATATTAAGGACTTTAAGATCAACTTTCTTGAATATCTCCCAAAAGATGTCTGGTTTAGACATTTATGATCTTCCCAAATCTCTTGAAACAAGATTTCCAAATGAAGATGATGTCCCATGGATAACATACTTCTTCACCTCTTCAAATTATTCTCCCTAACCCACAAGTTCTTGAAAAGTTTAAGGTCACTCAGGCCCCATTGGCAAGGCAAGGTCTAGGTGTGGTCACATCTTGGAGATGTAGTCACATATTGACAAGCCGGGAGAGTTGGGTGTCAAAGTCTTGAGAAAGTTGGTGGTTCAACTACTTTCTAAGTCACATAGTGAGTTCTTTTGGAACACCTATGAAACAGACTATGACAAGACCCTTATTGATCTTATCTATTTGATAAGATCAACTTCCTAAAACTTTATGGACATTGACAATGATGACATTGGATATCTAGTAAAGCTCTCTCTTCCCAGCGGAAAGGGATCGGCCATAGTCAATTGGGTTGACCAAATGGTAAAGAGGAAAGCTAGGTCTGTGATAGTCCCATGTTCCATTACCAAAGCGTCCATATGTTGAATTGCCAAAGGAAGGGGCATTGGTTGCGAAGCTGCCAATTTACCTAAGGGTGTTAAAGTCAATAAGTTTGACTCTACTCCAGGTGAAGTCCACTATCTAACTCTGCTAAGTTTCTATTCTGAGATTCTTATTACATGATGTGACTGGGTCACATGTTGATCTTTTAAGAATCAAAGAAAAAGTAAAGGAACTTAAAAAAAGAATATGCTGAATCTGATCGCGTAGATGGATTTCTATCGCGTAGTTTGAAGATCGGATTCTTGAGCTACTTCTTAGGAGTTATGAGATATTTATTAGGAATAGATAACAACAAGTTTTCATATGGATTGTAAGGATAAGTTTTTCCGTAAAGTTTTCAAATAAAAGAAAATTTTAGATTTTATTTATTTTAAAATATCCTTACAATGACATTTGAGGAAAAATTGTTGCTTATATGATTCCATTAATAGCAAGAGTGAAAGTATGAAATTGATTCTTTCATTTGTGGTAATGTCTAAATTTACCAAATAAGGAAAGATTCTCATCACCCAAGTTTCAATTGGACCGGAACTTGGAATCATGCAAGTTGTATAGCATGATGAATGAGAACTTTCAAGTATTGGAAAAATTAAGACTAATTACTCGGTCACATGGATGTGTGATTCAAGTAAAGGACTAAGGGATCAAATACACATTCTTGTGCACTGGTCAAGTCCACCACAAAAGATTGATAAAACTATTCGTCATAGTTTACAAAAGCTTAGTAAATATGATTATACTTACAAGCTTAAGTGTAACTCTAAGACATTGGAAAAAGGTTCCATTGTATGACAGAGCGAATAAGAAGAATCAAATTAGGCAGAAGGATAAAAGTTTCTCAAATCTGAAAAGATGGGAGAGTACTTTAGTATCAGTTTTGTGATCATCTTAATGATTAAGAAACCATAGCACAATTAGTTCTCTAAGGAAATCCTAGTGCATTCTTATGACTAAGAAGAGGAACTTGAATTGTTGAAGTGGTTAAATCAAGAAGATGAGTCATACTTCGTTCCAATACAAGTCTTAGAGTCATATTCCAAGATTGTAACTTGAGTGACATGTCTTAAAGAAGGTTTAAAACACTTGTCAAATGTAAGAGTAAAAGTTTTCTACTCTTGTACAGTTGAAATTGGTAAGTTGTGATGTTTTGGATAAAACAAAGATCAACTTAGGCTAATTGTGTGAAGTGTTTGTCTTGGTTAGAATCCACACTATCTCTTGGATGTTTGACAAGGGAGTCTTATAGGTCAAGAGGACAGTGGGAGTCTTAAAGGTCTTGAAAGTCTAAAGAACTAATCAAGAGTAAAACCTGAAGTTCTTCACTAGCACACGACTTGAGGTTTATAACCTTTCGTGTTGACATATTTTGTGCCCATTCCAGTTAAAGTTGGCTTTGCATATTAGTTCTTAGAGTTCTCAATTTTTTGCACAACAACTTGGAAGCAATGGCAGGCCCTTAAGCTGCCAGGTGTCAAGAAGTTAAGATTGAGTTAAGTCCATATGAGATTGGATTTGTCATTACCCTTGTCCTGTGAATAAGGTTTTGACAATTCACATGGATAAGAAGACATACACCATTAAATCTAAGTGTCATAAGGTTTATCTCTGATTCATGAAAATGATGGTGAGGAAACCCTTTCACTAAGTAGATTTTAGCTAGATAGCAATTGTGATGTTTGAATTCTCAAAGTCGTTAGTGGAGCGTGTGTGGTTTACCGGCACACTAACCTGGACTTGTGAGAATTGGCAAAAAGGTCTAACTATTATGATTACGGCATCCCTCTTCATAATTGTTTAGATACACAAGTGTGCTATCTAAGGGAAGGTGTATGATTTTGATAAAGTTTTATCAAAACAATCTAGCATCAGAAATCTAAACTTTGGTAAGAAAGTCAATGAAGTATTGATTTCTAGAAGTCCAGCTGATTTCTGAGTACATGTCAAAGCTAGTGGGAGCATAAGTGTTATGCTAATAATCATCATGTTAGTGGGAGCATGATAATTATGATAAGTATTGCAAGTTAGCAATGTTAATTATAGAAAACAAAAGGTTTCAATTGGGAAAAAGTTGTTTTGCTATAATTAAGGGAGAGGAAATTATACTTCATCTCAAATCTATAAGCTTAGATCGTGAGGTTTTAATCATTTAGTCAAGGATATATATATATATATATATATATATATATATATATATATATATATATATGAATTTTATGTTGGAATGGCTCAACATAAGGAAATTATGTCTATGGGTCCATTATTTGCGTTCTAAAATTCGATTATGATTACGGCATCCCTTTTCATAACCTGAATTATGAGAACTTTGCAAATAGAAGTGGAAATATTATAACAAAAGACTGGTTTAGTCTTTATGTGAGACATCATGAATCGTGTCCCAAATGCTTCGGATATAGGATCGATTACATGTGCTATATTCATCCTTTCTAAAATTTTCCAAATGCCTGGGGCATTAAGAAGGGAAAAGGTTTAGAACTGGATATGACTAAAAGGATTAAACAATTGTCGAGGACAATCTAAGGTTTACCAAAGATTGGTTGCTCAAGGACAGTTGGAAGTATAGTGATAATTCTGGAAGGACCATATTGACATAATCTGCAAGGAGGCAACTCTTGTTCAAAAGTGATAGTCAAAAATGGAATCTGGAAATGTTTCAAAGTTAGAATTTTCAATCTGTGTAAGATTAAGGAAACTTAATGCAAGAAGGATGATTCCAAGGAGCTGATCTCCTTTGGAATGCTCTGTAATGATGGTTGTCAAGTCTTTCTGACTCTGTACATAATCATTACAAGAAGATCAATGCATATAAGTTTAGAATCTAACAGATTTCAGTAAATGACATGAATTTGGAATTCTTGCATTTGCAGTAAGGATTTGGGACTGTGAAAAGAGGATCATTGGAGTGATGTTCAATTGATCTAGTTCACAAAGTGAAGATCATAGACAAACATAGTATGCATACTTGGTATATGGCATGACTAGTGTTTAGAAAACATAGTGTACATGCTTGGAGCATGGGACGACTATTGTTTTAAATTCAAGAATAAAGTTGATAGCTAAAACAGTATACAATGAAGAATGTGTAATCATATGGTGATAAATAAAAGGTGTTTTATTTATGTTCATAGGTTTTGATACCATATTGGATTCAATTATTATTGTGCTTCACTTTGCATGTTTTGACTTCCAGAATAAACTAGGTTATTCTTCCGGAATGACTAAGTTATTCAAACCATCCACAGTCGGTCATATGTTGGAAGTGGATATGAATTAAGACTGTCATGGGTTGGCTTGTAAAGGTCTAAGGTGTTGCACAAAGGGCTACAACACTCATGAGTGCTCATAAGTTCTGAGTATTGGATTCAACCCGCGATCATTGGAATCACTTCATGGATTTTATCACGAGTGATCATGAGACGATAATATCTTATATTCTTCAAACCTAGAGATATGAGTTGTTACTATGAGTTGATAGTACATTGATTGCATGAAAACGCATTTGGTAACTCGGTGCTATAAAACGTGTCTTTGTGTATGATTCAACAAGTAGTAGAACAAGCCATATGAGTCAAAGTTTATCCATTCCTTTTACCTTTGGGATAAAAGCGATATCTGTGGGCCCCTCGATGATTTGATGATGACAAATGGAAGTGCTCGGCCGGGGCAGGACTGATTTGATTTGTTCAATTAGTCAGTCATCATAAATCGAAAATCGGGAAACAACAAATGGACAGAGAGAATGATTATAATCCATGTCTCAGTTCATATGATATCTAGAATGGAGGAATATATGATGCCTTATCTAATGGACAAGTCATTGACAAAGGTCAGAGTTCATCGACAAGGTCAAAGTTCGACAGAAGCTTTTGAGAGCTATGATTGCCAGTCGGTTCCTGAAGTCATACGCAATATTATTTTTAGACTTATTCAAGTGGGAGACTGTTGGATTAATGTCTAAGTCTATAACTATAATTGGTAAGACTTGACCTGACCCGGCATGGTCCATTTGGGTTGCATGGCATCATGCACTTGGATAGACTATAATGAGAAAAATAAGACACTTATGGTTATTAATATATTATAAGTTCTAGTATATTAATAATAAGAATAATAAGATTATTTAGTTAGTATTGATCAAGAATTAATCTAGGATTAATTAAGTGATCAAAAGAAGACTAATTAAATAAATGGGTTGATTGTGTAAATCATCCATACTTGTATAGTGGGCTAATGCTCCATGGATAATCAAGTTGGGCTAAAACCCATAGGATGGTCCATGGATGCTCCATGGTGTATTTGAACCCATGGATCCAAGGAAATGGAAAGTCATGACAATTAGGGTTTACCCTAATTGTAACACTATATAAAGATCTTATTCTAGACAAAATCGGCCACTAGTATCATCTAGAGAGGGCTAGCCGATTTTCATGAAGTGTAGAATTCTCTCAAGTTATTCCAAATGTATTTGGTGTTGTGTGAACCATTTGAGGTGTCACACTTGGGGCACTTGGCACTCAAGCTTCATGAAGACTTTCTACATGAAAGAGGTATGTATTCTATCTTGTTATATTCATTATTTTATATGCTAGATTAGGATAATACCCTGGATGTTCATATTTGTATGTATAATAGAGAAAACATAGATCCAAGGTATTTAGGGTTGCATGTACACTTAGGAGTGTTAGAATGCTCAAAACCCAACACCTTCTTCTTCTATGGCCCCAAAAACACACTTCTAAGCTTAAAAAGGATTTTCAAGGTGGTTCTAGGGTTACAAACACGTATGAGAGGGACAGAGGCAGTTAAGGTGGGTAAAATAAGGCCATATGTGTGCTTAATTACGAGACACACCCTAAAATTTATGGTTTCCTTAACTGGCAGTACGCCTAACGTATATTGATGTACGCCCAACATACACCACGTACTCATGGTGTACTCCAAAGTCCATAATTATAGCAATGCCATTAGGGCTCCTTTGCACACTCTCTTGAACTTAGGGACTAAATTGCCACATAATAAAACTATAGGGTTGAAATTTTAAGTACCTTATCATCGAGATGTTACAAAACATGAAGGATCAACTCATGATAATTGAGTACCATGTAAGAGGCATTGACGATCATGCATTAAAACTTGAGGAGGAAGACATCTGGAGCCTTTGGTGGGAGCAATTCAGGTGGAGAATATATGAGAATGTTAGCTAAAGAAAAAGAGGGGCAATCTTCAACTAGTATCTTCTTCAATAAACTCCACCGTGTGCTTAGTTTTCCGGCCGCCCAAAACACTATGTAACACCATTTTCCATCAGTTGATACATTTTTTCATCACACCGAACATAATCAAACACATAAATCTAGAATTAGGATTTATTTTATTCAAAGTTATGTTTTAGAACCATTATAATGATATAATCTAATTGTGACATCCACTATTTTTCATAACTGAAAAAATTTCTTTACGCTTTAAAATTCATAATATCTTTATTTGTGGAAAATCCCAGTATATTAAAATCTTTTGAGTACAAATGATTGTCTCAAATGTTAAATCTTAAGTATGTTATAATTGATACACAATATGCATTACAACATAAAGACCTAACGACACTGAATACTATTACAAGTTTTCTCTTCAATCACTCTAGATCCTATTCAAGCCTTTAAAATTCTTAGCACTGCTACTTATGATAAATATAAACTGAGTGGATCAGGTTGAGAAAATTGGTGAGATAGATAGGGTTTTCAGTCTCCTAATGAGTTAATCATATTAAATCTTATATCTCAAACCTGCAAAACCAACTGTTATTAACAACATAAATATATCTCAAAACAATCTACCCCATCATGCCGATCCTCACATAATGATCCTATACAATGATCTTAAGATCTATCCTGATAGATCACTATAAACAAAAAGTTGACTATACTGCTTCGGAGATTCCCTGGTAGCTAATGAGGATCAAGAAAGACAACAAATACGAGGAATGAAGTACATCGATGAACTCACAATCGTAACTTCTTCATGCGAAGTAAGATTTGAGCATTATTTATACCCTCGGAATCATCATTGCATATACTACAACTTTCATCAAGATTATTTATCCTAAATAATCTTTTATAAAAATGCTATTTTTTATCGTTTGGTGATAAAAGGTCTATATAGTCTGTAACATGTACGGATAACTATGACTAAAACATCTAACCCTAACTTACGGGTGTTACACTAATCCTCATCGAATTGAAATGATGAAAATATTTAAATAATCTAATATATTTTAATATTGATCAAAAGAAATATTTAACTAAAGGAATAAAAAATGGAATCACAATAAAAGGTTGAAAACGAATCTAGAGTTCAAAAACTTTGCTAGTTATCATTTATTAAATAAGAAATCTAACAGTCTGGAGTCTTAGGGCATCGGCGACAACGAAATCAAGCTAGAAACTTGAAACCTGTGTGGCGGCGATGACTAATGGACTAAGAACTAAACAAAGGTAAGTAAAAAAACTCATCAATCAAGTTTGTTTAGTTTTGGGAACTTTCAGATGAAATCGAAAAACAATCAAAGCACCCAAAATATAAATACCAAAGAATTCAAGTAGCAGCAGAAAAAAGTTGAAATTTTTTTGAATATCGAACGATGCTCAAACTGAAAAAGAGGAGAATGTGACATAGATCACAATCAAGACTAGTAATTGTGATCATAGTAACTTCATCTTCCTTCTCTGTTTGCTTGATTATCACAACGTCTTCGTATAGTATGCCCATCTCTTGTGAAATTCGTCGGAGGAGCAAGCTCCGTGCAAGGAAGAAAAAAAGGAAAGGAAGTGGTGGTGATGGTGGCAGAAGAGGGAGATGATTATGTTTTTGAAAATTCGGTCGATATGTAACTGGTTATGATTATGATAACTCAACTAAGGTTTTGGTGAGTCTAACTCAATGTGTATTTGTGTATGTTTGTGTGTGTGTGAGAGGGAGAGTAGAATTCAAAGTATCGGTACGATGAGGGATTTTCCATGGGAGGGTTGAAAGTTGTGTCGTTTTTAGTCTTTGACTACCGAGTTCAAGGAAGCAACCACCTACCAACCTTAATATTTTTTTTGGAAGTTTATGCTAAGTCTCCGTTGCCATGGAGATGTAGGAAGGTAAGAGGCGAGAGCTAGGGTTCGAGCATGAGAAAAACTATTATGGAGTCACTGGTGATCAGATTTCATCAGTCATACTATGAACTCTCGGATCATAGGGTTCGATGTTGATGGCAGTGACTTAGGCTTTGTAGAGAGAAGGGAGGGAGAGAATGAATAGCAGGTGGATATCTAGAAGAGATAATGTGTAGTAGAGGAAGGAGTGGTCTTCAAATAATTTGGGGATTTAATTTCCCTCTTAGATATTAAGGTTGAGACGCTTACGTTCTTAAAAGATTTATAAAACAACCTCAATTTTAGGGCATGCAAGAATGTGCATCCTAAATCTTTTAAAATTTAGGATAGATGACATTATATTTACGTCACACACTTTTGTGTGTCATAAGCCAGTATGTGTCATAAATCGTGTGTCATTAAATTCTTATATTCTAGTAGTGCACCGTTGGAGATCGTATCCACCACCATAACCTTTATCACCACTAACCTTACAAAATCACCCTTATGCTCCATTCCAGCCACCACCAACACCATCTTCATCACCTTTCTTCAACTTCTTTGGACGCATCTTCAACCCACCACACAAACAACCAAACACCACCCTTATTCTATTTTTATCAACCACCTTCCTACCACCATCCTTACCAAAAAACAATTGATCACCCTTATCCATCCATTCCAACACTACCGCATCATAAAACCACCACTAAAAAACACATTCATCATTGACAAACTACCACCACAACATTTATCAAACACCACCAACAACCACCAATCTGACCCCTGTCGGCCACCTATTATACCACCACCACCCTAGCGTTGAACACTTGTCAACCCCCCATACATACACATGGAAATCGTACTTAACCAATCAACAAACACTGCAATTAGCCATTAACAATGATCTATCACCTCCTAAAAACAAGAAATCATCCACACTTCCATTAGCAACTATCGATATTAGGGTCACCACCATCCACCACAGTCTCGTGCTTGATTTCTCCAGTGACTTATGGATTTTGAATCAATTTCAAGAGGGGAGTAGTGTTGGTTCATCCGTTGGAGATAAGAGGCAATGTAGAAGACCACCACTATGTGATAAATTTAAATACAATGGAGATGTACGATACTCTGGAAGAATGTCAATGGCAGAGAACAATGGAGATGAGTGACAATGCCAAGAGGGAAGAATATAAGGGAGGGTAAAAACCAATAAAGATGGGGAAATTAAAGAGGGTTACAATCGGCGATGACAATATGTCTGATCTAGTTAAAGGAAACGACGATGGAGATTTGTTAGGGATGAGGAGGGAGGAAGTGGAGCTACTGCTCTAGTGTTGTTTATTTACTGAGAGAGAGAGAGAGGAGAGAGAGAGAGAGAGAGAGAGAGAGAGAGAGAAGATGTCCAGAAGGGGGGTGTTCTAAGGTTACGCAGTGGATGCTTGGGTTAAGCCCACTTTATTTTTAGGTGGGACATGGACCAACTACGATAGGAATTGAAACCACAAGGACCTTCCATGAAATTGAAAAAATTTAGGGACTAAACTTGCTATTTTGAAAAACCACAAGTAACATTTACGACGGTTTGTCTACAACAAATTAGACTTAATGGATCTTTTATCATTTTTAGAGTAAATTACATAAATGATCCATATGGTTTTCCATAGTATTCACATATAATCTAAATCTTGGAAAATTGATGTCAAGTATCTCCACGGTTTCCAAATTGAACACTTTTGGTCCATGCAAACATTACTATCCATTTCCTTCTATTAAGGGCGTGTAAAAAGACTAATATACACTTGTTTTAGGTTTTGTGTTTTTTGTCACTTTCTAAAGTACATGGACTATTTTTGTAAATAAAAAGAAATTGGAAATAAATACCTAGGGAACTTCTCATCCTTGATTGCATACTCGATCATTAGCATCTCCATAACCAATAGGCCAGTACGAAAGCAAACACTTCTCTTTCGGTCTCCATCGCCACCATATCTATACTGCTACCAAAGTGCCACTCCTACCATCATCAACAACATTACCATAGTCCCAAACATATAGGTACAGATGAGGTAGGTTGATCAGCAGCTCCCAACGTAGGGTTGAGAGCCTGCTTCCGTAGGAGACCTCCGAAAAAAAGAAATTAAAAATGCATAAATAAATATTCATATAAAGTAAAAATCATGCCCTACTTGACGTTATCCATACATATACATAGAAATCGTTAGTTTGTGATGATTATAAAGTTAAATAGGAGTGAAAGAAGCGACCATCAAACAGGATAAGATATTTGTACATATAAAGGTATAAAGGTCCACAAGTATAACATGTATAAATACACAAATAATGGAAACAAATAAAGGAAATAAGTTTTAAGCATATACTAGTTTCTCCTGCTGGAAGTAAATAGGTAAACAATCATAATAAAGTGTAAACTATCCCACAAGCACTAAGAATGAAAATGAAGGTAGACCCTAGACTACGAACCTTTCTCTTTTGAAGCCGAAATCAACCTTTAACGGTCCTACTTCCTCCACCTCAACCTTCATCTTAGGCAAAACATGACCTTACAAACATCTGGATACTCTGCTGGTCGAGCTACATTAAGAAGGTTTGAGGTTCTTGATCCATTTTGTTTGTCTATGATAATTCTAACTCGTCAGAATTTCGACTACACCATGATGCCACTTCCCCTAAATCACCTCCTTCCTTAGAGCTTTTGGCGGTGGGAGTTATTACATTAAACAAGAAATCGTGTCAATCTGTAAGTCAGTGATTGTATTCATTGTCACATCACAAGTTTTACTTGAAAAATCATTATTAGGATGGAAGAATACGAATTTGAGGTTGTGGTGTATTTGGTGGATAACATGGTTATTTTATGTTCTATTGAAAATATCCATCCAATGGGTGTCCATTTGTGGATTCAATCAAAATTTCCCGTATACTGACTTTGATAGATAAGGATTAAAAAGATTTTGTTTAGAGTAAATTACACGAATGGTCCATGTGGTTTGGGACAATTTGCACATTTGATCCCTAGCCTTTTCTTTAACTCGGAAGGTCCCTATTGTTTGTTTTTGTTGTGCGTTTGGTCCCTAACTGACCTGAAAAGACTATTGTGCCCTTACTATATTTTTTAATTTTATTTATTTATTATCATTTTTATCTAAAAGAAACAGAAAAATAAATTAAGCCCTAGCTAATGTAAACGGTAAATAATATATTATCTCTTTCTCTCTTTCTTTAACAAGAAAACCCTATACCACCTCTTCTCCCGTTTTACATCCTCCGCCACCCGCCACTCGCCGAAAATTCTTGCTACTTTTTGTTTTGTTTCAAGATCTCGCTATGGTTTGTTTGTTTTCGATGGTTGTCTCTCTGATGTCGGTTGCCATTGTCGAAGCTAGTTATTTTCTGTTTCATTTTCATTTCAAAACCCAAAAACAAAATATGTCCCTGGCGTTGATTTGTGAAAAGGTTAACCCCATCAGGGTTTGTAAATCTATCTAGATCTGAACCAGAGCCTTAGTGTTGCCCTGATCGTTTTTCTGACAGCACAGGAGCCGCCACCGGAGAAAACCAACTGGGTTTGTCAACCACTTGTTCATCGTCAAAATACACCACTAGAGAGAGTGAGAGAAAGAGGGGAAAAGCTATAACAATCGATGCAAGATCTAGGTTTCCTTTGTCAACTTGTTCGTTGACGTCTATTCCGTGTGCTAGCAAATGCTTTGAAGCAAGAAATCAAAGAATTTGGGGATGGATTTATGGTTAGGTCTTTTGATTTTGGTTTTGATTTTTGATTCTGGTTTGATGGTTTGTATGTTTCCTTTGAATGAATTGATTGTGGTTTCGATTTTATATATAATATCCTTTTTGGATTTGATTTCCACTTTTGATTTTGGTTTTGATTATATATTTGGTTTATGGTTTGAACTTTGAATGTATTTGATGTTGTTTTTATTTTTTGGTGTGGAGATGTTATTATTTGCTCAGTTGGCATAGGCAATGATTGATGGTGGTAGTTTATTTCAGTGGCATTTTACTCGGGCAGGAAAGGAACCTATGGGGAAGACGAGAAGGGATATGCATAATTTTTTAGATTAATCATAAATCTAAAATAATAAATTAAAAAATAAATACATAAATAATAAATTAATTAAAAAAAGAAATCAATAACGGCATGGTAGTCTTTTTAGGTGAGACATGACCAAACGCGCAATAAAAACAAATTACAGAGACCTTCCGAGTTAAAAAAAAATTAGGGAACAAACGTGCAATTTACCCCAAACCACAATGACCATTCGTGTAATTTACCCCAAACCGTAGGGACCATTCATGTAATTTACTCTTTTGTTCAAGTGAAATTGGTATTGAACTAGGATTTTACCCGTCGCACGTTGCGGCGATAGTAATTTATTTGAAAAGTAGTAGAAAAATAAGTTGCTACGTGTTAAATAGAACTTAGTAAGAGTTAAATTGGCAAACCATAAAAGTCAAGGGTCAAAGCCATACTAAACAAATATAATAAAAATTGTATTACATGCATGTACATAAAAATAAATAAGTAAAATTTTTAAGTTAACAAACAAAAGTTCAAATAATTAAAAACGTATTGTATCTGGCCGACACATACATAAAAAAACAAGTTTTTTTTTTTTTTTTTTTTTTTTTTTTTTTTTTTTTTTTTTTTAGTTAAATCAACAAACGAAAATTTTAAATTTATGTTGAAATATTGACCACCTCCAATTTATACCGACAAGCATAGACATCGGGATTTTGATGTGTAGTATAGAAATTAGTTACGTAGTTCTTTTAGTTTACAAAAGAATTCTACTGAAGTCACGCTAAAGTAACGTTTTAATATTGTGCTTTAACGTAGTAATAACTATTGACTAATACGACCAAATTACTAATATAATGTTATTAAAACTGTAAACACTAAATACAATTAACAGTTGAAATATATATATATATATATATATATATATATATATATATATATATATATATATATATATATATATATATATATATATATATCAATTGAATTGGTTGGTACGGTATTACCATGGTATTCCAATTTTTATACCATTACCGTACCAACATTGATCAATTGGTACGGTACTACCAACCAAATATGTTGGTTACCGAATATATTGGCTACCAAGTTTTTTGGTTCGGTTGGTAACATGTTGGTTGGTTTTTTATGGTACAATTTTGCCACCCTAGTATTTAGAATAGATATATTGTATTGGTTTTAATATACAATTTGTTGTGAACCCTGAATATGTTCTTCAAACTTCCCAATCAAGATTCTTTTTCGATATGATGTATGAAAACTTTTTGTATGTAAACAATTAAATTTACAAAGTATTATTTTACTTTATAGGTTTATTCCCTAACCATATATTTCTGATTTTATGCCATGTGACTTTGTTAAGAAACTCATTTGAGAACCACACAGAAACTGGTAATTTGCAAATGGAGATTGCTTTTCATTTTAAGTTAGATGCCTAAATTTATTGGTGGTACAAGATAGTTTTAGGTGGGGGTGATTATAACTTTCTCTTAATATGGTGATGGTGATGGTGTAGGTTAGTATTTGTGATGGATGGTGATTGGTAGTGTAGTGGAGGTCATATTATTTAATAATTTAAAAAATAAAAAACAATAAAATTAAAAAACAAGGGTAAACTCTATTTTTGATAGGTTTTTAACGGAGCATGTTAGTCGATCATTAGATAGGGATCAAATTTGCTTTATTTTGAAAGCATAAGGATATTTGACATTAATTTCCTAAAACTTAGACCATACCTACAAGGGGAAAACCACAAAGAAAATTTATGTAATTTTCTCTTATTTTTATATTTTAATGACAAAATTTCACAAAGGTCATAATTCTTTTCCATTTTCTCTAATATAGTCCTTTTGATTTTTTTTTTAAATTTTTATTTATTTATTTACTTTTGCAATGATAGTCCTTTTGGAGCAAACTTTACACACCTGAGGTCTCTTTCAACAAAACTTAGCACATCAATGATCTCTACATTGGATGTCCATTTGACTCTCTTGAAAAATAAGGGTTATGTTCATGTAAAACTACCAATATATCCATAATGAATTTTTTGTTTTTTAAATGATTTATAATTAAAAAAATAAAAATTAATTGTTAAACACATCAAATATACATACATACCCTTCTCTCTCCCTCCTCCCTCTCTAAAGTGTAGCAGGCCTCCCTCACAACAACACTCCGCTGTCAAAATACTGTTAGGTTTTAGTTCAAAAATAGTTTTATAAACTAGAAAAATATGACAACGGAAGACTTTAATTTTTTTGAAATAAAATAAACATTTTATACCCACCAATGATCTTCTTGCAAGTTATAGAAAGATTAAAACACCAGCCAAATAAGAGGTGAATAAATAACAACCTTTGTAGTTCTTTGGGTCCTCTCGGGAGACTTGGAAGGTGATGAAAAATGTGGAACCTTTGAGATACCAACAATGACTTAACTTGATGTAGATGCTAGTTCAAAACTCTTAAACTCTTAAGCTTTAAGTTTATAACCAGTATGAACTTAAAGAGGGCTTGAAGATGCAAGTGTTCTTCAAGTTTTTTTACCAAAACTAGAGAGAAAGGGAGAGAGAAGAGAGGATTCGGATTTTGCATCAAGGAATGAATGAGCCAATAATCCAAGTGCAAGCTCTCTTATTTATATGCATAAAATGAAGTTATTAACCATTAGTCCTTAGCACTTTAAGCAAACTTGTCCTCATTATCATAAGCATGTCTCCCATGCCTTTAAAACATGATTAGACAAGTCATACACTTTTTCTTTTTATGCATATCTCAAAAATTGCATAAAGAAGAAGAAAGAAAGTCAAACTTTTATAAACTCTTTTATAAAATATAAACCTTGTCTTTTAGGAAAAAGACAAAAGGATTCAACTAGTCCAAAAGTTTGTACATGACTTATAAATCATACCATATGATATATATTAAGTTACATGCTAATGAAATTTATTATTTCAATGAAATGAATAATTTCCAATTTAATTATAAGAGTTTTATTGAATATTTATTAAAATCAATTTCTAATAAATAATCAATTATATCAAGTTGTTGTTAGTGTGACCAATTAGTATCATATGTTATTTAGTAATATCACTTTAATATGAATCTTGAGCATACTAGGCCTTTCAATCTCCTACTTGCGCAAAACGCATATTAGACTGATATAGACAGTGGTGAACGTCTAGCAACATTTCACTGCCCCTAAGGCCATACGACTATTTGTGTCATTCTATCAACGCCCAATTCCCCAAAAGCTCAAAGCTACAATTGGTGTATAAGGTAATTTTATCAGTTATCCCTTTGCTACAGACATCATGTTGACCATGAGATTTAGATCACGATCAATCTCATTAGTTGTTCAACTTTTGGTAAGGCGCCATAGATGTCTAACTCTCAACACATAAGAGGAACAAATCACATCTTGACTACATAATCCTCTTGTATAGTTCACACCATACCTGAAAATGCCTTTTACAACTGCCCGGTTAAGGAACAACATTTGACCATTATCAAAGCATAGTACTCCCTATACTTAAGTCCCAATATGTATCTCAGGTATTAAGGAGACAAAGATAGTACCTTTTAATCAAGTATAATTCACGATAGTGATCCATGAGATGATCTTGATGCGAGTCAATTCAACACTAGTTCTCTGACAAGTACCTATAAAACTTGGTTACAACCACTTCCTTACTTTCATCTAGTGAGAGTCAACCAACCCAATTCATATTAGTCTTACTTCATAATTACTCCCACAATTATAACCGACTATGAACCTTTAGAATAATAATATTATTCATGGCTTAAACATGTTAATATAGAACACAACAAGTATTAATGTGATGACTATATCCCAATATATCATCACATTTTCTAATAGTTGTTGTTATAATGCTCAAATATCCAGATACTAAATCAAAATCAAAATCCCATTTCTAGAATAATAAAGTCTTATAGCTGAAGTGTGACCATTCATACTTAGCTCAAAAGAATGACTTTATCCATGGATATGACAAAATTTAATCTGTATGAATTTTGTGAATACTATCATCTCTATACTTAACTTTACTCTAAGTATAGTTAAATATCTTGGAGAATATGATTGGTGTTCTTTCATGACATAGTCACTTAGCTTGATTAAGTATACTCTCAAAGTCACAAAGATTTCTATGTGATCCTTGAATGGCAAAATCAACATAATTTTTCAATGATATCATTCATCCAATCATATTTGAATTCAATTTCTAATGTAGTGTATTTCTTATTTTGTAGTAAATTGTGTCATCATGTTTTGCTTGGACCTCATTCCAACAAAACTTATCCTTCATTCCATAATGGTGTCAAAGTCTTATTATAATTCATAGTTATTTATATATGTTTAGAAATTAACATCTTGTGTAGATCTTTCCGCAAAGATCCTTTCTAAACTGATTGTCTCATATACATTCTCTTAGTTTTTCTAAAGTACAATTAGAATGCTCTCTTAGTCATCCAGTGACTTAACCATATATTCAATTAGTATCCTATGACATGCTTACAGGATGATCAAATACCATGTCCTATGAATAATATGGCGTAAATCACGAATTCATTTTCCAAGCAAATAGAATATAAATCATTTCATCTAGTTCAAGCATATGAGCTATGTACTTTTGAGGCTAGCTCAAAATGGTGCCATATGACAATGCCAAGAATTCTCCAAAAGAATCTTGTGCCTTGATCCCTTTCAAGATATTGCCAATATATGTATAAGGACATGAAACTTTTAGCATTCATTTTATCTATCTCCTATAGATTTTACATTCCAAGAATGTATCTTCTCCTTCCTAAGTCTTGCATTTTAGAAACACTTTCCGATTCAAGGTGAAAACTACCTTGCTTAGTCAAAATCTAATTTCAAATGATTAAGTATGACTCATTCATACAAGATAAGGAATTTCACTATGCTCCCACTAGTTCTTAGTAAACACACATGTTCTGTTCATTTTGATATAAAACACACCTTGTGGTTTTACATAAAATGATGATTATAACATTTAGATGTTTGCTTTATATCTGCAAGTGGATCTCAAGCTCCAAATATTTTGTTATGATAACATGGATTAAGAAAATCTCGAGGCTAATCTATATAGATATCTTCTAGTAGATGTCTATTAAGAAAAAATGGTCTTTCTTGAAATCTATTTACTATATCTCATATTAGGAATATGAATTTATAGTAAATAATATCCTTGTTGATCTAATCATAGCTACTTGTGAAAAAGGTTTGATCACAGTCAATGACATGAGTATGTGAAAATCCTTTTACTACAAGTCTTGCTTTAAACATGTATGGTTATCCATGTAATTTATTCATTCTAGAAGAATTAGTTACTCCTTCTAGCCTTACTATAGGGATAAAATTTAATCAAGCCCATACTTGATTCTCATACATGGATTTCATCTCATGTTCACGACTCTAAGTCAATTATCAGATTCGAGATCTGACATAGCATCTTGGTATTTGATGGATTTTCCTGAAACCATCAATAAAATATCATCAATGAGAGATTCCACATTTCGCAAGTCATAGATGAATTCCACCGTTAATGCGAACAATTTGTGTTTGTGAATAGCTATTATTCAATTTTAACAATCCTTGTTAAAACTAGTGCCAACTATTACTACATAAGGTTATGGTTCTTGAGCTGCTTCAAGTTCCATGTACCTCCTACTTGCTTTGTCATTAGAAGCTTGCTTTCTACTAAATTAGCTTTCATAAGAATAAGATGAATTATTCTTGGCGGGTTTGCATATAATAAAGTAAGCCACATTTAGAGTTTTATACAAATATGTATTTAGTAGATTTTGTGTTTAGAAGCTTTAGTTCAACATCGGCCTCAAATCCATAAAACATTTAGTAAGATGAGGATGGAGCCTTTTTATACTAAATCTTATAAAGTGTCTAATCTACTTATTAGTTGGTATTTTTATTCAAGATACAATTAATAGTGATTGAAGTATTATCCCAAAAAGATTAAAGGAGGATATTTCTACCAATTAGAAAGTAAATCATACCAAGTAAGATTTAATTCATCATTTATTATCATCAAGGTCTCAGATGGTTCTTATCGGTTTGTATCTCAACTTTTGAAACCTTCAACCAAGATTTCATAATTATGTTTTACCACGTAAAATATAATTAAAACTATTATAGTTGTTAATAAAGTTGATTTGGTATCTTGTGCTTAATCTCAGACATTCACCATAAAGGAAGTCATACACCAATGTGTATAGTTCCTTAATTATTTTCTCTACACCTTAGTGAAAATATCATTAGGAATCATTTTCATATAAATAAGGTTCACATATGTCAAATAAACTATATTATTTTCCTTCAAAGACCCCTTCCTTGAAGTTGGAATATGTGAATGCCATTTATATAATAAAGATAAGAATGTCAAATATGAATTTAATTTAAAACAAGTTTAAGTCAAAAGTGCTTGCATATAGAACTTAATTTTATTTATGAAATGTTGATATTTACTTTACAACTCTATTAAGAGGTCCAGTCTCATAAATAGAAGTTAATCATTTACGAATATGAATATTATCGTTATCACAAACGATTAAGTAAATTATCAAGCATTTGAATAAAATAACCGAGACATAAATTTAGACATGCTAAATTAAAACATATTTTATTCCAAAACAAATATTGTTCTACATTACAAGTAATTTATGTTCAAAGCATAAATAATAAACTAAACTCCGAGGGTGTAGTTCCAACTTGATTGTGCTCAACTTGGTTACTCTTCAATAAATATTTGCAAACTATTTACAAATATTAGATTAACATTTAAGTACCAAGTACCTAATTTTTATATGAAAAATATGAGTTCTATCTAGTAGATAAAAGAAGTACTAGTCTCTTCCAGACATTCTTTCCAAATAAGAGGAGTAAATCCTCTTCTAGTGTCCAGTTTCTTCATAAATGAAACAAGATCCATCTATGTGGGCTTTAGTATATTTCTTACGCTTAAAGGTGTTCAGTCCATAAAACATGAGCCTCTTAGATCACACAAGGTGATTCTTTTAGCCTTGCATTATTCCAATGTTTTAAACTAGCTTTAAATAAAATATCACTATATTTATTGGAATATTGCTTCACCTGTTATATCATCAGATATATGTTTAAATTATCCAAGACTTCCTAGAAGTCATGAATAACTATTTCTAGTTTGATGTTAGAAGCATCTTTAGCATCACAGTGATGCATTTACTAGGTATCATGTTCATGTTTAATTGCTCAAAACAAATAGTTTAGGACTAGGACCTTTAAGTGTATACAATTTCATATCTCTTACGAGATTGTCTCTTAAGACATGAACTCATTCATTGAAGTTGTATCTATTGAATGTTATTGTTTCATTAAGTCATTAAAGAAAATAAGAATTCATGATAATGAGAATGAATTATATAACTACAATTTTTTTAACAAAATTCATTTAGCATTTTCAATATTTAATTTTCAATAATTAATACCCTTTTAGTTTCCAAAAATATTAATTATCAAAGTCTAGCATCCAAGTTGCAAAACAAATAAATGGTTAGGTATCATTTATCCCATCCATTTAAATTCAACTCGGTAGATATTGATTATCAATTATATCTTGATATATAATTCCTAGATTTATGGGATCTCTAATAACAATTTTAATTAGAGATGTTTGATCCCATCTATGCCTCATAACTCTCTTGCTTAGGTATCCTTTATCACAAAAGATTTCTGATCAAATCGTTCAATTTGAAAAAAACTTGTGTAATCGGTCTATAACTTGGTTATAGAAATCGCGAATACACCCCAACCATCAAAAGATAGCACTAAGCGGTTAGGTATCCTTGATCCCACTAGTGCATACAAGAGACCAGTGGGTGTTTTCCAACATGATTGCATAGATTTGAGGTTTGTAAAATAAGGGTCTTTTATATATGTTTTATAATTCTAGTTAAAAACATATGATATCATGGTTATTACATGCATATAATAAACCATGGTATCAATTTTCAAAACAAAGATCACTTTTAAAGGTTCTATATAAAAAGCTAGTTTTTATATAATTTGACGTAATTCAATTTTAATAATCGATATTAAGTTTGAATGCATTTGAAACTTTTATATCTTTAATAAAACTTCATTTTATTACTTATGTATTTGGAGTTTGTATAAGTTAAAAAATCATCATTTTAAACCTTATAATGGAGTATTTCAAAATTTGCCGTTATTAACGATTTTATAAAACCGGGTTTTATTTTTTTAAATATAATAATTGTTACATCTTATGTCCAATTTTGAAAAACCCAAACTCCATTTGATATTTATTTTGTCCAAAATTCTTTTAGCATGTGAAAAACTAATTTTATCAACCACACAAAATAATGCATAAAAAGATATGTGCATAAAAATAACCAACTAATGACATTTTGTGAGCCAACACAAATGTGCCGAGTCCGTTCGTAAAGGCACATATAAGGGGACCAAAAATTTCTTGTAATGTTATTGTAAAAGCTCCCACTTGAATAAACACTCATTGCTTACAAAAGATTTGAAAGGCTTCTTTAAAGGAAAAACTGCAGCTTTCATGACACTTTTCAGAAAGTGTCATCTTTCTGTTCAGCACCTTTTCAGCACATGTGTAACATTCATGACACTTTTCAGAAAGTGTCATGTTCTGCCCAGCACATGTTGATCTCGAAAATTTTCCTTTTGTCTTCAAAAAATGGTTCAAACTTCATTTCTTGTTACATATTTGTACAAATAAATTATTTCTAAAAACTAATCTATTACTTTACAAAAATAAACAAGAAAATATAATTATTACATACCATATGAATAAATAAATTATTACAACCATTTTTATAATAAAAACAACAAACACAATGGTCATTGGCTAGTTTATGCACATCATATACATCAACATACACATAAAACAACCTTTGTTTTTTCTAAGACAACTTTAAATGACAAAAGATGCATGAAACTTTTGTCACATAAAAAAAAAAAAAAAAACAATTGTCATAGAAAATATGTATGAACTTATTTTTATACAAAAACAAGTTATCCATATTCTCCAAAAACTAAGATTTCCAAAAATCAAGAATCTAACCAAACTTGCAAGATGGATCTGACACCAATTGTTGGGTTTTAGTTCAAAAATAGTTTCATAAACTAGAAAAATATGACAACGGAAGACTTTAATTTTATTTTTTAAATAACATAAACATTTTATACCTACCAAGGATCTTCTTGCAAGTTATAGAAAGATTAAAACACCAACCAAAGAATACGTGAAGAAATAACAACCTTTGTAGTTTTTTGGGTCCTCTCGGGAGGCTTGGAAGGTGATGCAGAATATGGAACCTTTGAGACACCAACAATGACTCAACTTGATGTAGATGCTAGTCCAAAACTCTTAAACCCTTAAGCTTTAAGTTCATACCAAATATGAACATAAAGAGGGCTTGAAGATGCAAGTGTTCTTCAAGTTTTCGATCCAAAACTAGAGAGAAAGGGAGAGGGAAGAGAGGATTCAGATTTTGCATCAAGGAATGAATGAGCTAATAATCCAAGTGCAAACTCTCTTATTTATATGCAGAAAGTGAAGTTATTAACCATTAGTCCTTAGCACTTTAAGCAAACTTGTCCCCATTGTCATAAGCATGTCTTCCATGCCTTTAAAGCATGAATAGACAACTCATACACTTTTTCTTTTTATGCATATCTCGAAAATTACATAAAGAAGAAGAAAGTCAAACTTTTATTAACTCTTTTATAAAATATAAACCTTGTCTTTTAGGAAAAAGACAAAAGGATTCAACTAGTCAAAACGTTTATACATGACTTATAAATCATACCATATGATATATATTAAGTTACTTGCTAATGGAATTTATTATTTCCATGAAATAAATAATTTCCAATTTAATTATAAGAGTTTTATTGAATATTTATTAAAATCAATTTCTAATAAATAATCAATTGTATCAAGTTGTTGTTAGTGTGACCCATTAGTATCATATGTTATTTAGTAATATCACTTTAATATGATTCTTGAGCATATTATGCCTTTCACATACCCCTTCATCTCCGCCATGTATCTCAAAAACAACACCATCATCTGTGTCGGTGTGGACTCGATTAGAGTGAGAGATCGATTTGGGGATTCAATTTCTGGAGGGGAACCACCACTATAATCACTGAATTCCTTTGTAATCTACTCCTAATTAGGTGTTTCCATGGTCGGTCTTGTTGGCATTTTCCATAGCTTTCGGTTTCATTTCCTAGTCTTTGGGTTTAAAGTTGCCCCATTGATAAATCGCCATCGTCGAAACCTGCATCTAGGTGTCAATCGCCATCGTTGAAACCTGCATCTGGGTGTAAATCGTTGTTGTCGAAAACCTAAATCTAGGTCTAAATGGGCTTATGTTACCTTTGCAAAGCTCAATTGAAAATGCATAACAACCCTTATTCTTAGTTGCGTGTGAAATGTGGATCCTCAACAACCACCGTTAAAGATCTTTAAAAACAATGATGATCTACTTTTTAAAGATTTTTGTCAAATCCTTATGTGCAAGATTCAAAACTCCACTTCAACATATAATTTATTCGTAGAAGTATCCCGTTTTTTATATACAACCCAAAACCAATGACAATTTAATCGAAGCAAGGAGAAGCTATATTTTCCTTTGTTACCTGGATTTCTAAAGACGTCTTATAAAATCCAACACTAAGATTGATGTAATATATAACTATAGGTAGTTGTTGTTGGAGTTATTTTTTATTCGAGAATATCTAGTAAACCCATGCTTGAATCGTGTGTGTGTGTATGTTTAATGATTTTTAGGTAAAAAAATTGATGGGAGTGGTGGAAGTTAAATGATGGAGATGGTGGATTAGTTGGTGGTAGCTGCAGGTGGATAATGGTGTTGTAGCTGGTGGTGGCAATAGGTGAACGATAGTGATGGACAGTAGTGACAGTAGGTGGTGTGTTCTTGAGAGAGTGATAAAGAGATGGAGAGAAAATGTATGAGATAGAGGACCACCAGTATTACTGAAATAAGGAAAAATAGTCTTTTCATGTTATATTTAACATGAAACTAACGATGTTAGTCATAAAGACTGATGGTGTGAAAGGTTTGCTCAAAATGGACCATCCATGCAAAAAAGGTTTCATAAGGACTATGTTAGGGAAAAACTAAAAAGAATTAGGACTATTTGTGAATTTTTTTCTATTTTAGTTAATGTATTCTTAGTTTCATAATTTATATATTGTTATATATTTATTTATGTAATTCTAAAGTTTTTATTTTTAATAATTATAATATTTGAATTATATACAACCTTACCTATTTATTAAATTATTAACAAATAAATAGTATGCGATATATAATATAAATATGATGTTGATATGCAAATTCATTGAACTTTATATAATTGTATGCATTGAAGAGGTTTAAAGGGAAAGTTGTATAGAATTTAAATGTTGACGTGACAATCCATTACACTCTTATAAAATTGTATGCAATGGAGATGTTCCGATGAATTTTCATCTTTATCAACATAATTCACATGGGAGAATGATATAATGAAATCTCATATTTATTAAATGTAAGGTTTTTCCATTTATTCATTTCTCATGGTCATTCATTAATGAATTTCAAAATGGAGCCATTGAAAAAAGGATTTATATGGTTTAACTAGAAAACTTTGTATCAAGAAATCCGAAGTCTATTGTTTAAAACTTAAAATCCATATATGCTCTCCAATATGCTTCCTTGTTGGGTGATAACAAAACAAGTTAAGCACTTCAGACAAATATCAAAAAACAAACTTCGATGAACTCACAAAACTTTTGAAAAAACATGAATCAAAAGAACACAATGTTTAACATGGTTCGGTCAAGGTTACGTAAGTCCATGGGTGAACGAGAGAGAAAGCATTTTATTAACTTTTTGGAACTATTACAAGCACTCAAAATTGTATCTCACTTTGAGCTCTCACATTAATCTTACACTTTACAATGATGGGGGTATGAACATATTTATACTTGAGGGATCAGACTTAAAACCCTAATGGGTTAAGCCTATTTGCCTATACTCCCATGAATGGTGACAACCAGTCATATTCGACCATGCAACATCTTCTAGAATATTCTTCAACGTCATTCAACCCATGAGCATGATCAACACACATGATGGACCACCTTGACCATACTGGAGCAACATGATGCACAGGTAGATGATCATGATCACTAATGTCCCGACATCCATAATGGTGGCACAACATGGTGTATTTATTGAGCATGATCATCTTCTAAGCATACGTTGATTAACGTAGTACAACAAATAAATTGAGATGGCATATTATGTACCAAGATGGTCGATGATGGTGCAACATCTCCTACATGGCGCAACTTCCCTTCTTGATTGAGAAACATCATCTTCGTGGCTCAACATCTCCTTGGCTTAACATCATCTAGGCTCAACATCACCTTGGTGCAACTTCATACATGATGGTGCATCTTGTTATCACTTGGCGCAACATCCTCAAGGATGGCGCAACTTCCTTCTACATTGCGCAACATAATGTTCCATGTTGCTCCAAGTTGCTCCCATATCCTCCAAGTTGCTCCGAGCCACCTTTTGGAAGATCTGTTCCTTTGTCATTTGATCCATTCTGTTTTCTGATTATCCATTCCTTTCTTTTAAGATCTGTTCCTTTGTCACATGCTCCATGACCCTCAAGTGATCCATTGTGATATAAGTGCTCCATGTTGGACAAGACTTCATACCCTAACCATCTCCCACTTGAAGGATTGAACAACTTCATCTCCCATTCAAATTTCACCATTCCTCAAAGTAATCTCTCTCTCCCAAGCCCTTTTCTTCAAACATCTACAAGGACAATTGAAGCCATGTAAGGGGTCAATGTCTTCTTTGGACTTTTCCAATTATATTTCTTTTTTCATCAATCGGGGCGAGAGGGAGCTGCTTCGAGGAGCAACACCCACTAGTTTTGTCCGGATCAAACTCTCCCCAAAGTAGGTAGGTGATATTCCTTTCTTAGAAGATTCGTTCCTTTGTCACATGCTCCATGACCCTCAAGTGCTCCATTATGAACTAAGTGCTCCATGTTGGACAAGACTTCATCCCCCAACCATCTCCCACTTGAAGTCTAGAACAACTTCATCTTCCATTCAAATTTCACCATTCCTCAAAGTAATCTCTCTCTCTCTCTCTCTCTCTCTCTTTGTCTTTCTCTCTCTGCCAAACCCTTCTCTTCAAACTTCTTAAAAGCTAGTTAAATCCATGCTAATCTTCAACTTCTCAGTGGTAACCACCTTGGTGAACATATTAGTTGGATTCTTTGTTCCAATGATTTTCTTCAAGTTTAGAGTTCCTTCATTGATTAACTCTCGAATGAAATGGTACCTCATCTGAATGTGTTTCATTCTCTGTGAAACATTAGATTCCTTTCTAAGTGAACTGCACTTTGGTTGTCTCAATGTAGTATACAATCCTCTTGCTGCATTCCAAGTTCTGATAAGAAACTCTTCAACCATATGATCTCTTTGGCAGCTTCTGCAAGTTCCATGTAATTCTGCTTCTATGGTTGAAAGAGAAACACTCTTTTGTAACCTTGTCATCCTGATGATTTCTGTACCTCCAATTATGAACACATAACTAGTTGTGCTCTTGCCTAAATATGCACATCCACCTAAGTCTGAATCATCGAATCCTTCTAAAACTACTCCTTTTCTTATGAAACATAAGGAACACTTAACTGTTCCTTTTAAGTAGCATAGCAACCATTTCAATCCTTCCGAATGTTGTCTTCCTGGATTTAACTTCCCGGATTTAACATAAATCTACTCACAATACCACTACATGAGCAATATTTGGTCTGGTCATACAATTGCATACATTAAACTTCCAACTGCTGATGCGTAGGGAACTTTAGCCATGTATTCTCTGTATTCTTCCGTTTTTGGGGATTGCTTCATTGTGAGTCTCAAATGACTGATGACTCCCCAACGGTGTACTTTTAGCTTTCGCATTTGTCATGCTAAACTTTTCTAAAACTTTCTTGATGTAGTTAGCTTGTGAAAGTTTTAGTATACTGGTAACTCTGCCCCTTGCTATGCTCATGCCTAATACTTGTTTAGCAGCCCCTAAGTCCTTCATCGCGAACTCACTGGCCAACTTCTTCTTTATCTTGTTGATCTCCTGCATGTCGGAGCCGAAAATCAACATGTGATCAACATATAACAATAGGATGATATAAGGGTACTTGAATATCTTCAAATAATAGTAGCGACCCATCTCAAATCCACTGTATCCACTCATCTGCATGAAACTATCAAACTTCAACTACCATTGCCTTGGAGCCTGCTTCAAACCATACAAACTTTTCTTTATTTGCACACCAGATTTTCCTTACCATCGGAAAACCTTCTGGTTGTGCCATGTAGATGTCATCTTCAAGGTCTCCATGGATAAAAACTATTTTCACATATAGTTGCTCTAGATGTCGGTCTTCAGAGGCCACAATTCCCAAAACCATTCTGATTGTAGTCATATTCAAATCTGAAGAAAAGATCTAATTATAATGAAGCCCTCTCTTCTGTTGGAACCCCTTGACTACCAAACTTTCCTTATATCTCTTAGTGCCATAAATCTCATCCTTAACCCAAAACACCCACTTGTTTTGCAGTGCTTTCTTCCCTACTAGGAGCTTGACCAAGGACCAAGTGTGATTATTATCAAGCGAGCTCAATTCTTCATCCATAGCCTTCTTCCACTGTATGGATTTTGTCATCCTTAAGGCTTCTAGATAAGACTCGGGTTCGCCATTCTCTATCAACAACAAGAAGTTTATTGAAGGAGAATTCCTGACTGGATGCCTTCGTACCCTAGTAGATATACAGACGACACGAGTTTCAATGTCTACACCTTCATTATTTGAACTGTTGGGGTTTGAGCATAACAACAATCCTATGGTGCACATGCAAACCCTAAAGCTTTGGATCTAGTTTTTCTAATTGTACATGCAATAATCATCCAAAGCTTATAAACCCTAATCTAGCATACAAAAAATCGAAAATCATAACTAAAAAAAAGTTAGGATGTCACCTTTCAATTGTAGCTTGATCTTTAACCTTTGAGAGCTTTAGTATCACAAGTGTAATACTTCTAATCGATCACAAACACCAAGAAGCAAGTTGGAGAATATGAGAGAGAGAGAGAGAGGAGGATGAGGCTCAAAATCGGCTCTAAGATCCTTCTAGGGTTTCTGGTAGCCGAAAATATGATGCCACGGGGTCCCTTATATAGCTGAAGAATTAGGGTTTCAGTCAAAGACCTAATCTGGTTGCTTAGGCTCTAAGCAACCCATAAAATCCTTCCAGAATCCTTATCATGGATGAAATCCTTATGGGCTATCCATAAGATTTCGTCCACCCCTATCCATGGGGATCTTCAGCCCATTTTACAATTATCACATAATTACAATATTAGTCCCCTTGATTTAATTAATCTCTTTTGACCACAAAATTTAATTCTAAATTAATTCTTGACCAATATTAATTAAACAATATGATTTCTCTTTTAATATATTATTCACATAATATATTAATAAATCATAATTAACCTCTTTCTCCAAAATTCATCCAGTCAAGTTGCTTTAGTGAAGGCAACCCAAAAGGACCATGCTACTATTGGGTCAAGTACATACCAAATATAGTTATGGGCTTAGACACCTAATCCAACATGAACTACTATCATCCATGCTCCAATTCTCTCCAGTTTCATCAGAGCTCCGACTCGCTCTTGAACTTTCACCTATATCTGGAGTACTGACAAGTTTTATAATGTCGTCTTCTGAAGTTTCTTCTAACTCAATATGTTATTCATTTTCTGATTGTTTGTTACTGATTGAGCCCTTAGCAAGTTCCACCATGTATAGCACATTCTCATTGAACACCACATCCCAACTTCTTGTTGGATTAATGTCTAAGTCCATAACTATAATTGGTAAGACTTGACCCGACCCAGTATGGTCCATTTGGGTTGCATGGCATCATGCACTTGGATAGACTAAAATGAGAGAAATAACACTTAAGGTTTATTAATATATTATAAGTTCTAATATATTAATAAGGTTATTTAATTAGTATTGATCAAGAATTAATTTGGAATTAATTAAGTGATCAAAAGGAGACTAATTAAATATATGGGTTGATTGTGTAAATCATTCATTCTTATATATTTGGGCTTGTGATCCAAGATTCCTTATGTTGGACTAAGTCCATGGGGTGACCCATGGATGCTCCATGGAGGTTAAAATCCATGGAGCATAAGGAATGGGAAAAGTCATGAGTTACATGGTGTAACCCTAATAGCCACCATATAAAAGAATCCCATGGCTCAAGAAATCGTGGACTATGTGTGAGTGTGAGGGCTAAACGATTTCATGGAGTGTTCAAGTTTCTCTCAAGTTATTTCAAGTGTATTTGGTGTTGTATGAATCATTTAAGGTGTCACACTTTATGACATCCCCAAAATCACGGCCAGAAAAGACCGATTTCATTTATGCTTTTTAAATAATTTCAGAGTAAATCTTTTTGATTTAAAAGAGTTGCGGAATTTGTTCCCAAAACAAAACATGATAAAATAATATTTATCAAAGCATTTCATCAAGAGATGCATTTTCATTATATAATCAAAACTCGGGATGTCATGTTCCGATACAGACCATAAAGCATAAACGATAACATTACAAGTCATTCAACAAATATATACATATACAGACTTGTAAACAAAACAACTCGAAGATTCATCCATCTTATGCCCTTGCACCACTTCCTGTAATACAAATAAAACTGAGTGGGTCAGGCTTGGGAGCCTGGTGAGCATATAGGGTTTTCAACCCATAATAAATAAATTATATTTAATTTCACAAACCAATCACTATCCCGATTACCCATTCCCGTTATCCTCACTTTACGTCCCTAAAATAACATCTATCTCAAGGGACCTAATCTAGGATTTTCATCAGGACGGACATTAATGCTAAGGGGTTTCCTCAACAATAGATATCCTAAAGGCAACCATGAGGGGGATAGAGTACACCGGTGAACACATCGTTCACAATACCTACAGGTTATGAACCTGCTAGCGTTCCACTGAACTGTCTAGAAAGAGTCTGTGGTCGTTATCCATACTCCGCTGAATAACTAGATCAACAACAACAACAACATCGAGGCCTCTCATCTGTTTATTACACACCATCTATCTACCCATGTTCTACCCAACATATTAGTAGATAAAAAAATATATTTTTATACATAGTTTAAAACCTATATATCATTTTCATTCAATACATATTCCACATAACAGATGAGGCACACCCACATAACACGTATTTCATAGAAAATAAATCAGATCTATGAGATAGAAGAGAATGAATATACATTCACACATATAACAACAAAATTATACACATAACACGTATTTCGTATAAAATACTTCCTAATTATGCGTTAGAAGAAAGTAACTACACACTCACACGTATAAACCACAATATACTTAATACACTCAAACCATACTTGTATTATTATCGTGTTTATGAAAGGTAGTATACACTCACTTGATCAGAAGACGATCAGACAACACTACGGCTTGTATAAGTAGTATCTCTACGCAGATTTGGAAGATCTTCACAAAAATCGAACTTCTCGCGGGCAGAGCTTTGGCTCGGGAATCACGCTCTTCGGGATTCTCAGGGCTTCGGATCTTTCTTCGGGACTCGGGAATGATACCGGGGCTTCGGGGTACTTCTGGCACGCAAATCGAGGTAAAACAGGATAGAGAAGAGAGAAAAATAGCAATTGAGTCGGCTGCCTTCGGATCCTATTTATAGGAGGCTGGAGCCTCGGAGTACGCGGGGCGTACTGCGTTACGCAGGGGGTACTGCCTCAGAATCGTCATTGCTTACGTATCCGAAGAACTCGAGTGCGAGGCGTGTCATGCTTCGCTGTACGCGGGGCGTACTTCGGATGAGTCCGATGACTCCTCTTCGGATAATGCCGAATTTTCCAATTAAATTTAAATACAAAATATTTAATAAACTTCAGAAATTCATATCTTCTTCATACGAACTCTGTTTTCGACGTTCTTTATATCCACGCGAAGGTGAGACTACGCTCTACAACTTTCGTTTAGACTCCGCCGGCTAATTTTAAATTTATTTTTATTATTTATTTTTAATAGGCCGGGACAGAAAAACTTCGTCATAAATTCATAACTTCTTCGTTTGACGTCCGTTCTCGCCTAACTTTTCATCGCTTCGATACCAACAACGAGATCTTCGATTCTCGTTTAGATTGTTTCGGCTAAAAACTGCTCGATCTCAAATCGAGTATTTCAGGCTGCATACCGCTAAGTCGAAACTTCAATAAATCATAACTTCCTCATACGAAGTCGGATTTCGGCGTTCTTTATATATATTCGGAAACCTCGTTTCAACTACTACAACATTATCCAAAGATATCAAGTTTAGTTTACACTTAAATTTTGACGCTTATTTTTATTCTTAATTAATCAAACCACATAATTAAGCAATTAAGCACAAAACACATAATACTCAAATAATACACTCTTATTATTTCAAAACGGGTTACAAAGGTTAACCTAGACTATTACATTGCTAAAAATGGTAAGCCCGAAAACACAGGCATTACAATTCTCTCCACCTTAGAATGATTCCGTCCCCGGAATCACACATCAACGAACAAATGCGGATAGCGATTCAACATGTCACTCTCCGTCTCCCAGGTGAGATTCGGCCCATTCGTGTGTTTCCATCGGACAAGCACTAACCCAACCATCTTGCGTCTCAACTTCTTAGTCTTTCGGTCAACAATTGCCTCTGGTTCTTCAATCAACCTTTTGTTCTCATCAATTCTCAATTCAGAAATTGGAATTATGTCGGGAACTTCTCCTGTGAACTTCCTCAAATAACACACATGAAAAGTGTTATGAATTCCATTCAGTTCTTCTGGTAGTTCGAGCTTGTAAGCTTGGTTCCCAATCCTCTGAAGAACTTTAAACGGTCCAATAAACCTTGGACTCAACTTTCCCCTTTTACCAAATCTTATAAGTCCCTTCCACGGCGAGACTTTAAGCAAAACCGAATCTCCAATTTCAAAATTCATCGGTCTTCGCTTTTTGTCAGCATAACTCTTTTGACGATCTTAAGCTGCTAACATTCTTTCCCTAATTATTTTCAACTTTTCAGCAGTTTGATGAACCATCTCCGGTCCCATAAACTGCTTTTCCCCAGCCTCAAGCCAACAAGACGGCGTACGACACTTCTATCCATACAAAGCTTGGTAAGGTGCCATCTTAATGCTTGAGTGGAAACTATTATTGTAGGAAAATTCTACCAAAGGTAAATGTTCATCCCAATTACCTAGGAATTCCAAGGTACATGCTCTCAACATATCTTCAAGTGTTTGTATTGTTCTTTCACTCTGACCATCAGTCTGCGGATGGTAAGCTGTACTTAAACACAACTTGGTACCCAATTCCTCTTGTAGACTTTTCCAAAACCTTGAGGTGAAACGACTATCACGATCCGACACAATCATTAATGGAACACCGTGAAGCCTCACAATCTCCTTCACGTAAGAATTTGCAAGCTTTTCCATAGACCATTTCTCCTTGGCCGCTATGAAATGCGCACTCTTAGTGAATCGATCAACGACCACCCAAATCATGTCGTTACCATTCTTTGTTCTAGGCAGTTTAGTGACAAAATCCATAGCAATGTCTTCCCACTTACCCATAGGCACAGGCAATGGTTCTAAACTCCCATACGGTTTCTGATGTTGTGTCATTACCCTCGCACAAGTCACACACTCAGCCACATACTTTGCAACATCAAGCTTCATCGTCGGCCACCAGTAGTAGGGTTTCAGGTCCCTATACATTTTAGTGCTACCGGGATGAATCGACTACATGGTTTTGTGAGCTTCTTCCATCAGAAGATCTCTGACTCCTCCTGTCTTAGGTATCGAAATCCGATCTTGGAACACCTTCAGTCCATGACTGTTTACACCGAATACCAACGTTTTGCCCAAACGTTCCTCCTTTCGGTCATTCTTTTCAGAAGCTTCCTCTTGAGCTTTCTTTATTCTTTCCACAATGGTCGAGACAACTTCAATTCTCAATCCTCTTGGCCTTTTCCTTTCAAGATTGACTTTCCGACTGAGAGCATCAACAACAACATTAGCTTTACCGGGGTGGTAAAGTATCTCACAGTCGTAGTCCTTGAGTAACTCCAGCCAGCGCCGTTGCCTCATATTCAATTCTTTCTGATTAAAGAGATATTGGAGACTCTTATGATCAGTAAAAAGTTTGCACTTCGTGCCATAGAGGTAATGCCTCCATATTTTCAAAGCGAAAACTACCGCTGCTAACTCCAAATCATGAGTCAGGTAATTCTTTTCATGCTCCTTCAGCTGTCGAGACACATATGCTATCACCTTTTCTATTTGGGTCAAAACACAACCCAATCCAACCCCAGACGCATCTCTATAGACAGCGAAGTCTTCAACTCCATCGGGTAGAGAAAGTATCGGTGCCTCGCATAGCTTCTTCTTTAGCTTCTCGAATGCTTCTTTATGCTTATCACTCCAAGCATAAGTAGCTCCATTGTGGGTCAAAGCTGTTAATGGAGTAGCGATCGAAGAAAGCCTTAGATAAACCTTCGGTAATATCCGGCTAATCCCAAAAAGCTTCGGATCTCCGTGGGACTTTTCGGTTGTTCCCATTTCATTACAGCTTCAATCTTTGCTGGATCAACCATTATCCCTTCTTGGTTGACCACGTGACCCAAGAATTGGACTTCACGAATCCAAAAATCACATTTGGAGAACTAAGCATACTGCTTCTCCTTCTTCAAGAATTCTAACACTTCTTGCAAGTGTCTGCCATGCTCCTCTTAGCTTTTTGAATAAATCAGAATGCCATCTATGAACACTGTCACAGATTTATCAAGGAAAGGATTACAAACCCTGTTCATTAAATCCATGAATACTGCTGGAGCATTGGTTAGTCCAAACGACATAACCAAAAACTCGTAGTGTCCATATCGTGTTCTGAATGCAGTCTTCTCTATATCCTGCTTTCTTACTTTCAGCTGATGATATCCTGACCTAAGATCGATCTTCGAGAAATAGCTCGAACCTTGCAATTGATCAAACAGGTCATCAATCCTTGGCAACAGATATCTATTCTTTATTGTTGCCTTGTTCAGCTCTCTGTAATCAATGCACATCCTCATGCTCTCGTCTTTCTTCTTTATGAATAACACCGGAGCTCCCCAAGGCGATGAACTAGGTCTAATGAAACCTTTGTCCAATAACTCCTGAAGTTGCATCATTAGCTCCTTCATCTCCGTCGGTGCTAATCGATAAGGTGCTTTTGCGATTGGCGTTGTTCCAGGCAACAAGTCAATACGAAATTCTACTTGTCGATCGGGGGGTAATCCAGGAAGATCTTCGGGAAATACTTACGGATAATCACACACAACATGAATATTTTGCATCACCTTCTTTCCCTTCTTAGCGTCGATCACGAATGCTAAGTATGATGTACACCCCTTGGTCAAACATTTTCTGGCTTTCATTAGGGAAATGATTCCAGAATTCACTCTGCGTTTGTCCCCATACACCATAAACGAATCTTTCCCAGGCGGGTTTACTTTAACTATCTTCTTCTTGCATAAAATTTCGGCATCATTGGCGCTAAGCCAATCCATTCCCAACACGATGTCGAAACCATTAAGCTCGATAGGCAATAATTCCTTGTGGAACTTATTCCCATTCAGATCAATTAAGATGTTTTTCATACGATGGCTAACAGGTACAAACTTGCCACTAGCAACTTCGACTAATAAGGCATTATCTAGTCTAACAGCAGGCAAAGCTAGTTTTCTACCAAATTCATGCGATATAAAGGAGTAGTTGGCTCCAGAATCAAATAAAATTTGGGCAGGCAATGTGTTTACGAGAAAGGTACCTGAAGCGACATCAGCTTCATCTTTAGTAGCTTCCAGTGTCATCTGGAATGCTCTCGCCTTTGGCTTTCGCAGAATGTTGGGTCTAGCTGCCTCCTTCTTCTTCGGGCAGTCCCTCGACATGTGTCCCTCCTCACCACAACCATAGCAAACCTTCTTAGAGAGGGTACACTCATTGGCATAGTGCCCTGGCTTTCCACACTTGTAGCACGTTGTCGCTACCTCACATTTTCCACGATGCTTCTTCTTACATTTGTCGCACCATTTCGATTCGCCTCCACTTCCCCTCGAACCAGACTTCGAGAACTTGTTTTTCTTATTGGACCCTGAAGTTCCATCGAACTTCCTCTTTTCACCAACTTCTATCATTTCCAGACCCTTTTCCTTTTGTTGAGCCTCCACATTCTTAGCTGCACGAATAGCCGTTTTCAGAGTAGTTGCCATCTTGACTGTCCGACCAAAGTCGGCAGGCAGTCCATTAGCAAACCTCTCAATCTTGGAGAGTTCCGTTGGCACTAGGTACGGAAATAACTTCATTTTCTCAGTGAATGCAGTAGCATAGTCATCTATGCTCATCCTCCCCTTCTTCAAGTTTTGGAACTCATTGTTCAGATCAATCAGATCTATCTCTGAACAATACTGCACCCTTAGTTGTTCCAAGAACTCCTCCCATGACATTTTCAGGGCTTCCCCTCGTGGCATATTATCTGCCAACAACTTCCACCAACTCAAGACTCCAGTCTTTAGTTGTCTAACTGCAAAGACAGTCTTCTGTTTGTTGCTACAGTCGCAACTTTCAAATACCATCTCCATTTCGGAGATCCAATCCATTATCTCAACAGGCTTTGGGCTCCCAGAAATACTTGGCGGCTTGGCGCCCAAGAAGTTCTTGTACATTCGCCCATCCTTGTTGTTTCTCCTTTCCGGATCGTTCCTTCGTTCTCCTTGAGTCCCAACATAACTCATAATGCGCCTATTGTTCCCTTCCTCAGATTGCTCGGGAATCAATTTGGGTTCCTCAATAGGTATAGGTTCGTCCCTATTATCATGCAACATTTGTCGCATCTCATCCCTTTGTTCGGCTAACATAGCCCGAATCATGGCTTGCACCCCAGCCATTGTTATTGGTTCTGGTGCTGCTGCTACAACAGGTATTTGCTCAATCACTGGCGGTAGATTCCTGTTTTCATCCGCGTTTCCAACACCACTCCTCGTTCTCACCATTTTTGATCTACACACCGAATAAGGTGAAATTTAGATCTTCATTCACGATAGATTTCAAATCATCCTTATCACTCCGAAATGATTACATGCTAGTTCTAATATCGTAAACATACGCTTAGAATCCTAAACACATAAACCTTCAGATCCGGTTGGCAACAAACCGTAGATCCGAACAATTAATATCATATATGGCAACATATAACATTTAGCACATAAAAGCATTTTAGGCAACTTTCCTAAAATAAACTAGTGCTCGTGTCTATAATATATCAGACACACTTCTCACAATCTCCACTTAGCATTCTAAGTTTAAGTCTAGAAATCCTACAAATTCCTAGTTCGCTTAAACTAATGCTCTGATACCAACTATGACATCCCCAAAATCACGGCCAAAAAAGACCGATTTCATTTATGCTTTTTAAATAATTTCAGAGTAAATCCTTTTGATTTAAAAGAGTTGCGGAATTTGTTCCCAAAACAAAACGTGATAAAATAATATTTATCAAAGCATTTCATCAAGAGATGCATTTTCATTATATAATCAAAACTCGGGATGTCATGTTCCGATACAGACCATAAAGCATAAACGATAACATTACAAGTCATTCAACAAATATATACATATACAGACTTGTAAAAAAACAACTCGATCATTCATCCATCTTACGCCCTTACGCCACTTCCTGTAATACAAATAAAACTGAGTGGGTCAGGCTTGGGAGCCTGGTGAGCATATAGGGTTTTCAACCCATAATAAATAAATTATATTTAATTTCACAAACCAATCACTATCCCGATTACCCATTCCCGTTATCCTCACTTTACGTCCCTAAAATAACATCTATCTCAAGGGACCTAATCTAGGATTTTCATCGGGACGGACATTAATGCTAAGGGGTTTCCTCAACAATAGATATCCTAAAGGCAACCATGAGGGGGATAGAGTACACCGGTGAACACATCGTTTACAACACCTACAGGTAATGAACCTGCTAGCGTTCCACTAGATTGTCTAGAAAGAGTCCGTGGTTGTTATCCATACTCCGCTAAATAACTAGATCAACAACAACAACAACATCGAGGCCTCTCATCTGTTTATTACACACCATCTATCTACCCATGTTCTACCCAACATATTAGTAGATAAAAATATATATTTTTATACATAGTTTAAAACCTGTATATCATTTTCATTCAATACGTATTCCACATAACAGATGAGGCACACCCACATAACACGTATTTCATAGAAAATAAATCAGATCTATGAGATAGAAGAGAATGAATATACATTCACACATATAACAACAAAATTATACACATAACACATATTTCGTATAAAATACTTCCGAATTATGCATTAGAAGAAAGTAACTACACACTCACACATATAAACCACAATATACTTAATGCACTCAAACCATACTTGTATTATTATCGTGTTTATGAAAGGTAGTATACACTCACTTGATCAGAAGACGATCAGACAACACTACGCACTACTAGAAAAACAGCCTTTTACGACGCTCATTGCGCGTCGTAAAAGGCTCAGACGACGCGCAAATGCGCGTCAAGGAAGGCCCTGTCATAAAGAGAGATGACGTGCTTTTGTGCGTCGTCTATAGACGACACGCATTTACGACGCTCATTTACGATGCGCAATGCGTATCAAGGAAGGCCCTGTCATAAAGGAAGACGACACGCATTCGTGTGTCATAACCTTACGACGCGCGTGTTAATGACACGCAATGCGTATCAAGAAAGCCCCTGTCAAGAAAGGCAATGTCATAAATGAAGATGACACACATTTTTGCGTATCATAATCTTAAATGTTTAAAAAAATATTATTTATAGATTTACTAATTTTCAATTTAAATAATGCATTAAAAATCTCATAATACAAAATAAAATACCATAAATAAGAAAGATAATTCATTTCACTAATATGTCAAATACAAATAATTATTCCAATAGTGAGTAAATGTTATAAAAAAAATGAACTCATTTATATACAATTGCATTATCTAGCTTACTATGTGCCAACAACTCTCTGTGTGTTTACTTTTGCTTGAGTCTCGTTTCCTCCAAAGCTTCTAAATCACAAACCTTTTTAAACATACTAGAGACAGGATCCAATCCATGGGGTATTTTTGGAAAATAGTCTGAACATTCTTGACAAATCATCAACCTGCAAGTGAAGGGTAGAAAGGGAAGAAACAAATGTTCACAACCAGTAAGAAATCTAAAAACTAGAAGTTTCATAGTGATTGTTGATTCCTATAAACTCAAATGTGAGATGAGAGGCTTGTTCACAACCAGTAAGAAATACTAAGTAGAAAGAAACAAGTCAGCACCATTTTCTGCTTCTGCTGCAAGCAGTAATATGGAGCGTGACCCACGACAGATGAGGCAGTCATCTCCTTGAAAGCTAAATACATATGTTCTCGCAACACTAACATAAAAAAAACAAACAATAATGAGAATAATTTGTGGCATTCATCACCTTTAGTATCCAGCCACAAATCAGGACCAATTAATCCATCAAACACACAATCAACACTCAGCAAGCCCACTCCACTACCCTCTCCAACAGCAAGTCAAAGTAAGCATCATCCAAGTGTTAGTGCCAAAAAAAAATCAAAACATTCATTAATTTTAACGTGTTGGGAGGAGAGCAATTAGGTAAAAGGATTGAGAAATTCATACCCATGCTTATCTTAGCAAACTTGGTTTGGAACACCTGCACAATAAAATATAAATTATCAAAAGACTAAATGAATATCTTACTCTTACATTGAAAAGTCAAAGTGCCGATTTAATATGAAACATGGGTATGATTGTATAAAAAACGGACCTTGAAGCCAGTGTCACCTGGATTGAAGTAGAATCTCTCCTGTTATCCTGAAAAAAAATGAAAAAAAAACAAGAAATATAAATGTAAGATACCATGTTTTTTTTATTAAAGATTGTGCCTTTACAAATGAAAGAATATGTTGAATTGCAAGTTGTGGGGAAAGAATACGACAAAATTGGGTGACTTTTTCAGCAGTTGCAATACGTACTTCAGCTTCATTATCACAAAGTAGCCTCAGCGTATGCTGGAACTAACTCACCCCTGTTATAATTTAGATGGAAAATGTTAAAAAATGAAAATAGAAAAAGAAAATAGAAAAATAAAAAATAAAAGAAATTTTTTTGGATTTGAAAATTGAACATACTTAGATGGAAAATGTTAAGAAATGAAAATAGAAAAAGAAAATAGAAAAATAAAAAAGAAAAGAAAGTTTTTTGGATTTGAAAATTGAACATACTTGGTGGGTTCAGGGCCCACACCTTCACATAGTTCATACAATTGATTAGCAACTATATAACGAACACGCAAAGACTTGTCCTGCTTTTAAGAGAAAACATTCAAAATTTGTTTTCATTTCAAAAAACAAAAAAAAAATCAAAAAAAATTTACTTGTTTTCAATAATGTAGCACATCCAATAATGACGTGTCATTGTCCTTGGCTTTTGATGTTTGGCAACCTAGGACAAACCAATATCATTTATATATATATATATATATATATATATATATATATATATATATATATATATATATATATATATATATATATATATATATATATATATATATATATATATAAAATAAAGGTAGGTACCTTACAAGCCTAATCATTAGATACAACATAAAGTGTAAAACTCTTTTTAATGTATTAGTATCGGTATCGGTTTATTAAAACCTGGAGCCATTGGCCGTGACACCAAAAGATAGCATTTTCAAATGCTTAAATGAGTGATGATTATCATTGATTGTTTTTTTTTCTAATCCTCATGAACAAAATGCTCAGATTGTCTTTTTGCAACTTATAGCATTTCTACATGTTGTACTAAAAATGTTTTAAAGGTTGTACTAAAAATTGTATACGCTAAAGTGTTGGTAAATGTCAATTATTCAACCTCCAAATAAGCAGAATGTTTTCTAAAGCAAAGCTATAAATGGAAAATGTCATGGGTTTCAATCTTTTCTCCCAATAATTTCCTGTTGAAGAACATGGCCAAAAGGTATAAACCTTTTAGGAATTCGTGAAACCCATAGGAATATGGCATCACATACATAAGACAAAGCACACAAAAAATAGTGTATGCTTGGTTTATTCTAAAGAATAAACTATGTCCATAGCCATACAATCGAGTTTGAATTATCATAGTAAGGGTTTTTAAATTTAAAATGATAGTATTTATAAGTGGGGAAAGGGGAAAGATCTTACCAAGAGTGATAAGTAGACATCCAGCTTGTTTAGATTCAAATAAATCAAGTTGATGGCATCTCTGATCTCATAATCAGTCCACTGAGAACTTTATTGGTTTACATCTGGCAGTGTCTCAAACATCAAAGGAAACGAGTAACCCCCGTCAACAAAAAATCCAATCTGCAAAATGAAAATTTAATTGAAAGTTAGCAAATTTTTGTCCCATCCAAAAAAGTAGAGAAAACATAGCCTTAACATCCAATCAACTTGAACTAAGGTTGTGTTTGGTAGCCAGCCTAGTTGAATAAATAAGGGTAGATTTGCAAAAAGGCCCATGAGCTTATCAAGAAACTATCTCAGCTAGCTTAGAAGCTACTTTAGTTGTCTCAAAAAACACTACATTACAATTACCTCAAAAATTAAGTTAGCTTAAACGCGCCAAACACAACCTAAGTTATCGATTGTCTACATTTTTAAGTAGCATATGAAATGGAGGGTACTTGCCTGATGTGTGGCACTAAAATGGCTAATTGCTGCTTCTAAAATTTAAAATAAGCCATTTACAGTGCCTAGTAATGCAGCCAATGACTTCCCAGGCTCCTTAAGTATCTGCTCCCTCGATTTCTCAACCTCCACATAGACCTGATGTGTAATAAAAGATAAAAATACGATTCAACATTGAAATATCAAAAGGAAGGTTTCAACTCACAGGACCTGTGCTAAAAATGTAGCTAGTGAGTATCTTAAGCTACTTAAGACACTTATCCTCTCAGAGATATATACAGATGCTGAGGATGAAACTTGTTGCATGCCGGTACCATGGAAAACATAGCCATGTAACAATTGGGCTGAACCATCAAGAAATGCTAAAGGCCCTCTCTCAAAAACCATCAAGTATATATTATTAGAAGTTGATCCCTGATACAATAACACTATTGGAGCTGTAGGAATTTAATGCGCTCCTATGGATTCTCTATTGAATTTATGGAATTCATATAAGTTTGCCTTGAGAAGTTCATAAACGATTAATAAATGCTCCTAAAAGTATTTATTATAAACAAGTTAATAATACAAAAAGGGAAAATTAAATTAATAAAAAAAGTTATGAATTTGACTTACTCGGTAGTAAAAGTAATCATAAAGTATGAGAAGGTGATATTTGTCACTGGGATCATTTTTGTTGATATATTTTCGAAGCTTTATCTCATTAAGACTCTGGTTAAAAGAGTTTGTTGTTTTTTTATTATTTTCACACACACATCCATTCCAGTGTGAAGATCATGTGCTTGAATAGCTTTGTTGAATGCAGCAGAACCAAGATACTCTGTAACATGATACTTACCAGCTATCACATAATTTAAAACTACATGGAAATTCTTGTCCTCCTCAAATCCAGTTCTGAGAAAAAACAAAAATCAAGGGTAAAATGGTAATTTTAGATGCAAGAGAAGACAATAAAGATTAATAAGACAATAAGATACTTTGTAACATGATACCTACCAGCTATCTCATGTGCACGGGTTTCTGGGACATTTTCTGTTGTTGTTTCTGTGACATCTTCAATTCATGGATCATGTCCGGAATGATTTGATTATGTACTTGGCCCATCCACGACCTCAACTGGAATATGTCTTAGTTCTCTTGGATGAGACAAAAATGGTTCACTACCCCTGAACCTTGGCCTATTATCAAACATACTTCTTGTGAAATTTGGATCAAGAAGAGAGAATAGGTTCATGTTGATATCTCTAGCAGAAGGAAAGAGGGAGAGAGGAGGTCTCTGAGGTGGAATAGTTGGATCATCTATGTCCATGAAATCCTCATGTGGGGCAGCAATGGAGGTTGTCTGTCTTCTATAACAACACAAGTGAAATATATGTAAGAAAGTAAGATGTTTCTATCTCCTTCTGTGAAATGTGCATTAACAGCTACATTAAGATCTCCACCATGCTCCTGACAGAAATATATATAGAAAATATCTTAGTAAACTTTGAAATTT
The DNA here is from genome assembly GCF_002870075.4 of Lactuca sativa. NCBI lineage: Eukaryota > Viridiplantae > Streptophyta > Magnoliopsida > Asterales > Asteraceae > Lactuca > Lactuca sativa. The sequence continues at coordinate 70,509,944 of NC_056625.2, read as the reverse complement.
ACAAAATTAAATCCAAGAAAACATGAAGCAAAAATACTCAAAGCAACAAATCATCACGAAAACAAATTCAAAATTAGACCATTTTGAAATAATCTCACTTGTTGACCTTTTTGATGCCAAACAAGTTACTTACAAACATGTACCAACAAAAAATCGCTACCTTGATTGAACTTCATAACAAGTAATGTTCGGAGATTTGATATGACAGAAAACCCTACCACTTTTGTGTATATAAGTACTAATTTTGAAATCAAGCCCTAGCTCTTTCTACGATAACATAGTAAATCAAAATTACATCTGTATGGAATTAGTTTATTCGAATCAAACAAAAAATTATGGAATAGTTAAAAACTAACCCCTATATTCTATTATAATATCAAAATCAAGCTCAAGATAACATATAATAATGAATTAACACTGTTAATATGTACCAGAATAAATCAAATAAACAATAACAATTAATCAAGAAGGAAGAGGAAAACAAAAGCTATATGAGCAGTGATGTGATTTAGATGAAGATTTAGCATAATTACCGTGAGTTTCTATATAGCAACCGATTCAGATAAACCGGTGATGCTCATGAATGTATCGATTGCTTCTTGATTAGGTGTCACCATCGAGGGGGGGAGTACACATCGACATGGTGACAGAAGAAATCCGGGACCTAAAGCCCAAAAAACCCTAATAAAACAACTAAATAACGAAAATTGAATAGAAAATAAGCAAACTAACTAACGGAAACAACATAGAATCGAAATTAAAGAGCGATTAAAAACCCTTACCAAAGAATTTATGCATGAGTACAGTTGAAGAAGGCCTAAAAGAATCTGAGACCTGAAGCCAAAAAACCCTCGATCGAGAGCAAAAAAGAGCAGATCCACCAACAGAAAGAGAATTGAGAGATGTGTAAGCCATGAATCTTGGAAGAACATCAAAACCAATTTACGATCGACTGTGAGAACGTGGGTGAAGGCAGGGGAGCTAGGGCTTCTTGTTGGAGGCGCTGGAGATGGGTGAAGGCGGAGGCCCTAGGGCTTCTTGTTGCTAGTTCAAAGATCAACATCGATGGTAGAAGGTGGGGGCATCAGTAGAGGGAACAAGGTAAAAAGAGAGGAGATCGAACCATTTAGGGTGAGGGTCGATTTGGAAGAAATCTCAAACCCTTAACCTTAAACATGATGTGAAGCAATTGATCCATAATCTTTTTCGTCTCTGTCAATTCCTTGGGTTCACATAATCGGACGATGGTGGTAAATGAAGCATTCTTCAAGAAGGAAGGTGCATCGCCGTAGTTTGAGGCTAGAAGAGGAAATGAGGATTGGAGGGTGTGGATGTGGATGAGGGGTGGAGACGAGGGAGAAGAAGGTGGGGGTTTAAAAAATTTGGGGATTTCATTTTCCCTCCGAGACGCGCGTTTCTTAAAAAAATATATAAAACGACATTCACAGACGACGCACAAGTGCCTTCCGTGTTTTTAATATTTTTACATGAGACATTAATTTAAGGGCACTCAGTAATGCGCGACCTAAATCCTTAAAATTTTTGAAGAGATGACACTTTTTTAATGTCGCTCTCTAATGCGTAACAAAAATCAAAGAGCGTCGTGTTTTGCGCGTCGTACAAGGGTCTTTTTCTTGTAGTGACGGCTTGTAGAAGTAGTATCTCTCCGCAGATCTGGAAGATCTTCACAAAAATCGAACTTCTCGCGTGCAGAGCTTCGGCTCGGGAATCACGCTCTTTGGGATTCTTGGGGCTTCGGATCCTTGCTTCAGGACTCGGGAATGATACCGGGGCTTCGGGGTACTTCTGGCATGAAAATCGAGGTAAAACGGGAGAGAGAAGAGAGAAAAATAGCAATTGAGTCGGCTGCCTTCGGATCCTATTTATAGGAGGCTGGAGCCTCGTAGTACGCGGGGCGAACTGCCTCAGAATCATCATTGCTTACATATCCGAAGAACTCGAGTGCGAGGCGTGTCATGCTTCGATGTACGCGGGGCGTACGCTAATACGCTGGGCATACTTCGGATGAGTCCGATGACTCCTCTTCGGATAATGCCGGATTTTCCAATTAAATTTAAATACAAAATATTTAATAAACTTCGGAAATTCATATCTTCTTCATACAAACTCCGTTTTCGACGTTCTTTATATCCACACGAAGGTGAGACTACGCTCTACAACTTTCGTTTAGACTCCGCCGGCTAATTTTAACTTTATTTTTATTATTTATTTTTAATAGGCCGGGACAGAAAAACTTCGTTATAAATTTATAACTTCTTCGTTTGACGTCCGTTCTCGCCTAACTTTTCATCGCTTCAATACCAACAACGAGTTCTTCGATTCTCGTTTAGATTGTTTTGGCTAAAAACCGCTCGATCTCAAATCGAGTATTTCAGGCTGCATACCGCTAAGTCGAAACTTCAATAAATCATAACTTCCTCATACGAAGTCAGATTTGGGCGTTCTTTATATATTCGGAAACCTCGTTTCAACTACTACAACATTATCCAAAGATATCAAGTTTATTTTACACTTAAATTTTGACACTTATTTTTATTCTTAATTAATCAAACCACATAATTAAGCAATTAAGCACAAAACACATAATACTCAAATAATACACTCTTATTATTTCAAAACGGGTTACAAAGGTTAACCTAGACTATTACATTGCTAAAAATGGCAAGCCCGGAAACACAGGCGTTACACACTTGGGGCACTAGGCACTCAAGCTTCATGAAGACAAGCACCAACAAAAGGTATGTTATTCTAACTTGTGTTATTCAAAGTTTTGTATGCTAGAATAGAACAATACCTTGGAAAGCTGATATTTGCATGTATAATAGAGAAAACATAGATCCAAGGTATTTAGGGTTGCATGTACACTTAGGAGTGTTAGATTGCTCAAAACCCAACAGTGGTATCAGAGCCTAGGCTTGTTTTCTTGTTTTACTTGCTTAAACTGCTTAAAAAATCGACTTTTGGTGCTATCTGCCCAGCAGAATCGCCGAGTCCATGAAGGGACTCGACGAGTCCAAGGCAAAATGCATCCAACTCATCGAGTTTGTTCATGCACTCGACGAGTTGGACCCCCAGACAGCGTATTTTCGAGTTTTGGTGCTGGAATTGGTCTAGAATCATTACCTTTGACTGTTTTGGGCTTATAAAACTTGTTTTGAATGTGGTAATGATTATGTTAAACCAATTTCAATTCTATAATAAAAGTTTCAAGTTTATATGTGTTCATGTTATTCTTGAAAATTGTTGATTATGAATGATCATGCTTATGAGTTTTGCTAGATCATAGGAATTGTGTGCAAATTGTTTGTTGATATAATTCATGATCTTGTTGAAAATTGTATGGAGTTCATAACTTGTCCTCAAGTTATGAATTTTCAAGAATTTTATGTTTCTTTGATTTATGAGTTAGTTTAGATTGATAATGAAAAAAATTATGTTTTAGTTGTTTTCAATCCATATTAGTCTAAAAGAAGTTCATAAAATATGTTTTTGTAACTTGTCTTCAAGTTATGTGAAAAGTCATAATTATGAATCTTAAAAACTCATAAAAGTTTTGTAGGTTACATAACATGTAAGAGTTTTTTCCATTAAATAGTTTAATGACTCCATAACTTGTCCTCAAGTTATGGATGTTGAAGAGACACTTCTTTAAAGTGTTTTTTTTAAAGAATAAGGGGTTACATTAAAATGAAGAGTCTTCATTTTAATGAACCATTAAACTCATAAGTTATGATTTAAAGAGTCTTGAAATAGTTTCAAAACTTGCCCTCAAGTTTTGGAATTTGAAAAGTTACTCCTCATGTATACTTTAATTCCAAATTGCACATTGAAATTTTAAAAAGTTTAAAATTCAACCCTTATACTATTATTATAATTATAATTATATAGATATGTATAAGAGGAAGTTAATCTTACCGTTAGTAGGCCTCATTCACGAAGCCGGTCTATAAGGGGGTATAAGGTTACTGCCTATAAAATGACAGTTTAATGGGTGTCCACTCTCACCCACCGCTTCCTTGACTGGTGGAGGGTCGTTAGTCGAACGGGTAGGAATGGACTATAATTCTCCCTTCATTAAAAGTATAATGAAAAAATACTAAGTAACTAAACACTTATAAATTCCCAATCTTAGTTACTTAGGAAAATGTGAAAAGGTGCTAGCCCATAAAATTACACTTTGTACCTTACCAAGTCGTTAGTGGAGCGTGTGTGGTTAATCGGCACACTAACATGGACTAGTAAGAGTGGCAAAGGGTAACTTGACTTTATTATAGATCGGTGGAGCGTGTGTGGTTAACCGGCACATCGATTAGGTAATATTGTTAAGGGTACCAAGTCAATTTGTATGGTTATTCACACCTTGTTTGTGATCCTCGGCATCCCAGTCACAAATTTGAGAGGGCACAATCGAGATTCAAACATGCCATTGAAAAGTTCAATGTATCTCAAAAGATCTAGGAGTTTCAAAACCAATAAAACCTAATAATAAAATATTTTGTTATCATGGTGGAAATTGGTAAATCGTCATTTACCTACCTTCAACTATTTTATAATTTGGATTACGGCATCCCTCTTCCAGTTATAAATAGGTTGTTCGGTCCTAGCCTTAATATTTCATATTGGGTGTTATATTAAGGACTTTAAATCAACTAACTTGAATTTCTCCCATTATAGATGTCTAGTTTAGACAGCTATGGTCTTCCCAAATCTTTAGGAACAAGCTTCCTAATGAAGATGATATCCCAAATGGCAATCAAGGTGAAAGATCAATCCCTTTGTTGGGCATTTGTGGGACTATAAATCATACTTCACTTCATCCACCTCCTCCAATAAATCTCCCTATCCCACAAATTTTAAGACTTGATAAGTTCTAAGTCACTCAATCCCTATTGGCAAGCAAAGTCTATATGTGCTTAGATCTTGGGGATTAAGCCACATATTGACAAGTCAGGAGAGTCGGGTGTCGAAGTCTCGAGGTAGCTGGCTGCTGACTTGGTTCTTCAGTCACTCCCTGATGACAGGTCGCGACAAGACCCTTAATGATCTTACCTATTTGCATGATGATGCTAAATCAGCAATGATTTGGAGCATCAGTAAAGCAAATTGGATTGGAAGATCTACTTTCCAAACCTATTTGGACATTGAAAATGGTGACATTGGAGGTCCAGGAAAAACTTTCTCTTCCCAATGGAAAGGGATCGGCCATAGTCAACTCGGTTGACCAAATGGTAAAGAGAAAGGTTAAGTCTGTGATAGTTCCATGTACCGTTTCCAAAAAGTCCATATGATTCTGTTGCCAAAGGAAAGACATTGGTTGCGAAGCTGCCAAATTTACCTGAAAAACCTTAAGGATGGTAAAGTCAATAGGTTTGACTCTACTTCAGGTAAAGTCCATTGTCTAACTCTATTAAGTTTCTATTCTGAGATTCTTATTGCATAATGTGACGAGGTCACATGTTGATGTTTTAAGAATCAAAGAAAAGTTGAAGAAACTTAAAGGAAGTATATGTTGATTCTGATTGCGAAGATGGATTTCGATCGCATGGTTCGGTGATCAGAATTTTGAGTTGTTACTTAAGAGTTATGATATATTGCTTAGGAATAGATAACAACAAGTTTTCCATATCGATTGTAAGGATAAATTTTTCCGCAAAGTTTTAAAATAAAAGAAAAATGGTTTTGATTTTATTTATTTTAAGTATCCTTACAATGGCATTTGTGAAAAATTGTTGATTATATGTTTCCATTGATAAGCAATATGGGTAAATGGATTTGATTCTTTCATTAGTGGAAGTGTCATAATTTACCAAATAAGGAAAGATTCTCATCACCCAAGTTTTAGATGGATAGAAACTTGGAATCATGCAACTTGTATTGTATGATCATGAGAATTTTTTATATATTTGGCAAATTAAGTCTAATTCCTTGTTCACATGTATATGTGAATCAAGTGAAGGACAAAGGGATCGGATACACTTGGGTGTGCGCTGATCAGGTCCACCACAAAGTTGATAAGATTATTCATTATGATTTACTAAAGTTTAGTGAATATGGTTATACTTACAAGTTTAAGTATAGTTCTGGATCATTGGAAAAGTTTCAATGATAGACATAATGAGTAAGAAGAATCAAATAAGGCAGAAAGATAAAAGTTTCTCTAATCTGAAGAGATGGGAGACAACTTGAGTATCTTGTTTTATGATTATCTTAGTGATTATGGAACCATGTCACAATTGATCCTCTTAGGACACCTTAGTTCATTTTTGTTTGGCTAAGGAGAGGAATCGTGAATTGTTGAAATGGTTAGATCAAAAGATAAATTATACTTCGTTCCAAAATTAAATCTTAGAGTCATACTCCAAGATTAAGTCTTGAGTGACATAATCTTAAGAAAGGTTTAATACACTTGTTAAATGTAGACTAAAATGTGTTCTTACTCTTGTACATTTGAAATTGGTAAGTTGTGATGTTTTGGATAAAACAAAGACCAACTAAGACCAATTGTGAGAAGTGTTTAACTTGATAAGAATCAGCACTAACTCTTGAATATTCTTTTTGTTAAGGAATGGTTCTTGACAAAGAGAATCTTATATGTCAAGAGGTCAGTGGGAGTCTTAAAAGGATCTTAAGATAGATTCAAGAACTAATCAAGAGTTTTGTTAATCACTAGACCACGACTTGAGGTTTGTAACCTATCGTGTTGACATATTCTGTGCCCATTCCAGTTAAAGTTGGTTTTGCATTGGAGTTCTAAGAGTTCTCAACTGGTTGCATAACAACTTGGAAGCAATGGTAGGCCCTTGTGCTACTAGGTGGCAAGAAATTAAGATTGCACAAGTTCAGTCCATATGAATTTGGATTTCTCATTAACCTTGTTGTGTGATTATGGTTATGTCAAATTCACATGGATAGGAACACATACACCATCAAAATCTAAGTGTCATAAGGTTTCTCTCCGATTCATGAAAATGATAGTGAGGAAACTCTTTCACTAAGTAGATTTAAGTGGATAGCAAGTGTGAAGTTTGCATTCTCATGTCGTTAGTGGAGCGTGCGTGGTTAACCGGCACACTAACTAATGAGAATGGCAAAGGTTTAGACTCACATGTGAGCTATCTAAGGAAAGGTTTAGACTCCAGGTGTATGATGTGATAAAGTCTTATCAAGGCAATCTAGTATCAGAAATCTGACTGATTTCGAGGTACATGTCAAAGCTAGTGGGAGCATAAAGTGTTATGCTAGTTAGATAATAATCATTATGCTAGTGGGAGCATGATGATTATGTTGAAAGTTAGCAGTGTTAATTATAGAAAACAAAAGTTTCAACTCACTTTGAAAAAGTTGTTTTACTATAATTAAGGGAGAGAAACTTATACTTCATTCCAATTCTACAAGCTTAGATTGAGATTTTAATCAACTTTAGTCAAGAATATATATGAATGTTATGTTGAAATGGTTCAACATAACGAATTTCTATATATGTTGCTTTCTCAAAATTCGATTATGATTACGGAATCCCTCTTCATAGTTCGAATTATGAGAACATGGCAAATAAAAATATTATAGCATGAATCGTATCCCATATGCTTCGGATATAGGATCAGTTGCATGTGTTATAATATTCATCCATTCTAAATTTTCCTAATGCTTAGGGCGTTAAGAAGGGAAAATGGATTAGAACTGGATATGACTAAGATGATTAAGCAATTGTCGAGAACAATTTGGGGTTTTCCAAAGTTTGGTTACTCATGGACAATTGGAAGTATAGAGTAAGGATCATATTGACATATTTTGGAAAGAGGCAACTCTTGTTCAAAAGTGATGGTCAAGATGGGAATATGGAATTGTTTCCATAGGTGGAAGTTATTCTTTGAATCTGTGTAAGATTAAAGAACTTAATGCAAAGAAGGATGTTCAAAGGAATGTACTTTGAATTTGAGACTTCATCTCCATGGAATTGCTTTCCATTGGAATACTTTGTAATGTTTATTGCCAAGTCTTTGTGACTTGTGTGAATATCATTACAAGAGGATCATTGCATAGATTATGGTAAATGACAAGAACTTGGTATTCTTACATTTACAATAAGGATTGGGATTGTGAAATGAGAATCATTGAAGTCATGTTCAATTGATATACATTTCACAAAGAGATGACCACTTGTGAACATAGTGTGCATACTTGGAGTATGGCATAGCTATTGTTTAGAAAAACATAGTATGCATGCTTGGAGCATGGCATCACTACTGTTTCAATTCAAGTATTAAGTTGATTAATCGAAACATGAATAATGACTGATCAATATGGTGCTTAGATAAAAGGTGTTTTATTTACGCTCAAAGTGTTGAGGCCATATAGGACTAGTATTATTTTGTGTTTCACTTTGCATGTTTTGACTTCCAGAATAACTATGTCATTCTCCCGAATGACCAAGTTATTCAAACCATCCACAGTCGATCATATGTTGGAAGTAGATATGAATCAAGACTGTCATGAATTTGGCTTGTATGATTTGTCTAAAGTGCTTTAGACAATGCAATAGTTGCTACAATGTTCATGAGTACTCATAAGGGATGAGTATTGGATTCAACCCACGCTCATTTGGATTCACTTCATGGATTTTATCACGAGTGAATCATGAGACGATAATATATTATATACTTCAAACCTAGAGGTATGAGTTGTTGACTACGAGTTGGTTATACATTGATTGCACGTAAACGCATTGGTAACTCGATGTTATAAAACGTGCCTTTGTGTATGATTTAACAAATAGTTAGTACAAGCATATGAGTAGAAGTTTATCCATTCCTTTTACCTTCGGGATAAAAGCGATATCTGTGGGCCCCTCAATGATTTGATGATGACAAATGGAAGTGCTCGGCCGGGACAGGACTGATTTGATTCGTTCAATTAGTCAGTCATCATAAATCAGAAATCGGGAAACAACAAATGGACAGAGAGAATGATTATAATCCATGTCTCAGTCCATATGATATCTAGAATGGAGGAATATATGATCCCCTATCTAATGGACAAGTCATTGACAAAGGTCAGAGTTCATCTACAAGGTCAGAGTTCGGCAGAAGCTTTTGAGAGCTACGATTGCTAGTCGGGTTCTGAAGTCATACTTGCAATAATAGTTTTAGAATTATCCAAGTGGGAGACTGTTGGATTAATGTCTAAGTCCATAACTATAATTGGTAAGACTTGACCCGACCTGGCATGGTCCATTTGGGTTGCATGGCATCATGCACTTGGATAGACTAAAATGAGAGAAATAAGACTTAAGGCTTATTAATATATTATAAGTTCTAATATATTAATAAGGTTATTTAATTAGTATTGATCAATAATTAATTTGGAATTAATTAAGTGATCAAAAGGAGACTAATTAAATATATGGGTTGATTGTGTAAATCATTCATTCTTATATATGTGGGCTTGTGATCCAAGATTCCTTATGTTGGACTAAGTCCATGGGGTGACCCATGGATGCTCCATGGAGGTTTAAATCCATGGAGCATAAGGAATGGGAAAAGTCATGAGTTACATGGTGTAACCCTAATAGCCACCATATAAAAGAATCCCATGGCTCAAGAAATCGTGGACTATGTGTGAGTGTGAGGGCTAAACGATTTCATGGAGTGTTCAAGTTTCTCTCAAGTTATTCCAAGTGTATTTGGTGTTGTGTGAATCATTTGAGGTGTTACACTTGGGGCACTAGGCACTCAAGCTTCATGAAGACAAGCACCAACAAAAGGTATGTTATTCTAACTTGTGTTATTCAAAGTTTTGTATGCTAGAATAGAACAATACCTTGGAAAGTTGATATTTGCATGTATAATAGAGAAAATATAGATCCAAGGTATTTAGGGTTGCATGTACACTTAGGAGTGTTAGATTGATCAAAACGCAACACTTCTGATTACCTTTTTGTGTGCATTATCCTATAAGTCGTATCCCATGTCGTCCAACCCATAGCCTATAAATGTGTACTTCCTTGACTTTGCCTCTAGCTTGTCTCTCTCAGAGTCTTTGACTTTTACATATGAGACACAACTGAAGACCTTCATGTTTTTGAATGAAACCTTGTGACCTTGCCATTGTTCCACTGGAATCTTGAACCCCATGGGGATTAAGGGTCCATTGTTGATTAAGTATGCAACTATGTTGACTACGTCCGTCCACAACATCTTGGGTAAACCTTCATGCAGTTTCATGCTCTTGGACATTTTATTCAATGTTCTATTCATCCTCTCAGCCACTCCATTCTACTAAGGTATTTCTGGAATAGTCTTCTACATCTTGATTCCATGTTCAACACAAAAATCAACAAATTCTTTTCTACTGTATTCACCACTATTATCGGATCTGAAACACTTGGTTTTCAAGTTAGTTTCATTTTCCACCATCGCTTTCCATTTCCTTAAAGCATTGAAAATGTAACATCCATAAAAAATCATGATAAGTTTAAAATTTTTAAATACAACCCTAAACCATAAAATGTTTACAAAATAGTTTTCAAAACATTTCTGACATCAGAATTTTCCCAAAACCGTAGATCATAAACAGAGGATGTGTACGGCCACACCTTCGCCATCCCACTGTCATCTGAAGTACCTGAAACATAACCCAAAACTATAAGCCAATGCTTAGAAAGTTCCCCCAAATTACTAACACATAAAAAAATAAAATATACAATAACAACATGCAATGGGTCCATAACTAAAAGATCGGATTACTCGTGAGTCCACAACATTAGTCTGGCTTGCCCTCAAGGCCCACAACTTATGTCTGGCATGCACCCTGACCAAATCAATCATCGAACTGAAAGAACATCAAGCCCTCAGTACGATTCTATCAAACCGATCAAACTTCATCTTGTATCTGGAATGCTCATGATCCCTCAGTATGAGTCTGACATGCCCTACCCGATCCTCAACTCATATATGGAATGCTCTAGGGTTTGTTGGTTACCGCACGTAGTAGTACAACCTCCACCCAACCCAATATGTCGACATATAATAGATAATAAACATACACAAATAACCATGCAGATAGAATCACAGGTAGTTCTAACGATCTACAAGACTAGCATATCAACAACAAGCATAATCATGCATATCTATTCCATACTCAGCATATAAGTGAATATCATGATATTAATCCAATGGGCCGGCCTTGGTGCCTTGACCCACAACTATAGTGAGGAAGAACTCACCTTGCAACTGGACAAAAGCTGATGAGGTCTCAACTCCGAATGAAAGCTCCAACTGCCTTCTATTCCGACCAAATGACCAATGTTAGTCAAAATCCCAAATACCCAAAATACCCAAAATACCCTTGGTGTCAAACTTGGTCAAAGTCAAAGTCAACTGGTCAAACCAACTAATTCAACTGAGTCAACCCAACCAAGTCAACCTAACCGAGTCAACTCAACCGAATTGGCCCAATGCGAGTACGCGGGGCTTACTCTGAAGGTAAGGTAGGCGTACTCCGTCCTCTCATGTTCACCACCATCGGGGTGGTTGACGTCATATGCAGGGCGTACTCCGAGTATGTGGGGCGTACTCCCCAATTTTCGAAAGTCCATTAAGAGCTTAATAGCTAAAGCTCTTATGTCCATATATTAGATCCATGGTTAAATTACTCTAAGGAGTGATGAAGTCTACAACTTTCTGACTTAACATGTCCAATAAGTGCTAAACTCAAGGTCCTATTCCATTAAGACCTTATTAATGATGCATGAAGCAAAACTAACCATAGACCCCTCGTAGGGTCTGAAAGGACAACTTAAAGGTCAAGAACATGCCATGTTCAAGATCTACCATTTTGGGACACAAAATCTCCATAAAGACACCCAAATATAGATGTATATGGTAGAGGAATAAAGTTGCAAGCTTTATACCTTAGGGAGGTTGCAAAAGATGTAGAAATCCCATATCCAAGTGTTCCATTCCTTCAAGATGAGCTTGGCTTCCTTCCTTCCTTCTTCTAAGGCACCTAAATACACACTCTAAGCTTGAAAAGGCTCCTCAAGGTAAAACTAGGGTTTCAAGGACGTATCAAAGGGATGGAGGCAGATAAGGTGAAAGAAATGAGGCCATAAGGGTGCTTAAATATGAGCCATACCCTGAAAATTAGGGTTTTCACATCTGGAAAGTACGCCCTGCGTACACTGATATACGCCCCGCGTACTAGGGCGTGCCCTAGCACGCTTGGGATACGTCGCGTACACATGGCGTACACCGAAGGCCAAATTTACAAAAATGTCACTAGGGCCCCTTTTGCATACAATCTCAGACTTAGGGACCACAAATGCAATATAATAAATTATAAGGTTAATATTAGAAGTACCTCGCTATCGAGATGTTAGAATTCTCCTCCACTTGAATTAGAATTTATTCTCGAAGTCTGCTACGGTGAATAACTCAGTATTATTCTCCCGTATCTCGGCCTCTGGCTCCCAGGTCCACTCGGAGCCTCTCCGATGCTGCCACTGTACCTTTGGTATCTCCTAGTTGTGTAGGACCTTCATCTTTCTTTCCAAAATAGCTACCAACTTCTCAACATAGTTCAGGCGCCCTCGACCTGAATATCGTCCAATTGAACCACTGCATCATCATCCTGTTGGGTTTTGAGCATTCAAACACTCCTAAGTGTACATGCAACCCTATAAACCTTGGATCTATGTTTTCTCTATTATGCATGCAAATATTAAATATTCCAAGGTTTCATCCTAACTAGCATATTATGAACCTATACTACAAAGTTCTAGTTAGATGGCATACCTTTTGATGTAGCATGATGTCTTCAAGGTTTAAGAGCTTAGCCCCAATAGTGTCGAAGCCTCAAGTGGAATCACAAATCACCAAAACACATTGGAAGACTTTGAGAATAAGGATACTTTGGTTCTCTCTAGTGAAATCGGCTAGCCCTTCTTAGTGTATCCACACTAGTGCCAATTTCACCAACCAAGGACATCTTTATATAGTGTGGAGACTAGGTTTAAACCCATGACCTTTCATTTCATATGATCCATGGGTTACACACTCCATGGACTATCCATGAAAGCTTAGTCAAAGCTAAATGAACTTGGCCCATTCCATATATATATAAGAGTCCATATTTAATTAGTTCATTTTGATCACTTAATTAATTAAGTCTTGATCAATACTAATTAAATAATATGATTCCATATTAATATATTAGAACTTATAATATATAAATATAAATCATAAATATACTATTCTCAAAAGACTATCCATATAAATTGTGTCGGTGAAGTGCAACCCAAATGGACCATGTCGGGTCGGGTCAAGTACATACCAAATATAGCTATGGACTTAGACATTAATCCAATGGTCTCCCACTTGGATAAGTCTAAAACTATTATTGAGTATGACTTTAAAACCTAACTGCCAATCGTAGCTCTTAAAGCCGCTGTCGAACTCTAACCTTGTAAATGACTTGTTCATTAGATAAGGGATCATATATTCCTCCATTCTAGATATGATATGGACTGAGACATGGATTATAATCATTCTCTCTGTCCATTTATTATTTCCCGATTTCTGATTCATGACGACTGACCGATTGAATAAATCAAATCAGTCCTGGCTTGGCCAAGCACTCACATGCGTCATCATTAAATCATCGAGGGGCCCATAGATATCGCTTTTATCCCGAAGGTAAAAGGAATGGATAAACTTTGACTCATATGGCTTGTTCTACTACTTGTTGAATCATACACAAAGGCACGTTTTATAACATCGAGTTACCGAATGCGGTTTCGTGCAATCAATGTAAAACCAACTCATAGTAACAACTCTTATCTCTAGGTTTGAAGAATATAAGATATTATCGTCTCATGATCACTCGTGATAAAATCCATGAAGCGATTCAAATGACTGCGGGTTGAATCCAATACTCAGAACTTATGAGCACTCATGAGTGTTGTAGCACAACTTTGTCCACCAACTTGGACCTCTACAAGCCAACCCATTACAGTCTTGATTCATATCTACTTCCAACATATGACCGACTGTGGATGTTTTGAATAACTTAGTCATTCCGAAAGAATAACCTAGCTATTATGGAAGTCAAAACATGCAAAGTAAAACACAAGAATAAATAAATCTAATATGGTATCAAAACCTATGAATATAAATAAAACACTTTCTATTTATCACCATACTGATTACTCATTATTCATTGTTTTGGTTTTATCAACTTTATTTTTGAATTAAAAAACACTAGGTGTCCCATGCTCCAAGCATGTACACTATGTTTTTTAAACAATAGCTTTGCCATACACCAAGTATGAACTCTATGTTTGTCTATGATCCTTTTCTTTGTGAACTAGATCAATTGAACATAATTTCAATGATTCTCTTTTCACACTCCCAATTCCTTGTCTTAAATGTAAGAATGCCAAATTCCTATCATTTATCGAAATCTGTTTAGATTTTAAACTTATATGCATGGTTCCTATTGTAATGATTATGAACAAAACCACAAAGGCTTGGCAACAATCATTACAGAGTATTCCAATGGAGAAGAATTCCATGGAAACGATGTCTCAAATTCAAAGTGCATTGCTTTGAACATGCTTCGTGCATTAAGTTTGTTTAACCTTACACAGATTGCTTCCACCTATGAAGACAACTCTATATTCCCATTTTGACTACCACTTCTGAACAAGAGTTCCCTCTTTTCAAACTATGTCAATATGGTCCTTCCAATATTAATAGTATACTTCCAACTGTCATTCAGCAACCAATTTTGGTAAACCTTAGATTGTCCTCGACAATTGCTTAATCACTTTAGTCATATCTAATTCTAGACATCGTTCCCCTTAATGCCCCAAGGCATTTGGAAAATTCAGAAAGGATAAATATTATAGCATATGTAATCGATCTTGTACCCAAAGTAAATGGGACACGATTCATGATGTTTCATATAAAGACATGGTTCTAGACCAGTATTTTACCATAATAATTTTTGTTTGCCATATTCTCAAAATTTGACTATGAAAAGGGATGCCATAATCATAATTGAATTTTAGAACACAAATAATAGACCCATATATAGAATTTCCTTATGTTGAGCCATTCCAACATGAAATTCATATATGTATCCTTGACTAAATACAATTAGAACCTCAATCTAAGCTTTTTGATTTGAGATGAAGTATAATTTCCTCTCCCTTAATTATAGCAAAACAACTTTTTCAACCCCTGCAACCTCACGAATTGAAACTTTTGTTTTATATAATTAACATTGCTAACTTGCAATTCTTATCATAATTCTCATGCTCCCACTAACATGATGATTATTAGCATAACACTTATGCTCCCACTAGCTTTGACATGTATCCAGAAAACAGTTGGACCTCTAGAAGTCAATACTTTATTGACATTCTTACCAATGTTCAGATTTCTGATACTAGATTGCTTTGATAAGGCTTTATCAAAATTATACACCTTATCTTAGATAGCTCACAGGTTTGTCTAAACAATTTTAGAACTATGAAAAGGGATTCCGTAATCATAGTCTCAATTGTTTAGACCTTTTTGCCATTTCTCATACGTCAATGTTATGTGCCGGTTAACCACGCACGCTCCACTAACGACTTTGAGAACTGCAAATATCATAATTGCTATCTACTTAAAATCTACTTAGTGAAAGGGTTTCCTTACCATCATTTTCATAAATCGAAGAGAAAACTTATGACACTTAGATTTTATGGTATATATGTTCTTATCCACGTGAATTTGTCAAACCATAATCACAAGACTAGGTTAGTGACACATCCTAACTCATATGGATTGAACTTGTGCATTCTTAACTTCTTGCCACATGGCAGCTCAAGGGCCTGCCATTGCTTCTAAGTAGCTATGCAAACAATTAAGAACATGTAGAACTCAAATGTATAGCCAACTTAACTGGAATGGGCACAGAAATGTCAGCACGATAGGTTATAAACCTCTAGTTGTGTGCTAGTGATGAAATACAGGTTTTATTCTTGATAACTTCTTGAAACCCTTTTAGGATCTTTTAGACTTCCACTGTCTCCTTGATCTATAAGACTTTCTTGCCAAATATTCAAGAGATGGTGTGGATTCTAATCAAGAAAAACACTTAACACAATTGGCCTAAGTTGATCTTTGTTTTATCCAAAAAATCACAACCTAGCAATTTCAAATGTACAAGAGTAGAATACTTTTACTCTTACATTTGACAAGTGTTTTAAACCTTCTTTAAGACATGTCACTCAAGTTACAATCTTAGAGTATAACTCTAAGAATTGTTTTTGGAACGAAGTATGAATCATCTTCTTGATTTAACCACTTCAACAATTCATAACTCCTCTTCTTAACTATCAGAATGCACTTAGAGGATGAATTGTGATAAGGTCTCAAAATCATTAAGATGATCTTAAAACATGATACTACAGTACTCTCCTATCTTTTCAGATTTGAGAAACTTTTAACCTTCTGCCTAATTTGATTCTTCTTATTCGTTTTGTTATACATTGAAACATTTCCAATATCTCATAATTATACTTAAGCTTGTAAGTATGATCATATTTACTAAACCTTAGTAAATCATGACGAATAGTCTTATCCATCTTTTGTGGTGGACTTTGACAAGTGCACATGAAAGTGTACTTGATCCCTTAATCCTTCTCTTGAGTCACATATACATGTGACCACAGAACTAGTCTTAATTTCCAAAGTTGAAAATTCAGACACTACCACAAATGAAAGAATCAAATTCATATTTCCAATATTGTTATAAACATACAAACATCAAGTTTTCATGAATGTAATTGTAAGGAGATAAAATAAAGTAAAACAAACTTTTATTTATTTTAAAATGCGGAAAAAAAACTTTTTCCTTACAATGTAACTTGAAATGAAAACTATGTTATTACATTTTTCCTAGCAACCTATCATAACTCCTAAGAAGTAGCTCAAGAAAGTGCAAAGTGTAATTTCATGGATTAGCACCTTATTCCACTTGAGGCTTTCACACTATTGGGTCTAAGCTCTTAAACCTTGAAGACATCATGCTACATCAAAAGGTATGCCATCTAACTAGAACTTTGTAGTATAGTTGCTTCATAATATGCTAGTTAGGATGAAACCTTGGAATATTTAATATTTGCATGTATAATAGAGAAAACATAGATCCAAGGTTTATAGGGTTGCATGTACACTTAGGAGTGTTTGAATGCTCAAAACCCAACAGTGGTATCAGAGCCAGGTTGTTTTCTGTTATATTGATGCAAATGTTTTATTTTCAAAGTTGAAAAAAAAAGGAAAAAAAACATGACGTTTGTCAAATTTTAAGATAATTACTTGTTTTTGTGAAAAACTAATTATTTGTAAAATTTGAATCATTTGTTATATGAGTTGAATTAGGTCAAATTTAGTAAAAGATAAAATGATATGATTATTTTATTAGTTTTAAAAGTTTGATCTAAAGAGGTTTTTTTTTTTTTTTTTTTTTTTTTTTTTTGAAACCTCCATAGGTTATGGATATGAAAAGGTTTTAGAAAAATTGATTCAAAGTTTTTATAGAGTTACAAAATTTTGTGTTAATGTTTTAAAGAATTCCATAACTTATTCTTAAGTTATGGAACATGAAAAGTTTCACCATAAAAAAAAACATTTAACTCCATAAGGTATGGATTACCAAAAGTTTTATGTTTCCTTGATTTATGAGTTAGTTTAGATTAATGAAAAAATATTGTGTTTTAGTTGTTTTCAATCCTAACTAATCTAGAGGTAGTTCATAAAATGTATTTTTGTAACCTGTCCTCAAGTTACATAAAAGGCCACTTTTATGAAACTTAAAACTCATAAAAGTGCCATAGGTTACATAAAAAATGAAGAGTCTTTTTTCATTAAATAGTATTATGACTCCATAACTTGTCCTCATGTTATGGATGTTTAAGAGTCACTTCTTTAAAAATGTTATTAAAGAATAAGAGGTTACATAAAAAATGAAGAGTCTTCATTTTAATGAACCATTAAACTCATAAGTTATGAAATGAAAAGTTTTGAGTAGTTTCAAAAACTTTCCCTCAAGTTTTGGAATTTGTAAAGTTTTCCCATGAATACTTTAATTCCAAGATAAGCCCTTAGAATTTTAAAAGTTAAATTTCAACCCTTATACTTTATAATATTATAAGTTAGTAATATTTATATATATGTATAAGAGCAAGTCGTCTTACCATTAGTAGGCCTCATTCACGAAGCCGGTCTATAAGGGGGTTATAAGGGTATTGCCTATAAAATGGCAGTTTAATGGGTGTCCACTCTAACCCACCGCTTCCTTGACTGGTGGAGGGTCGTTAGCCGAACGGGTAGGACAAGGACTATAATTCTCCCTTCATTAAAAGTTTTAATGATAAATATAAAAAAAAACATTTAGTTACTTTATATTTATCATTAAAACTTTTAATGAAGGGAGAATTATAGTCCTTGTCCTACCCGTTCGGCTAACGACCCTCCACCAGTCAAGGAAGCGGTGGGTTAGAGTGGACACCCATTAAACTGCCATTTTATAGGCAATACCCTTATAACCCCCTTATAGACCGGCTTCGTGAATGAGGCCTACTAATGGTAAGACGACTTGCTCTTATACATATATATAAATATTACTAACTTATAATATTATAAAGTATAAGGGTTGAAATTTAACTTTTAAAATTCTAAGGGCTTAACTTGGAATTAAAGTATTCATGGGAAAACTTTACAAATTCCAAAACTTGAGGGAAAGTTTTTGAAACTACTCAAAACTTTTCATTTCATAACTTATGAGTTTAATGGTTCATTAAAATGAAGACTCTTCATTTTTTATGTAACCTCTTATTCTTTAATAACATTTTTAAAGAAGTGACTCTTAAACATCCATAACATGAGGACAAGTTATGGAGTCATAATACTATTTAATGAAAAAAGACTCTTCATTTTTTATGTAACCTATGGCACTTTTATGAGTTTTAAGTTTCATAAAAGTGGCCTTTTATGTAACTTGAGGACAAGTTACAAAAATACATTTTATGAACTACCTCTAGATTAGTTAGGATTGAAAACAACTAAAACACAATATTTTTTCATTAATCTAAACTAACTCATAAATCAAGGAAACATAAAACTTTTGGTAATCCATACCTTATGGAGTTAAATGTTTTTTTTTATGGTGAAACTTTTCATGTTCCATAACTTAAGAATAAGTTATGGAATTCTTTAAAACATTAACACAAAATTTTGTAACTCTATAAAAACTTTGAATCAATTTTTCTAAAACCTTTTCATATCCATAACCTATGGAGGTTTCAAAAAAAAAAAAAAAAAAAAAAAAAAAAAAAAAAAAAAAAAAAAAAACCTCTTTAGATCAAACTTTTAAAACTAATAAAATAATCATATCATTTTATCTTTTACTAAATTTGACCTAATTCAACTCATATAACAAATGATTCAAATTTTACAAATAATTAGTTTTTCACAAAAACAAGTAATTATCTTAAAATTTGACAAACGTCATGTTTTTTTTCCTTTTTTTTTCAACTTTGAAAATAAAACATTTGCATCAATATAACAGAAAACAACCTGGCTCTGATACCACTGTTGGGTTTTGAGCATTCAAACACTCCTAAGTGTACATGCAACCCTATAAACCTTGGATCTATGTTTTCTCTATTATACATGCAAATATTAAATATTCCAAGGTTTCATCCTAACTAGCATATTATGAAGCACCTATACTACAAAGTTCTAGTTAGATGGCATACCTTTTGATGTAGCATGATGTCTTCAAGGTTTAAGAGCTTAGACCCAATAGTGTGAAAGCCTCAAGTGGAATCACAAATCACCAAAACACCTTGGAAGACTTTGAGAATAAGGATACTTTGGTTCTCTCTAGTGAAATCGGCTAGCCCTTCTTAGTGTACCCACACTAGTGCCAATTTCACCAACCAAGGACATCTTTATATAGTGTGGAGACTAGGATTAAACCCATGACTTTTCATTTCATATGATCCATGGGTTACACACTCCATGGACTATCCATGAAATCTTAGCCAAAGCTAAATGAACTTGGCCCATTCCATATATATATATATAAGAGTCCATATTTAATTAGTTCATTTTCAACTTTGGAAACTAAGCGGTCTGCAATCTCTGTCTGATCTGGTGAATAAGCTACATGGTCTGAAGAACTACTTTGGACCTTCCTATAACCCTGTGACC
The DNA here is from genome assembly GCF_002870075.4 of Lactuca sativa. NCBI lineage: Eukaryota > Viridiplantae > Streptophyta > Magnoliopsida > Asterales > Asteraceae > Lactuca > Lactuca sativa. The sequence continues at coordinate 70,489,656 of NC_056625.2, read as the reverse complement.
AACCTCTCCCCAACAGACCAGGGTATGACATCTCCGACCATACAAGAGCTCAATAAGCGGGGCACCAATGCTAGAGATAACTATTATTGTAGGAGAACTCTGCAAGAGGTTGGTAGGAATCTCACCTCCCACCAAAATCAATAACACAGGCTCGCAACATATCCTCAAGGGTCGGTATAGTCCGCTCACTCTGGCCGTCAGTCTACGGATGATATGTAGTGTTGAAATGTAATCTTGTGCCCAGTTCCTCGTGGAATGTTAGCCAACATTGGGAAGTGAACTGAACATCTCGTTCAGAAACAATGGATAGCGGGACCCCATGGCGAGAAACGATCTCTCGGACATAACATCGGCCAAATTTTCGGCTAAAGAACTCTCCCGGATAGCCAAAAAGTGGAAACTCTTAGTCAATCGATCCATGATGACCCATATAGAATCAAAACCCTTTGTTGTCTTCAGCAACTTGGTATTAAAATCCATGGTGATCTGCTCCAGTTTCCACATGGGAACCTCCAAAGGCTGCAGCTTGCCATGCAGCCTCTGATGCTCGGCTTTGACCATCCTAAAGGTCAAGCACCTCTCGACATACCAAGCTATCTCTCTCTTCATGCACGGCCACCAGTAACTCAATCTAAAATCCCGATACATCTTTATGGCCTCCGAGTGTATAAAAACCGAAGACCCATCCGACTTGCAGCTGAAAGCATCCGCTGCCGCATTTTCTTTACCCGGATGGTAAAGGATCTCGCAATCGTAATCCTTGACTACGTCCAGCCACATGCGCTACCTCATGTTTAGGTTCATCTTATCCATAATATGCCTCAAACTCTTATGATCCATGTATATAGTATAACGGACCACATAGAGATAATTCCTCCAAATCTTGAGGGCAAAAACCACTGCCCCCGACTTTAGGTCATGCGTGGGATATCGTGTCTCATGCGACTTCAGCTACCGCGAAGCATAAGAAAACACCCCTCCTCTCTGCATAAGGATCGCCCCTAAACCGATGATGGATGCATCACAGAATACCACAAAATTCTCAACTCCCTATGGGAGGGTCAATACCGGGGCCTTGCATAACGTCTGCCGAAGAGTCTCAAACACCGACTGTTGCTCAGGGCCCCACCGGAAATCCACCACCTTCCTCTTCAGACGAATGAGGGGTACATCAATTATCGAGAAGTCCTGAATAAATCTCCGTTAGTGCCTTGCCAAACCCAAGAAACTCTTGATCTCTGAGGGAGATTTCAGAACCTCCCACTGCATCACAATCTCAATCTTTGCCGGATCGACCAAAATCCCATCCAGGTTAATGAGGTATCCCAGGAACTGGAACTCTAGCAACCAAAACTCACACTTCTAGAACTTGGAATAAAGTTGTTCCCATCTCAAAACCCCCAAAAGCTCTCGAAGGTGCTCCTCATGCTGCTCTCTGGTTTTGGAATACACCAAGATATCATCAATGAACACAATAATAGATCGGTTGAGTATCAGCCTACATAATCGATTCATGAGATCCATAAATATATCAGGAACATTGGTGAGCCCCAAGGGCATCACCACGAACTCGTAATGCCCATAACAAGTCCGGAACTCGGTCTTCTCCACATCCTCCTCTCTCACTCTTACCTAATGATACACATACCTCAGATCAATCTTGGATAACCAAGATACACCCTACAACTGATCAAAGAGGTAATGAATCCATGGAAGGGGATAACAGTTCTTCACCGTTAACTTGCTCAACCCCCGGTAATGAATGCACATCCGATGTGAACCATCCTTCTTCTTGACGAAGAATATCGACGCTCCCCATAAAGAAATTCTCGGTCTAATGAACTGCTTGCCTAGCAGCTCATAAGTTTATATGAGAACTCCTGCATCTTAGGTGGTGCCAATTGGTACGATTCCTTGGCAACCCGGGCCGCACCTGGCATAAGATCAATCCTTAACTCAACCTGCTTCTCACGAGGCGTACCAAGTAACTCCTCCGGGAATACGTCAGCAAATTCCCTGACAACTGGAACCTCTAAAACTGAAATCTAATCCCCATCTGAGTATCAACCACATATGCCAAATAACCTGCACACTCGTGCTAAATATACTGACGAGCCCTGGCTGCCGAACAAAACCTGAAACCAATCCTAGTGTCCTCCCTATAAATAACCAATTCTCCCCCACTTGGGATTTGAACTACCACTTGCTGGCCCTCACAATCGATCATGACACCAAACCTGCTAAGCCAATACATACCCACTATCATGCATACATCCCCCATAGGGATATGGATCAAATCAATCGAAAAAGGCACCCCCAAAGATCTCCAATATACAACCCTGATACACTGCGGATGCTTAAACCCCGTGTTTGTTGGCAATGGAAACTCGAAACAGACACTCTAACTCCCCAATATGCATATCAAACTTCCTACTGAAAGATCAAGCTACAAAGGATTGACTCGCACCCGAGTCAAATAACACAAGAGCAAGCAAAGAGTTCACTAAGAACGTACCTATTATGAGAATATACATGATCATAACATAATACATAATCAACAGAAGGATAATTAGAAACATACCGGTCATGACATCTAGTGCCGACCTGGCCTCCTCTACCGTGAGTTGGAAAACACGAACTTGAGTCCTCGAGGGCTCCACCCTGCCCTTACTCTCATCCGTGATCCTCGGAGTAGACGGAGTTTGATCCTACACCTACCTAACAATAATCGTGGTGCCAATCATGGTGCCCTACCCATAGATAACCAATTCTCCTTAACTGGGGTTCGAACTACCACTTGTTGGCCCTCACAATCGATCATGGCACCAAACTTGCTCAGCCAGTCCATACCCACTATCATGCATAGATCCCCCATAGGTATATGGATCAAATCGATCGGAAAAGGCACCCTGAAGATCTCTAATATACAACCTTGATACACTGCGGATGCTCAAACCCCGTGTTCGTTGGCAATGGAAACTCGCAACGGACACTCTAACTCCCCAATATTCATATCAAACTTCCTATTGAAAGATCAAGCTACAAAGGACTGACTTGCGCCCGAGTCAAATAACACAAGAGAAGCAAAGAGTTCACTAAGAGCGTACCTATTAGGAGCATATACATGATCATAACATAACACATAATCAACAGAAGGATAATTAGAAACATACCGGTCACGACGTCTGGTGCCGACCTGGCCTCCTCTGCCGTGAGTTGGAAAGCACAAGCATTTGAGCCTGCACTGACCTAACAATAAGCGTGAGACAAATGGCCTTCACACGGCCAACCTGGTTGCAATGGTAACAAATCCGGAAGATGACTGTTGGGGCCTGCTGGCGGAAATCCAATGCCATATAGCCCTGCCAGCCACAATTATGGCACCCAGAAGATGATCGACTAGCACCCTCATGAACCTTGTCGCACTTCCCACAAGTGCGACCCTTCCAAGCCCTATATTTGACATCAGCAACCTTGAACAACTTCGACACAGGATGCAATTGCGCCAGGACCGGTATTTTCTCCCTCATCTGGAGCTCCATCTCGATCTCATGCTGCCTGGCGGCCTCCTACAACTCCAACAACGAACCACACGATGAGTGGATACAAAGTGCTTGATGTCCGTCTTAAGTATGCTCAAGTAACGGGTCATCTAAGCTTGCTTAGAAGCAGCAAACTCAGGACAAAACATGACCCTCTCCGTGAAAATCTTGGTGATCTCCGTCATCGACTCTGTCATGTGTCTAAAATCTAAGTACTCCTAAGCCAACCAATCACGTTCCACCAGCGGAAAGTATTTAGAACGGAACATCTCTGAGAATTGCTCCCAAGCAACTGCAGTCCTATGCACAGGAGAACACGAGCTGGTAACAAGTCTCCACTAATCATTTGCTTCGGAGCTCAGAAGGTTCAGAGCGCGCCTGACCTTTTGGTCAGCTGGGTAAGAGCAAGTGAAGAAACACCCTTTAATTTTAGAAAATCACCTCTTGGCTATGATCGGATCCTTAACTCGGTCCAATGTCGAGGGCTTCATATTCTCGAAGTCCTGATATTGGAAGACTCTCCCAGCACCAACCCCAGCAGCTGGAACGGTTGCAGTGGCTGCAGCAGCAGCCTCAGAGAGGACATCATATTTCTCATCAAAGTACTCCACCATGGCCGTCTTAATATACCCATACATCTCTGGAAACTGTACCCGAAAGCGAGCAACAACCTCCTCCTGAAAGATCTCCCTGATCCTGTCCTCGAACACAATTAAGCCATTTTGGCCACCTGTCCCTGATCCAGATCTTGATCCTGCCTCAAAACGTCGCATCATTACCATACTAAAAATAAACCACGGGATATCAGATAATACGCATATCATAAAAGGAGAACCAACTCCCAACAAATCCCTAAGGGTTGTGACTTCCCTGTTAGGCATACGGGTTCTATGCTTCCATTAGTACGAGCCCATACTACCTTCCACACCTACCTGTATTTGTGTCAAAGGATCATCACAACAATCCAAACAATACCATTAGCACACGCATACACTAAATGCTCACTCCTTAGAGGAAGGATAAACATTACGAAACTGGCCGACTGACCCCACACAACACATCCATGAAACTTCCACCAACCCTGTAGCACTCGTGTATGTTAATCATACATAACATTGGATCCTATAAACAATCGAATACCTAATTCTGCCCTAAGCCCTTCATCAAACAAGAACAGGAAATAAGGCCAAACCAAACATTCTTAGGCTATAGAATCTTCGTTATGTATAACTATGATGCATACACTTAGCAACTATAGTAATGATGTCAATTTCATACAAGGAAAACCTTGGGCTATCAGGCATCGTATCATCAGGCAATTCTTATCATGCAATTCCTGAAGATCCCTAGCCTATCACTAGCATGTTGTTCTAACATATCACAAGATCAAACAACAGTGTGGTAATTTGGGGTCTACTTACTGGCTTTGGCTGATCGTACACATCACATCCGCTTTGATTATTTTGAAAACAATTTGAATATTATTATTTTCTTTTAAAAAAAATATTTTTCCTTTGTTTGAGACTGGATTTACACGAGTGTTCCTCAAATTTACTCAAACCAAGGCTCTGATACCAACTAGTAACATCGATAAAAATCATGATACATTTAAACTTTATAAATACAACCCAAAACCATAAAGTGTTTACAAAATAGTTTTCAAAACATTTCTGACATCAGAGTTTTCCCAAAATCGTAGATCATAAAAAGAGGATGTGTACAGTCACGCCTTCGCCTTCCCGCAGTCATCCGAAGTACCTGAAACATAACCCAAAACTATAAGTTAACGCTTAGTGAGTTCCCGCAAAGTACCAACACATTAACAAATAACATATACAATAACAACATGCAATGGGTCCACAACTAAAAGACTAGATTACCCTTGAGCCCAAAGCATAAGTCTGGCTTGTCCTCATGCCCACAACTTATGCCTGGCTTGCTCCCTGACCAGATCAGTCATCGGACTGAAATACCATCAAGCCCTCATTACGAGTTTGGCATACCGCACGGTCCTCAGCTCGTATCTAGAATTCTCATGAGCCCTCGGTATGAGTTTGGTATGCCCTACCCATCCCTCAGCTCATATCTAGAATGCTCTAGGGTTTGTTGATTGCCACATAGAGCAGTACAACCTCAATCTAACCCAATAGGACAACATATAATAGATAATAAACATATACAGATAATCATGCAGACAGAATCACAGGTAGTCCTACAGATCTACCAGACTAGCATATCAACAACTAGCATAATCATGCATACCTATTCCACACTCATCATATGAGTGAATATCAGGATATCAATCCAATGGGCCAGCCTTGATGCCTTCGGCCTGCAAGTACAGTGAAGAAGAACTCACCTCGCAACTGGACAAAAGATGATGAGGTCTCGAATCAGAATCTCAGCTCCAACCGGCTCCTATTCCGACCAAATTACCAATCTCAATCAAAATCCCAAATACCTAAAATACCCTTGAGGTTAAACTTGGTCAAAGTCAAATTCAAAATCAAAGTCAACTTCTCAAACCAACTAAGTCAACTGAGTTAACCCAACCGAGTCAACTCAATCAAATTGACCCACAGCAAGTATGTGGGGCGTACTCCAAAGGTACGTTGGGCGTACGCCATCCTCACATGTTGAACACCATCGGGGTGGTTTAGCTCGTACGTAGGGCATAATTCGAGTATGCGGGGCATACTCCCCGAAGTCCAAAAGTCCATTCAGAGCTTAATGGCTAAAGCGCTTATGTTCATAATTCAGATCCATGACTAATATAATCTAAGGAGTCATAAAGTCTCTAACTTTATGACTTATCATGCCCAATAGCTGCTTAACTTAAGGTCTTATTCCATTAAGACCTTCTAAATGACGCTTCAAGAAAAACCAACAATTTGAAACCCATTTTTATGACTTAAAACCCATCCTAGGATCTAAAAGGACAGGTTAAAGGCTAAGAACATACCATGTTCAAGATTTAACATTTTGGGACCAAAAAGCTCCATAAAGACACTAAAATCTAGATCTATATGCTAAAGGGTTTAAGTTGTAAGATTTATACCTTATGAAGGTTGTAAATGATGTCGAAATCCCATATCCAAGTGTTCCACTCCTTCAAGATGATCTTGGCTTCCTTCCTTCTTCTTTTAAGGCACCAAAAATACACACTCTAAGCTTGAAAAGTTCCTTAAGGTGAAACTAGGGTTGCAAGAACGTATATGAGGGATGGAGGCAGCTAAGGTGAAAGAAATGAGGCCATAAGAGTTCTTAAATACGAGCCATACCCTAAAAGTTAGGGTTTCCATATCTGAAAAGTATGCCTTGTATACACAAATGTACGCCCTGCGTACTAGGGCACGCCCTAGTACACTTGGCGTACACCACGTACGTATGGCTTACTCCAAAGGCCAAATTTACGAAAATGACACTAGGTTCCCTTTTGCATACAATCTCAGACTTAGGGACCAAAATAGCAATATAACAAATTATAGGGTTAATACTAGAAGTACCTTGCCATCGGGATGTTAGAAAAAACTTCAGACTTATGCTTCAAGAAATAGACTAAACTTTCCTAGTGTAGTCATCAATGAAAGTAACATAATATCGTGATCCTCCCACTAAAGCAAATGAAGTGGGCCCATAAACATCTGAATGAACAAGCTCCAATTTCCCTGTCTTGGGTGGATGTCCTATATTCGTGAAAGTAACTTTCTTCTGTTTTCCAAGAACACATGGCTCAAAGAAATCCACTATCACCTTCTTCGGATTCGAAATTCTTCCTTTGGAGGAAAGCATCTTCATTCCTTTTTCACTCATATGTACAAGTCTTTGGTACCATAGAGTGGATGCTCCAAATTCTTTAACAACATGTGCCTCATCATCAAAAACTTCTACCATGTAAAGTGTACGCCACTTCTGACCTCTACCAACCACTAAGTCTACCTTTGTCACCTTCCACCGATGATCACCAAAAGTGACATGGTGACCTTCACCATCAATTTGCCCAACTGATATCAATATTCTTTTCAAGTATTGAATGAACTTGACATTCTTCAAATTCAACTTCATACCCAAAGTAGTATTGAGGACCACATCCCCAACACCTGTAATATCAAGGCTCTTGTTGTTTACTAGTCTGACCTTCCCTTGGTACTGCCTAAAATTTGCATTACATCTTTGGAATGACTAACATGGTATGACACAGTAGAATCCATGATCCATGATTCAACCGCGTTTTCAACTGCACATATAAAAGAATCTCCTTCAGATTCTGATGCAATGTTCATCTCATTCTTGCATTTTTCTGCAAGAGGCTTCAGCCGTTGATTCTTGAAATGGCCCTTTTCTTTTCAGTTCCAACATATGATGTTGTTCTTGTTTTTTAATACACCTCTCTTCCTCAACTTTGATCTTCCTCTACCCCCACTCCCTTTGTTGGACTTCCTTCCTCTTTCCTCAGTACTAAGAATAATTTTAGTGGATTCTCCAGCACTTTGTTTGCATATGTTCTAACCAATGATTAAGTCGTGTATGCCTTCGAATGTTAGCTTGGCATATCCAGCTGAGTTGCTGACTGTTGTCACTGTTACTGACCAACTTTCAGGTAATGATGATAATAGTAACAATGCTTGGACTTCATCTTCAAATTTAATCTCAATCGATGTCAACCTTGACATTATTGAATTCAATTCATTGACATGATTAGTCACTGAGCCACCTTCCTTCATCTTCAGATTTACCAATTGTCGAATCAATTGAACGTTACTCGTTGTTGAAGGTTTCTCGTACATGTTAGATAGCGCTTTGATCAACCCATAAATTGACTTCTCGTTGACAATGATATAAGCAACGTTCTTTGCCAATGATAAAGGCACCACACCAAGTGCATTCTAATCTAACAACTCCCAGTTCTCTTGCTTCATAAGGAAAAAGTTATCTTCTAACAAAGGTTGATGTAAATTCTTCTCGTAGAGGTAGTCTTCAATTTGCATCTTCGAAAAATCGAAATCTTTTCCATTGAACTTGTTGATCTTAACTCTCCCTTCTTCAGCCATAACTCTAATACTAGTTTGTTGGGTGACAACAAAACAAGTTAAGCACTTCTGACAAATATCTAAAAAAAACCTTCGGTGAACTCACAAAACTTCCAAAAAAAACGTGAATCAAAAGAACACAATATTTAACGTGGTTCGGTTAAGATGACCTACATTCACCGGCGAAAGAGAGAGAGAGAGAGAGAGAGAGAGAGAGAGAGAGAGAAAGAGAGAGAGAGAAGATTTTATTAACTTTCTGGAACTATTACAAGCACTCAAAATTGTATATCACATTGAACTCTCACAAAAATCTACCAATTTACAGTGATAGGGGTATTAGCCTATTTATACTTGGATCAGACTTAAAACCCTAATGGGCTAAGCCCATTAACCATATGCCCAGAAATGCTAACAACCAATCATATTCCTCAATGCAACATCTTTTAGAACATTCTTCCATGTCATACAAACCATGAACATCATCAACACATATTATGGGCCTCCTTGACCATAATGGAGCAACATGATGATGGGTTCTGAGCATTCTAACACTCCTAAGTTGTACATGCAACCCTAGAAACCTTGGATCTATGTTTTACTAAGATACATGCAAATTTGTTTTTCTAAGGTTCTTAACCTAACTAGCATGGCATGGGGAACTTTGTAACATAAAAAGCTAGTAGAGTTACATACCTTTTGGTAGTGGTTGATTGGTTGGAGTTTAAGAGCCTAGCACCAATAATGTGGATGCCTCAAATGGAAGTCACAAATCACCACAAACCTTGGAAACTTGAGATAGTAGTAGAACACTTCTAGAAATCGGCCACCCTTAGTTCTCACACAAAACTAGTGCCAAAGACTCCTTTATATAATGTGGTGGATTAGGGTTACATCCATGTAAACCCTAATACCCATGACCTTTCATTTCCATGAGATCCATGGGTTAAAGCTCCATGGACTATCCATGGACTTACCATGCAAGCCTAGCCCATTCTAAATAAGCATTAGCCCACATTATATAAATACAAGAGTCCATATTTAATAGTCACCCTTTTGATCACTAAATTAATTCTAAATTAATTTTAGATAAAGACTAATTAAATAATATGATTTCATATTAATATATTAGAACTTATAATATATTAATAAACCATAACTTATACTATTCTAAAAAGATTATCCATATAAATTGTTCAGGTGAAGTGCAACCCAAATAGATCATGCCGGGTTGGGTCAAGTACATCTCAAATATAGTTATGGACTTAGACACCTTATCCAACACATGATGCACATGTGGAGCATCATGACCACTAATGGTCCAACATCTATCATGGTAGCACAACATGGTCTATTTCTTGAGCATGATCGTATTCTAAGCATACGTGGATCAACATAGCACAACAAAGGAATCGAGATGGCATATTATGTAGCAAGATGGTCGAAGATGGTGCAACATCTCCTCCATGATGCAAATTCCCTTCTTGATGGAGCAACATCATCTTCATGGCTTAGCATCTCCTTGGCTCAACATCACCTTGGCGCAATTTCAGACATGGTGGTGCATCATGTTATCATTTGGTGCAACATCCCCAAGCATGTTGCAACTTCCTTCTACATGGTGCAACATGATATTCCCTATTGCTCCATGTTGGTCCAAGTTCTCCAAGTTGCTCCCACTTGCTCCAAGTGCTCAAGGTTGCTCCAAGTTGCTCCAAACCACTCCAATTTGCTCCAAACCACCTTTTGGAAGATCCGTTCCTTTGTCACTTGATCCGTTCCTTTGTCTAATGTTCCATTCCTTTCTTAGAAGATCCGTTCCTTTGTCGCATGCTCCATGACCCTCAAGTGCTCCATTATGATCTCAATGCTCCATGTTGGACAAAACTTCATAGCCCAACATTCCCATCAATGGTATCGCTTGTTTTATCAAATTATCACCTCGTACGGTTTTGAGGAAAACTTTGTTGATGATTGTGTATGTCACAAGTTAAGTGTGAGTAAATATGTATTTATTTTATTATACGTCTACAACATTCTTCTTGTAAGTAACGATATACGTATACTACTCGAAAAATATGACAAATAGTTTTGAAACGAAAGATCTTAGCGATGCCTCTTTTGTATTTAGAATCAAGTTAATAAGAGACCTCTTTCAAGCTATTCTTGTATTGTTGTATCTATAAATATATACGTAGATTTGACATGGAAGATAGTACACCATGAGACACATTATCGATAAAGGAGACATAATCAATTTAAAGCAATGTCCCAAAATGACATTGAAAGGAATGAGATAAAAAGATAATGTATGCTTCAGGAGTGGCAAGTCTTATGTACACTTAAGCATCTATCCTCTTGAACTTGCAAATATAAAACAATCTATGTATATAACACTAAAAGGAGGAAAAAATATATATAATGTGTTATCATAGAAAACCAAACATATGCCAACTTATGAAAAATAAGAGATTTTGGAGGTCCTTGGTTTCTCTAAATCAAACTTTGTTGGAAACCAATAATACAACATACACTTTATATCACGCTATGTTAGTTGGAGGAACTATATCAAGGAAGTTTGCTAAATAGACACTTATAGCTTCTTTTAACATAGTAGTTGAACTCATGGCTTGTCAAGTCATTAAAGATTTATTGTGAAAGCAATTTATCTACTTTACTCTAATAATAATAGTAGCTCGATGAAGTCGAAATTTATCGATATCAAGTTTCTAGTTGTCAATAAGAAACTTCATTATGGAAATTTTTTTATATAACAAATAGGAACAAATCAAATGCTAGCGTATACATTATAAGTGCTTAACGCATACACTATTTCATGTATAAAGAATTGGCATCACTAAAGAATTTAGTTGTGCCAATTAAAAATAGACATGTGTAAGGTAACATTGGACACAATTTTTAATCTAATTTTGATCCATCGTCAAGTGTGTAGGTATAATTAATGATCGTGTTGGTTTGGTCGCCCTTCAAGTATATGAACAAAGGAACATTAGTTCGATATTTATGCATAAAACAAACCATATTATTTTAAAGAAAATAACTTAAACATGAATACCAGTGAACCTAAAGAATTTATAATACAATGTCAAGCATGTAATATTCAAGTGAGAGATTGTTAGAATCTACAATAATAAAGGTTATTTTATTATAAAGTACTAACTATTAATGTGGGTATTATATATTTGATAAATTATTACACGAATTGTCTCTATAATTTGGGGTAATTTGTATGTTTGGTTCTTAACTTATTTTTTTAACTTGGAAGGTCCTATTGTTGGTTTTTGTTGCGCGTTTGGTCCCTGTCTTACTTAAAAAGACTATTTTGTCTTTGATTTTTTAATTTATTTAAATAAACACACCCTAACCCAACCTCCACCTCCATCTTACCTTATCTTACCTACCCCACCTTATTTAAATAAATTAAAAATCAATGATAAAATTGTCTTTTTAAGTAAGACAGGATTTTGAATTAAAAAAATAAGTTAAAGACCAAACTTGCAAATTATCCCAGACCATAGGGACCATTCCTGTATTTTACTCTATCATAAATTTATACCATTATTTGAGTTTAATGAATACTCTATATCTTTGAATATAAATACTCGATCTGCACAATCTTGATCCTCATCATGATGAATTACATGAAGAAATAGTAAGGATCTTTTTTGAGGAAAACTATAGCATTCGTCATTGGGTTCTAGTGTTTTACTAACATCCAGAATCTTGGTGTAGCTAAAAAAAAAAAAAAAAAAAAAAAAGAGTAACGTTTTAGATGCGCATATATACATATTTTTCATTTGCATATATACTATATTCTCAAAATATCTATATATACATATTACCAAAATAATTTGTTTTTATGTTTTTTTTTTCAAACGGATTTTCTAAATGCTATTTATAATATTGGTAGTGTTTTTTTCTTAAATTTTGTCGGAAAAAATGTTCTTTGGTTCCAACTTTATATGTGAGTTATCTATGTATATCAACCCTAGGTTTATTAAAGAAATAAACATTTATCAACACACCAATCCCTCCCACTAAAAGCCAATTATGTAAAAAAAATCCAGTAACTTTCGATGGATGGACAATCCGTCGTCGCTATACCAATTACCAACAAATTTTTACGTGTTGCTAAAAACGATGCGTGAAAGTCTTTTCTTTGTGTTAATTGTAATTTTATATAACTGAGGATTCCACAACATTTTCTTAAATATAAATTCTTGGTTGATGATTAACAATTACAAAACACATAATTAGGAAAATCAGGACATTGGCCACGTGATTAAACTTATTTCTATTTCACACTCAATTTAAATGATATATGGGTTTTAAGCCCATTTAGCCATGAGAGACATCCCGCCGGCGCCAAGCAAGACGGCGGCGAAAGATTTAATTTGAAGCTTAATGCTTCCTTGAAGCTTCGAACCCATGAAATCAGCAGCAAGAAGATCAACCAACGCCATGTAGATAAGTAGTCCAGCAGACGAAGCATTGAGTAATCCCACAGTAATAAGGGCACTCGGGCTATTCTCTTTGTATGTCTTTGCCAACCCGATCCCAAGAGCAATACCAAATGGAGTCGTTATCGAAAAGAAGAAAACCATTAATGCTTTCTTCAACGGCTTGTACTCTGCCTGTTACCATTCACGAAGCTATAGATATCTCGACTAACTTATAAAAAGAATAAATTCTATTTTGCATAATGAACAAATAATATACCTGAAGAATGCAACCACCAAGGCCCATGCCTTCAAACATTTGGTGGAAACAAAGAGCTGCCACCAGTGGCTTAATTGTGCATACGTCATTTGAGGCCCCAACTCCAAGTCCAATCACTATCGAGTGAACAACTATTCCAAGTTCTAGCACCTAAAGTTACATAATGACCGATGATTTGTTTGTTATAAAATAATATATACAACTATGGTATTTGGATTTTCGTAAAAAACTAACCATGGCAACAACACGATAACGAAGAAGCTGTGCTCCTATTGGGCCCTTTTGGCCGTGATGGTGTCCATGGAAATGCGCGGCGCCACTACCACCTGCCACAGCCATCTCGTGGTCTCCAGCGACTGGCTCACCACCTTCGGCTGATATTGCGTTGTTCTTGGTAGTATACATACTTGTAGCCATGGAGTCGACCATGAGTGTGAAAATAGTAGATAACATAGCAACAAAGCCTGTAAATGGAAACTTATGCCAGGGGTTATCTGACAAGCAAGTAGACCTTAACATGTCAAAAGAATCCGGCAAGACATGCATAAATCCGGTGGCCAAAATGATGCCGGAAGCAAAAGCTTTAACAATAACAAAAAGGCTACGATCTGGGCTAAGGGCAGGGATAGAACGAGTGATAAGAGGTAGACATACTCCGATGATGCTAGTGACAAGGATTGTAGCGATGCCGATGATCTTCAAGGATAAAGCCTTGGATTTGTTATTACAAGGGTTATTTGTTTCATCTTCACATTGTGAAAAGGCTTTGGTGCATAAAAGTGCAATGACGATAATGAAAATTGAGACCATTTTTGAAATGGAAGCCATGGTTATTCAAGATTTCTAGAAAACTGTTTAGGATATATGTTTGAGAGAGGTTGCTATATATAGATGATATACGACATTAATATGTTGTTGGGTCAGCTTCCTGGTGCATTTTTCATGGCACTCTAATGGTACTTTTGTTAACATAAATATTTAGGTCATATAAAAGTATATTGAGTATTTAATTCATGATTAATTAATTAAAACCTCATATAATAAAAGGATTGTACGGTGTTGGAAGAGGGATGAAGAGATTCGGGATGTAAGATGATGAGGTCAAGGTGAAGTCAAAATGGAAAAGGTGTTTCTAGAAAATTAGGCAAAACTACGGCTAACTCTTTTTGTCCAATTATATTCTATTTCTTTAGCCTTTTTTTTATCTTAAAAATTATTTCTAATATATTGTATTATATATTTCATTGTTTCAATTTATATAGATTGTCAAACATATTTTTCTATTAATGTATTTTAACAAATATATAATTTATTTTCTTTCATTGCAATAATATTAAATAAATAAGATTATATTTATAATGCACTTATAAATAAATATGTTATCGTGCTTCATGATTTTAATATGTATTTAACTTTTATATGAAATTGATAAATAAAAATAAATTTTATATTTATGAATAATTAATATGATTTATTATATAAAAAATATTATAAACATAAAATATTATATTTAGATTAAATCTAATAGATAAAATAAACTATAAATATATAAATAATTAAATATATAAAAAAAAATGGACTAAAATCGAAAACTAGGAGAAGAAATGAGGTAGGTTGGAGAAGAATGAGGAGAAAATGGAGATAAACCGGCATGTGAGGGTGGGTTGGAGATGCCCTAAAAATGCCTTAAATGTCATTTTTTTCTTTTATTTTCTCGCTCATTCTTGTTCAACCATACCCTATTTTTTTTCCTATATTTGGAGATATGAATAGTATTACCTCATATATGGAGTAACACTATTCATTTATCCAAATATGGGGATGAAGTCTCAGTTGTCGGGTTTAAACCTTATTTTATATATTTATATATTTCTAGTTTATTTTATCTATTAGTTTTAATTAAATATAATATTTAATATTCATAATATTTTGTTATATAATAAATTATAAATATAAAATTTAATTTTTATTTATCGAATTCATATAAAAATTTAAATACATATTAAAATAATAAAACACGATAACGTATTTACAAAAGCATGTATAATATTTCTTTTTATAAATGCATGTATAATATTTATTTATAAATGTATTATAAATATAATCCTGTTTATTGAATATTATTGTAATGAAAAAAATATAGATTATATATTTGTTAAAACTAAATTAGTAGAAGAGATGTGTTTGATAATTTATGTAAGTTGGAAGAATGAAATATAATTTTTTGAGTAAAAATATGGTAAAAAATATAGTAGGGTTGGAGATTAAACAACATTTACCGAATTTTTACTCCATTCTTAGGGGGGGTGGAGGTGGGTTAGAGATGATCTAAGGCCCCACCTACAAAAAATCTGCTTCCGTAACTCCGTTGCAAAGTGACAAGAGAAAAACAAATGATTTGTACTTTTCAAAGCTGAATCACAAATACAACTGTAAAGAAGGCACATCCAACCCACACTTATCAAGATTAACTCTCATTGGAAGCTTATCCAACGACAACCTCAAAGCAAGCACATTAACCTTAATATAGATCACCATACACCACCTTGTGGGGCAAGAAGACATAGGCAATATCTTATCATCCAAAAACACGCGCGCTAAAGACACAAAAAACAATCCATCACCTGCTAAAGACCACACATACCTATCTGCAACCAAAGACAAAGAGGCTAAACCAAGCAAGTCCACAGACCACACATACCTATCCGCAACCGAAGACAAAGAGGCTAAACCAAGCAAGTCCACAAAACCTTGCCATCTAAGGTTCCTCCGCCCCTCCCCCTCCCCCCCCCCCCCCCCCCCCCCCAAGGCAACCTTAGAAATGACAACAAGAAATAATAATGCTCCAATTTCTCTTTAACACAAATATGCTTATTCATCTCCAAAATCTAACACATAAATAAAATATTGTTTGGTTTAGGCTTTTAACAAATCGAACAAATATTAATAAAATATTGTTTATATTCGTTCATTTAAATTAATTGAACCAATGAATGTAAACATACAAATAAATATATGAGTTTTTTTTGTTTATGCTTGTTTATTAACAAATTATGTTGTTCCTATATTTTTGGTAAGGTGCCCGAACCAAAATAAACATTCAAATTTTTGATACTTTTAAGAAATAAACGTTCAAATTAAAATTATAGAAGTTAATCACCAACATTTATGATATGTTGATCTGTCAAAGAGTATCAATTTTTATACTTTTAATAAATCATAATTGTTCTTGTTTTGAATCTAGTTTAAAACACACACACACCTTTTTTCGAAATCATTTTTGATACTTTTTAAAAATAAATGTTCAAATTTTCGAACCTAGTTTTATGAACCAATATTTTTCTACGAACCCTACAAATTTTTTCGTATGATTTTTTCTTTAAAAAGTGACTTAAGTCATTAAGTAAGTCATAGATAAATGCATTCGAAAAAAAAATCTCGAAAAAAATGTACACATATGAAAAGTATATATATACACAAACGTCAGAAGTAGATATGTTTGTCAAAAATAATTTTCATATATACATATTTTTTTGAAATTTTGTTTTGCGAATACACTTATATATGACTAACTTAATGCCTCAAGTCATTTTAAAAAAAATCACACATAAAAGTTCATAGGGTTCGCGGGAAAATATTTGTTCGTAAAAGGTTTTATATATATAGGGTTTAGGTTATTTTTGGTTATTTAACTTTTGATTTTGTGTTCATTTGGTCACTTAACTCTTTTTAAGTTTTAGAATATCATCAAACTTTTGGCTTTGTGCTCATTTAGTCACTTAACTTTTGATTTGGTCACATTTAATCACCTAACTTTTAAAATTGTGCTCATTTAATAACTAAACTTTTAAATTTTTTTAAAAGTTTAGTGACTAAATGAATACAATTTTAAAAGTTAAGTGACTAAATGAGCACAAATCTAAAAGTTAAGTGACCAAACCAAAATTAAGTGACTAATTGAGTGCAAAGTCAAAAATTTGATAACCATTTAAAACTTAAAAATAGTTAAATGACCAAAAATAACCTAAACCCATATAACACTATATATCTATTCTTAATAAAAGAGTACTTTGCATGACACGTGTCCCTCTTATGCACCTCCTCCTTGTCACGTGTCTTAACCAGGAATCTTTTATGCAAAATTTCCCGCCCATCCTTTACAGCAAATATAGATACATCACCTCCTAAAATTTAGCTCATTTACCTGCATATAAAATCAAAAAATATTAAGGATCAATACATCAGCTCCTAAAATTCAGCTCAATTATCTGTATATAAGAATAGATATTAAAGATATTAATCCTATAATTTTGGTAAATTTATGGTCAATCCTACATTTATGGTTATTTGTTTTACAACATATATTTTGAAATTCAAAAAATAACAATCGATATTATCATATCCTGTAAATCAGGAATCAAATTAACCCAAATCTTTGCAGAAAAAAAAAAAAGAGAAAACGAAATTGTAGTCAAAGATTTTAATTTGAAACAATTACCCACTAATCAGATCCAAAAAAATCAGGAATAAAATCGGCAAAATAAAATACTTTTCTGCAATTAATAAAATTTGTGTGTTTCATTACTCTACATATTTATATTAACCCATCGATGCCCATAATCTTCTACTGCTTTGCCCTCAAGTTTGAGTTTCTTAACTGCTCTGCTCTACCGATTTGCAAAAGGTTAGTAAAACACTAATTTCTATTATTTTTTCCTTTTAACATCAACCTGCACATCTATTTATGTAATTTCAATCTTTTTTTTTCTGTCTTTGTGTTTATAATGTAATTCGTTTCTTTGCCTTTGTTTCTTGAACATATGTTTACATCAATTAATTGACTGTCATTCTTGCTATATTTGCATGCAATGAAGTTACGATTTTAAAAGTTGTTATTTTTTATTATATGTTTACACAATATATTTCAATAATTTGATTTTACATTTTATTCAATCCCTTCACTGCTTTCATTGTTTCACATGGCAATTGCTATCTACTCTAATGCTACACGAAAACCATGATAATTATGCATTTTATGAGTGGATAAACGAATTGGTTATTTTTACGTGAACAATCCCATGACAACTTTTATTCAGCAACAAATTATATGATAGAATTATATATAATTTTTGTCTTTTTTTGACAACTTTTATTCAACAACAAATTATATACCAGAATTATATATAATTTTTTGTCTTTTTTTGATAAATTGTATAACAGATTTGAAGGTTATATACACTTTCTATAATTTGATATTGGTGAAGCCGATTCTGAATCACAAGATAATAGGATTTGAAGGTTATATACACTTTATAATAGCATATAATTATTTTATAAATATAAGTTCAGATTATAAATTAATTAAGTACAAATTTTTTTTAGGATGCAATTTCTAGGACAGACGACAACATAACACCTTACACTGTTGATAAAAACTCAGCAACAAGTCCCATGAAGGGTTTCAATACACCAACTGTTTTGAAGAGAAATCTGGAAGAAGTGTTTGATCTGGAGTTGAATGAAAATTTATCATCATCAAAAACTCCTAAAATATCGCCAGAAGGACACATTAACCAGATTGTGAAGGTAAAGTTGGAAAAAAGTGGCAGCCTTTTTATTTTAAGTTTAAGTTTCGTTAGGTAATGGATTATGATTTATAGATAATGATTATGCATTTTACTTTTCATTAAGTACTTTCACGTTTTGTTTTAGAATTTTCAAACATTTGTTGGGGATGATTGTTTTTTATTAGTATGTTTAACCTACATTCACAATATATTATTATGAATGTTAATTTATGATTTAGAAATAATTTTGTTATTTAAGTCACTTATGATCTTGGAATAATTTTGTTATTTAACATACACCACCTTTATTTTTTAATTTTCAAACATATATTATATAGACTTCTATTTGTAGCAGTTGTTTACATTTGAATTTGAATTTGGGTGTTTCTTATTCCTATTCTAAAGTAGCCCAGTCTGTGATTGTGATTGTGCTTCAAAATGAGATTGACTGGAGATCTTAATTCTGGTTGATTACAGGTTGTTTATTCATTGATATTTCCAGCTTTGTAGGAGGACGAAAATAACAAAAATTTAAATTTCACAAATCAAATATTTACAAAAACAAAAACAAATACAAAAAATTTCAATCATATTATTATTACCTGAAGTAAAACCCTGAAAGATTGAGGTTTTGTTAGCTGACCACATTTCAAGAATGGTGCCCACAGCTTTAGATTCTTCCATATCTAAAGAAAACAAGAAATTATTAATTTTGTTAGTTAAGTAATATATATTGCTACCTATAGCACATTTCAAAATACAATGCTTATTTTGGAACCAATTATTCCTCCGGGAGTCAGAGAAACAGTTATTGATTTAGTGGTTTAAGAGCAAAATTAATATATATTGCTATAAAAGTGTAAACAACAACTTTTTGATAGTAGAATGTTATAATAGGAATAAATAAAGGTACGATACCTTAAAAAACTAATCAATATAAGTGCATTACCATTTTTGTCCAATTATCATTTGTCTAGGCTACACATACCACCTACCTGTCAATTTAAGAATATTGGTTATAAAATACTAAATATTGTGTATTACATATGTTGATTAAAAGATATGTTAAATAATAAGAAATATAAATAAAAAAAACACAAAATTTTTATGGGAATATAACTTATGAAGGTAATTAACTTTTCGGTATGTTCACATCTGGGTAACTATCTTTTTTTTGTACAAATCTAGGTAACAAACTTGTTGGAAGTGTTCACATATGACCATTATGACCTGCTATAGCAGGTTAAATCCTAAATGTGAACGGTTTCAACAAGTTCGTTACCTAGATGTGTACAAAAAAAATAGTTACCCAAATATGAACAAAACCAAAAGTAAAAATTAAATTACACGAATGGTCCCTGTGGTTTAGGAAAATTTGTGTTTTTGGTCCCTAACTTATTTTTTTTTAACTTGGATGATCCCTACTGTTTATTTTTGTTGCGTGTTTGCTTCCTGTCTTACCTAATGAGACTATTGTGTCTTATTAATTTATTTTTTAATTAATTTTCTTATTTATGTATTTATTTTTTGTATATTTAAAAAAATTAATAGACCACCCTACTGTTTATTTTTTAATTAATTTATTTTTTTAACTCGGATGGTCCCTACTATTAATTTTTGTAACACATTTGGTTCATGTCTTACCTAAAAAGACTATTTTACCCTTATTAATTGTTTTTAATTAATTTTCTTATTTATATATTTATTTTTTTTATATATTTACAAAAATTAATATACCCCACATATCTGTATCTCCTCACCGTAATCCTGAAACCACATTTGAGAAATTTAATTTGAGACTTACCGGTCACAATCTCATCTCTCATCCTCCCAAACTTCTATTTCTTTTCCATCTTTAGTAACATCGACGTCTTCACCATCCTTCTTTTTTTGGTACTTCAACTCTAGCGAACCAACACCATAACCTACAGTCTCTTCATCTTTAGTAGGTTGCGGTATTGATTCGACAGAGTTGAAAGACCGAAAAAGAAGTGATGATGAAGACGTCGATATTACTAAAAATGGAAAATAAATAGAAGTTGAGAAGGATGAGAGACGGGATGGTGAGGAGATACATATATGCGGGTCTACTAATTTTTCTTAAATACATAAAGCATAAGTACATAAACAAGAAAATTATTTAAAAAAATAAATTAATAAGGGCACAATAGTCTTTTTAGGTAAGACAGAGACCGAGCTCGTAACAAAATTAAACAGTAGGGACAATCCGAGTTAAAAAAATAAATAAATTAAAAAATAAATAGTAGGGATCATCCAAGGAGATACAAATATGTGTGGTCTATTAATTTTTTTAAATATGTAAAAAATAAATACGTAAATAAAAAAATTAATTAAAGAAATAAATTAATAAGGGCACAATAGTCTTTTTGGGTAAGACAGGGACCAAACGAGCAACAAAAATAAACAGTAGGGACCATCCAAGTTAAAAAAAATAAGTTAGGGACCAAAAATACAAATTCCCCCAAACCACGGGGACCATTCGTGTAATTTAATTTTTACTTTTCATTTTGTTTATATTTGGGTAACTATTTTTTTTGTACACATCTAGGTAACGAACTTGTTGAAAGCGTTTACATCTAGGATTTAACCTGCTATAGCAGGTCATAATGGTTATATGTGAACACTTCCAACAAGTTTATTACCTAAATGTGTACAAAAAAAATATAGTTACCCAGATGTGAACATACCAAAAAGTTAGTTACCTTCCTAAGTCATATTCCCAATTTTTATCTCAACTAAATATCATCTTAGGGTTGCCATCTTTTAATGAAGAATTGTGTATTAACAGATTCAATACATTCTAAAATATTATGCAAATCAAATATCCCCTAAGGGTTTCGATATTCAATTATAATGTGTTTGATACAAATAATTGAATTTAACATATAAATTAATTGTACTGATTGTTATGTTTTAGGCAATATAACTAATGATAAACAAATCTAATTAATAAAAATAGCATTGTTATTTTTCATTTTAACCCTTCTGCATAAAATCCTAAATAAACATCTATGCATGCACTTATACATCAAGTAATAAGAGTTTTAATAAACTATATCATCAATCAATCATTTGAATCATATTACTAATACACTTTGTTGTCAGATAAGCTAAGCAGTGTCCATTTTTCCAACCGGCTACGTGAAAGCAAAAAGGGAAAACCATTCCTTTTTCAATAATGGAGTTTGGAATCTTTCCCTTCCTAACCTTTTAATCTAATTAACTATTCATATGTATTATAAATACTTAAATAATATAATATCTAATGAGATATATAGATAATAAATAATTATCAATAGCAGAAATATACCATTAGACAATTAGACATGGACTGGTGCATAAAATAACTCACTTTTTAAGTTTATTACATTTCAATGTTCGTTGCCCTTGGCTATGGTATATTGCAATCTAATATAACTTATATGGATTTCTGCAATTTGTCACATACCATTTTTATTGGCCTGCAAGATAATGAAGCAGTAGTAAAAACTAAGCGATTTTGATTGAAATAGGGATTAAAGGTATGCAAAAAGATAAAGTTTGATAAAAATGAACAATGATTTAAACTAATATAAGTATCTTGAAACACAGTGACCCACCAAAACATCGATTCTTGATCACAACTGAAATATGGATCAGATATGGATTATCTGTATTATACATAAAATTGAGAACCTTACTATACAATGATACAAAACTCATATAATTTAGAAGGTATATCAAATAAAATAATTGTTTTATTTACTCATATGATCCCCTATATAATCATTAACGAGATTTTGTCTAAAATTTAGCAATTTCAAAATTCAAATGTTTAAACAAACACTCAAATTTCAAAAATCGAACCAAAATCATTTCTACCTTATTGTGTTTCCGCTATTAACGAATGTAAGTTTATTCTTTTGAACGGCTTAACTTTTCGCTTATATCTTCAGTTACAACATTTCTGGAACAAAGAAAAACAGGTAAATTTTCTTCAACATAATCTATTTTCTGTTAAAAAAAAACTAAGATTAACCATCAGTTGATCATCTCTTACCTTGAATCTTGCTTTCTTCAAACCCCAATGTTGCGTTCAACCAGTCTCTGAGTTCGAGTTCGACAGCGGGATTACTCAACGTAAGCTTTTCTTCACTTCACATTTCTAATCGGTGGTATATTAGTATCTTCCTTTATCGATATACATGGATAAACGTTCACAACCTTTAAGAAATCGAACGGTGGCTGTGGAAATGTGTATGTAATCAAAATTCTAGGGCTAGGTTTTTTGTTTGATCGTGTGTGTTACGGACAAAAGGGAAAGGGGAAAGTTTGGGGAATAGTGATAACTTTTAGGTGAGTTTTATTATAAATCAAAAATTATGAATAATCTTTAAAATGGTTAAAATTAAATTTATTTAATTTCTCATGTATTTTATTTACTTTATGCATAAATACGGTTTTAAATGTCAACCCGAATATCTTAAACATTTGAATACATTAGCTGTAGTGGAATTTTCAATATATATATATATATATATATATATATATATATATATATATATATATATGGGTAGTGGAATTTCCATTGTATTATCAAAATCGAGCATGAACAATGATAAAAATACGTTATCACTTTATCTAACATAAAAAAAACCATTTTTATGATCGATAAATATATTATGTTTCTCCAATTGTATTGGCATATAACATAAGTTTCGCAGTATGATTTATAACTATCTTTGTTTGTTATTATTATGCTAATGATAGGCTTTATAGAATGTTGGTTTCTTTCTCAAGTATACTTGAACACTTGTATATTGTTTTATCTAAAATTCAAATTAAAAAATCATTCAAAACTATTAATTTTAGATTCTGATAGAAAACAAACAAATAAACTATCCAATGTTATGTTAAATTAATTTTTACAAATATATAAAACCGCGTATACTTTTATTATGTATATCAATTTATCTTTCGGTTTTATTTAAATTTTATTACATTATACAAAATGATAATTTTCTAACATATCTACAAATACAAATTGCTAATTGGATATTTAAACATTTTTGAATTCTTAGTTTCAACCGAACATTATATTATTATGAAATTACTGACAAAACATCACTCAATAATTATGTTATTAATTAATTGAAATTATTTTTAAAATTTTCAATAATTAATTTATAAATAAATTAAAATTAATTTTAAAATTTTCACCCGTGGTGTCCACGGGTTATAACCTAGTATATATATATATATATATATATATATATATATATATATATATATATATATCGACTTAGGTTATTGTATTCAAAGTAATTATTGTGTTATTGTATGCATAAATATGGGCCAATCATTTTACTTATTTTAAAAGGTGATTAATACATATTATTGAATTAAAAATAATCGAAAAATACCGTTTAATTTAACTAGAATGATATTTTAGTCAATTAATATAGATTTAATAAATGAAATTTGCATATTTTAAGGGATCATTGATTCTATTAATTTTAAAAATCCGATTTTACAAATTATAAGATTTTTAATTCGGATATTCTGGCAGAATATGTTTGAGTATGTTCAAAAATAAAAATATTCTAGAACCATAAAATAATAAAAATATTCTTGAACATATTTCTTGTAGAATAACAAATTCTCGAACCAACAATTGAAGAATTAAAACAAAAATTATATTAATTCTTATAAAATACATATAACAATTGCTAAGGATTACATTTATTGTTAAAAAATAAAACTAAAAAACTTTCAATTCAGGAAAAAAAACATTAAAATCTAACAAATACACTAATTTATTCTAAAAGAATAATGTTGCTAAGAGGCGTCGTTCAAATTTCATGGTCCGTTCTTCAAGCATCAACTTCTGCGGAAACAAATCCAATGAATAAATTAGTGAGAAAATATCCATATTTCATTCCAGCATAATTGGAATTCGTGATTCCATTCTGATTGAATTGGAATTCATTTACCAATAATTATATTAATTCGGGGAATTCTAACAGAATATGTTCATGATTATCATAAAAAAACGTTCTTTTCTGATAGAATACTATAAACAAAGAAATACCATTCAGTTGAAGCATTTTAGCAAGCGCTTGGTGTGCATCAAAACAACTTACAATTTTCCTGTAAAAATTAGACAATCAGAACAAAT
Source organism: Lactuca sativa (assembly GCF_002870075.4). Classification (NCBI taxonomy): domain Eukaryota; kingdom Viridiplantae; phylum Streptophyta; class Magnoliopsida; order Asterales; family Asteraceae; genus Lactuca; species Lactuca sativa. The sequence continues at coordinate 70,464,602 of NC_056625.2, read as the reverse complement.
TCCCAATAAACCTAAACACATCGAGTCTATCAGAAAACCATTGTACCTTACATTCGTTTCTATCAAGTTATCGTTAATCTATGCCTTGGAGCTTGTAAATGTAAGCAATTTTGCAAATGTTTCATTCAATGTCATCATTCAATACTGTATTTTTGAATCATCCAACAGAAGATTCCTAATTTCGTACATTTTTATTGGGGATTTTGTTTGGGATGGATCAATAAGAAATCAGAAAATAAGAAAATCAGTTTTCAACAGTGCATTTGAAGAGTGAAGAGTCAACTAGTGGCTTGTTATTTCACTCTAGATCAACAGGAACCTATGATCGGTTTCAAGAAACAAGAAGAGAAAGAAGGGTGTGATCGGTTAAAGAAGAGAAAAGATCCAATTTTGAGTTTAATATTGATACCTGCGATTTATTCTTGTGTGTGTGGCGTCGATAAAAGTTGGAGACAGAACAAGAGCCATATCGGTTTTTGGGGACATGATTGTTAAAACAAGAACATGAAGAACCGAAGAAGGTACACAAGGAGAGCTGCCGTTTTTTTCTTATTTCCTTGGCTCATGTCGATCAATTTTGCAAGAAGTGAAGGAAGGCATGCCTATTCTCGTTGATTTTGACCTGCACCTGCAAATATGCGATGGGCCAAACGGTGGTTGTTGCCTTGCTGGTCGCTGCTTGCTATTGATTATGGAGGTAATGAGTCAATGACGACTGGAAGAGTCAATGACGACTGGAAGAGAAGGGGCGTGATTTTAGTGTCGACAAGATCTGTCGGTGACAAGCAATTGATACACCTTCCCGCTTCTTGCTTCAGCACTTGGCGGACTTAGGTAGATGGTGGTTTTAAAAAGTCGATGGATAGAGAAACCCTAGGTAGCTGAAGTCAGTGGTTACCATAATTATAAGATATTATTTTTGGAAACTAATTATCAAATTACCTATTTACCCTTATTTATTTATTTATTTATTTTATTGGCCCATATTTATGCATACAATAACATAATAATTAGTTTAAATATTTTAACCTATCTCTCTCTCTCTCTCTCTCTCTCTCTCTCTCTATATATATATATATATATATATATATATATATATATATATATATATATATATATATATATATATATAAAAGCTTGTGACATCATGTGGTTGTACATATAGAAATACGGAATGTTTTTTTATAAGGTACGACTTTGAGATGTTAGTTGGTCAACTTCCTGCTGCATTGTTCATGGCACTCTAATGATACTTTTGTTAATATAATTGTTTAGTTTTAGGTTATATAGAGTATATTGCGGTATTCAATTAATTACATTAATTAAAATCACATGTAATAAAAGGGTTGTACGGTGTTGGAAGAGCGATGAAGAAATCGGGGTCTAGAGACATGATGATGAGGTCAAGGCGAAGTTACAACGGCGGATGTGTTTTTACGTTTAGGTACAAACGAACCACACAAATAAAAGGATTAAGTTAACAAAACATACCAGAAATGATTGAGTTAACCAAACGAACTAACAAATTTAAATAAATGTACTTTTTATGTAATAAATTAGGTGTAATCTTGGGTATTGTTACAAGAATGCAGTTATACGGTTATAATAATTATAGGTAAAAATTATAAATATGATGCAATTTTCGTTTTTACTCATGTTTTTTATATTAACAAAGTACATTGATATTTTGATATCTAATATATAGTCCAAACTTCTTTAAATTTTGTTTTTAGTTTTATACTGACCAATAAATATTATAAGATTAATATAATTGAAATACTATTTAATATTTATTTTCTAGTATCCGATAATATTTTTAGGATAAAAAAGAAATAAAATGTTTTGAATGAGTGATTAATAAATAATATCGATAAAATAGATTTTGTATTACACTATTTGTATTACACCAAATCATCCAAAGTTTTAGATATGAACTTTTAAATGTTAAACATTGAAAATAAGAATGAAGTGACAAAAATTTACAACTATTCATAAATCTCATCAAGAGTTTTAAAATAAGTCCATTAGTAAATATGATATCTGATTTTCAAATAAATATTTTAGAAGTCCTACATTTGAATTTATGTTGGTACGCCGATAACCCCTTTAAATACTAGTGAAGTTTGGTGGCCAAAACATGAATTACCCAAGTACTTTAGAATGATGTCTATTGGGACCAAGATCCTTACTATATCCATGATCCTCAAATATCCAGGATCCTTGGCTATATTAGGATCCCGGTTAATTGCCATTATTATTTTTATCAATATTTATAACGATCATATTTCGTCTATAACTAACACGTGTGCAGAAGTAGTCAAGAGAAGACGAATTCTTAACGAAGAATCATCTCAACTATGCTAAAGACCTAGAATACTTGGTCAAATAACGTTCGTGAAACTGGTCATAGAAGATCCCGTGAATAGCGGACATCTTGTTGGCTAAGTTAGAATATAAATTGACACTTGTAATCTGCACACGACACACTGTTCTTTAGCTCATGCTTACTCTATGAAATCTTTACTCATTCTTACTAAGAACTCAATGTAATCTTTACTTTATATCAATAAAATCATCAATGCAGGTGATTATTATCACCTCCCACGGTTTTATGCCGGAGATCCTAACAAGGATCAAGGGCTTTCCTTGTAAACCATCGTGTCACTTTTCATTTACTACTTGCTATTACACAATCTGAATGAAACACCCCAAAATTACAATCCAAAATTTTCATTATAAAATCATAGTAATCCAATCATCACATAAAAACATAAGTGGTAATATCTCAAAACATTGTATCCAAATCATATATCAAAACATTAGAGTAAATCCTTCCAGGCTAAACGTTGTGGTATGTCCAATGCAGTCATCCCGAGCTCTTCCCTTTGCTACCAGAAGCACCTGAAACCAAAACTGAAAACTATAAGCACGAAGCTTAGTGAGTCTCCCAAACTACAACATACCATACATATAATATAACATATAACATGTAGTTAGGAGATACGGGTCTCGCCCACACTCAAAGAGATACGGCCCCCCTGCCTATACTCGGCTGACTATGAGATATGGGCCTCGCCCACACTCAACTACCTATGGGATATGAGCCTCGCCCATACTCAACTGGCTAGGAGGTACGGGCCTTGCCCACGCTCCTCTATCTGGAGGATATGGACCCCCGCCCACACCCTGCTATCTAAACATACATACAAGTATCATGCAAATAACAAGTATAACATAATCTACTGATTCATAATCATACTCAGATAATGTGAAGATACGGGCCCTGCCTACACTTAGCTACTAATCAACCCTAAATACCTTGGATTTATGTTTTCTCTATTATACATGCAAATAAGAATATCCAAGGTATTATCCTAACTAGCATACCAAAACATTGATACATAGTAATATTACAAGTTAGAATACATACCTCTTTGTTGTAACTTGTCTTCATGAAGCTTAAGTGTCTAGTGCCCCAAGTGCGACACTTCAAATGGTTCACACAACACCATGAACACTTGGACTAACCTTGAGAATAAGGATACTTTTGTTCTCTCTAGTGAAATTGGACTTGCCCTTTTGTGTACACACAGTAGTGCCAATTTCACCAACCAAGGACATCTTTATATAGTGTGGAGATTAGGGTTAAACCCTAATACCCATGACCTTTCATTTCATATGATACATGGGTTAAACACTCCATGGACTATCCATGAAAGCTTAGCCCAACCTAAATGAACTTGGCCCATCACACATATATATCTAAGAGTCCATATTTAATTAGTTCCTTTTTTGATCACTTGATTAATTATAAATTAATTCTTGATCAATACTAATTAAATAATATGATTATATATTAATATATTAGAACTTATAATATATTAATATAAATCACTAGTTTTTTCCTCATCTTGTCAATCTAATTGTCCCGATGTCATGCAACCCAAATGGACCATGCCGGGTCGGGTTAGGACTTACCAATTATAGTTATAGACTTAGACATTAATCCAACGGTCTCCCACTTGGATAAGTCTAAAACTATTATTGCAAGTATGACTTCATAACCCGACTAGCAATCGTAGCTCTCAAAAGCTTCTGTTGAACTCTAACCTTGCCGATGAACTCTAACCTTTGTCAATGACTTGTCCATTAGATAAGAGATCATATATTCCTCCATTCTAGATACCGAGACATGGATTATAAATCATTCTCTCTGTCCATTTGTTGTTTCCCGATTTCCGATTTATGATGACTGACTGATTGAAAAAATCAAATCAGTCCTGGCTTGGCCAAACATTCACATGTATCATCATTAAATCATTGAGGGGCCCACATATATCACTTTTATCCCGAAGGTAAAAGGAATGGATAAACTTCGACTCATATGGCTTGTTCTGCTACTTGTTGAATCATACACAAAGGCACATTTTATACCATCGAGTTACCAATGCGTTTTCGTGCGATCAATGTATAACCAACTCATAGTAACAACTCATATCTCTAGGTTTGAAGAATATAAGATATTATCGTCTCATGATCACTCGTGATAAAATCCATGAAGTGATTCTAATGAGAGTGGGTTAAATCCAATACTCAGAACTTATGAGCATTCATGAGTGTTGTAGCACCACTTTGTCCAACATCTTAGACCTCTACAAGCCAACCCATGACAATCGTGATTCATATCTACTTCCAACATATGACCGACTGTGGATGGTTTGAATAACGTAGTCAATCTGGAAGAACATCCTAGTTATTCTGGAAGTCAAATCATGCAAAGTGAAGCACAAGAATAATCGAATCCAATATGGTCTCAAAACTTATGAATATAAATAAAACACCTTTTATTTATCACCATATTGATTACCCATCATTCATTGCATACTGTTTCAAACTATCAACTTTATACTTGAATTAAAACAATAGTTGTCCCATGCTCCAAGCATGTACACTATGTTTTCTAAACACTAGTCATGCCATACACCAAGTATGAACACTATGTTTATCTATGTTCTTTACTTTGTGAAATGGATCGACTGAACATAATTCCAATGTTTCTCATTTCACACTCCCAATTTCTTACTGTAAATGCAAGAATTCCAAATTCATGCTATTTACCGAAATCTGTTATATTCTAAACTTATATGTATTGATGCTCGTGTAATCATTATGCACAAAGTCACAAAGACTTGACAACAAACATTACAGAGCATTCCAAAGGAGATCAACTCCTTGGAAACATCCTTCTTGCATTAAGCTTCCTAATCTTACATAGATTTATTGACCAACTTCCACCTTCCCATATTCCCATTTTGACTATCACTTCTGAACAAGAGTTGCCTTTTTTCAGAATATGTCAATATGGTCCTTCCAACAATTAACACTATACTTCCAACTGTCCCTGAGCAACTAATCTTTGGTAAACCTTAGATTGTCCTCAACAATTGCTTAATCCGTTTAGTCATATCCAATTCTAGACCTTTTCCCGTCTTAATGACCCGGACATTTGGAAAAATTTAGAAAGGATGAATATTATAGCACATGCAATCGATCCTATATCCGAAGCATATGGGACACGATTCATGATGTCTCACATAAAGACATGATACTAGACCAGTCCTTTGCTACAATATTTCTATTTGCCAAGTTCTCATAATTCAGATTATGAAAAGGGATGTCGTAATCATAATCGAATTTTAGAACGCAAATAATGTACCCATATATAGAATTTCCTTATGTTGAGCCATTCTAACACAAACATATATATATATATATATATATATATATATATATATATATATATATATATATATATATATATATCCTTGACTAAATTTGATTAAAACCTCAATCTAAGCTTTTAGACTTGAAATGAAGTATAATTTTCGCTCCCTTAATTATAGCAAAACAACTTTTCCCAATGGAACTTTTGTTTTTCTATAATTAACATTACTAACTTGCAACATTTATCATAATTATAATGCTCCCACTAACATGATGATTATTAGCATAACACTTATGCTCCCACTAGCTTTGACATGTACTCAAAATCATACACCTTTCCTTAGATAGCACACATGTGTGTCTAAACAATTTCAGAACTATGAAAAGGGATGCCGTAATCATAGTCTCAATTGTTTAGACCTTTTGCCACCTGCTTCAAATCTACTTGGTGGAAGTGTTTCCTCGCGTTTTCATGAACCGGAGAGAAACCTTATGCCCCTTATATTTTATGGTGTATGTGTTCTTATCCATGTGAATTGTCAAAACAATAGTCACAAGACAAGGATAATGACAAATCCAAACACAAATAGACTGAACTCAATCTTAATTTCTCGCCACCTAGCAGCTCAAGGGTTTGTCATTGCTTCCAAGTTGTTATGCAACTAATTGAGAACTCTAAGAACTCATATGAAAAGCCAACTTTAACTGGAATGGGCATAAAAATAGAAATATGTCAACACGATAGGTTATAAAGCTCTCATCGTGTGCTAGTGCCAAACTACAGGTTTTTATTCTTGATTAGACCTTGAAATTCTTTTCAGGATCTTTAGGACTCCCACTGTCCTCTTGACATATAAGACTATCTTGCCAAATATTCAAGAGATAATGCGGATTCTTTATCAAGACAAAACTTCACACAATTGGCCTAAGTTGGTTTTTGTTTTATCCAAAACATCACAACTTACCAATTTCAAATGTACAAGATTAGGACACTTTTACTCTTACATTTAACAAGTGTTTTAAACCTTTCTTTAAGATATGTCACTCAACTCACAGTTTTGGAGTATGACTCTAAGAATTGTTTTTGGAACGAGGTATGAATCATCTTCTTGATTTGATCACTTCAACAATTCATAGCTCCTCTTCTTAGCTATCAGAATGCACTTAGAGGATGAATTGTGATAAGGTCTCTTAATCATTAAGATAATCATATAACATGATACTAAAGTACTCTCCCATCTTTTCAGATTTGAGAAAATTTTATCCTTCTGCTTAATTTGATTCTTCTCATTCGTTCTGCCATACATCAAATTTTTTCCAATGTATCAGAATTACACTTAAACTTGTAAGTGTAACCATATTTACTAAACTTTAGTAAATCATGACAAATAGTCTTATGGATCTTTTGTGGTGCACTTGATCAGTGCACAAGAATGTGTACTCGATTCCTTAGTCCTTCACTTGACTCACATATACATGTGAACAAGGAACTAGTCTTAATTTTCCAAAGCTAAAAGTTCTCCTTCGTCATACTGTACAACTTGTATGATTTCCAACTTTCTATTCAATTGAAACCTTGGGTTATGAGAATCTTTCCTTATTTGGTAAATTTAGACACTACCACAAACGAAAGAATCAAATTCTCATTTCCATTGTTGCTAGAAACATATAAAGATCAATTTTCAATAAAAGTCATTGCAAGGAGATATAAACTAAAATAAAATCAAAATTTTATTTATTTGTAAAATGCGGAAAAAACTTTTCCTTACATTGAAACTTTAAATGAGAACTATGCTATTACATGTTTCCTAGCAATCTACCATAACTCCTAAGAGTAGCTCAAGAATCCCATCTTCAATCAAACGATAGAAATCCATCTTCACGATCAGATTCATCATACTCTTTCTTTAAGTTTCCCTCACTTTTCTTTTGATTCTTAAAACATCAACATGTGACCCAGTCACATCATGTAATAAGAATCTTATAATAGAAACTTAATCGAGTTAGATAGTGGACTTTACCTGAAGTAGAGTCAAACTTATTGACTTTACCAGCCTTATGATCTTTCAGGTAAATTTGGCAGCTTTGTAACCAATGCCCCTTCCTCTAGAAAGAGAAACATATGGACTCTTTGGAAATGGTACATGAGATTATCGCAGACTTGCCTTTCTCTTTACCATTTGGTCAACCGAGTTGACTATGGTCAATCCTTTTCCTTGGGAAGAGAAGGTTTTTCTAGATATCCAATGTTTCCATTGTCAATGTGCATTGGGAAGTTGATCTCCTAATTGAATTCGCTTTACTAAAGCTCCATATCATTCTTGATTCAGCAGTACCAAGCAAATAGATAAGATCATTAAGGGTCATGTCATAGTCTATTTCATAGTAGTCCTAAAGGAAATCACTATGTGACTTAGAAAGTGATTGAACATACAACTTTCTCAAGACTTTGACACCCAACTCTCCTGGCTTGTCAATATGTGACTTCATCTCCAAGATGTGATCACACCTAGACCTTGCCTTGCCAATAGGGCTTGAGTGACCTTGAACTTGTGGGTTTGGGAGAATAATTAGAGGAGGTGGAGGAAGTGAAGTTCCAAGAGATTTGGAAGGATCATAGATGTCTGAACCAGACATCTTTTTGGGAGATATTCAAGATAGTTGATCTAAAGTCCTTAATATAACACCCAATATGACATATTAAGGCTAGGACCCAACAAACTATTTTATAACTTGGAAGAGGGATGCAGCAATCCAAGCTATAAAATATTTGAAGGTAGGTGAATGATGATTAAACAATTTCCACCAAGATAAACGAAATGTATTATTAGGTTTTAATTGGTTTTGAAACTCCTAGATTATTTTGAGATTCATTGAACTTTTCAATGGCATGCTACAATCTCGAGTGTGCCCTTCAGGTTTTGTGACTGGGATGCCGAGGATCACAAAACAAGGTGTGAATTAACCATGCAAATTACTTGGTACCGTTAATATATATACCCCTCAATTGATGTGACGGTTAACCACATGCGCTCCACCGATACTATGATAAATATTAAGCTACTCTTTGCCTATCTTGTTAAATCAAACTAGTGTGTCGGTTAACCACACACGCTCCACTAACCGACTTAAGCAAAGTGCAAGGTGTAATTTCATGGGTTAGTACCAAATTCACATTTTCCTAAGTAACGAAGATTGGGCATTAATAAGAGTTTAGTTACTTACTATTTATCATTAATACTTTTAATGAAGGGAGAATTATAGTCCTTTTCCTACCCGTTCGGCTAACGACCCTCCACCGATCAAGGAAGCGGTGGGTGAGAGTGGACACCCATTAAACTACCATTTTATAGGTAGTAACCTTATACCCCCCTTATAGACCGGCTTCATGAATGAGTCCTACTAATGGTAAGATGACTTGCTCTTATACATATATAAATATTATTAACTTATAATATTATAAAGTATAAGGGTTGGATTTTAACTTTTAAAATTCTAAGGGCTTAACTTGGAATTAAAGTATTCATAAGTGAAAACTTTTCAAATTCCAAAACTTGAGGGAAAGTTTTGAAACTATTCAATTTCCATAACTTATGTGTTTAAAGTAGTTTTAATCAAAAAACTCTTCAAGTTCCATAACTTGAGGACAAGTTATGGAAGACTTTAAACTATTAAAAGAATATGACTTTGTCCATAACCTATGGAAATATTTATGATTTTTATGAATCTTAAATGTGACTTTTCATATAACTTGAGGAAAAGTTACAAAAACACATTTTAGAATCAACTCTTAGATTAATTTGGATTGAAAACAACAATTTCACATAACTTTTCTATTAATCTAAGCAACTCATAAGAACAAGATAATTCAATCGAACTTTTTCATGTAATTACCCTAATCCTTAAACTAATACAAAACATGAATCTGTTGACAATTATCTTTGAAATTTGATTAGAATGAACATTACCACATCAAAAATAGGTTTATAGGTTCAAGAACAGCTTAAGGTAATTATTCTAGTCCAATTCTAGCCTTAAAAGTCGAAATTATGCTGTCTGGGGGTCCTACTCGTCGAGTGTATGAACCTACTCGACGAGTAGGATGAGTTTCTTCATGGACTCGGCGAGTCCAGTGCCCAGACAGCCCGAGAATCAATTTTTTCAGCATTTTTCAGCACTTTGCATCAAGTAATAATTGAAAAAAAAAACAGTCTCTGATACCACTATTGGGTTTTGAGCATTCTAACACTCCTAAGTGTACATGCAACCCTAAATAACTTGGATCTATGTTTTCTCTATTATACATGCAAATAAGAATATCCAAGGTATTATCCTAACTAGCATACCAAAACATTGATACATAGTAATATTACAAGTTAGAATACATACCTCTTTGGTGTAACTTGTCTTCATGAAGCTTAAGTGCCTAGTGCCCCAAGTGCGACACCTCAAATGGTTCACACAACACCGTGAACACTTGGACTAACCTTGAGAATAAGGATACTTTTGTTCTCTCTGGTGAAATTGGATTTGCCCTTTTGTGTACACACACTAGTGCCAATTTCACCAACCGATGACATCTTTATATAGTGTGGCGATTAGGGTTAAATACTAATACCCATGACCTTTCATTTCATATGATTCATGGGTTAAACACCCCATGGACTATCCATGAAAGCTTAGCCCAACCTAAATGAACTTGGCTCATCACACATATATATATATATAAGAGTCCATATTTAATTAGTTCCTTTTTTGATCACTTAATTAATTATAAATTAATTCTTGATCAATACTAATTAAATAATATGATTATATATTAATATATTAGAACTTATAATATATTAATATAAATCTGTAACGCCCGTAGATCAGAGCTAGTCAATTTAGAGACGATAAGCATCAAAAATGAATTTTTGATGGAAGATTATCTAGAAGGATTAATATTAACTAAGCTGTACATATAAAGAACGCCGAAATCCGAGTTATAACGAAGAAGTTATGACCTATCGAAGTTTCGCGACAGAACCGGCATGACATAACGCGACGTAAATAGTGAATTTATGTTAGAGCGATGTTTAGCCTTAGGGATCTAAATGAAAGTTGCAGAATGCGTTAAACTGAGAGCGTGTGTAAAAACAACGCCCAAATCTGACTTCGTATGAAGAAGTTATGATTTTCTGAAGTTTTGAATTATCAGTATGCAGCCCGAATACTCGATTTGAGATCGAGTGGTTTTTAGCCGAAACAATCTAAACGAGAATCGAAGATCTCGTCATTAGTAGTGCAACGATAAAAAGACAGACGAAAAGGGACGTCGGATGAAGAAGTTATGAATTTATAACGGAGTTTTTTTGTCTTGGCCTACTAAAAATAAATAATAAAAATAAATTCAAAATTAGCCGATAGAGTCTAAACGAAAGTTGTAGAGCGTAGTCTCGCCTACGCGTGGATATAAAGAACGTCGAAAACAGAGTTCGTATGAGGAAGATATGAATTTTTGAAGTTTATTAAATAATTAAAATATATATTTAATCTTTAATTCGGTTGTATATTAGAAGGAGTCATTGATCTTATCCGAAGTACGCCCAGCGTACAGCAGTACGCCTAGCGTACCCCGGTGCATGAACCCCTCGGACTCGAGTGCCTCGCATACATAAGCGATGACGTTTTTTGGCACTACGCCCCGCGTAGCAAAGCATTACGCTCAGCGTAATGCGAGCGTTCAACCCTATAAATACCTTGTGAGGGCAGCCGGCTTTCTTGCTCATTTTCTCTTCTCTCTCTCTCTCTCTCCCATTTTACCTCGTTTTTCATGTAAGAAATATCCCGAAGCCCCGGTATCATTCCCGAGACCCGAAGCAAGGCCCGAAGCCCCGAAGATCTCGAGAAGTGAAATTCCCGAGCCAAAGCTCTGCCCACGAGAAGCCAATTTTTGTGAAGATCTTCAAGATCTACCGAAGAATACTACTTCTACAAGCCTTAGTGTTGTCCGATCATCTTCTGATCAAGTGAGTGTGTAGTTACTTTCTTCTAACACATAAATATGAAGTATTTGCTATGAAATACGTGCTATGTGTTTATATGTTGTTGTTTATTTGAGATGAGTGTGGAATGGATGTTTTATATAGTTTTTAAATGAGTTAAACTGTATATGTATTTTATATCTACAAATATGTTGGGTAGAACATGGGTAGATGGAATAGTTGGTGACTATGGAGTTAGCGTCTATTGTATAAACCTTGGTGACTATGGAGTTAGCGCCTAATGTATAAACCTTGGTGACTATGGAGTTAGCGCCTATTGAGTAAACCCTGGCGACGATGTGACTTCGTGCCTATACCTCAGGTCAATCTTTAAGAATGAAGGATAAATGATTCTTAGGGTAGATCCTTAAGATAAATGGAGATAATGGGGGATGGGTAATTGGGTTGATTGTTTGATAATTGAATATAATAAATGTATTATTGTGGGTTGAAAACCATATATGCTCACCAAGCTCCCAAGCCTGACCCATTCAGTTTTCTTTGCATTACAGGTAATGACACGAGGGTGTAAGTTGGTGGACTTGACGAGAGATTTTGGATTATAGATCAGTAGTTATAAATAACTATTGTAAGGTCTATTTTATATTGTTTATGCTTTTGGTCTATATCGGAACATGGCATCCCGAGATTTCGTTATATAATGAAAATACATTCTCTTTGAGAAACGTTTTGATAAATTCTTATCATATTTTATTTTGGGAACAAATTCCACAACTGTTTTTTTTAAACAATTATTCTGATTTATAAAACAAAGCATAAACAAATCGGTCTTTTCTGACCGTGAAACTGGGGCTAAATACAAACTAATACATAGGGGTTGTTTGGTAGGATCTGAACTTTTAAGATCTGAATTTCTAAAAGGGTCTGAATTTTTAAGATTTGAATTTTTAACATCCTGTTTGGTTGCAACAAATGAATTGTAATCTGAATGATAAAAATGACCATTTTACCCTTTCTATAGTATTGTGTTGTGCTAAATTATAAATGCATAATTGATAAAAGTTACAAATAATCATAAATAACCAAATTAAACATAAATTCTTCTAAATTCACTTCTTTCAATCCATAGAAACATAAACATCATACAACCCAATTAAACATAAATTCTTCCAAATTCACTTCTTTCAATCCATAGAAACATAAACATCATACAACCAAATTAAACTTAAATTCTTCCAAATTCACTTCTTTTAATCCATAGAAACATAAATATCATATTCTTTCAATCATGGAAACATAAGTATCATACAATAGCCAAATAACAGTAAAAAAATCACATGAACTAATGATTCAATAAACAGTAAAAGTTTAACTTCAACAGCTACTGATTTGAATGTGCTTCAAAATGTGTTGGTGCCTTTGATCTCAGCTTCTCTGCTTGGTTATACAAATTGTAATTGAAATAATTGCAAAGTAGTAGGTTCGGGAGCGTCTCCTGTGCATCATACATTTCAAAGTCATAAATCACACCACCAATAATGATCACAACAACAATTATAATAAACAAATCTGAGAGTCAATTTCACGATATGATTAAACAAACAATGGTAGAGATCAAAATTTGAGAGATTATTACGCTGTAAAATGGAAGGAGTCGTTGATGAAATCAATTTAGAAGGAGCTGTTGCAACCCAATTCAGGGCAAGAACCAACTTTTCATGATTTTTAAGGGAAATCTCGATGAGATTTCACGGAAGTGGATGGCGTCGTTGGCGGCGGGGCTGGCAGACTCGATGGCAGAGACGGAGGCGTCGACGATGGTAGAGGGTTGCAGGTCCGACCAACAGTGGAAGGGAGAAGGTCTGCAGAGCCGTCGCTGGTGATGGCATATGGTGGATGTCGGAGGAGGGTCTCACAGGAATAGAATGGAAGCATATTAGGGCAAAGGGGCAAGAACGACGTTTTGTTGGAGAGGGGAGGGAGGGAAATCGTGAGAAAGAGTAGGAGCAGAGCCATGGGTAAAAAAGGAAGAAGCGTCCCTTATTTCTTTTCAGACTCTCCTCCCTATCTGAAATAATAAGAGGCTTTTAAAAAATTAAGAGACAAAAAATAAGAGGCCATCAAACAAGTTATATCTGAATTTTTAAGAGGTTACCTCTTAATTTTTCAATTAAGAGGTAAACAAACAGGGCCATAGTGGACAATATACAAGGGCGGAGTTAGTAGGGGGGCTGCCGGATGCAGCGCCCCCTCCAACCATTTTAATTGAAGTGTAAATGTACCAATGTAATTATAAATTATATAACAAGTCCTTATAGGTTGTGAGAAAAGCCCATTAAGCCCCTTGTGTTTTAATAAGCTTAAAATAATATGACGTGAAAGATCATAAAAGCTTTGTGTTACGGTGCTTTCTTTTAAGTTTTTATTAATAAGATAAGATATATTTTAAATTTAATTGTATTCTTAACGGTTTTTGTAATATTTAATTATTATATTATTATGATTGGTAATTTGGATTTTTATAATCATAAGGCAATCATAATAAAAAAAACCATAAATTTAATGTCTTTTATAAAATTTTAGACTATATTTTTATTGGGATATAACACTATAGTTTAATATATTATAAGGATGTTAGACCATCAGCCCCGTTATTCTTAGATCCTGGCTTCGCCCCTGACAATATATACATGAGTCCGCTAACAAGCAGTCTTTATAGTCATTTTATTGAATAACTCTACTACATACCATTTAATATGTGTAAAATCTTGCATATATTGTGACAGACTAGATAAAGATAAATCCATCTGTTGCTATTCGTCAATTATTGACTTTCGAGGGAGATTTGTCGTCATTCCGTAATAGGGACAGATACTTTTGTTTTGTCATGAAAATCTTTTCTCTTATTATGATTGTATTTTTATATAAGAGAGGACTCAACAATATTTACTTGAATATATATTCTAGGTTGATCGTCAACAATTACAAAAGACATAATTAGGAGAATCAGGACATTGGCAAAGTGATCAGACTTATTTCTATTTCACAATCAGTTAAAATGATATATGGGCTTTAAGCCCATTTAGCCATAAGAGACATCCCTCCGGCGCCAAGCAAGACGGCGGCGAAAGATTTGATTTGAAGCTTAATGCTTCCTTGTAGCTTCGGACCCATGAAATCAGCGGCAAGAAGATCGACCAACGCCATGTAGATAAGTAGTCCAGCAGACGAAGCATTGAGTAATCCCACAGTTATCAGGGCGCTCGGGCTATTCTCTTTGTAAGTCTTTGCCAACCCGATCCCAAGAGCAATACCAAATGGAGTCGTTATCGAAAAGAAGAAAACCATTAATGCTTTCTTTAACGGCTTGTACTCCGCCTGTTATCATTTATGAAGTTATAGATATCTTGTTTAATAAAAGATACAAATTTTATTACATGATGAACAAATAATATACCTGAAGAATGCAACCACCAAGTCCCATGCCTTCAAACATTTGATGGAAACAAAGAGCTGCCACCAGTGGCTTAATTGTGCATACGTCATTTGAGGCCCCAACTCCAAGTCCAATCACTATCGAGTGAACAACTATTCCAAGTTCCAGTACCTAAAGTTACATAAAAAACGATGATTTCATTAGATTGTTAAAGAATATAATACAATAAGACAAGTATGGTATTCCCGGTTTTTATTTAAAACTCACCATGGCGACCACACGATAACGAAGAAGTTGTTCTCCTATTGGGCTCTTTGGGCCATGATGGTGTCCATGTAAATGCGTCACACCACCACCTGCCACGGCCATCTCGTGGTCTCCAGTGACCGACTCACCACCTTCAGCTGATATTGCGTTGTTCTTGGTGGTATACATGCTTGTAGCCATGGAATCGACCATGAGTGTGAAAATGGCAGATAACATAGCAAGAAAGCCTGTAAACGGAAACTTATGCCATGGGTTATTAGACAAGCAAGTAGACCTTAACATGTCAAAAGAATCCGGCAAGACATGCATAAATCCGGTGGCCAAAATGATGCCCGAAGCAAAAGCTTTAACAATAACAAAAAGGCTACGATCTGGGCTAAGGGCAGGGATGGAACGAGTGATCAGAGGTAGACATACTCCGATGATGCTAGTGACAAGGATTGCAGCGATGCCAATGATCTTCAAGGGCAAAGCCTTGGATTTATTATTACAAGGGTTATTGGTTTCCTCTTCACATTGTGACAAGGCTTTGGTGCATAGAAATACCATGAAGATGATGACAGTTGAGACCATTTTGGAAGTGGAAGCCATGGTTATTCAAGATATCTAGTCAACTGTTTGGGATAAGTATGAGTGAAGCTTATGACTTATGAGGTTGCTGTATATAGATATATATAGAAACATATAGTTCGGTGTCTACATAATATATACAAACATTTGTGACATCATGTGTTTGTATCGACCCTAACAGGGAATAATAGAGAATATTTTGATGAGATACGACTTTGGGGTGTTATTGGGTCAACTTATTGGTGCATTGTTCATGGCACTCTAGCTAATGTACTTTTGTCAAAATAAAAATTAATTTTAACTCAAGTAAAAAGTAATTTTAACTTAAGTTACGTTGTATGACAGAGAAATTAAATAACTTTTTATTTTATTTTATTTTTTTAATTATCTTCCGATCCATTTAAAATTATAACAAGTGTCCTCAAATGTAATTAATTTTATAATAGAAAGAAAAAGATAGAAGGATATTTGATTTATCTGTATGATAATATTAGGCGAATTGAGCATGTATGAAATTACCTGGTTAAAATAGAAAAAAAATGTAAATTAAAAATAACTAAATCATTCTTATTGACAATCAAATAATAACTTATAATATATATATATATATATATATATATATATATAATTAAAAAGAATTAAATCATTGTTATTTATAAATAAATAATAATTTTATAATAAATCTAAAAATGATTTTAAATATTATCATTACGTTGAACTATATCAGAAATATAAGATTGAAACTTGGAGTTATACATATACAAGGTTATTAGTTATAATAGAAAGAAATATAAGTTGTTAAAAATAACTAAATCATTATTGATATCTATTAAATAATAATTTCTTATTAAGCTAAAAAGTTTATTTTAAATATTATCATTAGATTGAACATATGATAAAAGATACATCTATTATAAGATTAACACTTAAAATTGAATAAGTTAGGTGGTTGTAAAAGTCAACCAATTCAACCAAATAAATGGCAAGTTACTCGGACTCAACCTCCAACCAAGACGAGTTTGGCCAGCTCGTCCAAAAGAATCAGATATTAATCAAATTCAGTCCAACTTTGTCAATCTTAGACATGTTCAATTCAAGATGCCCAGATGCATAATTTTGTTTTAATAAAAACCTTGTTTGAACCATTAAAATTTTGTTTAGAAACCATTTTCTAAAATCTAAAACTTAACCGAACATTTGCCAACAAAGACGATCTCATCAAAAGTATACATTTGACATCCTATAAACTATAAAGATAGGTGTAAAAAAGTTCTTTTTTAGAATATTTCACAACAATTCCTATTTATAAAGGATGAGACATTATTATCACCATAATGTGACGAAAACATTTTAAATAAACTCCTCTTTATTTGTTATTATTTTCATTTTGTTAAATAACATATTAAGTAGATAAAATAACTAAATTATGTTATCCAAAAATTTTATTGTTCAATAATTATATTCTTCAATAGTATCGTAACTTTTTATCCAAAAAAATAAACATTTATTGAATAAGTTTTTGTTAAATCCCAATATCATAAATCCATTAAAGCTACATAATATACAAAGTTCTCTTATATATATTTTCATGATACAAAATTTCATTATAAAATGAATTCAATTATAAAATATAATCGAATATATTTTATGATTATAAATCAAATGGATTTTCTAAACAATTATAATTTTATATTTAGGTAATGTTTTTTTTTTGTATTTATTTAATATTATTTAACAAATTTATAATATTATTAAAAAAAATTGAAAAGTCATGAGAGTTTAAAGTGAATGTGAGGAAAAGAAAAATGTTTCCTTTAGGTCAACCGATATACCATCGACGAACCCGGTCGTGGTCTACCTGACAATGGAAAACGGGCATGCACACCAGCCCGGTTGTTCATGGTCACCCGTTTTCATGGTGGGGAGGATGAAGGGCAACGCCCAATCGTATTCCTCTTCTCTCTTAGTCTTTTCATGTTTCTCTCTTCGATCTCAGTGAAGAGTATTCAAGTGGTGGTGGGGTGGTTTATGGTTGCTCAAATGACTGATTTGGAAGCTCTCCACCACCGTTGTCGTGGAGAGTATAGTAGATGGTCTTATAATATAGAATTATAAAGTATATATAAAGTATTTATTTAATGACTAAATAATTATATTAATTAAAATCAGATTTATTAATTAAAAGGATTGTATGGTGTTTGAAAATGGATGAAGAGATCGGGATGTACAATGATTTGGTGAAGATCGGTCTTTTTTGGGTATTTAGACAAAACGACGACATGTGGCTAACTCTTCTTGTCCTATACTAGTTTCTCTATTCCATGTGTGGCATCTGCTCGATTTCCACGTTGCTATCACATAACAACACCCACTAATTATTATTTTGTTCAGTATTGTAACAGCTGTTATGTATGGACTATGGAGACATCGCATTGAAAGGCTGACCTTGCTAACTTCAATGGTGTGGAGCAACACTCAAACACCACTACATACAAACGACTCGGTTGTTTCTCGTGGACTACTCGATGCGGCTCAACGAAATAAAATGGGAAACGGTCATGAGACCGTTTGTATTTACACAATTTTTTTCTCTTTATTTTATACATTTGAAAATCTATTCAATCAAAAATATAACAACACCAAAAACACCTTTCCATCAACACCCACACCCGAGCACAATTGTTTAATTCTAGAGTTATATTAACCTACTAAACATCAAAAGGTCGCCGAGAATACCATGCAAAGGAAGCGAAACATATGATGGAAGTTGAAGCAAAATTCTAAGAACACATAATATTACAAAAAGAGAAAAAAAAATGTTTTTTTGATGTGAACACTTGAAAATACTATGAGAACAAGAAAAGGTTGAGCGGGAGCAATAAGAGCGAGAATCACTCATAAATGACATGACAATTCTTAGGACAAACACCGTAGGTTTGGCACCCGAAGATCTTGAAGTATTGCAAGCATTGAAAGGGAAGACTCGCAAAAAAAATTAAGGGCAAAATTTAAATTGTTAGGATCAGTATGATATAAGTTTATCGTATTTTCTTTTTGTAATCTTGTAATGTTTTCAATTTTAGTTTAAATGTTATGTTTTTATTTAAACATAAAAGTAGAGAAGAACGATGGTGCACGACGAGTAGAGTGGTTGCTTCACTGGTAGCCCATGTCGTCGCACCACCACCACGAGCATCGCCGACATATGTTGCTGCTGCTTCTTGTTTCCCACTCCGTCTCCTCCCGAACCTAAATTCGTATATGGGGAGGCCTAAACGTAGAGGAAGGCATATGAGGAAACGAAAGCGAATCGAGTATAAAGCAAGAAACAAAGGTGATTGGAGGATTGAGACGGCAAACCGATGTTTAAGCCTGAGTCGATGAACAATACTCGACTGAGCCTTGTAATCTTCATAAACCGCTTTGTGCTTTAAGCCTTTAATCTATATATAAATTATATATCTTATTTAAATGATGGAGCATTTTATAAAATTATATTATATATTTTTGTAATTATTGAAAAAATTAAAAATGAGAGAAAAAATGACTTGGAAATTAAAATGGTTCCCTTGTGTGGTGTGTATTTCCATAAAAAGAATGGTGTTATGTGGAGAGTGATGTGACAAAATTTTGGTGTGGAGAGTGAATCATACTACCCACCTACCTTAGGATCAGTGGCGGCCTCAGAGGGTGTGCGAGTGGTGCGGTCGTACAGGGCCTTCGATTTTAAGGAGCCTCCGAATTTTGGAAAAATATATAGTAACGGTATTGGTATTTTCATAAAATACATTTTTATGTGTTTTTATTAAAGAAAATTAGTAGGTAACTATATAAATAATGTAACATTTGGTTGCAATCTTAAAGTAATTTTAATTGTGAAAAGAAATCAAAGAAAATAAAAAAAAAATCAAAATCTTATCAGAAAAGCTTCGATTTTTATGGTCTTTGGGGTCAAGGAAGACACTCTAGACTGCTCAATGTTAAGGCTTAATGGATTCGGAGCTTAATCCTCATTTTTGGTCAGATTTGGTCTCATGAAATGAGGAATAAGACCTCACGACGTGAGAACATGTTCGAGGAAGTTTTTGGGAAGAAATCATGACCTCACGACATGTGCATAAGGTGCTCACGATGTAAGCATCTCCTGTGCAAGTTTTGGGCTCTTTGAATGTTGGCTATCTTGTTCTTGGACTTATCCTTTAGTTTGGGATCATAATGGACTAAGGATTTTAGAGTAATGGACTTCTGGTTGGGCTTGCCTTGCTGGGCCTGCCCTAATAGGACTTGGATGGTGAATTGGGCCTTAGTGGGCCCAATGGAGTTGGACCATGTTTGGGCCCAATAGGCTTGGGCCAATTGTGGGCTAGGTTAGTTGGACCATTTATGGGATTAGTACTTGGTGGTTTTGCCATGGTTAATTATTAAAGAATGTTTGGTTGTTTGATTCAGTTCGTGGAAGTCGATTTGCAACAATTATGGGATTTATCTACCATTCGAGGTGAGTCTTCTCACTGTTTGTATGGGTCGAAGGCACCAATTCCGGCCCATTTGGTTTATGTATGGTAGGAATACCCGGGGGTTAGCCCTAGGAATTATGTATGAAAGACCAGGAGGCGGCTCCTGGCACACTATATGGTATTATGTATTATAGGAAGACTAGGGGTTAGCCATATGCATTATGTATGATAGACCAGGAGGTGGCTCCTGGCACACTGTATGTTGATTAGCTATGTAGAGTACTATGTATGCTAGTTGCCTTTGTGATGCTTGCATGGAAAACCAGGAGTTGGCTCTTGGCACTTGTCTGTAAGACCCATGGGGTGGCCTCCGACTTGACAAGAAAGACCACGAGGCGACCCGTGGCATAATAGCAAGACTATGTGCGGCACATAGCAGCTTTATTGATTATGATATATGAATGATATGTATGGCTCACAGTTATCTATGGCATGTACGGATCAGTTGATATGTATGGTATGTGGTATTTGGTGAACTCACTAAGTTTCGTGCTTACGGTTTTCAATTTTGGTTTCAGGTAACCTCCAATTTTCAAATAAAGGAGCTCAGAACGATCGTAACTCATACACCCGCGTTTTCCATAATATGTGATTTCTGGGAATGAACTTGATAAATGTTTTATTTGAAATGCTTTTCAATGAGTGAACAAAGTTACAAATGTGTTTTAGTTATATTAAAAATGAAATTTTTACCTTGGATTTTTGGGATGTTACAAGTTGGTATCAGAGCCTTGGTTTGAAGGATTCGGGCATACTCTCGGGTGTGCCTGAACTCAAACTGAGGGATTGATAAAAATTTTATAAAATAAACATTTAATTACAAAAGAATTTCTAAGCAAAGAAAGGGGTGTGATGCATGCAATCAACCGAGCTCAAGTAAGTGGTTCCCAAAATACCAATACATGTGTGTTATGTGATATGATAAGATTATGTGATTCGCATGCTAGATTAGAGCTAAGGATCTAGGAGAGATGCCTTTGTATGCTTATATGATCTTGTAGATTTGCATAGTAGAACTGATCAACCAGTGGTAGGATGGCCTGTTTAGGTTATGCTTGATTGTGTGAGCCTTCGAATTGCATGCTAGTGCAGATTCCTGATTAGAGGATAAAATGGTTTTATTGGAGTATGTTGATTAGATTTTCCATTGTCTGAATGTTGCTTTCTTTGTGCTTTGTGGGATTCTTAGCAATGTGAGCTAGCTACTAAGTGAATATGTAAGTCACATGTGGCACGTGTGAGATAATCTCAGAGTGATGGACTTGGCCCTATTGCACAACTCTCGTTTGAGTCCAACTGTTTTGAGATTGAGTGTTTTACTCGAATGAGTATCTGATCTCTATTGCATGTGGCTATATTCATGAGGTAGCTAGTTGACACTAATGGGAATCCTTCAGCAGTTGAGGACTGGGTGGGTTTAGGAACCTAGGATATGCTGCAGTGAGTTAGTAGTACGGTTAGTGAGTTTTGGGTGCATCAGTTTGACGAAGTGACTTAGAGGATTTGGTAGGATTGCTGAGGAAAGTATGGATATGTGTGGAAGGTATTATTAGGCTCGTACTACTAAAAGCACATGATCCATACTCGAATCGGTGAGAGTCTTGGAGAATCTAAGAAGCTTATGGGAGGTGGATTCTTGGATATGTTTTGATTGTTGGCATGTTGTATTTCAGTTTGGTGATGAGCACTCAGGGAGGTGGTTCAGGTTATGGTTCTGGTACGGTTTCTGGCTTAGGTTCGGGTACTGAGCCGATCAGTAAGCAGATGAGGGAGTTCATCTCGTTGGAGATTACCCGCAGTATTTTAGAGCAGACTCCTATGATATTTGATTCAGCCAAGGAGGGGATTTTAGAGGTATTGAATAGTCATCTCGAGACCTTCCGGACCGATATTTTAGTAGGGCAGGTGAGGGCTCATCTGGAGCGTGAAGCTTGTGGAACCCTGGGATCCTTTAGGGAGGAGGGTCCTATTGTTAACCATTGTCCTTTGGGATCGGAGGTGAGTTGTGCACCAAGCCTTCAGCAGAGTCAACTACATAATTGGATTGCCGTAGAGGTTTCGTAGTCCCTCCGCAAGGAGTTACCCGACACCAATGGGTGTGTCACCGATAGAGTGGTCGTCGGTATTAAGAGGCGGTCCTCAGCTATTCGGGGGGTTGATGAGGTGGTCGGGGTGACCCGGGAGCAGGAGATTCGTTTAGATAGTCAGCTGAGGAAGAAGAAGCGGACTTCTAGTCTAGCTCGCTAATTTGGGTAGTTGGATGTTGCCGTAGGCGGTGTTAGAGACCTAAGGGGTCGAGTGGTTGCTCGAGGGATGAGAAACACGGGAGGATGTGTGTAGCAAGTCTAAGTGCGGCAGGTGTGGATGGAAGGGTCATAAACGCCAATAATGCACATTAGAAGTAGAGTTATGCCATTGATGTCATCAGCCGAGTCATGTCAGGGCGAATTGCCCCCGCTCAGCGGTTGGGACAGCTCCGGTTTCATGCAGGCTTCGGAAGGAAGGGGGATATGAGGTTTCTTCAGATGATGTTGTGGGTATGTATCTTTCGCTCTTTTCGGTTCTATCTGTATTTTGTGGTTGTGATTTTGCATCGGTTGGGTAAGTGTATCTCTGGTTTATTTCTCTGATCATGTCTGAGTTATACCTTCAGCTATTGTTATATGTCATTTGCATACCGTGAAGTACTAAGTGGTTAGTGAAAGGTCATTTCCCTTTAGTTGGTTGGGTGTGGTCAGTGTTATCTTGGGATAGGGTCAAGATCGGTTTAGGGGCATTGTGTGAAGGTCAGCGGTCAGGGTCCGTAGGATGGTTATTCGACATCGTCAGGATTCGGTGGTTTTACTAGTAGTCCTTGGAGTGGCTGTTGGAAACGCTAAGGGAAGTGACTTTTGCTAAGGCATTGGTTGGAGCATCTGTCGTATGGTCTTTTAAGTTCAGCTAGTAATGGATCACTAGCATTAGTAAGCATCGGTTGCCATCAGATCGATCATTGGAAGGTAGGAAGGATCGGAAATCCTTCCATTTCTCGTATGCTGTGGAGACTTAGTCGAATCGAAGTGGGTTGAACCGTTCTAGTACCCAAGACAGAAGCAAGTGCGAAATTGGGATGAGCTCGTATCCCCATCAGGAAAGGAATTGTGACACATGTGCCTGCTTGAATGTAGGATAGTGTGAATTGAAAGTTCGGGGATGTTAGAACATGTGTGTGCTCGACTTTGGGTGTGTTCGGATTGGTAATCAGCGGTAAGACCATCGTCAACGTTTGAGTTAGCGTGGGAAGTGATGTAAGACTATGGGATCGTCTTAGCATTCACCAGTAGCCAGACACCATGGAAGGTGTTGTACGACTGCGGGATAGCTGTAACATTCACCAGCGGCCAGATAGCGTGGGCAATATGGTAAGACTACGGGGTAGCCTATAGCATTCACAAGTTATTAGATAGTGTAGAAGTGTTTAAGACTGCGGGGTGACCCGTAACATTCACTAGTTGGCTGACAGAGTAGAAGTGTTGTAAGACTGTGGGGTGGCCCGTACCATTCACTAGTTGGCAAATAGTGTAGCAGCGTTGTAAGAATAAGGGGGTGGCTCATAGAATTCGTTAGTTAGCAATTAGTATAGTGGTATAGTAAGACTGCGGGGGTGGTCTATAGCATTCACTAGTGGTCAGTTAGTGTGGGAGTGTTGTAAGACTGCGGGGTGGCCCGTAGCATTCAACGGTCCCTATTCGACAGTGAGAATGTGACAAATCGTTGATTCACTCACAGATTCCTTCAGATGATTTAGGCCAAGGCGGGTCAGCCGCACGAATGTGAGTAGGCCACAATATGATCAGATTCGGGAAACGGTAGATCATTGGAGAACAGGCGTGATGTAAGACTACAGTGGTTCTGGTAGCATTCACAATTCGTATTAGATTCGATGGCAACAGGTATTCGGACTGTTATGATCAGGGGAATCAGAAGGAATAATGGATCCATGAGTGGCAATATGGTTAGGGCAGATTTCGATAACTTAATTTCTCTTCGGAAGTCGAGGGGAGCGACCGTGAGGTTGCTCTTTGGCTCAACAACCAAGTGAGAATCCGGTATTCCATATAGTTGGCAGATAAGTTGGGACCAGGGAGGTCTCGGTTCATTCAAAAAGTGGATAAAAGGCATCATTATGTTCAGGCAGAAGTAGTGATGTGAGGATTCGTGTGTGTGGAGTAGCTTGACGATCGAAAGTGCTAAGTCACTTGCAGTAGGATTAAATAATCTCAGAGTAATTGATTTGACCCTATTGCATAGCACTCTCGTTTGAATCTAACCGTTGCAGGGATGAATCTTCTACTCGAAGGATTATCTGAGCCTTCTATCAAGTATAAGTGCTCTACAATTGATTATGGTCAGTGATGTTGTTTCTAATGGTAGCATCAAGATAATCAGGGTTGGAAGTGTGCATTTGGTCGGTAATTCGAGGAGGATTAATGTGACATCCCCTTTTTCTCGGCCAGAAAGGACCGATTTTGTTTATGCTTTATAAAAATCAGAGTACCTTTTAAAGAAATACGTTGCGGATTTGTTCCAAAAAAAACATGATAAATATGTTATCAAATCATTTCTGAGGAAATGTATTTTATTCATTTTAAAACTTTGGGATGTCATCGTCAATACATAAACATAACCATAAACAAAACTTACATTCATTTACACTAATGATCTACATCCCCTTTAATCTCTCAGTGTAAAGTAGCTTCGTATTGATACCTGTGATACAAATAAGATGAGTGGGTCAGGTAAGGAAACCTGGTGAGCACATAGGGTTTTCAATCCACAATAATATAATTATTATGTTTAAACATTAAACAATCAACCCAATTACCCATCCCCATTATCTTCTTTAATCTTAAGGATGTACCCTAAGAATCAACTATTTCTTGCTCATTCATTCCTAAGGATTAGGAACGAAGTCACATCGTCACCAGGGTTTATACAACTTAAGGAATAGGAACGAAGTCACATCGTCGCCAGGGTTTATCCAACTTAAGGAATAGGCACGAAGTCACATTGTCACCAGGGTTTATCCAACTTAAGGAATAGGCGCGAAGTCACATCGTCGCCAGGGTTTATCTAACGAGTGCTAAGTCCATAACTCATTTATCGACAATATTATTTTTGGCAAACCACCTGAAATACATGTCAATGAGTTTTTAGAGTACACAGGGTGAACACGTCGTTCACAACACCTACAGGTTGCGAGCCTGCTAGTGTTCCACTAGAATGTCTAGAATAGTCAGTGGTTATCATCCATACTCTGCTAGATGACGGGGCCAACGTTTGGGTAAAGGTTTTTCTCACTTTTCACCTCTCACCCTCATCTCATGATCTATATCGCCTTTCATCTCACCTTCCAACTCATTTTTCATCACATAACAACTATTTTAGCTACCCATGTTTTACCCCAACATATTTGTAGATACAAAATACATATACAATTTAAATCATTTAAAATGTATATAAAATCGATCATCCAGCCTAGACAAAAAGTATTCAGATAATATGCACACATAGCACGTAATTTTATATAAAATACTTCATATCTACGTGTAAGATGAAAGTAATATGCACTCACTTTAGTAGTGTGATTGGATAGAATCTAACTAGAAACGGTCAGCGGTTCATCGTTGTCAAGCTCAGGAAGGGAAACGGCCTTCGGAAACGAGAGAGAGCGAAAAGAAATGGTGTAAGGAATGAAAGGGCTGAACTTGCTATTTATAGGGTGTTATGTGGACATTCACGTCATGAACATGACAGGTTCACGTCATGAACTTTCATGGGTCATCCCGTAGCTTTAACACGTGTTTTCTATCCCTGATTAGTGTCCCTGACATGTTTCACGTCGTGAACTTCATGTTCACGTCGTGACTTAGGGCGGCTAGGGTTTCTGCCACGTGTTATGCCCTTAGACAGTTGCATCTTCGGAATGTCATTACTTTTGCATACAAGCTCCATTTTTGACGTTCTTTATATCCACGCATAGGCGGAGATGTACTATAAAATTTTCTTTTAGGTCACAAAGGCTAAAAATTATTATCATAAATTCACTTTTTATGATTCCCGTTGTCGTGTTGGTTTTGTCGCGAAACTTCGACAGGTCATAACTTCTTCGTTATAACTCGAATTTCAGCGTTCTTTATATGTACGGAAACCTTGTGACATATACTACAACTTAGTTGAGAATATTTATTCTAAATAATACTCTATCAAAAAGTTATTTTTGACGCTTATCGTCTCTAAATTGACTAGCCCGAATCTGCGGGCGTTACAATTATCTCCCCCTTAGGATAATTACGTCCCGAAATCATCAACATAACAGGGCTTGTATCATGACTCCATACGTTATCTCTTCAACCTAGGTAAATCGTAACTTCTATGTTCCTTCGAATGAGTATCTAACTCTTGGACTTTTTTAATACATTCGGTGCGCAATCTTGCATTTACTCCTCGTACTATGTTGGAATTTCAATTGTAACCTTCGAGTTACAAAATAAATCTTTTTAAGACTCGTTATTCTTCTTAAAATACTTAAGATAAGTTCTTTCCTTCATCTATTGTAACAGACTGATGGGTCATGTTCTAATGACCTCTCATCGTATGATGCAACGCTTAGACTTAGGTCTCTTAGAGTCGAATTCCATAATGGAATATCCCTTCCTTCATGTTTTAATGTGATATAATCACATTTTAGCATGTAGCATTTCTAGCTATAGACTTCTTACTTAAAAAATGGTCGCGAAACTTCTATTGATCGCTTCGATTATCTTCCACTTCAATCTTATGGCTTAAGTCGAATGCTACATCGATCTTGGTTCTCTGAACCACGTAACATACTCCTCTTAGTCGGACTCGATTTGATATGACCACTAGGGTCGGAATAATAATCATTTTCTTAGTCATTACCGAAACGATGGTAACGACAGACATAAACAAAACAGAATCAATTACTAGCTTCTTGGTAACCTTGTGACTTTCCCTGATCCCAGTGCGAGTCATGTGCTTTCGGTAGTATAAGCCTCTACCACCATTCACACCTACTCATACTTGTCCCAAGTATTGTCTCGCAGTTTTCCAAGTCACCATTCAAACATTTCAAATAACCACTTAACACGCCAGATAACAAAACAAAGGTTTATATTATTTCTTGAAACGGTTACAAAGATGTTATAGTTTAACCTACACTCTGCCTATTATAATAGGCTACACTACATGATTCTATTCATATGGCTACTTTTTTTTTTATCCTGGTGATAAGACATATAGATCCTCACTCCTGATCTCCTGCACTGTCACCTGCTTCATCGAGGATCATCTGGAATGCTATTTCCTTTGGCCTTGGTGGAACATTGGGCCTTGTCGTATCCTTCTTCTTCGGGCAGTCCCTCAAGATGTGCCCTTCTTCATTGCACCCATAACATACATTCTTGTTGAAGGTGCACTCATTGGCATAGTGCCCAGGCTTCCCATATTTAAAACAAGTGACCTCTCTGTCACATTTTCCAGACTGCTTCTTCTTGCACTTCTCACACCACTTCGTTTCGGCCTCTCCTCCAAATTTCCTCGAACCATACTTCGAGAACTTTCTATTCTTGTTGGAACCTGAAATACATGTGTATTTATAGTCTTGTCTAAGTAACGATGCGTCCGATATTCCCAGGATCCTTTCACTAGTAGCATGTGTATACCATGAAGGTAACCAATTTTACTTTCTAAAGTTTGTAGATGGTCATAGTCGCTGGTACGGTAATGGGATACAAATAATGTGTTATATATATATATATATATATATATATATATATATATATATATATATATATATATATATATAGAGAGAGAGAGAGAGAGTTAAGTTCAAATGAGAACACTATTTAATGTGAGAACGTGAGAACACTACTTTATGTTACTATTCTACTATGAATTTAATAGATATTGTATTGTAGTAATTATAATATGAATATATTCAATTTTATATTGCTATTCTACTATAAAATTTATAAATAATATGTAGTAATTTAGTATATTCTAATGTGAATGTTAAATATGTGATTGTTCATATATTCGGTGATGAATAATATTATAAAGTTATACATACAAAATTTTAATGTGAATATTAATGTGTGATTTTTCATATATTTGTTGATGAATAATGTCATATCGTTCTATATACAAAATTCATAGTAGAATAGTAACATAAAGTAGTGTTCTCACGTTCTCACGTTAAAAAGTGTTTTCATTTGAACTTAACCCTATATATATATATATATATATATATATATATATATATATATATATATATATATATATATATATATATAAGTTTTGAGTGAATATTAGATATATGATTATGAGGATTTATGTCATTTGACTTGAGAATATTTCCGGATTTTCGAATGAACCTAATGTCATAACTTGAGATATGTCAAATGTTGATATGAAACATGACAATCATAAAGATTATTTGCATATATTACATAAAATTTAAAAGGATCGCAAATATGTCAATTAAAAGGACAAAATGTTTCTATTACTATGTCTATGTCGATTAAAAGAACAAGAAATATCGATATCAAAATGATTCTCCCTTCGGTAGTTACACAATCCAAACGTTAAGTCATTCCAGTAAATCTAAATCACCCATAAAAACATCAAAATAATCGCATTCAAAACTAACCTTTTGGGGAAGAAAAGGCATAAAATCTGTGAACAAAATTCAATAACATCATCAAACATATGAACATAATATTGCCACCAACATCCAACATGAGACCAAAGTTGTGCTGCTTCATCACATTTACAAAACAAAGTATTCATAATGTCAGGATGATTGAAACACGCTAGGAATTGGCATGACATGGTGTAACAAACTAGTTCCCAAGGAGATTAATGTCCTTGTGTGAGAATTTTGTTTGGATTGGTTACCTATTAGGATAACTTTGGAGAAAAAAAGATATTGAGACATTTTTACGGTAATTTTAAATTTAGAAGTTGAGAATTGAGACTACAGATCAATAAGATCATTTATTTATTCATTGTTTTCTTGCTAATGATTTGTGGAACAAAATTCTTCGATGGTTTGATATTTCATGTTAAGTTCTTCCTCAGTGACTGTATGAAGATCTCGAAAATTTTGTACGGCCTAAAGAATGTCAAGCTTTGTTCTGTTGTGGTTAGTGTTGCATTTTTTAGATTATTTGGAGATTCTCGAACAAAATGATTTTCTCTTAGACTACAATTAGTAAGAATGTTATGTTCCATGCTCAGGGCTGACCTTACTGTAATAAAAAATAAGCCCTTGCTTAGGGCCCCCAATTCTAAGGGGCCCCCTTAACCAGCCCCCCTTAACCCAAAATTAAATTAGGGGATTATTTATTTAGATTCTTCATTCACACACATCAGTAGAAACCATTCGGCAGAAACTGTGCAACTGTTCTTCACTTCTTCTTTCTCTAACTAATTATTGATTCCATTCTTGATTCTACTCAGAACCGTAGAAACCATTACTTCTCTGATTCTTTATTCTTCTTCTAATCTTCTTCCTAGCGATTTTTGATAAGTTGATTGATTTTTCTTTTTGAAAAGGATGTCAAGTATCAAGATTAACTCAACCGATTTGGTGATTCATATCCTGAATCCTGAAACTTGAAAGGCTGATTCTGAAAAGGTATGTTATATTTTTCTTCTTCGGTTCTTCCTCGATTCTCTATTTCACCATAACTAATAATCTATTTCACCATAACTCTATCAGTCCATTCTCCATTGTTGATTATCTATGATTGTGAATTTGTTATAATCTAATAATCTATTATCTATGATAATCAATAAATTTTGTTATTTTGATATAGAAAATAGAAATTTGTTTGATGTAGTATTTTCTACATAAAAGAAGGAAGAAATATGTTTTTTGAACTTTGATGTAGATTGTAGAATAGCCTTAATTTATTCTTTTTTATGATTAGATTATCTATTAAGGTTAATAGGGCTTATTTATTTATTTATTTATTTATTTTTAATATTCATTGTGTCAAGTTGGATTTTGGAAAGAGAAGGGTTTAATTTATAACATTAAGTATAGTAATGACAAAGGGCTTCAAATTTTTAGTTCGTTTAGAGCCCTCAAATTCGTTAAGCCGCTCATATCCATACTATTTTATTGTTTTTGTTTTCTTCCACTTCCAGCAAACTCATTTTTGATTAAGAACTATGTATTATTTTAGACTAGTTTACAATCAATCTCTTTTCTAATAAAACATTTTAACGTCGTTAAAAAAAATTTGTATTTTAATAGTTTCCATACTCTTATAAAATAAATAATATACAAAAGACGTCGAATATATTAATGCGGCAAAACTCATGCCGGTTCAAAGAATTTATTTCGGAATTTATTATTCTTACGTATTTCTTTTATATATCGTACTTCTTTGTAAGGTAAATCCATAAACTCTAATAATTTATGAGAACTCTATATCTTATTAACTAATTAATCATTATTTAATAACGTGACATACTGATAGCGACATAGCGATTTTTTATAACACCATGCTATAAAGTCGTAACGGTTGACTAATGGCAAGGTCCGTGGTGGGTACATGTACGGTTAAAACCACAAATTTATATATTATCATTGGAATAATTATGGATTAATTAAGAAAGAATGTAACTCTCTACCATTCAATTAATAAAATAGCATTAAGACTAATACCTATCCAATTCCAACAACAAGGCATGATTCTACGACTATTGTTATATACCACTATGATGCCTATTTTTTTATAAGAACGTAAACAATGTATAGTTTAACAAACTGATTGAATGAATAATTGAATGAGATGGATTGTTTAATTGACGATTCAATATATTAAAATATTTTTATTTAGAATGATTAACAAATAAATGTTTTTATAAGATAAATATATGTTTTATTAAACTTTTATAGATTTAAGGAAAATTTTATAAAGTTGTATGAAAATGGAATTATGATGTCTTGACAATGGATTGACCACAAACAATATAGGATAATGATATATGCTAAGATGTATGGATTTTATATAATAGTTTTGTGTTAAATGTGTGAGTTATCTTGATTTTAGGTCTGATTAAGCACTAATTTGGTTTATTTTTCGGTTTTTAGGCGTTATGGATGACTACCAAATAAAACAAAAGAGAGATGCATAAGTCAAAAAGGAAACCCATCATATTTTAATGGGGTTTACATCACAAAACTAACATATCAAGAAACCCATAATCAGAATTGAAATTAGCAAGTGATTAGCCTACTTTTCATCAATTTGGCAGCCCATTTTATCAAACCTAAGCCCTATTGGCAGGTCTTTTAGTAAGGAAGCTGATTTTTCCACGGCCTTTATTTATCTTTCCACTGAAAAATTAATATATTGGACAATTATGCCATCCTTTAATTATCGAAAATAGAGAAAGATCTTTTCAAAGGAAATGCATGGCTCTCCTTCCTGAAATCTTCTCCAAGAATCCCCCTTCACTCCCATTACTAATGCATCTCGCCTTCATCAAATTTGAAATTGAATCCCGTCCTCACGTGCTTCCTTCAATGATATCGTTCTAAGTTCTTGATCTTTAACCGTTAATGATCTCTTATCTTCTCATTACCCAAATAAAATTCAAGTAAATTCATCTCCATTTTAATTTCGTTTTCCACATCTATCCAAAACCTTTATTGCAATTTACAGAGAAAAAAGTGGAATCAGAGGTAAAATCGACAAAAATGAGAACTTGAACAAGTTAAATGGAACTAAAGTTTGTTTTTCAAATGTTACAAAGTTGTGTGGTTTCAATTGACATTATTGTATATTGTCTCGCTATTCGATCGGGAGGTGTTAAAGATTCATGGAAAAATGATTGTCCGACCACTAAGAACAACCTTTTAGTTGGTAGGAATTTTGGGGTTAAACATTTTGTTGTATTATCTGCAATCTGTGTGCAAAAAACCCTTCCCAACCTGGCAAGCAATTAACGAGCCAGATTTTGCCTTCAGTAGTGAAAGATTCCTACCCATGTCGCAACTTGATGAGCTGTGGTTGAAGTTCGTCGTCTTTGACCTTCTCAATTCGTTTTCGATATGGATTTGCATATCCTTGTTTTCTGGAGTACAAATTGTTGACTTTTTCTTCAATTCTAAGCTTGTTGCTACATTTTCACCATTTAATTGGGAAGATTTTTCAATCATATAGCTTCTTAATACCATTAACAGCCTAAAAATGTTGAAATCATCGATAATAACTTAAAAACGCAAAAGATTAAGGTTTTATGATTCAACGATCTGTTATCATATCTTAACTTCATCGTAAAGTTTTTTCTCCCAGGCGTATAACCTCCCTAACGTTGATAAATGGCTGCCGGATTCCATTCCTCCGGTCTCCTCGAAGATATCACTGCTACTTGCTACTATTGATTCTCGTCCATGTCGATACATTAGTTCTTTGACTTTTTTCTGGTTCTTGCCTTTCTTCAATATTTCTGAATTAAAAAGAGGGACATAATTGTCATTACATTAATTACTAGGTGTAAAATCCGTGTAATACACGGGCTGATTTAAAAAAAAAGATTAAACATTAAAATGTAAATAAAAAATATTTTTAAATGTACAAGTTTAAAATAAGAAAAAAAAACATATTTATTGCAATTTAATATCATATATATGATATTTAATATTTTACATATATAAGTATATATGACTTTAATTTTAAAAAATTGAAATAAATAAAAAATTAACAAGTGGATAATATTTATTTCAAAAATACCATAAAATGACAAGTGTCAAAATTCATGAAAAATTGACATGTGGCAAAAAAAATCTTTCATGAGAATTTAGTGGATGGATAAAAAACTTATGTGGAAGAATCAGTTCCATTCTAGTAACCCTACAGCTTGTCTTAACTCTTAAAGCAGGCCATCAAGTCTTGATTCAAGACCAATAGGGCTGACCAAATTTAGCTTACAAATCTAGCAAAAAAAACTGCCCGGAAAATCAGCAATATTATCCTAAACTCCGCGTCTTGTTGTCAGCCTTTTTGTGATGATATACGCAATAAAAATAGCAAATAGCATTTTCAATTGGAAAATAAGCAGAAAGTTAAGAATTGTTACACTCAATAACAACTTATTTTATTGATCTTTTCGTACTTTTAAAAGATGGATAACGTAATTCTTTTTTTTTTTTAATTCAATATTTTACAATATTTTTTATTTTAAACAATATCTTGTTTCGTCAGTTTTACAGTCTCCTTTTTCATCCATTTCATGAATTTATATATAGAAATTTTTTGCAGTTTAATATACAAAGTGACCAAATATAGGAGAAGCGCCATGGTCCAAGATTGCCAACATTAAAATTATCGAGATATGAAAAATAGAATAATAAAGTGTTAATTTCTTGAACTCTTCTATTTATTTTCAAAAGCATAGTCCAAATAGTAAAGGAAACAACGTTATGCTCGTGAATAAATCATCATGAATGTATAAAATGGCATAATCAAGTGCACAATGTAACACATGAAAAACCAAATACCATGATTTTAAAAGTTAGATAACTCGCTTAAAGATTTTCACTTCGATACACGAAACATATATATATATATATATATATATATATATATATATATATATATATATATATATATATATATATATATATATATATATATATATATATATATATATATATAGGGAAGAGTTATATGGAAAATGAATGATTAAGGCAATACATATTTGAACCAATGAAAACATGACAACACATCACTTCCACAATACATTACTTGTGAAGAAAGAAATGGACACGTGTCATTTGATTATTGGTTCCGGTAAATGTTGCCCTAGTTATTTTTTTTTCCATAGAACTCATTCCTATATATATATATATATATATATATATATATATATATATATATATATATATATATATATATATATATATATATATATATATATATATATATATATATATATATATGTTGTACAGTCGATATTTCATGACTCAAATCCGTAACCCTCCATTATTAAATACCTATGGTTATATTAATCTTGCTCATAACTAATTCATAAAAAGTTAGAACATGTCATTTTCACAAAATTATGTTACTTTTATCACCCAAATCTGCCTGCTCATACTTGTACATCATGCATCAACAGATGTAACTTTTAAGATGTTGATCTTTTTCATCTTAAGGTTTTAAGGCTCATTAGTTTAATCTTTAAAGTTTATCATTCTTTCTTTGATTTTCAGTGGGTGAATCATGGAGGAGGTATAGACAACCGGAGATTTGCCACCGACGAGTTTCAGATCAACCCTTCCACTGTACACAAACTCAGGCTACGATGGAAGTTTTTCACCGGGAAAGACATATCGGCGACGCCAGCCATCGCCGGCGGAGTCGTCTACTTTCCGTCGTGGAACGGGTTCTTGTATGCAGTGAATGCCTTCACTGGGGCTCTTATATGGCAGCAGAATCTCGGTCAACTGACCGGCCTGCCCGGAACTGGAACTTATGTGAATGTATCGGTCTCGAGAGCTACTCCGGTTGTTACCCGTGATCTTTTGATCGTCGGAATCTATGGACCTGCGGTCGTGATTGCTGTCAATCTTGCCTCCGGCAGGCTCGTTTGGTCAACAACAATCGATCCTCGTCCTCTCGCTCTCATCACTGCATCAGGCACCGTTTATTCCAGGTCGATCAATCAACTCAAAACTGGTGAACCAATAATCGTTAATTAACACAATCTACTGATTTTTTTCAATTTAATTTGTAGGGGATTCTATGTCGGAGTATCTTCTTTGGAAGAAACACTACCTGCAGACAAATGTTGTACATTTCGAGGAAGCCTTGTGAAGCTTGATACTCGAACAGGTGCGATCCAATGGCAGACATACACAGTTCCTGACAATGCCGGTCGACTCGGTGGTTATTCCGGTGGCGCCATATGGGGAAGCAGCCCCGCCGTCGATATTTCCAGGAGAATCGTGTATGTAGCCACCGGAAACCTCTACACTGCCCCGCCGGAGGTATTGGAATGCCAAGAGAAGCAGAATAATCAAACTACAAAACCCACACAACCCGATCAATGTACAGGTCCCGATGTTATGTTCAATTCGATAATTGCTTTCAATATCAAATCGGGAAATGTTATATGGTCTCGACAACTAGGAGGTTACGACATTTTCTACTTCGCCTGTTTGATTCCTAATAACCCCGATTGTCCTCCGGGACCTAACGTCGATGCTGACTTCGGAGAGGCGCCGATGTTGCTCACGATCAAATCAAACGGAACTTTACGTGACATCGTCGTTGCTGTACAAAAGAGCGGCTTTGCTTGGGCTCTTGATCGTGACAATGGTGATATCGTCTGGTTCAAAGTAATTACATAACGTTTTCCGTTCGCCGGAGTATCTGTTGTTAAAAGTACTGATCGGCGTTTTCCGGTTGGTTTTTGTATGAAGCTTGCAGGTCCGGGGAGTAATGAGGGAGGAGGGATATGGGGAGCAGCCACAGACGGAAAAAGGGTGTACACCAACATAGCTAACGGCGATCGTGTGAAGTTCACCCTTGCTCCGACTAACCAGACCACCACGGTGGGCGCATGGGTGGCGTTGGATGCAACAACCGGCCAGATCTTGTGGACGACAGCTAACCCAAGTAATGACTCATGTGAAGGACCGGTGTCGTTAACCAGAGGGGTTGTGTTTGCGGGATCAGTGGCTCCGAATGGTCCAGTGTATGCAATGGATGCTAAAACAGGGAGGGTTTTGTGGTCGTACGACACCGGAGCCACCGTATACGGTGGTGTGTCAGCGAGTTATGGGTGTATATATGTTGGGCATGGGTATACCGTTGGGTTGGGTGTATTTCATGCTTGGACCCCCGGCAACTCACTCTTTGCCTTCTGCCTTTTCTAAAGAATAGCACCAACAATAATTATCAAAATTATCAAACCAACACATTTTTTTACTATATATTTTAACTAACCTTTAGGAACTATTTACTAATAATTTATGTCAAATTCTTTAATTAACCATCCTTTTATAATTTCACGAATTAAGTACTGAACGAAAATTTTCGTATACCTCATATTGTAGTGGCATATAACTATAGAAAAACATCATCAAATAACTCCAAAAACATTTTGTACATGTCCTATAAACAGTAACAAAAATATAAAGAACATATCATTTGCAAGTGAAACAGATATGTAACACCATCCCATACTCATGATGTGCATAAGAAAATCAAACAGACCAAATTAACGAAATGCAAATACTTAACTCTCTGTTTTCTGTTACTACCAAACACTCTAGAGGAGAAGAATGAAAAGAAATTGCAAAAAGAAAACGTTAATTACATTCCACCTAACCTTGCTTTCTATTCTTCTCCTTGTTCAACATTTCTTGGATCCCAGGCCCATGAAACTCCGTCAAGTAATTAGGAGGTTCAGTGATGAAGCAAGAAATGACATCTCTGAGTGTAATAATCCCAATCACTTCATTCCCATCACCAACAACATAAATCCTATGAACAGATTTTGAAGACAGAGTGCTTATCACATCGCCAAGTGTCGCATTAAGTGTGCATGTTATCGGTGAAATAACCTTCATCGTCTCCTCTGATGTTGCAGCAATTGTATTCATAAAATCTCTTGTAGTCAGCCGCCTAAAACCACAAAATCCATAATCATAATAATAAAATAATGAAATGACCCATGATCGTATTGTTGAGCATTGTTGGCTAATCCGAAATAACGAATTTGTCTCATATTTGTAAGAGTGTAAAACTGCCAGTTTTATATATTTTTAAGTGTTTGGTTCTTTCTTTCTTCTCTTTTTGAAAGTACGAGTAAAAACTTTGGAGATTGTGGGTGTGATTGGATAGTCGATTTTCTTGTTCGGAGGCCTGTGGTTTTTCTCTGGTTTTGGAGATTCAATTCCATGTATCTGGTGTTTAATTCTCTATTATATTTGAATTGAATGATGCCACCAATCAAATATATTTTTAAGTATTTGTTTCTTTCTTTCTTCTATTCAAATAGTAGAAAGGTGAGTCAAAACTTTGGAGAGTGTGGGTGTGATTAGTTGGTGTTTTTTTACGGGTTTTGGAGTTTCCACATATATTCTTGTGTTTAATTTTCGTTACTATTTTTAATTGGACCGATAATTTGGAATCTTGGAGACAATTTTCCCAACACATATCATGATAGACCATACCTAAAGTTGGTGAAAAGTTTCTGCTTGAGCAACAAAAATCTGATATCTTTTATGCTCACATTACCCACAATTTTCTTTGTGGGGCCTTCGACAACCGGGAGACCACCGATTTGGTTATCTTTCATTTTCTTGAACGCTTCAAGAATAAGCTCATCGCTATCACTGCTAATAACCTGAGAACATTAAAAAAAACACGAGGGTAGAAATTGACATATGATAGAAAACCGAGGTTAAAATTGTAAAATCAGAATTTTCTCACCTTATCTTTGGCAACGAATGGAAGTCCTAATTCAGTTATAGGGTGCATAGAAATGGAATCAAACCAATCTCTTCCTTTGCATTGTTCAAGACCTTGAACAACTGCAGACTGAGTTATAAAGTTCTTAATCAATGGATTCCCGGGTTCTATGATAGGCACATTCCTTAATCTATACTTTGAAAGCAGCAATAAGACACTCAACATAGTGCTTTCTGTTGACACAGGAATAAATGGGGCCCAGCGGTAGCTTTTCACAATGGCCTTCACCTGAAATTTTTTAAAGGACTAAATAACCATATTCAACAAAATGCAAAATTTAGAGGTAAACTGACCTGAGTAGACTTAAAAGGCTCTTCTTGAAGAATAACTTTATAAAAATCCTCCCCCAATTCATCAGCTGCAGTGGGAGCATCTTTTCCCATTCCTTTTTCAGCCGCCACACCACCAGCAACAGCTGCACCAATGGCAGCAACTGTCAGTCCAGTTGCTGCCACTGGACCAGTAGCACCCAATGCTATAGCTCCAAGAGTTCCTGCAGCACCAGCACTTACTCCTGCAGCCGCTGCTGACGTGGCAGTCAAGGCGGCAGCTGCTAAATCAGCTGTTTCCAACACCCATAAAACTATGGTGGAGTAATCAAGGATTCCCAGGTATCTCTCTTTCCAATCCATACTATCTCCGGCATCAGGGTTTCTTACAGGTGCTGATACTATATTGGATTCTGACAGAATCTTCACTGCATCACCGATTGATGTGTCTGCTAGAATCTCAATCACTGCCAAAAAAAATGCCAGCTAATTAATACTCACTATAATTTTCACAACATCGATTAAACTGTTAAATATGTTTTTTTCTTTTTTTTTTAATATATGTAGTAATGTAGGTGTCTACAGTATAAGTGGATGTATGTATATATAATTGTTATTAGTTAATATTTGTATGTATGTATGTATGTATAATGTATCTACTCATATGTGTATGAATGTATCTATAGTAGATGTTTATGTATGTATCTACAGCATGTGTGTATTGATTAAATTGTTAAAATCTTAGTTAGGCCTTTGAGTTAATAAAGAACAAGAATAACATGCTTGTGAAAGCAGTTATGTAAATTCTCAAATCTAGTAGTGTTCATTTATAAAAAGAATTTGTAGTTTTGTGACAAATCTTTGAGGGATTATAATGCTACTAAGAAGTTTCCATGAAAGTTGCAAGAGTAACCTTACTAGTTGTCAAGGGTCATAAGGAATTCAAACAAAGAGATTAAAAACTCATTTTTCATACTACTTTAGAAACCTCATTACTTACAAAAACAAGTAAATAAGTAAGTTAATTAAAAATTAGATGCAATAACAAACAATTGGCTATTTGAAGTTTTTAACTCACGTATATATGTTAATTATTACTTGGACTTTCTCAACAACATAAAACTGAAATTGAAGATGACCTCATAAACATAGGCTTAAAATTAGTTTAAAACAACGTGAATGCATGAAAATTCACAGCTATTTATGAATATTAATTTACCTTTGCCTCTAGGTACTTGTGGAAAAGTTGAAACTGGAATTTTTGTGAAGGCAGCAGTTAATTTCTCCTGCAGTGAAGATGACAATGTCTTCCTGCTTTGAATCATATCAAAGTACGCATCATAATCTGAAACATCTGATTTTCCTTTTCCTTTTTCTTCTGTTTTTGGTGCTGCCATGTTCCCCTCTTACTATTTTTGCAACGTATTACCTATTACAACGATAAAATCCAAATAAAACTCCATAATTTACCCCAAAAAAATCTAAAAATCCCAAAAAATGGCAAGAACACATGATTCTACGTCACAATCGCTACTAATTGTTAGGATTTCTACTATTTGGAAGGACGTTATCGTATCAATAACAGATCATTTCATAAAAAGTTGTGCATTTGATTATTACGATACCATATTTCAACAGAATTCGTATCAATTGATCGATTTTGTTTAGCTGTTTATGATTTAAATTCGAAAAACGAATAGAACGATCGACGTACCTTGTCCTCTACGCGTCTTGAAGATCTGATTAAAAGGATCTGAAACAGAGAGGATGAAGAAATCAGGAATCATGTAGAGGTTCGTTTTGGTGGTTTTGTTCATATGCCACGTGTAAATGGTGTATGAAGTGGCGGGGATGGCTGATCGAAATGTGGCGAAGAATTGGTAAAATATAAATTGTTTCAATTGGCCCCTGGGGTTATGTATATTTGTATGTACAGTCCTTGTAGTTCATTTAAATGGATCGGATAAGTAGCATAGATAGTCGGCTTTAGAGAATAAAGTGAAAAGTTTCTTCCACCAAATAACGTCAGAACGAACGATAAACGCTGGTGAGCTATCTTGCATCATGAATAAATTAATTTATTATCTTGGATATTAAATATCTTTAAGAGGTTAGGAACAGCAAAAAAAAAAAAAAAAAAAAAAAAAAAAAAAAAAAAAAAAAAAAAAAAAAAAAAAAAGCTTTTATCTTTTTATAACTTTTTCTTGTTATATATATATATATATATATATATATATATATATATATATATATATATATATATATATATATATATATATATATATATATATAAGGTTAGGATTAAATGTAAACTACAAATATAATGCGAATGTATAACTAGTTTTGACCCATTAGATTAAAAGAATAAATGATTATCATCTTATGGTACATATTATTAATATGGGATAACATGTATTATATAAATACATTTAATTAATTGAAAAAGTTAATTAGTTATATTTATTAACAATAGTTGTGGAAAGTAAATATTATAATTGACTCCATTTAAACTAGATTAGAAAAAAAAAATTATATTTTTTACATTTTAAATTCACATCCTTCATATGATTAGTAAACCGTACCCATATTTTTTATTTAAAAGTTGGTTATTTTTGGTGCATTATTTAAGAATATGAGATTTTTGCATACTATAAATTCTTTAAAATTTTTTTCATTCTTTTGGTTTGATTGTGTTGATTATTATGTTTGTATTCTTTAAGAATACGATATAGTACAACATATTAGAAATTCGTTAGGAAATACATCATTCTTTTGGTTTGATTTTGTTGATTGAAAGTCTGTAACATGATTAATTTATTATAATCGAAGAATTCTTTGAGAATTCAAAAATTCTTGAAGAATACAATGTCTAAAACTCTTTCTGTTTCAACTTTTTTCGATCGATAGCCATTAACAGTGTCTACAAGTTTGAAGAATTCTTGAAGAATTGAAAATATATATACATATACTATATATATATATATATATATATATATATATATATATATATATATATATATATATATATATATATATTTACAGGTCTGTACCATAACAATTTTTTAATACATGTGAAGAATTTTTAAAGAATTCAAACATTCTTGAATAATGCTTGAAGAATACGATGTTTAAAACTCTCTATGTTTCCACTTTCTCCGATCGATAACTGTTGACTAAATTCAAATATTTTCTCATAACATCCTACAAAATTAACAAACACATTCACATCTTTTTCATATACAAATCTTTATTTGCTTTTTCATAGTCTTAACATCCTACGCTTGACCTTGAAATCTTGTAATGTGGGTGTCAAAACAACTAATATTACTATTTTAAATTAATAGTAAAGAATTCAATCAAATATAAATATAATTTCAAAATAAAAATGGGTGCCAAAACAAAAAAAATGCAAAAATATGATAATTAAAATTTGACTGATACACACATTGAATGTGTTATCAAATTATAAATTTAATCTAAAATCAAAATTAAATAAAAATAGGTATCAAACATTCTAAGCTAAGTAAATTTAACTTATACATCGTTACTATATTTTCTCAAATGATGATTTAGGAGCATAGTCTTTTCGTTGAATGTTAAAAGAAAAAACTCAAAACAAAATTGTTAATCATGAAAACCAAGAAAGTCTAAACGTTAAGAATCAATTGACTTGATTATCAACATATTATAATAAATTATAGACAAAAAAAGGGAAATCTTCAGAAAAGTCTCAATATTTACGGAAAAGTTACACTTTAGTCCCAAGATATTTTTTTGAACGAAAAAGTCCCGAAAACCGGCAAAAATTTGCAGTTTGACCCTTTTTGACCGGTTGAAACCGGTACCAAATTAATATCTCCTCCACATTCACCGTTAAACAATGTTATTAATATTATTTTTTTTCACTTAAATTCATTTATATGTATTAGTAATAATATTAATACTAACAAGTTCAAAAAATAGTATTCTTATTTATATTTCTTTAATAATAATAATAATAATAATAATAATAATAATAATAATAATAATAATAATAATAATAATAATAATAATGGTTCTGTTTGTAGAAAAATCCTAATATTTTTGTTTACAGAAAAGTCCTAATATTTTTTGTTTACAGAAAAGTCCCAATATTTTGGATTAGTTTACGAAATAGTCCCAAATTAATTTGGTACCGGTTTCAACCGGTCAAAAAGGGTCAAACTGTAAATTTTTGCCGGTTTTCAGGACTTTTTCGTTCAAAAAAAAAATCTTAAGACTAAAGTGTAACTTTTCCGTAAATATTGGGACTTTTATGAAGATTTCCCACAAAAAAAAAAATGTGAACTACAAATAAAATAACAAACGACAAACAATTTTATTTTTGAACAGTTGGCAATTCATTAGTAAACAAACTAAATTTTAAGTGAGGAACTCAAGACTAAGTACATGATATTACTACCGTTAAACATAATTACTTTTCATCACCACAAGGTAGTTTTTTTGGAACGCAAAAGCACCCAAGGTAGGTTTTATGTCTCTTTTTAATCCATCACTTTTTTTCATTACCACAACATAATTGAGGGAGTTTTTTGTGCAAATATTGAGGCATCTTCGTAGAACATTAGAAAAAAAGAAGATAGAAAAGAAGACATATTGTTGCAAGTGCATTTAGTTGGGGTCTTATGGAGACCATAATTATAGGCAATCACTTATTAGTTACCATACCTCTAGGAAGTTTGTAATAAATAACAATTATTTAATTAATAAAGTTACAAAATTATATTTCCTAAATGATTAGTCTAGAATTAGTCATATATTCACACAATAATTAAAGGTTTTATATGATCCTAACTCTCTCTCTCTCTCTCTCTCTCTATATATATATATATATATATATATATATATATATATATATATATATATATATATATATATATATATATATTGAGGTTCAATAGATAACCATAATTAACCAAATAACCAAGGAACCAATCTTTTTTTCAACTTTTAGAATTTATTTTTTATCAAAAAAAACTAAAAATACAAAAATTCATAATTTTTTTATCCTTTTTCCAATGATATCAAATTCGAAATTTTTTTTACGTCAAGTTCACAATGTGAATCTTTGAAAATTCACAATGTGAATCCGGATTCACACGGTGAATCCGAAAAATATTTTTCACATTCACAATGTTAATATATGAATTTAGATATTTTTAGATTTTTTTTTCGATAAAGAATAAGCTCTAGAAATTGAAAAAAAAATTGGTTCTTTGAAGAACAATAATTATTGTTTTCTATCGAACTATTATATATATATATATATATATATATATATATATATATATATATATATATATATATATATATATATATATAATTAGGCTATGTGCAGTTGTCCATTTTCTCTCCTCCCCCCAACGCCCCCATGGCATCATGAATATATTAATTTATATGATAACTTTTTGATGACATGGATTGTTACAATTTCAAGATCGAAATAAAGATTGTTATCGGTGACCGATCTAAAAATGATCGGAAGCGAAAGCTTATATACATATAATGTTTGTTTTAGTTGCATACTTTTTAATCACATATTACCCCATCTACTTTCCTTTGTCTTTTTATTAAATTTTAGTGTTTATTTTTAGTAAATCTTAATATATCGTTTTCGTATTAATCACATAATTGTTAATGAAAAACTCGAAACTAAACCAAAAAAGGCGTGCATAAAAATCACGAGACATAACCGAAAAAGAACGAGACCCTTACCAAAAAGACCATACCAAAAAATGATCGGTCTGAAAATATATCGTTCCAAAAAACGATTTGTAACGTCCCAAAATACGAGCAAAAAATTTCATTTTTAAAACATATACTTAGTAAAACATTAGAAATAAAACATTCACTGATCATAACATTTCATAAAACATAATAAATGTCAGAGTACAAATCCCCATGAAGATCTCATAGTGCGGAATACGAGGCATGTGTGTGATGGGCCGCTACCGCGCCAACTCCTTCCCCTTCGAAGAAGAGGTACCTGAAACCAAAACTGAAAAGTGTAAGCACGAAGCTTAGTGAGTTCCCCCCATAATACCTCATACCATACAAACATATAATGAACATCTAGGAGATACGGGCCTCGCCCACACTCATGAAGATACGGGCCTCGCCCACACTCCGCTAGCTGGGAGATACGGGCCTCGCCCACACTCCACTATCTGGGAGATACGGGCCTCGCCCACACTCCACTATCTGGGAGATACGGGCCTCGACCACACTCCACTCTCAGAGAGATACGGGCCTCGCCCACACTCAGCTGCTAACCCATAATATACAAGTATCACACAGACAACGAGTATAGACAATTCTATCATACTGGCATATATCATAATCAACTCAACCAAGAGATACGGGCTCGACCCACACTCTAATACTAACATCTCGTCTATACGGGCCGGCCTTGGTGCCTTAGACCCGTTATTACTGGAAGGAAACTCACCTCGAAGAGTAGCTACCGAAGGTCTGACC
Source organism: Lactuca sativa (assembly GCF_002870075.4). Lineage (NCBI taxonomy): Eukaryota > Viridiplantae > Streptophyta > Magnoliopsida > Asterales > Asteraceae > Lactuca > Lactuca sativa. Next base: position 70,419,755 of record NC_056625.2, on the reverse strand, counting down.
GCTAGACGTTTGGCTGCTACACCAGTAATCCTCCGGCTACAAACCCATAAACATAAATTAGCCACTCATAAATACCCTTAGGTCAATTGACTGACCCATCCCTGGTCCAAGGTCAACTCTTGGTCAAAGTCAACTTCCAGTTGACTGGACTCGCCGAGTCGTGGCATAGACTCGCCGAGTCCTTCTCCTACTAACCCGGTCATACTCGCCAAGTCCCTCTTTCCACTCACTGCATCACCCTTGACTCACTACTCGGGACTATGGAACCGACTCGTGGTCTAACTCGCCGAGTCCGAGAGCAACTCGCCGAGTTCCACGAGCAGGTCCCCCACTCGCTTCCAATCCTCACCAGAACATCCGCAAGAGGATTTGGGATTTTGGGACTACGTTACCCTGTTGACCCCTCGTGTAGATATGAAGGGTTGGACCTTCAACACTTAAATCCCTTCTTACTTAGTGAAAGTTCATATGACTCGCCGAGTTTGAAGAACAACTCGGCGAGTTCCAGGCAATCTTCATAGGACTCGCCGAGTTGTTCTTCCAACTCGCCGAGTCTAAGACCATCTTCATAGAACTCGCCGAGTTCCACTTTGGGACTCGCCGAGTCCCTACGACCCACTCCCCATACAGACCAAAACTAAGACATGCAATGCATCTAACCCATAGATCCAAGCTCTTAGGGCATGCTTATCACATAAAGTTGCAAACTTTACGTGCATGCATGGCCCTATGAGCTCAAGAAGGAATATCCAAGCTTCTCAAGGGGTCATACACTCAATAGGGACCTCAATAACCCCAACCACATAGACTTTATACTTCTAGGATGTCCATAAGGTCCCAATCTGAAGGCCTTTCAGAACTTCAAGCATAAATACATGGAAGTTAAAGGTGTAGGGCTTGAAACCACTAATTTGGGACAAAAAGGGGATCTAATGAACTAATGATCAAGGTAAGAACTTTTCTACCTGAATGGAATCTTCTCACAGTGTAGATCCCGGATCTACCTCCTCTCCTTGCACACTTCAACCTCTTATTCCTTTCTCTAAGCTCCAATCCTTCTCCACAAGGCCAAAATCACTCTTAAGAACAATATGGGGGCTAGGGTTTCTCTCTACAACTCTCTGGAAGTGTTAGGGACTGAGGAGGCCAAGTTAGAGCGTTTAAATAGGGTGCAAACGCCCAGATTAGGGTTTTTGTCCAAACAGGGTCTACTCGCCGAGCCCGGGGACCGACTCGCCGAGTACAAAGTTCAAACCTCGTGCCTTATCCCGCTCCTACTCGGCGAGTTGGTTCTTCAACTCGCCGAGTCCAAGGCAAAAAAGCATAAAATTAAAATATTAGCCACAAGAAATACGTACCAGCAACCAGGTGCTACAAATCTCCCCCACTTATTTCAGACTTCGTCCTCGAAGTATGCTGCTCGATCCTGAAACAGCTCGGGGTAATGCTCCATCATCTCCTCCACCGGCTCCCAAGTCCACTCCGATCCCTTTCGGTGCTGCCATTGCACCTTTACGAGTTCCACCCTCTTGTTCCTTAGATCCTTCGACTTCCTGTCGAGGATCGCCACAGGCCGCTCGATGTAATTCAGGCTGTCATCGACCTGAATATCTTCCAAAGGCACCACTGCCGAGTCATCTACCAAACACTTCCGCAATTGAGAGACGTGGAAAGTGTTGTGGATCTGGCTGAGTTCGGCTGGCAGATCCAACCTATACGCCACCTTGCCCACCCGGGCTACAACCCTGAATGGCCCGATGAACCTTGGGCCCAACTTGCCTCGCTTCCTTAATCGGATGATGCCTTTCCACGGCGACACCTTCAGGAGAACCATATCCCCGACTTGGAACTCCAAGTCTGAACGGCGCTTGTCGACATAACTTTTCTGCCGACTCGGGGCAGTCTGGAGCCTACTCCGGACCTGCTGGATCTTCTCTGTCGCCTGGAGCACCACTTCGGTGCTTCCCATGACTCTCTGGCCAACCTCTCCCCAACATATCGGGGTCCTGCACCTCCTTCCATACAACATATCGAAGGGAGGACGATCGATGCTTGCATGATAGCTATTATTATATGAGAACTCCGCCAACGGGAGGTAGGTATCCCAACTACCTTCGAAATCCAGAACACATGCCCACAACATATCCTCCAACGTTTGGATGGTCTGCTCGCTCTGACCATCCTTCTGCGGGTGAAAAGCTGTGCTGAAATGCAGACGAGTACCTAACTCGTCATGGAATTTCTTCCAAAACCTGGAAGTAAATCGCACATCTCTGTCTGAAATCACTGATACAGGCACATCGTGCCGCGCCACTACCTCCCTGATATAAATGTCGGCCAACTTCTCGGCCGAGATGCTCTCCTGAATTGGGATAAAATGGGCGCTCTTGGTCAACCGGTCCACGATGACCCGTATAGAATCCACTCCCCGCGCAGTCCTGGGTAGCTTTGTGATAAACTCCATCGTAATATCTTCCCATTTCCACAACGGGATATCCAACGGCTGCATCTTGCCGTGCGGTCTCTGATGCTCGACCTTGACCTTCCTGCAGGTCAAGCACCGCTCGACGTACCAAGCCACATCCCGCTTCATGCAGGGCCACCAATAGTCCAGACGAAGATCCCTATACATCTTCGTCGCCCCGGGATGAATGGAGAATCGAGATTTGTGCGCCTCCTCCATCAAGACCTGGCGCACGCCTCCGAGGTACGGCACCCACACCCTGCGGTGTAATGACAATAATCCCCTGCTATCATAATCGAAGGAGGAAACCTGACCCACTATGCGCTCACTCTTCCGATGTTCCTCCTTCATGGCCTCCTGTTGGGCCTCCTGAATCCGCTCCAAAAGCGGGTTCACCACTGTCATCCGCAGGCAAATATCCCTGATCGGCGCCGCCTTACGGCTAAGCGCATCGGCCACCACATTGGCCTTCCCCGGATCGTAAAGGATCTCACAATCATAATCCTTCACCACATCGAGCCACCGACGCTGCCTCATGTTCAGATTCGGATGATCCATGAGGTACCTCAAACTCTTGTGGTCCGTGTAAATGGTACACCGAACCCCATAAAGGTAATGTCGCCAAATCTTGAGGGCGAAGACCACCGCCCCCAACTCTAAATCGTGCATCGGGTAGTTCGCCTCGTGAGGCTTCAGCTGCCTCGAAGCGTAGGCAATGACATGACCCCTCTGCATCAGCACCGCGCCCAACCCCGAAATGGACACGTCACAATATACCACAAAATCCTCTACGCCCTATGGCAGGGCTAAGATTGGCGCCTCGCACAATCTCTGTCTCAAAACCTCAAATGCTGCCTGCTGCTCAGGCCCCCATCGAAAGACCACGACTTTCTTAGTCAGCTGCGTCAGGGGTACGACTATCTTGGAGAAGTCCTGAATGAATCTCCGATAGTAGCCCGCTAATCCCAGGAAACTCTAAATCTCGGATGGAGACTTCGGAACCTCCCATCTCATCACGGCCTCCACCTTGGCCGGGTCTACTGAAAAATCCCGTTCTGGTTGACGAGGTGCCCAAGAAACTGCACCTCGCGCAACCAAAACTCACATTTGGAGAACTTGGCGTACAAGCTCTCCCTCCTCAAGGTCTCCAAAACCTCTCTCAGATGCTCCTCGTGCTCCTCCTGCGTCTTGGAATAAACCAAGATGTCATCAATGAAAACTATCACAGACCGATCCAGCATCGGTCTACATACGCGGTTCATGAGGTCCATGAACACGGTAGGAGCATTGGTGAGCCCCGAACGGCATCACCACGAACTCATAGTGGCCGTAACACGTTCGAAACGCGGTTTTCTGTACATCCTCCTCTCTGACCCTCATCTGATGATAACCTGAACGCAAATCAATCTTGGAGAACCAAGATGCTCCTTGCAACTGATTAAAGAGGTCATCAATCCTCGGGAGTGGGTAACGGTTCTTCACTGTTACCTTATTCAGCTCCCTATAATCAATACACATCCGATGCGACCCGTCCTTCTTCTTCACAAACAGGATCAGAGCTCCCCAAGGTGAACTTCTTGGTCGAATAAATCCCTTGTCTAGCAGCTCCTGCAGCTGCGTAGACAACTCCTGCATCTCGGGAGGAGCCAACCGATAGGGCGCCTTGGCTATCGGAGCCGCACCAGGAACTAGGTCGATTCTGAACTCTACCTGAAGCTCCGGAGGTATTCCAGGAAGCTCCTCCAGGAACACATCAGCGTAGTCTCACACCACTGGAACCTCGCTCACCGTCGCCTTACCCGCCTCCCTGGTATCCATAACGTACGCGACATATCCCGCGCAACCCTGCTGAAGGTAGCACCTAGCCCTTGCTGCTGAACATATTGTGGGTCCACGCTGTGGCCTTTCGCCGTGGATCACCAACTCTCCCCTATTCGGGGTCCTGAGCCGCACCAGCTGCTGTGCGCAATCTATCACCGCCCTATTAGGGCTCAACCAATCCATGCCTATAATCACCTTGTTCCCACGCAACAGAATGGGAACCAAATCCACCAAGTAGCGCTCCTCAAACAACCTTCGAACACAATCCCTGAACACTACTGATGCACGTACTGACCGATCATCGGCAATCTCCACCTCTAAAGGGCAATCCAACATGCCCGAAGACTCAGTAAACCTCTTGCTAAGCGCAAGGAAAACAAATGACCGGGTGGCACCCGAGTCAAACAATACCTGGAAAGGAATACCGTTCACATGGAACGATTTTAATGCATATATATATACAGAGCACATATCAATATCATAACATCATAAAAAAAAGATAAAGGGAAATAATCATACCTGTCACCACATCGGGTGCGGCGCGTGCCTCCTCTGTCGCCAGCTGAAACGCCCGACTCCTCACCACTAGAGCCTCTGCCTTGCCCTGCCGGCCATCTGTAATCCGCAGGGTAGCTGGAGCCGGCGCCTTAACCGGCGCTGATGTTGACAACTGGGGGCAATTGGCCCTCTTGTGGCCCCTCTGGTTGCAGTGGAAACACAGCAAATCAGATGTCTGAACAACCGAGAAAGGAGCAGTACAATCCCTGCTAAAGTGCCTCGTCTTGCCGCACTTGTAGCAGCCTGATGATCCCAATCTACAAGCTCCCTCATGCGACCTGTCGCATTTCCCGCAGCGGCCCGACCCTCCTTGGCCTTTCGGCCTCCCATCTGATCCTTTGGGCTTCTTCCCCGAAGCCCCAACCACCTGCCCCGCCTTTGCCTTTCTCTTCCGAATGTGCTCTAAATCAATCTCCCTTTCCCTCGCCCTGGCAATCATGGACTCCAGGGTAGGCTAAGCTGAAAAGCTAACATGCTCCCGGATGTCAGCCCGTAGCATGTCATGATAGCGGGTCCTCCTCATATCCTCATCTCCCATATACGGGGGCACCAGCAATGCCCTCTCCCGGAACTTGGCAATGATCTCTGCCATAGTCTCCATCGTCTATCGCATATCCAAGAACTCCCTGGCCAGCGGCTGAAGCTCGACAGCCGGCGCGAATTCTGCCCTGAACCTAGTCGCGAAGTCCGACCAGGTCATAGCCTCGACAGCCGAGGCTCCCAACGACTTACCCACGGACTCCCACCAATCCCTAGCTCAATCTCGTAAACACCCCGCTGCAAACCTCACCTTCAACCCCTTAGGGTAGAAGCTAATCATCTGTGCAGACTCAATGTTTGCAATCCATCATCTGGCAGCTATGGGGACCTTCGCCCCATGAAAATCCGGCGCACCACTGCCCCGAAAGCCCTTGAAGGACAGTGTGCGAGATCCTAACTGGCCAGATGCCAAGTCGCTCCTGAATGCCCAGAGGCGATCCTCCATCAACTCCAATATCCCTTCCTTGATTGACCCGAAAATAATGGGGGTCGACTCAAGGATGCCGCTGGTGATCTTTGACGCGATGAACTCGTGTAGCCCCTCATCTACTGGCTCGGATCCTGATCCCGAACCCGATCCCTCTCCTATACTGTCAACTGCTGGCCTCGAACGTAGTACCACCATTCTGCAATACATAAATAATAACCGTTAGCGATATTGATACCTCTAGAGGGATCACTCCTACTACAAGTTTCCTGGTCTTATCTTGGCCCTCCTCGGTTTGGGTACGGATCCTCTGCTTTCAGTAGTATGGGCCCATACTACCTTCCACATCTATCTGTACCTTCTCCAAGGACTGCCTTGACCCCACCAGGTCCCTTTCACTACTGTTGATCACTGCTATACTCATCCTAGGCTTGCCGTACGAAAATCTCTAACTCTACTCTACCCGGTCCTCAGCTGCTGAAGGCCTCCTTGTAATGCCAGTTAGCCATTACTTGAATACCATCACAAGTGGTGAGGCTCAGATAATCATTTGAGTAACAGACTCGGCTCTACAACGGTTAGACTCAAACAAGAGTTGCGCAATAGAGCCAAGTCTAGCACTCTAAGATTATCCAACCCTGAGCACATGTGACACGACGTATTCACCTAATGTCTAACTCTCATCACTCAGAGTCCCACGAAGCACAAAGAAAGCAGCATTCAGACCACAGGAAACAATCTCAAGCAAATTCGTCCTTATAAAGAGAAACCAACTAGCATACAATGCTAAACTCATACTATCAGGTATAACCTAAACATGTTATCCTACTACTGTCTACTCAATTCTAGCATGCAGTTTTCATTCAATGAAGCACATAAAGCAGGCACATAAGGCATCACTCCTAGATCCTCAGTCCTAGTCTAGCATGCTGTTCTACTGAAACAGATAAACATAATATAAGGTTGTATGGGTACTTTGGGTAATACTTACTTGAGCTCGGCCGGTCGCGCACATCACACACTTCCTTCCTTCTTAGAACTCTTTACTTAGCTTTTAGAAAATATTTTCTTCTTTAAAATCTTTTAATCCCTCAATTTGAGTTCAGTCACCCCCGAAGGTATGTCCGAATCCCTCAAACCAGGGCTCTGATACCAACTTGTAACGTCCCAAAATACGAGCCAAAATTTCATTTTTAAAACATATACTTAGTAAAACATTAGAAATAAAACGCTCACCGATCATAAAATTTCATAAAACATAATATATGTCAGAGTACAAATCCCCAAAAAGATCTCATAGTGCGGAATACGAGGCATGTGTGTGATGGGCCACTACCGCGCCAACTCCTTCCCCTTCGAAGAAGAGGTACCTGAAACCAAAACTGAAAAGTGTAAGCACGAAGCTTAGTGAGTTCCCCCCATAATACCTCATACCATACAAACATACAATGAACAGCTAGGAGATACGGGCCTTGACCACACTCATGAAGATACGGGCCTCGCCCACACTCCCCTAGCTGGGAGATACGGGCCTCGCCCACACTCCACTCTCAGAGAGATACGGGCCTCGCCCACACTCAGCTGCTAACCCATAATATACAAGTATCACACAGACAACGAGTATAGACAATTCTATCATACTGGCATATATCATAATCAACTCAACCAAGAGATACGGGCTCGGCCCACACTCTAATACTAACATCTCGTCTATACGGGCCGACCTTGGTGCCTTAGACCCGTTACTACTGGAAGGAAACTCACCTCGAAGAGTAGCTACCGAAGGTCTGACCGCTAGACGTCTGGCTGCTGCACCGGTAATCCTCCGGCTACAAACCCATAAACATAGATTAGCCACTCATAAATACCCTTAGGTCAATTGACTGACCCATCCCTGGTCCAAGGTCAACTCTTGGTCAAAGTCAACTTCCAGTTGACTGGACTCGCCGAGTCGTGGCACATACTCGCCGAGTCCTTCTCCTACTAACCCGGCCATACTCACCAAGTCCCTCTTTCCACTCACTGAGTCACCCTTGACTCACTACTCGGGACTATGGAACTGACTCGTGGTCCGACTCGCCAAGTCCGAAAGCAACTCGCCGAGTTCCACGAGCAGGTCCCCCACTCGCTTCCAATCCTCACCAGAACATCCGCAAGAGGATTTAGGGTTTTGGGACTACGTTACCCTGTTGTCCCCTCGTGCAGATACGAAGGGTTGGACCTTCAACACTTAAATCCCTTCTTACTTAGTGAAAGTTCATATGACTCGCCGAGTTTGAAGAACAACTCGGCGAGTTCCAGGTAATCTTCATAGGACTCGCCGAGTCTAAGACCATCTTCATAGAACTCGCCGAGTCCCTACGACCCACTCCCCATACAGACCAAAACTGAGACATGCAACGCTTCTAACCCATAGATCCAAGCTCTTAGGACATGCTTATCACGTAAAGTTGCAAACTTTACGTGCATGCATGGCCCTATGAGCTCAAGAAGGAAAACCCAAGCTTCTCAATGGGTCATACACTCAATAGGGACCTCAATAACCTCAACCACAAAGACTTTATACTTCTAGGATGTCCATAAGGTCCCAATCTGAAGTCCTTTCAGAACTTAAAGCATAAATACATGGAATTTAAAGTTTTAGGGCTTGAAACCACTAATTTGGGACAAAAAGGGGATCTAATGAACTAATGATCAAGGTAAGAACTTTTCTACCTGAATGGAAGCTTCTCACAGTGTAGATCCCAGATCTATCTCCCCTCCTTGCACACTTCAACCTCTTCTTCCTTTCTCTAAGCTCCAATCCTTCTCCACAAGGCCAAAATCACTCTTAAGAACAATATGGGGGCTAGGGTTTCTCTCTACAACTCTCTGGAAGTGTTAGGGACTGAAGAGGCCAAGTTAGAGCGTTTAAATAGGGTGCAAGCGCCCAGATTAGGGTTTTTGTCCAAACAGGGTCTACTCACCGAGTCCGGGGACCGACTCGCCGAGTACAAAGTTCAAACCCCGCGCCTTATCCCGCTCCTACTCGGTGAGTTGGTCCTTCAACTCGCCGAGTCCAAGGCAAAAAAGCATAAAATTAAATTATTAGCCACAAGAAATACGTACCAGGAACCAGGTGCTACACGATTGATCCTGAAAAAACTGGATCGTTCTAAGATCGGTCATAAAAAGATTGGAATGTTTTGAGAGCAACTTAAAACTGGTCTAGAACCACCACTATGCATCTCTATATAAGACTCTAGGAGTAAACAGCCATATGAAACTATAAATAGTAAACCACAAATCAAACTAAATTTAAAAAGATATAATAATAATAATAATAATAATAATAATAATAATAATAATAATAATAATAGTACAAAACTACAATGTTTTGTGGTTAGCTGAAAATTGTCACTTTGATCAAAAAAATGTTTGGACTAGCACATGAGGTCCAAACTTTTCATTTTGTTACGAGTTTGGTCTAACTTGCTTTGAATTTTTTTATAATGATGATTTTGCCCTTATTGTTTTTTTTTCTTTTTTTAGTTTTTTTATTTATTCAAAATCTTTTTTGATTAAAAAAAGGAAGAAAATACATCTCTCTATCTATCTATCTATCTCTCTCTCTCTCTCTCTCTCTCTCTCGGCAATCATAACACACATATTTACCAATTATACATTGTAGAGCTCTACCCGTATAGCAAGATCAAACACCATACTATCGAGATAACAAAATGGAATTTTTTTATTGTTATTGAGATAGAAAAAACATATTGTGCCTTCATTTTGATACTAAGAGAATTTTTGAGTTTCTTGGCTTTACTGAGTGTATTAGCATTAGAACCAGTTGTATTAAAAGTTGATGCATCAACTATGGTAACAGCTTCACGAGCTCTCTTGTCAGTTGGATTAAGCTTTGAGAATTTAGAATCACTTGAGGAACTAAATTATGTGAAGCTCTAGCATACAAACACCATATAGTTATAGATGTTGAATCTTTCACATCATTTGAATTGAATGGATCGAGTAAAGTGTCCCAGGATCCTTAAAATTGGTTGTAGGAGCTCCCATAGAAGAAGAATGATTGTCCCTCTAGCAACGACTATGCATGAATTCCCATACTGAATCTCTAAATTCATCATCTTTTCCACGACATTCCCTTCAATTTCGATTCCATCTTCAACGATTCCATCAAAAAGTTTGTAACTTCAGAGGATTGGTTGAATTCGGACTTGCAAGCGCAATCAAGTCCAACCCAATCAACAGCGAACCTACATAATCGAGCTTTGACCAGCTAGGCATTTGAGAGATCTTCTTATAGTAACAATTAAGGGCAACTCCAACAATGGTAGCACGTTTCGCTGACTTTATAGCGGTTTGGGGCTCTAGAGGAGGAGATAGGGTTCCGAATGTAGGTCTCGAAGGATGCGATCCATAATTAGGATTTCTGGTTGTTCTTTGTTTCAATATAATCAAGAGTTCATTTTAAACTCTGAAGAAAGCTTCTAGATTTTGTGTCTCTCTATATTTGGTTTTCATTTGAAGAATAGTAAAACAAAACCATAGTTTACAAGGGAGACACAAAACCTCCATTGCGTGTAACATTTATCGATGCTAAAAAGTTAATCAAAACTTCAAGCCCGGTAAGGTAACTAGTTCAAATTCTTTAGGTTTTCTTAATGGTCTTTGCATGCAAGTTATATTTATTTTTGGTGGTCGATTTCACGAAAAGGTGGTTCAATTTGATGTCATATGGATTGAGGAGTTTTGGTTCATCATGTAACGCTTTTTTGAGCAAGTAATTATAGATTTTGTATAGAGAGTTATTTATATAAAAAGCGGTCAAGAATAAAAATTTGTTATTTGTTGCAGATATTTTTTCAGTAATACCTTGTACCTTGTTCCTGAGTTTTTCGTAAATTCGAAAGGAAAATTTCTTTATTTCATGTTCCCGAATTTAAAGGAAATGAAATGTAACGACCCGTTTCCGGTATGTTAATTAATTTGTTTTGGGCTAAGTTTTCAAGAGGGACTCGGCGAGTTCTAGCCTGACTCGCCGAGTCGGGTCGCGCATCTTGGGCACGCGGGAGCCGGAGACTCGACGAGTCCATATCTTGGACTCGGCGAGTCCATCCGTCTGGGTGAAACCCTAACTCCCCGGGTTTGCTCACTATTTAAACCCCATTATAGCCTCCATCTCGTCACTTTCCCCTGTTAACACTGTGAGAAACCCTAAACCTTTCCTCTTGTGAGCTTATAGTGATTTTATTCCATTTTGGTGAAGGAGTGAAGAAGAAGAAGAAGAAGGAAGCAAGGAAACGAGTTCTAGTGCCAAGATCCAAGGTCAAGGGTGAACTTATTCAGGTATTTTCGGAGTCCCCTTCTGGTTTCATGCTTAAACTTCCATTAGAGCTCTTTTAAGGGCTATTTGATGCTTGTTCCAAGCTTTATGCTTGCTTGATTGTATTGTTAAGCCGAAACACCTATGGATCTGAGTGTTGGGGTGTTGAAGAGTCCAGATCCACTGTCTTTTTGGGGTTACATTGCTTATTAGCCATGGATCTACCCTTATTGTGCATATTTTAGCCTTATTTCCCTCATTCATGTAGTTGTGCACGTAAAGTTGGAAACTTTACGTGGTAAAACAGCTTAATGGACCTAGATCTATCATTTGCATGTGTTGGATTCAAGAGAAATCGAGTAAAAATATGTTGCATGGCGGCGACTCGGCGAGTCGGAAGAACGACTCGACGAGTCACGTCGCGGGTCCCGAGTTCTCCAGTTTCTTCAGTGTCGAGTGGACTAGGTGAGTTAGGGAGTGGACTCAGCGAGTTAAGAGTAGACTCAGTAATGGAGGGACTCGGCGAGTTGTTCATACAACTCGGCGAGTCCAAGGCAATCTCCTTAAGGATTAAGAACAACTCGTCGAGTCTGTTCATCTGACTCGGCGAGTCGGATGAAGATCATCTGAGTTCTTGGATCCAGAGGGTACCCGTCGAGTCGATGCCACACTCGACGAGTAACAGCATGTAAGAGTTGAGCGGAGAATCTAGGACTCGGCGAGTCGGGTATCCCGACTCGGCGAGTCAGCCCTGAGTAAGTCAACTTTGACCAAGGGTAAAAGGGTCATTTTACCCTGAGTATAGTGCTAGTGATTGATTGATGTGTTTATGGATTTGTAGCCGAGGAGATTCAGGAGCAGCAGCCGTTAGCTTTCCGAGCCGCACACTCATCCGTTAGCTTACGAGGTGAGTCTCCTTTCCGTAGGGACGGGTCTAAGGCCACAATTCCGGCCCGTCCAGTTAATAGTAGTTTCCGGACTTCGGTCCGATGTAGTAGTTCGTATGTTTGATGCCTTCGTGGTTCAGACATGTTTTGTGCGCTATGTGTATGTGTTTATGTTCCGGGCCACGGCCCGATGCAGTATGCAATATAAATGGTTATGATATGCTATGCTATGTGCAGTCAGTCCCGGACCTCGGTCCGATGCAGGGGACACGGTCCCAGTCAGTTCCGGACTCGGTCCGATGCAGTCAGTTCCGGACTCGGTCCGATGCAGTCAGTTCCGGACTTCGGTCCGATGCAGTTAGTTCCGGACTTCGGTCCGATGCAGGGGACAAAGTCCCAGCCAGTTCCGGACTTTGGTCCGATGCAGTTTCCGGGTTTCGGCCCGATGCAGTGGGCAAGGCCCAATATGTGTTTATGTGTTATTGTATGGTATGTGGTAGTTTGGGGGAGCTCACTAAGCTTCGTGCTTACAGTTTCAGTTTTGGTTTCAGGTACTTCCGCAAGCAAAGGGAAGAGCTCTGGATGACGGCATCGCACACACCACCGCTTCAGCTTTAGCCTGGGATTGATTTAGATGTTTCACCTGATGTAGCATGATACAGTTTTTCCGCACAATGTTTTACTATGTTTTGGAATGCAACCCGTATGGTTTTATTACATGATGCTCTGATTGCAGTTTCGATTATATTAAAAACAAAAATTTTTGGGTCGTATTTTTGGGTTGTTTCAAGTTGGTATCAGAGCCCTGGTTTGAGGGATTCGGATACACTCTCGGGTGTATCTGAACTCAAACTAAGGGGAAATAAAAGATTTTTAAAATGTTTTTACAAAAGAATTTTGAAAACACTTAGGAGGAAAAAGAATTGTTTTAAGATAGAGGTGTGTGCATGCGGTCAACCGAGCTCAAGTAAGTACTCCCAAATTACCCATACAAGTTATTTGTTCAATTTCAGTTTAGTAGAACAGCATGCTAGAATAGGACTAAGGGTGTAGGAGGATGCCTTATGTGCCTGCTTATGTGTTACAGCTCTATGAATATTGCATGCTAGAATTGAGTAGACAGCAGTAGGATAGCCTGTTTAGGTTATGCCTGATAGCGTGAGCTTAGCATCCTATGATAGTGCAATTTCTTGTTATAAGAATAGCTTGCGTGAGTCTGTTTCCCTTGTCCGAATGCTGCTTGCTTTGTGCTTAGTGGGATTCGAGTAATGGGAGTTAGCCATTAGGTGGACACGTCACACCACATGTAATCAGGTTTGAATAATCCCAGAGTGCTGGAACTGGCCCTACTGCGCAGCTCTTGTTTGAGTCCAACCGTTGTAGGGACGGATCTTTTACTTGAAGGATTATCCGACCCTCATCACATGTGATGGTGTTCAGGTGATGGCTAACTGGCAGTGCAAGGAGACCTACAGCAGCTGAGGACCAGTCGTATTGAGCTCGAGTTTTCTCTAGGGCAAGCCTAGGGTGAGGGTAGCAGAAAATAGCAGCGGTAGAAGCGACTTGGGGAAGTCGAGGCAGTTCTTGAGGAAAGTACGGATAGATGTGGAAGGTAGTAGGGGCCCATACTACTGGAAACAGAGGATCCGTACTCGAATCAAGGAAGGCCAAGATTAGACCAGGAAGCTAGTAGTCGTATTATGATCCCTTGAAATATTTCAATGTTCTGATGTTGTTATGATATGTTTCAGAATGGTAGTATTGCGTCCGAGGCCAGCAGCCGGCAGTTCAGATGCCGAAGGAGGATCAGGATCGGGATCCGACCCGGAGGTCGGACGGATGGATGAGCAGACCAGAGAGTTCCTTTCTTCTGAGATTACTCGCATCATACTTGAGCAGACTCCTGTGATCTTCGGTTCGATCAAGGAGGGCATTTTGGAGATGATGGATGAGAGACTGAGTACCTTCCGTACTGAGATGGCGGCCATGATGGGGTCGCGCACACTCACTTTCAGGGAGTTCAGGGCGTGCGGGGCTCCTGACTACCACGGGGCACGGGACCCCATAGCGAGTACCAGGTGGTTGGCGGATGTGGCCAACGCATTCCGCACTAGCAGATGTCCCGAGGGGGACAAGGTCAGATTGGCGTCCTGTCTCCTGAAGGACAGGGCACGTGACTGGTGGGAGGAGGTAGGACATACCATCGGGGATGATGCGGCATTGGATGCCATGACCTGGGCTGATTTTTCTACCAGGTTCAGAGCGGAGTTCGCACCGGTCATTGAGGTGCAACAGTTAGCCAGGGAGTTCCAGGATCTTACCCAGACTACCGAGTCAGTGGCGGAGATCACCGCCAAGTTCAGGGAGCGGGCCCTTCTTGTTCCTCAGTATGCAGCAGACGAGGAGATGAAGAAGGCCCGTTATCACGAGATGTTGCGGAGCGACATTCGTATGTTTGTGAGCCGGTCCAGTTGCAAAACACTGGACGACATGATTGCTAGAGCCAGAGAGAGGGAGATTGATCCCGAGATGGAGAGGAAGAGGAAACCGGAGGCGGTTTCGGGTGCAGGCAGTGTGGGCAAAAAGCCCAAGGTTTCAGATCACAGACCTAGGAGTCAGCAGAGCCACGGTCGATGTGGCAAGTGTGGGAGATTGCACGAGGGAGCGTGCAAGGCAGGGAGTTCCGGCTGCTACAAGTGCGGTCGGATTGGGCATTTGAGTAGGGATTGTACGGCCCCTGCCACTACGGTTACAGCATCGGATCTGATTTGCTTTCAGTGCAATCAGAGGGGACACAAAAGGTCCCAGTGTCCCAGTTTAGCTGCAGCAGGGAAGGTGCATGCACCCGCCCCTGCTACCTTGAGGATCACGGATGGCCGTCAGGGCCGAGCTGATGCGCCGGTGGCGAAGAGCAGGGCATTTCAGATGACAGCAGAGGAGGCGCGAGCGACTCCTGATGTGGTGACGGGTATGTATCTTCCCTTTTATCTCTTTATTATTATTGATTAAATGTTGCTTATGGTTGTATGTTTTATTCAGGGTCGTTCTCTGTGAACGGCATTTCTGCTTTGGTATTATTCGATTCGGGGGCTACCCGATCATTCGTATCTCTTGCGCTTAGCAAGAGATTCAGTAGAGCTCCAGGGAAACTGGATTGTCCGTTAGAGGTGGAGATAGCAGATGATAGGACCGTGAGGGTCGACAAAGTATTTAGAGGGTGTTCCCTTCAGATATTTGAGGAGCAGTTTTCAGTGGATTTGGTTCCGATTCCCCTGCGCGGGAATAAAGTTATTGTGGGAATGGATTGGCTAAGCCCCAACGGGGCGGTGATTGACTGTGAGCTTCAGCTAGTGAGGGTTCGCACTCCCAGTGGGGGGGAGATAGTGGTTCAGGGCGAGAGGCCCCAGCGAGGATTGACCTTCTGCTCGGCCGCTAGGGCGAGGCGCTACGTTCAGCAGGGTTGCGCCGGTTATGTAGCCTACGTCTTGGATGCCCGGGATAAGGGCAAGACGACGATCGATGATGTTCCTATTGTTCGAGATTACCCGGATGTGTTTCCCGAGGATTTGCCGGGGATACCTCCTGAGAGGCAGGTTGAGTTCAGGATCGACCTGGTTCCTGGTGCGGCTCCGATAGCCAAGGCACCATATCGACTTGCTCCCCCTGAGATGCAGGAGTTGTCTACGCAGCTTCAGGAGCTGTTAGACAAGGGTTTCATTCGACCGAGCAGTTCGCCTTGGGGAGCGCCGATCTTATTTGTGAGGAAGAAAGACGGGTCGCATCGGATGTGTATTGACTACCGGGAGTTGAACAAGGTAACGGTGAAGAACCGTTACCCACTTCCGAGGATAGATGACTTGTTCGATCAGCTCCAGGGAGCGTCTTGGTTCTCCAAGATCGACCTACGCTCCGGTTACCACCAGATGAGGGTCAGGGATGAGGATGTACAGAAGACTGCTTTCAGGACCCGGTATGGTCATTATGAGTTTGTGGTGATGCCATTTGGGCTCACCAATGCCCCAGCCGCGTTCATGGATCTCATGAACCGCGTGTGTAGACCGATGCTGGATCGGTCAGTGATAGTGTTCATCGATGACATCTTGGTGTATTCCAAGACGCAGGAACAGCACGAGGAGCACCTGCGGGAGGTATTGGAGACTTTGAGGAGGGAGAGACTGTTTGCTAAGTTCTCCAAGTGCGAGTTCTGGTTACGCGAGGTGCAATTTCTTGGGCATCTCGTTAATCAGAAGGGTATTTTGGTTGACCCGGCCAAGATTGAGGCCGTGATGCAGTGGGAGGTCCCGAGGTCTCCATCTGAGATTCGGAGCTTCCTAGGATTGGCAGGGTATTATCGGAGATTTATTCAGGATTTCTCCAAGATAGCAGTGCCGCTCACCCGACTAACCAAGAAGTCGGTAGTTTTTCGTTGGGGGCCTGAGCAGCAGGCGGCGTTCGAGACTCTCAGGCAGAGATTGTGCGAGGCTCCGATCCTTACCTTGCCAGAGGGTGTTGAGGATTTCGTGGTCTATTGTGATGCTTCGATCACCGGTATGGGAGCAGTGTTGATGCAGCGAGGCCATGAGGTGGCTTATGCTTCGAGACAGTTGAAGCCTCACGAGGCTAATTATCCTACCCATGATTTGGAGCTGGGGGCAGTTGTATTTGCCCTCAAGATATGGAGGCATTACCTGTATGGGGTCCGCTGTACTATCTACACGGACCACAAGAGTTTACGATACCTTATGGACCAGCCGAGTTTGAATATGAGACAGAGGAGATGGTTGGACGTGCTGAAGGACTATGACTGTGAGATCCTGTATCATCCAGGGAAGGCCAACGTGGTGGCCGATGCCCTGAGCCGCAAGGTGTCGGCGGCCCCTATCAGGGATTTGTGCATGAGGATGACGGTAATCACTCCTCTGTTGGAGCGGATCAAGGAGGCTCAGATGGAGGGTCTCAAGGAGGAAAGGCAGAAGTGCGAGAGGATAGTGGGTCGAGTAGCTTCGTTCGACTACGACAGCCGGGGTTTGATGACGCTTCATGGTAGGGTGTGGGTACCGTACTGGGGTGGGGTACGGCAGATATTGATGGACGAGGCTCATAAGTCTCGATTTTCTATCCATCCAGGGGCGACGAAGATGTATCGAGATCTTCGACCTGATTATTGGTGGCCCTGCATGAAGCGGGACGTCGCTTGGTACGTTGAGAGGTGCTTGACCTGCCGGAAGGTCAAGGCGGAGCACCAGAGACCTCACGGCAAGATGCAGCCGTTGGATATTCCCGTGTGGAAGTGGGAGGACATCACCATGGATTTTATCACCAAACTTCCCAGGACCGCACGCGGAGTAGATTCGATATGGGTAGTGGTGGATCGGTTGACGAAGAGTGCCCATTTTATTCCGATCCAGGAGAGTATATCGGCGGAAAAGTTAGCCGATATCTATGTGCGAGAGATTGTGGCACGTCACGGAGTGCCGGTATCGGTGGTGTCAGACCGAGATGTTCGCTTCACGTCCAGATTTTGGAAGCGGTTTCATGACGAGATGGGTACTCGTCTCCATTTCAGCACCGCTTTCCATCCTCAGACTGACGGGCAGAGTGAGAGGACGATTCAGACTCTCGAGGACATGCTTAGGGCATGTGTTCTGGACTTTGGGGGCTGTTGGGATACGTATCTTCCCTTAGCGGAATTCTCGTATAACAACAGTTATCATGCGAGCATTGATCGACCTCCTTTTGAGATGTTATATGGCAGGAAGTGCAGGACCCCGATTTGTTGGGGCGAGGTCGGTCAGCGGGTCATGGGGAGCACCGAAGTGGTGCTCAAGACGACGGAGCTGATCCAGCAGGTCCGTAGTAGACTGCAGACTGCGCAGAGTCGGCAGAAGAGCTACGCCGACAGGAGGCGTTCAGACTTGGAGTTCCAGGTGGGAGATATGGTTCTCCTGAAAGTCTCACCTTGGAAAGGTGTCATCAGGTTCCGGAAGAGGGGCAAATTGGGCCCCAGATTTATTGGTCCTTTCAGGGTTTCGGCCCGGGTGGGTCGGGTTGCTTATCGGTTAGATCTTCCGGAGGAGCTCAGTTTGATACACAACACCTTCCACGTGTCGCAGTTGAGGAAGTGTTTAGTGGACGAGTCAGCGGTCGTTCCCTTGGACGATATCCAGGTCGATAGCGGCTTGAATTATATCGAGAAACCAATAGCAATTTTGGAGCGAAAGACCAAGACCTTGAGGAACAAGGTAATTCAGCTGGTAAAAGTGCAGTGGCAACATCGGAAGGGGTCTGAATGGACATGGGAGGCTGAAGAAGAAATGAGAACGCACTACCCGGAGTTATTCGCAGATCCAGCCGTAGCAGACTTCGAGGACGAAGTCTGAAACAAGTGGGGGAGAATTGTAACGACCCGTTTCCGGTATGTTAATTAATTTGTTTTGGGCTAAGTTTTCAAGAGGGACTCGGCGAGTTCTAGCCTGACTCGCCGAGTCGGGTCGCGCATCTTGGGCATGCGGGAGCCGGAGACTCGACGAGTCCATATCTTGGACTCGGCGAGTCCATCCGTCTGGGTGAAACCCTAACTCCCCGGGTTTGCTCACTATTTAAACCCCATTATAGCCTCCATCTCGTCACTTTCCCCTGTTAACACTGTGAGAAACCCTAAACCTTTCCTCTTGTGAGCTTATAGTGATTTTATTCCATTTTGGTGAAGGAGTGAAGAAGAAGAAGAAGAAGGAAGCAAGGAAACGAGTTCTAGTGCCAAGATCCAAGGTCAAGGGTGAACTTATTCAGGTATTTTCGGAGTCCCCTTCTGGTTTCATGCTTAAACTTCCATTAGAGCTCTTTTAAGGGCTATTTGATGCTTGTTCCAAGCTTTATGCTTGCTTGATTGTATTGTTAAGCCGAAACACCTATGGATCTGAGTGTTGGGGTGTTGAAGAGTCCAGATCCACTGTCTTTTTGGGGTTACATTGCTTATTAGCCATGGATCTACCCTTATTGTGCATATTTTAGCCTTATTTCCCTCATTCATGTAGTTGTGCACGTAAAGTTGGAAACTTTACGTGGTAAAACAGCTTAATGGACCTAGATCTATCATTTGCATGTGTTGGATTCAAGAGAAATCGAGTAAAAATATGTTGCATGGCGGCGACTCGGCGAGTCGGAAGAACGACTCGACGAGTCACGTCGCGGGTCCCGAGTTCTCCAGTTTCTTCAGTGTCGAGTGGACTAGGTGAGTTAGGGAGTGGACTCAGCGAGTTAAGAGTAGACTCAGTAATGGAGGGACTCGGCGAGTTGTTCATACAACTCGGCGAGTCCAAGGCAATCTCCTTAAGGATTAAGAACAACTCGTCGAGTCTGTTCATCTGACTCGGCGAGTCGGATGAAGATCATCTGAGTTCTTGGATCCAGAGGGTACCCGTCGAGTCGATGCCACACTCGACGAGTAACAGCATGTAAGAGTTGAGCGGAGAATCTAGGACTCGGCGAGTCGGGTATCCCGACTCGGCGAGTCAGCCCTGAGTAAGTCAACTTTGACCAAGGGTAAAAGGGTCATTTTACCCTGAGTATAGTGCTAGTGATTGATTGATGTGTTTATGGATTTGTAGCCGAGGAGATTCAGGAGCAGCAGCCGTTAGCTTTCCGAGCCGCACACTCATCCGTTAGCTTACGAGGTGAGTCTCCTTTCCGTAGGGACGGGTCTAAGGCCACAATGCCGGCCCGTCCAGTTAATAGTAGTTTCCGGACTTCGGTCCGATGTAGTAGTTCGTATGTTTGATGCCTTCGTGGTTCAGACATGTTTTGTGCGCTATGTGTATGTGTTTATGTTCCGGGCCACGGCCCGATGCAGTATGCAATATAAATGGTTATGATATGCTATGCTATGTGCAGTCAGTCCCGGACCTCGGTCCGATGCAGGGGACACGGTTCCAGTCAGTTCCGGACTCGGTCCGATGCAGTCAGTTCCGGACTTCGGTCCGATGCAGTTAGTTCCGGACTTCGGTCCGATGCAGGGGACAAAGTCCCAGCCAGTTCCGGACTTTGGTCCGATGCAGTTTCCGGGTTTCGGCCCGATGCAGTGGGCAAGGCCCAATATGTGTTTATGTGTTATTGTATGGTATGTGGTAGTTTGGGGGAGCTCACTAAGCTTCGTGCTTACAGTTTCAGTTTTGGTTTCAGGTACTTCCGCAAGCAAAGGGAAGAGCTCTGGATGACGGCATCGCACACACCACCGCTTCAGCTTTAGCCTGGGATTGATTTAGATGTTTCACCTGATGTAGCATGATACAGTTTTTCCGCACAATGTTTTACTATGTTTTGGAATGCAACCCGTATGGTTTTATTACATGATGCTCTGATTGCAGTTTCGATTATATTAAAAACAAAAATTTTTGGGTCGTATTTTTGGGTTGTTTCATGAAAGGAAAATTTAAAGTTTATGTGTTTCCATCGAGTTTTCTTATAATAATAAGAATAAAAAATGTTTACATATTCAACAGTCTTGTTATCTGGTCTTCATGTAGGTACATGCACGGTGAAGACAATCGTACTAACACATCCTACACATAAAAAGTCAAATGCTATATTACTTTATGGTTGGTTGTAAAATACAATAGAGTTAAGGCCTAAGGGTAATTCAATTTTCTACTAAAAAATGTACATGTAAATGATGTACAAATAAGGTCCATGGCATGTGATTAAATGTATTTTCAAGGTGATTAGGCCATCTCTAATGAAAGTTTAATGGGGAGTTTAATCTCATTAAACTCAAAATCCCCATTATAAAGTCCTGTAACGACCCAAAAATCAAGGGTAAAAATTTCATTTTTAATATAGCTAAAACATTGATATCATTTATTTCAAACATTTCAAATCATCATTAAGTAAAACATTTATTAGATTTCATCCCAAAACCATTCATTGCGGAAATCATAGGTGTGTGCATTGCGATCAATCCGAGCCCTTCTTTTCCAAATCGATGATACTTGAAACCAAAACTATAAACCGTAAGCACAAAGCTTATTGAGTTTCCCAGAGCATACCCCACACACAATCCAAATAACACATATCATATTAGCTATAAAAGTTATCTGTAACACATACCACATATCATATTAGCTATACAAGCTATCTCTACCACATACCACATGTCATATTAGCTATAAAAGCTATCTCTACCACATAAGCCATGCATATCAACATATAAGGATGTCGTGGGCTCCCCCCAGGGTCTTATACCTTCATGCCATGGGCTCTTCTCATGGTCTTTACCTAGGAATGCCATGGGCTCCCCCACATATTCTTATATCCAACTGCCACGGGCTCCCCCAGGGTCTTCTATGCAATAACACACATAAACAACTAGCATATCATATATCACAGAAGTATCTATCATACTACATAACACATACATAAACATATAAGGATGTCGTGGGCTCCCCCAGGGTCTTATACCATCATGCCATGGGCTCCCTCACATGATCTTTACCTAGGAATGCCATGGGCTCCCTCACATGATCTTTACCTAGGAATGCCATGGGTTCCCCCACATGGTCTTATATCGAACCGCCACGGGCTCCCCCTGTGTCTTCCATGCAAATATCACATAATCACTAGCATACCACTTAGCATAAAGCTAACTATCATACCATACATCTCTATTACATCTAGTGTACCACATATCATAAAATGGCCCGACCTTGGTGACTGAGGCCCCGTTTGATAGTTGCTGATTGAGAAAGTGCTGACTGGGAAAGGTCTGTCTGGGTAAGAAATTCTGACTGAGTTAGAAATCTTGTTGTTTGATTGTACATCTGATTGAATGTGCTGAGTGATGAAAAATGACCATTTTACCCTGTTGTTATATATAATGATGGATGAAATTGCTGAATAATTATAAAAACATACAGATTGTCATAGAATATGTAAATTACACACAAGTCAATATCGCCAAGATAGCTTATACAAAAAAAAAAAGATTTGAAATTTCATAGCTTATACACAAAAAAAAAGATTACCTTCAATGGATTCTAATTTCTAACAACAAAAAATTATGTACATTTGTTGTGTATCAATCATAGTGTTTCATTCTATATATTCCATTGTTTGCACATCATATTCATATAAAGGTTGATAACATAATACCAAGAGAATATTTAACTATGGATGCAATACTTAAATTGTCATTTAACAACATAAAAAAATTGTAAATCAAAACTAAAATTAGTAATTTCATGTCATCATTGAATATATAATATATATACATATATATATATATATATATATATATATATATATATATATATATATATTAATAAGAAACACTTTTTTGGTTCAATATTTCTTAATGATATCGAACTATTTCACTCCACATTAACTGGCCAAGTACAATTTTTGATTACTAAACCAATTTCTTATTTCAGATTTCACAAATCATATACAATTTTTTTTTGAAGTACCTGTTTTGATAGAAAAAACGATGGAGAAGGAAAAACAATTTTCTGATTTCACAGAAAAAAAACGAGGAAGGTACCTGTTTTGACGTCTTTCTCGCCGGAGCTCGAATCAGAGGGAAGATCTTTCGGCCGGACTGAGGGAGGGAGGGACGACAACAATGGAAGGAGTTGTCGATGGCGGCCAATTTCTTTGTTGTTTCTCTTTTAGGTCACGATTGGAAGAAAGAAAAGAGAGGGTATGAAAGTCTTTTTTTTTTTTCAGTCAGCAGCGTCTTCAAATTTGAGCGAGAAATCATATGGGCCAGACGTTTCTAATTGAGAAAGCCGCTTATCAAACATATGTCGTCTGACCGAGTCAGCCCAAATCGCTGACTCGGTCCCAGTCAGATAATAACAAACAGACCCTTAGACCCATTGGTATGGTGAGAAGATTCACCTGACACTGTTGAAGTCCCACAGATAAAACTCTAGCTACTGGTTGATAGATTCCCGAACTGTCAATCATCAAAGCGACACCCAATTAATAATTGGGTTCCAATACATAACCGTAAGTCTACACTTGGGGTAAATGGACCATGTTACCCCTAACCTAGCTTGGTTTAAAACCAAGGCTCAAACTCACACTTTGAAGGCCCAAAAGCCTAATAATCAACCAAGGCCCAACATATGGCCCACTTTTCCAAATTGGGCCCAAACCTCTACATGGACTTATTTTAAGGCCCAACTAATTATTCTAAACCAAACAATTGGCATTCTGATGGCCCAATAGCTAACAATCCTCAAGGCCCAATTATAGCCTACCTATCGTCCAATTTTCCAAAGTGGGCCCAAGCCTCTCTAATAGGTCTTATCCTAAGGCCCAATAATTTCCTTAGTCCATAAATATGTTCCCAATTTGCCCACAAAGGCCCACAGCAGCTTAGCCCAATAAGAACCCACTCCCAATTAGGGTTTTTCACATAAATTGACAATTAGGATTAAGTGTTCCTACTTAACCCATTAATGACTTAATCAATTAAGTCCATAAATCTACTAGGCCAATCATATAGTGTGGTCGGGATTAATTCATAATCCCAAATCCAACGGTCTAAACGTGGGTCCCGACGAATCCAAAATACACGTTTCCAAAATTAGGGTTTCCAACCCATCACAACCCAATTAGGCCCAAAAGCTAAGTTCTTAGGCCCATTAGGGTTTCATTAGGTCAATTAGGGTTTTTCCTAGGTCGGGCACCACCCACTACCACCTCGGGTAATGGTGGTCAACGACGGCACACGGTGGCTCACGGCGGCGGCTACCACCTCACGGTGGTGGTTACGGTTCTAGTCCAATTATGTCCAAGCATGCAAAGGCAAGTTAACGCAAACAAAGTACACCGCCACCCAACATGGCGGCAGGTGGCAGCAGCCACCACCTCACGGTGGTGGTTATGAGTTTTTCTTTTGATTATTCCGATACGATTACAATAATACAACACACTATCCCAAAAATAACACAACTAAATATAATACACATGCACAACCACCTTGTGGCGGCAAGAAGTGGTAGAGAGTGGCAGCTACCACCTCACGGTGGTGGCGGGGGGGTCTTTTTACGGATCTCTGGCCAAGAAACGCTACTGTAGCCCTAAACCATCGCAACACAACACCATAACACACACACAGCCACCCCCTACAGTGGCTGGTGGCGGCAAACGAAGTGATAGAAACGACAGCCACCATGGCTAGCGGCCATGGTGGTTATTCGCAATTATCAGCCAACAAACATACACAATGCACGATACGCAACATCAGAAGAAGCACACACACAAACCTGCCTTTTTCTCGTGAAATAAACCCAATCATACCGATGGCGCACGACGAATCGACAACAAAAGTTGCACCTACAGTCGGTGCTGTTGGCGGCAATGAAACTTCTCCCCATAATAACAACAATGACCCCTCCATCTATTAATCTTGTCAAAATGAATCCGAAATTTATGATTTAGCCCCTGCCTTCTGAAATCTCTTTCAAATCTAGCCCAATACTTAACCAAACACACCCTAACTTCTAAAATTTTTTACAAAATACAAATACTGAAATTACACTTTAACCCCCGAAAGTCTAAAATATATCATTTGGTTCCTCGAAACCACTCTCCGCTAAATATTATTGGTTTTAGGACCATTGTAAAATAATATAAATTATAATTTACATCTTAGGGTTCCAGGTTTATTATTTAATTACTTTATTTCAAATAGGATGTTACAAGTCCCCATTGTGGGGTAATGAAAATGATTCAATAGAATGGAGAATTCAATCATCATTGAACTCTACACTCTTCCTCCCCCCTCTTTCTCTCTGTCACACACTCATACACACACACACACACACACATATATATATATATATATATATATATATATATATATATATATATATTGTTTTTTATGTCAAATTTGCAATATTTAATTAATGTTACTTTTAACTATAGTTTTTAATTTTTAATTTCATGGTAATTAATTATTTAAAAAACAACAATAAATAAAATAAATGATAAAGGATGTGACAATCCATTAAATTGGATTTATCTAACCATTTTCTTCTTATTGTGTGTAAAATCATTTAATATTTACACGTCGGTAATAGTCTCGTTTCAGTGAACTCCAGAAAGTCGAGAAAACAAACAATTTAATGGAAAAAAGGTTGTTTTCTCATGGTTGCCTAATACTTATAATATAATTTGGGTCACTAACTTTAAAATATTGAAGATTTAAGGGTGAGCAAAAACCGAACCGCAAACCAAAAAAACCGCATAAACCGAAACCGAAAAACCGACACCGAAATGAAAACCGATGGTGCGGTTTTTAGTTTTGCAAAAACCGAAACTGCTCAGTGCTTTGCGGTTTCTAGTCTTGCAAAAACCGCAACAAAAACCGAACCGCACCGCATATATATATATATATATATATATATATATATATATATATATATATATATATATAGTGTTGATATTTGTAAGAACCAAAAACTACAATTAAAATTTCTATAAATATAAATATCTATCTTATCTATCACAGGATGATTGTATATTTTTAAGTATTTATTCAATGATATTTACAATAACAAATAATGTTTATGATATTTTTTAATATTTAAATATAAAGAGTACTAGTGATGATAGTATCATTTTTATAAATACATTAACTGATATTATCGTATTTATCTATCAAACAAAATATTATGTTTAATTTGTAGTATATTCAAGCATTAAAAATATGTTGGATGTGTGGTTATATATTTTGATTTCAAACCAAGAGGGTGGTATCGCTTCATCTCCAAAAAGTGATTAACACTCCTCATCTGAGTCAAAATAACTCGCTGAAATATTTGAGGTTTAGCAAAAAGGCAAAAAAAAACCTAACAAAAAACTGCAAAAACCGAACCGCATAAAAACCACACGGTATGATTTATAAACTTTAAAAAACCGAAGTTGCGGTTTTCGATTTGGTTTTGACCAAAAACCGCATCATGCTCACCCTTATGTAGATTTGCCATTACAATATTTGTATGTAATAAACTTATGGCAGGTGATCTTGTGGAGTGGCTTAAATGATTATTTAGAAGGAAAAAATGACATTTGTTGAAATTTCCACGGGTCGGAGTGGAGGGTATATTTGTTTGTCTCTATTAATGTAACGCTCTAAAAATTCCAACCAATTTAAACCTTTCAAACACAACCCAATTTCATAAAGTTATTACAAAAAGGTTTTCAATACATTTATTACCAGAGTATTTCTTAGAACCACATCATAAACACATAAAACATGAGGAGCGATACGATCATGCTTTTCCCTTGCCACGGTCTCCTAAAGTACCTGAAACATTTAAACCACAACTGTAAGCCCGAAAGCTTAGTGAGATACCCTCAAAATACCAACCACATATACCATACACATAACATGTCATATCGCAACAGGACGCAGAACAACCATGCATTTCGGGTCTACTGTGTGACTGGTCCACCACATCGGCCTACAGTCCAAATGGTCCACCATCCGAATCTAGCCATATACATCGAGTCTACAGTGTGATTGGTCCGCCCGTACCGGGCCTTCAATCCACCTGGTCCACTATCTGAGTCTACAGTATGACTGGTCCACCGCACCGGACCTTCAGTCGGCCTGGTCCATTCTCCGAGCCTCGGCACGTCTGGTCCGCCCTCTTGGGGCCTACAGCCTATCCGGACCGCTCGCTGGGCCTTCGAGATAACCGGTCCGCCCTGGGTATGTTGGCCTACATCATAAAGCAGGACCCGCCTCAACACAACCCCAGTCAAACAACCATGTGCACATAAACATATGATCATATAACCATTCACTACAAATCAACCAATCTAGCAGATCACATACGTAGCGCATCCCTACCAGGATTCCGACCTAACGGTCACTAGCATATCATCATCCTATAACCAGGATACCGACCCTAACCAGGCCTCTAACATATACCATCCTAACTACCAGGATGCAAACATAACAAAGCAATAACATAACAAACAACTACCCGAATTTCCATCCGATAAAGGGCCGACCTTGGTGCCGTAGACCCTGTCGATATAGTGAGGATAACTCACCTCGCAACTGCCGAAACTCTGAACTGAAGAAGCAGATGCCCGAACCACCGCCTCACCAAGAATCCCGAACTATCCAAAGTAGCAACATAACCATTAGCCCAAGCACAATATCCTTCCAAGGGTAAATTGACCATTTTACCCTTAACCCAAATGGGTCCACGACTAAGGCCTACAATCAAAATATGAAAGGCCCAACACTAGGTAAGCTCTCGAGCCCACTAATGGCCCAATTTGCTACATTGGGCCCATTCTCCTTATTGGGCCTTACCCTAAGCCCAACACCCATACTTGGACCATCTTCCTTGACTCCTGATGGCCCACTAAGGCCCAAAGACTCAAAGTCCAAAGCGCAGCCCACACCGAGGCCCAAATACTCAAGGCCCAACTGGCAGCATTAAACGAGGCGTAACTCAACATACGCTTAGCGTACCAGCTCCATGACGAGTACACTGGGCGTACCTGCACGTACGCTCAACGTAGTGCTCTGTTAAGTCATTTCCTCATTAAGTGCTTACTACTCCATTCCAAGGGCTACAAACTCAGATCCAGGTCTTATTTCACGACTTAAACCATAAAGTCATTGACTTGGTGACTTAATATGGCTCAAACCAACTCAAACTTCCAAAATGATCTTCTTCATCCCACACGAGAAGTAGATCTCATGCATGGGCTTAATAGAACCCCCAAAGGTTGGAACTTTACTGCTTATAGGACTCATATGACTCTAAGGGAGGCAACCCTGGTCTTAGAAACGAGCTTAACTCACCAAGACCCAATCTTGGGACCAAAAGGTCCATAAACTTGTACTAGAGGACATCTAAGAGATTAGACATCAAGATCATAATTTCATACCTCAAAAGAGCCTCAAAAGATGATGTCTTTCCAGATCTACAAGCTCCAGCCACTCAACTCCTTCTTTGACAACTTCCTATTTCTTCTTCTAGGCTCTCCTTTGCCAAAACAAGCTTTCCAAGGTCAAACACACCCAACAATGGAGGTGGGACGGCTATCTAGGGTTTCTGAGGATAAGAGAGTGTTTAAGGAGGCTAGGGTTGGAACCATAATGTTCCTTTTATAGTGGATGACCCAAAAATTAGGGTTTAATGACTCTAGGCGTACGCTGGGCGTACGCGTCCTGGTACCCGCGATCACTCACCCTACTATGTTGGGCGTAACCCAGCTTATGCTGGGCGTACCCACGTGTGTCCCCAAACGCATGCATGGTCTTTTTCATCACTTTTCTCCATTATGGGCCATAAATGTCAATATCTTTAAAATATCATAACTCCTTCATTCTAGATCCGTTTCCGACGAACTTTATATGCACGAAAGGTGGCGAGAAGATCTACGCCTCTAGCAACACACCCCGATCCGAAACCTTCCCGAATAATAACCCATTGCTCATGAAAGACTGAAACGCCCTTACTCTTGATCTCACGAACCCATAAATAGATATTTCAAGAACGGGGCGTTACAATTAAACGAAAGAAATAACGACATCGTTCCACTTATTTGTTTATTATAGAATTATACATCTATTTCTTCCTATTATAATGTTTTATTATTAAACAATTTATGTAATTATATTACTTTACCAACATACCATTTGTTCATCAGTTGTCAATTGTAGTTCAATTACTGCATGATAACCCATGTCAATTGTTGCCTAAACGTAAATCTAAGAAATGTTTTTTTTTTCTTTTTAATTATTTCATATAAAGAAGCATTGAATAACGAAAGATGCATGGGCAGCTTCAAAGCAACCGATTAAAGATGCAATTGCAAGGAAGAACCATGACAACATTTCTTGCATTTTTGTATGGTTCCGGTGATCTCTATACAACTGTTTTGAATAACATTTCTTACCACCATGATTCCTACTTTAGGAGAGTGAATGTGAGGAAAGGGTATAATAGACATTTTATATTTTATATCATTCGGTACTATGGGATAGCCATCTAAGTCAATGAGGCAATGTACTTGATTGTTACCATTAATAGCAATGTATTTAAATTCCTTAGTCAAAGGGGAATGTATTTTATTTTTAGATAAATAGCATGATTGGACTATGAAATCCAACCTTCATTTAATTCTAATTATAAGAATATACTTCTATTTTCTTTTTCTTATTTATGATTTTACATTGAAAATTCATGTATTTAAAACAAAAAAAAAACATTATTTTTTTGTTATTAGCACGTTATACTTTAGAATAATACATAAATACCTTCTGCGGGTCATGTTGAGCACCTAGGCTAATGAGTTTAGCCTAGTGAAATCGATCCGATCAGTCAACCTATTTGACGAAGTTGAGTCTTGACACAAACAATAAAAAGATGAGCTTACCTTCTATTACCGGAAAGAAAGAAGAGTTTACCACTGCCTACATATTTCACTCCCTCTATTCTCTTTGATCTTGTTTCAAGGGGATGGTCGGTTTATCTAGAATGTTATATAAGAGGCAACTATATAGATTTTATTTTATTTTATAGAAATGGGCCTTGAATTTAGAAAAGGTACGTATAGAAAAAATTACACAAAATAACAATTTCAAAAAGTTATAGGGATGGTTCGTTCCTAATGGAAAAATTAGATATTTGGTCCCTATTTTTAACAAAGTTACAAAATGGTTCATGTCTATTCTCTAATAGTGAGAATGTTACATATGATGTCCCTTTGTACAAAAAAATTGTCAGAAATTGCCCTCGAATTTACGAAGAGGTCTTTACTTAGACATTTTTTTACGGTCCTTATACTTATAAGAAACAATTTCACAAAATTACTAATCCATGTCTAATAGCAAAATTTTGGAAATTGTCCTTGTCTTTCACAAATTTGCAGAAATGGTCTTCACCTAATAGTGAAGTAATAGAAATGGTCTTTATTTTACAAAAAATACATAAATTATCCCTGCCTAATAGTAATAGTGATTTTACAAAATGATTTATGTGTTTCATAGAACTTACAGAAATGGTGTTGAAAATATAAAATTAATAAACCTAACATAACACAGGGATGGAAATGAGTCCAAATCTGAACCGTTGGACCGGAGCCCGAAAAATTCAGAAACCGGATTTGATGGATTATAAGACCCGAGAACCGGACCGATATATAGGAATCGGTTTCGGTTGAGTTCCGGGTATCAGACTGGGTAAAGTGGGTATGAAACCGGAAATTGAAAATTGGAACCAGATTTGTGTACTACACTCGGAAAGAGCCAGAAACCTGGAAATGGTATCGCACACTCAGAAATTTGGAACCAAAAACCCTTAAATTTGGCAATTTTTTTTGCTCAAAGTATTCATTCAGCGATGGTTTTCATATATAATGTTGTATTTGGCAAGAAAGTAATGTAACTTGTTTAATCCACTAGGTTTAATCTATTAAACACCCATTGGAACTTTTGAGAAAAAAATACAACATTTTGGGTTGATAATATAATTAATTATAGGACTTAATATAACTTATGTAATTTTATATGGAAATTGAGCAAAATTAAGATGTTATAAGATAGATATAGACTTTTTTTATGCTTTGAAATCATTAATTTAGTACTTATGTTATAACGTGGAAACAATAAGTAAAAAGTTTCATCTCTAAAATTGATGAATATATCCAAAAACAATTACTAAACATGATTAAAGTTCAAAAATATTAGCCCGGTCCAGTTTTCTATTTCACATCTGGTTCTAAACCAAGAATACCCGGTTCTAGTTCCCTCTTTTAAATCCGGTTCTAAAACCCGGAATACCCGAACCAGTTGGACTCATACCCGGAATCCAGATAAGACAAATATTTAGACCCAATCCCGAACCGGTTTAGCATGTTCCGGTTTCGATCGGATTCTGACTCCGATTCTGGTCCGGTTTTCCGATTTTAAATCTCATCCATAACATTAGGGTCATGCAGTTGATAGAAATTAGTATTTTCATGCTTTGCAGTTAACGATAGACTCTAATACTTTTTTAGAAAATGACTACTTGATTTTATGCCAAAACTCAAAGTTGTCTCATTCTTCTGGATTATCCTCAAATTAAAATCATGCAACCCAAACATATAAGGTCCAAATTATAGTTTACGAAAATGAATCTATGCATGGTTGTTTCTTCTATTTTTCATGTTTTCACTATTTAATGAACTTTTTGGTTTAATTGATCTGCTCCACTTCAAAAACAACAAGTCACGAATTACGTTATCTTTTCCTCTTTCGAGAGAATGTTAAATACTTAAATTAATTAGCATGAAATCATTTCCAAATTAAAACTTGTTCGTAATATTTTAAAGGTTTTGATTTTAAATTTGCACCCACAGTTATTATATTACTAGATTTGTAATTTTTGCAAAATTTCACAACTTTTGTGGTCAAACTATAAACTTTGGAAAATTACTCCATACAATTCTCTCCCTATCTCTCATACACGTTCATTCATTCCGTCTCCTCTCTCAACAATCCCAGAACACAACACAAGATTCAGTCTCTCACTACGATGATTGAATGATCCAAAAGGATCCATAACACTAATTTCTCTCCGATTTCATATTTTCAGAAGGAAATCATCGAGAATACATTCTATATTTTGCAGATTCTCACATCGCAAGGTTCGACGTTCTGTTTCTTGAGGGCTTTTTTTCGGCCCTGTTTATCATACACTCTTGTATTCGTAACATTATATCAATCTAAGAATTGTTCTATGAATTTCATTATCAATCGAGTCCCTAACACTCAAATGGACATAGATCTTCATTGAACGAGAGTTTAGATACTGTGATTCAACTTTATTTCCATCATACATTGGCTTCTGAAACAATCAATTTTGATTTGACAGATTCAAACTCCTGCATTTGATACTTAAATCTGAATTTCTTTCAATATCCATGATGTTTCGATTATATTATACGATTTACATGTAAATGTCAAAATTTTCACAACGATCAAAATATAATGCCTGTTTTGAAATTGAAACTCGATCATTTGAAAGGTCAATTATTGTTCAATCACGGTTTATACATTACAATGGACACCCTTTGATTAACACCATTGGATAATTGCTTTAAGTAGTTATACAATCTGTTTCTTTGTCTTTTCCTTTTCTAAACAATTCCACTAATGGTAATTTCTAGGATGTTATGATTCAGTTTTTGTTGGTATTTTTTGGTTTATAATGCAACAATGATGCCAAGACTTATGTTTTGCAGACATTCTTATATGCATTGTAAGATATGAATACCATTTAAGAAATCAATATTTGGGAAGAACTGTTTATACCTTAAGTTTTTTCTACTCCATTTTTTTCTTCTCTTCTCAGGTTTAAATATTTGGCAAAGATGGCAGGCCAAAGCCAGAGATTGAATGTTGTTCCAACAGTTACAATGCTTGCAGTTGTGAAAGCTCGGCTCACTGGTGCAACAAGAGGCCATGCTCTTTTAAAGAAGAAGAGTGATGCTTTAACTGTTCAATTTCGCCAAATTCTCAAGAAAATTGTGAACACAAAGGAATCAATGGGAACAGTTATGAAATCTTCTTCATTTGCACTAACTGAAGCAAAGTATGTTGCAGGAGAAAACATCAAACACATTGTCTTAGAAAATGTCCAAACTGCCACTGTTAGGGTTCGTTCACGCCAAGAGAATGTTGCAGGTGTTAAGTTACCAAAATTTGAGTATTTCACAGAAGGTGAAATGACCAAAAACGACCTCACTGGACTTGCAAGAGGAGGACAACAAATACAAGGATCACGTGTTGCTTATCTGAAAGCCATTGAAGTTCTTGTTGAGCTTGCATCTCTTCAAACATCATTTCTGACCCTTGATGTGGCAATCAAGACCACGAATCGTAGGGTTAATGCTTTGGAGAATGTTGTGAAGCCAAGACTGGAGAACACTGTGACATATATTAAAGGAGAGTTGGATGAACTCGAAAGGGAAGATTTTTTTAGACTAAAGAAGATTCAAGGGTATAAAAAGAGAGAGATTGAAAAGAAAGAAGAAGCTGCTAAAAAGATTGTTGTTTCTTCAAGGAGAGGAGGGACACTTTCATCAGCTAGTAGTTGGTCTAAAAGGAAAGATGAAGACATCATTTTTTGATATGAAGATCATTAGTATAACACCATTTCTTGGATCTTCCTCATTTATCATTTCTGAAAGAGTTCATTTCTTTTTCTTTGAATAAATTGTATTCTTTTATCCAAACAAGATTTCATTTTTCATATTTCTTGTCTATTAAACGAATTCATGAATTTCAAAATTTGTTACTTCACATAATCACATTGATTTCGACTATTTACATACACCAAAAGTCGGCTTATTACGACGATATATATAAAAAAAAGTGGAAACAAAAATGTGTTCACTTAAAAGTTACATGCAAAAAAAAATAAAAGTCATTATTAGATTCGGGCCCCACCCCCGACATTTCTGACAAGTGATGTAATCGATGCCGCTAATGCTGACCGGAAAGACGGGTTTGCAGTCAAAGCTTTTGTGGCGGCTGCAATTGTCTCCGGTGAATGATTTGAAGAATTTGATTTACTCTGGAAATTATCGTTTGATGGGTTTTGATAAAGGGTTTCATAAGATGTTTGTCTCCCAAGATATGAAAAATTAATAGGATTCTTGTAGTTTGATTCCATGGAAGAAGAAGAAGATGAAGTCGGTGAAGAGAAGTTAAGACATGATGAAGAAGAAAACCTTGGTTGAGTTCTTAAAAAGTTTGATGAAGTTGATTTGTAGAAATGAGGATTTGTTGTGAGATCAAGGGTGATAGTTGGGTGTGATTGGTAGGTGGAGATTGTGGTGTTTGGTAG
Organism: Lactuca sativa; assembly: GCF_002870075.4. Classification (NCBI taxonomy): domain Eukaryota; kingdom Viridiplantae; phylum Streptophyta; class Magnoliopsida; order Asterales; family Asteraceae; genus Lactuca; species Lactuca sativa. The sequence goes on along the minus strand of NC_056625.2, from coordinate 70,385,863 downwards.
GTAAAATGGGTATTGATGAGGTGGCCTTGAATTGTAGGTTGTGCCATGGTGGCCGGAGAAGGTGGCGGTTGAGGAGGAGGTGGAGGTGGCAGTGGTGGTGAGACCTGGTTGTGAGGTTGATGAGGTGGATTTTAACATTGAGGCGGCGGCGGAAGTGGTGGAAGCCATTGCCGTTGCGGATACTGAAAGTGGGTGATTGTGAGTTCCTTCGTAGGTGGTGATTAGTACGGATCTATCCTCGGCACATCTTTGTACCTAAATAATCATTTTGAAATTCATTAGAAATAAAAACATATTTAGACTAAAGTTATTCAATATCCTAATAACCTCTAGATCAATTTAAAACCTATTAGAAGCTAATCCAAAAGTTATAGTAGCCTAATAACCTCTAGATTAACTTAAAACCTATCGGAAGGTAATCCAAAAGTTATTAGGTTAATTTGTAACACCTATCCTAGTATCCAAAGTTATTTATTAGCACAAAACAATAATCTCTTGATCAACTTAAAATTGTGATGAAAGGTGATCCATGAATTATTGGGTTGGTTTATAACTTTAGGGTTGAATTGTTACATGGAAGACTTTGTATAAACACATCTACGTCACAATAGAGCAAAAAGTATGTTTTAGTTTCTGGACCTATTACATTTCAGTCAATAAGCAAGTGGGCTTTAAATTTTTGTGTTGACTTCAAATTTTTAAAATCCAATAATTTGTCATGGAAGAACATAAGGAGTTGAATTTTTTGGAATTATCTTAATTTTTCTCAAGAAAAGTAGAAAGGAAGAAGAATTTACATGTTTTCTGACTGGGCAAGATGAAGACACCGTGCATCTGTAATATGCTCGAGGGCATGGATTTCCTTTCGCTATTTTCTGCCCATATTTCCTCCATTGACATCCATCATTCATCTGTATCGTAATTCATCGAAGTTCAACATTATTTTACGAATTTATATTAAAAATCTTAACAAACATCATTTGCATACATTTCTACAAAATAGTTATTCCTTCATAACCCTAGCTAGGTATAACATTTCAATGACACAAGGAGCTCAATTCACTTTGGAATGGAAACTCTCACACTACATGTGCTAAGAAACGCACACACACAAGCAAACACAAATATATAGTAGTATAATTCTTGAATAATTCGTACCGTTTGGGTGTCACATACAACTTTAACAGAAACCCTAGCTTTCTTCAAAGGAATTTGATCTAAAAGATCATTATCCTCTCTTCTCTCACTTTTCAAATTATGAACAGGTGGTTCCAAATTCTGTGTTTTTTCATCTTTCTTCATGTCAAATTCACAGCCTAACCCTAATTTGAGTTCTTGTTCATCACCACCATCTTTGGTTTTACTGAAGCAATTCACCTTCTGCTGACTATCCTTCTGTTTATAACTTGAAAGTGTTCCAAGGCTTAAGGAAATAAGTTCATTTCCATGATCACCTTCTTGATTGGTAACCAGATTTTTAGTATTTTTGGGAATTTCTTGTTGGAAAAAATCGTTATAATGCGTTTGCAACGAATTATAATCCTTCAAAACCATAGATAATGTATGTTTTAGCTTTTGATTCTCTTGTCTAACTTGACCCATCTCAACATCCTGAACAACACATATATATAATTATTTAAACATATGGATTAATAGTTATATACATAACAAGAAAACTAAATAAAAGTCTGGAAGAAATACCTGTGCTGAGGTTTTTGAGACTATGGTTTGATCATCATGTTCTTCATTGACCTTAAAGAAACTAAACATAGATTTCTCCATGCTCGAGCTAGCTGCCATGGAAGTTGAGTTTTTTGGTATTATTATAGAAAAGGGTGTTACTTATAGATACTGTTTTAGATCGCCAACTGGGTTTGACCAAAAACTTGTAAAACTATATTCTTCTCATTGACTTGTATCTGCATGTTGCTTCATACATGTGAATATATTATTTTTAAATGGGGTTTGTTAAAAGCATATAGATTAATTAAGTACAAGTTTCATTAAATTTAAGATTTAATAAACATTATTAGTTCTTAATTGATTTATCCAAATAGTTGAATCTAAAAGTCAAAAGTGTAAATAGACAACAATGTCAAAACTTTCATTTCTACAAGTATTCGAATTTCCAATTTTACATTTGGGATAATGTCACTGTAGTACAATACCACTACAAGAAATATACTTTTTAGCGGCGACACTATTACCGACCTGTAAAGCCCCTTGTCGTCGGTAATAGTGTCGCCGCTAAAGGGTTGTCACCTGAATCCGCACTTTCCCCCTCTGTTGCATCTCAATCGTTCGATGAGATATTCAATCCAACGGATGGGGTGTCTTATCCTGTCTAACCTAATACCGGTGACACAGATGTCGCCGCTAAAGGTTTAAAAAAGTCGCCGCTAATAATTCCCTAAAAATGACACGGTACCCTTCCCTCCAGTTTGTCGCCGCTATTACTAATTGTCGCCGGTAAAGGGTCTGGTGTCGCCGCTATTGCCTGTCGCAGATAAAAAAAAAACGCACGCAGAAACCCTCCCTTCTTCATTTTCCTTTCTGTTTGCTTCCAATTTCCTTCACCATTTCGCCGATTTCCTCTTCAATTTGTTATTACCGGCGACACTTTTACCTGCGACATTATCACCGCCAACCAAAATCATTATTTAAAAAAAAATTTGAAAAAAAATTACTGGCGACGCTTTTACCGGCGACAGAACTTATTACCGACGACACTTTTGCCGGTGACACTTTTACCGGCGACAGATGTCATTACCGGGGACTAGCTTATTAGCGGCGACAATACTCATTAGCGGCGACTTTTATCATTAGCGGCGACAAACTGATCAATAGCGACGAGGTAGTAGCGGCGACTCAGTACCGACGACGCGTCGCCGCTATTAGTATTACCGACGACTTTTGGGACTTTTACTGGCGACTTTTGTCGCCGGTAATGACCTTTTTCCTTGTAGTGAATGAAGTTTTGGGTTTGGTCTGATTTGATTATTTATGTCTTTTTTTTTGCACAATAGATCATCTAATTTTTACTATGCATGTCAATTAAGCCATTATCATTAGTTTTTAACAATTACTCTGTTAACTTATTATTCTAAATTACACGAATGGTTCCTATGATTTAATTTTTTTTCATAGTTGGTCTCTTAACCAATTATTCACCGGCACCGCCACTCTTCTAACAACATAGGCACATCCCAATACACCTTTAATCTTATTTGTAGCTATCCAAACCCCTTTTTCAAGATCGATCACACTTCTCTGTGTCTAGTTCTTTCCTTCTTCAAAATCGATGACACCCTACCAAAAATCACAACATCAAACTAGAAATCGGACCCACACTTCTTCCTATTCTTGCTTCGATCGATAGGTGCTCCCACCCACTATCGATTACATGTATGCTCTCCCTCTTCACCCTTCTTGATATGATCACAACCTCTCTCTCTCTCTCTCTCTCTCTCTCTCTCTTAAAATCGACTGTAGTTTTTCCTTCTTCTCTAGATCGATTAATCACTAGGTGTGTTATTCACAATCCAAAGGCTCCCCTTACCTTTCTATTTTCTGATTTGCTTCAGATCGATACAGGGAAACATTAATGGTGGCAGGGCGATTGTGATCCAAATGTGGTGTACAGTGGTTCAGGTAGGGTGAAGGAGTTGATATGGTGGTTTGAAGGATCGGTGGTGGCTGAGATCAAACATTTCATCATTAATTGGTACTCATGTGATGTATACATTGTTGCTTCCTTGATTAACCTCTAAGCTAAATTTGGGTACACCAATGTTGCTAGAAAAATGTTCGATATTATGCCCGAGAGAAATGTTGTTCCCTGGATTGCCATTATCGGGTGTTATGCTCGATGAGTGAAGGTAAATACCACGTTTCAAATGTGTAAGCAGATGCAATGTGAAGGAATTAAGCGAAGTCCAGTCACCCTAGAAGGATATTTGATTTCTCTTTACTAATGAGAAAAAGGAATTTGATTCGGGCAACCCAAAAAACGATTTAACGGGGAAGAAGATAAGAATTTTACACTTTGGTCCCCAAAGTTTCATAAATGTGGCGATTTTGATCGTGTAATTTAAATCATAACGGGTAAGGGACCAACTATGTAAAACATTTAAATCGTAGGGACCATTCATGTATTTAGATAACTAGTTAACAGAGAAATTGTTAAAAACTAACGATAATTGCTTAATTACCATGCACACTAAAAGTTAGATGACGTATTGCACAAAAAAAAGACATAAATTATCAGATTGGACCAAACTCAAAACTTCATTGTACTACAGTGACATTATTCCTTTACATTTTGTCTTAAGAACTTTTGAAATATTTCTAACATTAATGTTTTCAAATAAATTTTGTTCTTTCAATGAATTGGAAACCAATCTTGTTAGTTGTGATTATATTTCTAGAATTAATGTTTTCATTTATTCATTTTAATAAATTGATTTTGATTATATAAACATTATGAATTTATTTAACAGCAGACGTGATAGGTTATACAAAAATTTATTTTATTTAATTGATTTTGATTGTATAAACATTAGAAATTTATTTACACATATAGGAAAATAGACAAGATGAAATGCTAGTATTAGCGGCTGCAAAAGTAGACCAAAAATATAAGGACAGTCGCCTCTAGTACCTTTAGTGACAACATGTCATCGCTACTGAGATGTCATTATTGCTCCGTGACTAATACTAAAAAGGTCTGTATTGTTGTCGTCGCAAAAGGTTGTTGTCATCATAATTGCCGACACTATTAACGCTACTCCACTCTACACCGGCCAGAGTTCTCCAATGATCGTTGCCGAAGTTCAGTGTCGTCGCTAAAACTTATTTTTTAATATATATATATATATATATATATATATATATATATATATATATATATATATATATAATGTTCAGGATCTTATAAAAAGCGTACAGCTTTTTAAAAGTCTGATAACTTTTCTCCTGATAAACTTAAAAAAAAAAAGACTTAATGCACTAAAAAGCACCTATATAATTGCATTTGTAAAAAAAAATTGAAAATATATACATATAGAGTAATGTTTTAAAAATCAATTTGAACCGACCGGTTGGACCGGAAACCAAACCTGGAAAAGAAGATGTTCAATTATCACCGGTTTTATGTCTATTACTGAACCAGAATGAACCGGTCGATTTTTACAAAAACCCGGTTGAATCGGTTAAATTGAAAAAAACACATTGAAAAAAACAATTTTGCATAATAAACTTTGATGGTCTTTTTTGATGTGTTTGTATTCTTTTAAAACTATATTTTGTTTCGGTATTATAATTTATTTTCTTTTGATGTATGTAGATTGATGTAAAACTTATGGTTGATATTATTTTAATGTAAGTGAATTTATCAACAACTCGTTTTTTTGTTTGTTTTTTTGAATGTTTGAATTTGTGGACTTCAAGTTCTTGATTTATGTGTGTATATATGTGTAGAAAAATAGGAAAAAAGATGAAAATTATAGAAACCGGTTGACCCGACAGTCAAACCGTTTGAACCGGGAACCAATCACCATACCGGTTCAACTTAAAAACCGGTTTTTAAAACATTGATATAGAGTGTATTTATGCATTTTTGTTTTTGTTTTTATTTTTTTTAGCACTTATTTTTTTTTCCTGGAAACGACAAATATCATTAGAAGTCAACGATTAACAAATGACGTGTTGAACACTTATACATATGTAAAAAAAAACTTAATGTATTAAGACACACCTATATATATGCATTTGTAAAAAAAATTCTCAAAAAAACATGCGCATATAGATTGCATATTTACTTTTGTGTTGTGGCCGAGGAGGTGGTTGCTATGTTGGCAGGTTCAATAATAGCGGCAATGTAAGTTTTTTTGGAAATTATAATGGGGGAAACACGTTTAGAGGGGGACAACGAGGAGGAAGAGCTAATAGCGTGTGGGCCTATGGTTGGTTTCAAACTCAACAGCCAATAAATGGATTGCCTCAACAAGGTCTATTGACAAGCCGAAATGGAGTTCCAACACTTCCAAGTCCAAATGGTAGTGGGCCCAGACAATAGCCAGCCCAACAGACACATCCGTTTTTCGCATCACCTCAGTCAAATATCCCATATCCGCAACAACAAGCTTATCAGAGTTCTCAGCAAGGTGTCGAGCCCATAATTCTTCCTCAGATGTTCAATACCATGTCATTAAATGATCCAGGCCAAGTCGATTGGTATATGGACACCAGTGCTGTTGAATCTATATGCCCAAGAATCATTATGTAACATCCATAAAAATCATGCCAAATTTAAACTTTCTAAAACATTTCAAAACAAATAATTATTACAAAACTTGTTTTCAAAATAGTATAATGTCAGAGTATCCCAGAATCAAATCATAAAACATAAGGAGGTGTACGATCAGGCGTTCGCCTTCCCGCGATAATCAGAAGTACCTGAAACAAAATCAACAACTGTAAGCCTGAAGCTTAGTGAGTTCCCCCAAAATACTAACGCCATATAGATATAACTATATCATATAAACAACAACATGCATAATGAGCCACCAGCCTAACTGGACCACCTCGCAGGCCATCAGTCTATCTGGACCACTCTCCAAGACATCGACACGTTTGGACTGCCTCGCGGGCCTTCAACCTATCCGGACTGCTTGTCGGTCCTTCTGTCTGATTAGTATGCCCTCCTGGGTCTGCGGTCTATCTAGTATGCCCTGGGTATTATTGTGATGATGTGTCTTACATCATACTGAAGAAATTAACCATGACTTGCAGAAAGTCTTGGATAATTATGAAACATATCAGATGTCTCATCAAATAAAGCAAATATTCAATCAGAACACTAGAAATAGCTTCAAGGTTGTTCAAGAATTAAATAAAAGGAAGTCTAAGAGATTGTGCACTTATATAGACTTATAGTTAAGTTAAGGGAAATACAGAATAAACCCAACAATCAAGAAATGACCAAATGATTAGTGTTGTTTCTATTGTGGAAGAAACTGGACACTAAAGGAGGAATTGCTCCTCTCATCTCATCGAGCTGAAGAAGTCTGACTTGGACAAGACTTCAGATATCTATATGACAGAACTATTTATTTTTCCATCATTCACTTGGGTGTGTTATACTTGAAGTGACACTAATAATTGATACTATGTGTTGATGATTGGAAGAAATAATTAACTGATTATAAACGAATGATATTTCGTGTTGAAGATATAACAAATGTTGTTATAGTCTTTTATTAAAACAATAGATGTATTATACATATCCTTATAGGGACATGTAACAGTTGTGATTTATGAATAAATCTAGATTTATTTATCGTTTAATGGATGCTCACATTTATGTTCTGAAACGATGTATTTTTTGTTAAAGAATATTTTCTCGTAATGTTATTTATGAAGTAAATCTATAATCTTTCATTAAATTAATAGTTCTGATCATAACACCTATATAATCAAATGATATTTGATTGGAACTTATCTATGTGATAATCATCATGACAATATAAATAAGAAATACATATACCAACTTCAAAAGGATGGAATTTTTGAAGGCAAATGAGTTTGATTCATCTGATATATATGAATCCTATTTATTGGGAAGATTATTCACAAGTGTCTTTGTCTATTAGTAGTTAAAAAACAAAAGGGTTGACAAAGAGTTATATATAAGTGATGTATGTAATCTTTTTCAATCCATGAATAGATTTGGTGATAGATGTTTATTCAATTTCACTGACGAATTTTATTCGTTATTGTTGAAACCTTTGATTTGATAAAACTGTTTCATAGTGAAGATTGAAATACAACTTAATGAGATCATTATTAACCTTTCATTGTGATAAAGAAAATGAATTTTGTATTCCAAGTCTTCTTGGAAAATCTTAAGAGTTGTGAAATCGATTCACAACTCATTCCGACAAAAACACTCACTTGTCATTAGTATGGTTCTTGTGACACAGGATCACCTGGTTGCTTGGATCTATCTTTTGATGTTCGATGTATCCTTTGAATTCTCTAGTGGGATAGGGTCACCTAGCCACTAGTTGGATGTCGATAGTACAGGTTTTTGAAGAAGATAAAAATAGACCTTTTAGTGTATCACATGTTTATTAAAAGAACTATTTACTTTATAAATTTTTTGGAATTATGATCACTGCAACAAATATATATATATATATATATATATATATATATATATATATATATATATATATATATATATATATTCCAACCAAACAAGTGGATTAAATACTTTCATTAGACTAAGGATGTAATGATTTATCCTTATCTAAAAGGTATAGAGTTATAGAGCTTATATATATTACAAAATAATTTTAACCACTCTAGCATCTACTAACTACATTTATGTAGAATATCCTAAATGATTGTTTAGGATGAAGTTTCTACTAATCCCACTAATTATCATTCCATAAGACAAGTGATTAGAAAGTGCTTTTTCTAAGTGGGAGCAAGCTGGATATTTAAGAGCTAAAGATCCATAAGCTAAATGCATCATAGTTTGGAACTAGCAAGTTTTTAACTGTTGTTGAATCTGCTCAATAGTTGATTAGAAACTAATAAAACACATAGAGATGCATTCATGTATTATTATCAAGTATGAGCTTGATTAATCTTCCTCGATATAGTTTGAATATAAAGAGTAAGTGAGTTTTCATGGGAGAAAACATACATGATTGAAAATCTTCTCAGATTTAAGCTAACATCTCAAGGTAAGGATCTTCTTTCTTATAAGATAATTACATAGTGTGATCTGATTATAAACCAAGACGACTCTAGTGTTTTCTACAAAGCTAGTGGGAGCACAGTAACAGTCTTAGCCTTATATGTAGATGACATACTAATTCATGGCATAAAGATCTATATAGATAGATCATGGAAACTTAAATGATTAAGTAAAATTGTATTGATTGTCAAAGATCTTAAAGAGCTTAAGATAAAGGACTCTAAGAGAGTTATCTTGTCAAAAACCACATGGCATGATTTTGAGCAAAGTCCTAGTTCAAATGTTTTTGAACTATATAATATGATTGTATTCTATATGCTAACACAATTGGATTAATCATATGTGTCAATGTTATGCATAAAGGCTAAATAAGTCTTATGCTTAGAGCATGTCGAATGATACCACTATAATCTGAGAATAAGTCATTGTGTGACTTATAGGAATATTCTAAATTACTTGAGAGAACTAGAGGAATATTCCTAGTCTACAGAGTATTTGAAAGAAAGCTATGTTTAAAGTTGTTACACATCTGCTAAATTTTCAAATAGATTGAGATGACTCTCAGCCACAATCGGGCATGTCCTCATTATGAATGAAGCGATAGTTACATGAATAGTGATTCATGTAGATTTTAATTACAGTTACACATCTGAGTTAGAGTACCTCGCGTTTTGGAGAACCACATACAAAGATGCTTAATGTATAGTTCATTATGACTATGAGTAATCCCACTATGCAAGTTTTGGTATCTAAGTCATATTTCAAGCATCTAATTCATTCTCAATAGTTTTTCTTTATATATGAGTTATATATAAAACTAAAAATGATTGTATTCGCAAAGTTTACACAAATCAAGTTTGACAAATCTACTTGACAAAGCTCCATAATTAGCTAAAGCATGAAAGTTAAGCTGTTGCTATAGGGCATTGTCGATATAAGTAAATGTATTGATTGAAATTTAGTATTTGTATATTGGAATAATAAAGCCAACATATATTGTAATGAGTTGAGATAATGGATATGAGTCATTCATTAAATAATATATTTTTTTCTATATTAGCATGTTTAAATCCTTGAATAACTAGGTTATTCTAAATGTCCATAGTCATTCATAGGTGTGGGAACATCTATGAAGTAAGACTAATATGAGTGGATTGGTGGATTTTTATGGAGATGATAATAGCAAGAGCTGCTGCTAACTTCCTAGGTATTTGATTAGGAGAATAAGTATTGGACTTGACCTGTATCAAAACCACTTTATGGATCATAGTCAAGAGTGATGTTTTGATCAAGGTTTTATCTTTGTATTCTTAGACTTGAGATACATATTTGGGACTTGAAGTGTAAGAATTTTTGTGCTTTGACATGGTTTAACGTTGTTTCGTAAAAGGCAGTCATAAGGACCATCGTTGGGTATGACATGAACTACATTGATGGGTGTATGTAGTCGAGATGGGATTTGTCCCTCTTATTCGTTAAGAGTTCGACATCTAAGGCCTTACTAAAAGTTGAACACTAAATGAGATTGGCCGTGATCCGTATCTCATGTTCAACATGATGCCTTACTACAGTTGTTACTAAAGGTGTATGTAGTCGAGATGGGATTTGTCCCTCTTATTCGTTAAGAGTTCGACATCTAAGGCCTTACTAAAAGTTGAACACTAAATGAGATTGGCCGTGATCCGTATCTCATGTTCAACATGATGTCTGAGACAAATGAATAATTGATACCACACCTTTAGTAACAACTGTAGCTTAGAACTCCTGGAATTGGTTGTTGATGAGATGACACCCTTCATATGTTGTTAGGGCCAGTAGCCCATTATTAGACGTTAGCTACTCTCTATGTCAGTTTATAATGAATCTTGTGCAAGTGGGAGATTGTAGAATCTATATACCCAAGAATCATTATGGAGTGATATTGTTAATAATATATGATCCTATAGGGTGACACCTTTATCAAGTTGGCACATTTTTATATTTATTATCAATATGATTATTAATAAATAATATCAATTCTTGTATTTTTAATTTGGGAATAATTATTGTTTTATGAAAATAATAATTATAAGAAAGTATAACTAGTTATTATTTCATATGGTATGAATTAATAAGCCATGTACTATATTTTGGACTAGTTAGATTCTTTTGTCTTTTACCTAAAGACAAAGTTTATAGTTTATAAACTTGAAGTTTTATTAAAAAAATAAAGAATCCTCCTCTTTTCAAGAGGTATGGCCAAATATTAAAATATGGGGGTTGCTTTTCCACTTCCATGCTTTGTCACCCATGCTTCTAGAGGCTAGAAATACTTTAGAGTATTTTAATAAAAAGGCCTTACTTTGCATGGACTATATAAGAGATGCATGAGGCTTGCATTTTTGCTATATTTTTGGTCTTCTTTCTTCCCTTCTTTTTCTCTAAAAACAGTGAGTATTAAGAAGCTCCAACTCTTTGAAGTTTGGTGCTTTACTTTGGTGATTAAAGCCTTCTTTAGTTGTCTCCTTTAGTGCTTATTTGAGTTAAGTAGTTAAAGGCTTAAGACACTCAAGAATACAAGAAGGAACTAGCATTCCAAGTGCCTTACTCTTGATGGTGGATACTTGTAGAGAAATCATATTCTTTGATTTTTGCTATCTTCATCAACACCCCAAAACCAAATGGGTTCAAAGGCTTCAAAGGTTATCACTAAAACATCCTATGGTTGTTTTTTATTTCATTCTAACTTCTATAAATGGATCCATGATGGTTTGCTTTTGTTATGAACTAAAAATAAACTTCATATTTTTAATGTCTTCCGTTGCCAGTTTTTGTAAAAAAAAAAAACAAACTTATATTTCGTATCAAAACCCAACAGGTGGCACCTCCCATCTACACTCGAATGCAGGTATTCTCAATTCCGTTTTTGATAAAAATAGTATTTTTTTTCTTCATCTGTATTAGTTGGTGATTGATCTGCAATACCTGTAGCTAAAATGGGGCACACCACTCTTCCGCTCTCTAACCCTTATCATACTTTGAGTCTAAAAAATGTCTTAATTACGTCTTCCATTATTAAAAATTTAATATATGTTCTTCTTTTTTTCGTGAAAATGATTGTTCCATTGATTTTGACTCGTTTGGATTTTCTGTGAAGGATTTTCGCACCAAAAAAATTCTCATCCGATGTGATAGCACTGGTGATCTCTACCCTGTCACTTCTCCAACTACTCAAGCTTTCATCTCCATTGCTCTGTCAATCTGGCATTAAAGTCTTGGTCACCCCGGTCATCATATTTTAAAGAATTTAGTCAATAATCATCTTATTTCTTGTTCGTCTACTAAAGACTCTATTTTATGTCATGCGTGTCAAATGGGCAAACATGTTAGGTTGCCCTGTAGTTCGTCTACTTCTGTTTCAAGTTTTTCCTTTGAAGATATTCATTCTGATGTTTAGACATCTCCTATTGAAAGTTTGAGTGGAATTAAATATTATGTCATATTTTTAGATGATTTCACTTGTTTTGTGTGGGTCTACCCAATTCAATCCAAATTTGATGTTTTGGACAAGTTTGTGCATTTTCGATCTTTTGTCAATAAACAATTTAATACTGACATTAAATCTTTCCAATGTGATAATGAAAGCGAATATAACAATAACAAATTTCATCATTTTTTTGCTCAAAACGGAATTCAAATCGGTTTTTCATGTTCATACATGTCTCAAGAGAATGGTAAATCTGAACGCATGTTACACTCTTTAAATAATGCCATTCGAACTCTATTGTTTCATGCTAGGCTTCTGTTGGGTTTAAGATGTTGTGTCATTGGGCCTTTAGTTCGGTCCATGATAGTCACGGTCTGGGCCTGCCCAATCGTGTTTAGTTTAATAGGGTTTGGTATAAATGGTGCATGCATGCATCATTCTTAGTATGCTTCTCATTATTATTTTCATTATTGTACTCTAACCCTAGCACACCTCTACAGTAGAAGTTCTTTGTCGAGCTCTTCTGAGGTGTTGCATATTAATCATTCAACACTTGTTTGGTTCATTATGTGTGTTCACGCTTTTATTTGCTTGTTAAGAATCTATTCGATCTTAAAAAAGTTTTCAACTCATCAATTGGTATCAGAGCAGGAGACTGTGTAACCCATAAGCATCTCTTCTGTTGAAGAAGGTTTTAGGGTTTTTGCTATTATCATATTTGTTAGAGCCGTCATCTGGTTATTGACGTTGCTCTTAGATCTCGATCTTACCCTAACTCTGTTTACTAGTCTGATTCTTGACAGGTTATCAAAACAAATCATCATATCACACGAAGACTCTTATTCCAACTCCATTAACATCTCCAATAGTATTGGATCTACCACGAGAATCCCGATTTTATATACTCAAGATTATGAAGTCTGGACGCATCACTTTGAAGATTATGTTCTTGGCTCAGAGGAAAATGGGTATCTAATCTGGGAGGCTATTACCTTGGGCCCGTACGTTCATTCTAGAACAAATAAAACCATCAAGATGCAAAAGGAATATAATCAGCTCATGATTGACATGGAGAAAGTTCTCAAGACAAGAAGGAAAAACTAATGAGCAACATTAAAGCCATGAGGATGATCAGATTTGCCTTACAATCTAATATGTTTCGGCTGGTTAGTTCATGCACAATAGCAAAACAAATATGGGATAGGCTTAAGGAGTTGTATTCCACAGATGAGGATCTAGAGCATTCAATCCAAACTCTTATGCGTTCGGAGTTTGGTGACTTCAATCAAAAGGCAAAAGAAAAACTCATTCAGGCGTTTGATCATTTCAATCATCTTCTTAGCAAGATGATCAAGCATGGAATTGGTAGAGAAGTGATCGAACAAAAGTTCACTTTTATGAATGGCCAAAGACCCGAATGGATGGCGGTGGTTTTAGCTGTGAAAGCTCATGAACAATTCAAAACCTATTTATTGGCGAAGCTTGTGGGAATACTCAAGTCACATGAAAATGTAGTGACTAAGTAAACGGAAGTGGTTTCTAGTATGGGATCTTTGGCTCTTCTCTCAAAGGGAAAGAACATGGTTGAAGAAGAAGAAGAGTTGGATCTCTCGAAATGTGATCTGACAAATGACAAATATGCATTAATGGTCTCTAAGCCCAAGAAGTTTGATCGCAAAAGTTCCCTACCTACAAGAACAGAAACTGGAAAGGGAGCTACAGTTTAGAAAAGGCGAAAGAGGAGGTCAAAAACCCTCCTCAACAAGAAGAAGTGAAGAAGGAGAGCAAGCCTGTAGGTGACTCTGGATATGACTGCAATTTCTGCCATGAAAAAAATCACTTTGCTAAAGATTGCATGTTGAGGAAGCTGTCTGAGAAGAAGGATGGAGAAGATGATGAAGCATACCGTTTACACAAGCTGGAGGAAATAAAAAAGAAGAAAACCTCTAATAATTCAATGAATGATTTAATTGTGCAGGAGAATATAGTTGATGATGAGTTTGGAGGAATAGATATTTGGTCTAGCGACTCCGAGGATGAAGAAGTTAGCAAGCCCACGCATGGCATGGTTTTTGTGGCGAAGGAGGACAGTACTGGATTTGTTGAAAGGTGTCTGATGGTGACTACTGGAGTGTCACAAATGAAAGGCTACAATACTGATGGCAGGGATGATGAAGCGAAAGAGAGGGAGGATAGATGATTCACAGCGAAACCAGTTGGAGAACAGATCAATGAATGTGATCAGTTGATCAAGAAGGTAAATTCTATCTTTAAAACACTTAAAATACCTATTTCTGACTATGAAAAGGAATTAAAAGATTTACAATCTAAATTTTCTAGTCGAAGTGGTAGTCTAAAACAAACTCGCCTCACAAATGCTAACGTAACTGATCAAATTAGTAGGGTATCTTCCAAGAGTGAAAAGCGAAGGATATGGATAGAGTAGAAGGAGTTTGAGTTGGTTAGGGCAAGAGACGAATTAATATATCTGCAACGTGACAATTTGAAAATTTTAAAACAAAGGAATACTTTATGTTTGATTGTGAAGCGTCTTTATACAAATATTACTCAGTTGCATCTAGATTGCGATATTGGAAAAAAGATTCAGAAAATGATTTTGCCCTTCCTTGAATTGAAGGAAGACGAAACAGATGTTGATTGTTATAAATATGAATCAATTGTCTCGTTAGAAGAAACTACTGATGCCTATAGGATTGGTCTGGACAAAATTGAGTCCTTTATCAATTCAAAAGACCACAAGGACATGCTTAAAAACTTATTGGACGAAAATGATAAGTTGAAAATTAAGACCGAAACCGTACAAAATTTTGATTCATTGAGTACCAAATTAAGTTCAGAACACAAGATTGATATTGATAACACTTTCGAATTTGACGAGGACAATGATATGAGTGAAATTTATGTAGAGGACGTGGTTGACTATTTTGAATTTGTTAAAACCGAACCCGAACCAACAAAAGTCCTTATATCTGAAAACTCAGTTAAGGTCGCTCGATCATCTAAAGACCAGAACAAAGTCCTGAAAAAAAAGGTTGTAGTATACCGAAAGATACAAACTGTACCAAATCAAGTGTATGCCACCACTGGGGATACCAAGAAGCAAACTGTTGAGCTAACTTCCTTGGTAGATGAAGATAATGTTGATGGCTGTGATGAGTATTTTTGGTCTGCCCCGATTGATAATGCAGATGAAACGAAAGGATTATCGAAACGAACCTCCTGGAGGGTAAAAGGTAGATATGTGGCTGAACCAATCAATAAGCCATCTAACTTCGCTAAATCAAGTACAAGTGGTACTAAAGAAACTCAAAGTGAACCTGCGAAGGCGGTCAGCGAATCCTCCTCATTGAAGAGCGAAACTCATAGAGAAAGACCAAAGCCGAAAGTAAACATTCACAAGTCTCAAAAGCAACTGTCAGAGCATAAACGGTAGTGAAACAGGAGATATCAAAAGAATCTAAAGTAGAGGAAATAGTTTTGGCAATCCCAAAATTCCAACTATGTTCGCAAGGAAAAGGCGTCCAATCCAAAGATGAAAGTAAGTACAAAGGCAAACTCTGATCAATGCTCTCACTGCCAATCCTGCAATAAGAAGAACCGAAAGAGCAGTTTCGGTCCTAAATCCAATTCTCCTCATTATTCTCAAACTAAGAAAAATCCTATCAAGATATCAAAGAAAAGGGAAAGATCGTCTCAGATTTAGAAGAACAAATAAAGAAGACGACTACTAACCCTAAGAAGGATACTAAAGGAGTTGTTAAGAATCGAAATAAAGAAAAACAAACTGATTCAAACAAAGCAAATAACAAAATCAAAGTTTTCACCATTAAAAGAAAAAACGAAACCACTTTAATAAAACGAATGTATATGGTTGATATCTATATTGTTTTTCCTTGTTCTGTAAAAGGCTCACCAGGACCCAAACAACTTTGGGTTCCTAAATCTGCTTAACTTTTGCAGATTATACGTGACGAGTAGTTCGACGACAAATGGTATATTGATAGTGGCTGCTCACGTCACATGATAGGAAGGAAGGAGGAACTGAGGGAATTTCGTGCTCTCAAATATGGGGGATGTGTCAAGTACCGAAACAACTCATATGACACAATAAAAGGCTATGGAATGATAACGAATGAAGATTTTTCAATTTGAAAGGTAGCCTATGTGGAAGGATTGTGACACAATCTCATAAGTGTTTTGCAATTAGTTGTGGGGACTAGCCTGAAGGTCTCTTTAGATGACGAGGGATCCGAGATGATAGAAAAGAAAACTAAGACAGTTCTGTTAAAGTCCCAATGCAAAGGCGAAATGTATCCATTAAATCTAAACCCGATACGTGGGAAGCCTGCTGTATGCCTTCTAACGAAAGCTCATTCTGATGAAAGCTGGCTATGGCACCGAAGGCTCTTGCATCTTAACTTCAAAGATATCAATAAGCTAATTATTGGTGATCATGTGCGAGGACTTCCACTTCTCAAGTTTAACAAGGAGCATTTACGCGCTACACGTGAAATGGGAAAGCAAAGCCAGAAAAGTCACCCCACACGGGTTAACACAAAGATAATCGAACCCCTTAAGCTTCTACATATTGATCTGTGCGGTCCCTCCGCCATAGAAAGTATGGGTGGTAATAACTACATTCTTGTAATTGTCAATGACTTTTCACGCTTCACCTGGGTTTTCTTTCTTAAACCAAAATCGGAGGCAACCCCAAAGCTCAAAACCTTTTATAAAACAAGTGGAAGTAAAGTTGAGAAAGGTAGTAAGAAATGCCAGAAGTGACAATGGGTTAGAATTCAAGAACAACGAGTTTGAAGATTTTCTGGCCGGAAAGGGAGTAACTCACAACGTCTCCGCTCCCTATACTTCACAACAAAATGGTGTTGTTGAAAGACGAAACTATTCCTTGTGCGAAGTCGCCCGAACCATGCTTAGCTTTGCTTATCTTCCACTGTATTTCTGGGCTGATGCGAATTCTGCTGGTTGCTATACTCAGAACCGAACTTTCCTCAATAACCGATTTTCTATCACTCCTTATGAAATTCTAAATAATCGCAAGCCTACATCAAGTTTTTCCATGTTTTCGGTTCCAGGTGCTTCATCTTTAACTCTAAAGAGAACCGAAACAAGTTTGATGTAAAAGCTGACGAAGGGATTTTCCTTGGTTACTCTCTCACCTCCAAGGCATATAGGGTTCTGAATAAACGTTCAAAGAAAATCGAGGAAACCTATTATGTCACATTTGATGATAATTACACGAAGAAACTTCCATCCAGCAAAGGATCAATGGAGGAAATCTTGTTGGATAAGGTGTCTAAGTCCATAACTATTTCTGGTATGTACTTGACCTGACCCGACATGGTCCATTTGGGTTGCATGGCACCATGCAATTGGATATACTAAATGAGAGAAATAACACTTGGGGATTATTAATATATTATAAGTTTTAATATATTAATAATATTATTTAATTAGTTTGATCAAGAATTAATTTAGAATTAATTAAGTGATCAAAAGATAACTAATTAATTATATGGGTTGATTATGTAAATCATCCATAACTTGTATAGTGGGCTAAGAGGCTCCATAGATCATCAAGTTGGGTTCCACCCATAGGATGCTCCATGGATGTTCCATGGGAGTTACAAACCCATGGGTCTTGGAAATGAAGAGTCATGACACATTAGGGTTTACATGGTGTAACCCTAGATGTGTCAACACTATATAAGAAACCCATTCTCCACCAAAATCAGCTATACATAAGAAACAAGAGGGCTAGGCCGATTTTAGAAGTGTGTATTCTCTTTAGAGTCATTCTAAAAGCATTTGGTGTTGTGTGAAGCATTTGAGGCATCACGCTTGGGGTGCTAGGCTCACAAGGTTTCAAGGATCATAAGCAACAACAAGGTAAGTTATTCTATCTTTCATTCAAGTTAAAAATTGTTCCCCATGTATGCTAGATAAGAATATAACCTTGGAATTCAACTTTGCATGACAATTAGACAAACATAGATCCAAGGTTATTAGGGTTGCATGTACACTTAGGAAGTGTTAAAATGCTCAAAACCCATCAGTGGTATCAGAGCCTAGGCTTGTTTGTTTGTTATTTGTGCAAAATTGTTGATAAAAGTCGATATTGTGCAATCTGCCTGTTGAACTCGTCGAGTCCATGGGGGGACTCGCCGATTTCATGTGTAAATTCATCCTACTCGCCGAGTAGGTTCGTGCACTCGACGAGTAGGAGCCTCAAAATGCAGATTTTCGACTTTTGTTGCTAGAAATGGACTAGAAACATTACCCTAAACTGTTTTGGTACTTGAAACTTGTTTTAGACGGTGTAATGTTTATGCTAATCCATTTCCAATGGCAATTATCAAAATTACAAAGTTTTTTAAGTGTAATTTTTGATTCTTGAAAGTGTTCATATTCATGTTCTTGAACTTATGAAGATTAGATGATCATAGGAATTATTTGTAACCTACTTGGTAGTTTAATTCTTGATCATAATGTGTTTTAATGGAGTCCATAACTTGTCCTCAAGTTATGGAAAACCAAAAGTCACACTTTTATTATAACCATTAAAAGAACACATGAGTTATAAAAATGAAGAGTCTTCATTTTATTACTCAATTAACTCATAAGTTATAAGAACTGAAAAGTTTTGAAAGTTTACAAAACTTGCCCTCAAGTTTTGGAACAAGTAAAGTCTTGATTAAAACTTTAGTTCCAACCCTTAGAATTTTAAAAGTTAAAATTCAACCCTTATACTTTATAATATTATAAGTTAATTATATATATATATATATATATATATATATATATATATATATATATATATATATATATATATATATATATATATATAAGAGCAAGTCGTCTTACCGCTAGTACGCCTCATTCACGAAGTCGGTCTATAAGGGGGGTATAAGGTTGTTGCCGTAAAATGGCAACTTAATGGGTGTCCACTCTCACCCACCGCTTCCTTGATCGGTGGAGGGTCATTAGCCGAACGGGTAGGACAAGGACTTATAAATTCTCATTAAAAGTATGATGAATATTATAAAGTAACTAAATGCTTTTATTAAATTCCCAATCTTAGTTACTTTAGGAAAAATGTAAATAAGGTGCTAATCCATGAAATTACACTTTACACTTTGTTTAAGTCGTTGGTGGAGCGTGTGTGGTTAACCGGCACACTAACTTGGACATAACAAGGTAGGTAAAGGGTGACTTAAGGTTTATCATAGTATCTATGGAGCGTGTGTGGTTTACTGGCACATTGATTGAGTGATAAACTTTATGGGTACCAAGTGATTTGCATGGTTACTTCACACCTCGTTTTGTGATCCTCGGTATCCCAGTCACAAAACTTGGAGGGCACACTCAAGATTGAAATATGCCTTTGAAAAGTTCATTGAATCTCAAAAGAATCTAGGAATTTCTATGAACCAATCAAAAACCTAATATTTAATATTTCGTTTTTCATGGTGGAAATTGGTGAATCGTCATTCACCTACCTTTCAAATATGTTATAGCTTGGATTACGACATACCTCTTCTAAGTTATAATATATTGTGATTGGATCCTAGCCTTAATATTACATTTGGGTGTTTTATTAAGGACTCTCCTAATATCTAAACTAATCCAGTCCTCTTCTTTCAGATGTCTTCAAACAATGCTGCTTCTGGCTCTAATCCTAATGGCTCCTTTACCTTTATGAACTTGTGTGGGAAAGTCACTTTTGATGGATCCAACTTCAATGAATGGATCAGAAACATCAGGATGATTACTCGCTACGAGGAAAAAGAATATGTCCTCGACAAGGAGCTTAAGGAGATTGATGAGACCACTGCAACTCCCCAGGAGATCGTTGACTTCCAGGCACATGAAAGGGATGCTACCAAAGTGGCATGCATCATGTTGGCCAGCATGACAACGGAACTCCAAAAGTCCTATGAGGACTTCTACCCTTTTGAAATGCACCCAGATCTGATGGAAAGATACCATCAAAGTGCACGACAAGAGAGGTATGAAATCATCTGCTCCATGATAACAACCATGATGAAGGACGGGGAATCCGTCACGAGCCACATGCAGAAAATGCAAAGGTATGTGAATCGGTTGCTGAAGCTTAATGTGAACTTCCCCGAGGAGCTTGCAATAGATATCATTTTGGACTCCTTACCATCATGCTATGATCAATTCCGCATGACATATCACATGAATAAGGAAGAGGTCACACTCAGCAAACTTCAGGGACTTCTCAAGACCGCAGAAATAGGTCTTAAGGGGAAGTTGGTTGTTAACACTCCTACTCCAAACTCCGCCCTGGTTTTGGCAATCGGGAAAAGTCAAGGGAAGAAGAGAAAGAGCTCTTAGAAGGGTACCAAGGCTAGGACCCTTGATGGATCTTCTTCAAGTGGAACCAAGAAAGGTTTCGTCACTCCTTCTGACTCAAAAGAGGTTGAATGCTTCTATTGCCATGAAAAGTCACATTGGAAGCGAAACTGCCCAAAATACCAAAAAGATGTGAAGGATGGGAAAGTTAAACCCAACCATGTATGTATCTACACTATCTTATCTAATAACTCACACCATTCTGATTCTTGGGTCCTTGATACCGGTTGTGGTATTCATATATGTTCTGATTTGTAGGGATTAAGAAGAAGTGAAAATGTGGAGCATGGAAGAATAAACTTAATCATGGGGAATAGGAAAGCTTTACCTCTCACCAAGATTGGAGTTTATACTTTATCGCTAAGTAGTGGGTTTAGTTTAGATTTGAATAAGTGTTGTTATTCGCCAGAAATGGCAAGAAACATTATTTCCTTTCATGCATTGTATAAAAAAGGTTTCACCTTTTCATTTGATAATGAAGTTGGTTCGATTAATGCTTTCTTTAATAATGTTCTTTATTTTAAAGCATTACCTTGTGATGGTGTGTATGAAACTGTATCTGTGGTTGATAACTTAGGAAATAATGTATTGTGTATTGATTCTGTTAATAATAATAACTTGGATAAAGCATCATTATGGCATTGTCGTCTTGTACATATAAGCAAGAAACACATAGGCCAACTCTAAAAGGATGGAGTCTTGGAGTCATTTGACCCAAATTCAGATGATAGTTGCGAATCATGCTTACTTGGAAAAATGACAAAGTCACCCTTCACAGGTTCTTGTGAGAGGGTGAAGGTTTGTTGGATCTTATACACATGGATGTGTGTGGGCCCTTCAAACATGCCACAAGGGATGCTAATCGTTATTATATGACTTTTACTGATGATTACAATAGATATGGATTTGTCTACTTAATCAAGCATAAGTAAGAGACTTTTGAAAGGTTTAAAGAATTTAAACAGGAAGTCGAGAATCAATTGGGCAGGAACATTAAAATGCTTCAATCCGATCGTGGTGGTGAGTATCTTAGTTCAGATTTCCTCAACTATCTTAGGGAATGTGAGATTGTCTCACAATTGACACCTCAAAGGACACCGCAGTTAAATGGTGTGGCTGAGAGGCGTAATCGAACCTTTTTGGATATGGTTTGTTCCATGATGAGTCGAGCTTCGCTACCAATCTCATTTTGGGGGTATGCCTTAGAGACTGCCGCCCATATCCTTAATCTAGTCCCTACAAAGAAAGTTGCCAAAACTCCTCATGAGATGTGGACTAGTAAAGTACCCAAACTAGACCACATCAAGATTTGGGGTTGTGAGGCTTTCGTGAGACGCGAGACTCATGATAAGCTCGAACCTCGAAGCGAGAGGTGCATTTTCATCGGCTACCCACGTCAATCCTTTGGTTACCTCTTCTACAGACCTAGTGAAAATGTGGTCTTTGTAGCTAGGAGGGCGTTCTTGAGAGAGAGAGAGAGAGAGAGAGAGAGAGAGAGAGAGAGAGAGTTCATAAGCCAAGGAAACAGTGGGAGGCAAGTTGACCTTGAAGAAATTCAAGAGTCAAGTGGTGAAGGAACTTCAAACCCTAGCACTCAACTTGAGGAGGAAACTCCTGTTGAGCCAATTGACAAGTCTGTACCTCTGAGACGTTCCACAAGGGTTAGGAATGCACCTGAGCATTACTATGGATTCCATATTACTGCGGAAGGTGATACAGTTATCAGTGATGAGACACTGATAGGTCTGGATGAACCTAACAGTTACGCGAAAGCCATGGCAGGCCCTGAGTCATCCAAGTGGAAAGAGGCAATGGACAGTGAGATACATTCTATGTATGACAATCAAGTTTGGAACTTGGTTGAGAATGTACCAGGTCGTAAGACAGTAGGGTGCAAATGGATCTTCAAGAAGAAGACCCACATGGATGGTAAAGTACACACTTATAAGGCACGACTGGTTGCAAAGGGTTTCTCACAAACTCTGGGAGTTGATTATGATGAGACCTTTTCTCCAGTGGCCAAGATTAAGTCTATTAGGGTTCTGTTAGCCATAGTCGCAATTCATGACTATGAAATATGGCAAATGGATGTCAAAACCGCTTTCCTTAATGGAAAGTTGGCTGAGGATGTTTACATGAATCAGCCAGAGGGTTTTGTCAATACAGAGTACCCTAATAGAGTGTGTAAGCTTGAGAAATCCATTTATGGGTTAAAGAAAGCACCTCGCAGATGGAATCTTTGCTTTGATGAGAAAGTCAAGGAATTTGGCTTTTCTAGGAGTGAAGATGAATCTTGTGTATATGTCACGGCTAGTGGGAGTATAGTTAGCTTTTTGGTATTGTATGTGGATGACATACTACTCATAGGAAATGACATCCCAACTCTACAGGAAGTTAAGTCCTGGCTTGGGAAGTGTTTCTCTATGAAGGACCTAGGAGAAGCTGCCTATATTCCAGGGATAAGGATCTTGAGAGACCGGAGTACCTACTTGGATAAAGTGTTGAAGAGATTCAGCATGCAGGACTCCAAGAAAGGAGAGTTACCCATCCAGAGTAACGCCAAATTGAGTAAGACACAAAGCCCTAGTACTGAGGCTGAGATAGCAGAAATGAGTCGAATACCTTATGCGTCAGTTGTAGGATCGATCATGTATGCTATGACGTGTACTCGACCTGATGTAGCCTTTGCCTTGAGCATGGTTAGCAGGTATTAGGGGAACCCTGGCAAGGCACACTGGACTGCGGTAAAGAATATCCTCAAGTACCTACGGAGGACTAAGGATTGGGTCCTTACCCTCGGTGGGAGTGATGACTTGAGAGTTGTAGGGTATAGTGATGCTAGCTTTCAGACTGATAGGGATAATTTCTGCTCCCAGTCAGGCTGGGACTTTACCCTAAATGGAGGAGCAATTTCTTGGAAGAGTTCCAAGCAAGAGACAGTGGCTGATTCAACTTGCGAATCAGAGTATATTGCAGCTAGTGAGGCAGCAAAGGAGGTGAGATGGCTGAAGAACTTCATTGGAGACCTTGGAGTTGTACCAGCTATTAAAGAGCCAATGGAAATTTTCTGTGATAGTGAAAGTGATGTTGCCTTATCCAAGGAACCAAGGGATCACGGGAGATCCAGACACATCGACAGGAGATACCATTTCATCAGACATCGAATAGAAGAAAGACTCCTCATGGAAAAGAGGGTATCATCGGATGAGAATCCAGCAGATCCCCTCACAAAGGGACTGACTCGGGTTAAGCATCTCCAGCATGCTCGGAGCATAGGGCTGAAGGATGATATTAGATTTAGTAGTTAGATAACCTCGAAATTTGTAAAGTGTAATTGACATTAGATGATGAATAAAAGGTGTTTTATTTATGAGTAAAGTGTTGTTATCTCTTGTCGATCGTTTACTCTATTTCTTTTGCGTGTTTTGACTTCCAGAATAATTATGTTTGGTATATCATATTATTCAAACCTCCACAGTTGGTCATATGTCGGAAGTAGGTATGAATCAAGACTGTCATGATTGGTTGCAGAGGTCTAAGGTGTTGGACATGGCTACAACAATCATGAGTGCTCATAAGTTCTGAGCATTGGACTCAACCCATGCTCACTGGAATCACTTCATGGAATTTATCTCGAGTGATCGTGAGATGGTAATATCATATAAGTCTTCAAACCTAGAGACATGATTTGTTACTTACAAGTTGGTTATGCATTGATTGTACGTAAACGCATTGGTAAATCGATGTTATAAAACGTTCTTTTGTGTATAATTCAATGAGTAGTAGAACAAACATATGAGTTGAAGTTTATCTGTTCCTTCTTGGATTAGAAGCTGATATATGGGCCCCTTGATGATTTTGTTTTGACCTATGTACCGGGCCCGGTCAGAACTAAGTTGATGTGTTCAATTAAGTTCTTTGTCAAACAAATCGGAAATCGGGAAACAAACTGCTGGACAATAAGTAAGACATTGTTCCATGTATTTGTCCGGTTGATATCTGGAACAGAGGATTATACGATCACTTATCTTAAAAGGCGTATCATCATCTTCTCAGTTCCGAGAGACCTTGAAATAGCTACAATTACCGATCGGTTCCTGAAGTATTACATTTATAGTTATTAGACTTATCATAGTGGGAGACTGTTGGATAAGGTGTCTAAGTCCATAACTATTTCTGGTATGTACTTGACCCGACCCGGCATGGTCCATTTGGGTTGCATGGCACCATGCAACTAGATAGACTAAATGAGAGAAATAACACTTAGGGATTATTAATATATTATAAGTTCTAATATATTAATAATATTATTTAATTAGTTTGATCAACAATTAATTTAGAATTAATTAAGTGATCAAAAGATAACTAATTAAATATATGGGTTGATTATGTAAATCATCCATAACTTGTATAGTGGGCTAAGAGGCTCCATGGATTATCAAGTTGGGTTCCACCCATAGGATGCTCCATGGGAGTTACAAACCCATGGGTCTTGGAAATGAAAAGTCATGACACATTAGGGTTTACATGGTGTAACCCTAGATGTGTCAACAATATATAAGAAACCCATTCTCCACCAAAATCGGCTACACATAAGAAACAAGAGGGCTAGGCCGATTTTAGAAGTGTGTATTCTCTCTAGAGTCATTCCAAAAGCATTTGGTGCTGTGTGAAGCATTTGAGGCATCACACTTGGGGTGCTAGTCTCACAAGGTTTCAAGGATCATACGCAACAACAAGGTAAGTTATTCTATCTTTCATTCAAGTTAAAAATTGTTCCCCATGTATGCTAGATAGGAATATAACCTTGGAATTCAACTTTGCATGACAATTAGACAAACATAGATCCAAGGTTATTAGGGTTGCATTGTGACAACCATCAATTTCTGGTCAAGTCAAAGTCAAATAAAGTCAACAAGTCAAACCGGTTGACTCATCTAACCCTTGTATATTAGGGTTTCTGTTATGTTTCTTATTGAACAACTCGCAATCTTAATACAAAGTATCACTTAGAGTTTTCACGTGTCTGGAAATTTTATACCCTAATCGGGGTAAGTGATGAATCTACTCGATAAAACATTATTCCTTGACCCTCGGAGAGATATACCAATCATGACGAAGCTTAACGAGGTTTACAAACCATGCATTACAAAGCCTAGCACTCAGAAGGGTCTCAAAAGAAGTGTCTCTCTCGAACTCTTTCACTCTATCTCTGCCAAATCTCTCTCCATACGCGAAATCTCTTCGAGAATGACAAATCTCTCCCAAATCTCTCTCAAACTTTTTATGCGCTTTTGGGGCATTCTGACACTCGACTTGGTGAAAAACCACTCAAAAAGGGAAGATTCATTGGAAATAAGCATCTTAGGGTCGAAGCCTCTCTATAGGGGCCATACCCTTCTAGAACCGAGGTCAAAGGGGTGAGAACCGGAGTCCCCATGAGTAGCCATCCGAAGCCGCAGCCAAGGAGACCGCAGTCAGCGAGCCGCAGCAAGCCGACCGCAGCCAGCGAGTCGCAGCGCCGAATCCGGAACCGAGCCCCCCCCCCCCCCCCCCCCCCCCCCCCCGCAATGAGCTTCTCTTCGGACCGCAGTCCCTTCCCTTCGAATTCACTTCAGCGACCAAGCCCTCTCTCCGGTTCTAAAGCTGCTGAGACCGAGGCCCCCTCCCAACTTCAGATTTCACCATTTTTCACCCGGTTTTCGATCATTTCTCCATTTTAAGCCCGTTTTTAGTTATTTTAACGCGGGATTTTCTCCAGAAATCATATTTTAACATATAAGACCCTAAATATTCATAATTTAATCATTTTTTATGAAAATATTTATTTAAGAATAAAATCTAGTGGGTGAATATTTAAGGTGGAGTGTTGACTTATCTTTGATTTATGACACAAGCAACCACCACACCCACTCCATGACTAACCCACACACCTCCCCACCATCCCTAGTCACTTCATAGTCCTCTCCCACTCAATTTTCAGCCTCTCCCACGTTTTAGAGCTGGAACAACTCTCTCTCTCTCTCTCTCTCTCTCTCTCTTTCTCTCTCTCTCTCTCTCTCTCTCTCTCTCCTCATTCTCACTCACTTCTCTCATTTCTACCAAAGGTCAAACCCACTTTTCTCTCAAATTCTCTCCCTCAAATTTGAGATTCAAGGGCTGATCATCAAGTTTTCTCTCATTTGTGGTAAGATTTATCACCTTTCTCATGATTAATACATTTCCTTGTACTCAAATCATTGATTCTTACACAAATTTCCATCATAAATTGTGCTAGATTCTTGAATCTTCAAAGCAATTCTTCAAGTGTTCTTGAGTTGAACACTTCACTCCTTCAACATTCACTCACTGAAAACACTCAATGTGAGTTCATACCCTTACATTTTCATGTTTTCTTAAGTTTTTAGGGGGTGGGGGATACAAGTTAAAACACCAAGAATATAACTAAACTTTTCTAACAGCTTTCATCAGAAAAGTTGGGCTCCATTCACGGACTGTTTTGGACAACCTAAACATTTTAGTTTTCAAAAATGTTTTAGGTGTAAGTAGTTCCAGGTCTTATCTTTAAAATTACTAGTTTCACATCTCCATACGATTTTTCTACAATTTATGGTGATTTTTACAAAACTGCCTATCATTTCAAACACCAATCCGGACCAGTCTGTGATTATGGACTTTTTCACCCAAGTTGGAGGTCATTAAAAATCATGATAAAAATTAAGAGTAAACTAGACACATTTTTTGAACTCTCAAAATTTACGGATTTAGTTTTCGACTTCGTATGATTTTTCTTTGACTTTTCTAAAACAACGTAAAAAGGTTAAATATTAGTTAACAGCATATAACTTCCATAACACTTTGTATTATGTTGAGCAAAGTGTATAACACTAAGTTCTAAATATTGAATGTGTCTCCTTGTTAGTTTATCATCATAAACTGAAACTTAGTCATTCATGATAAGATTATTCATTCATTTAGAACACATATATTAAGCTATAATAAGCATAGTTTATGGATTCATAACACTAATGCATTTTCATGAAAGAGTTCTTATACATTACAAACGTTTTGGATAAACGTACTATAATAGGTATGGTGTATGTTTCCATTAACACAAAAATCACATTTCGAAAGGTTATATTCCCGCAGAAAAAGGTTTTACACACTCACGCACACTACACGTAAACTTGTTAACTCAGATTGTGAGATTTTCTCTCCCCGTACGTCCGAGTACGGGATCCAAATTCCTGTAAGTTATAACCAAAATCTCTTGTAGGGAGAGCGTGATAATTGTGTATAGATCTATATTGGGGTTGACATCCCACACCTCGCTGCTAGCTACAGCCAGACCGGCAGGTCTGCGGGTGACAAGAGTCATAGGATCAGGGAGTCTAAAAGACGTTGTGCAGGTTATCTCTAGTCATAGTATGGTTATAGCGACTCACATGGGGAGCTAACAATACATAAAATTTATGGGATTTTTATAAAACAAGAGGGGTTTTATGTCGATTTAAAATCACCTTTTATATGAATAATTACATATATTGTTGTGTATTTTCAGTCTTGGTATTTAAGACTACACACCATTCATTACGGGAGTTTTCTCAAATCACAAAGGGTTTTACGCCAATTTGAAACCACTTTTATATCTTTAAGTATGGCAAATACTTGTTATCTCTCGGTCTTGAGATTTAGGACTACATATACATAATAAAGAAAATATTGGATTTTCTGGATACATACTCTATCGCTTTTACAAGGAAAACGGTTTACTTCTCTAACAAAATCTCTTATGAACTCACCAACCTTTGTGTTGACACTTTTTCAAAACTACTTGTATTCTCAGGAATTCAGTGAAACAGGAAATCAACAGCATTTTGAGGATGAGATGATAAATCGTCAAACAATTCATTTTGTCATCATAATGTAATTGATTTGAAATATGTAAACATATACATTGGTGTAACTTTTCAATTATATTTATGATGGTTGTATTTACTTTGAGCACTATTATACATGTTGTTGTGATACTATACATGAAGTCCTCCACCCCCGAATGTTTTCGCCATCCTTGGTTTGGGGGTGTGACATGCATGTACACTTAGGAAGTGTTAGAATGCTCAAAACCCATCAAATCTTTCCAAAAATAGGTCAAGTCTCGGTTCCCATATCCAATATGTTTGAAGAGTATATCTTGCTCTTTGATGAACCAGAGAACGCCATTCTCTCTGAAACGAAAGCAACTGATAATAAGGCTGACAACTTGAAGAAGATAATCGATGAAGCTACAAAAGACATGGTGTAACATCATGGTTTCGAGGTATAACATTTCTATATGATTTCACATAGGTAACTCGACGAGTTGGTGCCTCAAATCGTCGAGTAGAGTCGCGACTGATGAGGAGGATCAATGAGCTGACTTGATGAGTCTGTGAGCCGAATCGCCAAGTCAGCGTTGTTGAAGGAAACCCTAAATTCTCGAGCATGTGGCCTATTTAAGGACACTTATAGCCTCCATTTCGTCTCATCAGTTACCCTACACCCGTAAGAGTAAACCCTAATTGCTATTTGAGCTAGAAAGTGAGAGAGAAGCTCATATTGAGGTTCTTGTGCATCAATTGAAGAAGAGGAGGAGGTTATCAAGCAAGGAGCCGGAGGTGAGGCTGTTAAATCCAGTGATTTCCTATCCAGAGCTCCTGAGGAAGGTATGAAGTCTTCACCTTTCTTCTTATTTTGGATAGATCTCATATCTATGGAGTTTTAGGGCTTCTTGCCATCCTTTGATTGGGTTTTTGAGAAGCATGTGTTATCAAGAAGTCCTGACCTTAGATCTGGACCTTATGAGGTCCTTAGAGTCTAGATGTCCCAACTTTATCCATCCATCCATATGAGGGTTTTAGGGCTTAATAATTCATGAAGGGCTTGTATTAGAATTTTGGAGAAATAACATCATGCATGAACACAAATATCGAAGCTTTATGTGCTTATTGAGCCTTGGGATAACAGATCTAGTGTTTGGAGCGATAGATCTGTTTGAAATTGTCTGAATGAGGAATCAGATTGAAGGGACTCGCCGAGTCCATGGCCTGACTCGACGAGTCGGTAAGGGTTTGTCCCGATGGGTTTGATTGTGCCATAACTCGGCGAGTTGGGGGTTAACTTGACGAGTTGAGCTGGACCTTCTTGAGACTTCTGAGGAAACGAGGGGACTCGATGAGACGCAAGAGTGCACTCGATGAGTTGGGTCAAACATGGACTGTTGACTCGAGTTTGACTTCTATTGACTTTAGGGTTTGGTCTACATGAGTATTGGAGACCATGGAGGGGTAAAATGGTCTTTTACCCAATTTGAGAGTTGGAAAAAGAGGAGTAGCATTTGGTTATTTAGAGTCGAGAATCGAGTATTTGTTGAGATAACTACCCTATGTGCTAGGCGGTGGCTGGGTCGAGATTCGAGAGCGAGGATGCTTGCTTGCTGTCGAGGTGAGTCTTCTCACTATACTGTGACAACCCGAAATTTCCATCTGTACAACATATCAAGTCAATAGAAGTCAGAACAGTTACTGATAATTTTCAGACTATTTGGGATAAGTTTGAACATTTTATGATTAACACTTTAGGAGATGCCAGGAGAGGGGATGCTCTTAGGTTTATTATGCAACAGTAAACTTTCATACTACAAGAAATTGGAAATTTACGACCCAAACATGGTGTTTGCGGTTCAAAACCCCAGTGGTATATATATGGTCCTTAGCCATATTTATTCATTTGTTCCATTTCCAACTAGAGAAAAGCCAAATTCTCTCTCACGGATCTTCGGCCTTTCGTCCCAAATCGTGAGTGCTTCTATCTAAGAGTATAATAGGGCTTGTTATGTGTCTAATAACCAAGAAATCATAAGAAAACAACAAGATCAAAGAGTTTACGGCCCAAGAACACCTTGGACCGTAAACGCTTCTTTAAGGGCCAAAAGAGTTCCCTAGTCCCTTCCTTACCTTGTGAAACTAGCCTAGACTCTTACCCTAATGTGTGTAGGACTTGAAAGCACAAAAACACCATGTCCATAAGAGATTACGGCCGCAAAACCTAAAGGAATTGGTCCTAGGTTCGTGAACTCCTCAAAGGAGTTAAAGGGTGCCCTAATCTCTTCCAAGGACTAAACCATCAAGTAGAAATACTTCTATGGGACATGTAAGGCTTCAAAATATCAAATGATCAAGGGCTTAAGAGATTACGGCCATAAACTCAAGAATGGAGTTCTTTGGAACCCTAAACCCACTAGCTTTGTCCTACAACAACTTAGATGCAATCCTTAGGGCTTATAACACTTATATAAGGTGTTTATCATGTTCTAGGATGTCTTAACATTTTCAATTAGTAGTTTAACACTAATTGGGTACATATATGTGTGATTATATGTTAACTAGGATCTTTGGGTGTGTACAAGTCTTCACTTGACACTTAGCAATCCTACATCGTTCAGTTCATCCAATCCACCATCTACAGGTTAGTTCATACCCCTTAATCAATGTTTTAAATGATATTAGATGCTTTAATGAGGGGGGGGGATACAAGTAGAAAACAACATGTTAATGAATCAATCATATGTGATTTATAACTATGTTTTCATCTAGCAGATTTCACATACTTCAAAATGTGATGCATGAAATGGTTTTCTATCTTAAAAATACTTTGTTATCAAATGTATTAATTTTGAAATGTTTATTAAAATGACATCAAGTCATTGTTAATTATTGTTCAAAACTCTTAAATGTCTTACAAAACCATTTTCATCTTCTTGATCAAAACTATATCTATACACTTATGTTCTTATATATGTATTGATATGATAGCTTTCATCCTTCATTCAGTTCCCACACTCTTGTGTAGCAAGGGTGTATAAACCTTCTTGGACAATCAATTACCTTCCAGTTAACTATTATAGGGATAGTTAGGAGATACAAAACATTATTCCTATTACAAGGAATTACACCAGAGTCAGTTCATTCATGAGTCTATACTATACATTACATGTTACATGAATACGTCTACATAGATATGCTTACATGAATACATTTACTTGTATACACTTACATGGATACTTGTACCTAGATTCTATATGATGAGTTACTAGTACATACTATACGTGTAAGTTTGTCCTACCTATCCTAGTGCTAAAGGATAACTAGACGGGACTAACCATTCCGGCACCCACCTGTTAGCAACAGAGGTAATGAACATCTACGGATGCCTATGGTTGATACTCATATTAGGGGTACCTTTACGGGACTAACCATTCCTTAAACCTGCTGCCAGCTACAGAGGAAAATGAACAATCTACGGATGTTCAAGGTTAATACATTTCGGCAGTCGCGATGTCAAGTTGATCCTAATACAAAAGGATAACACTTACATGGCTATATTTTTCCTATTACTTTATTTTGTGATACATTCACATAAACGATGAGGTAGACTAGGTACTGTGAGTAGTAGTCAAAAAGAGGGAAAACTATCTTTGTTATAGCAAAACATACAGGTCTTGGTAGAAGACTACTTTCAAACATACAGGTCTTGGTAGAAGACTACTTTCAAACATACAGGTCTTGGTAGAAGACTACTTTCAAATAGACAGGTCTTGGTAGAAGACTACTTTCAAAACATATAGGTCTTGGTAGAAGACTACTTTCAAAACATTCGGGTCTTGGTAGAAGACTACTCTTATACAAATAAGAAATATGGTATTTTCTAAGGTTTTCATACTTATATCAAATGTTTCATTCAAAGATTTACATGGCATTCATAACAGCTTTCCAAAACAAGGCAATGACACTTAAATACTTATTAATTCACCAGCTTTATGCTGATACTCGCTTTCAAAATAACTTGTATTCTCAGGTCACCAGTAGACAGGTACGATGGCCAGGTTTTGAGAAGACGGAGCACAGACAAGACTCGTGTTTTATTTTGATTACATATTTTGGTGTCATTTTACTATCAAAGAACACACATGTATTAAAACTTTACTTTTAATGCAATGGATGATGTTTTTGCTTGTTTACTACTTTACACTGTTATGATACTTCACATGAAATCCTCCACCCCTAAATGTTTCCGCCGTTCTTGGTTTTGGGGTGTGACATATACTTACCATGAGTGGTATCCTTGTGTGACTGAGATGTCTTATGTGCTTATTTGTATATTGTGATATTCTGCATTATGTCTCTGTGATTTATGATGAGTATTGTTATTATGTGTTACTGAGACCGGACCGGGGGGTCCAACGAGCTGTGAGGCTGGAGGGTCCTCACTTAGACCAGACCGGAGGGTCCAACGAGTAGTTAGACCGGAGGGTCCTCACTTAGACCAGACCAGTGTAAAACCAACTAGTTTTAATCCTACTAACTTAGACACAAAATAAACACACGAAAGGCAGTGTACCTATCGATTAGTAATATAGTTCAAGCAAGTAGGGTATCGAACACAGGGAACGGTAAACAATTAAAATAAATGCTAATATTATCTAAATAAAACAAATAACAAAAAGGGAATTTTCTCTAGTTTTACAAGACTAGAAACTTAATTAGAATAACCAACACACAAATTAACTAACTAGCAACTAAAACAATTAATTACCAACTAAATTCAATAGTAAAGAGGACTTCTGTTTAGGTATGACTCATTTGTTCCCATGGATGATTTTAATGTATCAGATTAATTCTTCATTGGCTACCGATTAAAATAATTAGGTTCACGTTCGCTATTCCTAATTCTTAGAAAACAAATTAACTCAAGCAATGGCCAGTTGTCTAAATTAACGGGTTTCCTAGATTATTGATTCGGGTTAAGTAAGACTTGTAATGGTTAATTAAATTGACCCTTCAATTAACCTATTGTTGATGTTCATCAAACAATCTCACACATTAACTTACCTATCTTCTAGTTAATTCTAGTTTCACATTCGTTATTCCTAGACATACAACTATGTGGTCACAATAAGTCATATGAAATTAATAACTAAGAGATGTTCATACAACTTAATTACTGATTTATTAATAGAAGAATAGTTATTGTCAACACATAAGGTTCTTTAACAAGCTTAACAAAACATAATCACCAATTAAAATTAATCCTACTCAAATAATCAATCCATGTTCACAAAATTGTCTACCATCACAGAAGAATAAGTTTTTAGCTCATGATTGCAGTAAACATAAACTCAAAAACGAAATCAAAGTATGTAAACATGATTCAAATCAAAAAGTTACTAAGAATAAACCAAAATTGTCTTGATTCTCTTCACAATTGAATGTAGGTTTGATTCTTCAGTTCCTCACGACCTAGCAGCACTTCCAATCGTTTCTTAGCCTCCTAGGGTTTTTCTCCATCCTATGATATCGATCTGAAAGTCCCTTTATATGGATTTTCACAAAACAGAGGCTACTCGGCGAGTCCAGTGACCTACTCGGCGAGTCGGTCACTTAAAACCCGTGTACGGCAAGTTAGCGCGTCTAGAATCGCGAAACTTCTGACCAACTCGGCGAGTAATCGACCCTACTCGCCGAGTATGTTTCGAATCAGCATTTTCTCAAAACACGAAAGTCGTCCGAAATTGTGTCTACTTTTCAGAACATTTTGAATCTTGTCAATCGGAGTTACGGTTCATGAGATACGGCCAAAACACTGACGAGGGGTCAAGCTGTCCAGCAACATCCTTCTTTCTTCAAAATCCAAGATCCAAGCCTCCAATTGCTAGTTCCGCTTCATTTTCCACCCGAGCATGTAATTGTTGCTGAAAATGAAATTATAAACTAATTAAGCACCTTTTGTTCATTAAATGAGACAAAAACAACATAAAGTATTAAGATAATGCATGAATTATATGACTAAATATGTCCATATCAAAATACCCCACACTTGACTTTTGCTTGCCCCCAAGCAAAACTGAATTTTAGTACACTAATATTACATATAAGACAATCCCAATCGAACCCAGCCATTATGTCAAGACCGCAACGCATGCATTTGTGTCTAAAATTTTCCTAAAGAACCCCCCATACTCTAAATACTCACAATCCTCATAAACACTCGCCCACTTCTTTTGAACAATGCTCATTTTATGCATCCCTCCGAATCCATCCTCAGAAAACCTCTTAACCTCAAGGTATTTTTGGTTGAGCAACCCAAGCATACATAATCTAGACAATTACAATTTATGATACCACTATGGAGCTCTTTTGGAATTCCTCACTTCTTTGACATTTGATCTTTAATTTCTTTGAATTCACCACCTTGTTGTTTGATTTTTGGTATCTTCAACTTTTTTTTTCAGAAATTTGATCTTTGAACTTCATACTTAACTTTGATGCTCCAAAAATTCTTCAAAATTTTCTTGTAATTCTCTCACTTTTTTTTAACATGTAACTCACTTTTTTCACTCAAAACCCTACATGCTTAAGCAGGGGCGCTCAACTTCAACCTTTATTGGTTAACGATAATAATTTTCCTGGATACATTTCTGGTACACGATGCTAAACATATTGCATC
This sequence comes from Lactuca sativa, assembly GCF_002870075.4. Taxonomy (NCBI): domain Eukaryota; kingdom Viridiplantae; phylum Streptophyta; class Magnoliopsida; order Asterales; family Asteraceae; genus Lactuca; species Lactuca sativa. The sequence goes on along the minus strand of NC_056625.2, from coordinate 70,350,668 downwards.
CTTCAAACTAAGCGAGGTTATGTTTTTGTCCCATGATTTCACTGGAATAAGGAAGCCACAAATGCACTAGAACGTATATAGGCTCAACTAAACATTTGGGTCTTTATGCAATCATCAAATATAATACTAGCATGATCCCTAATTGCTTTACCAAAATTTTCTAAATTAGCCCTAGCAATTTTAATGAAAAAAATTTCAAATTTTATCATAAATTAACTAAATTTTTAACTAATATAACCAACCCCCTACCCCACACTTAATTTATGCAATGTCCCCATTGCATATTATGCATGAATAAGAAAACATAAAACTAAAGAGGGAATTGGAACAAACTCCCCTGGGATAGTAGTTGCGAGGTTAATCTTCTTTATTTAAAGCTCCATCTTCAGCTGACTTTAGACATGGGAACAGCTCATCCATGTCTTGGGTGTCATTCATCTCGTGTGGTTGACAGCTCCAAAATATATGGGAAAAACTCTTGGAAATGCTCGGAAAATGATCTTCAAAGAATAGAACCGATGCCCATATCAAATGTCATCAAATCTTCAGCTCAAAAGTAAGAAGAATGAGCGACTCGTCGAGTAAGTATGTAGACTCGCCGAGTTGAAGCGTAAATGGCAGAAGAATCGTGAATTTTCACATGGACTCGGCGAGTCCATAAGATGCACTCGGCGAGTAGACCGATGTGTGACAAAAATTTTATTATGCCCAAGTCCGTTTCTGATGTATGGGGGTTATATAAACTAATACTTCCCCTCATTTTTCCTTTAGGTGATAAACACTCTATAACCCTTATATCAATTGGACTCATAGCTTGACTCAAAACTTCGTTTCCTCTCTCGCCTAGACTCGATTTCTCGCTTCGTCAGCCTTGACTCTAGACCCTCACATGCATCCTTACACTCAAACTGAAAAGATCAAAAACAAAAACAAGTAATAAAAAACATTAAAATAAAAAAAAAATCCTAAATTATCCTTAAACACTAGAAGTTTAGAAAGAAAAAGAAAGGAAAACTCTAATGACGGGTTGCCTCCCGCAAGCGCTTCTTTTTGTGCGAGTCTTGAGCTGGACTCCCAACTTAATAAACTTCCAATAAACTCATTGCCAATCCATCCGTTGCATTAAATATTTTCTTTGGACCAATTTGTAAAATTTGACTCTTTGCTTCTAAAATTGGCCAAACGAGCTTGAATATATAAAACCCAAGAATTCTGACAAGGGTTGGGACCGGTTGGGTACTAATCAGAAATGGATCGCGCTTCAGAACTTTCTCCAAAGTTGGAATCGTCACCCCATGCTTTGAAACACAAACCGGAAGAACAGGGGACCATGTCGTGGTAAAGGTCAAACCACAGCTTGGTTCCTGCAATTCAGCTTGTTCTTGTTCTTCTTCTGACCTCTCTGCTAGCAATCTTTCCAGCTCCTCCAAATCTTTTTCTGGATTAAATTCATCATCTTGTAAATCTAGCTCTTGTGACTCAAATAGTTTTTTATCGTTAGACAATATGTTATCTAACCATCTATCAAATTTCTTCAAATCATCATCTGAGTCATAGTCCTCATCTTTTTGCTCATTTGCCTGCACTACTTCCTCAAGAAAAGCATCAAAAGCATCGAGATTTGGAAAATACATAATAACTAAAAGTAAAAATAAAAATAAAAAAACTAATCAATAAAATAAAAACGATAACAATTAGCAAATAAAATTAACTATTTAGAACCGTTCCCCGACAACGGCGCCAAAAACTTGATGTGTGTAAAACCAACTAGTTTTAATCCTACTAACTTAGACACAAAATAAACACACGAAAGGCAGTATACCTATCGATTAGTAATATAGTTCAAGCAAGTAGGGTATCGAACACAGGGAACGGTAAACAATTAAAATAAATGCTAATATTATCTAAATAAAACAAATAACAAAAAGGGAATTTTCTCTAGTTTTACAAGACTAGAAACTTAATTAGAATAACCAACACACAAATTAACTAACTAGCAACTAAAACAATTAATTACCAACTAAATTCAATAGTAAAGAGGACTTCTGTTTAGGTATGACTCATTTGTTCCCATGGATGATTTTAATGTATCAGATTAATTCTTCATTGGCTACCGATTAAAATAATTAGGTTCACGTTCGCTATTCCTAATTCTTAGAAAACAAATTAACTCAAGCAATGGCCAGTTGTCTAAATTAACGGGTTTCCTAGATTATTGATTCGGGTTAAGTAAGACTTGTAATGGTTAATTAAATTGACCCTTCAATTAACCTATTGTTGATGTTCATCAAACAATCTCACACATTAACTTACCTATCTTCTAGTTAATTCTAGTTTCACATTCGTTATTCCTAGACATACAACTATGTGGTCACAATAAGTCATATGAAATTAATAACTAAGAGATGTTCATACAACTTAATTACTGATTTATTAATAGAAGAATAGTTATTGTCAACACATAAGGTTCTTTAACAAGCTTAACAAAACATAATCACCAATTAAAATTAATCCTACTCAAATAATCAATCCATGTTCACAAAATTGTCTACCATCACAGAAGAATAAGTTTTTAGCTCATGATTGCAGTAAACATAAACTCAAAAACGAAATCAAAGTATGTAAACATGATTCAAATCAAAAAGTTACTAAGAATAAACCAAAATTGTCTTGATTCTCTTCACAATTGAATGTAGGTTTGATTCTTCAGTTCCTCACGACCTAGCAGCACTTCCAATCGTTTCTTAGCCTCCTAGGGTTTTTCTCCATCCTATGATATCGATCTGAAAGTCCCTTTATATGGATTTTCACAAAACAGAGGCTACTCGGCGAGTCCAGTGACCTACTCGGCGAGTCGGTCACTTAAAACCCGTGTACGGCAAGTTAGCGCGTCTAGAATCGCGAAACTTCTGACCAACTCGGCGAGTAATCGACCCTACTCGCCGAGTATGTTTCGAATCAGCATTTTCTCAAAACACGAAAGTCGTCCGAAATTGTGTCTACTTTTCAGAACATTTTGAATCTTGTCAATCGGAGTTACGGTTCATGAGATACGGCCAAAACACTGACGAGGGGTCAAGCTGTCCAGCAACATCCTTCTTTCTTCAAAATCCAAGATCCAAGCCTCCAATTGCTAGTTCCGCTTCATTTTCCACCCGAGCATGTAATTGTTGCTGAAAAATGAAATTATAAACTAATTAAGCACCTTTTGTTCATTAAATGAGACAAAAACAACATAAAGTATTAAGATAATGCATGAATTATATGACTAAATATGTCCATATCATGGCTAATGTGTTGTATGTGGTATTTTGGGGAACTCACAAAGCATTGTGCTTACCGTGTTATGTGTTTCAGGTTTTCTCAGGATCGTGGGAAGGCACCAGCTTGATTGTACACACACCAGTGAAAGAGTTATGTTTTGAAGATCCTGGATATTAATCAAACAATTATGGAGTTATGATTTGTAAATTAAATAAATGAGATTTATGTGAAATATGTTATGAGAAATATGCGAATTTAAATGAAAATTTTATTTGAAAATTTACGGTGTTACACATGGAAAGCAAATATCAAGGTCCAAGCAAACCTCAAGGTCCAAGAAAACCTACACATGAACGCTACACATTCCAGGGGGAGGGTTCGTCTACACCAAAGAGACCTAGTTTTCCTTTCCAGGGGGAGAACCCATCACCAACTATGAACCATGGAAGTCCAATCGAGGGGGAGAACTCTAAACCTGAAATTGAAATTGTTTTGTCATTTGAGGGGGAGAATCATAATACAAATGACGAAGATCTTCAATCAGAATATAAAGAAGAAATAAATGTTGAATTGGATCCTACTTATGATCCAAACTACCCTGCACTCACAAAATGGGCAAGTGATCATCCGCAAACTCAAGTTATTAGTGAATCATCTGAGGGAGTTCTTACACGCTCTCAACTGAAAGCGAAGCAAACTGCTTTATTCTCTCAAGTGGAATTCTGCATGTTTAATTCGTTTGTCTCCAAGATTGAACCGAAAATAGTTAACACTGTACTTGATCACTCTGATTGGGTACAGGCTATGCAAGATGAACTCAATGAGTTTGAGCGAAACCGAGTGTGGAGATTAATTCCTACACCAAAGGATGCATCTGTGGTTGGCTTAAAATGGGTGTTACAAAACAAGATGGATAAAGAAGGGAATGTGATACGCAACAAGGCAAGGCTTGTGGCAAAGGGATATTGTCAGGAAGAAGGAATAGATTATGATGAAACCTTCGCTCCAGTAGCAAGGTGGAATCTGTACGGATCTTTCTGGCATACGCTGCTCACAAAAATTTTGAAGTTTTTCAAATGGACGTCAAGTGTAGTGCGTTCTTAAATGGGAAACTAGAAGAGACCGTGTACGTTGAGCAACCACCGGGATTTGTGAATGAGAAGTATCCTGATTATTGCTACATTCTGGACAAAGCAGTTTATGGTCTGAAGCAAGCCCCTAGAGCCTGGTATGAAACGTTAACTCGCTTTCTTAAAATGTCAAAATTCAAACAAGGTTCGATTGACCTAACCTTCTTTCGCAAGAAAGAGGGTGACCATTTAATGATCATCCAAATCTATGTCAATGACATCATATTCAGTTCTACGAATCCTAGCCTAACGGCTGAATTCCGGAAGTTGATGGAGACTAAGTATGAGATGAGCTCAATGGGTCCGATTAACTTTTTCCTTGGATTGAACATTAGTCAGGGACCAGAAGGCATATTTATAATCAAGAGGCTTACACAAAGACCTTACTAGCAAAGTTCGGTATGATGGGAGATTCTAAGGTTAAGGTTCCAATGGCATTCGGAACGAAGCTAACACCTTCTCTAGAGAAATCGGTTGCTGATATGACCCTCTGTCGTCAAATGATAGGGTCCCTAATGTACCTAACAGCTAGTAGACCATATATTATGTTTTCTGTCTGCTATTGTGCCAAGTTCCAAGCTAATCCACACGAACCTCACATGGTGGCTGTTAAAAATATCTTTAGATATTTGAAGCGAACCTCGTTTCTCGGTCTTTGGTACCCTGTAAAATCAGGCTTCTTTGTTCAAGCCTTCTCCGATGCTGATCTTGGAGGGTGTGGTCTGGACCGAAAGAGCACAACTGGCGGGTGTCAATTCCTTGATGGAAAACTAGTCAGCTGGCAGTCCAAGAAACAAACGTGTGTGTCCTTATCTACGGCCGAAGCTGAATATATCGCTGCAGCATCTTGCACTTCACAGGTAATATGGATACAAAGACAACTTATATATTATGGCCTGAACATGAAGAAGATTCCCCTCTATTGTGACTCAGAAAGCGCTATTCGAATATGCTGCAACCCAGTGCAGCGCTAAAAAACGAAACATATAGCACTAAGGTGCCACTTTATCAAGGATCACGTACAAGATGGTAACGTTGAAATCCACTTTGTTCGATCTGCTGATCAATTAGCTGACATCTTCACGAAAGCCCTACCTGAAGCAAGCTTTATTAAAATACTCCATGACTTGGGAACAATGGAAGCTGAATCAGTACAGAAACCTCTTTCGCCTCATTAAAATTTGACAAGCGAAATAGAGCGAACGTTTGGTCTATTTCGGTTCCGGATTTTTCAGGAACTGAAATGAACCGAACGCTCGGTCCATTTCGCTTTATTACTCCAAAGGTGAAATTTCGGTTGTATATTTTGTACACTATGTATATCTTTTCGTATAGTTTATCCTATGTTTTTAATGTCTTTTCATAAAATCCAAAAATATTCTCTTTTCTGCTTTTCTTTCTTTTCAGAAAAATCAAAAATCCAAAAATACTTTTTGTGTTTAGTTTTATTTCAATTTCTTTTTCACAAATCAATTCAAAAAATTACCAAAAATATTGTACTGAAAGGTTCATGGACAACTTCACATGATGGAGCTTGAGTAGGTAAAACTTTCTTTCTCTTTGTACTAGCTACGTGTCCCTAGAAGCATGCTGCATCATGTTGTCCAATGCCTCAAAGACTATGAGTGAAGCCTTACTGATTCGATATATACCAATCGATTCTTCCGAATCAGGCTGCTAAAATCACTTAAGTCATGAGCTACCTTACTCTTCTCATATTGATTTAAGAGTTATCTGCTTGGTCACTTTCGCATAGCAGAGGTACATTCAGTTCTTTAACCACTTCAACTCTTTTCTTTCTCCATCATATTTCATTTCATAATTGTAACCTTGAGACTCTCAGCATTTACCACCAAGGTTTACGGTTACACAACATCTGTGTTCATGATCATAGTTTCGTTTCACCACATACTATGTGAAACCCAAAATCCAATACCTAAACTGAATTGACGGCGAACAATCAAATGTTCTAGCATTCATCAAATATTAAAATAATCACCACTTTCGTTTGTTATTTTTGAGAAATCTCTTTCTAGTTTTTGCACGGTCTTTATGAAAGTGTCTAACACCAAGACCTTTCTACCCGAAAGATCAAGTTTGTTTGTTTGTTTGTTTGTTTTGTTTTTTTGTTTGTTTGTTTGTTTGTTTGTTTGTTTGTTTTTTGAGATTTCCACTTTATCACCAAGTCACTGAAAATTGATACTAACTACTTGTTTTTAGGCTACACTGGCCTCACAAGTACTTCATCCAACTTTCGGTCTTATATCAAGTTACGTAGTTTGGTTTCAGCGAAAGCCACCCTTATAGCCTTATACTCAAAAGAAGCCTTTCAATGCCTCTTAATAAGCATTTGATCATAATTCAACGGAAACCACACAGACACTTCTCAGTATCTCTTAACTTTGAAGGAAGTGATTCGTGCCCAGGATCCACAACTTCGTGTCATTAAATACATCACTAATATCCCACATAAATAACTTGCTTTATTTCTTTTTCCTTGGAACATTCTTGCATGAAGTTCTTTATGATCTTCCAAAGTCTGGTTCGTTGTTTCCATGGCAATATTCTATCTTGTTGTTTCGCTTCTACAACACAACGAAGGTCTTATTATTAAGGAAGTAACAGGTGCTTGATTAGTCTTTTGGCATATAAGACAAAATGGGAGGATTAATTTCGAAAAGGAAGTTGAAATGATTGGTTACTCTGCAGAGAAGTTGAATGGATAAGCTTTTCAAAAAAGGCGCATGAATTTGAAACGTTAACCCTATCATCAAGCCGCCTGACACGCTTTTTAATGGAACGACAGTTATCAAATCGCTACTTATTAGGCGTCAACGTCATGTTATCATCATTAAGAGAACTTTCTCTCTCCTGAAAATCGTATAAAGGATTTTCCATCACTATGTTTTCTCTTTTACAACGTTCACAAGGCGCATTTTTCTCTTCTACTGTTCATCTTCCCCTCCAAGCTTCAACGTTGGCAAACTTCTTCTTCCATTCAAGAAAATGCCGCTCAATCCTCTCTCTTTGCAATCAAGCCCAACCAAAATCTGATTATCAACTTGGTGCCTTTCTCCTATGATCCCTACATGCTGCAGATTGTCGAATGTCTGAAATACTCACCATTGGTGATTGCCCTTACCAAAGTCAAATTCGTTCCAATGTCTCTTCTTTCACAGGTTTATTCTTCTGCAAAATATGGCAAGGCCAATGAAAGAATTACATTTGATATCTTTGATAAGAAGACTTCAGTCTCGAAGGCTAGATTTTGTTCTCTTTTAGGGCTCCCTTCTGACATCTCATTGGTGAACCCCGACTCGATTTCTACTGTACAACTCTTTGAGATGTTCTACAACATGGGGTATAACGACATTCTCACTACAATCACCAAGGTTAAGAAGTCATGTCTTCCTCCTCCATGGAATGGGTTATTTACTCTTCTATCAAAGAGTTTCTCTGAACGAGTTGCAGGATCTGATGGTGCTAGCAAGGGTTTTATAACCATTCTCTATGGTCTATATCATGGAATCAATTTTGACTATGGGTCGATTCTCTAGGAACGGTTGATTCAAAGTTTAAACTCTTCATCTCGTCACATTGAGATTTCTTGTGGGAGATTCTGGACGATTATCACTCACCGAGCAATGGAGAAGTTTCAAGTTCCAATTATGGCAGATTCCTTAACATCTAAGGTTGCTACGTTTCATACCACCAAAATTATTATGGCTAATTTGATTTTATTGGTTCAATTCTGGAGTCCATGTATCAATGTGTTTCCAAGGCCAGCAAGTTAATTAGTGAGTACAAAAAGCTTCCAGCCACGGGGTCGAGACTGTTAAGCACAAAAATGCAACAATCGCTTGATATGGTAGACAAACCAGCCAAACGGGGCAAGAAAGGGGATACGAGGAAAGAAATTCAAGAAAGGCCCTCTTCTAAACCTGTGACACCAAAGAAGCGAAAGGGTTCCACTGCAGACCCTTCAGCTCCTAAGAAGAAAAAGCTGAAAAAGATGGCACACAAGGCGAAAGCTCCATCATCTAGTGACAGTGACTATGTTCCTTCAGATCAAGACGTTGAAGTTGAACGAGAGTCGGAGCAAGATCAGTCTGATGATTCGGTCCGAGAAGTCTCTCCAGAGGTAATCCCTACTAACACTGTTTCATATCCACCTCCTTCTCCTCATCACACTTCTGTTCCAATTTCAATCACTCCATGTCCTCCTCTAACTCCACTCAAATTCCCACTTCTACACCTCTACCACCACCTTTATTCACCGAAGCAACAACCACCACCACTTTTACTGTACATACACCTCCTGTCAATGCATCTGATGCGGGGGCACAAACTTCAAGTGTTGAGACCCCCATTACCTCAAAACCTTTGTCACCAATTAACTCTGATGAATCCGATACTATTCTCGGTGGGGCAGATATGGATTTTGATACTTTTCACTACAGTCCCTATACCATTCAAAGTGATGACGATGATGATCCCCTTATTACCAAGAGGAATCTCAAGGCGTTAAATGAGAAACCTGACACTTTGCTCGCCTCTTCATCTCAATATTCCACATCGGCATATTATGATGCTGCTATTAAAGCCTTAGTGGCCACTTTGGTTCAGCAGCATGACAGTTCAATCGAGAAAGCAACCAAAGACGTCGATGAATCCACTAATACTGCGACCAAAAAAGTCGAAAAATTAATGGCCGATGCTAAAGAATTTTTGCAGTCTCTACAAGCTGAGTCGCAGCAACAAGTGAACACTACGAACTCTTCTGCTGAGAAGCTTGTTTCTTCTCTCCAAGCCGAACTCATAAAGCTTGGTACTATCCGCTCTGACATCCAATATGATCAATCGGCTCTTAGTAAGTCTGTCAACTCTCGACTAGATAAACTCCAGGCTGATATTGCTATGGAAAATAAAGTGATGGATGAGCTTGCTCGACAAGCCACTTCGCTCAAAACTAATACCATCAAGCTCACCCAATCCCGAAAGGAGATTGATGATCTCACAACCAAACAAGCAACTGTAAAATCCTATGTTGCTGATGTTCATGCAAATCTGGTTGATCTCCTGGATGCCCATGATACTGTTCCTACAATCACTGTCAGGAGGCGTTTGGCCGAAAAACTGTGTCCAGCTCTTGGACTTCTGAATAAAATCCAGGGTGTTTCGAAGGCGGACGTTCCTCCAAAACAAGCGGGAGAAGCAACTAAAGTTCCACCAAAACAAACCCCTAAAAGCCCAACTCCAACAACCGAACCTACTCCAGTTAAACCAAGTGTCATTACAGAACTGAAGGTTAACGAAGCTTCAGGACCAACCGTTCAAGATAAAGGAAAGAGAATTGTTGGTGAAAGTGGAGAAGAAAGATGTAAATCAAGAAGGGTTGTTAAAGCAAAACCGTGAAACCGAAGAGAGGGAAAGAAAAGCTAAGGAGGCCCATGACAGTTTGGAACAAAGTAAAATTATTTTTCCATCATGAACATGGGAAAACCTGCTGAAGGAAGCGATTGAATCCCCAAGTACTCATTGGCTTGAACCAATCATTTCTTTTGACTTGGTTAATTCTAAAGACATGCAATTCGATATGCCAATCACTAGAAGGGCTTTTGTTTTCATTGTTTTGAGTCAATTGCTTATGTTCCCTCACTAAACCTGAAGGTTGATAGAGATCTAATCGATTATTACTTTACTTTCTTGCAACCTCAGTATTTGACTTGGTGTGCAAAGAAGATTACCACGGTCAAGGTCCTGAAGCCGGTTGCTGCGGGAAAATTTATCAATGTGAAGTTTTGGGTTACTCGTGGTTCGGATAATTCGAGTCATGAATTTTCTCTTGCTGATTTTCCGAATCTCAAACCTCATGACTGGATTCTGTTGACTAATATTATGTTTTCAAATGAGTAGAAGTACAAACCCATTCTTGATCACATAAAGAGAATGTTGATTTCGTATATACATGAAGTAGCGAAGCTTGATCAAGCGATCGTTGTTGCTCTGAGGAATAAGCCCTCTATCAAACCCATTGGCAAGGTTAGTGATGTGAACAAGATGAGTATGGGCATAATTGACACCGAACATTTGACAGTGATGTTCACAAAAGATGTTGGAGGTTAGGCTCTTCCATTAAAGTGCCTGTTCGCGTTGTCTGACAAGCATCTGTTTTCCATTGTTGCTCTTGAACACGTTCTGGATATAGTCAATAGATGTAAATCCAATGACGATGCCTCAAAGAAGATCTTCAACGACATGATTCTGTGGTACATCAACTTCCGTCATACTATTCTAGCTATGATACCGAAGTTGTTCAAAACAGTTAAGAAGGCTATTCAGGTTGTGCAATAGTAATCTCTTGCCTTAATTGACGCAAATGGGGAGAATGTTGGGTTTAAGATGTTGCGTCATTGGGCCTTTAGTTCGGTCCATGATAGTCACGGTCTGGGCCTGTCCAGTCGTGTTTAGTTTATTAGGGTTTGGTATAAATGGTGCATGCATTCATCGTTCTTAGTATGCTTCTCATTTATTATTTTCATTATTGTACTGTAACCCTAACACTCCTCTATAGTAGAAGTTCTTTGTCGAGCTCTTCTAAGGTGTTGCATATTAATCATTCAACACTTTTTTGGTTCATTGTGTGTGTTCACGCTTGAATTTTCTTTTTTGATTTGCTTGTTAAGAATCTATTTGATCATAAAAGAGTTTTCGACTCATCAGCTTCCTCCCACGTATTGGAGTGAGGCTATCCACATGGCAGCTCATCTTCTTAAAATCCTCCCATCCACCAATCTTGACAACCAAACCCCGTTCCACAAACTTTATAATAAATCTCCATCATATGATCATCTTTGTGTGTTTGGTTGTCTTTGCTTTCCTCACATTAATGCCTCTCACAAACTCTCCTTAAGATCAACACCATGCATTTTTCTTGGTTATCCAAAAAATCATAAAGGTTATCATTGTCTTGATCTCGACATAAATCAAATCATTATATCACGCCATGTGGTCTTTGACGAAATGGTATTTCCCTTTAGATCCATGACACCAAATAGAGCTCCATCATACTCATTCCTTGACAAATTGGATTCATCTCACCCTATCTTCACCGCTCTGGCCCCGACATCCCCATTGACAAACGGTGCATCTGACGAACCCACCTTGCATCCTCACTCCACAACTTCTGATTCTAATTTTTCATTTGGCAGCCCCATCTCGACTACATCTTCATCTATGTCGAGAGGCCCAACTTAGCTTCCTCTCAGCTCTCACTAACCCAGTCCATCTCCTTTGAGCCCTATCCACTCTAGTTCATCGCCCTCCAGTCCTTCCTCGTTTGTGTCTTCGAATTCCTCAGCTTCTTCATCTCAAACTCCTACTCTTCCTAATGTTACTCAATCTCAACACCCAATGGTCACCCGTGCAAAACAAGGTATTTTTATACCAATAAGAAAACTCAACCTTCATGTTGACTCTTCCTCTCCTGTCCCTAACAATTATTTACAAGAATTTAAGGATCCTCATTGGCTTAATGCAATGACAGAAGAATATACTTCTCTTATCTGTAACAAAACTTGGGTACTTGTACCTCGACCCCCGACTGCTAATATTATTAACTGTATTTGGTTGTTTAAAAAGAAACTTAATGCAGACGAGTCCTTATCTCGCTACAAAGCGCGTCTAGTTGCTAATGGTCATAGTCAGTGACCTGGTATTGACTGTGATGAGACATATAGTCCAGTTGTTAAGCCAACCACCATTCACATGGTTCTTTCTCTTGTTGTCACTCATAAGTGGCCTATTAGATAACTTGATGTGAATAATGCTTTTCTTTATGGACATTTGTAGGAAATAGTTTACATGCAACAGCCATCAGGTTTTAGGGATCCATCTTGACTAGATCATGTATGTTTGCTCCAACGCTCTCTGTATGGCCTCAAACAAGCACATCGCGCCTGGTTTCATCGTTTTGTGATGTTCATCAATCGCATTGGTTTTGTTCATAGCAGATGTGATTCTTTTTTGTTTATCTATAGGTACGATACTCATATGGCGTATCTGTTATTATATGTGGATGATATTGTTCTCACCGGTTCCTCTACCCAGTTACTTACTCACATTATTTCTTTATTGAGCACTGAGTTCTCTATGTCAGATCTTGGTGATCTTCACTATTTTCTGGGTGTTTTAGCTAATAGATCTGTTGATGGATTGTTCTTGTCTCAACAAAAATATGCTGCTGAGATTCTTGACCGAGCTTTTATGAAAAATTGCAAACCAACATCTAGTCCTACCGATCTATCTGTAAAATTTGATGGCACTGGTCCTCCTGTTGATGATCCCACTTTATATCGCAGCCTGGCTGGAACCTTACAGTATCTCATGCTCACTCGCCTGGATATCACCTATGTTGTGCAACAAATATGCTTATACATACACGACCTACGTGAGCCTCATTTTACCACTCTCAAACATATTTTATGTTATATTCGCGATACCACATCTTATGGACTTCAGTTGTATACTCCCAGTCGCACTCTGACTGCCTATTCTGATGCCGACTGGGATGGGTGTCCTGTTACACAACGTTCTACTTCTAGCTATTGTGTCTTTCTTGGTAACAACCTTCTATCTTGGTCTTCCAAACTCCAGAACACGATATCACGCTCGAGTGCTAAAGCTGAATACCGGGGCGTTGCAAATGCCTTAGCGGAAACATGTTGGATTCGTAACTTACTTTTTGAGCTTTACTATATACCTGCTAAGGAAACTCTTGTTTACTGTGATAATGTCAGTGTTGTGTACATGTCCTCTAATCCAGTGCATCATAAACGCACGTAACATATAGAGATTGATCTTCATTTTGTTCGAGACAAAGTTGACACTGGTCATGTTTATGTTCTTCATGTTCTGTCTTCTTCTCAATATGCATACATTTTCACAAAGAGCCTTCCATCTCCTTTGTTTCTTGATTTTCGGTCCAGCTTGAACGTTCATAATCTTTTCCCCGTTCAAATTGTGGAGGTTGTTAGCATATTATTATTATTATTATTATTATTATTATTATTATTATTATTATTATGCATTTGTGTATTTGAGCATATTGTCCGGCCCATCCTATGTGGCCCGTTTGATGTAATATGTATATATATTGAGGGTATTGAATGTAATACAGGGAAGGGAAAATCATTGACGATTACAGTTTTGTGTTGTGTATGGATACACTTATATTTGTGCACATATGTAAATTAAAAAAAATCATTATTTTTAAGTTTTTTTTTCTTTGAATGCAGTATAATATATATGCATCTTAATTAAGTCTGGCAATGGAGCGGGTTTTGACCCTGATCCGATCCAAACCCTTAACAATTATACGGGTTTGGAGTATAGTTTTTGATCTGTTTACCCGTTAACGACCCGTACCCGTTAACCCTTTTATTAAAAGGGTCGGGTATGGATCATCATTGATCCGCTCCGTTTATAACCCGCCCAATATAAATTTTAGAATTATAAATTTATATTTTATATTGCCTAAAGTTTACATTAAATTCCAATCATAAGTCCAAAGAGAAAAGGCCAAAGACTAAACTGTTTTTACATAGGACTCGATGACTCAACTTCTATACTTCCAATCTTCTCTCAAGAGTCATGGTTTCATTTCATTTATATTTCATCATGTAATCACCAATTTCATTTATAAACCAATAAGGTCATTTATCAACCGGGAGAAAGTTTGTAATTTCAATTCTCTATCAATGCAGTCGACGGTAAAAAAACCAATTGGAATTAACTAAAATAATGATTTTAATTCCAATAGAAAGTCCTTGAGTACATAATGTGTTAGATTATTAAAAAAACTTACGGATTATGGGGCGGGTTTAGATATCTGTTGATTTGGTGGATAAAGGTATGAGTTTGATTATTCAAAACCTTACGGGTTACGAAGCGGGTTTGGATCGGATTTTGAAATTTGTTAAAAATGTTTTGGATCAAGGTCAATTCGCTCCAAACTCGCTCCATTGCATGTCTAATCAACTTTTTTTTTTGAAAAAAGTTGGCGATAAAAAGAATTATCCCGTTCTTGGAAAAGTATGACTAAGAAACAAATATCGGGACCAACTACCTTCCATAATCAAAGAAGTAATTTTAGGGATTTATTTCGCAATTGAATCTTATCATATTAAATTTCGTACCTTTGAAACTTTATTTTGTCAGATTTTTTGAACACTTTATTTTCAGAATTTTATATATTAGTCATGTTAAAATATTCACAATTTAATAATTACGAATGATATGTTATTACGGTTCCTACCTATTTACACTTCTTATAAAAAGTAGTATTACATTTATTTTAAAAACATTTACCATTATATATCTTCTAAAAATGAATGTCGGCGGCCTTACTTTTTCTTTTCTTTCCCTTCCACTTTTTTTATTTTCTATTTTTAATCCTTTGACATTCTTTTTTTTTTTTTTTTTTTTTTTTTTACTTTTGGCAATTTAAACCCCATGTTATGTTTATATTATTACCGTCCTTATACTTCTTATACTTTATAGAATGACATTTTCAACCCATTATTTTTTTATTATATTCACCGATGTATTCAAACGTTGGAAAATGTCAATTTCACCCCCTTTTATTTTCTAAACTTTTATTTTATCCCCGGTAATATGTATATAATCTGATTTTTCTACGGTTATCATCCCTCTAATTATGTAACCTTTTATATGTGTGGATATAAATTAGAGAGGTGACCAACATTTCGACGTAAATTGTTTCAACATAAATTTATAACTTTAGTTCATTGATTTAAAATAAATATTTTTTTATGTACATATCGGTATAAATTGAGTCTGTCTACTTCTCAACGTAATTTTTTTTTTTACCTTTTCGTGCTTATGTTTATATACATTTCGTACGTCTAAGTTGGGTCACATATAACACGTTTTTAATTATTTGAATTTCTGTTTTTAATTTAAAAGAATCTTAGTTATTTATTTTTATATGCGTGTCACATGTAATATTGTTTTGATTATCTTTGTTTGGCATGACCTTCATCCCAAACTATTATACTTTATATACTTTGTCAATTTAAATCTTCTTAAGTTTCTGATCAACATAACAACTTACTTTTTACTACTTCTTAAATACATTACTGCCGTCTTAACGCGCGGCGGGTAAAATCCTATTTATACACTAATATAGACATTATTAGTTCTGTTTAACCGGATTAAAATACACTTTTTTGAACAGCAAAAAGAAATATTTTATTGTTAAAAAGACTAGACAAAGTTAAAATTACATGTAACTCGTCAAAATAATTAGTAAAATTGGAAAACTAATACATATATAGTAAAATATATCCAATAATTCCAAGCAAACAAAAGACCATGACCTAAACCAATAGATAAAATCTTAGTAATTTAAAATTTTCCTTAAGCTAAATTATTTTCAAATAACCGACCGTCACCTCAACATCAAAGCCATCGACGTTGTCTCTAATAAATACTTGTTAATTGATGATAGTCTATATTTCAATTCAAAAGCAATATTTTCCTTTTTGAAATATTATATTGATTACAACTCTAACCAAGGCAACTTACATGGTAATTGAATAGAAAATAGAGTATTAATTGATATAGTTGTAAAACTTTGCTTTAACACTTTTCTTTTCATTTAAACTCAAAAGGTAAAAAAAAATGAAAATTCAGTGGGAAGGGAACCTATATTATACAATCAATCAAACAAACATTCCTGTAAAATATTTCATGAATTCAAGCAACTTTAACTAAATATTGCGTCTACGAACACAGTTGAATAAAATCACTTCTTTAATATTAGTTTAGAGTGCAGACAAACTTTTCGAATAGTTGGATAACTATCATCCTTCATTTTATTTATATCAAGACGCAAGGGTCGGAGCCAAATCACACACCGGAGCCAAAAAGCAAAAGTCATGGTGTTGAAGATTCTCAAGAAATACGTCAAAGGACCACGGCGGCGATTGATAAATTAAGACGTTACCTTCCGATGGGCCACCATTCTGACTATCGATGGGTCCTCCCTGACTTGCTTACACCTGTATCTAGTTTGTTACATCACTCCTTTACTAATCTGAAAATGGTGTTAGAAATCTCTCTCTCTCATATATATATATATATATATATATATATATATATATATATATATATATATATATATATATATATATATATATATATATATATATATATATATATATATATATAAAAGTTCATTTGTTTAAACTAAGTATTGTATTATGGTATGCATAAATGTGGGCCAATCAAAATTTAAAATATAAATAATTAATTAAATAAATAAATAAGGGAAATTAGATAATTTTATAAACAACTTCCCTAAATAATTTCCTATAATTAAGCTAGTTGATTTTAACCTAATTTATTCCCTTTTAATTACCACTGACGTCACTTTGTAAAACCTTACGGATTCGATCGAAAGGGAACAAGATCGAAGGAATCAGGAACCCCTCCTTCTTCTCCTTCGCTCCATTCACCTGCTGCGACGCTATTGTCGTCTTCGGGGCTTGACAAGGCGGAAACATCGATGACGTGTAGAAGCATCGAAGGTTCAATTATTCTTCGCTGGCTGTGAGATGCGAAAGAAGGAGGTCCGATGGCTGCTGATCTTATCGATTCGCAGTCGGTGATGGCCTCCATGGTTCGACTTAGACCGAAGAAAAGGAAGGGGAAAGAAGCAGAGACGCTTCTATGGGGCTGGGGAAAGGGAGTGAAAAGCGAGGAGAGAAAAACAAATGTGCGAGAGGTGTTGCTCTAAATCGATAACAGATAAGTGCCTTTTTGTTTCTTGTTCACTCATTTCTTTTTGTTTTGACAAAAGCTAATGAAGGAGGATGAAAGCAGGTAAAAAAACAATCCACTGATGTGTTTGGCTTTGATTTTTGATAGGAGAAGGAGAGGGAAGAACAAAGGAGGTTTGATACTCCTTTTGCTAATGATGGAGGCCAAGGATGCAAGAGCCATTAGAGTGTAATCCAGTGCATCTGCATAACTTAAAAGCTTGGTGAATGGCAATGGTTGATCGTTCAAGATCTCTTTTTCGTCATCTACTACTTATTGTGTGTTAAGTTTCTTCATTATGCTTGCAGCAAAGTTTCAGACTGGTAAAATCAACTTGTTTTTGTTATAGTTTACATCTTTAAATGGTTTATATTTATTTAATTACATACTTTAAAGAAGCATCAGAGAATCGTGAGTGCATATTCGATTGGGTTTGTAGAAAAAAAAGGTGACAAATA
Source organism: Lactuca sativa (assembly GCF_002870075.4). Lineage (NCBI taxonomy): Eukaryota > Viridiplantae > Streptophyta > Magnoliopsida > Asterales > Asteraceae > Lactuca > Lactuca sativa. The sequence goes on along the minus strand of NC_056625.2, from coordinate 70,332,973 downwards.
TATATAGAATGAATTCAGCAAAGGATAGATATTTGAACTATGATCTTTTTATGTATTTGTGAATCAAGCATTAGTGATAAGTTATTAATTTTTATCAGGTTATGGGTTTGATTGTTTGACAGGAAAGAAGGAACAAGGAAGAACAAGAGGGAGCCGCTGGTGTTTGGGTGGTCCGAGGCTAGCAGTGAAGAAAGGAGTGCACGTTAGTTCAATTCAGAATTGGAATGGAATCACGAATTCCAATTCTGTTGGAATGGAATGACGAATTCCAATTCTGTTGGAATCACAGAAGTTGATGCTTGAATAACGGTCCACAAAATTAAAACGGACCACATTATTCTTTTAGAATGTATTAGTGGTTGTTCGATTTTGATGTTTTCTTTCCGGTTTTGATTGTTTTTTAAGTTTTATTCTTTAACAATAAATGTAATTATTAACAAGTTTTACCCGTATTCTATAAGAAATAATGTATTTTTTGTTTTTATTCTTCTAGTGATTGTTCAATAATTTGTTATTCTACAAGAAGTTTTTAAATTCATGATCAAGAAATAGGTTCAAGAATATTTTTATTATTTATGGTTCAAGAATATTTTTAGTTTTCAATATACTCATAAACATATTCTGTCAGAATGTCTGAATTAAAATAATTATAATTCTTAAAATCGGATTTTTAAAATTAATAGAATCTATGATCCCCTAAAAATGCAATTTTCCTTTATTAAATCCATGTTAATTGACTAAATACCCTTCTAGTTAAACTAGATGATATTTTTCGATTATTTTTAATTCAATAATATGTATTAATCACTTTCTTAAAATAAGTAAAATGATTGGCCCATATTTATGCATACAATAACACAATAATTCGTTTGAATAGAATAACCTAGGCCTATATATATATATATATATATATATATATATATATATATATATATATATATATATATATATATATATATATATATATATATATATATGGGAAAATGAATATACTCTTAGGGTATATAAGTTTAACTACCCAAATTCACTATATCACGTTGTTTTGTATAATATAGTATATTTTAATTGTCCAATGTTCTTATAATTTAACTTCTAACTTGATTTATTTTCATGATTTTTATAAATTACGCATTTAGCTTCTTCTTACATAATTTTTATTTTCAACTACAATATATATATATATATATATATATATATATATATATATATATATATATATATATATATATATAATGAAGTTCAACAACAAACTCTTTTTATAGGAGCGGACCAACAAACTTTGCATCTTTTTTGCCTTTTCTCCATCGCTTTCCAAGTCCCTAGAGTGATTCTCTATCGTATCTAGTGGTGAAATATCTTCATTTGACTCCTATGTGTGTCATTACATGTTATTAGGGTCAAGTTGAGTTCGAGGTTTCACTTGACACTCAACATCCCGTACCGGTCTTTCGTTCAAATCACTCGCTCAAGGTGAGTTCATACCCCTACATTTTCCGTGTTCTTTTTAATGTTTTCAGGGGGAGAATACAAGCCAAACCATAAGTGCTTTCGTAAATTAATCAAAGAGATTTTAACAAATTATAAAACTCATACAATTCTCATACTTTAACCCATTTTGTACTATGTTGAGCATAAGGGAAGTTTTACAACTTATCACTAAATTGCATCGTTTTTTGGACTCGATATTCACTACGCTATACATGCAAACTATAATCGGTATAGTTTGGAATTTTCGAAACATAACAAGTACAAAAACTTTCACTAGTAAACATATACACTATGACAACTATAGTTTTCAGTTTACATCACTACATGAACATGGCATTCATAACTATAACAGTCACTACAGAAGGTATACATGTGGATTTCACTACGGTATAACACTACCACACTACATATAAACTAGATTGTATGATACTTTGAGGCACTACTTCAACACTGTACCCTTAGGTGTACATGGATAAATCCTATCATAATATAACTAGAGTCTCCCGGAGGGAGAGCGTGAAATGTGTGAATAGATCTATTCGGGACTGACGATCCCACACCCGAATTGCTAGCTACAGTTAGGCAGGCATGCCTGGGGTGACAAATGTTATTTAACTCAATGGCTGAAGAACGTTGGAAAGGTCTCTAGTCATAGCAAGTATGGTTATACGACTCACAATATGTATACATCACCTTTGGTTTACAAGTTGGCACTCTTCAACAGTTTTATCTATACTAAATAAAACTAATACGCACTAAAATAGGAGAATTTCCAGGAATTTTGCTACATGGTTTTATTTTAAGTAAGAAAACACACTACATATACTGGCTATAGCCTGGGTTTTCAAACAGAACCGATTTCACAAGGGTTTCACGTACGAAATACATATACATCATGATTAGCATTAGTTAGTCACATGAAGTAGTATTTTCGCATATCACTACAGTTTTCAGTAACGAACATTCATGGTTTTATACAGAATTGATAACGCTACATTCCCACTAAAGAAAATATCGGATTTTCTTGCAACCATACGAACGATTTTACAAATTCATCAACAAGTTTTCATTTTAAAATACCGCTTATGAACTCACCAGCTTTATGTTGACATTTTCAAACTGCTTGTATTCTCAGGAAATCAGTAGACAGGTACATGCTGGATTTTTGAGAAGCTGGAGCAATAAGAGTCTTATGTTTATATATTTACATACTATTTGTTGTGATTCAAACAAGTTTTAGACAAAGTTCCAAACTGATGTAATCATTTTCATTTAAGTATTCACTGTAATGGTTGTGTTGCTATGATTGCTATTATTCATTGGTTGTGATGCTATACATGATATCCTCCACCCCAGAACGTTTCTGCCATTCTGGTTTTGGGGTGTGACAGATTGGTATTAGATCCCTTGTTTATAGCGAACTAAGTATACCGAACCTTACATGGTATACAACTATAAATATTAAGGGGCCTAAGTGCTCTAAACAAAAAGTAGTTGGATGTTGAGGCCCTGTGGTTAAACCTGGGCAGTTATGTAATCATGTCTAGGGTTAATATTGCCTAATCAGCTATATTCATTCGAGACATGAACAACATGTGCTTGGGAGTGACTGTGGTGTTACAACAAGCCTAAAACTTACCAAGAACAAAAAGATTCAACATAAAATACTATAGGAGTATTTTAGCTAGAGCCACATGCAGTATATAGATTCACTCCAAGTGTTGCTACCACTCCCTTCTTAAGCGATTACTTACTTGCATTAGTAACCTTTTTGTGCTTATCGCTTGGTAGAACGCTTTTATTTTCAGGATGAGATATATCTTGTTACCATCCTCTTCTTCTTGATTGTTTCTAGAACAAGATGCCTCCCCGAAGAAGACCCATCAGAAGAAACAACGACATCCCACAACCGCTACCTCCACAATTCGATCCTGCCATGTTCCAGGCAGCAGTTACCGCCGCCGTGACTGCAGCAATGGCACAAGTGAACTCTGGTGGGGCTGGAGATGGAACCGACCCCCAACGACAAGATGAAAGTCAGGGACATCAAAAGGAGTGTTCCTACAAGGAATTTATGACCACAAAACGCAAGTCCTTCGACGGAAATGGAGGTGTTATCGCTTTGACTCGATGGTTCGAGAAGATCGAATCCATCTTCGAAATTTGCGCCTGTTTCAAAGCAAACAAGGTGAAGATTGCCGCCTGCACCTTCACCGACAGAGCTTTGACCTGGTGGAATGTTCAAGTCAAAACCCTAACCCTGCCAGCGGCTAATGCTATGGGTTGGGAAAGACTGAAGGAACTCATACTTGCGGAATACTGCCCGAGAGGCGAAGTGCAAAAGTTGGAGCACAAACTCTAGAATTTAAAGATGAAGGGTTCCGGCGTCGCTGCCTACACCGCTAGATTCTGTGATCTGGCTCTCTTCTGTCCGAGAATGGTCACCCCGGAAAGCAAGAAAATCGAGAGGTACATTTGGGGACTGACACAACCAACCAAAGGAAATATCTTGGCTGCTAGACCGACTACATTTGAAAGCGCCAAGGATGTGGCGCAAACTCTGATCGATCATGGAGTCCATCTGGATGAGGCATCAACGGTCGCTGAGCCACAAAAGGAGAGTGGTGGGAAGAAGAAGAAATTCTGGAACAAGCGAAAGGACCAGTCTTCGCAGGAGCCTTCCAAGAAGCAACAAACAGTGGCAGTTCATGCTGCTACTGCTTCTGTTGCTGCTCCAGCTGCCGTTCCAACCACCCAAGCTCCTACCGGTGTTTATGCTGGGAAGCTACCTCTGTGCAACAAGTGTAACTTTCATTATCACGAACCCTGCCGTAAGTTGATTTGCAACAGTTGTGGAAGGAAAGGACACACAGCTCGATACTGCAAGACACCAGTCCAACCAACCAACCAGGCTCTAGGAGCCGGTGCTGGTCAAGCTTGTTATGGATGTGGAGAGGCTGGACACTTCAGGAGAAACTGCCCCAAGGCAACAGCTGGTAGCAATACAGGGAGAGTTCTGGCGATGGGCCAGGAGGAATCGGTCGCTGATCCTACCGTTGTTACGGGTACATTCCTCCTTGACAAGTCTTACACATGCATTCTTTTCGATTCGGGTGTGGAGAGGAGTTCTGTTAGTCATGCATTCAAACACCTGATCAAATGTAAATATCAACCTTTAACCGAAACATTCACCGTCGAGATGGCTAACGGAAAGAAAGAGAGCACTAATGACATTTTTATAGGCTATACTCTTACTCTAGACAATCATTCCTTTCCCATCGATCTTATGCCTGTATCCATTAAGAGTTTTGATGTCATTATCGACATGGATTGGTTGAGCCCCAATCATGCTGATATCCTTTACTACGAGAAAGCCATCCGTCTCAATCTTCCCTCTGGTGAAGCCCTCATGATTTATGGTGATAAACCCAGTTCGAACCTTCGTATCATTTCCTTCGTCAAAGCCCATAAATATCTGCGGAAGGAGTTCCATGCTTTTCTAGCTCATGTTGTTGATGAAACGCAAAAAGTTAAAGACCTCGAGAGTCTCCCAAAAGTCTGCAATTTTCCTGATGTCTTTCCCGAAGACCTCCCAGGAATTCCTCCAGAGCGTCAAGTCAAGGTTCGTATCGACTTAATCCCCAGTGCTACTCCTATAGCTAAATCCCCTTATCGTTTAGCGCCGACGGAAATGTAAGAGTTATCCAACCAGCTTAATGAGCTAATCAGCAAAGGATTCATAAGGCCGAGTTCCTCACCCTGGGGAGCTCCGATCTTATTCGTGAAGAAGAAAGATGGATCCTTTCAGATGTGCATTGACTATCAAGAGCTGAACAAGCTGACCATCAAGAACCATTATCCCTTACCCAGAATCGACGATCTCTTCGACCAACTTCAGGGAGCCAGTTACTTTTCAAAGATATATCTAAGGTCAGGGTACCATCAGTTGCGCGTTCACGAGAATGATGTGCCCAAAACAACATTCTGAACTCGCTATGGACACTACGAGTTTGTAGTAATGCCCTTTGGTCTGACCAACGCACTGGCAATATTCATTGATCTGATGAATCGGGTGTACCACCCTTTCTTAGACAAGTTCATGATCGTGTTCATAGATGATATACTTGTCTATTCGCGAAGTGAGAATGATCGTAAACAACACTTGAGGCAGGTGCTGGAAACGTTAAGGGCGGAGAAGCTATATGCGAAATTTTAAACGTGTGAGTTCTGGATAAGGAAGGTAACATTTCTCGATCACGTGGTTAGCGAGTAAGGAATACACGTGGACCCTTCCAAAATCAAGGTGATTGAGAATTGGTCTGCACCAAAGACACCCACAAAAATCCGACAATTCTTGGGTCACACGGGCTATTATCGCAGGTTCATCCAGAACTTCTCCATAATTGCTAAGCCTTTAACTACCCTGACACATAAAGGTGTAACCTTTAGTTGGGGAGTCAAGCAAGACACTGCATTTCAAACATTGAAGCAGGCCCTATGCAGCACACCTATCTTGTCCCTGCCCGAAGGGACGGAAGACTTTGTTGTCTATTGTGATGCATCCAATCAGGGCCTAGGCTGTGTGCTCATGCAACGAGGAAAGGTTATCGCCTATGCCTCGAGAAAGTTGAAAACACACAAGGTAAATTACACAACTCACGATCTAGAGTTGTGATCAGTGGTCTTTGCATTAAATATTTGGAGACACTACCTTTATGGAACTAAGTGCACTATCTTCACCGACCATAAGAGCTTGTGTGACAACCCGAAATTTTCTATCCTGTACAGTCAAATACTTCATTGAAAGTCAAACTCATTCCTACTATCATTTAGCACAATTTAGAGTCTGTTTGAGCATTCCGAGCCTTGTACACTTAAGGAATAAGTGTTAGAAAGTAACTGCTAAAGCCTCAGCACAAAATTCATGCCCTAAGCTCCATAAGATGGAGTTTACGGCCATAAACATGGAGTTTACAGCCGTAAACTCAATAGGGCCATGAAGTCCCACCTATATAAGTAAGTCTTGATCATTTCTAGCCATTTTCTCACTTCTCAAACCCAAGAACTTCAGTTTTCTCTCAAGTATCATCGGGATCTTCGTCCTCGGTCTTCAAAACTCGTAAGCTTCTTGTCCTAATTAGTTGATATCTTACATAATCTAGTGATCTTACATGATTTCATCCGTGAAATCATTCCATTTTGTAGATCTTCAAGTTTCACCAAGAACACACACTAGCGTTCTTGGCCAAAACCGACCATTCAAGCTCCTAGATCGTAAGTACTCTTGTTCTAACTCGTTGTATACTAGGTTTAACATGTTTAGAGCCTAGAAATCACAAAGAAAAAACAAGATCAAAGGAGTTTACGGCCAAGACATGTTCTTGGGCTGTAAACCCCTATAAGTGGGGCAAATTGCACCCTAGTCCCTCTTTTGGCCTTGGACACTAACCTAGATCACATCCTTGATGTATTAAGGACCTTAAATACCAAGTTTTGAGGGTTGAATGAGAGTTTACGGCCAAGGATCCCCCAGGGCCGTAAACTCCCTTAAATGGTGAAAAGTTGAACTAATGTCCTTCCTTATGCCCATAACTTAGTCTAGAACCATACACCATTGAACTAGGGACTTCAAACATCGATTTGGTACTTCATACCATGAGTTTACGGCCGTAAACTCATGGGGAAGTGGTCCCCAGGCCGTAAAATCAAGTTAAGGTCATTCTTGGACCTTAAACTCACCTAGCCTCTTGTTTAAGCCTTGGAGCACTTAACCACTTAAGACATCTTACCTTTAAGCCTCAATTTGAGACCCATTAGAGAGTTTACAGCCAGGAGTAAACTCCCCTGGGTCGTAAACTCCAATAATTATGGTCTATGGACCATAAACTTAAATGCAAAGCCTTATACTCCTTTATTGCAACCCAATAGCCTCCTAACACTTTGACCAAAGTGTTTTCCACACATTAGGGTGTTTATACTTGTCTAGTTAGTGTTATAATCACTAATTGTAGATATACATATGTCTTTATATATTATTAGGATCGTTGTGTGTGTTTAAGTCTTCACTTGACACCAAGTACTTGTCCGACACTTCCATACGATCCACTCACATCACTTGAGTTCATACCCATTAATTAACTTTTTAAATGTTTATAAATGCTTTTATGAGGGGGGGGGGGAATACAAGTTGAATCATGTTGGTTATTATATCAATCACATGTGATTAATAACGAGCATACAAATGGATTTACTACACTTTTAGCTATTTTACCAAGCATATTAATTCAAATGACTTTCTCAAACATTTTTACATGTTAAAACTCTTTATCAAACTGTCTTACATACTGTATGTTTCCTTTCAAACTCTGTTACAATTGTGTTTCAAACTTTTCAAAGGTTTTACAAAACTTCTTTTATACTTTTATATTGTCAAATGCATGCCCATATATGTATAGTTATATAAGTAATGTTTAAAGGACTTAGGACGGCTAGCTCGCTTTATTTCATTTTCCTCGTTTGGATGTGGCCTTAGGGTATCAGTTATTTATCCGAATGTCGTCTAAATATTAGTTATATATAATGTATACATATATAGACATAAAAGTTCCATTAGTCAGTTCAGTACCTTTGGGTAGCAAAGGCATACTTCGGTTATACACGTACATTACTAGTAGCTATAATAGGTATAGTTAGGAGATACTGCTTACTATTCCAAGTACAAAGAATCACACAAGAGTCAGTTCATTCATGAGTCTATACTAAATACAATACATACTATATAAAGAGATACAATTACAAAAGTACAATTACAGACATACTAATACGATACATACTATATAGAGATACAATACACGATAACATAGGAGAACACACAATAAAGGAATACAAGGAGGAAGATAAAATACACGATAAGGTGCTATAGCATGGAGCAATTACAGGATCAAACTATACCAATGAATCACTAACGCATTGTTCTAAACAAAAGGTGATAGTTATATTGGGTATACGTGATCATAATAATGTGGATGTTCACGGCTTGCAATCATTGCAGGAGTCGCGTTTAGTTCCCAAAATCTCCTGACAAGGAGAGCGTTTAGTATGGGATCTAGCCATCACATTATACCTTAATACTCATTTTAAGGCAATTAGTACAATAGTAGTCAGTTTATACAAATACTACCGTACTTACACTTTACAAACAACAAATACAAAAGGATACAATTTCAGTTATTATATTATTATTACCTTTACTTTGTGTCACATTCACATAATCGATGAGGTAGATTAGATTTGAATAATAATAGTTGTACAAGGAAAAACCTTCACTTAAGTAGAGGTTCAAACTTTCAAAACAGTCGGGTCTTGGTAGAAGGCTACTTTCAAAACAGTCGGGTCTTAGTAGAAGGCTACTTTCAAAACAGTTGGGTCTTGGTAGAAGACTACTTTTTATACTAGTAGGAAATATGGGATTTTCTAGGGTTTTCAAATGTTTACAATTACTTACAAACATTTTCATACTTATACAAACTTTTCTTCAAACATTTACAAGTCTTTACTTTACAGTTTTACAAGTCAAATACACATAAATACTTATGAATTCACCAGCTTTATTGCTAATACTCGCTTTCAAAATAACTTGTATTCTCAAGTCACAAATAGACAGGTACGACGATCAGGTTTTCTGAAGATGGAGCAGTCAAGACTCGTCTTTTATTTTGATTATTCATTATGTTGTTTTATACTATGAAAGAACACACTTGTAATTAAAATTATACTATTAATGCAATGGATGATGTTGTGGCTTGTTTACTACTTTGCATTGTTGTGATACTTTATATGACGTCCTCCGCCCCAAAACGTTTTCGCCGTTCTTGGTTTTGGGGTGTGACAGCTTGCAGCACATCTTTGATCAAAAGGAGTTAAACATGAGACAACGGCGATGGGTAGAGTTGCTCAGTGATTACGAGTGCGAAATTCGCTACCATCCCGGCAAGGCCAATGTGGTAGCAGACGCCCTCAGCCGAAAGGAGTATTCAGGGCGTAAGGTGAAAGCGCTAACAATGACCATTCATTCCCATCTATCCGCGCAAATCAAAGAGGCTCAACTGGAAGCTTTGAAACCAGAGAAAGTGGCGGATGAAGCATTGCGGGGAATGGACAAGAACTTAGAGGTCAAGGGAGACGGAGTGTACTATTTCATGAATCGGATCTGGACCCCAAAGTACGGCGGGTACAGAGAGGTTGTAATGAATGAGGCTCACAAGACAAGATACTTCGTTCACCCAGGTTCAAATAAGATGTCTCTGGATCTCAAACAACTCTATTGGTGGCCAAACATGAAAGCGGAAATTGCAACCTTCGTGGGCAAGTGCTTGACTTGCGCCAAGGTGAAGGTGGAGTATCAAAAGCCCTCAAGTTTACTTCAGCAGCCAGAAATACCTGAGTGGAAGTGGGAAATGAGAACAATGGATTTTATCACTAAGTTACCCAGATCTCCGAGTGGGCACGATGCCATCTGGGTAATTGTTGATCGGTTGACGAAATCCGCCCACTTCCTGCCAATCAAAGAAAACTTCAAAATGGAGAGACTCATGCAGATCTACATTTGAGAGATAGTTCGCCTTCACGGGGTACCTGTATCCATTATCTCCGAACAAGATAGCAGGTTCACCTCGAGATTTTGGCAATCGCTACAAAAGGCTCTTGGAACTAAGTTGGATATAAGCACGACTTATCATCCACAAACAGATGGACAGAGTAAGAGGAAAATTCAGACATTGGAAGATATGTTGAGAGCCTATGTCATTGACTTCGGCACATCATGGGATGCTCATCTTCCTCTAGTCAAGTTTTCTTACAACAACAACTACCGTACCAGCATCAAGGATGCGCCGTTTGAAGCCCTCTATGGTTGCAAGTGCAGATCCCCTCTATGCTGGGCTGAAGTGGGTGATATGCAGCTAGCCGGGGGTCAGGTCCCCGACAGTGCTCTCACTGGTCCTGAAATCATCCAAGAGACAACCGAAAGGATCGTACAAATTTGGGACGACTGAAAGCCTCGCGAGATAAACAAAAGAGCTACGCTGATAAGAGACGAAAACCCTTGGAATTCCAGGTTGGTGATCACGTCCTTCTGAAGGTCTCACCCTGGAAAGACATGATACGTTTCAGAAAATGTGGAAAGCTGAACCCAAGGTACATTGGAACATTCGAGATCCTTGCTAGGATCGGTCTCGTGGGATACAAACTCATGTTACCATGAGAGCTCAGCAACATCCATCCCGTCTTCCACGTGTCGAACCTAAAGAAGTGTCTATCTAATGATCCATTTGTGATTCCTCTCGAGGAGATCGAGTTGGGCGAAGCTCTACACTTTGTGGAGGAACTTGTTGAAATCATGGGCTGGGAAGTCAAGCGTACGAAGCAGAGCCGCATCCCGATAGTGAAGGTTCGCTGGAATGCCAAGTGAGGTCTTGAATTCACTTGGGAGTGCGAGGATTCAATGAAGCAAAAGTACCCTCACCTCTTTCCAAGTTCCTGATTTGTACTTTATTCTTGAATTTCGGGACGAAATTCCCTCTAACGGGGGCATGGTGTGACAACCCGAAACTTCTCTCTTGTACACTTAGCCAAACCAATCAATATTCAACTTGTTTTGCTGATTTCTTGTACTGTTTAAGGGTTCATTTAAGTGTTCTAAGCTTGAGTATGACCAAGGTTGAGGTTAGGAATGAGTCAGCGTGTCGTATAGTGAGAAAATCGGGCCATACGCACTTCTAGGAGGAGTGTACAACCGTACACATGGGTGTGTAGCCGCACAGCCACTCCTTGGCCACACACTCACTTTTTGGCAGCACTCTCTCCCCTATATAAAGGGTAGACTCCTTTTCCCTTCATTCTTTTCACTCCTTTGCAGCACACTACACTATTCTCTCAAGTTTCTCCAACCTTGAACCCTCCAAAGCTTCAAGAACGTGAGTACTTCATCCTCTAACTTGCAAACCATGAAAGACCACTCTATCTAAGCCTTAAGTGTGCAATAATAGACATTATCTTCGTGTTGGAAGTGAGTGCGGCTGCACACCCCCTTAAGGTGGCCGCACACCCTTAAAACACCCTCTAAAGTGAGAGTTTTACTTCCATATTCGAGATAGACATGCCCCTAGCCTTGTTGCACCTTGGAATGGACATTTTAGACATCATCTTGTGGGGTGTACGACCGCACACACATGTGTACGGCCGCACACACCCTTGTGCGACCACACACACATCCTAGGGCTGCAAACCCACTTCTAGGACCCTTAACTTGAACTACAATTGAGTAAAGACCTAGAACACTTCGTGGATGCAAGCATGGACCTTGAGAACACTTTAAAGGCACCCCCTTTCATGAGTGTACGACCGTACACCCATGGCCGCACACACACTCAAGGTGGCCATACACTCCCTTTAATCAATCCTACAATGTTCTATCACTTGGTGCAAGTAGTTCCAAGTCCCTAGAGTGATTCTCTATCGTATCTAGTGGTGAAATATCTTCATTTGACTCCTATGTGTGTCATTACATGTTATTAGGGTCAAGTTGAGTTCGAGGTTTCACTTGACACTCAACATCCTATACCGGTCTTTCGCTCAAATCACTCGCTCAAGTTGAGTTCATACCCCTACATTTTCCGTGTTCTTTTTAATGTTTTCAGGGGGAGAATACAAGCCAAACCATAAGTGCTTTCGTAAATTAATCAAAGAGATTTTAACAAATTATAAAACTCATACAATTCTCATACTTTAACCCATTTTGTACTATGTTGAGCATAAGGGAAGTTTTACAACTTATCACTAAATTGCATCATTTTTTGGACTCGATATTCACTACGCTATACATGCAAACTATAATCGGTATAGTTTGGAATTTTCGAAACATAACAAGTACAAAAACTTTCACTAGTAAACATATACACTATGACAACTATAGTTTTCAGTTTACATCACTACATGAACATGGCATTCATAACTATAACGGTCACTACAGAAGGTATACATGCGGATTTCACTACGGTATAACACTACCACACTACATATAAACTAGATTGTACGATACTGTGAGGCACTACTTCGACACTGTACCCTTAGGTGTATAGGGATAAATCCTATCATAGTATAACCAGAGTCTCCTGGAGGGAGAGCGTGAGATTTGTGAATAGATCTATTCGGGACTGACGATCCCACACCCGAACTGCTAGCTACAGTTAGGCAGGCATGCCTAGGGTGACAAATGTCATTTAACTCAACGGCTGAAGAACGTTGGAAAGGTCTCTAGTCATATCAAGTATGGTTACACGACTCGCAATATGTATACATTACCTTTGGTATACAAGTTGGCACTCTTCAACAGTTTTATCTACACTAAATAAAACTAATACGCACTACAACCGGAGAATTTCCAGGGATTTCGCTACATGGTTTTATTTGAAGTAAGAAAACACACTACATATACTGTATATAGCCAGGGTTTTCAAACATAATTTATTATACAATGGTTTCACGTATGAAATACTTATACATCATGATTAGCATTAGCTAGTCACATGAAGTAGTATTTTCGGATATTCATACAGTTTTCAATAACGAACATTCATGGTTTTATACAGAATTGATAACGCTACATTCTCACTAAATAAAATATCGGATTTTCTTGAAAGCATACAAACGATTTTACAAATTCATCAACAAGTTTTCATTTTAAAATACCGCTTATGAAGTTAAAAGCTTTATGCTGATATTTTCAAACTGCTTGTATTCTCAGGAAATCAGTAGACAGGTACCTGCTGGATTTTTGAGAAGTTGGAGCAATAAGAGTCTCATGTTTATATTTTTACAGACTATTTGCTGTGATTCAAACAAGTTTCAGACAAAGTTCCAAACTGATGTAATCATTTTCATTTAAGTATTCACTGTAATGGTTGTGTTGCTATGATTGTTATTATTCATTGGTTGTGTTGCTATACATGATGTCCTCCACCCCAGAACGTTTCCGCTATTTTGGTTTTGGGGTGTGACAGCTTTCTTCGACAACCACATGAAAATGGCATATGGTTGAAGATGGTGCAAGTATAGAGATTCATGGAGAATAATGTTGAGAATAATGTTGATACCAAGAGTGAAGGAGGAGAAAAAAACAATGTATCTTTCAAATTCATTAGTTTTTTTTCAATGTTTCATTATCTGTCATACCCCCTCAACGAATTCACCTTTCCTTTCTTTCTTAAAGCATGATCGAAGCTCAAACTACTCCCTCATGGCCAAATTCTTTGAAGATGTGTGTGTCTGTAGACTTAGAGTCAATAAAACTTAATATCACCTTTTGATTTAAAAAAGAGAACTCGTGCTATAAGTATTGAATCTTAAACTCCTATGATGATGTGTTATTGGATATGAATATGATGGAGGCCAAATATAGTTTATCAATGGAGTCTGAGAGACACATGTTAATAATAAGAGTACAAGATTTCATGTCTACCAACTGTTTGGCGTAATTCCTTAACCAAGTCGTGAATTTTGCAAGCAGTCAAAATGGAAATATGTTCTTCTATTCTATCACATATGGAGGCAAGTGGTCCATTGGGATTTAGGTCTTCCAAATCCAAGGTTTCAACCGTTAGAAATCAATGACTTCTGTTTTAAAAAGGTTGAACCACACTCAAAGTTTTCACATCACTTTTTCAATCAGGTATGAGTAGGAATTCAATTTTGCTTTTGTCATTCCAGGATAATTGCAGAAAACTTGGATTTGCAGTTTTTCTTTGATAATTAATCCCCATCGATGATTGTATGCGTTTTTCTTTATGCTTTTTCAATTTGGATATTTAGGTTTGTTGTTATCATGATTGCCCTTTTGTTCTCTGTTAATTTTGCTATAAATATCATGGCCCTAATGGGATGTCTATTATTTTTTTTAGTTATTTATTGATCAATTTTGGTTGTTTTTCAGGTTGATTCGATTGTACCCTTTATCCTGTTTGCGTGTTTCAGAGAATTTATTGATTTTTTGTTGTTAGGATGTGGGTTTTATAAATAATTGAAATGAAATTTAATTTATAAAAACTATGCATCTGTTAAATTCTTAGTTTTGATTATCCACTTGTAATTATTGAAGCAATTATTTATTATTGAATCTATCTCCTCCATAGCTCCCTTCCAATAAAGAGAACTATAATGTCACTTTGCGATCAAATGGGCTACTTTTTCAACTTTAAACTTGATATGGTTCCAAATGCATTGAATGAAAATTGATAAATACATCAAGTTTGACAACATGTATTATAATCCAAATAATGTTGGTTTAAGGATCTTTAACATGAATATGCATTTATTGATCATATTGATGTTCAGGTAGGCATGAAGTTATGGATTAGTTATGAAATAATAACATATCCTAGACATCGGGTTACTAAAGAAAGAGTGAACCTACCACCATGTACAAACTTTTGAACATTTAGAAAACTACTACTTATACTTGAGTATCTATCTGACCATGATATTACAGCAGGAACAACACCAAGATATTGCAGCAGGAACAACACCAAACAACATGAGAACTACACAGAAGTTCAATAAATAACCATTATTAATCAAATACCTAAAAAACCAATCCAGAATGTCGAAATTTAAAGCCATTGACGGTCAAATGAATGATTGCAGATATGTATGCGCATGCACTTGATTATACCAAAAAGTCACTTCTTTTTTTTAGTTTTATTTTTGTAGGCCATCTTTTTTGTCGGAAAAAAAAATCGAATATACTATTGGTCATGATTTTTCGTCATCTTTAAGTAGAGATTCATATTGATAATGATTTTTTTTTTCAAAAAAACTTATTTCATTTTCTTTGTTTTTTGAAAGTTAAAGATCTCTTTTTTATCGTAAAAAATTAATAAATAAAACAAAATTCGTATTTTTTAAACCTCTTTAAACATATATTCATATAGATATCAAAAAAACAATTATTTTTTGAAATTTCATCTCATATTCACATTGTGAATGTACTGAAAACTTAATTATATTCCGCTCAGATTTACAATGTGAATAATAGTAAGTGAGATTCACATTGTGAATTCTGAAAACTGAATTATACACGGTTCTGATTTACAATGTGAATAAATTTACTTGTTGATTTTACAAAACTAATTTATTAGTAATAAAAATGTTAAAATATTATAAAATTCAATGAAATCTATTTCGATTCATTTGTAAATTTCACTAAATTAATCTGTGAATGGTCAGAGAGTTGAAATAATAATTCAGATTCACATTGTGAATACTAAAATAGGATTATTTGTAGTTTAGATTCACAGTGTGAATCTAAACAGATCAAGGTGAAATTTTTTATCGATGTTGATGTCTATTTATAGGGGACAAAAAATTAAGAATAATGGTATATTTAGTTTTTTTTTTGGATAAAAAATAAACCCAAATATTGAAAAAATAATAAAATGAACTAAGTATGTTTTTTCGAAAAAAGTTTGTATTAATATATCAATATGGTAAGAGGATAAAAATTATGAATTTTAGTATATTCGGTTTCTTTCTATAAAAAACATGGTCTAGAAAATTAAATAGAAAAATGAGGTATGTTTTTTTGGTAGAATTTGGTGCATGTGCATCTAATGTATAACTCTATAACCGTTCATTTGCTCATTAATCATTATGATTTATGACGCTCACAATTGGTTCCTTGTTAATATATATATATATATATATATATATATATATATATATATATATATATATATATATATATATATATAGATCTTTTTTTGATTCTTATTCTATCAAAATGTGTTATTGATAATCATATTCTGTAAGAATGAAAACAAATGAAAAACGATGAGTGAGAACAAAATTGAATAACAATTAATGAGAATGCTTGATAATGATATCAATATTATATGAGGTTGAAGGTATTCACCGTACCAGAAAACATATTATCTTAGTCATTCTCATAGAGTAGCATTGTCTACACACGTTTGTACGATAGATGTTCATCCGCATTTGAACCTAGTCGTATATATATATATATATATATATATATATATATATATATATATATATATATATATATATATATATATATATATATATATATATATATATATATGATTAAGTTATTGCGAGAGTAAAAGAATTTTTAAAAAAAAATTATTTTTTTTTTAATTTCTAATTTCATAGTAAAAACCCAGAAAAAATATTTTCCAAAAATCATAAAAAAATTAATAGATACTTCTATAGAATATATACTGATTATGTAAAAAGATTTTTTTTAAAATAAACTTTTGAAGTGTTAATATTTTGATTTTAAAAAATATGACATAAATTTTTTTTATCCAAATTCAAAAAAGCAAATGATAGAGTTTTTCGTAATAATATTTTAGTGAGTTGGTAAAAAAATTCGAAAAATATATTGTTAAGGATACGAAGTTTTGTTAAAATTATTCAAAATTTTTATAAAAAATAAGACATGAAAATTTCTGTTTTCCAAATTAAAAAACATTTTAAAGGTTTATCATATATCTTATATTATTATGATATTTTGAAAAGATGTTATAAAAAGAATTTTGTTTAGATGCCAAATTTTATGTTAGAAGATTATAAGTTTTTCAAAAAAAAATTATTGAAAATGATGTGATCTAAAACAAGATTATTCAAAATATTTATGATTCCAAAAAAATTTTGATTCAACATTTTAATGATCCTCAATTTGTTATGATCTAAAAATATTTTGATTCAAATATTTTTTTATCAATAATTCTATCTTTTATGATTTAAAATATAAAATAATCCAAATTTTGTTATGAAAAAATATTTATTTAAATGAATATACTATTAATCTTAAATCACGTGATTAATAAAAATTATGATCCAAAATACTAAGATTCAAAATGATATGATCCAAAATTTTAAGATCAAAAAATGATATGATCGAAAAATAGTATAACCTGAAAATATTTGATGCGTAGTATTTTTATGATGCAAAACTTTTATAATTGTAAAATATGAATTTTGGAATGGATATTTAAATCAAAAACATAAAAAGTAAAAAAATAAAAATATCAAATAAATAAATAAATAAAAATAAAAAAAACAAAAACACAAAAATACTAGTAAATTCAAAATTGTAGTAAAAAATGAAAAAATAATAAATAATAAATAATAAATAAAAAGGAATAAACCATATATATATATATATATATATATATATATATATATATATATATATATATATATTAAAAAAGTATAACAAAAATGAAAAAAAATATTAAATAGAAAAACTCACTTAAATAATGTTCCATATATGCTCGTCATACATGATTAAATCCTCGAGTCCATATTATGTTCCACAGACGTGTCGCATCCGAACGCGTCACATAAAGTTTTGAGTTTGACATTTTTGTCTTTGACGAAGTGGACGGCGGAGATATGTTCTTGCAATCCTCACCATTTTTGGAGTTTTTATCAGATCCACACCCCATATATGTGTGTGTGTGTATATATATATATATATATATATATATATATATATATATATATATATGCACATACATACATACATACATGGACAAAGATGAAGCTCCTAAAGACACAATTGTACAAGTCTATTAAGTAAATAGAAACTCTCACTATATAAAACTTAGTTACTGAGGACTAGTTATCTGTACAACAAACCATAAACATGTAATATTCTTGTATCTTGTTTTGAATTCTGTATTTGGAGCATTGTAGTGTTTTAGATCGTAATACCTTTGTAGCAAAAATATGTGGGGATTAGATCATATCATTATTTTTTATACTTGTTTAGAATACATCTTATTATTGATTTGGTTATCACTTTATTTGTAGCATTTGATCATAACATGTTTGGATCATATAGCTATTTAGATCATAAACTATTCAACATGGATCATTATATTGATTGATTTGTAACACGTGGATTATAAACTAGTTTTATCATATAATTTTTAAATAATAACATGTTGAATCTTATATTTTGTTTAAATTTTGTGATCCGTAATCTATAAATCAAATTGTTATAATCCTTTATTATATACATTTGAATTACAACACTTTTGGAGCATAACATATTAAGGCTATTGATAGGTTTTATAGGTTACAAAAACCACGTGCTTATAAAATTTCACTTAACACTTAAGGGCACATGCAATCTAAAGGTTTTGTGTCATACACTTTGAATGAAACATACTATGATCAATAAAAGTAGATGAATCCTAATATAATCAAAATAAAATAGAAGAACCATGATTACATACCTTTGATTTGTTGTAGTAAGCAAATCACTTCAATCATTCATTTGAAGAGCTTGCAAAGATAGAACCAAAAGTATGATGCCTCTAATGACTCACACCCAAACCCCAGAACTAGAAGGACAATTGAGGAGAGAGGAGGAAAAGGTAATTTCTTTCATATACTTCTAGGAAAGAATAATCACGAAAATATTAGCCCAAGGGGTCCAGTTTATAGTTTAGGTAACTTTGGTACAAAGCACGATTTGAATGGATTTAATCACAATCCAAATCCTTTTCTTTATATAAATCTAAGAGGCTTATGGAAACCGCAAGGAGGCTCCTAAAACCATCATCCCTTGGACGGTTCTAGAATTTCCTTTTTTGTTCAAGTATTGAACAATTACAATTCATCCCTTGCACCTTTAATTAATTCCAAATAACCCCGAATTAATTTCAGATTAATTCTAATTAATAATTAATCAATTCTAATTGATTTCATATTAATTTATTAATCATATAAATTGAGAAATCAATTATTTAACAATTGATCTCATATTAATTTATTAATCACATAATAAATTAACAAATCAACTATCTATTTTCAGTTAATATATTAATCATATAATATATTAGTAAATATGTAAGGTCAAACATTATGATCTGATGAGTCAGACTCTACACGTTATCTGTCAGTGTCAGTGTATACATCACCATCAACGCCAACATATAAAGTCTATCAACATCATCGTGAAGATAGTTTATTTTATGTAATATTTTTTATATTAGGTAATAAAATAGATAAGTATAGAATATAAAGCAGATCTTATATCTTTGTTATGAAGATCGGGTCTTAGTATAATAAGATACAATCCCTTCAATCAAGGGATATGCTTGTATAGACTAGTATATATTCAACATTAGGGTGAAACCCTAATATATCTTGAACGACTTGGTGTCGTTGATCGTTTTTGTGACCGTCCTTGTGACAAACCCGTTTTCTTGGTGAAAACAAACTCTTTCTTGGTGAAAGACAATTTGGAGAATATCTTGTGTTCTTTACTTTTTGTTATTTATTTTTTAGTTTAATTTGCTTTTGTTCTTTATACTCTAAGTGTATCTGATCTTTACACACCTTCAATTGGTATCAGAGCAGGTGTTTTTGATACACTCAAGTAATCATGTCGACCTTTTACAATCCAGAATCAACTGCTTGCAAAAAGTTCCTTCCGTTTGATGAACTCAACTTATTTGGTTAAAAATCAAAGGCCATGGAAGATCTTAGGTTTATGGACTTTGACATGCTCTACATCATCAACAAAGGTCCTGTAGCTGTTATGTATCAATCATCCAATATTGGTGCATCTAAGCTGAAAGGAAAATTTGTTCCTGGATATAACAAGGAAGAGAAAAGAGTGTTGAATCTCGATGTAAAGGAGAGAGTTGCTATTAGAAACTTACTCTCTTACTTTATCTATCATTTAGTTCAAAAGTGCTCAATCTCTCAAGAGATGATGATCACACTGTCATCTGCTTTTGAAAAGGAAACCTCCTCTGTCGATGAAGGTTAGTGTCTCATGGCCCAGATCATTGAACGTCACACTGACACATCAAATGATAGTTTTGGGACTCTTGACTTTGTTTTCTATCAAGTTACTACAAACCTTAAGTCTGAATTAGACACTACTTCAGCGTATCAGGTAAAAAATCTTGTTAATTTCTCTTCCGTTGAATATGTCAAAAAAGATGACATAAATGATCACTTACGCTTCGATTCATCTACTTCAATTAAAGAAAAATCTTCTCTCTGCTTTGAGTTAAAAAACCTCAAAGGAAAACTATCTTTTTTCAAAAAATCTCTTTCTTGATTGAAAAAGGAAAATAATTGTATCTCCTCGACCGATAATTTACTTGACTCTGAAAAGGAAAAGGTTGTTGATCATGTTAGTCTCATTCAACTTATTTTAAAAAACTAGGATTATTATCACATTAATGTCCCAAAAATTATTAATGCCCAGATACCATATCAGTATGAAAAATATTATTGGAGGCGATATAGAAGGTGTTGTTTCTTTAATCAAAAGTGTTGAGTCTAAACAAACCTTTTATAAAGCTGACTGTTTAGAAAAATAATTTAAGAATTGATTTGTGAGTTCATATTTTATAAATCAAACTTTATTTGATACTCATTGCTCCACTGATTCTAACGGCATTACCAAATGTGTTACTCAATTATCTGCTCTTGATCCTTCCCTCTAACCTTCTCATCGTGTGTATGTTCTTCCCTACACTAATAGTTTTCTAGAATTTCCTATATGCAATGGTGAAGTTCATTCAGTAAAAAAAGTTCTTAGCATATTTTCTCGGTACTTTGTTAGCAACTCTAGTTTTGAAGATTAATTAATATATTGCATTTTAGATGACTATTCAATGTCTCATGAGTCTCATGACAAGGTATTATCTGAGCACACCATCAATGAAAATTCTTGTTCCATAACTAAAACAAGAACTCTTAAACCAAAGTGTCAAAGTTCTTCGGACTCAGTGGTCGAAAAGAAGTCAAAATCTAATGTTAAAGGAAAGAATTATGGAATCAAAGTTTGTTATCGATGTGGTAATGCTTCTCACAAAGTCAGTAAGTGTACTTTTGAAAAGAACACCATTCACGCAGATAATATCATGATTCGTAATAATAAATAGATCAAAAAGGAAACTCATTAAACTGTCTCCCTAATGATTGTTATAATATCTTTTCTTAAGTGACCCATTGAAAGATGGGTCAGTGTATATTAATTGTATATTTTAGTTTCAAGGTAAAGAACATATTTGGTATTTAGATAGCGGTTTCTCAAGACATATGACTGGATTCAAGTTTATTCTGGAAGATTTTATAAAGAAGGATGGTCCTACTGTTACATATTGAGATAATGGTAAGGGAGCTACAAAGGGATTGGGATCCATCAAATGTAACTATATTCTGTTCAAGAACGTTTCTTTTTCTTCAACATAATCTCATTTGAATTTTCCAACTGTGTGACGCTTGGTATGAAGTTCACTTCAACAAAAGAGAAGGAAAGGTTGTTGATCAAATGAATGACAATATTCTGACTGCAAATAGACATAATGAAATTTATGTTTTGTACATGTTTTCTTCTGGAAACTCTCTTCGTCGACGTTTCTTCTCTCGTGCTCAGTCTCATATAAATTGGTTGTGGAACAAGAGGTTATCTCACTTGAATTTCAAGAACATATCAATGATCTCAGGGCATAAGCTTGTAAGAGGAATCCCTAAGATGTAGTTTGTCAAAGATAAGTTGTGCTCAGTGTGTGAAAAGAGAAAGAAAACTAAGTCTTTCTTCAAGACAAAGTCCTGCTCTTCAATTATCAAACCTCTTCATCTTCTCCACATGGATCTTTTTGTAACAGTCCTGATTAAGTCAAGAGCTAGGAAAAAGTATACTCTCGTTATTGTGGATGAATTTGCAAGATTTACCTGGGTAGTTTTTTTAAGGAAGAAGAGTCATGTCGTTGATGAAATCATTTCTCTTATCAAGCAATGGGAAGTTCTCTATGATCATAAAGTCAGACAGTTATGTAGTGATAATGGAACTAAATTCAGAAACTTAGAAACATCTCTCTAGAAGACTTCTATTCAAACTCAGGAATTTCTCAAAATTTCTTTGCTGTTAGAACCCGTCAACAGAATGGAATTTCTAAAAGAAGAAATAGAACACTCATCAAAGCTGGAAGAACTATGGTTTTTGAAGCTGCTCTTCCTCTGTCTTTTTGGGCTAAAGCTGTCAACACATCATGTTATACCCACAATTGGTCAATCATTGTAAAGCATCATGGGAAAACTGCCTATGAGCTACTTAAGGGAAGGAAACCATACATCTCTTATTTTCATGTTTTTGGGTGTGTTTGTTACATCCTAAATCAAAAAGATCAACACTCTAAGTTTGAAGCTAAAGCTAATGAAGGAGTATTTCTTGGTTATTCCAGTGTATCCAAGGCTTTCAGGGTATTCAATATTTCAAGGAAAACTATTGAGGAAACAACTCATGTCACTTTTGAGGAAGACTCAATCATTTTTGATCGAATTTCTCATCCCTCATCAATTCTGAATGAACTTACCTTCATTCCTTCAGACCCTATTCCTGACTTATTGCCAAATGACACTAAGCCTGGTGTTCCTAACGTTGATCAAATCATCAACTCACAACCTATCTTTGAAGATCAGAATGTCCTCTCTGAAGAAGCTGAGCCATCTAATCTGGAAGATTCTTCTCAAAGTAATACAAATGAAAGTTTTAATACAAGAATTCTTCGAGATCATCCTAAATCTGAAATCATTGGAGATGGAAATTCTGGGATTCTCTCTCATAGTAGAGTCATCAATAACTTCTGAATGTTTGTGAAAATTTTCTCAATGATTATACCAAAGAATGTCACTGACGCCCTAAAAGAAGCTAATCGGATCAAGGCTATATAGGATGAGCTGAATGAATTTGAACGCCATCGTGTATGGACTCTAGTTCCCAAACCTCAAGGGATAACAATTATTGGCGCTCACTGAGTTTTCAAAAACAAGATGGATGAAGATTGGATCATAATTAGAAACAAAAAAGGCTTGTATCTCAAGGTTTTTGTAAACTATAGGGATTAGATTATGATGAAACATTTTCTCTTGTTGCTAGACTTGAAGCAATTCATTTGTTTCTTGACTTTGTCTCATTTAAGAACTTCAAATTCTATCAAATGGATATCAAGATTGCTTTTTTACACGAAGATCTTCAAGAAGAGGTTTTTCTAAAGCAAACTCTAGGGTTTGAAAATAAGGAGTTTCCAAATCATGTATATCGTCTTGATAAATTTTTCTATGGTTTAAAACATGCACCTAGAGCATGGTATGACACATTGTCGAGCTATCTTCTTGAAAGTGGATACAAAAAGGATAGATTGACAACACTTTGTTAATCAAACAATCGAAATATCATATCATATGTAAGGGTTATCGATTATTTATCATAGCTTTGTTTAGCTCTCGATAATCAATGGACATTCTTATTGTACTACCCTTCTTCTTTTCAAATAGTGCATGAGCTCCCCAGGGTGATGAACTAGGTATGCTGGAACCTTTGTCCTATAATTCATGGAGTTGTGTCATTAACTCCTACATTTTCGTGGGTGTTAAATGATATGATGCCTTTGAAATTGGTGTTGTGCTTGGTAATACGTCGATTTCAAATTCTTCTTGTCTCTCTGGTGATAATCCTTGTAAATCATCTGGAAATACCTTAGGAAAAATCTCGTACCACAGGTATATTAGTCATTTCCCTCTTTTCCTTCTTTGTGTAAATCACATATGCTATAAATGTTGAACATCGATTGGGTAGGCATCTTCTGGATTTCATCATCATGATGACTCTAGAATTCACTTTACTCTTATCTCTGTATATAACAAATGGCTCTCTTCTAGGTGGACTGATACGTACCATCTTCCTTCCACACAGGATGTCCGCGATACTCTCTCCCAACCAATCCATGTCCAGAATTACGTTGAACTCACTTAACTCAAAGGTAATAGCTCTTGATGAAATTCGATCCATTTATGTCAATAGCTGTGGTTTCTAAATTATTGCTAAGAGATAAATTTCTACCACCAGCTACTTCTACTAAAATATGGGTATTTAGTCTAAGTGGTGATAACTTAAGTCTTCCTCCCAATTCTTGTGATATAAAGGAGTGATCTTCTCTAGAATCAAATAAAATATTGGCTAGAATTTGATTACTAGAAATCTACCTGAAGCAACATTTGTCTCTTCCTTTACTTCATTGAGGGTCATTTTGTAGCTTCAACCCTTAGGTTTTGTTGGCAGATCCTTAGGGTATTTTCTCAGTTTTTGGCCACTTTGCCTTCACGTGACCTTCCTCTCCATAGTTAAAACAAACTTTTCCTTTCACTTGGCAATTTGAAGATATATGCCCTGGCTTCTTTCACTTGAATCAAGTGACACAGTCGCCAAAATGATTCTTCTTTCATTGGTCGTACCACTTCCCTTCTTGGCTGCTTCCAGATTTGTTGTTGTTTGACTTCGAGAACTTCTGCTTCTTGTTGTTGTTGTTTTTGTTTCCTGAAAACCTTTAGTTTTTCTCTTTTTAGCTACCTCAACCCTATCGGCAAATCCCCCTTTGTTCATGTTCTCAAAAGACTTTGTAGCCTAGATGACAGCTTCAAAGGTAGGTGCCTGATGTACTAGCACCAAATATTCCCATGACAATCCCTTGGCATACTTTTCGATCTTTGACAGTTCATTGGAAACAATGCATAGGGTGAATTCCATTTTCTCACTAACAGCGTTGGTGTATTTATCAACAATCATACTGCCATTTTTTAGTGTCAAAAACTGGTTTTCCAATTCCGTTATGTTTTGAGTTAAACAATAATTTCGCTTTAAATCCAATAGAAACTCTGCCCATGTGAGTTGTAATTGCTTATTGGGGTTTATCGATTTACCCAACGTGTTGCACCAATGAACAACTGGTCCCTTATAATACCTCTAGCATAGGCACTCTGCAACTTGCCCGTACAACCGCACCTGATGAAAGTTAGCTTCATCTCAAAAATCCAATCCATAACTCTAATTAGATCTTCCTTTCTAATGAAATATGATGGATTGCAAGTCATGAAGTCTTCATGCTTACAATAGCCTCTGAGTTCACCATTCTTTCGAACCTCTGGTTGATCAGCTCCATGATAACTTTCTGAGTCATCATTACTTCCTTCTTGAACCATCTATGGATGAGAAGGAATCATTTTGTTGTTGACTTGCTCCATGACTACCGGCTCGTTGACCATAGGTGCTCTACCTCTAGAATTAGCTATTTCCTGAGCTAAGAGATTCATAGACTCGTGTCGTTGTTGATCAAGCATATCATGCATCACGGCTCAAGCATCATTTATTATGAACTGAGCAGCTCCTGCTGAAAGTTCTGAGGTGCTAGACCTCCTTCGTTATTGACGACTCTATCGCTTCTTGTGATTTTCATGACATTCTATAGTCGTAGAGGCGATATATATATATATATATATATATATATATATATATATATATATATATATATATATATATATATAGCACACAATAGCAGTTAAAGTATCTTCCTATAGTACGCTAGTGCTAATGTCTAAAGTAGTTTAGGCATATATCGTAAAGCAATCTATCACACACTTCACTG
The DNA here is from genome assembly GCF_002870075.4 of Lactuca sativa. NCBI lineage: Eukaryota > Viridiplantae > Streptophyta > Magnoliopsida > Asterales > Asteraceae > Lactuca > Lactuca sativa. The sequence goes on along the minus strand of NC_056625.2, from coordinate 70,306,952 downwards.
ATTTATGCTTAGAATCTAAGTTTAAGTCTATAAATCCAAGAAAATTCCTAGTTCTCTTAAACTAATGCTCTGATACCAACTATGACATCCCACATTTTTCAGAATCAATTAATTTTTTTTATGCTTGAGATGTTGAATTGCGGAAAATACCAGTTAAATAAAACAAAAGTTATTTCATTATACTAGAAACTCTAAGGATTTCATCGTTCATATCGAAACATATATTATAATATAAATACAAAAAGGTCATGAAATACTATAACAGACGCATCTCTTTATTTCACTCGAAATCCTAACTAGACTTCGGTAGCCTTACATCCACTACCTGTGATGCACATTAAATGAGTGGGTCAGGTTTGAGAACCTAGTTAAATGCATAGGATTTTCAAGACCATAATATTTTAATGATAATTTATCATAATATCATTCCTTCAAAAACAATCGTTAGCATATAATATAGGTATATAAAATCTAACACAAATATCCTTAAGATATTCTACCCTATCCAATTGATTGTCATGAATCCTAAGACATCAATTATCCGAAGGAATCACCCTACCTGATAGATTGTTTGAGTATTTGGTTGACTACACAACTAGGGGAGTCCATGGTCAGTGTAAATCATATAAAGCTAACCAATGTTTAGACATATTGATAAATAAGGTATCCCAGTTTATCTACGTTTGTGGGTTATAAGTCCACACTAGCAATGTAATTCACTAGACCGCCTAGAATATTCAAGTGTTGTCATCTACTCTGGTCGATGAACCAGACATACTTGTCAGTTGTCTGATCTAGACCAACCATTTATGGTCATCTAAGAAAGAGGGGGAATATGACACTCCGCTTTGATCTCAGACTCTACCCTAGAATGAGACCTAATCAATATCCAACTTATTAGGAGCTAAAAACCTTTTACAAGTCTTATTATAACTAATCCAGACTTATTATAAAGGAAAATATTATGTCGTTCATGGCCAAAAACTTATGCAATAGGAGAAGGATCGGTCCTTCTCCTAGGGAGTTATACACTAATTGCTAATTTTAGTCCCTCGAATTCCTTAATTAAATTCCAAACACCCTAAACCCTAATTAGTAAACAATTGAAGTTCCTTTTAATGACATTTAGACCCCTCACACTTACTAAACCTTTAAATTACTAGAAGTTATCTTTAACACCCCCAAATTGGACTTTCAGTTTAAATTAACACTTTTTTTATTGAATTTATAAATTCAAACATCGAAATCACTAAAGTAAAATTACTAATTAATCCTTTAGATATTAAATAACATCATTTTTATTTAATATATTTCGTTATATAACCTTAAAACCAAAACAATCCTATGAAAATAAATATTTGTCTGATAGAAGCTAACGTCGATGACGAAAGCAAATTCGGATTGTTACAATTCTCCCCTCCTTAAAGAGATTACGTCATCAGAATCTCTATGTGTCTGCTTCTTCTTATTCCTAGGTCGCCTCATTGACTTATACTCCAAAACGAATCAATGTCAAAGGAAAAATGTGTTCACCAAAAGAGATTTCACACATATCAAACTTTTCATGCACTATGACTAGATCAAACACAGCCACGTCAAACTTTTCATGCACTATGACTAGATCAAACACAGCCACCAAAAGAGATTTCACCAATTATTTAGTATTACTAGCATGAAATAACACAAAATCACAGATAGCACATAAGCACAACTAACACGTAAGCATGTATAAAATTAACTAAGAGAATCCCAAAAATTACCTCATCAATGCATACGACCTCCTTAACTGTCATATTGAAAGCATAGACTTTCTCCTTAGGAACTTCATCCTTCTTCTCATTACCACCTGCTTGAACCTCGGGTTTGGGAACTGAGTACTAATATGTCCCATCTGTCTGCACTTGAAACACACTGGCTTGGAGCTCTTGTAATCATCTTGACGGTGCCCCAACTTACCGTATCGTTTGCATATAACAGTCTTGCTACTACAGGGACCCCTATGCAAAGAACGACATGGATTACAATACTCCTGTCATTCGCTCCCTTTTTGGGTATTCTTATTCTTTGAGGACCCAAATGAACCCTCCAATTTTCTCTTATCCCCGCTCTTTGCATTAACACGCCCTAATGTAGCTAGGTTAACCTCAACCGTGAGAGCCTCATCCATGGCAGCCGCCAAAGTGTTGCGCTGTCTTACTGTAGCCCTATACTCAGCCAGTAATCCCCCAGCATAATGTTATACCTTGGTTGGACATTAATTCTTCCTGAACTGTAGCTTCTCAAAGAACATGGAATTGTATTTCGCAATAGACATAGTTCCTTTTTCCAGGGTAAGGAACTCCCACTCGATCCTACTCATCTGCCCCGATGAACATGAATGCTCTTAAAGCCATTTACTGAAGGCCTTTCATGCCATGGCTTGAAGTATAGCCTCATGAACAATAGAATCCAACATCTCCGACCACTAAATGGCATCACCATCTAGCTTCAATGCTGCATAACTGACTTTCTGTAACTCAATAAAGTTGATAGAACGGAAAATTTTCCTCATCTTGTGCAACCATTGCATACACAATGATGGGTCATCTCTTCCTCGAAAGATAGGGGGTTTACGGTCCATGAATGATTTTAAGGAACTATCCCACCCCTCCTCACGATCCCTAGTGGGTTCCCTGCTCTGCTCTCGGGTAACTGAGCGGCTCTCAGCTATCACCTCACGTGGCTCCTTATTCTCATCTTCTTCATCTTTCGGGGGGGGGGGGGGGGGGGGGAGGCCATCAGCTCGCATAGCCTGCTGCATCCGCTCCATGGCTCGATCGCGTCTATCTAACTCAACATCCCGTGCCTCAAGCTACTCCTGGAAGTCAAGAATGATAACAACACCCGGAGTGTTGCGCTCGCTACGTGTTGGTTAGGCTCGTGGTTGACGACCAACAAGTAGGGTCTGAAAAGAAAATAGTGGTGTCTTGGGTGTGCGGTTGTCCTGACCCCCACCAGCTCCTCCTAAATTGACATTCCCATCGTCGTGCGACATGTTCCTAAATAATGAAGAATTTTATGTATACATAACAATTATAGGAAGGGAAGTTCAGAAAGCTACATGTAACTGTCTTATATCGCTCAACACACACCTTCCCCCCCTTAAGAGTCTAAAGAATCCTAATTAAGTCAATCTATATTATGAGTCTGAACACCAACCTCTGTATTCAGTTCACTCACCGCATGGCTCTGATACTAACTTGCAACGTCGTGATTTTCACCTCGTTTTTTTTTATTTTAAACACCTATCGTAAAATCAGAACGATAGACTTTACTTAATTAATTTAAATCATATTCAAACCCAACATTACTTTTGACTTCAAACATTATTCCAAAACAATTAAAATGTAGTGGAAGCAAAAGAACTTTAAAGTAAATAATAAAAAATGTGTCCAAAATTTGATATCGATAATAAGATCTACTACCCATTAGCAAACTCTCTCACCAATCCAAGCTCCTAAGCTACCTATACCGTTCACATGGCACAAAGTAAAAGAAACAGGTGTCATCCCCCTGCTGAGTGAGTTAATAAAAGTTACATATAGTCGTAGGGAAAACATACAATTCTCAAACGGCTCAATAATTCAGTTTATGAGATCACAACATTAAGCAACACATACTCACATATAACAGAAAATTCATCATGTATCACCAATAGCATCACATTTCTCTAAAAACAACACTTATCACCAAAACATCATATATCTCCAAAAGCAACACATATCACCAAAAGAAATAGATATCATCAAAAGCACATCACAAAAAGCACTTCACCAAAAGTATGTCACCAAAAGCATATCACCAAAAGTATGTAACCAAAAGCATATCACCAAAAGTATATTAACAAAGGAATGTCACCAAAAATGTCCTATGATAGGCATGCGACTCTACGCACATCCTATCCCATGGGAACTACCCAGTTAAATGCTTTAAGTGGCTCATGACTTCCACTCAAAACACCAAGTAGTGTCGTTCATGATTCGGTACCAACGGTGGCATACATCCATAACACCTCCCAATCCAACATGATGTTTGTATTAGTCCTCGGTGGGGCCACGCTACTCCAGTCCATGAACACTATAGTGACAGTGTGCTTGTACCATGTGTCACGGAATCTTCTACATAGATTGGGTGACCAACACCAAAATGTCTTAATCTATGTTTATAAGTCCTCTTTTAACCTAATAGGTGACCCTAGGTATCCAGATAAGGTTTAAGGCAAGTGTCATAAACTACCCAACCTAGTATGCAACGCCCCACAAGATTCAACAAATCATCATGTAAATAATGAAATTACATACAATCAATTAACATCATCATATTCACCAAATGCATCAACAATTCACCAAATCATAGTCAACTATCGTCATTTCAATTAAACTCATGCTACCATACCATAAACATCTTAATCATCAAAATGGAGTCAAACATCATTTTAGACCTTAAGCATGACAACTAGCAAACAAGCATATCAAATTAACATATCATACTAAAACACAAAGCAATTACTAATTTTGACATAAAATTAATCAATCACCCGTATGTGAAATGTACATTGCGACTTATGCACATTTAGTGAGTAAAACTACTAACTCACATTGGCATTGACAAATCCTTTGTTAAGTCTAAGTTTTGAGCTCCCTTGAAGTTTTTAATATCTCACCTAAACACATATATATCATTAAGTTATTAAGTGCATTCAAAGTCTACATGTTTAGCTCAACATACTTTAAATTTTATATTGTATTTCTTATAATTCCATTCATGACCACTGTTCAATATTTTATTCATATAACATAATCTACAGTTTTAAATGGGGTGATCTCAAACTTTCTAGAAACTAGACTTAATTTCTTAGAACTTCATCAGATAAGAGCATCAGTCAATTCTACCTTGATTATCAGCTACATCTCTCGCAAGATGGGGCAAAGTTGTTGTGCAGAATTCCAACATTCATCAAAAATCACCATATGCTTTAAGACTTTAGGTAAAGGATTAAAGTCACTCACTTTTTCACAAAAAAGGCTTAAATGATAGTATTAAGACATAAATATGGGTACTTTATGAAAATATCTATGAGATGTCACAAAAATGTTGAAAGTAGAATGTCTAAACATATAGACGAACGTTTAGACCAAAGTTCCGGATTTTTACCCATAACAACCACCTGTTCAAGGCCATTTTAACACCACCAAAGCCTAAAAAATATACAATTTTTTTTATTCTAGTATTTTAGGCTTTTATATTTTCAGGTAGTACTTGCACAACTCCATACGTTTTTTCTACAATCTTTTATGGATTTTACAAAATGGCATATCAATGCAGCTAATTCCTGACAAGTCAGTGAAAAAGACGATATTCACCTTCTTTACGGCCAATACCAGGTATTGGGAAAAATTATGAACAAAATATACTCAAAATGAAAACGTTGAGAATTTACAGATCACCAATCCAACTCTTGATGAGTTTTCTAGATTTTTTTCAAAACAGGGGAAAAATGGGGATTTTTCTGAATTTGCCAATAATGCATTTTAAGGGTTATTTGACAACTTCACCCATTAATTCATAACCAAAAATGACTATAGGGATGAAAACTATGTTCTTAAGAGTAGCAACATGTCAAGGAGTCAAAAGAACAATTAAAATTCCAAACCATGACCCAAAATAGAATGCTAGAAAGAAAAATACCGATTCCAAGGTTTTGAGCAATTCATGGACATCAAAAATCAACACCATTGAAGGTGTTCTCCAAATGAATTTGAAAATCATGAATCTTCAAAAAAACTAAATCACTTGAATCCATGTACAACAAAAAAATTCTAGACTCAAGAGTAGGAAGAATTCAAACAAATAAATAAACTAGAATGCAGATCATGTCAACTAAAGAGGAATTAGAAATGAATTAACATCAAAATATTACAATGAAGGATGAATTGGTTCTTCCATAGTCTGTATGAACCCTTCCCACAAAATACAATCTTCCTTCCACACCAAGAGATAGCCACACACAGACCACAAGCTCAAGGGAAGGAAAAATTGGCTAGCACTCTCAAGCCATTCTCCTAAAACGACACCAATAGTGAAGAAATTAAGCAATTGCCGATCACAAAGAGCTTTATGTCGTTCATGGCCAAAAACGTATGCAATAGGAGAAGGATCGATACTTATCCTAGGGAGTTATACACCAATTACTAATTTTTGTCCCCTGAATTCCTTAATTAAATTCCGAACACCCTAAACCCTAATTAGTTAACAAATGAAGTTCCTTTTAATGAAATTTAGACCCCTCATACTTACTAAACCTTTAAATTACTAGAATTTATCTTTAAAACCCCACATTGGACATACAGTTTAAATTAACACTCTTTTTTAATTGGATTTATAAATTCAAATATCGAAATCACTAACAAAAATTACTAATTAATCATTTTAGATATTAAATAACATCATTATTATTTAATGTATTTCATTATATAACCTTAAAACCAAAATAATCCTATGAAAATAAATATTTGTCTAACAGAATCTAACATCGCCAATAGAAGAAAATTTGGGTCGTTACACATTAACACCGTCGGGAAGGGTTTTATGGCAATGATCAAGGAAAACCTTAAGCCCCTCAGTTATAACTTCAGATTGGTTGTACGAGTCCTATCTCCAAGCAAGTTTTGCCAAATTGCATTCCTGTTTCTCACCACCAAAATAGAAGGTAAAATTTTCTGAATCATTATTTCTGCCTCGCTTCCTAAACTAAATTCTGGCTAAGAATGCTATACATAGCTCCTTATATACCGATTCTTTTAATATGAAAAGTCGCCTCCAAGTTTTGCATGTAATCCTCACACCGTCCCCAACAAGAATTCTAGTTAAATATGGGTTAAGTGCTTCAACCAATACAACTTCTTGCAACCAATCCCACTCTACTTCATTGGATACATGAATGTACTATGCTTGCAACTTAGCAAGTATGTTTCTCCATTCATCCATTATCTATGGAGCAACCACCTCGATAAAATTATACCAAGGGAATTTCCCTTGGGTCTTGTTGTTGGGACCTTTGTCCTTTTCTTATTTTTTGCAAAAAACAGACCACAAAAACAATCCGAAAACAAAACAAAAATTAGAATTGAAAAGATTTAAGTCCACTATAAGACAACCACGTCGTGGTTATGGACCACCACGGTGTGGTCGACAAACATGATCGATAGTAAGGTTCTGAATCGTGTAGATTCCAGCTAAATGAAGTCAAATTAAGTTCAAGGGTTTATTTGGGTTATTGAAATACACTATTAGAGGTGATAGAAATCGAACCAAAACAACCCAAAGCACAATCAGAACCCTAATTCTAGAAAAATCCTAAAAATTTGTCTAGTTACCCAATTAGTGCAGAAAAACACATAACCATACTAAAATAATCGATTTTAGGTCAAAAGATCTTAGCTTTCCGAAGGAAAAGTTAGAAAATTGAAGGAATGTTGAGGAAGAAGTTCGTGTTGGGGGAGAACACGACATGTGGGGATGTAGGTGAAAGTGAAGTTGAAAAGTTTTGATTTTTTGGGTTAAAAACCTTATTTACTGTGTAAAAGAAATTACCACGTTGTGGTAAAGTAGACTACGTCGTGGTGAAGTCAAAAACCATGAATTTTGATTATCTCCAGCTGACCACAACGTGGGAACAACTCATCAACGCTGTGGTGCTGTTTTTTTTCGTTTTTTCTATATCTTTTTCATGATATAACACCACACCCCAAACTTGTTGCCATGCTTGCCCTCACATCAACAATTATTGATAGAAAGAAAAGAGTGAAAATCCTTTTTTAAACACCAAGAAAATAAAAAAATCAAATAAAAGAAAAGGAGAAAAACACAAAATCAAAATCACAAGTTGCCTCTCGCAAGCACTTCTTCTTGAGGAGTCGTGAGCTGGACTCCTTCCCGCCTTACGTTGTGGCGGCTACCCTCAAGTGCACATTTTCTCCTTCTTTCTCCTCACTTGGCATCCCTTTTCATAAAGTTTCACCCGGTGCCCATTAACCTTAAAAGTGGTAAAATCTTCTTTTATTAGTTCGATAGCTTCATGCGGGAATACTTTCTTCACTACAAATAGACCATACCAACGTGTTTTTAATTTTCCGGGAAAAAGCTTCATTCTTGAATTGAAAAGGACAACCTTTTGACCCGCTTCAAACTCCTTGTTTCCTTTCAACCTAGCATCATGCCATCTCTTCATTTTGTCTTTGTGGATCAATAAGTTTGTGTGTGACTTGTTTATCAACTCATCTAAGGCATTCGTTTGCATTAGGTGATTGGTTTATAGTTTGGTCAATTCAAACTTGCATGTCTTAAAATCCCAATACGCCTTGTGCTTGATTTCAACTGGTAAATGACAATTCTTACCATAAATAACCTATAAGGTGTAGTACCAATTGGTGTTTTGAAGGCGGTTCGAAATGCCCACAATACATCATCAAGTTTATCCGACCACTCCTTAGGTGCTGTTTGTTTTTCTATAAAAAACATCTTCAAACCACTTATTGCTGCACGGCGCAGCACACGCGCAACACTTTCCCTCTCGCAGCAGTTTGGTTTTTGGAAGACTTCAGACTACAAAACTTCTGCGCGTGTGCTGCGTGGCGCAGCACTTGACTTGCCTCTTCTAACCTCTTGAGCTTTCATTTTTTCTAAGTGTTTTTTTTAAGAATTTTTGTATAACTTTTTTTTTTAATTTTTTTTAAAACTTTGATTTTCTTAAATTTTTATTTACGGATGTGACGCAATTTATTTTTATAATTTCCACGATTTTTTTAACATGATTTTTTTTAATTTTTTTACCGTTTTATTAATAATATTTTCAATTTCAGTTGTATCTTTTTTAGCGTGTGTAATTTTTTACGAACTTTGTAGACAATGTTTGCAATACTTTCTTATTTTTTTTTTATTATTTTCTTTTTTAATGTTTTTTAAAATTAGTTTTTTTTTCTAGAATAAAACTATTAGCTTCTTTTACATTTTTTAAAGTTTTTTTTTACAAAAAAGTTTTATATTTTTGTTTTTTTACATGTCTTTTTATTATTATTTCAGTGTTTTAAAACTATAATTATTAAATTTCGGTGTTGAAAACTATTTTCAGTTTATAAAATTAGTTTATTTAAATTTCAGTTTACTGCAGCAGTCTGCAGATGTTAAAAAACAAACATGCTTCTTATTATAGGCTGTAGCTGTTTGTTCCACCTCTTCTGCTACAGAGGATTGCAGAGGTGGTCTGCAGACTTCATGAATTTTCGCTTCGAAAAAACAAACAACACCTTAGTGTAGCTCCCGATCGATCATTCTAGAATTATTTTTAATGTCCAATTTGTGACTTCGATTTGACTAGTTGTTTGAGAATGGTAGGGTGTTGCAAACCTATGATGTACACCATATTTTTGAAATACTTTACCAGGTTGTTCGTTTGCAAAGTGGGTTCCCCAATCACTTATTAGTGCCATTGATACACCGAAATGTGAAAAAAAAAATCTTTTTTAAGAACTTGACTACCACTCGAGCATCATTTATAGGAAAGGCTTGCGCTTCCGCCCATATTGAAACATAATCAACCGCCACTAGAACTCTAACATCCCGAGAGTTGCAGGTATTTCCGAATCCTCTCTATTTATTTTGTCATTTATAGTCCTTGGGGTTGGAAGAGTCAAGCCATGAGAAGCCTAAGGGATAAAGTTAAAACTTTGAGAACAAGACGAGTACGCTAAGCGTACATAAGGCACGCTAAGCATACTAGGCGCACCCTAGTACGTTGGACGTACACTTGTGTACGCTAGACGTACTCACGACAGATAGAAACCCTAATATTTAGGGTTTGAGTGCTATAAAAATGTCCTTATGAGCTGAAAAACCTCCATCATCTCAGCCTCCATAGTTTTGAGCCGTTTTCCCCAAACCATAACCCTTTTCTTGAGTGTGTGAGCTAAAAGTGTGTGTTTTGAGAAGTTAGAGAAGAAGGTGTTGCATCAAGAAGTTCGAGAAGGAAGACAAGCTTGTAGATCTGAGGTTTCTTTGTGCTTTAGAAGCTGTAGGAGGTAAAAAGCTCCAACCTTTATGATTGTATGATGTAGATCTTGCCATGCTAGCTTTATGAAACCATTTCTTGTCCCAAAGGTCCCAAGTTGGTGCATGTTATGTTTTGAATGAGATAAGCTGTCCTTTCACACCCTAGAAAGTGTCGTAAGTGATAAAAATGATGTCCCAATGGTTAAAAGTGCCCTATACATGTAGTAGAAAGGTCTTAACGGATTAAGACGATGTATTAAGAACTTTATGGACGTCCAATGTATTAAAGTTCAAGACTTTATGGTTCTAAGGCACACTTAGTCGATGGATCTCGAGTTTGGGCTGAAGTGCTTAAGCCATTAAGAACATATTAGGGTTTTGGTGAAACCTTGCGTACGTCCCGCGTAATGTATGCCCAGTGTACTGAGTTAACCACCCCTATGGTGGTCAACGCAAAACGGAAGTACGCCCAGCGTACTAGAGGAGTATGCCCCACGTACCCCCTCTGTTGGGCTTTTGGTGATTTGGGCTTTGGGATTAGGATCCTTTTAGGCCTGTTTGACATGGGCCTTGTTGGGCTTTTTGTGTAACATCCCAAAACTCAAGACTAAAAATTTCTTTTAATAAAACATTACGTTAAGAAAATTCATCGTTTTCAAACATAAACAAAGTATTAGTTTCCAAAATACATATTCGTTATCAGAGTAAACATTCCCAGGCTGTCTAAACTGTGGTGTGTTCCATGCGATCATCCCGAGCCCCATCATCCGCTACTGGAAGTACCTGAAACCAGAACTGAAAACCGTAAGCACGAAGCTTAGTGAGTTCCCCACCTTACCACATACCATGCATAACCACATACTGCACATACTGGGCCGTGCCCGCTATCCTGGGCCTCGCCCGCTACAACGGCCCCGCCACTCCAGGCCCCACCTGGCTTCGAGTCCTGCTCGGATACATATCTGTTTCACATAGGCCTCGCCTGTCACAGGGCCTCGCCCACTAACATATAATAGCACATAAACATCTCACATAAGCTAAACATACTAACAGATCTTGTCCTAAGGCCTCGCCTATCTCTGGGCCCCGCCCCTGACCTGCTACTGATGAGTCACGGAACCCCGTCCATGCTCCTACTGGTAGTGAGATACAGGCCCAGCCCACACTCACTCCTTTCCTGACTTGCGCCTCACCCCTGCTCTGCTGCTACTGAGATGTGGAACAACATCCACACTCTGCTATTGGTGAGATACGGGACCTCGCCCACGCTCACCTCCCTACCAGGCACATACAAGTATCACACAGACAATGAGTATAACTATCACATAAACCATTCCTTGGGCACCCGCCCTCTATCATTGGACCTCGTCCCGAATATCATACTAGCATACTGTGCCTAGGGCTAACCCCCGGGTCTTCTACTTATAACTACATGGGCCGGCATTGTGGCCGTAGACCCATTCATACAAAGGGAAACTCACCTGATACTGCTGAATTGCTGCTGCTAATCCCATTGACCGCTACCTGACTACTGACTCTGAACTGCTGCTCCACTAGCTCCCCGAGCTACCAATATCAATACAACATTGAGTCAAACTGACCCCCGACAGACAACCAAGTCAACTCTGGTCAAGTCAAAGTCCTGGTCAAAGTCAACCTTTCCAGGTCAACCCTACTCGCCGAGTCCACTTACTGACTCGCCTAGTTCACATACTCAGGGTCCTTCCATTCGCGACATGACTCTCCGAGTCAGTCCATGACTCGCCGAGTCCTGACCTGACCAACTCGCTGAGTCTCCACCCGACTCACTGATTCGAATCTCAATTCGAAGGGTTTGGGGCTATGCGACCTGACTCGTCGAGTCCAAGAGCAGACTCGCCGAGCACAAGGCAATCTTCATCCAACTCGTCGAGTTGTTCATCCAACTCGTCGAGTTCATGCCCATCTTCATCCGACTCGACGAGCTGTTCATCCCACTCGTCGATTTCCTCGTCATCTTCAAGCTACTCGCCGAGTCCACTCGAAGGACTCGCCGAGTCCTTTCAGATCTACATACATGCAGAGGACTTTCGAGTCATGCATGGACTCCAAATTGTAGATATACCCTTCCCAAGCCTATCCCCCACGTAAAGTTGCAAACTTTACGTATAGAGAGGGAGATCTAGGCAAAAAGCGCCATAAAATAGGGTTTAAGGCCAAGGGGCTTCAAAATCGAGTCAAGGGCTGATACTTTATGCTTCTCCAGTCCATAACACACTTGGATCTGAAGTAGCAACTCCAGATCCGGCTCCTAACTCAAAATAATATCATTATGGTTAAAGAGCCCCAACAACCACACATAAATCTAGATGCAAAAAGCGTCCAGGAACTAGTTTATACCTCCAAAAGATCAGAAATGTCTTCCTAATCCCGGGTCTACAGCCCCCTTCTTGCACTCTCAAGATTCTTCTTCTTTCTCCAAGCTTAATGCACTCTTGAAGGCAATAAATGGCTCAAATAGAGGATATGGCGGCTAGGGTTTGATATCCAGGGCTTAAGAGGCAGTAAGGAACCCTAGGAAGAAGATTAAGACGTTTATATAGGCTCCAAGTCCCGAATTTAGGGTTTTCCACGCACAGACCAGACTTGCCGAGTCACCTTGGCCGACTCGCCGAGTCGGTCACTTACTCCTCGACCCGGATCCCGCTCGGACTCGCCGCGTTCCTCCTTGGACTCACCGAGTCGACCCTTAACATTAAGGTTTTCTTTCCTTTCTTGGTCTTCAAAACTTTGGGTGTTACATTTTGAATAAATATGCTTTGGGCTAGTAGTGGTAATAGATCTGAAAATGAGGCCTGATTTTGGAATTAGGGCCCAATTGGGAAAATTAGTCCAACAATGGGCCTTATGTATATGGACTTTTGGATTGTGAATTTGATATTCGGCCTTAGCCCAAATTTGAGAAAAGGCAAAATGGACTATGTGGACCATTAGTCAAGATTGATATCCCTTGTGTTGGCTTAGTATTCGTCATTTTGGATAGTTTGGGATTTTCGGTGAGAGCGGTCGGAGACTTTCAGTCCAGTTCAACACTACCTGCGAGGTGAGTTGTCCCCACTATACAAATAGGGTCGAAGGCACCAATATCGACCCTTTTTGGATTTGTATCTGGGTTTATTGCATTATATACTTATTGATTTGCATCCTGGTAGTTAGGATGGTGATATGTTAGTGACCGGTTAGGTCGGTATCCTGGTATATAGGATAATGCTATGTTAGTGACCGGTTAGGTCGGTATCTTAGTATATAGGATGATGCTATGATTAGTGATCTATTAGACCAGTTTGACTTTATATATATGCTAGCATATGATATTTATGTGCACATGATTGTTTGATTTGGGGGTAGGATTGAGCCGGACCTGCTTTGTGCTGAAGGACAACATACCTACGGAAGAATGTATAGACTGCAGGCCCGGTTAGGGCATACTAGTCAAGCCAAAGGCCCGACAAGCGGTCCGGATAGGCTGAAGGCCTTGAGAGGCAGTCCAGACGTGCCGATGGCTCGAAGAGCGCTCCAAATAGATTGATGGCCCTGCAAGGCGGTCAAGTTGGACTGATGGCTCCTTATGCATGTTGTTTGTTTATATGATATGATTATGATTGTATTACGTTAGTATTTGGGAGAACTCACTAAGCTTCGGGCTTAAATTTGTTGATTTTGTTTCAAGTACTTCTATTGATCGTGGGAAGGAGAAGGCGTAAGCATGCACCTCATTATATTTTTTGATTTGATTATGGGATACTCTGACATGAAACCATTTTGAAAACAAATTTGTAATAATTATTGGTTATTGAATGCTTGAAATTTTTCTAAATTTTCACAAATTTCATGGGTGTTACAAGTTGGTATCAAAGCCTTTGTTTGATTGAATTGGAGGAAACGCTTGTGTGTCTCCAATCTCAAACTAAGGACCATATTTTAAAATGATTTTTTAAATGGTTTTCAAAATACTAAAGGAGGATGCAAGTGTACGATCAGCCGGAGCCAGTAAGTAGACCCCAAAAGACCTTACGGATTATCTGATTTTGTGATATGATAGAACAGGATGCTAGTACTAGGCTAGGGATCTTCAGGAATTGCATGATAGAATTACCTGATTATTGTTGGGTTTTGAGCAATCTAACACTTCCTAAGTGTGCATGCAACCCTAATAAACCTTGGATCTATGTTTGTCTAAATACATGCAAAATAATAATTTTCCAAGGTTTATAACCTATCTAACATGGCATGGGGAACATTTCAACATAAAAGAGTTAGAAGAGATTACATACCTTTGTTGTGTTGGGTTCTTAGGAGTTTGAGGGCCAAGCACCAATAGTGTGAATGCCTCAAATGGAATCACAAACACCACAAACTCTTGGAAAACTTTGAGAGAGTATACACACTCTTGTATTTTCGGCCACACACATGCACACACACACTAGAACACTAGCTTTCTCTTAGGCTATCTTAGGCTCTCTTTCATGCTCCATAAGCATGTTTATATAGTATGCATGGTTAGGGTGAAACCCTAATAACCCATGTCTTTTCCTTTTCCAAGGATCCATGGGTTAAAAGCTCCATGGATCATCCATGGACTTCCACATAAGCCTAGCCCATTAACAAATGAGTATTAGCCCACACTATATAAAACAAATAGCCCATAATTTAATTAGTATTCCTTTTAATCTCTAAATTAATCCATAATTAATTTAAGACTAAAACTAATTAAATTAACGTAACTTCATATTAATATATTATAACTCATAATATATTAATAAACATATGTGTATAACTCTCATAAAATTATCCATAATAGTTTGGATGAGATGCAACCCAAATGGACCATGCCGGTCGGGTCAAGTATATACCAAATAAGTTATGGACTTAGACACCTTATCCAACAGACTCCCACTTGGATAAGTCTAATAACTATATTTGCCTATAACTTCAGGAACCAACCAACAATCGTAGCTCTCGAAAACTCCCTCGAACAATGAAGACTCTGTCGAACTATGAAGCGCCATTTTAGATAAGTGATCACATAATCCTCTGTTCTCATGATATCAGCCGGACAAACACATGGAACTATGTCTTGCTTATTGTCTAGCAGTTGTTTCTCGATTATCCGATTTGTTTGACGAAGAACTTCACTGAACACATCGGTTTAGTTCTGACCAGGCCTGGTATATGGGTCAACACAAAATCATCGAGGGGCCCGGATATCGCTTCTATTTCTAGAAGGAACAGATAAACTTCGACTGATATGCTTGTTCTACTACTTATTGAATTGTACACAAAGGCACGTTTTATAACATCAAGTTACTGATGCGTTTACGTGCAATCAATGCACAACCAACTCATAGGTAACAACTCATATCTCTAGGTTTAAAGATTTATATGATGTTATCGTCTCACGATCACTCGAGATAAATTCCATGAAGTGATACAAGTGAGCGTGGGTTTATACCAATACTCATAACTTATGAGTACTCATGAATGTTGCAGCAACCATTGCCATGCCTAAACACCTTTAAGGCATCTACAAACCCAATTCATGACAATCTTGATTCATACCTACTTCCGACGTATGATCGATTGTGGAGGTTTGAACAAATTAATTATTCTGGAAGTCAAAACATGCAAAACTGAAACAATAGTAAATAATTGACAATGATAGTAACACTTTACTCATAAATAAATCACAAATTTTATTCATCATCAAACGTCGATTACATTTTACAAGTTTCAGGAAAACTATCTAATCTGTAAAACTAATATCGTCCCTCAGCCCGATGCGTCTCGCATGCTGAAAATGCTTAACCCTCGTCAGTCCCTTCGTAAGGGGATCTGCAGGATTCTCATCTGACGATATCCTCCTTGTCACAAGGAGTCCTTCTTCAATCTTGTGCCTTATAAAGTGATATTTTCTGTCAATGTGTCGGGATCTGCCATGATCTCTTGGTTCCTTGGCTAAGATAACCGCAGCATTGTTGTCACAGAAAATCTCTATAGGTTCCTTAATAGCTGGTACAACTCCAAGGTCTCCGATGAAGTTCTTTAGCCATATCGCCTCCTTCGCTGCTTCACTCGCTGCTATATACTCTGATTCACAAGTCGAATCAGCCACCGTCTCCTGCTTGGAACTCTTCCAAGAAATTGCCCCTCCATTTAAGGTAAAGATCCAGCCCGACTGAGAGCGGAAATTATCCCTATCAGTCTGAAAACCAGCATCACTATACCCTAATATTCTCAAGTCATCACTGCCACCAAGGGTAAGGACCCAATCCTTAGTCCTCCGCAGGTACTTGAGAATGTTCTTTACCGCGGTCCAATGAGCCTTGCCAGGGTTCCCCTGATACCTGCTGACCATGCTCAAAGCAAATGCCACATCAGGACGGGTACAAGTCATAGCATACATGATCGAGCCAACTGCGGAAGCATATGGTAATTGGCTCATCTCAGCTATCTCAGCCTCTGTACTCGGACTCTGAGTCTTACTCAGTTTGGTATTGCTTTGGATCGGTAAATCTCCTTTCTTGGAATTCTCCATGTTGAACCTTTTCAACACCTTATCCAAGTAGATACTCTGACTAAGTCCAATTAGTCTTCTACTCCTTTCTCTTAATATCCTTATCCCTAGGATATAGGTAGCCTCCCCTAGGTCCTTCATAGCAAAGCACTTCCCAAGCCAGGACTTAACCTCCTGCAAGGTTGGGATGTCATTTCCTATGAGTAGTATGTCATCCACATACAGTACCAAGAAGCTAACTATACTCCCACTAGCTCTGACATACACGCAAGACTCATCTTCGCTTCTCAAGAAGCCAAACTCTTTTACCTTCTCATCAAAACAAAGATTCCAGCTACGAGATGCTTGTTTTAATCCATAAATGGATTTCTTAAGCTTGCATACTCTATTAGGGTACTCTGCATTGACAAAACCCTCTGGCTGATTCATGTACACATCCTCAGCCAACTTTCCATTAAGGAAAGCGGTTTTGACATCCATTTGCCATATTTCATAATCATGAAATGCTGCAATGGCTAACATAACCCTAATAGACTTAATCTTGGCCACCGGCGAGAAGGTTTCATCATAATCAATACCTTGAGTTTGAGTAAAACCCTTCGCAACCAGTCGAGCCTTATAAGTATGCACTTTTCCTTCCATGTCAGTCTTCTTTTTGAAGATCTATTTGCACCCGACTGTTTTACGGCCTGGTACATTGTCAACCAAGTTCCAAACTTGATTGTCATACATGGACTGTATCTCGCTGTCCATAGCCTCCTTCCATTTAGCAGACTCCGGGCCTGCCATGGCTTCCTTAACACTGCTAGGTTCATCCAAATTTACTAGTGTACTATCACTAATAAACGTATCACCTTCCGTAGTAATATGAAAACCATAATAAAACGAAGGTGTGTTCCTAACCCGTGTGGAACGTCTCGGAGGTACAGACTCGTCAGCTGGATCAACAGGAGTTTCTTCCTCAGGTTGATTGCTAGTGTCTGAGGTTCCTTCACCAATTGATTCTTGAATTTCTTCAAGATCAATCTGCCTCCCACTGTCTCCTTGGCTTATAAATTCTTTCTCGCGAAAGATCCCTCTTCGTGCTACAAAGACCACATTCTCACTGGGTCTGTAGAAAAGGTAACCGAAGGATTTCTGTGGGTAGCCGATGAAAATACACCTTTCACTTCGGGGTTCAAGCTTATCATGAGTTTCACGCCTCACGAAGGCTTCGCAACCCCAAATTTTGATGTGGTCCAAATTGGGAACCTTCCCAGTCCACATTTCATGAGGTGTTTTGGTAACCTTCTTTGTAGGGACTAGATTAAGGATATGGGCGGCAGTCTCTAAGGCATACCCCCAAAAAGAGATTGGTAACGAAACTCGACTCATCATAGAGCGAACCATGTCCAACAAGGTACGATTACGCCTCTCATCTACACCATTCAGCTGTGGTGTCCTTGGAGGAGTCAATTGTGAGACAATCCCACACTCCTTAAGATAGTCAAGGAACTCGGTACTAAGATACTCACCACCTCGATCGGATCGAAGCATCTTAATGTTCCTGCCCAATTGTTTTTCTACTTCCTGTTTGAATTCCTTAAACCTTTCAAAGGTTTCGGACTTGTGTTTGATCAAGTAGACATACCCATATCTACTATAATCATCAATAAAAGTCACATAATACCGATTAGCGTCCCTTGTGGCGGTTTTGAATGGCCCACATACATCAGTATGTATTAGGTCCAACAAACCTTCACCCCTCTCACAAGTTCCAGTGAAGGGTGATTTTGTCATTTTTCCAAGTAGACAAGATTCACAACTATCATCTGATTTGAGGTCAAATGATTCCAAGACTCCACTCTTCTGGAGTTGGTCTATGCGTTTCTTGTTTACATGTCCAAGACGACAATGCCACAATGATGCTTTATCTAGGCTAGTAGAAGAATCAATATACAACACATTATTTCCTAAGTTGTCTACAATCGACACAGTTTCATACACGCCATCACAAGGTAATGCTTTAAAATAAAACACATTATTAAAGAAAGCATTAATACCACCACATTCATTATCAAACGAAAAGGTAAAACCTTGTTTGTACAAAGCATGAAAAGAAATAATATTCCTCGCCATTTCAGACGAGTATACACATTTATTCAAATCTAATTTTAACCCATTATTAAGCAACAAAGTATAAACTCCAATCTTGGAAACAGGTGAAGCCTTCCTATTCCCCATGATTAAGTTTATCTTCCCGTGCTCCACATCCTCACTTCTTCTTAGGCCCTGCAAATCAGAACATATGTGAATACCACATCCTGTATCAAGCACCCAAGAGTTAGAATATGTTGAGTAATTAGACAATATAGTGTAAATACCTGCATAGGTGGGTTTCACTTTCCCATCCTTTAGATCCTGCAAGTACTTAGGGCAGTTTCGCTTCCAGTGTGCCTTTTCATGGCAATAAAAGCATTCAGCATCCTTTGGAATGGCAGAAGGAGTGACAGAACCGTTCTTAGTCTTGGATGAGGAGCCTTCAAGAGACTTTCCCTTGGTACCCTTCGAAGGGTGCTTCCTCTTTTTCCCTTTGCCTTGCCCAATAGCTAAAACAGGGGTAGAAGTTGGAGTAGGAGTAGTAGAGGTAACAACCGCTTTACCCTTAAGACCGGTTTCAGCGGTCTTCAAGAGTCCTTGAAGCTTGCTGAGGGTAACTTCCTCCTTGTTCATATGATATGTCATTCGAAAATGATCATAACAAGAAGGCAAGGAGTGCAAAATTATGTCAATTGCTAACTCCTCGGGGATGTTAACATTCAGCTTCAGCAAACGATCCACATACCTTTGCATCTTTTGCATGTGGCCCGTGACGGATTCACCGTCCTTCATGCGGGTAGTTATTATGGAGGAGATTATTTCATACCGCTCCTGACGAGCACTCTGATGGTACCTTTCCATCAAGTCTTGGTGCATCTCAAAAGGGTAGAAATCTTCATATGACTTTTGGAGCTCGGCTGTCATCGTGGCCATCATGATACATGCCACCTTAGTAGCATCTCTCTCATGAGTCCTGAATTCAGCGATCTCCTCAGGAGTAGCAGTAGACTCATCAAGTTCTTTTAACTCCTTATCGAGGACATATTCCTTGTCCTCGTAACGAGTAACCATCCTGATGTTCCTAATCCAATCCATGAAGTTGGAACCATCAAAGATGACCCTCCCACAAAGATTCATGAGAGAGAAAGAACCAGTTGGGTTAGAGCCTGAAGCATTAGTGTTGGAAGACATCTGAAAGAAGAAAGTAAGTTTAGATTAGATATTTAGGATCCTTAATAAGACACCCAAATGTAATATTAAGGCTAGGATCCAATCACAATATATTACACTTAGAAGAGGGATGCCGTAATCTAAGTAATAATATATTTGAAAGGTAGGCGAATGACGATTCACCAATTTCCACCATGAAAACGAAATGATTAATTAGGTTTAATTGGATTTGAAATTCCTAGATTCTTTTGAGATTCATTGAACTTTTCAATGGCATGTTTCAATCTCGATTGTGCCCTTCAAGTTTTGTGACTGGGATGCCGAGGATCACAAAACAAGGTGTGAATAACCATGCTAACTCACTTGGTACTCCTAATATTATCACCTAATCAATGTGCCGGTTAACCACACACGCTCCATTGATCTATGACAACATTAAGTTACCCTTCGTGATCCTTACTAGTCTAATTAGTGTGCCGGTTAACCACACACGCTCCACTAACGACTTGGTAAGGTACAAAGTGTGAATTCCATGGATTAGCACCATGTTCACATTTTCCTAAAATAACTAAGATTGGGAATTAAAAGAGTTTAGTTATTTTATAATATTCATTATACTTTTAATGAGGATTTAAAGTCGTTGTTCTACCCGTTCGGCTAACGACCCTCCACCGATCAAGCAAGCGGTGGGTGAGAGTATACACCCATTAAGTCGCCATTTTATAGGCAACAACCTTATACCCACCTTATAGACCGGCTTCGTGAATGAGGCCTACTAACGGTAAAACGACTTATTCTTATACATATATATAATAATTAACCATTAATGTTATAAATAGTATAAGGGTTGAATTTTAACTATTAAAACTCTAAGGTTTGGAATTAAAGTTTATTAAAGTGTGTGAAACTTTACAAATTCCAAAACTTGAGGACAAGTTTTTTAACTTTGCAAAACTCTTCATTTCATAACTTATGAATTAAAGGTTCATAAAAATGAAGACTCTTCATTTTCATGTAACTTATGTGTTTTAAGTGTGTGTTAAATGAAAGTGACCTTTGGTAATCCATAACTTGAGGACAAATTATGGACTCCATTAAAACACATAAATGATTAAGAATTAATTCTAAACAATTCAGCAAATAATTCCTATCATTTTCTAAATTCATAAGAACATGAACATGATCATCAAAAATTCAAGAATTATATGAACACATAAAATCATGGATTTTTGATATATGCTATTGTAAATGGATTAGAACAACCATTACACCAACTAAAATAAGTTTTACAACACCAAAACAATTTAGGGTAATGTTTCCAGTCCATTTCCAGCAGCAAAAGTCGAGATTCTGCATTCTTTCGATCCTACTCGCCGAGTGCACGAACGGACTCGTCGAGTAGGTTGAAGTTTGCCTTGGACTCGGCGAGTCCCCCCAATGGACTCGGCGAGTCTAGCATGTAGACAGCAACGATTTCGACTTTTTTCACTATTTTGCATCAAGTATCAAACAAGCAAGCCTAGGCTCTGATACCACTGTTGGGTTTTGAGCAATCTAACACTTCCTAAGTGTGCATGCAACCCTAATAAACCTTGGATCTAT
This sequence comes from Lactuca sativa, assembly GCF_002870075.4. Taxonomy (NCBI): domain Eukaryota; kingdom Viridiplantae; phylum Streptophyta; class Magnoliopsida; order Asterales; family Asteraceae; genus Lactuca; species Lactuca sativa. Next base: position 70,285,462 of record NC_056625.2, on the reverse strand, counting down.
GTTTGTCTAAATACATGCAAAATAATAATTTTCCAAGGTTTATAACCTATCTAACATGGCATGGGGAACATTTCAACATAAAAGAGTTAGAAGAGATTACATACCTTTGTTGTGTTGGGTTCTTAGGAGTTTGAGGGCCAAGCACCAATAGTGTGAATGCCTCAAATGGAATCACAAACACCACAAACTCTTGGAAAACTTTGAGAGAGTATACACACTCTTGTATTTTCGGCCACACACATGCACACACACACTAGAACACTAGCTTTCTCTTAGGCTATCTTAGGCTCTCTTTCATGCTCCATAAGCATGTTTATATAGTATGCATGGTTAGGGTGAAACCCTAATAACCCATGTCTTTTCCTTTTCCAAGGATCCATGGGTTAAAAGCTCCATGGATCATCCATGGACTTCCACATAAGCCTAGCCCATTAACAAATGAGTATTAGCCCACACTATATAAAACAAATAGCCCATAATTTAATTAGTATTCCTTTTAATCTCTAAATTAATCCATAATTAATTTAAGACTAAAACTAATTAAATTAACGTAACTTCATATTAATATATTATAACTCATAATATATTAATAAACATATGTGTATAACTCTCATAAAATTATCCATAATAGTTTGGATGAGATGCAACCCAAATGGACCATGCCGGTCGGGTCAAGTATATACCAAATAAGTTATGGACTTAGACACCTTATCCAACAATTATATGGTGTCCTATAGCCTAGGGTTTTTCCTTATGAAATTGACATCATTCCTGTAGCTGCTTAGTGTATGCATCACGTCTATACACAATTAAGATCTTATAGCCTGAGAGTGTTTGGTTTGGCCTTATTTCATGTTCTTGTATGATGAAGGGATTAGGGTTGGATCATGTATTTGAAAGTATATAGGGTCCAGAGTTATGTATGGCTAGCATACACAAGTGCTGCAGGGTTGGGGGAAGTTTCATGGATGGGTTGTGCGGGGTCAGTAGGCTAGTTATGAGATATTTAGCCTTCCTCTAGGAGTGAGGATTGAGCGCTCGCCATACATATGTATATTGTTAAGGCGTTGTGATGATACTTGAGACAAATATGGGTAGGTGTGGAAGGTATTATGGGCTCGTACTACTGAAAGCACAGGGCCCATACGCATAACAAGGAAGTCATAACCCCTAGGACTTTGTTGGAAGTTCATTCTCGATTTATTATATGGAATATCTAATATCTTCCTGGTTTATTTTTCAACATGGTGGTTACTAGACGATTTGTGACTGGATATTGATCAGGATCAGGAGATGGCGATCAGGAGGGATCAGCAGTGCCCTAGGTTATTGGTCAGATGAGGTTGAATGAGCTGGATGCCAGGATTCGAGAGATCCTGCATGATGAGGTTGTTACTTTGTTCCGGGCACAACTTCTAGAGATGCTTGGGTCTATTAAGACCGCCATGGTTGGGTACTTTGACGAGCGCTATATAGCCATTGCTTAGACGGATGCTGCACCAGCTATAGTAGCTGTAATGACGGTAGAAGGAGGAGCCAGCTGGGGTTTTCAGTACCGGGACTTCAATAACACGAAGCCCTTGACTTTTGATGGGGTACATGACCAAATTATAGCCATGAGGTGGCTGTCCGATGTGGAGGGATGTTTTTTCATGTGCTCATGTCCTGCTGACCAGAAGGTCAGATGTGCCCTGAACTTGCTGAGCTCCGGGGCAAGGGACTGGTGGAGGTGGATGATTGAGTCATATACTGATGATCAGAGAGCTGCGGTTACTTGGGAGCAGTTCAGGGATATGTTCCGCGCTTGCTACATTCCACGGGTTAAGCGGGAGCGGTTAGCTCAGGAGTTTCTGGATTTGAAGCAGGGTGTTGAGACGGTTACAGAGATCATCCGAATCTTCACAGAGAAGGCGATGTTCTGCCCGGAGTTTGCTTCTGAGTAGGCTCAGATGACACGTTATCTGAGCACGCTTAAGACTGACATTCGTCAGTTTGTTGCTACCCAGAGTTATGATACATTGCTGGAGTTACAGGAGGCCGCTAGGCGGCGTAAGCTTGAGATCGTGTTACAGTTACAGGAGCAAGGCAAGCCCCAACGCAGTCACAGCCGGTGCCAAAGCGGTCTAAGACTGCTGTTTCTAGGATGGGAGGACAGTAGGGCCGCACTTGTGGCAAGTGTAGGAAGGGTCACTTAGGGGTTTGTAGATCGAGCAGTGTGTGCTGCAAATGCAGCAAGGAGGGACATTTTGCAAGGGATTGTCGCCAGACAGCCCTAGTTCAGGATATGAGGATCTGCTACCACTGCCATCAGGTAGTTCATGTGAAGACCAACTATCCACAACTCGCTACCAGGCCGGCGTAGGCTCTAGCGCCGACTACACAGAAGATTACTGATGGGAGTCAGGGTAGAGCAGCACCCCCGAGGGCTCAGGGACGCGCCTTCCAGCTTACAGCAGAGGAGGCCAGGGCAATACCAGATGTGGTTACTGGTATGTTTCTATCCCTTATCTTACTGATTATATTTGTTTTATGCTTATATGTGTTGTACCATGCTATGTACATTCTTTGTGAACTCCTTACCTAATTTGGTATTATTCGACTTAGGGGCGAGTCGGTCATTTGTCTCTCAATTATTCAATAGGGAGTTCGATTTTCCATTAGGAGAGCTAGAGTGTCCGTTGCGAGTCTCTATCGCCAACGAACACGGGATTTCCGCTTCTTTAGTCTATCAGGGTTTCATGTTGGAGATCTTCAGGGTATCTTTCTCGATAGACTTGATCCCGATTCCTATGGGGGATGTATGTGTGATTGTGGGTATAGATTGGCTTAATCACTTCGGTGCCATGATTGACTGTGAGGGTCAGCGGGTGGTAGTTCGAACCCCAAGTGGGGGAGAATGGGTTATCTTCGGCAAGGTCACCAGGTTGTGTTAAGGGTTCTACTGAGTCGCCAGGGCTTGACAGTATATTTAGTACGGTGTGCAGTATCTAGCATATGTGGTGGATACACGGGTCAGGGAACAGACCACGGTTTTAGAGGTTCTAGTAGTTAGGGAGTTCGCTAACCTGTTTTCGAAGGAGTTACTCAAAGTGCCTCTGGAGAGGCAGGTCGAGTTTAGGATTGACCTAGTGCCAGGTGCGGACCCTATTGCCAAGGTGCCATACTGGTTGGCACCACCAGAGATGCAGGAGATATCATCACAGCTGCGGGAACTGCTGGGCAAGCAGTTCATTCGTCCGAGCAGTTCTTCGTGGGGAGAGCCAATTCTCTTCGTCAAGAAGAAGGATGGTTCTCATTGGATGTGCATCGAATACCGGGAGTTGAACAAGTTGACAGTGAATAACCGTTATCCCCTCCCGAGGATAGATGATCTTTTCGATCAGTTGCAGGGGGCATCTTGGTTTTCCAAGATAGACCTGAGGTCCGGGTACCATCAGCTCAAGGTTAAGGGAGGAGGACGTGGAGAAGACCGCGTTCCGGACTCGTTATGGACATTACGAGTTCATGGTGATGCCGTTTACACTCACCAACGCGCCAACAGTATTTATGGACCTGATGAATCAGGTCTGCAGACCGATGCTCGATAGATCGGTCATCATGTCCGTAGATGATATCTTGGTGTACTCCAAGACCCGAGAGCAGCATGAGGAGCATCTTCGGGAACTATTGGGAGTTTTGAGGCGAGAGCGGCTTTATGCTAAGTTCTCGTAGTGCGAGTTTTGGTTACGAGAGGTTCAGTTCCTTGGACATCTCGTTAACCAGGAGGGGATTTTGGTCGATCCGGCAAAAATCGAGGCGGTTATGCAGTGGGAGGTTCCGAAATCTCCGTCGAATATTAGGAGCTTCTTGAGATTGGAAGGGTACTACAGGAGATTCATACAATATTTCTCCAAGATTGCAATACCCCTCACTCGTTTGACGAGGAAGGGGGTGGATTTCCGATGGGGACCTGAGCAGCAGAGGGTGTTTGAGACCCTTAGAAAGCAACTTTGCGAGGCTCCAGTATTGACTCTCCCAGAGGGAGTTGAGTATTTTGTAGTGTTCTGTGATGCATCCATCACATGACTAGGAGTGGTCCTCATGCAGAGAGGATGGGTGATAGCCTACGCGTCATGGCAGTTGAAGTCGCACGAGACGAGATACCCTACTCATGATCTGGAGTTGGGAGTGGTGGTATTCGCTCTCAAGAATTGGAGACATTACCTCTATGGGGTCCGCTATACCATATCCACAGACCACAAGAGTCTGAGGCACATTATGGATCAGCCGAACCTAAACATAACACAACACAGGTGGCTTGACGTGGTCAAGGATTATGTCTGCGAGAGATCCTTTACCATCCTGGTAAAGCAAACGTGGTTGTGGACGCTCTGAGCCGCAAGTCAGCTGGATCTTCCACTCTAACGACATGTATGAGGATATCAGTAGATTCTCCACTTGTAATCTTGATTAGGGAAACTCAAGCTGAGGGTATGCGACATGAGAATTGGAAGCTTGAGAGGACCAGGGGCAAGAACACCCGTTTTGGGCAGGATAGCCAGGGATTATTGGCCCATTGTGGTCAGGTCTAGGTTCCGATGTCTGGTGGGGTCAAATAGATTGTTTTGAAGGAGGCTCATAAGTCTCGCTTCTCTATTTAGTTGGGGGCCACCAAGATGTATCGGGATTTGTGACTGAGTTACTGGTGGGCATGCATGAAGAGGGAGATCGCATGGTACGTTGAGAGGTGCTTGACCTGCCAGATGGTCAAGGCCGTGCATCAGAGGTCACATGGTCAGCTGCAGCCTCTGGAGATTCCCATGTGGAAATGGGAGCAGATGACGATGGATTTCATCACCAAAATGCCGAGGACAACAAAGGGATATGATGCTATATGGGTCATCGTGGATCGGTTAACCAAGAGCGCCCAGTTCTTAGTGATACGAGATAGCTCATCGGCCGAGAAGCTGGCCGAATTGTATATCCGTGAGATCGTTGCTCGCCATGTGGTGCCCATCTTTAATGTCTCAAACCGCGATGTTCGGTTCACCTACCGTTTCTTGCAGAAGTTCCACAAGGAACTAGGCATGCGGCTGCACTTCAGTATGGCTTATCATCTACAGACAGATGGCTAGAGTGATCGGACCATACAGACTCTCGAGGATATGCTGAGAGCTTGCGTTATTGATTTCGGTGGGAGCTGGGACTCCTACCTACCCCTTGCAGAGTTCTCTTACAACAAAAGCTTTCATTCTAGTATTGGTTCTCCACCATATGAGTTGTTGTATGGACGAAGATGTCACCCCCAATCTGTTGGGGTGAGATCGGTCATAGGGTGATGGGACGGACAGAGTTAGTTCTGCAGACTACTAATAGGATTCAACAGATCAGACAGCGGCTATAGACCGCTCAGATTCGGCAGAAGAGTTATGCAGACAGGCGCCAATCTGAGCTGGAGTTCTAGGTGGGAGACATGGTATTACTGAAGTTCTCACCCTGAAAGGGTGTGATTCGCTTCAGGAAGAGGGGTAACTTGGATCCCCGATACATTGGGCCATTTAAGATCATTTCTAGGGTTGGCAAGGTGGTGTATAGACTAGATCTCCCGGAGGAGCTTAGTCAGGTCCATAACACTTTCCATGTGTCACAGTTGCGGAAGTGCATATTAGACAAGGATGTGGTAGTGTCATTATATGAGATTCATGTTGACGAATGCCTGGATTATGTGGAGTAGTCGGTGGCTATATTGGAGAGGAAGATAAAGATTTTGTGCAACAAGGAGATACCACTTGTAAAGGTGCAATGGCGGCATCGGAAAGGATCCGAGTGGATGTGGGAGCCAGAGTCCGAGATGCGGGAGCATTATCCGGATCTATTTGCCACAACAGACTTCGAGGGCGAAGTCTAGGTCAAGTCGGGGAGAGTTGTAACATCCTGAGATTGGTAGGTATTTCTAAATCATCTCTATTTACTTTGTCATTTATAGTCCCTGGGGTTAGAAGATTCGAGCCATGAGAAGCCTATTGGCTAAAGTTGAAACTTTGAGAACAAGACGAGTAAGCTAAGCGAACATAAGGTACGCTAAGCATACTAGGCACGCCCTAGTACGTTGGGCGTACACTTCTATAGGCTAGGTGTACTCATGACAGATGGAAACCCTAGTATTTAGGGTTTGTGTGCTATATAAACGTCCTTATGAGCTCAAAACCCGCCATCATCTCAGCCTCCATAGTTTTAAGCCGTTTTCCCTAAACCCTAACCCCTTTCTTGAGTCTGTGAGCTAAAAGTGCATATTTTGAGTAGTTGGAGAAGAAGGTGTTGCATCAAGAAGTTGGAGAAGGAATACAAGCTTGTAGATCTTGTTGGATTAGTGTCTAAGTTAGTAACCATATTTGGTATATACTTGACCCGAGTGTGCATAGTCCTTTTGGGTTGCCTTCACCAAAGCAACTTGACAAGGTAATTTGATATGAGAGAGGAGATATTATGATTTATTTATATATTATGAGAATAATATATTAAAGGAGAAATCATATTTATTTAATTAGTATTAGTCATAAATTAATTAGGAATTAATTTGGTGACTAAAAGAGATTAATTAAATAAAGGGGTATAAACTGTCAAATGTGTGATAGTTGAGTTTTGGGCTAGGAAACCTAATGGACTAAGGGGTAACGAAATTATGATGAAGGATCATCATATTTTCGTCCAAGGCCTTATTCCATAAGGTTCCTTGGGCTGCTTGGTGGCTAAGCTATCCATTAGGGTTTAGACTAAAAACCCTAGCACCCTATAGTATAAATACATGCCCTATGCTTCAATTTCAGGTCACTTGATTCCAAGGGAACGCTAGGGCCGAAATTAGCATCATTCCCTCTTCTCTCTTAGTTGCCTTCTTGCTTCAAGGTGTTTGTGAGCCATTAGAGGCACTACAATTGTGGTGCTTGCTTTCAAGAGTTCAAGAGAGTTCAAGAAATCAAGGAAACTAGTTGTTATTGCTATATAACAACAAAGGTATGTCTACTACACTTCTATGTAATTTTCGAAAATCATAGAAGCATGCTAGGGTTTATTTTATGTTCATAAAGTTGTATGTCTTATAGTGAAAACATAGATCCAACTAGGGTTGCATGCACACATATGATTGTTTGTATTAAACCTATCAGTGGTATCAGAGCCATTGGTTTTTTGTTTTCAATTGGATTTGATACATATTATGAATTTGGTAAATTAGGGATTATGGCAAGTAAACCCTAAGGCTTGGTGATTTTCGCAAATTAGGGTTGCAAAACCCTAGTTGGCGATTTTTGATAGGGTTCTTTAAACCTTTTTGCCTAGCCTCCAAATTTCGAAATTAGGGTTAAGAAACCCTAGGGATTTCGAAAATCCCTTGCCCCCCAAGATAAGATCCCAAGATTCTAGGGATTTGGATATTGCTATCTTTGTGATTATCAATTTAATTGTTTAAACTAGATAATTGAAGATCTTGTATTATCCTTTCCATATATTTAAAAAAATACAAAAATCTAGGGGATAATATCAGGTTTGATTTTATGATAAACCTTAAAGATTTAATAATTCAAATTAATTGTTTTATTTTGATAATTATTAAATCAAATTTTTTGGTGTTTAATATTTTAAATTAAATAGCCTTAATTTTCGAAAATTTTAAATACACATTAAGATACTAGTATTTTGAAATGCTTTAAAATACACCCTTATACAATTATGATATTATAAGATTAATATTTATATATGTATAAGAATAAGCTAGTCTTATCGCTAGTAGGCCTCATTCACGAAGCCAGTCTATAAGGTGGGTATAAGGTTGCTGCCTATAAAATGGCGCTTAATGGATGTACACTCACATCTACCGCATGCTTGACTGGTGCATGGTCGTTAGCCAAACGGATAGGATAGGGCACTTAATTCCTCATTAAAAGTATAATGGAAATATTAAAGTAACTACATTGTTTTACAAATTCCCACTCTTAGTTACTTTAGGGTAAAATGTGAAAATGATGCTAATCCATGGAATTACACTTCGTACCCTTGTCAAACGTTGATGGAGCGCGTGTGGTTAACCGGCACATCAATTTGGGGATGACATAGGCAGCGAAGGATGACTCGATGTTTGTCATAGATCAATGGAGCGTGTGTGGTTTACCGGCACATTGATTAGGTGATAGTGACATTGAGTGCACCACGTTAATTCGCATGGTTATTCACAAATTTGTTTGCGATCCTCGGCATCCCAGTCGCAAATGTGAAATGCATATCGAGATTTAAACATGCCATTGAAAATTTCAATGAATCTCAAAGATCTAGGAGTTTTCAATACATTTAAAACCTAAATTGCTTTTTCGTTTTTCATGGTGAGAATTAGTTAATCGTCATTCACTTACCTTCAAGTTATTTACTTTTAGAGTACGGCATCCCTTTCTAAGTTGTAAATAATGTTGTTGGATCCTAGCCCTAATTTCTCATTTGGGTGTTTAATTAGGGATTCATTTCTAATCAAGCTTTGTCCCTTTCTTTTTCAGATGTCTGCTAACAACAACAACAACAACGCTTCTGGGTCATTCTCGTTGATGAACTTGTGTCAGAAAGTGACATTTGATGGTTCAAACTTCAACGAGTGGATGAGGTACATTTGCATGATCACTCGCTACGAGGACAAAGAATATGTCCTCGATGAAAAGCTTGAGAAGATCATCCCAGATGTTGCTACTCCTGAGGAACCGGCCGCCTTTGAGGCCCACGAGCGTGATGCCACGAAAGTTCACTGCATCATGCTGGCCACCATGAACCTCGAACTCCAAAAGTCCTATGAGTACATGTATCCATATGAAATGCATCAGGATTTGCTGGACAGGTATCACCAGAGCGCGAGGCAAGAGCGCTATGAGATCATTACTAACATGATCACCGCTAAGATGGGGAGTGGAGAATCCCTAACCTCTCATTTGTAGAAAATGCAGAGGTATGTTGATCGTCTTCTCAAACTTAATGTTAAGTTTGATGAGGATTTGGCTATCGACATAATCCTCCACTCCTTGCCCTCCTGCTACAATCAGTTTAGGATGACCTACCATATGAACAAAGAGGAGGTCTCCTTGAGCAAGCTCCAAGGACTTTTAAGGACTGCTGAAAGCAACCTCAAAGACAAATCCGTTGCACCATCCCCTGCTGTGGCCGCTCCTGTGATGGAAATAGGTCAAGGAAAGGGCAAAAAGAGGAAGGCTCCATGTAAGAGCCACCATAAAGGGAAACCCCGTGATGGTTCGTCCTCAAGTGGGACCAAAGCTGGCCTCGTTAAACCCTCTTCCGATCCTAAAGAAGCAGAGTGCTTCTATTGCCACCAAAAGGGCCACTGGAAGCGAAGCTGCCCACAATATCTGCAGGACATAAGAGATGGGAAGATCAAGCCCACATTTGCAGGTATGTATGCTATTAAATCTAATAACTCATCATTTGCTACTTCATGGGTTCTTGATACAGGATGTGGTTACCACATTTGTTCTTATTTGCAGGGCCTAAAAAGTAGTAGGGAGATGGAGCACGGGAAGATGAACCTGATTATGGGAAACAGAAGATCTTCGCCTGTGACCAAAGTCGGTGTTTATTCTTTAGTGTTGAGTAATGGGTTAGGAATAGATTTAGAGAATTGCTGTTATTCGCCAGATATGGCAAGAAACATTATTTCTTTTCACGGGTTGTTTAGACAAGGTATCAGATATTCTTTTGATAATAATAATGGTTCTATTAATGTTTATTTGAATGGTGTCTTTTATTTCAATGCATTACATTGTAATGGGATTTATGAATCTGTGATGATTGTTGATAATTTTGGAAATAATGTTTTGAATATTGATTCGTCTACTAGTCTAGACAAAGCATGCTTGTGGCATTGTCGCCTTGGCCATGTCTACAAGAAACGCATAGCCCAACTCCAAAAGGATGGAGTGTTGGAGTCATTCGACCTTAGGGACGATGACACGTGTGACTCTTGTTTACTTGGGAAGATGACGAAGTCACCCTTTACTGGCACTTGTGAAAGGGGTGAGGGTTTATTGGATCTCATACACACCGATGTGTGTGGGCCCTTTAGATCCACCACAAGGGATGCTTGCTGCTTCTACGTGACTTTTACAGATGATTATAGCAGATATGGATATATCTACTTGATCAAGCAAAAGTCGGAAACCTTTGAAAAGTTCAAAGAGTTTAAGAATGAAGTGGAGAATCAGCTGGGCAGGAAAATCAAGATGCTTCGGTCAGACCGAGGAGGAGAGTACCTAAGTCTTGAGTTTCACGACTATCTAAAAGAATGCGGAATCATTTCGCAATTGACGCCTCCGAGAACACCACAATTGAATGGTGTGGCTGAGAGACGTAATCGGACCTTGTTGGACATGGTTCGTTCTATGATGAGTCAGACTTCGTTACCAATAGCTTTCTGGGGGTATGCCTTAGAGACTGCCGCCCACATACTTAACTTAGTTCCCACCAAGAAGGTTTCCAAGACTCCTCACGAGATGTGGACAGGGAAGGCTCCCTCGTTGGCACATATCAAGGTTTGGGGTTGCGAGGCTTTCATAAGACGAGAGACTCACGACAAACTAGAACCTCGTAGTGAGAAGTGTTATTTCATTGGCTATCCGCAGAAGTCTTTTGGCTACCTTTTCTATAGACCGAGTGACAATGTTGTCTTCGTTGCTAGAAGAGGGGTTTTCCGAGAAAGGGAATTAATAAGCCAAGAAGACAGTGGGAGGCAAATTGAACTTGAAGAAATTCAAGATCAAAGCGATGAAGGAACCTCGGACACTGGCACTCAACTTGAGGAGGAAACTCCTGTTGAACCTATTGACGAGTCCCTACCTCTTCGACGTTCCACTAGGGCTAGTGTTCCACCCCAGTTTTATGGTTTTCATATTACTACTGAAGGGGATACATTTATTAGTGATAGTACACTAGTAAATTTGGATGAACCTAGCAGCTATAAGGAAGCCATGGCAGGCCCAGAGTCTGCAAAATGGAAAGAGGCTATGGACAACGAGATTCAGTCCATGTACGACAACCAAGTTTGGAATTTGGTTGATAATGTACCGGGTCGTAAGACAGTCGGGTGCAAGTGGATCTTCAAGAAGAAGACGGACATGGATGGGAAAGTGCATACTTATAAAGCGCGATTGGTTGCGAAGGGCTTTACTCAAACTCCCGGAGTTGACTATGATGAGACCTTCTCACCAGTTGCGAAGATAAAGTCTATTAGGGTGATGCTTGCCATAGCTGCGTTTCATGATTATGAAATATGGCAGATGGACGTGAAAACCGCTTTCCTTAATGGAAAGTTGGCTGAGGATGTCTACATGAATCAGCCAGAGGGTTTTGTCGATGTGAAGCATCCAAATAGAGTATGCAAGCTTGAGAAATCTATTTATGGATTGAAACAAGCATCTCGTAGATGGAATCTTTGTTTTGATGAGAAGGTTAAAGAGTTTGGCTTTCTGCGAAGCGAAGATGAATCTTGTGTGTATGTCAAAGCCAGTGGGAGTATAGTAAGCTTTCTCGTATTGTATGTCGACGACATACTACTCATAGGAAACGATGTCCCAACCTTGCAGGAAGTCAAGTCCTGGCTTGGGAAATGTTTCGCTATGAAGGACCTCGGAGAAGCCGCTTATATTCTGGGAATAAGAATAGTAAGAAACAGGGAAAAGAGACTGATAGGACTCAGTCAGGATACATACTTGGAAAGAGTGCTAAAGCGTTTTAGTGTGGAAAATTCCAAGAAATGGGAGTTGCCAATCCAAAGCAATACCAAGCTGAGTAAGACTCAGAGCCCGAGTACAGAGACAGAGATAGCTGATATGAGCCGAGTACCTTACGCTTCCGAAGTAGGCTCTATCATGTACGCTATGACTTGTACTCGCCCTGATGTGGCCTTCGCTTTAAGCATGGTCAGCAGATATCAAGGGAATCCTGGTAGAGCACAATGGATTGCAGTTAAGAATATTCTTAAGTACCTTCAGAGGACCAAGGAATGGTTTCTAGTCCTCGGTGGGAGTGATGAATTAAGGGTACGAGGGTACAATGATGCTAGTTTTCAGACGGATCGGGATAACTTCTGATCGCAGTCGGGCTGGGTCTTTACCCTAAATGGAGGAGCAGTGACTTGGAAAAGTTCCAAGCAAGAGACCGTAGCTGATTCAACGTGCGAATCAGAGTATATTGCGGCGAGCGAAGCGTCAAAGGAGGCTATATGGTTGAAGAACTTCATTGGAGGCCTTGGAGTTGTGCCATCCATAAAGGAGCCCATGGAAATTTTATGTGATAATGAAGGAGCGGTTGCCTTAACCAAGGAACCAAGGGATCATGGCAGATCTCGACATATCGACAGGAAATACCACTTTATTAGACATCGGGTAGAAGAGGGACTCCTCGTTGTGAAGAGGGTATCATCAGAAGATAACCCAGCAGATCCCCTTATGAAGGGACTGAGTAGGGTCAAGCATTTGCAGCACGCTAGGAGCGTAGGGCTGAAGGATGATATTAGTTTAGATTAGATAGGTAGGAAACTTGTAATAGATAATGTCATATTCAACAAATGATGATTAAATAAAGGTGTGTTATTTATAAGAAAGTTTCTATCTTGTGTTGATTGTTTATCTATTGTGTCGATTTTGCATGTTTTGACTTCCTGAATAATAAGATTATTCTAACACTTCACAATCGCTCATATGTTGGAAGTAGATATGAAGGAAGATTGTCATAAATTTGTTTGTAGATTGTCTGAAAAGTTTTAGACATAGCAAAAGTTTGCTGCAAAGTTTATGAGTGCTTATGAAATTTGTATTGAGCATTGAAATAGACCCACACTTGTTGGTATTACTTCATGAATGTTATCACAAGTGATCGCAAGATGATAATATCATATAATCTTTAAACCTAGAGATATGGTTATTGTTTGCTAGTTGATTATACATTGATAATGCGAAAACGCATCAGTAACTTGATGTTATAAAACGTATTATTGTGTGTGGTTTAACTAGTAAATTATAAAGGAATATTAGTCGACGTTTTTCTGTTCCTTTTATTCTATGAGGATAAAAGCGATATCTTGGCCACTTGATGATTTGGTTTGACTTATGTGCCGGGCCCGGTCAGGATAAAGTTGATGTGTTCAATTGAGTTCTATGTCGAACAAATCAGAGATCAAGAAATAAAGTGCTAAACAATAAGTATTGTTAGCATGATATCTAGAACAGAGGATTATGTGATCCCTTATCTAAAGGACAGATTGTTGGTCAGGGTTGATAGCGGCTATTGAAAGCTACGATTGCTATCGGGTACGGAAGTCATATGTGAGATATAGTTACTAGACTTATCCAAGTGGGAGACTGTTGGATTAGTGTCTAAGTTAGTAACCATATTTGGTATATACTTGACCCGAGTGTGCATAGTCCTTTTGGGTTGCCTTCACCAAAGCAACTTGACAAGGTAATTTGATATGAGAGAGGAGATATTATGATTTATTTATATATTATGAGAATAATATATTAAAGGAGAAATCATATTTATTTAATTAGTATTAGTCATAAATTAATTAGGAATTAATTTGGTGACTAAAAGAGATTAATTAAATAAAGGGGTATAAACTGTCAAATGTGTGATAGTTGAGTTTTGGGCTAGGAAACCTAATGGACTAAGGGGGAACGAAATTATGATGAAGGATCATCATATTTTCGTCCAAGGCCTTATTCCATATGGTTCCTTGGGCTGCTTGGTGGCTAAGCTGTCCATTAGGGTTTAGACTAAAAACCCTAGCACCCTATAGTATAAATACATGCCCTATGCTTCAATTTCAGTTCACTTGATTCCAAGGGAACGCTAGGGCCGAAATTAGCATCATTCCCTCTTCTCTCTTAGTTGCCTTCTTGCTTCAAGGTGTTTGTGAGCCATTAGAGGCACTACAATTGTGGTGCTTGCTTTCAAGAGTTCAAGAGAGTTCAAGAAATCAAGGAAACTAGTTGTTATTGCTATATAACAACAAAGGTATGTCTACTACACTTCTATGTAATTTTCGAAAATCATAGAAGCATGCTAGGGTTTATTTTGTGTTCATCAAGTTGTATGTCTTATAGTGAAAACATAGATCAAACTAGGGTTGCATGCACACATAGGATTGTTTGTATTAAACCTATCAGATCTGAGGTTTCTTTGTGCTCTTGAAGCCGTAGGAGGTAAAAAAAAGCTCCAACCTTTATGCTTGTATGATGTAGATCTTGCCATGCTAGCTTTATGAAACCATTTCTTGTCCCAAAAGTCCCAAGTTGGTGCATGTTATGTTTTGAATGAGATAAGTTGTCCTTTTAGGCCCTAGAAAGGGTCCTAAATGATAAATATTATGTCCTAGTGGCTTAAAGTGCCCGATGCATGTAATAGAAAGGTCTTAATGGATTAAGACAATGTATTAAGAACTTTATGGATGTCCAAAGTCTTAAAGTTCAAGACTTTATGGTTTTAAGGCACATTTTGTCAATGGATCTTGAGTTTGGGCTTAAGTGGTTAAGCCATTAAGCACTTATTAGGGTTTTGGTGAAACCTTGTGTACGCCCCGCGTAATGTACACCCAACATACAGATTCAACCACCTCGATGGTGGTCAATGCAAAATAGAAGTACGCCCAGCATACCCCCTCTGTTGAGCTTTTGACGATTTAGGCTTCGGGATTAGGCTCCTTTTTGGGCCAGATTGACATGGTCCTTGTTGGGCTTTCTGGATAAATGTGCTTTAGGCTAGTAATGGTAATAGATCTTAAAATGAGGCCCGATTTGGGAGTTAGGGCTCAATTGGGAAAATTAGGCTAATAATGGGCCTTATGTGTATGGAATTTTCGATAGTGAATTTGATATTGGGCCTTGGCCCAAATTCGAAAAAAAGGCAAAATGGACTATGTGGACCCTTAGTCAAGATTGATATCCCATGTGTTGACTTAGTAATCGTCATTTTAGATAGTTCTAGATTTTCGGTGAGACAACAGTCGGGGACTTTCAGTCCAGTTCAGCACTACTTGCGAGGTGAGTTGTCCTCACTATACTAACAGGTTCAAAGGCACCAATGCCGACCCTTTTCAGATTGGTATCCGGGTTTATTGCATAATATACTTATTGATTTGCATCCTGGTAGTTAGGATGGTGATATGGTATTGACCGGTTAGGGCGGTATCCTGGTATATAAGATAATGCTATGTTAGTGACCGGTTAGGTCGGTATCCTGGTATATAGGATGATGCTATGATTAGTGATCTGTTAGATCAGTTTGACTGTTATATATGCTAGTGTATGATATTTATGTGCACATGATTGTTTGATTTGGGGGTTGGGTTGAGGTGGACTTGCTTTGTGCTGTAGGCTAACATAACCAGGGCGGAGCAGATAGACTACAGGCCCAATTAGGGCATACTAGTCAGGCCGAAGGCGATATGAGCGTTCTGGATAGGCTGAAGGCCCTGCGAGGTGGTCCAGATGTGCTGATGGCTCGGAGAGCGGTCCGGATACACTGATGGCCCTACGAGGCGGTCCAGTCAGGCTGATGACTCATTATGGATGTTGTTTGTTTATATGATATGATTATGATTTTATGGCGTGTTTATTTTGGGGGGAAGTCACTAAGCTACGAGCTTACAGTTGTTGATTTTTTATTGAGGTACTTCTGATGATCGCGGGAAGGCGAATGCGTAATCGTGCACCTCCTTATATTTTATAATTTGATTCTGGGATACTATGACATGAAACCACTTTGAAAATAAATTTGTAATAATTATTGGTTTCTAAATGCTTGAAAAAGTTTTAAATTTTCATGAATTTTATGGGTGTTACAAGAATGTATATATTTCCTTGATAAATAAGATATGGTCCCATAAAATCAATACCCCTAATATCAAATACTTCACAAACATGGATGCTATTTTCGGGCATCTCGTTTCAGGAAGAAATGTTGCCCGATCGTTGGCACGAATCACATTCTTTGACATAGTTTGTAGCGTCCTTGAAAATCACGGGCCAATAAATCTAGCATCGAATATCTTCTTCGTCGTGTATTGTGCTCTGTGATGTCCTCCAGTGGGTCCGTGTTAACACGTTGTTGTGGGTGTGTTAAACAAAAATATTTCACTGTTGGTTGCACTAAAAATATAGCACGGGGAAGCAAGGTCAAATCCTTAGGGATACAACCTAACGGTCAATGCCTTTTTGCATCAAACACATCCTAGTCAATAAAAAACAGAAATTATAAAAGGGGGTTTTTGAATTAAACTAAAAACTAAAAACTGCAGTGAAAATAAATTAAATAAAACTCAGTAATAAAAACGAATTCAGTTTTGATGCGACTTTTCTAATCATGCAATCAACCCATATCTTGTTATTTAGAATGCATTCTATCTAAGCTCGTACTGAGAAAAACTAACAAGCTCTAGTATAATTTCTTTTACCTAGTTAAATTAACCAAAATAAGATCTTCAATGAACCTAAACTTTTTACCGTCTAATTAAACAAGCTCTTAATTATTATAAGAAAAGTTTCATTAATTTATGTGTAAAATTCCCAACAATATCCAATACTTCTCACAAGCTCGGAAGCGTCAAGATAAGATTTTGCAGTTTATATCAGAGTTAAATCCCAAACACGGAACTAATCTGATACTTGTTAGTTATTACTAGTTGACAAGAACAATTATGGGTTCTATTAACTAATTAACTGGAATGATAGAATCCTAGCTAGATGTTCAGACTAACAAGAACTAACATCAAACATTCATTAAGCTCAAAACTTAAAAATCTAAATATAAACACAAAAAGATAACCATATCTGAAAACTAATGACATGAAAAGTACTAGTCTATGCAGAACTGAAAAACTAAGGTTTTAGCCAGACATGGCTGAAAACAAATCTAAGCTAATAGAAGAAAAACGAACTGATTAATCTTCTAAACTAAGTGTAGGAGATGATCTTCAGCTTTCAGATATGAAGAAATCGTTGAAATCGGAGAGAAATTCCTTCAAAAATCGTCTTTTTCGTTGTGTGGAGCTTCAGAAATTGTCCAACCTCCCATCTGATCAGAGAGTTGTCCTATATATACAAGCTAGAGTCTTCGCGATCAAGAAACCCAAAATTCAATTGAATTATTTGAGTTCTGGTCAAAATTTTCATTTTTCTGATTTTCAGACTTTCTGAACTGTGAAATGTTTATTCAAGAAAATTTTTAAAAACATTCGATCGAAGTTGGAAAAATTCGATTGAATTTTTGCATTTTCTCCTTTTTCCACAAACATGAAAGTCGTCCAAAATATTGTCTAGTTTCGAGAACATTTTGAATATCGTCAATCGGAGTTACGAGTCATGAGATATGGTCAAAATAATAACAGGGGGTCAAAGCTGCTAGCAACATCCTTTTGTCATTAAAATGCCACAATCTATCTTCGTATGATCAATTTGATCGAATGTTTATTGACCAAAACATCTTCCAATAATTCTTCAACATCCTTCAAAAGTTAAAAGCTCCATTTATCTCCAATTCTCCATTAAACACATCAAAAACTGCTCCTAAAGTACTACTCCACTCAAATTATCTGAAAATGACACAAACGCATGAGCAGTACGGGAAATCTAATGAATGACATAAGCTAGACATTATTTAAATTAATGACATGCAAATGAATAAATTATGATGTTAAATTCTAATAAAAACTACCCTAAATGATGAATAAAATGACATTTATCAGTCCTTTACGACATCATATCAGAATTTCTATACTTTCCCTCCCAAATATGCATCTTTTAATAATTCCATCTGCACAGCTTCTAAAATGATAAGGTTCATCCTAAAAATAATATTTGACTTCCGAAAACACTTTCTTTTTTTGTTGATGGGTTAAACCTTTTTGGGAGGTAGCCATTGGCTAAGTAATTGATAATGTTTGTATACCATGGCTCTTCCCCCACTATCACCATTAGATATTCTTTGGGGAAGCCATCTCTAGTTTCGTGTTCTTTAAACTCTTAGATATTCGGGTTTTCAAATCTTGAGAGGAGATCAGCTGCCAAATTTTTCGTACCCTTCTTGTCCCCAATCTCGATGAAGAATTCTTGTAAGTGGATTATCCACTGTATCAACCTTGGCTTTGCATCTTGTTTAGTAAATAGATACTTAAGAGCAGAATGGTCAATAAAAACAATAGTTTTGTATAAGACTAAATAAAAGTGGATTTTTTCAGACATGTAAACAATAGCCAAAAGTTCTGAAAGAAAAACAACACCAACCAAAGAAGAAGATGAAGAAAAGACAACCTTCTAAGTTCTCTGAATCCTCTTGGAAGGCTTGGAAGTTGATGAAGAATGATGAACTTTAGAGACACCAACAATGACTCATCTTGATGCAGAGTGCTATTTCTTTTGTATAAAACTCTTAAGCTTGATGTTCTTATCAAAATAAGAACACAAAGACAACATAAGAAGCAAGTAATCTTCATGATATGAACCAAAAATGAGAGAGAATGCATATCACCATGAAAATTTCGTTTTACACTCATAATAGGCAAGAGAAATGCAAGCCTCAAGTCTTAGAGTATAAAGCAAGGTTCTTAACCTCGAGGTCTTAAGACTTTTTACCAAAGCATGTCCCTATGTCATGAGCATGTCTCAACATGCTTTAATAGGTTGATTTCTTTCAGTTAAAGAATTGAAATACCCATGCTCTTCCTTTTGAATCTTATTTTCAAAAATAATAATAGGAAGAAGACAAAACTTTTATATTTTATAAAACAAGTATATGAAATATAAACTTTAACTTTTTGGTAAAAGACAAAAGAATTTATCTAGTCCAAAATGTTGTACATGATTTATTATTTCATACCATATGAATTATGTAATGTTGCTAATGAAAATTATTTCCTAGAAATAAATAATTTCCAATTAATTATATTATTTTATTGAATATTTATTAAAACCAATTTGTAATAAATAATAAATTATATTAATTTGTTGTTAGTGTGACCCATTACTATCATATGTTAATTAGCAATATCATTTTAATATGATTCTTGAGCATACAAGATCGTTCAATCTCCCACTTACGCAAGACTCATATTAGACTGATATAGACATGGTTAATGTCTAGCAAAATTACATTGCCCCCATCAACATATGACTTTGTGCCATTCTATCAATGCCCAATTCCCAAAAAGCTCCAAGCTACAATTGGTGTATATGGTAAATTTATCATTTATCCCTATGTCACAGAAAACATGTTGCACATGAGATACAGATTGCAATCAATCTTATTTGATGTCAACTTTTTTTATGGCACCTTAGATGTCTAACTCTTTACATATAAGAGGAACAAATCCCATATTGACTACATAAGCCTCTTGCATAGTTCATACCATACTTGAAAATGGCTTCTATAATTGCCCAGTTATGGACCAGTGTTTGACCATATCTAAGCACATTACTCCCTATACTTATGTGCCACTATGTATCTCAGGTATTAAGGATACAAAGATAGTACCTTTTAATCAAGTATCATTCATGATTGCGATCCATGAGATGATCTTGATGTGAGTCAGTTCAATACTAGTTCTCTGACAAGTACCTATAAAACTTGGTTACAACCCACTACCTACCTTTATCCAATGAAAGTCAACCAATCCAATTCATAATAGTCTTATTTCATAATTTCTCCCACAATTATAACCGACTATGCACTTTTAGAATAATAAGATTATTCATGGATTAAACATGTTAATATAGAACACAAAAAGTATTGATGTTATGATCATATCCTAATATATCAGAACATTATATAATAGTTGTTGTTACAATATTCCAATATTCAAATACTAAATCCAAATCAAAATCCCATTTCAAGAATAATAAAGTCTCATGACTGAAGTGTGACCATTCATACTTAGCTCAAAATAAATATTCTATTAATGGGTTCAACTAAAATTAATTTGTGTGAATTCTGAAAATACCATCATCTCCATATTTTACTTTACTCTAGCTATAGTTAAAATGTTTTAGAGTATATGATTGGTGTTCTTTCGTGACATAAAGTTTCTTAGCTTGATTAAGTATACTCTCGAAGCCACATAAATTTCTATGTGATCCTTGAATGACAGAGATCAACAAAGCTTTTCAATGAACTCATTCATCTAATCATATTAGATTTAAACTTCTAAAGTGTTGTACTCTTATTTTGTAGTATATTGTGTCATTTTTTTGGTTGGACCTCATTCCAAAAAAAAGTACTCTCCATCCCTCAATGAAGTCATAATCTAATTATAATTCATAATTATATACATTTGTTTAAATCATAATCTTATGTAGCTTTTTACTTGAAGATTTTTATTATAAAATAGATGTTTCATATACATTCTATTTGTTGTTCCAAAGTACTCTTAGAATGTTTCTATAGTCATATGGTGACTTAACCATGTATCCAGTTGGTATATTATGACATGCTCATAGCATGATCATATATTAAGTCTTTTACATAATATGGCATAAATGATGGATGCATTTTCCAAGCAAATTGAATATAAATCATTTCATCTAGTTCAAGCCTATGAGCTAGGTCCTTTTAAGGATGGCTCAAAACTTAGTGCCCTATGACAATACCAAGATTCTTCCAAAAGGAATTTTGTATCTTGATCCCTTTCAAGATATTGTACATATATGCATAAATATATAAAACTTTTAACATTCATTTTATCTATCTCTACAGATTTTACATTCCAAGAATGTATCTTGTCCTTCCTAAGTCATTCAGTTTAGAAATACATTCCGAGTCAATGTGAAAAAGGCCTAGCATGGTCAGAATGTAATTTCTTATGATTGAGTATGTTTCATTGATGCAAGATTAGGAATATCACTATGCTCCCGCTAGTTCTTAGTAAACACACATGTTCAATTCATTTTGATATAAAAACATACCTTGTGGTTTTACATTAAAATGAGGATTGCAACATTGAGATGTTTGCTTTATATCCACAAGCAGATCTCAATCTTTATACATTTTATTAGGATAACATGGATTAAGAAAACCTCAAGGCTAATCTATGTAGATATCTTCTAATAGATGTCTATTAAGAAAAGCGGTCTTTCCTGAAATCTATTTGCTATAATTCATATTTAGAATATGAATTTATTGTAAACAATATCCTTGTTGATCTAATCATAGCTACTTGTGAAAAAGGTTTGATCATAGTCAATGTCATGAGTATGATAAGGACCATAATTAATGACATGAGTATATGAAAATCATTTTATAACAAATCTTGCTTTAAATGTGTTTAAGATTTAATTCAACATTATACTTGAAAACTTAAACCAAGATTTCACAATTATGCTTTACAATGTAAAATATAATTGAAACTGCTATAGGTATTAATAAAGTTGACTTAGTATCTTGTGCTAAATCTTAGACATTTATTACAAAGGAAGTCATATATAACCATGTATAGTTCCTTAATAATTTATTTTCTCTACTACTTAGTGAAAATATCATTAGAAATCATTTATATATAAATAAGATTTAGATATGTCAAATAAACTACATTATTTGCCTTCAAAGATCCCTTTCTTGAAGTTGGAATATTTGAATGTCATTTATATAGTAAAGATAACAATGCCAAAGATGAGTTTGATTCAAAAGAAGTTTAATTCAAAAGTATTTTTCAAATAGAACTTGTTATTTATAAAACATTTATATTTACTTTATAATTATTATTAAGAGATATAGTCTTATAAACAGAATATTAATCATTTCCGAATATAAAGGTGATCATTATGAAAAACGATTTAAGTAAATAGTTAATCATTCAATAATTAAACTGAGCCATATATTTAGATAAGCTAAATTAATACATACATTGTTCCAAAACAAACATTGTTTTATACTACAAGTACATTATGTTCCTAGCATAATTAATAAACTAAACTCCGAGAGTGTAGTTCCAACTTGATTATCCTTTGTTGGTTACTCTTCTGTAAATATCTACAAGCCATTTACAAATATTAGATTAACATTTAAGTACCAAGTACCTAATTGTTATATGAAAAGTATGAGTTCTATCTAGTAGATAACTGAAGTACTAGTCTCTTTTAGACTTTCTTTCCAGATAATAGGAGCGGATCCTCTTTTGTAAATTTCTATATGGGGCTTATTGGATTTCTTGGGCTTAGACGTGTTCAGTCCATAAAACATGGGTCTCCTATATTACACAAGGTTATAGTTCATATGAATCGAGTAAACGAAATGAAATCAGAGTTTGAGTTGAATCTAGAATACAAGATGTAAATAAAATCTGTTTGGCTCTATTGATACTTCTGAAAGATATACGAGTGTTGTAGAGTAAACAACATGAATTCTAAAAAGTTTCTCCATCTCTAGTACCTATCCTTATTTATAGGAATGAAAGAAGTAAGAAAAAAGAACATAAGGGCTAAAACATGAATGTTTCGACATATAAGAGTGCCCTTACGAAATACATACAACGAAACATCATTACAGACTTCGACACTAATACAAGACATAAGACTCTTCGACACCTCACAACATATTTTGACCTCTACATTCTCCCCCTTTGTGAGAAGTGTCGAATCCTAAGTCATTAGCATCTTAGTTGCTTGATGTAGTACTCTTCGAATCTCCATGTACCAAATGATTTTCTAGTGAATCTCTGCTTTATCTCCTTTTGTATTTCATTTATAGTTGCTGATACGAACAAGAAGATTTGTGTACTGTGAATTCATGTACTATGAATTTGTATACTTTTCAATATCAATATTAGAATTTAAGTGCTCCACCTCCAATTGATCACCTAGCAACTTTGGTTGACTTTCGACATGTATCGGAGAGTTTGTTGTAGAGTGTAAATCAGGATTGTCCTGAGTTTTTGTCGAATCATCAGAATGATTCGATGCTTCAGGAATCTGATTATCATCAGTATTGGTTTTTGCATCTATTGCCCTGTCAGAAACACCAAACACTAAGTCATAATCAAAATCCAAAGAATTCGTAATTTGTGACTCATCATTCATTTCAGTGTGGATTGGCTTTTGTTCAAATGACTTTTCGAAATGTTTGACATAATGATCATCAAACGTTAGATTGAAAGTTTCTTCAATCTTCCTTGTTCTCTTGTTCAACACCCGATATGCAACTGAGTTGATAGAATATCCCCTCATCAGCTTTGGACTGAAATTTCGAAAGATTATCTTTGAGATTCATTATGAAACACTTGCAACCAAAAACATGGAAAAATTTCCCATTAGTATTTCGATTGCGAATGATTTCATATGAGGTGATGTCAAAACGACGATGAATATATGATCGATTTTGAGTAAAACATGTTGTCGAAACTATTTCTGCCAAGAGATATTGTAGAAGATTCGCGTAGGTGAGCATCGTCCTTGATGTTTCTCATAAAGACCTGTTTCTCCTTTCGACAAAACCATTTTGTTGTAGTGCATAAGGAGACGAAAAATTATGAGTTATCCCAAGATTATTAAAAAATGAATCAAGAACATGATTCTTGAATTTTGAGCCATTATCACTTTTGATTTTTATGACTTTCTTCCTCAAACTAAGTTCAATGTGATTGATGAAATCAATCATTACATGAGCTATTTTAGACTTCTGACGAAGAAAGAAAACCCAAGTAAACCTTGAAAAATCATCAACAATGAACCACATGTACCTCTTCTTGTTGAGAGTCTCAACAGTCGAAGGTCCACAAAGGTTAATGTGAAGAAGTTACAGAGGTTCTATGATCTTCGAATCAATGACTATTGGATGACCTTGACGATGTTGCTTCCCATGTTCACATGTTGCACATAAAGAATAATTATCAAATTTTAAAATATTTAAGCCTCGAACAAGATCATTTACCACCAATTTGTGCAGAATTTTGAAATTCAGATGAGATAGACGTCGATGCCACAACTAACTCAAATCAGATGATGCATTCTAAAGTAAGCAAACAGAGGGTACACCAACGATTGGATTGATGTTGAGAGTGAATATATCACCTTTTCGGTTAGACTAGAGCAAAACTTCATTGGTTTCTTTGTTCGAAATGACACTTACTTCCTCATCAAAGACAACTTGATTACAAGTACCCACAAAAAGTTGCGAAACACTTACCAAGTTGTGTTTAAGACCTTCGATGTATGCCACTCAATTGACTTTGAACTTGCCATTTGTAACTTTTCCATAGCCCTTAACCTTGTATTTTTTATTATTTCCAAATTTCATAACACCAGCATTCTCTAAACTTTGATAATCTCGCAGATTTTCCTTTCGACCTGTCATGTGAAGAGAGCAACCACTGTCGATGTACCAATGTTCATCATATTGTTTGTTACTTAACACCTGCTATCAATTAAATAATTTAGGTCCCCAAGGATTCTTGGGTCCTTGGTTATTAGAGTGAAATGCATTACGAAATTAAGAACCTAAAACCCAATTTCAAACTTTGGATTTCAAACTATCTCAAGTCAACTTCTATGGACTTTGGTATTGAAATAAAATTATTCATTGGTTTAGGTTTGACATTGACTTTCCCTTTTTCCTCAAAAGTTCATTTGACTTCTACATTTGCTTTGGGAACTGCTTCCACTGTCGAACAGAGGGATTCAACTCCTTTGATGAAGAACTTCTAGTCTAGGACTCATTCAAGTAGCTTTCGTCAGCAGAATTGATTTCCACTTGAGAAAACTTTCGAGATTGATATGGTTTTCCTTTTCCTTTGAGCCAATGACTAATTTTTTTATGTTAGACTTCCCTTTTAAAAATGAAGATTTTACTGGCTGTTTCGAAACTAGATTGGGAAAGTGAAGTGGTTTTGGTTTAAATGATTCGTGTCTTTTGTTATTAACATCCAAATTTGTAAAATCTCTTTGTGGAAATGATTTTTTTGCATGGTTTTGAATATGGTTTTGAAAAAGTTTGGTATAAACGACACATGTTTGATTACTACCTTGTTGTCCATTCGAAAATCGTTTTTGATTTTGAATTTTGTTTATTTTGTTTAAAACTATTTTGATGAATTTTTTTTTGAAAACCTTGTATTTTGACGATTATGAACAAAATTTCGATGTTGTTGGTTTTGAACAAAATTCTCATTTCTTGGTTTTTGACCATTTGGTTTTTAAATTAGCTATTGAACTTTGGAATGACTTTTAGATAAATCATTTTGTTTTTGAGAGGGTTTGTTCTGAACAAAAGACTTATTTTGTGAAGAAGTATTAACTTGTTTAGTTGTTTTCTTATCAGACACTTTCTGAACAAATTCCTTTGGTTTCTTAAAAGACTTTTTATTTTTCCAAAACACCTTGTTTTGAGCTTTTGACATCGAAATTCCTTCTTCCTTTGAAATCTTTTGAATTTGTTCATAGAAAATTTGTTCTTTGGTGTTTTGTTTTCATGAAATTGATTCATTTGTTGGTTCAACCACAATTGTTTTTTTCTTTCTTAACTTCCCAATTTCATTTTGGTTTTTGCCTTTAAAAAGTGGATGAATTCTTATTAAGAGTATTTTCAATCGTGCTTTGGTTTGAGAAAAATCTTTCTTTCAAAACTCCTTTGTTATCATCAACAACAATTTTGTTTATTTCAGGTTTCACTTTATCTCCATTTCTTGATGTAACAAACACTTGATTTGGAAACACCACATTATCTGTGCATTTGAAATTTTGATAAACAACCAAATTCGATTCGAGATAATGAGGACCTTTTTCCTTCATCACTTTCTCTGATTTTTCTATTTCCACAAAAAGTTGATCAACAACACTCTGGGAATAGTTGTTTCGATTGGAATGTGTTCTTCATCATTTTCACTATCAGTTTGGCTATCTTCGACATTCACATGGTCATAGTCATGAACTTTCAAAGTTGAGGGTTGGTCGGTGTTAATCTTTTCCAATAAATCATTACAAATTCCTTTACCCTTAGCCATCGAAGTGACATTAATGAAGATAACTGAGAACAATCAACACCTTCTTCTGCCTCAATTTCACTGATATTGTTAGAATCATCTTCGATATTAGCAAAATTGCGTTGAGAGTCAGATGTCGAATTCTCAGTCTTTTTCAATATTTTGATTTGTTCGTTTTTGGTCAATGTCTCATTCACAATATGAACCAAATCCATAGCATTTAAACATTCAACTATTTTAACAATACCATATGCATACGAGTCATTTGGGACCTTGACAAACTGAGAAATCTTTTTCTCACAGTCATAGGAAGTCGAATTTATTTTTTCCCTTTCGAATGTCAAAAAGGGAAAAAGTTTCCTATGTTGTTCCTTACTTATGTGAGATGAATGATGTAAATGAGTCAATTTAGCATAAAGTCTTTTAGCTAAATTACAACAGATGTTGCGTTGTTTTAACAAAACCTGAATTTCCAATATCAATTTACCCCTATCACAAGTAACATTATTTAACTACAATTCTAAATTTTCTAATCTACTCCTCCTCGACTCCAACCTTTTCTATGATTCTAGCAGTAAAGATTTTGATTTCTCAACATCACTACTAACAGAAATAAGCAAGTCATTAACGTATGTAATAGTCTCATCAAAATCAAATAAAATAGCATCATATGAACTGAAAGGAATATCAAAGGATTTGAGAAGAGAGCGTACCTTCGAAGTCATTGTAGACTTACCAACACCAATAAAAACGAAGAACCTTCCTGTCACTTTCTCCTCATCCTCACTTCCTTCTTCAAATATTGCATACATGGCTCCATGTGTGGGGTTTTGAATTTTCTCATCATCTAATCCAGATGACCAGATTTGGTAAGTACCATCCCCTTCGCCACTTCCTTTTGTAACTAGAGGCATCCCTTTCATCCTAAATCTCACTTCTTCTAGCCTTTTAACATAATAGGCTTCATCTTTCACTCTTTCTTTCTTCTATTCTCTCTTCCTTAACATACAATCGATTGCCATATAGTTCACACCATTGAAGTAATGACAATCGAAACCAGAATCACCCTTTATTTCTTTTCTGGCTTCTCAACCTCAGACTTGTTTTCTTTCTTCTCCGCCTTTGCTTCCTCTCTCACATTCTTTCCAGATGAGTCTCCCTTGAAATAATTTCCTTTAAACTATGGATTCAATGGCTTTTTGTAAAACTTCTTGACTTTAGTATTCAAATAATACGCGACAGCTTCTTCGTCCGAGTTCATGATAAAACCTTCATTATCAGAACCATCAACACAAGCGGATTTAATTTTGGTTTCTTTTCCAGAGAATTTAGAAACCAGTGCCAGAGGACCGCTCAAACTCAGTTTTCCTTCTTCAGCAATCTCGTTAATCTCACTATCATGGGCTTTAAGAACATTATAAAGATCACCGAGTCATTAGTTGTTGAAGCTTTGTTGCGTCTTGATCATCAAACTAATGTTCCTCTATTCCTTTTGAAGTCCCATCAAGAAAATAATATTGTACTCCATAGTCGAATGATTAACTCCATAACGACTTCACTTGAAGATTAATTCATTCAGACTACCATAGTACATTTCAGTGGTCTCCATCTCCTTCTGTTTGAATTCACCTAATTTAAGAAAACATTGCTTAACAGAACTTTTTCTAGTCTTCTCACTTCCTTGATACTTTTCTTTCAAAGTATCCCAGATCTCCTTAGTAGTTTTACAACTACGCACGTAATTATAAACCACCGGTGGAAGAGCACTGCCAAATTATCTCAAACGTCTCTTATCGTTTGCTTTTTGTGTGTCTCCTTGATGTGTAACATCAGCAGATGAACCAACAGTTTCAATTTCTACAAGCATTGATGGACGAAAGTTTCCACCCTTGATACAACGCCATAGATTTTCATCAATTCCATTCAGATAATCTTCCATCCTATCAGCCCATTGTCCACACAATAGTTTGATGGGTTTTAGCCATAAGAACTTTCCTATGTACGCATGCAAAACCCTAATGCTTGGATCTAGGCTTTATAATTAAACATGCTTTGAATCCAAGACTTCTAATGACTAAATAGATATAAGAACAATACTAAATCAGATCTAGAATCATACCTTTGAATCTCTTGTTTGATCTTGTTGTCTTGGAGCTTTAAAGTCATAATTGTCACTCCTCTAATGGCTTACAAACACCAAATAGCAAGAAGGATGATTTAGGAGAGAGGAGAGGGGAGGAAATTCGGCCAGGGGTTCTCTACTTTAGATGAAGTCCTGATTTCCCTTTGCTATAGGGTCTATTTATACTTGTAGACTCCTTAAGGGTTACAACCTAAACCCTAGTTGGATAATCTTCTCTTAAAGCTATCCAAATCCATTCCTTTAGATAGCCTTGGAAGATTTTAAGCTATCCCTAGCTTCTAGAATTCGTCCAACCCCTATCCAATATGGATTTACAGTCTAAAGTTTAACTATCAAACAATTGACAGTTTATACCCTCTTATTTAATTAATCTCTTTAAGTCACCAAATTAATACCAATTAATTTATGACTTATATTAATCAAATAATAATATTATTATTCTTTATATTATTCTCATAATATACTAATAATATTTATTCTCTCTTAATAAATCATCCTATCAAGTTGGTATGGTGAAGGCAACCCAAAAGGACCATGCACAACCGGGTCAAATACTTGCCTAATATAGTTGCAGCCTTAGACACTATTCCAACAGTCTCCCACTTGGATAAGTCTAGTAGCTATATGCACAAGTATAATTTGATTTGCAATCGTAACTCTCAAAGACCCTGTCAAACTCTTATCTAATCAATTTTGTCCTTTAGATAAGGGATCATACAGTCCTCTGTTAGATATCATGCTGACAATTCTATGGAATGATTAGTCAAGCATTTAGGTTTCTCGATCTCTGATTTATTCGACATAGAACTTAATCGAACACATCAATTCAGTTCTAACCGGGCCCGGCACATAAGTCAAATCAAATCATCGAGCGGCCGAGATATCGCTTTTAACCTCTTGGGATAAAAGTTACAGATAAACTTCGACTTATATGCATTTACTTATTCATTAATCAACTATACACAACAATGCGTTTTATAGCATCGAGTTACTGATGTGTTTTCGCATTATCAATGTACAATCAATTAACAAATAACAAACCATATATCTAGGTTTTAACACTATATGATATTATCGTCTTGCGATCACCCTTTTATATCATATTCCATCAGGTGATTCCAGCAAGCATGGGTTTGTTCCAATGCTCAAAACTAGTTCATAAGCACTCATGAATGTTGTAGCAACTCTTTGAAATGTCTAATACCATTTAGACAATCTACATACCAATTCATGACAATCTTCATTCATATCTACTTCCAACATATGAATGATTGTGGACAATTTGAATAATTCGATTATTCTTAATAAATTCAATTATTCTGGAAGTCAAAACATGCAAAGAGAAACAATAGTTAAACAATTAACATAAGACAGTAACATTACTCATAAATAAAACTCCTTTATTTAATCATCAAATGTTAATTACATTTATCTACTACAAGTTTCTAATACTATCTAATCTATGCTAATATCATCCTTCAACCCAATACTCCTAGTATGCTGCAAGTGCTTAACCCTACTCAGTCCCTTCGTAAGCGGATCTGCTGGGTTATCTTATGATGATATCCTCTTCACTACGAGTTGTCCTTCTTCTACACGATGTCTAATAAAATGATATTTTCTGTCGATATGTCTTGATCTACCATGATCTCTTGGTTCCTTGGTCAAGGCAACCGCTCCTTCATTATCACAGAAAATCTCCATGGGCTCCTTTATGGCAGGTACGACTCCAAGATCACCGATGAAGTTCTTCAGGCATATTGCCTCCTTCGACGCTTCGCTCGCTGCAATGTACTCTGATTCGCACGTTGAATCAGCTACGGTTTCCTGCTTGGAACTTTTCCATGTCACTGCTCCTCCATTCAGGGTAAAGACCCAGCCCGAATGCGAGCAGTAGTTGTCCCTGTCGGTCTGAAAGCTGGTGTCACTATACCCTCGCACCTTCAAGTCATCACTCCCTCCGAGGACTAAGAACCATTCCTTCGTCCTCTGAAGGTACTTAAGGATATTCTTCACCGCAATCCAATGGGCTCTGCCAGGATTCCCTTGATATCTGCTAACCATGCTCAAAGCGAAGGCTACATCAGGGCGAGTACAAGTCATAGCGTACATGATTGAGCCAACTGCGGAAGCGTATGGTACTCGGCTCATTTCCGCTATTTCAGCTTCGGTACTCGGACTTTGAGTCTTACTCAACTTGGCATTACTTTGTATCGGTAATTCTCCCTTCTTCGAGTTTTTCATACTAAAACGTTTTAGTAACTTCTCTAAGTAAGTGTTCGGACTAAGTCCTATTAGTCTCTTACTTCTTTCTCTTACTATCCTTATTCCCAAAATGTAAGAAGCCTCTCCGAGGTCCTTCATAGCGAAGCACTTCCCGAGCCAGGACTTAACTTCCTGCAGAGTCGGGATGTCGTTTCCTATGAGTAATATGTCATCGACATATAGAACGAGGAAGCTAACTATACTCCCACTAGCTTTGACATATACACATGATTCATCTTCGCTTCGTACAAATCCAAATTCTTTGACTTTCTCATCGAAGCAAAGATTCCATCTGCGAGATGCTTGCTTGAGTCCATAAATGGACTTTTCAAGCTTACACACTCTATTCGGATGCTTCGGATCCACAAACCCCTCTGGCTGAGCCATGTAAACATCCTCAGCCAACTTTCCGTTAAGGAAAGCGGTCTTGACATCCATTTGCCAAATCTCATAATCATGAAATGCGGCTATCGCTAGCATCACTCTAATAGATTTTATCTTCGCAACTGGTGAGAAGGTCTCATCATAGTCAACTCCGGGAGTTTGAGTAAAGCCCTTCGCAACCAATCGCTCTTTATATGTGTGTACGTTTCCATCCACGTCGGTCTTCTTCTTGAAGATCCATTTGCACCCAACGGTCTTACGTCCGGGCACATTATCAACCAAATTCCAAACTTGGTTATCATAAATGGATTTGATCTCGCTATCCATTGCCTCTTTCCATTTCGCAGACTCCGGGCCTGCCATGGCTTCCTTATAGCTATTAGGTTCATCAAGGTTTATTAGTGTACCATCACTAATATACGTGTCCCCTTCGGTGGTAACATGAAAACCATAAAACTGGGGTTGAACTCTAACTCTATCGGAACGTCTAAGAGGTAAGGACTCCTCAATCGGTTCAACCGGAGTTTCCTCCTCGGGTTGAGTGCCAGCGGTAGAGGTTCCTTCATCTATCGACTCTTGAATCTCTTCAAGCTCGATTTGCCTCCCACTGTCTCCTTGGCCTATGAGTTCTCGCTCTCGGAAAACTCCTCTACTCGCAACAAAGACAACATTGTCCTTCGTTCTATAGAAGAGATATCCTCAGGATTTCTGCGGGTAGCCGATGAAAATACATCGCTCACTACGAGGTTCGAGCTTGTCGTGAGTATCTCGTCTTACAAAAGCCCGCAACCCCAAACCTTGATATGTGCCAACGAGGGAGCTTTCCTTGTCCACATCTCGTGAGGTGTTTTGGCAACCTTCTTAGTAGGGACTCGGTTAAGGATAGGGCGGCAGTCTCTGTGACATCCCCAAAATCACGGCCAGAAAAAACCGGTTTGTTTATGCTTTGTTTAAAAATCAGAGTTACATTTGAAACGAGAGTGTTGCAGAATTTGTCCCAAAACAAAAATATGATAAAGATTTATCAAAAGCATTTCCATAGAAATGTATTTCATTAAAAGACTTGGGATGTCATGTTCGTACAGATCAAAAGCATAAACAGTACAATATAAGCCTTACTACATTATTTCATATCTACAGGCCTATATCCGTAATCCCTCGTCTAATACATCACACCTATGCTCATGCGCCACTACCTGTAATACAAGAAACTGAGTGGGTTAGGCTCGGGAGCCTGGTGAGCACATAGGGTTTTCAACCCACAATAAATAAGTTTATTAATTTCATCAATAAACAACAACCCGATTACCCGTTCCTGTTATCCTCACTTTACGTCCCTAAACACCTATCATAAGGGACCTAGTCTAAGGATCATCATCGGGATGGACACTACTGCTAAGGGGATTCCTTAACAATAAATGTCCTAAAGGCAACCATGTGGGGGATGGAGTACACCGGTGAACACATCGTTCACAAACACCTACAGGTTACGAGCATGCTGGTGTTCCATTGGACTGTCTAGAAGAGTCTGTGGTCGTCATCCATACTCCGCTAGATGACAGAATCAACAACATCAACATCGAGGCCTCTCATCATTTTATCACACATCACCTATTACATCTACCCATGTTTTACCCCAATATTTTCGTAGATATAAAATACATATACAACTTAAATCATTGAAAACATGTATAACAACGTTCATCCAGTATAGATAGCAAGTATTCAGATAATATGCACACATAGCACGTAATTTATATAAAATACTTCATATCTATGTGTAAGCTGAAAGTAACTATGCACTCACCTGGTAAGGTGGTGACTCGGCACTCGGATAGCTCTTCGTTACTTCTTAAAACAATTTTTCTTTGACCAAAACCTTGTATTAATACCACTAGAGTTTAGTTTTAACGTTAATCGCGACTAATTAATACTCTAGCTATTATTACTATTATATAAACGTTAAATAACAGTCAATATAACTCATAATAATAGCCCAAATAATTATTTTAAGGTCCTAATAATGTTACTATAATTAAATAAGAGCTATATTAAATATAGTATAGGCGTAACCACTTACAATGGGTTTTTATTAAAAACCGGGCTTCGCTGGAGCAGCGTTTCCGAGCCGAAAGCTTTTCTTCTCGGAGCCGTCGGGCGCTCCGAGGCTTTCTTCTCGTGATAGGGAGGTTCCCTAGACTTGGGAGGGGTTTAGGGAGGTTAGAGAGAAGTTAGAGAGAGAAAGAAAGG
Organism: Lactuca sativa; assembly: GCF_002870075.4. NCBI lineage: Eukaryota > Viridiplantae > Streptophyta > Magnoliopsida > Asterales > Asteraceae > Lactuca > Lactuca sativa. The sequence goes on along the minus strand of NC_056625.2, from coordinate 70,252,439 downwards.
TTTGAAGGTGTGAGGAAATAATGAAGAGTTCATCTCTTATTTATAGGAAATGTATAGTAAAGTAGTCTCCAAGCTTCGTCCGTAACTTTTGCATATGAGCTCCGTTTTTGTCTGTCTTTTTACTATTGAGTTCCTATTAATGAGATCTTCAACTTTCATTTAGACCTCGTTAGCTAATTCTCATTCTATCTCGGATTTACAAAACTGTATCGAATTCACCGCGCTCGAAAAGTAGAGACTAAGCTTCATCCATAACTTTCGCATACGAGTTCTGTTTTTGTCTGTCTTTTTACCGTTGAGTTCCTATTAATGAGATCTTCAACTCTCATTTAGACCTTGTTGGCTAATTCTCATTCTATCTCGGATTTACAAAACTGTATCGAATTCGCCGCGCTCGAAAAGTAGGGACTAAGCTTCGTCCATATCTTTCGCATACGAGCTCTATTATCGACGTTCTTTATATCCACGCGTTGGTATTTATGAGTACTACAACTTTCATTTAGATCCCGTCGGCTAAAAATCGACCGATCTAAAATTCAGATTTCGGGCTGTGCACTACTATGCTAAATCTTAGAAAAATCATAACTTCCTCATACGAAGTCAGATTTGGGCGTTATTTTTATCGATGTTCTTAGTTTAACATATTCTACGACTTTTGTTTAGAGCGCTAAGGCTAAATCTCGCTCTATCGTAAATTCACTATTTACGCTTCCCGGTATCGTCCCGGTTCTGTTGCGAAACTTCGACGGGTCATAACTTCTTCGTTATAACTCGGATTTCGGCGTTCCTTATATGCCCGGAATCCTTGTTTCGACCACTACAACTTTATGTAGAGATATCGGGTTTATCGCACACTTTAATTTTAACGCTTATTTTTATTCTTTATTAATTATACATTTATAATTAAATAATAAGCACAATAACACACATAATTCCCATAATACTCAAATATTTCATCTTTATTACTTCAAAAAGAGTTACAAGAGTTGACCTAGACTATTACATTGACAAAAATGGTTAGCCCTGAAACCCGGGCGTTACAATTCTCTCCGCCTTAGGATGATTCCGTCCCAGAATCATGCATCAGCAAACAGATGTGGATAGCAACTCATCATGTCATCCTCTGTTTCCCAAGTGAGATTCGGCCCATTCGAATGTTTCCATCGGACTAGCACCAAGTCGACCATCTTGCGTCGTAACTTCTTAGTCTTATGGTCAACAATTGCCTCAGGCTCCTCGATCAGCCTTTTGCTCTCATCCATCCTTAACTCTGAGATTGGAATTATGTCGGGAACATCTCCCGTGAATTTCCTCAAATAACACACATGGAAGGTGTTATGAATACCATCGAGTTCTTCGGGCAATTCAAGCTTGTAAGCTTGGTTCCCAATCTTCTGAAGAACTTTGAATGGTCCAATAAACCTTGGACTCAACTTTCCTCATTTCCCAAATCGTATAAGTCCCTTCCACAGTGAGACTGTAAGCAAAACGGAATCCCCAACTTCGAAGGTCATCCGTCGTCTTTTCTTGTCAGCATAGCTCTTCTGACGATCCTGTGCTGCTAACATTCTTTCTCGAATCACCTTCAACTTCTCAGCAGTCTCATGGACTATCTCGGGGCCCATAAACTGCTTCTCTCCGGCTTCAAGCCAACAAGACGGCGTATGACACTTCTGTCCATACAAGGCTTGATAAGGTGCCATCTTGATGCTCGAGTGAAAACTATTGTTGTAGGAGAATTCTACCAGAGGTAAGTGCTCGTCCCAATTCCCTTGGAATTCGAGGGTACATGCTCTCAGCATATCTTCCAACGTCTGAATCGTTCTTTCGCTCTGACCATCGGTTTGCGGATGGTAAGCAGTACTCAAACATAATTTCGTACCCAATTCCTCTTGCAGACTCCTCCAAAACCTCGACGTGAAACAACTATCACGATCTGACACAATTGTAAGAGGGACAACGTGAAGTCTTACAATTTCCTTCACGTAAGCATTTGCGAGCTTATCCATAGACCACTTCTCGTTGGCTGCTATGAAGTGTGCACTCTTGGTGAAACGATCCACGACTACCCAAATCATGTCGTGATCGGTCTTCGTCCTAGGCAGTTTAGTCACAAAATCCATGGTGATGTCTTCCCATTTACCCATGGGAACAGGTAAGGGTTCTAAACTCCCATACGGTTTCTGATGTTGTGCCTTAACTCTCGCACATGTCACACACTCGGCCACATACTTTGCAACATCGAGCTTCATCGTCGGCCACCAGTAGTAGGGTTTTAGGTCCCTATACATTTTAGTGCTACCGGGATGAATTGAGTACATGGTCTTGTGTGCTTCTTCCATCAGAAGGTCTCTTACTCCTCCCGTCTTAGGTACCCAAATCCGATCTTGGAATACCTTCAGTCCTCGACTGTTTGTTCCGAATACTAACGTTTTGCCCAAACGTTCTTCCTTTCGGTCATTCTTCCCTAAAGCTTCTTCCTGAGCTTTCCTGATACTTTCCACAATCGTCGAGACGACTTCAATTCTTAACGCTCTTGGCCTTTTTCTTTCAAGATTGACTTTCCGACTGAGAGCATCAGCAACAATATTTGCTTTACCTGGGTGGTAAAGTATCTCACAGTCGTAGTCCTTGAGTAGTTCTAGCCAGCGTCGTTGCCTCATGTTCAACTCCTTCTGATTAAAGAGATACTGGAGACTCTTATGATCAGTGAAGAGCTTGCACTTCGTGCCGTAGAGGTAATGCCTCCATATCTTTAAGGCAAAAACTACCGCTGCCAACTCCAGATCATGAGTGGGGTAGTTCTTTTCGTGCTCTTTCAATTGTCGAGATGCGTATACTATCACCTTTTCTCTTTGGGTCAGAACACAACCCAACCCGACTCCAGATGCATCACTATAAACCGCAAAGTCTTCAACTCCATCGGGTAGAGAAAGTATCGGTGCTTCACATAACTTCTTCTTTAGCTTCTCGAATGCCTCATCGTGTTTCTCACTCCATGTATATGTGGCTCCTTTGTGGGTCAAAGCTTTCAATGGAGCAGCTATCGAAGAAAAGCCTTGGATAAATCGTCGGTAATATCCGGCTAATCCTAGAAAGCTTCGAATCTCTGTGGGACTCTTCGGACGTTCCCACTTCATCACAGCCTTGATCTTTGCGGGGTCAACCATTATTCCCTCCTGGTTAACAACATGACCCAAGAATTGGACTTCCCGTATCCAAAAGTCGCATTTAGAGAACTTTGCAAAAAGCTTCTCCTTCTTCAACACTTCTAATACTTCCCGTAGATGCTTGCCATGCTCCTCTTGGCTTTTCGAGAAGATGAGAATGTCGTCGATGAACACTATCACGGATTTATCGAGGAATGGTTTACAAACCCAATTCATCAAATCCATGAATGCTGCAGGAGCATTGGTTAGTCCAAATGACATAACCAAGAACTCGTAGTGTCCATATCTTGTTTTGAATGCAGTCTTCTCAATATCCTACTCTCTCACCTTCAGCTGATGATATCCTGACCTAAGATCGATCTTTGAGAAGTAGCTCGAACCTTGCAGCTGATCGAATAGGTCATCAATCCTCGACAATGGATACTTGTTCTTCACCGTTGCCTTATTCAGCTCTCGGTAGTCTATACACATTCTCATACTTCCGTCCTTCTTCTTCACGAATAACACCGGAGCTCCCCAGGGTGACGAACTAGGTCGAATGAAACGGTTGTCCAACAGCTCCTGAAGTTGCGTCATGAGCTCCTTCATCTCCGTCGGTGCTAATCGGTAAGGTGCTTTTGCTATCGGTGTCGTTCCTGGTAACAAGTCTATACGAAACTCCACTTGTCTATCAGGTGGTAATCCGGGAAGATCTTCGGGAAAGACTTCCGGATAATCACACACAACTGGTATATTCTGCACCTCTTTCTTCTCCTTCTTAGCATCGATTACGAATGTCAAGTACGATGCACATCCTTTGGACAAACATTTCCTGGCTTTCATCAGCGATATGATTCAAAAATTCACTCTGCGTTTGTCCCCGTACACCATAAATGATTCTTTTCCGGGTGGGTTTACCTTTACTATCTTCTTTCGGCATTGAATCTCAGCATCGTTGGCGCTAAGCCAATCCATACCCAAAACGATGTCGAAACCGTTTAACTCTATGGGTAATAGCTCTTCGTGGAATTCGTTTCCTTTTAGGTCAATGACGATGTTCCTAATACGATTACTAACAGGTACGAATTTGCCACTGGCAACTTCTACAATCAGGGCATTATCTAGTTTTTCTACAGGCAATGCTAATTTCCCACCAAATTTATGCGACACAAAGGAGTAGTTGGCTCCGGAATCAAATAGTATATTTGCAGGCAAACCATTTACAAGAAAGGTACCTGAAGCGACGTCTGCTGCCTCCTTCGCAGCCTCAAGCGTCATCTGGAAGGCTCTCGCCTTCGGCTTCGGTGGTATGTTGGGTCTTCCTGCCTCCTTCTTCTTCGGGCAGTCCTTCAAAATGTGCCCTTCTTCATTACACCCATAACAGGCCTTCTGGTTGAGGGTGCATTCATTGGCATAGTGCCCAGGCTTTCCGCATTTGTAACAAGTGACCCCTCCATCACACTTCCCAGAGTGTTTTTTCTTTCACTTGTCACACCACTTCGCTTCTGATCCTCCTCCTCTCGAACCAGACTTCGAGAACCTACTCTTTTTGTTGGACTTCGAGGATCCATCGAACTTCCGTTTCACACCAACCTCAGCCCTTTCCAGACCTCTTTCCTTTTGTTGGGTCTCCACGTTCTTAGCTACTCGAACAGCTGATTTCAGAGTGGTTGCCATCTTGACTATTGGGCCAAAGTCAGCCGACAGTCCGTTTGCGAATTTCTCAATCTTGGAAAGTTCGGTTGGCACTAGGTATGGAAACAACTTCATCTTTTCCGTAAATGCAGCAGCATAGTCATCGATGCTCATTCTCCCCTTCTTCAAATTTTGGAACTCATTGTTCAGATCAATCAGGTCTATCTCTGAACAGTAATGCGCCTTCAGTTGTTCCAAGAACTCATCTCATGACATTTTTAGAGCTTCTCCTCATGGCATTGTATCTGCCAATAGCTTCCACCAACTCAAGACTCCAGTTTTCAACTGTCTCACAGTGAAGACAGTCTTCTGCTTCTCGCTGCAGTCGTAGCTCTCAAACACCATCTCCATCTCGGAGATCCAGTCCATAATCTCAACAGGCTTTGGGCTTCCTGAGAGACTTGGTGGTTTCGCACCCAAGAAATTTTTGTACATCCGCCCATCCTTGTTGTTTCTCCCTTCTGGGCCATCCCTTTTCTCACCTTGAGTCCCTACTTGACTCACTTGGCGGCTGTAGTTCCCTTCCTCAGATGGCTCGGGAACTGGCTCCGTCGGTTCAACATGTATGGTAGGTTCATCCCTATTTTCGTGTAGCATCCGTCTCATTTCTTCCCTTTGTTCAGCTAGCATAGCCTAAATCATGGCTTGAACTCCAGCCATGGTAACTGGCTCAGGAGCAACTTCTTCAACAACGGGTATTTGCTAAACCACTAGGGGTTGGTTCCTATCTCCATTTGCGTTCACGTTTCCGCTACGGGTCCTTGCCATCTTGATCTATACACCGAATAAGGTGAATTTATATCTTTATTTAGGATAGACGTTTAAATCGTCCTTATCATTCCGAAACGTTTACATGCTAGTTCTAATATCGTAGTCGTACGTTTAGAATCCTAAACACATAAGGTTTCCAGATCCGGTCGTCAACAGACCATAGATCCGAACAATTAACAACATATTATGCACAAAGCATTTAGCACATAAAAGTATTTTAGGCACAATTCCTAAAATAAGCTAGTGCTCACACCTCACAATCATCGCTTAGCATTCTAAGTTTAAGTCTAGAAATCCTACAAATTCCTAGTTCCCTTAAACTAATGCTCTGATACCAACTGTGACATCCCCAAAAATCACGGCTAGAAAAGACCGGTTTGTTTATGCTTTGTTTAAAAATCAGAGTTACATTTTAAATGAAAGTGTTGCGGAATTTGTCCCAAAACAAAAATATGATAAAGATTTATCAAAAGCATTTCCATAGAAATGTATTTCATTAAAAGACTTGGGATGTCATGTTCGTACAGATCAAAAGCATAAACAGTACAATATAAGACTTACTACATTATTTCATATCTACAGGCCTATATCCATAATCCCTCGTCCAATACATCACACCTATGCTCATGCGCCACTACCTGTAATACAAGAAACTGAGTGGGTCAGGCTTGGGAGCCTGGTGAGCACATAGGGTTTTCAACCCACAATAAATAAGTTTATTAATTTCATCAATCAACAATAACCCGATTACCCATTCCCGTTATCCTCACTTTGCATCCCTAAACACCTATCATAAGGGACCTAGTCTAAGGATCATCATCGGGATGGACACTACTGCTAAGGGGATTCCTTAACAATAAATGTCCTAAAGGCAACCATGTGGGGGATGGAGTACACCGGTGAACACATCGTTCACAAACACCTACAGGTTGCGAGCCTGCTAGTGTTCCATTGGACTATCTAGAAGAGTCTGTGGTCGTCATCCATACTCCGCTAGATGACATAATCAACAACATCAACATCGAGGCCTCTCATCATTTTATCACACATCACCTATTACATCTACCCATGTTTTACCCCAACAATTTCGTAGATATAAAATACATATACAGTTTAAATCATTGAAAACATGTATAACAACGTTCATCCAGTATAGATAGCAAGTATTCAGATAATATGCACACATAGCACGTAATTTATATAAAATACTTCATATCTATGTGTAAGCTGAAAGTAACTATGCACTCACCTGGTAAGGTGGTGACTCGGCACTCGGACAGCTCTTCGTTACTTCTTAAAACAATTTTTCCTTGACCAAAACCTTGTATTAGTACCACTAGAGTTTAGTTTTAACGTTAATCACGACTAATTAATAGTCTAGCTATTATTACTATTATATAAGCGTTAAATAACACTCAATATAACTCATAATAATAGCCCAAATAATTATTTTAAGGTGCTAATAATGTTACTATAATTAAATAAGAGCTATATTAAATATAGTATAGGCGTAACCACTTACAATGGGTTTTTATTAAAAACCGGGCTTCGCTGGAGCAACGTTTCCGAGCCGAAAGCTTTTCTTCTCGGAGCCGTCGGGAGCTCCGGGGCTTTCTTCTCGTGATAGGGAGGTTCCCTAGACTTGGGAGGGGTTTAGGGAGGTTAGAGAGAAGTTAGAGAGAGAAAGAAAGGTTTGAAGGTGTGAGGAAATAATGAAGAGTTCATCTCTTATTTATAGGAAATGTATAGTAAAGTAGTCTCCAAGCTTCGTCCGTAACTTTTGCATACGAGCTCCGTTTTTGTCTGTCTTTTTACTATTGAGTTCCTATTAATGAGATCTTCAACTTTCATTTAGACCTCGTTAGCTAATTCTCATTCTATCTCGGATTTACAAAACTGTATCGAATTCGCCGCGCTCGAAAAGTAGAGACTAAGCTTCGTCCATAACTTTCGCATACGAGTTCCGTTTTTGTCTGTCTTTTTACCGTTGAGTTCCTATTAATGAGATCTTCAACTCTCATTTAGACCTCGTTGGCTAATTCTCGTTCTATCTCGGATTTACAAAACTGTATCGAATTCGCCGCGCTCGAAAAGTAGGGACTAAGCTTCGTCCATATCTTTCGCATACGAGCTCTATTATCGATGTTCTTTATATCCACGCGTTGGTATTTATGAGTACTACAACTTTCGTTTAGATCCCGTCGGCTAAAAATCAACCGATCTGAAATTCAGATTTCGGGCTGTGCACTGTTATGCTAAATCTTAGAAAAATCATAACTTCCTCATACGAAGTCAGATTTGGGCGTTCTTTTTATCGATGTTCTTAGTTTAACATATTCTACGACTCTCGTTTAGAGCACTAAGGCTAAATCTCGCTCTATCGTAAATTCACTATTTACACTTCCCGGTATCGTCTCGGTTCTGTCGCGAAACTTCGACGGGTCATAACTTCTTCGTTATAACTCAGATTTCGGCGTTCCTTATATGCCCGGAATCCTTGTTTCGACCACTACAACTTTATGTAGAGATATCGGGTTTATCTCACACTTTAATTTTAACGCTTATTTTTATTCTTTATTAATTATACATTTATAATTCAATAATAATAACAATAACACACATAATTCACATAATACTCAAATATTTCATCTTTATTACTTCAAAAAGAGTTACAAGAGTTGAACTAGACTATTACATTGACAAAAATGCTTAGCCCTGAAACCCGGGCGTTACAGTCTCTAAGGCATACCCCCAAAAAGAGATTGATAGTGAAGCACGACTCATCATAGAGCGAACCATATCCAATAAGGTTCGATTACGCCTTTCTGCCACACCATTCAACTGCGGTGTCCTAGGAGGCGTCAATTGTGAAACTATTCCACATTTCTTGAGATAATCATGGAATTCAAGACTTAGGTACTCTCCTCCTCAATCGGATCGAAGCATCTTGATTTTCCTGTCCAATTGATTCCCACTTCATTATTGAACTCTTTGAACTTTTCAAAGGTTTCTGACTTTTGCTTGATTAAATAGATATACCCATATCTACTATAATCATCGGTAAAAGTCACGTAGAAGCGGTTCCCATCCTTCGTGGTTGATCTAAACGGTCCACATACATCGGTATGTATTAGGTCCAATAGACCCTCACCCCTTTCACACGTACTCGTGAAGGGTGATTTAGTCATCTTTCCAAGCAAACAAGACTCGCACGTGTCATCTTCCCTAAGGTCGAATGACTCCAACACTCCATCCTTTTGGAGTTGGGCTATGCGCTTCTTGTTGACTTTTCCAAGACGACAATGCCACAAGGATGCTTTATCCATACTAGTGGAAGAATCTATGTTCAAAACATCATTTCCTAAGTCATCAACAATCATAACAGTTTCATAAATTCCATTACATGGTATAGCTTCAAAGTAAATGACACCATTTAGATAAGCTAAAATAGAACCATTCTCATTATTAAAAGAAAATCTAAAACCTTGTCTAAATAAACCATGAAATGAAATGATGTTTCTAGCCATTCCTGGCGAATAGCAACAATTGTTCAAATCTAAACATAAATTATTCCTAAGCACTAAAGAATACACTCCAATCTTGGACACAGGCGACGATCTTCTGTTCCCCGTGATTAGATTGATCCTTCCTTGCTCCACATCCCTACTTTTTCTTAGTCCCTACACATTAGAACAAATGTGATAACCACAACCGGTATCAAGAACCCAAGAAATAGCATGATTAGAATCGTTAGATTTAATTGTGTATACACCTGCGAAAGACGACTTGATCTTTCCTTCCTTGATGGCTTGCAGGTACTCTGGGCAGCTTCTCTTCCAATGTCCTATCTTATGGCAGTGGTGGCACTCTGCCTCCTTTGGGTTAGGGCAGGGCTTAGCAAGATCAACTTTGGTCCCACTAGAAGAGGCACCATCTCGTGCTTTAACCTTGCAATAGTTCTTAGACGAAGCCTTCATCTTCTTTCTCTTTCCTTGACCAATAGCCAAGACAGGAGCAGCGGGTGCATTGGGAGTTGGTGCAACAGACTTGTCTTTGAAGTTTCTCTCAGCGACCCTCAAGAGACCTTGGAGTTTGCTTAGGGTGACCTCCTCTTTGTTCATGTGGTAGGTCATCCTAAATTGATTGTACATCGGAGGCAAAGAGTGAAGCGCCATGTCGATCGCCAAGTCTTCCCCAAAGTCAACATTTAACTTACGAAGGCGGTCGACGTACCGTTGCATCTTTTGCAGGTGCACGGTAAGAGATTCTCCATGACCCATCTTAGCAGAAATCATGTTGGTGAAAATCTCATAACGCTCTTGTCTCGCGTTTTGGTGGTATCTCTCCAATAAGTCTTGATGCATCTCGTACGGGTACATGTCCTCATAGGACTTTTGGAATTCGGAGTTCATGGTAGCTATCATGATGCAATGTACCTTCGTTGCATCGCGCTCGTGAGTTTCAAAAGCGGTCATTTCAGCCGGAGTAGCGATTTCAGGGTTGATCTTCTCGAGCTTCTCATCGAGGACATACTCCTTATCCTCATAGCGAGCAAAGGTGCGAATGTATCTTATCCATTCGCTAAAGTTCGTTCCATCGAAAGTGACCTTTTGGCAAAGGCTCATCAATGTGAAAGAACTAGCAGCAGCGTTGTTTGCGTTCGACATCTACAAATAGAAAGGAAAAAGATAGATTAGAATATGAATCCCTAATCATCACCCAATAAGAAAAATTAGGGCTAGGATCCAACAACAATATTTACATATTAGAAAAGGGATGTCGTAATCTATCATGCAAATAAATTGAAGGTAAGTGAATGACGATTCACTAATTCTCCACCATAAAAACCTAATTATAAGTCCTAAATGTATTGAGAATTCCTAGGTTCGGATGAGATTCATTGAAACTATTCAATGGCATGTTTAAATCTCGATATGCCCCTCTTGTTTGTGACTGGGATACCGAGGATCACAAAGCGGGTGTGAATTACCATGCAAATTCACATGGTGCCTTCATTGTAACAATCACCTATTCGATGTGCCGGTAAACCACACACGCTCCATCGAACTATGATAAACAATGAATCACCCTTTGCCACCTTTGCTTAGAACCAATTTGTGTGCCGGTAAACCACACACGCTCCACTAACTTCTTAGCAAGGGTGCAAAGTGTAATTTCATGGGATTGCATCAATTCACTTTTTCCTAAAGTAACTAAGATTGAGAAATTTTAAAATATGTGTGGTTACTTTGTATTTCATATTATACTTTTAATGAGAGGATGATGTTGCCCTATCCTACCCGTTTGGCTAACGACCCTCCACCGATCAAACAAGCGGTGGGTGTGAGTGTACACCCATTAAGCGCCATTTTATAGGCCGCAACCTTATACCCGCCTTATAGATCGGCTTCGTGAATGAGGCCTACTAACGGTAAGACTAGCATTTTAGTTATACATATATATATATATATATATATATATATATATATATATATATATATATATATATATTATTCTTGTAATATTATATTAGTATAGGGTTGTATTTTAAACCTTTTAAAATCTAGGGTTTGAAATTTAAATTGTCTAAATTAAAACCTTTAATCATAAAATATAAATTTCAAAACTTGAGGACAAGTTTTAAACATTTAAAACATGGAGGATCAAATAACAAATAATTTTAATTAACAATTAATTCTCTAATTATCTATATTTGATTTATTCAAGATTTCATGCAAGATAATTACCAAATTAATCAAAATAATTAATTAATTATCATATAAGGAAATTAAATATTTTATTGGTTGATAAATATCTTTATTTAGATCAAGATTATAGTCATATATATCAAAAAATTGGATTAGGGTTGATCTAATATGATTAAGGTAAGTTTCCATAAGATAATCATGAAGAAATCTCGAATCTGGCCATTCCTGACGCTTGGACTCGCCGAGAGCACCAAGGGACTCGCGGAGTCAGGCCAACTCGCCGAGTCCACTATGGAACTCCCCGAGTCCATGACTCAGAAACACAAAAATCGAATTTTGCAGTTAAGTTTCAAACAAACAAGCAACAATTTAATAGAAACCAAGCTAGGCTCTGATACAACTGATGGGTTTTAGCCATAAGAACTTTCCTATATGCGCATGCAAAACCCTAATGCTTGGATCTAGGCTTTCGAATTAAACATGCTTTGAATCCAAGACTTCTAATGACTAAATAGATATAAGAACAATACTAAATCAGATCTAGAATCATACCTTTGAATCTCTTGTTTGATCTTGTTGCCTTGGAGCTCTAGAGTCACAATTGTCACTCCTCTAATAGCTTACAAACACCAAATAGCAAGAAGGGTGATTTGGGAGAGAGGAGAGGGGAGGGAATTCGGCCAGGGGTTCTCTACTTTAGATGAAGTCCCGATTTCCCTTTGTCATAGGGTCTATTTATACTTGTAGACTCCTTAAGGGTTACAACCTAAACCCTAGTTGGATAATCTTCTCTTAAAGCTATCCAAATCCATTCCTTTAGATAACCTTCGACGATTTTAAGCTATCCCTAGCTTCTAGAATTCGTCCAACCCCTATCCAATATGGATTTACAGTCTAAAGTTTAACTATCAAACAATTGACAGTTTATACCCTCTTATTTAATTAATCTCTTTAAGTCACCAAATTAATACCAATTAATTTATTACTTATGTTAATCAAATAATAGTATTATTATTCTTTATATTATTCTCATAATATACTAATAATATTTATTCTCTCTTAATAAATCATCCTATCAAGTTGCTATGGTGAAGGCAACCCAAAAGGACCATGCACAACCAGGTCAAATACTTGCCTAATATAGTTGCAGCCTTAGACACTATTCCAACATAGTTGTCCATCCACATTATAAACCAGCCCTATATATATATATATATATATATATATATATATATATATATATATATATACACCCATTTAGCCATGTGTTGGTACCTAGAAACAAGAACATAAGACATTTTGATTGAGTTTTTTTCCTAAAATTCATAAATCAAAGAAGTTTATTTAAAGTGTGTTTTATCCCATGAAACTTGAGTTTTGATTTAAGTCTTAGTATTAAAAACATAAACCACTTCATGTAGTACAAGTTGGTTAGACGTGGGTCTTAGAGACGAGCAAAATGGTCTTTTTCTCTTGGAACAATTTTAAATAAACCGAGACTAGATAAGGAAGTATAAAATACTTCTTTTAACCTAAATATTTAATTAGGGTTAATTATATGTGTAGTGGTTTGAGACAACACATGTACTGCCTATCTCACTATGTGAATTTTCGTACCAATCATTGAGGTGAGTTCCTACGAACTTACTTATTATATGGATTACATAATGTCACATGTGTATGTTACTCCATTAAAGGTCCCATTATAGGTAAGTGTTGTAATATTAGGACTATTGATGGTCTCGGTGTCTGTAGGCTACCAACCATTAAAGGTCCGAGTGTGGGTAGATGGTCTATGCAGGGCAACTACAGAAAACCCTCTTAAGTGAGTGAATCTAGTTGTGACTAGTGATCAGAATGCTAGCATTCATATGCGTTTAGTTATATGTGATAAAATGTAACAAATATGTGACTTATTACTTTAATTTTATGTGTTACTATGTGTACTGCATATGATTTGTATAATAGGTGAGTGTTGTGGTTACTAAGCCTTAGGCTTATAGTTTCTAATTTATATCTTTTTTTGCAGATCCTTCAGGTTCGAAGGTCAAGGAGCTAGCGTGATTAGGAGTTCTTGATATTCTCTGGGGTGACAATACTTATCTATGTTATCTTTTGTGTTATGAATTTCAAAACTAAAACGCAACTTTCGCATTTCGATGTTGTTTGTGATACATTGGTTTTAGGATTGCTATGGTTTGAACCCTCCTTTTTCATATGACATGGTTGATTTTTTTAAAAAACAATAAGTGTATTTTGGGATGTTACATTCGTATTTTATAAGTTTATATTAACTATTTCCAGATTCCTCAACAATCCCAATGAATACTTCAAGCTCTAGCTGATAAGGAAGACCGTAAGATCATATCAGAGGTAGAATTTGTTTGTTATATAGAATATACTGTTTGGAAAATCCACTTTAAACACCTCACTAGATCTAGCCTAGACATCACTCCAGTACGTAGATCAATCAGTATTATGACTGGAATCACTAATTAATCTTATTTATAGGTTCATAATAATGATTATGAACATAAATATTAGTTACACTTAAAACATCATAAGTGTAGCTTAACATACATAAAATTTTGGCAATAGTTCGGAATGCCGTGGGCAGAACTTCGATACCGAACACTTCTTTTCATTTAGCTCTCTGATGCTTCAGCGCCTCACTAAAGTAAACTTCTCAGGAGCCTCGAAAAAACTTCAGAAAAATCAGAGCTAGAGAGATTTGAGAGAAGATTGGAGTGAAGAAAGAAAGAGGCATGAAATGTTATTTATATGTTGCTAAAGAGAAGGCGCATCGCGCCCAAGCTTGGGCAGCAAAGGTTCTTCCTTGATCGTGACATGTGGCGTGATCTGACGTCGCAATTAACAGGTAAAATTTTCAAACTTAAAAAAAATCATATATCTCACATATGAGCTTTCGACATTATTTATATTCTCGGTTTCGTATCGACGAGTACTACAACTTTCCTTTAGTTTCATTGGCTAATTCACATTCTATTTTTAATTTTACAGTATACGAGGGTTACACTATAAAAGGCTTTGCAAAATTTGTAACTCCTTTATACAAACTCAGTTCTCGGCGTTCTATATATTTACGGATTCGTATTTATGAGTACTTTGATTATTCTTTACGTTACTTTGGATAAAAAGCAACTCATCTTCATTTCACTTTTTATGACACACATTGTTGTGTTGGCTTGAACACAAACTTTGAAAAATCATAACTTTGTCATACAAAGTCAGATTAAGGCATTTTCTATACTTACAAAATCTTCATCACGACTACTACAACTTTCATTAAGATTAATTATCCTAAATAATATTTTATTTAAATTGTTATTTTATCGTTCAACGATAAACTTATAATAAGATTGTTTTACAAATATTATATTTTCATAATATTTGTCCACATAACGTGTGTACAATAAATATTTATATAGCTCATAAGCATACGTAAGACAATTATCTTATTTAAAAAGATTTTAATTGTTCGATAAAATAAATATTTATAATTATTATCTCTTAAATGTGTAACCATCCTCATTTTGAAATTCTTATGACCATTTAACTTATATAATAATTAATACACCTTAATTATATTTAATTAATGTTACTTAATGTGTTAATTAAAATGTGTTGCATATATAAGATTGATTATTTATCATATTTGCTTTTATTCTTTAAAAAACATACGATAAAAAAGGTTAGCATATCATCTTGAAGATTGAAAGATGTCAAAATGGAAATACAAATGAACTTACAAAAAAAAAAAGTTTGAATTTATTGTGTGGAAATTAAAGTTTTGAAGATAAAGCGCATGTTAAAATGTCAAAGAGGGACTTCATGGGTTTGACGAAAATTTTGAGAGATTAGAAAGAGATTATGAACTTGGACATATTTGTACTTATTTTCTCGATGAAAAGTTATTGTAAGGAGTTAGTGTGATAGTTGTATATTTTATTCACATTATAACTTCAAGCAAGTGAATTTGTACCTTGGAAACTCTTAGAACATGTATATATGTATGTAGAGAGAACTAAAGAAATATGCACAAAGATATAAGATTAATTTGTTTTTATTATAACTGGTTGTAAATACATTCTTCCTAATAAATGAAAACAATTTTGTCATATGTCACATTCTCATTAACTTTGACACATGTTATTTTTTGGTATTTTTGATTAAATGTTTTTTTCATTTGTCATTTTCTTATGTTTTTTTATCTTTTCTTAATTATCACATCATATTTATACCTCATTTAATAATTACTTTAATTGAAATAACCAATAAATCACAATATTAATACTCATATAATATTTAATATGTTTCCTTTTAAATTCAAATTTTAAATTTTAAATTTCAAATCTAAACTTCAAATTTAAATAAAATTTTGTTTGAACTTTTATATTTAATTTTTGTTTTATCAAACCCGTATAACATACGGGTCTCACACCTAATATATAAGTCATAAGAGCTTTGAGTTACTATCTATATAATTAATAAATTCGATTATAAAAAACATAAAACTTCAACATTCAAATTAGGTTTGCAACAAATTTATTTAATTTAGTATATGATTTTGAAATTCATTATTCGATTATACAAATATTTAATTTTTTTTTATTTACTTAAGATTTTAGTCTCGCTTTTGAATATTTTTATTGGCAAAAATATTTTAACTACATTCATTTGATATCTATAGAAAATTTCATCTTTTTTTTAATTAATAAATTAAACTTCATTATTGTTCTAGTTTTAATATTAACTCTTCACATTTCTACATAATATTTAAATTGGTTTATTTATGTGAAAAAAATATTTTATAACAAAGTTTTTTTATTTTTATCTGAAACTCTCATGAACTTCCACTTATAAAATAATTACTACACTACAAATATTTTTAATTAATGATATTTAATTTGTTAATTAAAATATATAGCCTATATAAGATCATTATTTCTATTTGTATCAAATTAACAACATTGATCCGGTAATTAGCATAGATACCAAGAACCTTAATAAGATAAAGTCGAGTAAGCAAGGTCTTCTTCTAAATGTATAAAAAGTTAATATCATGCTTCAAAAATATCAATGGCGGTTTGATGGTTTAATTGTATCGAAAAGAAAACTCAAGGGTGACTCTAAAGAGAAAAAGACAAAACTGCAATTACTTTTATACATTGATTCTTTATTTTGTAATGACAAAAGTAACAAAATGTATTCTAATCTAATAAGAAGAAAATTGATAAAATCGCATTTTTTAATTGCTAAGATAAGTTGATTTAGTGTAAGGCAAGCATTAGATGACTTTGATTTTTGAACGTATAATAGAAAGTAACATCTCGTTTAGGTTAAGTCTTGAAACATGTATATAAATATTATTAAATTATCTTATATTACAATTTACAAGGTTCATTGGCTAGTGCCATAGATATAGTAGGTGATTTGTCATGGTCATGCAATTATCTAACATACATGTTTTTAATATCTCTACTATCATAAGTAAATATGTTCTTTTATTTACAAAATAATCATTGGATCTTTGGACTATTGTATTATGGTTTCCTCATAAATTAATCAGCGTGTTCCCTAAATACGTCAATTATCATATCGGTTAGAATATAGGTGTTCCCGAAATGTAATAATAGCCAATTTTCTTATTGCATATTAATTTAAAATAAGTCAATTTGGTAATTAAGTACTAAATTTAATATACAATTAGATAAACTTAAATTATTTGTTAAGGTCAACTAAAAAGGCCAGTTGACTTGGGGTTTCAAGTGTGAAGAGAGCCAACGTTATCGAAGAGGATTGTACTGTTATACCATCCGCAATAGAACAATACATCGATCTTTTAATATATACAGACAAAATATCGTTTAACAAGATCATAAAATTTGTTATAACATAAGAATACATCTCAATCATTCATTATATTTAATTTAACAAATGAGATGAGATTGTATTTTTATGAGAAGTATACGGTAAGAATTTCATGTCTTTTTTAAATAGCAAAATATTATATTTTTTCAAAATAACTTTTAAATATCATATTTACCCTTCTTAAGTTTTTATAATATCATATTTACTTAAATGTTACACATGCTGCTTGAATTCTTGATATAATTATCTAAACTGCTTAGTCAGACGTGTGTTGGAAGATTGGTTTGTCTATGTAAAAATAGCACACTATGCATTTTGAAAAACAAGTGTCCTTGATTGGTTCACGATAATCCATATCTTGGACAATAATTCTTTTTGGCCATATTAATATGCATGGAAAATGTTGTGTTTCTTAAAGGTTGCATATAAATCTTAGCTATGTTTTGTTGGTTGGTAGTTATTGGCCAATACGGTTTTGTTATTAAAGTGACCAAGTATTTGAAGGTTTATGAAACAAAAATTTTACCAAATATATCTTGTATAAGTATTCCAACTTTATCCATTAAGATCTCACAATGAAGCAAGATCTTAAATCCTAAGTCCAAATAAGCTCTTTCAAGGCTACATCTTGTGCATGGGATTAAGAGCACCTAAACAAAGACCTTTTTCTCACTTAACCGAAGTTCATGACCTCAAGAGTGTCTTAATAAGCTCTGGAGTTCCTCAAACTCCAAGAGCATCGAAGAATGCGACCAAAACCAACCAAATAGGAGCATAATCATGGATCTCAAAAGGAACAAGGTCAAGGTTCAAGCTTTATACCTCAAATGACTTAGAAACTTGAAGAAAATGATGAATTTAGTCTTGCTCTTTGCTTCCTTGCACCAAGAAGAAGTTCCATCCTCCACAAGCTTCACAAAATTAATGAAATAATGTCAAAACCATGTCACTAAGCTCACAACCATGGAAGGGAGGCTTGGGTTTAGAAATGGGGAGATGGAGGCTGAAGGAGATGGCCCAATCCAAGAGTTAAAAGAATTAAATATGGGTAAAAACCTAAAACTCCTGGGCATAGGCTGTAGTAGCCACCACCTCATGGCCCCACTCTTTCAACATCGTGGTGTCCATCCAGACACTCTTTTCATTTAAGTGGCATGCCACGTTGTGGTCATCCATACACCACGTCATGGCATATGGTTCTCCCTAAAAACGTTATATATGTGTAACGCCCCATCTCTGGTATGTTGTTCCTGTGGCATTTATTTAGAAGTTTTATTGAGGGACTCGGCGAGTCTATGGCCTGACTTGTCGAGTAGGGTCGAGTTTTCGAGCACGTGTTAGTCAGCGACTCGGCGAGTCCATATTCGGGACTCGGCGAGTTTGCCTGCCAGGAAGAAACCCTAAATCCCCGGGTTGCTCACTATTTAAGCAATGTTATGTGCCCCAAACTCGCCTCCTTCACCCTCAGAGAGCTGTGAGAAACCCTAATCCATCCCTTGATTGTTTTAAGTGTTTTTGTGTGGATTTTGAAGGCTTGAAGAAGAAGAAGAAGAAAGGAGCAAAGAGAAGAGGTGTAGAGCAAAGATCCAAGGGCAAAATTAGAGTTCATTGAGCTATTTCCCGGATTCCTTCTGTTTTATGCTTTAGACCTCCATTAGAACACTTCTAGGGCTAGTTTGATATATTTTCCAAACCTTATAGTTGTATGGATGCCTTAATAGGTCGAGAGATCCCTAGATCTGTTCACATAGGAGTTGTAGAGCCCGGATCTATTGCATTTTTGAAGATGCTTTGCATAAGAACCTTAGATCTAGCCTTTATTATGCTTTTTGAGCCTTATTATCTTCTTGGTCGCTTATGGGCACGTAAAGATAGAATCTTTACGTGCTAATCGAACTAAGGAAGCCCAGATCTATAAGTTCTAGACGCTGGATTCAAGCAGAATCGAGTTTAGAGTAGCTGCATGGATGTGACTCGGCGAGTCGGAAGAACGACTCAGCGAGTCAAGTCGTGAGTCCCGTTTTTCCCTTTTTGAGTGATGTCGAGTGGGAGCCTGTGAGTAGTAGATTGGACTCAGTGAGTTGGAGGGCAGACTCAGTAATGGAGGGACTCGACGAGTTGTTCATACAACTCGGCGAGTCCAAGGCAATCTTCTTTGCTCAAGAACAACTCGTCGAGTTGTTCATATGACTCGGCGAGTAGGATGCAGATTGTCTAAGTTCTTGGATCGAGAGGGTACTCGTCGAGTCGATGCCATACTCGACGAGTACCCACGAGTAGGGTTGAGAAGTGAGACTAGAGACTCGGCGAGTTGGCTGCCCAACTCGGCGAGTCAGGTCAACTGTAGGTTGACTTTGACCGGGAGGGTTGACTTTGACCAGGGGTAAAATAGTCATTGAGTGTGTTTATGGATTGTAGCCGGGGAGATACCGGAGCTGCAGCAGTTAGCTTCCAGAGCCATACACACAGCAACCTATTCACGAGGTGAGTTTCCCTTCAGTAGGAACGGGTCTAAGGCCAATGCTGGCCCGTTCAGTTAGCCGTAGTTTCTGGACTTCGGTCTAATTCAGTAGCTAGTATGTTTGACGCCTCCGTGGCTCAGACAGGATTTATGTGTTTATGCTAGTTGATATGTTTATGCTATGTTCAGTCAGCTTCAGACCTAGGTCCAATGTAGGGGACAGAGGTCCCAGTCAGCTTCGGACTTCGGTCCGATGTAGGGGACGGAGGTCCCAGTCAGCTTCGGACTTTGGTCCGATGTAGGGGGCAAGGCCCCAGTTAGCCCGGACTTCGGTCCGATGCAGTGGGCAAGGCCCAATATGTGCTTTATATGTTATTGTGTGGTATGTGGTAGTTTGGGGGAGCTCACTAAGCTTCGTGCTTACAGTTTCAGTTTTGGTTTCAGGTACTTCCGCAAGCAAAGGGAAGAGCTCGGGATGATGGCATCGCACACACCACAACTTCAGTTTTGTCCTGGGAGTTGATTCAGTTTTCTTGATATGTTTGGATACAGTTGTGACACAGTTTTTCTCACAGTATTTTATTATGGTTTTTGAAACACGCAGCATATGGTTTTATTATGTGATACTCAGTCTCGTGGGTTTTGTTATAATAAAAATCGAAATTTTTGGGTGGTATTTTTGGGTCGTTACAAGTTGTTATCAGAGCCTTGGTTTGAGGGATTCGGATACACCTCCGGGTGCATCTGAACTCAAACTAAGGGAAAGATAAAAAGATTTTCAAAAAGAAAAATGTTTTCGAATGAAATTTTGAAAAGCACTTAGAAAGAAAAGAATTTTTAAACAAGATAAGGGTGTGGTGCATGCGATCAGCCGAGCTCAAGTAAGTACTCCCAAATTACCAATACAAGTTTTATTATTATGATTAATTGTTCCAGTTTCAGTATAACAGCATGCTAGTATAGGACTAAGGATCTAGGAGGATGCCTTATGTGCCTGCTATATGTGTTACAGCTTTATGAGAATTGCATGCTAGTATTGAGTAGACAGCAGTAGGATAGCCTGTTTAGGTTATGCCTGGTAGCGCGAGCTTAGCATTGTATGCTAGTGTAGTTTCTCGTTATGGGAGTAGATTTGCTTGAGTAGTTTCCGGTGTCCGAATGCTGCTTGCTTCGTGCTTTGTAGAACTCTTGGTGATGAGAGTTAGCCGTTAGATTAATACGCCATGTCACATGTGATCAGGGTTGAATAATCTCAGAGTATTGGATTTGGCCCTATTGCGCAACTCTTGTTTGAGTCTAACCGTTGTAGGGACGAGCCTTTTACTCGAAGGATTATCCGAGCCTCATCATATGTGATGGTATTCAGGTGACGGCTAAGTAGCATTACAAGGAGACCTTCAGCAGCTGAGGACTGGTTTGAGTGGAGTCAGAGATTTCCCTAGGGCAAGCCTAGGATGAGAGTAGCAAAGATCAGTAGTAGTAGAAGTGACTTGGTGGAGTCAAGATAGTTCTTGAGGAAAGTACGGATAGATGTGGAAGGTAGTATGGGCCCGTACTACTGAAAGCAGAGGATCCGTACTCGAATCAAGGAAGGCCGAGACAAGACCAGGAAGCTAGTCGTAGTATCAATGATCCCTTGAGATATTTCAGTTTTCTGATGTTGCTATGATGTGTTTTAGAATGGTGGTTTTACGTTCGAGTCCAGCAGCCAGCAGTGGAGGTGCCGGGGAGGGATCAGGATCAGGCTCGGGGGATGAGCGCATGGATGAGCAGACCAGAGAGTTTCTTTCTTTAGAGATTACTCGTATCATTTTAGAGCAGACTCTTGTGATCTTCGGTTCGATCAAGGAGGGTATCCTAGAGCTGATGGATGAGAGGTTGGGCACCTTCCGTGCTGAGGTGGCGGCCATGATGGGGTCGCGCACACTTACATTCAGAGAGTTCAGGGCATGTGGAGCTCCAGACTATCATGGGGCGCAGGACCCCATAGCGAGTACTAGATGGTTGGCAGATGTGGCCAACGCGTTCCGCACGAGCAGGTGTCCCGAGGGGGACAAGGTTAGACTGGCGTCCTGTCTCCTGAAGGACAGGGCACGGGATTGGTGGGAGGAGGTCGGACATACCATTGGAGATGATGCAGCGTTGGATGCCATGACCTGGGCTGATTTTTCTACCAGGTTCATGTTGGGTTTTGAGCAATCTAACACTTCCTAAGTGTGCAAGAAACCCTAATAAACCTTGGATCTATGTTTGTCTAAATACATGCAAAATAATAATTTTCCAAGGTTCATAACCTATCTAACATGGCATGGGGAACATTTAAACAGAAAAGAGTTAGATGAGATTACATACCTTTTGATGAGATTGATTCTTTGGAGTTTGAGAGCCAAGCACCAATAATGTGAATGCCTCAAATGGAATAACAAATCACCACAAACACTTGGAAAACTTTGAGAGAGTGTACACACACTTATATTTTTGGCCACACAGAAGCACACACACACTAGTCGCTATTTCATGCAACATAAGCATGCTTATATAGTGTACATGGTTAGGGTGAAACCCTAATAACCCATGACCTTTCCTTTTCCAAGGACCCATGGGTTAAAAGCTCCATGGATCATCCATGGACTTCCATCCAAGCCTAGCCCATTAACAAATGAGTGTTAGCCCACACCATATAAAACCAATAGCCCATAATCTAATTAGTCTTCCTTTTAATCTCTAAATTAATTCATAATTAATTTAAGACTAAGACTAATTAAATAACATAACTTCATATTAATATATTATAACTTATAATATATTAATAAACATATGTGTATAACTCTCATAAAATTATCCATAAATTGTTCGGGTGAAGTGCAACCCAAATGGACCATGCCGGGTCGGGTCAAGTATATACCAAATAAGTTATGGACTTAGACACCTTATCCAACAGACTCCCACTTGGATAAGTCTAATAACTGTATTTGCCTATATAACTACAGGAACCAACCAGCAATCGTAGCTCTCAAAAACTCTGTTGAACTATGAAGCGCCATTTTAAGACAAGTGATCATATAATCCTCTGTTCTCATAATATCAGCCGGACAAACACATGGAACTATGTCTTGCTTATTGTCTGGAAGTTGTTTCTCGATTTCCGATTTGTTTGACAAAGAACTTTACTGAACACATCAGTTTAGTTCTGACCGGGCCCGGTACATGGGTCAACACAAAATCATCGAGGGGCCCAGATATCGCTTCTATTTCTAGAAGGAACAGATAAACTTCGACTCATATGCTTGTTCTACTACTTGTTGAATTGTACACAAAGGCACGTTTTATAACATCAAGTTACTGATGCGTTTACGTGCAATCAATGCACAACCAACTCATAGGTAACATCTCATATCTCTAGGTTTGAAGACTTATATGATATTATCGTCTCACGATCACTCGAGATAAATTCCATGAAGTGATACAAGTGAGCGTGGGTTTATACCAATACTCATAACTTATGAGTACTCATGAATGTTGCAGCAACCATTGCCATGTCTAAACACCTTTAGCCATCTACAAACCCAATTCATGACAATCTTGATTCATACCTACTTCCGACATATGACCGATTGTGGAGGTTTGAAAAATTAATTATTCTGGAAGTCAAAATATGCAAAACCGAAACAATAGTAAATAAATGACAATGATAGTAACACTTTACTCATAAATAAATCACAAATTTATTCATCATCAAATGTCGATTACATTTTACAAGTTTCAGGAAAACTATCTAATCTGTAAAACTAATATCGTCCCTCAGCCCGATGCGCCTCGCATGCTAAAAATGCTTAACCCTCGTCAGTCCCTTCGTAAGGGGATCTGCAGGATTCTCATCTGACGATACCCTCTTTGCCACGAGGAGTCCTTCTTAAATCTTGTGTCTTATGAAGTGATATTTTCTGTCAATGTGTCGGGATCTGCCATGATCTCTTGGTTCCTTGGCTAAGGCAACCGCACTATTGCTGTCACAGAAAATCTCCATAGGTTCTTTAATAGCTGGTACAACTCCAAGGTCTCCGATGAAGTTCTTTAGCCATATCACCTCCTTCGCTGCTTCACTCGCTGCTATATACTCTGATTCACAAGTCGAATCAGCCACCGTCTCCTGCCTGGAACTCTTCCAAGAAATTGCCCCTCCATTTAAGGTAAAGATCCATCCCGACTGAGAGCGGAAGTTATCCCTATCAGTCTGAAAACTAGCATCACTATACCCTAATACTCTCAAGTCATCACTCCCACCAAGGGTAAGGATCCAATCCTTAGTCCTCCACAGGTACTTGAGAATGTTCTTTACCGCGGTCCAATGAGCCTTGCCAGGGTTCCCTTGATACCTGCTGACCATGCTCAAAGCAAAGGCCACATCAGGGCGGGTACAAGTCATAGCATACATGATCGAGCCAACAGCGGAAGCATACGGTAATTGGCTCATCTCAGCTATCTCTGCCTCTGTACTCGGACTCTGAGTCTTAATCAGTTTGGCATTGCTTTGGATCAGTAAATCTCCTTTCTTGGAATTCTGCATGTTGAACCTTTTCAACACCTTATCCAAGTAGGTACTCTGACTAAGTCCAATTAGTCTTCTACTTCTTTCTCTTAATATCCTTATCCCTAGGATATAGGCAGCCTCCCCTAGGTCCTTCATAGCAAAGCACTTCCCAAGCCAGGACTTAACCTCCTACAAGGTTGGTATGTCATTTCCTATAAGTAGTATGTCATCCACATACAGTACCAAGAAGCTAACTATACTCCCACTAGCTCTGACATACACGCAAGACTCATCTTCGCTTCTCGAGAAGCCAAACTCTTTTACCTTCTCATCAAAACAAAGATTCCAGCTACGAGATGCTTGTTTTAATCCATAAATGGATTTCTCAAGCTTGCATACTCTATTAGGGTACTCTGCACTGACAAAACCCTCTGGCTGATTCATGTACACATCCTCAGCCAACTTTCCATTAAGGAAAGCGGTTTTGACATCCATTTGCCATATTTCATAATCATGAAATGCTGCAATGGCTAGCATAACCCTAATAGACTTACTCTTTGCTACCGGCGAGAAGGTTTCATCATAATGAATACCCTGAGTCTGAGTAAAACCCTTCACATCCAGTCGAGCCTTATAAGTATGCACTTTTCCTTCCATGTCGGTCTTCTTCTTGAAGATCCATTTGCACCCGACTGTTTTACGGCCTGGTACATTGTCAACCAAGTTCCAAACTTGATTGTCATACATGGACTGTATCTCGCTGTCCATAGCCTCCTTCCATTTAGCAGACTCCGGGCCTGCCATGGCTTCCTTAACACTGCTAGGTTCATCCAAATTTACCAGTGTACTATCGCTGATAAACGTATCACCTTCCGTAGTAATATGAAAGCCATAATAAAACGAAGGTGTGTTCCTAGCCCGTGTGGAACGCCTCGGAGGTACAGACATGTCAGCTTGCTCAACAGGAGTTTCCTCCTCAGGTTGATTGCTAGTGTCTGAGGTTCCTTCACCAATTGCTTCTTGAATTTCTTCAAGATCAATTTGCCTCCCACTGTCTCCTTGGCTTATAAATTCTCTCTCACGAAAGACCCCTCTTCTTGCTACAAAGACCACATTCTCACCCGGTCTGTAGAAGAGGTAACTGAAGGATTTCTATGGGTAGCCGATGAAAATACACCTTTCACTTCGGGGTTCGAGCTTATCATGAGTCTCACGCCTCACGAAAGCCTCGCAACCCCAAATCTTGATGTGGTCTAAATTGGGAACCTTCCCAGTCCACGTCTCATGAGGTGTTTTGGTAACCTTCTTTGTAGGGACTAGATTAAGGATATGGGCGGCAGTCTCTAAGGCATACCCCCAAAAGAGATTGGTAGCGAAACTCGACTCATCATAGAGCGAACCATGTCCAACAAGGTTCGATTACGCCTCTCAGCTACACCATTCAGTTGTGGTGTCCTGGGAGGAGTCAATTGTGAGACAATCCCACACTCCTTAAGATAGTCAAGGAACTCGGTACTAAGATACTCACCACCTCGATCGGATCGAAGCATCTTAATGTTCCTGCCCAATTGATTTTGAACTTCCCGTTTGAATTCTTTAAACCTTTCAAAGGTTTCTGACTTATGTTTGATTAAGTAGACATACCCATATCTACTAAAATCATCAATAAAAGTCACATAATACCGATTAGCATCCCTTGTGGTGGTTTTGAATGGCCCACATACATCAGTATGTATTAGGTCCAACAAACCCTCACCCCTTTCACAAGTTCTAGTGAAGGGTGATTTTGTCATCTTTCCAAGTAGACAAGATTCACAACTATCATCCGATTTAAGGTCGAATGACTCCAAGACTCCACTCTTTTGGAGTTGGCCTATGCGTTTCTTGTTTACATGTCCAAGACGACAGTTCCACAATGATGCTTTATCTAGGCTAGTAGAAGAATCAATATACAACACATTATTTCCTAAGTTGTCTACAATCGACATAGTTTCATACACACCATCACAAGGTAACGCTTTAAAATAAAACACATTTTTAAAGAAAGCATTAATACCACCACATTCATTATCAAACGAAAAGGTAAGACCTTGTTTGTACAAATCATGAAAAGAAATAATATTCCTCGCCATTTCAGACGAGTACACACATTTATTCAAATCTAATTTTGACCCATTATTAAGAAACAAAGTATAAACTCCAATCTTGGAAACAGGTGAAGCCTTCCTGTTCCCCATGATCAAGTTTATCTTCCCGTGCTCCACATCCTCACTTCTTCTTAGGCCCTGCAAATCAGAACATATGTGAATACCACATCCTGTATCAAGCACCCAAGAGTTAGAATATGATGAGTAATTAGACAATATAGTGTAAATACCTGCATGGGTGGGTTTCACTTTCCCATCCTTTAGATCCTACAAGTACTTAGGGCAGTTTCGCTTCCAATGTGCCTTTTCATGGCAATAGAAGCATTCAGCATCCTTGGGAATGGCAGAAGGAGTGACAGAACCGCTCTTGGTCTTCGATGAGGAGCCTTCAAGAGACTTTCCCTTGGTACCCTTCGAAGGGTGCTTCCTCTTTTTCCCTTTGCCTTGCCCGATAGCCAAAACAGGGGTAGATGTTGGAGTAGGAGTAGTAGAGGTAACAACCGCCTTGCCCTTAAGACCGGTTTCAGCGGTCTTCAAGAGTCCTTGAAGCTTGCTGAGGGTAACTTCCTCCTTGTTCATATGATATGTCATACGAAAATGGTCACAACAAGAAGGTAAGGAGTGCAAAATGATGTCAATTGCCAACTCCTCAGGGATGTTCACATTCAGCTTCAGCAAACGGTCCACATACCTTTGCATCTTTTGCATGTGAGCCGTGACGGAATCATCGTCCTTCATGCGGGTAGTTATTATGGAGGAGATTATTTCATACCGCTCCTGACGAGCACTCTGATGGTACCTTTCCATCAGGTCTTGGTGCATCTCAAAAGGGTAGAAATCTTCATATGACTTTTGGAGCTCGGCTGTCATCGTGGCCATCATGATACATGCCACCTTAGTAGCATCTCTCTCGTGTGTCCTGAATTCAGCGATCTCCTCAGGAGTAGCAGTAGACTCATCAAGCTCTTTTAACTCCTTATCGAGGACATATTCCTTGTCCTCATAACGAGTAACCATCCTGATGTTCCTAATCCAATCCATGAAGTTGGAACCATCAAAGATGACCCTCCCATAAAGATTCATGAGAGAGAAAGAACCAGTTGGATTAGAGCCTGAAGCATTAGTGTTGGAAGACATCTGAAAGAAGAAATCAAGTTTAGATTAGATATATAGGATCCTTAATAAGACAGCCAAATGTAATATTAAGGCTAGGACCCAATCACAATATATTATACTTAGAAGAGGGATGCCCTAATCTAAGTAATAATATATTTGAAAGGTAGGTGAATGACGATTCACCAATTTCCACCATGAAAAACAAAATGAATTATTAGGTTTTAATTGGATTTGAAATTCCTAGATTCTTTTGAGATTCATTGAACTTTTCAATGGCATGTTTCAATCTCGATTGTGCCCTTCAAGTTCTGTGACTGGGATGCCGAGGATCACAAAACAAGGTGTGAATAACCATGCTAATTCACTTGGTACCCTTAATATTATCACCTAATCAATGTGCCGGTTAACCACACATGCTCCATTGATCTATGACAAACATTAAGTCACCCTTCGTGATCCTTACTAGTCCAAGTTAGTGTGCCGGTTAACCACACACGCTCCACCAACGACTTGGTAAGGTACAAAGTGTGAATTCCATGGACTAGCACCAAGTTCACATTTTTCCTAAAATAACTAAGATTGGGAATTAAAAAGGTTTAGTTACTTTATAATAATCATTATACTTTTAATGAGGATTTAAAGTCATTGTCCTACCCGTTCGGCTAACGACCCTCCACCAGTCAAGCAAGCAGTGGGTGAGAGTGGACACCCATTAAGTTGCCATTTTATAGGCAACAACCTTATACCCACCTTATAGACCGGCTTCGTGAATGAGGCCTACTAACGGTAGAACGACTTATTCTTATACATATATATAATAATTAACCATTAATGTTATAAATAGTATAAGGGTTAAATTTTAACTATTAAAACTCTAAGGGTTGGAATTAAAGTTTATTAAAGTGTGTGAAACTTTACAAATTCCAAAACTTGAGGGCAAGTTTTGTAACTATCCAAAACTTTTCATTTCATAACTTATGAATTAAAGGTTCATAAAAATGAAGACTCTTCATTTTCATGTAACTTATGTGTTTAAATGTGTGTTAAAGAAAAGTGACCTTTGGATATCCATAACTTGAGGACAAATTATGGACTCCATTAAAACACATAAATGATCAAGAATTAATTCTAAACAATTCAGCAAATCATTCCTATCATCTTCTAAATTCATAAGAACATGAACATGATCATCAAAATTTCAAGAATTATATGAACACATAAAAAAACATGGAATTTTGATATATGCTATTGAAAATGGATTAGAACAACCATTACACCAACTAAAACAAGTTTTAAAACACCAAAATAGTTTAGGGTAATGTTTCTAGTCCATTTCCAGCAGCAAAAGTCGAAAATCTGCACTCTGTGGCTCCTACTCATCGAGTGCATGAACCTACTCGGCGAGTACGTTGAAGATACACATGAAATCAGCGAGTCCCCCCATGGACTCGACAAGTTCATCAGGCAGACAACAAGTTTTTCGACTCTTTCAACTATTTTACATCAAGTATCAAACAAGCAAGCCTAGGCTCTGATACCACTGTTGGGTTTTGAGCAATCTAACACTTCCTAAGTGTGCATGCAACCCTAATAAACCTTGGATCTATGTTTTTCTAAATACATGCAAAATAATAATTTTCCAAGGTTCATAACCTATCTAACATGGCATGGGGAACATTTAAACATAAAAGAGTTAGATGAGATTACATACCTTTTGATGAGATTGATTCTTTGGAGTTTGAGAGCCAAGCACCAATAATGTGAATGCCTCAAATGGAATCACAAATCACCACAAACACTTGGAAAACTTTGAGAGAGTGTACACAAACTTATATTTTCGGCCACACACAAGCACACACACACTAGTCGCTATTTCATGCAACATAAGCATGCTTATATAGTGTACATGGTTAGGGTGAAACCCTAATAACCCATGACCTTTCCTTTTCCAAGGACCCATGGGTTAAAAGCTCCATGCATCATCCATGGACTTCCATCCAAGCCTAGCCCATTAACAAATGAGTGTTAGCCCACACCATATAAAACCAATAGCCCATAATCTAATTAGTCTTCCTTTTAATCTCTAAATTAATTCATAATTAATTTAAGACTAAGACTACTTAAATAACATAACTTCATATTAATATATTATAACTTATAATATATTA
The DNA here is from genome assembly GCF_002870075.4 of Lactuca sativa. Classification (NCBI taxonomy): domain Eukaryota; kingdom Viridiplantae; phylum Streptophyta; class Magnoliopsida; order Asterales; family Asteraceae; genus Lactuca; species Lactuca sativa. Next base: position 70,222,801 of record NC_056625.2, on the reverse strand, counting down.
ATAAACATATGTGTATAACTCTTATAAAATTATCCATAAATTGTTCGGGTGAAGTGCAACCCAAATGGACCATGCCGGGTCGGGTCAAGTATATACCAAATAAGTTATGGACTTAGACACCTTATCCAACAGTTCAGGGTGGAGTTCGCACCGGTTATTGAGGTGCAGCAGTTAGCCAGAGAGTTTCAGGACCTCACCCAGACTACAGAGACCGTGGCGGAGATCACCGCCAAGTTCAAGGAGAGGGCTCTTCTTGTTCCTCAGTATGCAGCCGATGAGGAGATGAAGAAGGCCTGTTATCATGAGATGTTGCGGAGCGATATTCGCCAGTTTGTGAACTGGTCCAGCTATAAAACGTTGGACGACATGATTGCTAGGGCTCGAGAGAGGGAGATTGATCTCGAGATGGAAAAGAAGAGGAAACCGGAGGCGGTTTCGGGTTCAGGAGGTTCGGGCAAAAAGCCCAAGGTTTCAGATCACAGATCCAGGATTCAGCCGAGCCACAGTCGATGTGGCAGGTGTGGGAGGATGCACGATGGGGGTGTGCAAGGCAGGGAGTTCCGGCTGCTTCAAGTGCGGTCGGACTGGGCATTTGAGCAAGGATTGTACGACCCCTGCTACTGCCGTTGCAGCATCAGATCTGATTTGCTTTCAGTGCAATCAGAGGGGACATAAAAAGTCCCAGTGTCCGAGTTTAGCTACAGTAGGGAAGGTGGCTGCACCAGCCCCTGCTACTTTGAGGATTACAGATGGCCGGCAGGGCCGAGCTGAGGCGCCAGTGGCGAAGAGTAGGGTGTTTCAGATGACAACAGAGGAGGCGCGAGCGACTCCTGATGTGGTGACGGGTATGTATCTTCCCTTCATCTCTGTATTATTATTGTTTGATTATTGCTTATGATTGTATGTTTTATATAGGGTCGTTCTCTGTGAACGACATTTCTGCTATGGTATTATTCGATTCGGGGGCTACCCGATCATTTGTATCGCTTGCGCTTAACAAGAGATTTAGCAGAGCTCCAGGGGAGCTGGATTGTCCACTAGAGGTTGAGATAGCAGATGACAGGACCGTGAGGGTCGCCAGAGTGCATAGAGGGTGTTCTCTTCAGTTGTTTGACGAGCAGTTTTCGGTGGACCTGGTTCCTATTCCCCTACGAGCGAATAAGGTTATTGTAGGCATGGATTGGCTAAGCCCCAATGGGGGCGGTGATTGATTGTGAGCTTCAGCTAGTGAGAGTTCGCACTCCCAGTGGGGGAGAGTTAGTGATTTAAGGCGAGAGGCCACAACGCGGACCGACCTTTTGTTCCGCCGCAAGGGCGAGGCGCTATTTTCAGCAGGGTTGCGCTGGTTATGTAGCTTATGTCTTGGATGCCCGGGAGAAGGGCAAGACGACAGTTGATGGTGTTCCGATAGTGCGAGACTTCCCAGATGTATTTCCCGAGGATTTATCGGGAATACCTCCTGAGAGGCAGGTTGAGTTTAGGATCGACCTGATTCCTGTTGCGGCTCCGATAGCCAAGGCACCGTATCGCCTAGCTCCCCCTGAGATGCAGGAGTTGTCTACGCAGCTGCAGGAGCTGCTAGATAAGGGTTTCATTCGGCCGAGCAGTTCGCCTTGGGGAGCGCCGATCCTGTTTGTGAGGAAGAAGGATGGGTCGCATCGTATGTTTATAGATTACCGAGAGTTGAATAAGGTAACGGTGAAGAACCGTTACCCACTTCCGAGGATAGATGATTTGTTTGACCAGCTTCCGGGAGCGTCTTGGTTCTCCAAGATCGATCTACGCTCCGGGTATCATCAAATGCGGGTTAGGGATGAGGATGTGCAGAAGACTGCTTTCAGGACCAGGTATGGTCATTATGAGTTTGTGGTGATGCCATTTGGGCTCACTAATGCCCCTGCCGCGTTCATGGATCTCATGAATCGCGTGTGCAGGCCGATGCTGGATCGGTCAGTGATAGTATTCATAGATGATATCTTGGTATATTCCAAGACACAGGAGCATCATGAGGAGCACCTGAGGGAGGTGCTAGAAGTTTTGAGGAGGGAGAAACTTTTTGCAAAGTTCTCTAAGTGTGAGTTCTGGTTGCGCGAGGTGCAGTTCCTTGGTCACCTCGTCAACCAGAAGGGTATTTTGGTGGATTCGGTCAAGATAGAGGCCGTGATGCAGTGGGAGGTCCCGAAGTCTCCATCCGAGATTCAGAGCTTCCTAGGGTTGGCAGGGTATTACCGGAGGTTCATTCAGGATTTCTCCAAGATAGCAGTGCCGCTCACCCGACTGACCAAGAAGTTGGTGGTATTTCGTTGGGGGCCTGAGCAGCAGGCAGCGTTCGAGACCCTCAGACAGAGATTGTGCGAAGCTCCGATCCTTACCTTGCCAGAGAGAGTAGAGGACTTCGTAGTCTACTGTGATGCCTCAATCACAGGTATGGGAGCAATGTTGATGCAGCGAGGCCATGTGATAGCTTACGCCTCGAGGCAGTTTAAGCCTCACGAGGCTAACTATCCTACCCATGATTTAGAGCTGGGGGCGGTTGTGTTTGCCCTCAAGATTTGGAGGCATTATCTTTATGGGGTCCGTTGTACTATCTACACGGATCACAAGAGTTTGAGGTACCTTATGGATCAGCCGAGTCTGAACATGAGGCAGAGGAGGTGGTTGGATGTGCTGAAGGATTATGATTGTGAGATCCTTTACCATCCAGGGAAGGCCAACGTGGTGGCCGACGCCCTAAGTCGCAAAGTGTCGGCAGCCCCTATCAGAGATTTGTGTTTGAGGATGACATTGATTACTCCGTTGTTGGAGCAGATCAAGGAGGCTCAGGGTGAGGGCCTCAAGGAGGATAGGCAAAAGTGTGAAAGGATAGTGGGCCGAGTAGCTTCGTTTGATTATGACAGTCGGGGATTGCTGATACTTCATGGGAGAGTGTGGGTACCGTACTGGGGTGGGGTACGGCAGGTGTTGATGGATGAGGCTCATAAGTCTCGATTTTCTATCCACCCAGGGGCGACGAAGATGTATAGAGATCTTCGACCCGATTATTGGTGGCCCTGCATGAAGCGGGATATCACTTGGTATGTTGAGAGATGCCTGACCTGCAGGAAGGTCAAGGCGGAGCACCAGAGGCCTCACGGCAAGATGCAGCCGTTAGACATTCCCGTGTGGAAATCGGAGGACATCACCATGGATTTTATCACCAAGCTTCCCAGGACCGCACGAGGAGTAGATTCGATATGGGTAGTAGTGGATCGGTTGACGAAGATTGCTCATTTTATCCCGATTCAGGAGAGTATATCGGCAGAAAAGTTAGCCGATATCTATGTGCGTGAGATCATGGCACGTCATCGAGTGCCGGTATCGGTGGTGTCAGACCGAGATGTCCGTTTTACATCCAGATTCTGGAAGCGGTTTCACGACGAGATGGGTACTCGTCTCCATTTCAGCACCGCTTTCCACCCTCAGACGGACGGGCAGAGTGAGAGGACGATTCAGACTCTCGAGGACATGCTCAGGGCATGTGTTCTAGACTTCGGTGGCAGTTGGGATACGTATCTTCCGTTAGCGGAATTTTCGTATAACAACAGTTATCATGCGAGCATTGATCGACATCCCTTTGAGATGCTTTATGGGAGGAAGTGTAGGACCCCGATTTGTTGGGGTGAGGTCGGTCAGTGAGTCGTTGGGAGCACAGAGGTGGTGCTCAAGACGACCGAGTTGATTCAGCAGGTCCGTAGTAGACTGCAGACTGCGCAGAGTCGGCAGAAGAGCTACGCCGACAGGAGGCGTTCAGACTTGGAGTTTCGGGTGGGCGATATGGTCCTTCTGAAGGTCTCACCCTGGAAGGGTGTCATCAGGTTTCGGAAGAGGGGCAAGTTGGGCCCCAGGTTCATTGGTCCTTTCAGGGTTTTGGCCCGGGTGGGTCGGGTTGCTTATCGGTTGGATCTTCCTGTAGAGCTTAGCCAGATCCACAACACTTTCCATGTGTCTCAGTTGAGGAAGTGTTTGGTGCATGAGTCAGCAGTTGTTCCCCTAGAGGATATTCAGGTTGATAGCAGCCTGAATTATATTGAGAGGCCGGTCGCAATTCTGGACCGGAAGACAAAGACCTTGAGGAACAAGGCAATTCAGTTAGTGAAGGTGCAGTGGCAGCACCGGAAGGGGTCTGAGTGGACGTGGGAGGCTGAGGAAGAAATGAAAGAGCACTACCCGGAGTTATTTGCAGATTCAGCCGTAGCAGACTTCGAGGACGAAGTCTGAGACAAGTGGGGGAGAATTCTAACGCCCCATCTCTGGTATGTTGTTCCTATGGCATTTATTTAGAAGTTTTATTGAGGGACTCAGTGAGTCTATGGCCTGACTCGTCGAGTAGGGTCGAGTTTTCAAGCACGTGTTACTCGGCGACTCGGCGAGTCCATATTCGGGACTCGGCGAGTCTGCCTGCCAGGAAGAAACCCTAAATCCCCGAGTTGCTCACTATTTAAGCAATTTTATGTGCCCCAAACTCGCCTCCTTCACCCTCAGAGAGCTGTGAGAAACCCTAATCCATCCCTTGATTGTTTTAAGTGTTTTTGTGTGGATTTTGAAGGCTTGAAGAAGAAGAAGAAGAAAGGAGCAAAGAGAAGAGGTGTAGAGCAAAGATCCAAGGGAAAAATCAGAGTTCATTGAGGTATTTCCCGGATTCCTTTTGTTTTATGCTTTAGACCTCCATTAGAACACTTCTAGGGCTAGTTTGATGTATTTTCCAAACCTTATAGTTGTATGGATGCCTTAATAGGTCAAGAGATCCCTAGATCTGTTCATTTAGGAGTTGTAGAGCCCGGATCTATTGCCTTTTCGAAGATGCTTTGCATAAGAACCCTAGATCTAGCCTTTATTATGCTTTTTGAGCCTTATTATCTTCTTGGTCGCTTATGGGCACGCAAAGATAGAATCTTTACGTGCTAATCAAACTAAGGAAGCCCAGATCTATAAGTTCTAGACGCTGGATTCAAGCAGAATCGAGTTTAGAGTAGCTGCATGGATGTGACTTGGGGAGTCGGAAGAACGACTCGGCGAGTCAAGTCGCGAGTCCCGTTTTTCCCTTTTTGAGAGATGTCGAGTGGGAGCCTGTGAGTAGTAGAGTGGACTCAGTGAGTTGGAGGGCAGACTCAGTAATGGAGGGACTCGACGAGGTGTTCATACAACTCGGCGAGTCCAAGGCAATCTTCTTAGCTCAAGAACAAGTTGTCGAGTTGTTCATATGACTCGGCGAGTAGGATGCAGATTGTCTAAGTTCTTGGATCGAGAGGGTACTCGTCGAGTCGATGCCATACTCGACGAGTAGCTACGAGTAGGGTTGAGAAGTGAGACTAGAGACTCGGCGAGTTGGCGGCCCAACTCGGCAAGTCAGGTCAACTGTAGGTTGACTTTGACCGGGAGGGTTGACTTTGACCAGGGGTAAAAGAGTCATTTTACCTAATGCAGTGATTAGCATTTGATTGAGTGTGTTTATGGATTGTGGCCGGGGAGATACCGGAGCTGCATCAGTTAGCTTCTAGAGCCATACACACAGCAGCCTGTTCACGAGGTGAGTTTCCCTTCAGTAGGAACGGGTCTAAGGCCAATGCTGGCCCGTTCAGTTAGCCGTAGTTTCTGGACTTCGGTCTAATGCAGTAGCTAGTATGTTTGACGCCTCCGTGGCTCAGACAGGATTTATGTGTTTATGCTAGTTGATATGTTTATGCTATGTTCAGTCAGCTTCGGACTTCGGTCCGATGTAAGGGACAGAGGTCCCAGTCAGCTTCGGACTTCGGTCCGATGTAGGGGACGGAGGTCCCAGTCAGCTTCGGACTTCGGTCCGATGTAGGGGGCAAGGCCCCAGTTAGCCCGAACTTCGGTCCGATGCAGTGGGCAAGGCCCAGTATGTGCTTTATATGTTATTGTGTGGTATGTGGTAGTTTGGGGGAGCTCACTAAGCTTCGTGCTTACAGTTTCAGTTTTGGTTTCAGGTACTTCCGCAAGCAAAGGGAAGAGCTCGGGATGATGGCATTGCACACACCACAACTTCAGTTTTGTCCTGGGAGTTGATTCAGTTTTCTTGATATGTTTGGATACAGTTGTGACACAGTTTTTCTCACAGTATTTTATTATGGTTTTTGAAACACGCAGCATATGGTTTTATTATGTGATACTCAGTCTCGTGGGTTTTGTTATAATAAAAATCGAAATTTTTGGGTGGTATTTTTGGGTCGTTACAATATGACCCCTTTAAGTCTTCAACTGATTGACTTTGGAAAACATATGCCAATGGTATAATACTTGTGGTCTAGAGGAGACTGACTGTAACAGTGAAGATTTGTTGGCAACTAAAGATGTCAATGCATCTCATGGTGAGAGTTTGGTTGACTTGCAAAGACCATGTATGGTCTTGGGAATCAACAAAGAAGTGAGACATGAGGGATTTGGTGAATGCAATTCTGAAGAGATAGAGATTGGTCCTTCGATTAATATTCAAGCTTCTTCTTTTCTTGCCAAGTTAGATGACTTTGTGATGATTTTACAAGACGTGGGTTATAATATGGAGGGATATTTGATAAATGTGGAGGAAATTAATAATCATCATGGGAGTAATGGTAGGTCTCCATGAATTTTTTTATCATTAAACGTGATTGGTCTAGGCCATAAGGTGACAAGACTTGTATTTGGGAGTTGTGTACCAAATACAATTTAGTTTTTTATCGCTTCGTGATACTAAGATGGAGGTTATTGATTCTTTTCTTATTTGTAAAATTTGGGGTAGTTTTTTTGTTCTCGTATGTGGCTTGTGATTCAGTTGGAAAATTTGGAGGAATCCTTGAGGTTTGGGATCCTAATGTTTTTGTCAAACATCATGTTTCTAAATCAGATTATTTTTTAATTCTAGAAGGTTTGTGGAAACCTTCTAATTCTTGCCTTATGTTAATTTCGGTTTACGCTCCTCAAGATTTAAGAGAATTTTTTTGCTTTGGAGTTAGCTTTCTCATGTGATTGATAGATGAGATGGTGAAGTAGTGATCATGGGAGATTTTAATGCAGTTAGAATTTAATATGAAATATTTGGATATGTTTTTAATGTTGTTGGCGCTCGGTCTTTTATGATTTCATTTCAGATAGCTTTCTAAATGATGTTCAATTAAGTGGATATTCTTTCACTTGGTCTCATAGATAGGGTGATAAGATGAGTAAACTCGATCGTTTCTTGGTTTTAGTGGGATTACTATAGATCTTGATGGGTTTTATAGGTTACAAAATCAATGTGCTTGCGGAATTTCACTTAACACTTAATGACACATGCAACCTTGAGGATCTACGTCATAACACTATGAATGTAACGTACTATGAACAACAAAAGTAGATGAACCATAATATAATCAAAATACAATACAAGAATTAGGGTTACATATCTTTGATTTGTTATAACAAACAAATCACTTCAATCTCTTGTGTTTATTGGTCTTGGAAAGTTAGCACCAAAAGGATGATGCCTCTAATGGCTCACGCCCAAAACTAAAAATCCTAGAATAAGGAGGAGATATGAGATATGAGGGAATTATGTTAATATGCTTATAGGTAATATTATAAACAAAATATGCAAGCCAATGAGTTCTATTTATAGTTTAGATAACTTGCAGGAAAAACAAGATTTGAATTGATTGAATAATAGATGTAATACTAATTCAAATATTTTCCTTTTATGCAACCATGAGGCTTCCATAAACCCTTGAAGAGCTCCCAAGGTCGTCCATGCTTGCATGGTTTTAGAATTACCTCTTTTGTTTAACTATAGAAGAATTACAATTCACGCATTGCACCTTCAATAAACTCCAATTAGTCTTGAATTAATTCCATATTAATTATGATTAATAATTAATGAATTCTAATTTATTTCAAATTAATTTATTAATCATATAAATTAACAAATCAAATATTTAACAATTGATCGCACATTAATTTATTAACCACATACTAAATCAACAAATCAATCATCTACTTCCAATTAATATATTAATCATATAATATATTAACAAATAATTTTCCCATAATTTCCAATTAGTTTACTAATCATATATAATACAATAAATTATACTTCTCTTTGTCGTAATATCATTTCTTGCTATTTCTGGTCATGAGGGCAACCCAAAAAAGACGTTGCTTCTAATTACAAGAGTATACCAGTTATAAGCTTAGACACCTTAATCCAATACTCTCCCACTTGGATAAGTTATAACTATAATTTCAAGTATAACCTTGAACCAAACAACAAAGTGTGCTTTCCAAAGCCACTGTCGAACTATGATTCAAATCCAACGTTGACCCTAAGATAAGTGATCAATTATTCCTTTGTTCTACAAGACATCGTATGAACATATTCATGTATTAAATGGTCAACATCATGTTCATTTATTATTTTTCATAATTTCCCGTTTGTGATCCAATTCAACCATAGAATCGAACATATCAATTCAGTTTGAACCAGCCCTGGTTCTTATAGATCAACTCAAATCACTAAGAGGGCACAAATATCACTTTTACTGTTCAGGAAAAAATAACTAATAAACTTTGACTAAATAACTTTAACCTTTACGCATCAAATTGTACATGCCACTACGTTATATAACATCAAGTTACTGATGTGTTTTCGCAATACCAATGCGCAATTGATTTGTAAATTACAACTTATGTATCCCTGTTTGATCAATAGAAGATATTATCATCTTAGAATTACTTATGATTAAATCCATGAAGTAATCTCTAATCATGGGTTTATCTAATACTTAAAATCCCATGTAATACCCAATCTCTATGGACAATCTACAATCAGTTTTATAACAGTCTTAATTCAGTACTTACTTCCAAAAGTATGAATGGCTGTGGAATTTGGAATAATATTTAAATTACTTAGGAAGTAAACATGCGAAGTGTATCACAACAATAAATTAATTAAATAGGTATCATACACACTGAATATAAATAACTTCCTATTATTTGATCACCATAACAATTACAAATTAATTCATTCTATAATGTTTCGAGTAATCAACTAGCCACTTGAATTAGATAACATAAGTCATTCCATGTTATGAACATGTATCCTATGCTTCTCGATGGTCCTTCTTATGTTAATAGATCCGTTGGACATTACTCCAATGATGCTCATTTCACAATTCCAAATTCTTATTACTATCTAAGATGTAGTGGAATTCCAACTTCATATGCATTAACCTCCTGTGATGTTGAGGTTCTAAAGTCACAGAGACTGAGCTTTCAATATTACATAATCTTCCATTAGAACTTGTTACTAGAAACAATTCCATGGTTATGAAGTCTCAAATTCAAGGTACACTCCTTGAACACCTCTCTTGCATTAAAGTTTCCAACACACATGTAGATTCAACAAGCATCTTCCATTATGGAAACATTTCTATATTTCTGTATGAGCATCAATTCTGATCAAGAGTCATCTCAATCCAAAGTGTCAATATGGTCCTTCCTAAGTAATGTCCACAAGCAACCAGTCTCCGGTAAACCTCAAAATGTTCTTGACAGTTGTTTAACAATTTTAGTCACGAAAAGTTCTAATCCTTCCCACACAATGCTCAAGGAATTTGAAAAATTAGAATAAGTATATATATTATATAACATATGTGATCGATCCTCTATCCGAAGCGTATGAGACTCGACTCAATATTACTTATATAAGGATTTAATATTTGTTCAATTGTTTGCTATAATATTTCCATACATCGAATCTCCTATGTTGAAACATTTAAACATGATATTTATGTATGTCTTAGACTAATTTCTATTAAACCATACGATCTAAACCTTCAGACTCGAAACGAAGTATGAGTGCCCTCTCCCTTAAGTCAAGTATAGCGAAACAATGTAACAACCAGAAAATTCGAGCCAAATTAAAACATTTTAATTCATTCAAAACCATAAAGTTCATACATTTGTTTTCAAAATAGTTTAAAAATCATAGTATTTCCCCAGAACCATATCACAATAATCATAAATCATGAGGAGCGGTACGATCACGCCTTCGCCTTGCCACGATCTCATGAAGTACCTGAAACAAAACACTGAATTGTAAGCCCGAAAGCTTAATGATTTACCCCTAAAATACCAACCACATATAACCATACTCATATAAAATAACAATACAGAACAGCCATGCACATTGGGTCTACTGTGTGACTGGTCCGCCCGCAACGGGCCTTCAGTCCACCCTCCGAGTCTAGCCATGTACGTCGAGTCTACAGTATGACTGGTCCGCCCACATCGGGCCTTTAGTCGACCTGGTCCACTCTCCGAGCCTCGGCACGTCTGGTCCGCCCTCTTGGGGCCTTCAGCCTATCCGGACCGCTCGCTGGGCCTTCGGATTATCCGGTCCGCCCTGGGTATGTTGGCCTATAGCACAAAGGAGGACCCGCCTCAACCTAACCCCCGTCAATCAACCATGTGCACATAAAAACAATTAATCACATAACAAATCCTTAACCAGACAAACAGCCTAACAGATCACATAGCATATCAACATCCTAACCAGGATTCCGACCTAACCGGTCACTAGCATAACATTACCCTATATACCGGGTACCGACTTTATCCAGGTCACTAATATAGCATTACCCTAAATACCGGGTACCGACCTTAACCAGGTCACTAACATAACACCATCCTAAATACCAGGATGCAAATCTAGCAAAGCAATAACAAAACAAACAATACCCGGATTTCCATCCAATAAAGGGTCGGCCTTGGTGCCATAGACCCTGTCAATAAAGTGAGGATAACTCACCTGCAATTACCAACTGGAAAGATAAGACCAAGCTGCTCCGACCACCGACACGATCTTCACCACAGAACACTACCAAAGAACCAATTCCATAAATACGCAAAATTACCAAAATACCCTTCGAAGTCAAACTAGTCAACTCTTGGTCAAAGTCAAAGTCCTCAGTCAAAGTCAACCTTCCTGGTTGATTCTACTCGTCGAGTCAACCCGTCGACTCGCCGAGTTCCCATTCCCAGAAACTCTCATAACATAACTTAACTCGCTGAGTCGCCCCAAGACTCGCCGAGTCCAACGATCTATGAGTCCCATCCTGTCCGACTCACTGAGTCGCCAACCGACTCACTTAATCCAAGTCTTTAACCAAAAGAGGTTGGGATTCTGCAACCCGACTCGCTGAGTCCAAGAACAGACTCGCCGAGTCCAAGGCAATCTTCAACAGACTCGCCGAGTTGTTCTTCCAACTCGTAGAGTCCATGCACATGTTCATACAACTCATCGAGTACACCCATGTGACTCGCCGAGTCTCTCTAGTTCTCATTCCATTCAGAGGCTTTTCGAGCCATGTAGGGGCTCCAAACCATAGATTCACCCTTTTACATTCTAACCCTCACATAAAGTTGCAAACTTTACGTGAAACCAAGGAGATATAGGCCCAAAACACACTATCGATAGGGTTAAGGACTAAGGGGCTTCACCAACAACTCTTAAACAGAAAATTTATGACATTATGGACCATCACAAGCCTAGATCTGAACTCCAAACCCAAAATAGATCTCAAACAAGTTAAAGAACTCCTAAAACAACCACCAAGGATGAACCAAAAAGGAAATAGCTTAAGATAAGGGCTCCTTACCTCAGAGATGTGCCTAAAACTGATGTAGATCCAAGATCTATACAAGCCCCTTGATGCTAGCTTCCAATTTCTCAAGCTCCTTCCACCAATTTCCTCTTTCAAGCCCTAATCTCCTCAACAATGAAGCCTCACACGAAATTAGGGTTTTCTGGAACTCTTTGGGGGATTAGGAGGCTGGGAGAGCGACATAAAGTCCTTTAAATAAGGTGCAAGCCCTAAGATTAGGGTTTTCTCATTCCAACACCAACTCGTCGAGTCCAGCTTCCGACTCAGCGAGTTAGTCACTTAATTCGCGACCCAAACCCGCTCCGACTCGGCGAGTAAGCGTACCTACTCGTCGAGTCCCGTCTTTGAAATTACCCTATAACCCTTAAATCATACTTCTGAAATTCGGGATGTTACAAACAATTTCGTAACTCTGCAATTTGAAAAAATAGAAACATTGTTTCTTACAAAAAGTATTGTCAACATGCAATACCAACATAACAATTGTGCTCCTACTAGCTTTGACATGTACCTAAAAATCAACTAGACATTTGGAAATCCATACCCTTTGACTTTCTTAAGGAAGTGCAAATTTATGTTACATGATGCTTTGTTAAGTCTTTAATTAGACTTTTTAAGCTTGCACACCTTAGTTGGATAGTATATGTGTGTGCTTAAACCCTTTCAGAACTTATAAATATATGTTTTGAACGTTCATACAATTCATTACCATTCCTCATAATTAAAAATATGAAGATGGATGCCATAATCATATTATGAATTTAAGAATGAAACTATCATAACTAATATCCATATTGATCAGATCTTTAAAATCTATCAGTGAATGTATTTCCTCATAATCATTTTCATGAATTACTGCAAAACATTTGCCACTCAGATTTCAAGGTGCATATGTTCATATCCATGTAAATCTATCAATTCCAACCTACAGTCATAAGACACGGTTTAGGAAAAACCAAATTAAAATTCAGTTTTCCTTCATTGACTGAACTTCACTATTTTTATTTCTTTCATTCTAGCAGCTCAAGGGCCAATCAATTCTTCCATGTTGTTAGCAGCTCACCCAAATTGATCAGTGTACTTTCATTGACAAACACACTTTGCTTTTGCAATTAAATGAAGAACATAGAGCTCATAAGCATTGTCAATTGAACTGGAAGTGCACGAAGATAAGAATATGTCAATTAAACACAACATGTTATTAACCTCGGGTCGTGTGTTAGTGATAACTAAAATGTGTTGGATTAAGGTGTCTAAGCTAGTAACTAAATTGATATATTATTGTAATTAGAAGAAAATTCCTTTTTGGGTTTCCCTCATAACTAGAACTTGATTAGAATGATATTTATATAGAAGGAACAATTTATTGGATTATTGTATGATTAATAAACTAATTTAAAATTGTGAGGAAATGATTTGTTAATATATTAATTAGAAATATATAGTTGGTTTGTTAATTTATTATATGATTAATAAATTAATATGAGATCAAATGTTAAAGTATTTGATTTGTTAATTTATATGATTAAGAAATTAATGAGAAATCAATTAGAATTAATTAATTATTAATCAGAGTTACTCTACAATTAATTTGGGATTAGTTAGAATTAATTAATTAAAGATGCAACATGTGAATTGTAATTGTTCATTACTTGAACAAAATACGTAATTCTAGAAGCATCATGTCATGGGTGGAACTAAATCCATTATTTAATTATTCAAATCTTGTTTTGTCCTTAAGTTACCTAAACTATAAATACGACCCCTTAGGCATAAATTTTTGGGACTACTCTTTCTTAGAAGCTTATGAAAAAAAATTTAAACTCTTCTCTCTCTCTCTCTCTCTCTCTCTCTCTCTCTCTCTCCTAAAGTGTCTTCTAGTTCTAGGGTTTAGATGTGAGCCATTGGAGACATCATCCTTTTGGTGCAATCTTTCTAAGCTCTTCAAAGGAAAGATTAAAGTGATTTTTTTTGCTATAGAAAATCAAAGGTATGTAAACCCTTAACGTAATTTCTTATTTTTGAAATTGATTAGGGTTGGGTAAGTTTATTTGTTTATTATATGTTGTTTTCAAGGTGTATGACATAGACCCTTTTATATGATGCATGTACCCTATTAATTGTTAATCGTTTTCTGCATTGTACATGTTTTTGTTTTATATAAAACTCATTGGTGGTATCAGATCTTTGGCTTGTCAAAGATTGGTTGCACATGAGATGAACTGGAAAAACCTGTTTTTCACAAAATCTGTTTCCACGACATAGTAGTGTTTCTGCCACAACGTGGAAAAACCGGTTTTACTGTTTTTTTGGTAATTATCTACCTAATATGATTTATGGCATTATTTTTAGTAATAATCTAGTATTGATTTTGCCTTATTCCAAAATTTGAATACCTTGTGTGATATTTAAAGAAACCCTAAATATTAGGAGATATCCTCATTTGATAATTTTTAATTAGATAAATTTAATTGAATTATCCCTTATGAATTTAATAATTAATTTAATTATAAAGTGATTAAAAGATGATTATTGTTTAAACCTTGTATTTTGAAAAGATTTGAAATAGATCTTATACTATATATGATTAAACGTTTTATATATTACATGTATAAGACAAGTCAGTCAATCGTTAGTAGGCCTCATTCACGAAGCCATGTTATATGGGGGGGGGGGGGGATAAGGAAACGGCCTATAAAATGACCGTTGAGTGGATGTCTATTCTCACACACCCTCACACACCGTTTCCTTACGTGGTGGAGGGTCATTAGCTGATATGCATAAAGTATACGTATCAACATTTAAATTTATAACCTAACAAAACTTAACTAACTATGGACGTATAAGTAGTGTACCTAGTCAGATTATAGAATAATTAGTAATTCGAGTGTCAATCACAAGGAATGGTATTTAATTAATAAAATAACTACTAAAAGTTAAATTAAGAAAAAAAACAACTAGAAGGGGGGGGGGGGGGGGTTAAGCAACTAGAAAGACGATTTTAAATCAAGAATAAATGATACTTTCGTTTAGCTTCAAATCCCTCCTGTTTTCTATGGTTAATTTCAAGACAATGGATTAATTTCGTTAGTTACCAAATGACAGTTACTAGTCATCATGATCAGACTAACTAACATTATTTAGTTCAATAACTTTAATCCCAATGATCATGCACTTTAAGGACACTAAATTGATTTTAAAAGTAATTTGGACTCTAAATGATAGAATTTACAGACTACTATTATTTGGTCAAGTATAGTAATCAACCAAATAGTATGATCAAATACTACTCTCTAACACAGTTAAGCAACTAACTTGTCACCTATACTAGGATATGGCTAATCTCTAACTCTAGCAATTTAATAATCATAAATAACTAGGTAAATCAAGTTCATGCAATTAACTGCAGTTTAACTACATAATCTTGATGCAACTCAATAAAGACAGAAACTTTAACAAGCTAGGTTTAGAATTATCAAACAATATTTAAAGCTAAAATTAAGTTCATCAATCCATCAAATAAGAAATCAACACATAGTAATTAAGAGTTCATCTAATCTAAACGAAAGAAAGGGTATTTATCCCATAACTACAGCTAAAAAACACATAAAATAGGTAAACCATGCTAAACATCATTAAACTAATCAAGTTGAATGTGTAGATGCGAATCCTTGCTCCAATCTCTTGTCCTTTGATCTCTAGTCGAATTATGCCCTCCAAGGAATCTTGGAAGGGTTTATTCCTCATGAATAATCGTAGCCCTATTTGCTTCTACCTCCTAAAATCGATTTAATGTTAGGATATATATATATATATATATATATATATATATATATATATATATACTTCCCTAAAATTTGTCCACCACGATGTGGTTAAGAGGCACCACGTCGTGGTCTTCATAGAGACTCGTATTCTCCAATTCAGCTGAATGATTGCGAAGTTTCCATTTTACCACGTCGTGGGAGTTGGATTTCATATTTTGTCACAAACATGAAAGTTGTCCAAATATTTTTGTCTAGTTTTCAGATCATTTTGAATCACCTTAATCAGAGTTACGAGTCATGAGATATGGCCAAAATACTGACGAGGTGTCAAGGTGTCTAACAACATCCTTTTTGTATCTTTTTCAGCTCCTCTTCCTCCAAGTATCCAAGTTTTGTCGGTATCAGTCCTTTTCTTTGAGAATGTCCATTTTTTGTTGCAAAATACAATTTAAACATTATAAGTACAAAATGTCTTTTCAATTAACCAAATTATAGCTTAAAATATATTAAAATACTACCTAGAAATGTGTATAAATATGACACTATCAAAATACCCCACACTTGTCTTTTGCTTACCCTCAAGCAAACCAAATTTTATTATGACCGCATGAAAACCCTAGTCATCAACATCACACAATACAATCCATTTTAAGCATCTTCATTGCATCAAGACCGCAATGCATGTATTTGTGTCTAAATTTCCTGAAAACCTCCCAAATCCTAAATACTTACAATCCTCATAAATACTTTCCCACTTCTTTTGAACAATATTCATTTTATGCATCCCTCCGAATCCATCCTCAAAAAACTTTCTTAACCTTAAGGTATTTTTGGTTAAGCTCCCAAGCATACGTATGGAAAGATAACCTAGAAAGAAAAAATTGCAATAAAGTTAACTTGGCAAATTTTGTCTTATTCTTAAGCTTCGTCAATAACTTGAGCCTTTGATAATTTGAACTTTTGAACTTTTCTTCATAATATTTCGTGACATTCATGACTTTGTAGACTCTTATTCATTTAAACTTTGCAACTTTTTTTTCTTTTCAAATTTTCTTTTCTCCCTTTTTTATAAATACATAACTATTAGGAGCTTTGGGAGGTAAATAAATTCTAATGTTCATAGATAATTTAAACATCTGACACAACATTATATTTGTCCGCCAGAGATGAATATGAGACTCCATTTTGTTATTACAAGCATTATCGCCCTTATATTTCTATCAAGATGATAGAAAATATACATTTGAAAACCTTTTGATGAGAAAACCTGCACAACACTTACTTTTTAGTCTTTAGATTTAAAATATAACTTGAAAAACAAAATATAAAAGACTAAAAATAAATAAATTTAAAAACTAGAAACAGTTAAAAATAAAACCTAACTCATAATTTGAAAAATAAAAACACAATTTTTTTATTTTTTAATTTTTTAACTAAAAAAATGAATTAAAGACTTTAGAAACTTGAATTTATTTTTTACTATTTATTAAACTAAAAGGAAACAAATCAAAATTTTAATTCTGTTTACTTATTAAAAAAACATTTAAAAGAAAAATAATCTATAATACATACCTAATCAAGCTTTTTTTTTTTTTTGATTTACCATGGCATGCTTCTATTATTCTCCATATGCATGATCCTTTAAACACATCTTTAATGCACTTAATATACAACATATTGTTCCAATCAGGTAATAATAACAATCTAGCTTCTCTTCCCTTAACATCATAGAAGTAACAATATTTGTACATGTTCTTCGTAAATTTGTACGATAAAAGCCATGCAAGATATTAAGTAGCCATAATTGCATTAAATCTCTTATTCACCAACTCAATTTAATAACCATGCACAAAAAGACAGTGAACTGCTTTTCCTGTATCGTGATTGACAAAAGAGGAACAACCATGACTTTTACCCATATAGTTATTTTATTGGAACTGAAAATGCATTAAAAAACTAGCAAGAAGATATCAAAAGATTACAAAGTGCAATCATTAAAAGGAGACATGCACCAATCAAACCAACAAATAGATTTAAACAAAGACCTATGTTTGATCCATTTGAAAGCAATTAATTGGATATCATATGTCGTTCTAAAAGGGGAACATCTTCGGTTATTGAACACCAACGAGTTTCTTGCCTTCCAAATGAACCACAACACCGGATATAACAAGGCCAAAAATAGCTTCAACCGCTTTTTACCAATAAACGAAGCTTTTAAGCACAACAAGAAATCTTTCATGCTACTTGGAATCAGCGACATCACACTACACCAAGAAGAAAACCAATTCCAAATCAAAGAAGAAAAAGAGCATGAGAAAAACACGTGGTTGATGTACTCCTCAACATTTCCGCACATCGCGCAAATAGTAGAGTTAAGCACAATCCCTTTTTCGACCAAATTACAAGCTACCGGAATCCTGTTCAAAAGCATCCTCCAAACAAAATAATTAATTTTGATGGGAATCTAATTTATCCAAAAGAAGCTCTGCAAAGTACCACCATCATACAACTTTTGTGCCATCAGGTTCCTCAATGAACATACCGAAATACTTCCTGTCAAATCACCTTTCCACAACCACGAGTTTGGATGATTACAGAAGCGGGAACCCGTAACAGCATCTCTCACTCTCACCAGCTCCTGAGATTCAATGCCCCTTCTTGGTGGCCTTTTCCAATCACTAATAAACACATCCTTCTCATCAATCATAACTCTCTCTGAGACCATGAAATTCTTATTAGCTTCAATCTTATATAAGCCCGAAAAAGTATCTTTTAAAGCCAAATAACTGCACCATTTATCCTTCCAAAAATGAGTTTGATCACCAATCCCTAGATTTCTACAAAAAAAGCTCCTCAAGGGAGATATCCCAATCCTTAAGCTCCCAAGCGATTTGGAAAATATTTCACCAAGTACCTGGAATATCATTCTTAGCAAACGGTTTCCCATCAATACAAGAGGTATTATGCAAGGTTTTGATGCAAGATGTCTAAAGAGAGTTACTTTCAGTTTTTAACCTCCATCACCACTTGGCAAGAGGCGCAATATTCATAGAACGAAGATCACCAGCACCAAGACCACCTAACTTTTTATGTTGCGTGACCTTCTTCCGATCAACCCAATGTATCTTTCTAGTGTTATCGTACCCATATAGTTGAATTTCACTGCAACTTTTAGATAAAGTATGCACCAACATACATCATCATGTTGTAACAACAATCCTATTGATCACAACCTGCTGCCCTTTTATCCACTAGATCATAATAATCTATCACTTAGCTTCTCTTTAAATCGGTGACATACTAACCTTGACCCTCCACAAATACCGTGATAATAACAACCCTCAAGAATGCACTGATAACTTTTATAATTGTTCAAAGATAATGAAAAAATTGCCCTTGCCTGTCCTTTCACATATTATTAAATCAAGACCATTATATTTGTATAAATCACTGCTCATGTTTCTAATAGAAAAAAAAACATTAGACCTGTAGGAATTTTAGGCTTTGACTTTCCTTCTTTAAAGCCACCTTTGTCATATTTTAACCATATCATGATTGAATTATTCAAGTACAGGGAATTTTGACAAATGAAATCCATAAAAGAAATAGGGTGTCAATCTCCAGAGGATCCAATCCTCTACATCAACATATGTGGGTTCATGGTTACTGCAACCACCATGAACATATATTCAAATGCCACATAGAGATAATATTAGAAGTAGGAAAGCGCTATGCTTGCAGCTTCATCTATTGACAACATCATCAATGGTTGTCGTGGAAACAACACCACTAAAAAGATACAGTACTAGTGGCTACCGATTCCATCAAAGCCACCATCGGCCAGTTAGCAACAACAACTCATGTGCGGTTAAACGTGGTCCTAAAAAAATAGACTCGTAATCTTATTCAAGTAAAGATATCCTAGTGGTGAAAACGGGTTCCAGTTGATGCACCTCGTAACAGAAGTGTATAGTTCGGGGTGTTGGCCATGATGTAATTTCAAAGATGAATTTTGTTGTGAATCTTGGCATGGATATATGAAGAGCCACACAATCATACTTATATTTGAAATATGACTGGAATACTCTCGCTTTTCTTTACTTTAAAACTATGTAACATGTAAAAACAAAAACTGCTCTGTCATGCACCTCTTTTCTTTACAATTTTTGTTGGCATTATACAAAGCATTACCTGTAACACCCCATCTTTGATCATTCTATGAACCAGGACTCCTGGGCCATAAATCGATTATGTGAAGACTTGGGGCTTTGAAAAAGTGAAGTTTAGGCCTTATTGAAGGTTGACAATATTGGTTGTGAGATCTAAGCCCTTGAATAGTGACTGGGAACTAAAGGTGAACTGGGGAACGATAGGTGTCAGACTGCTTGCAAGGATTATGGTTTTGAGTTCGAATTGTTTAAAGCCAAATTTAACAAGATAGGGTTGTAGAGATTCTCAAGACCTTTACATGGGTATAAAGAACGCAGAAATCAGAGTTGGAATGAAGACATTATGGCCGTTTGAAGTTAAAATGAGTTGCGAGACTTTATCCATGATGGGCGTACCTACATTACGTTAGGCATAATTACACAAGGTGCAAACCCTAATTTTTTGGGTTTGAGCCCTATTTAAGCAACTTAACTTCTAGAAAATCTCTCCATCTTCAGCCTCCATCCTCTCTAAAGCTTCAACTGAAAACCCTAGCCCCATTTGTGTATATCTTGAGCCTCTTAAGCATTTTTATGATATTTTGGAGCATATTGACAAAGAAGAAGCTTGGATAAGGAGCATTAGTTGGATTAAAGCTTGATCAACAATCTATTCATCTTCACCATCTTCCAAAAGCTATAAAGTTCCTAGCTTGGTGATTCTTTTCTTAGATCTAGGAATAGTTAGGGTTTTCTGCATATTTAGTCCCATGAGTTGATTCTTGTGAGTAAATGCTACTACAAAGGCTTTAGGTTGTTCATTTTAATGATTTTGAGGTCCCTTGTTCATAAAGTTTGCATCTTGATGGTTGTGGACCAACCATGCATGAGTTGTTGACCTCATGGTGAAGCTAGTAGGCTAGAATCAGATTTTGTGTTTCTTAGAGCAATGCAAAGACATCAAGTTGACGAATTTATTGATTAAGACACCCATTAGAATTAGAACTGAGCTTTGTACGTAAAGTCTTAAGGGATTAAGCACTTTTAAGTGATTTATTGGTCATTTGGATATGTTATAAAGCTTAAGTTGGGTGTTGTGCTTTATTAAGCCATGCAAGATCATAAAGTCAGGAACTTTATAACTCTAGACATCCATTTGGCTTAGACTTGGAGATTTAGACATTTGGTATTAAGGGATAAAGACCTAAAAATGAAGTTTGTTGACTGATTAGTACGTTGTGCGTACATGTAGGTATATTGGGCATACTCGACCATGTCCCCGTTTTTTATTATGCTTAGTACGCATAACATAAGTGGTGGTATACACATAGCGTCCTCCCAGTTGGGGAAATTGGTTACTTTTGGCACATTTTAGGGTTTGGACCATGTTTGGTTAAGTCTAGGCTTGGAGGGGTAAAATGGTATTTTACCCAAGGAGTTTTAATTATGGAAAATGACCTTGATTATGGATTATGACCTATTTAGTGATTGAGATTTATTTATTTGAGATTAGTGTAAGGATTTTCCGTTTCAGCAGCCCGGGTGTTATTTGTTTATCATCGGATCGAGGTAACTTCCTTCACTTTACTCTTGGGTTGAAAGCACCAATGCCGACCCACTGGATTATGTGTATAGGCACCAGCCCAAGTGTTATGGTTTCAGGTACTTCCAGTTTGAAAGTGAAGGGACTGACATGATCGCACCACATCCACTATCATGCTGCATTTTATGACATGATTTGTAGTCTGATAACAATTTTATACATTATCACTTATTGATGGGTTTGGAAATTAATGAATGATGTTGTTTTTAGCTTTAAAAATGAAATTTTTCTTAGTAATTTTTGGGTCGTTACGAGTTGGTGTCAGAGTCTTGGTTTGAGGGATTCGGGCATATTCTCGGGTGTGCCTGAACTCAAACCAGGGAATTGGTAAAATTTTCTAAAAGAAAATGGTTTTTTTTAATAAAAATAAAAGGAGTGCAATGCTTGCAATCAACTGATCTCAAGTAAGTATTTCCCAAAATACCCATACGTGTTTTATGATTGATGTTTGATGTGATTATATGAGAATTGCATGCTAGAATAGGACTAAGGATTTGCATAGTGTTGCATGGTAGGATGCCTAATTAGGATAGATGCCTTTATGCATATTTTGTGAGCTGGTAGTGATGCATGGTAGTGACTAGAGATCTTCCGAAACTTCTAATATAGGATTGCCTATTTAGGCTATGCTTTTAGTTTTGGATGCTCGAATGTTGCTTGCTTTGTGCTTTGTAGGACTCATATTGATGCGAGTTAATTATTGCATGAATATGTTAAGTTACATACTGCAAAAGTTAAATAATATTAGAGTGATTGAGTTGGACATATTACACAGCTCTTGTCTGAGTCTAACTGTTGTAGGGTTGGGTCTTTTAGTTGAAGGATTATTTAGGTTTTGATGCATGTGATTGTATTCGTGAAGTAGTTAGATGACATTGATGGGAGTCCTTCAGCAGCTGATAACAGAGTGAGTTGGGAATCCAAGGAGAGACTAGGAAGTGCTTTAGTGCGATTGGTGCGTTGTTTAGCAGATTTGGAGGGTGTCATTATATGGATGCGACTTAGAGGATTTGAGACGATTATGAGGAAAGTACAAATATGTGTTGAAGGTAGTATTGGGCTCGTACAACTGAAAGAATAGGATCCGTACTCGAATCAAGTAAAGTCCCAAAAGTTTTAAGGAGCTAGTTGTGTTGGATAAGGTGTCTAAGTCCATAACTTATTTGGTACATACTTGACCCGACCCGGCATGGTCCATTTGGGTTGCACTTCACCTGAACTATTTATGGATAATTTTATGAGAGTTATACACATATGTTTATTAATATATTATAAGTTATAATATATTAATATGAAGTCATGTTATTTAATTAGTCTTAGTCTTAAATTAATTATGAATTAATTTATAGATTAAAAGGAAGACTAATTAGATTATGGGCTATTGGTTTTATATAGTGTGGGCTAACACTCATTTGTTAATGGGCTAGGCTTATATGGAAGTCCATGGATGATCCATGGAGCTTTTAACACATGGATCCTTGGGAAAGTAAAAGTCATGGGTTATTAGGGTTTCACCCTAATCATGTACACTATATAAGCATGCTTATGTTACATGAAATAGCCACTAGTGTCACTAGTGTGTGTGCTTGTGTGTGGCCGAAAATTACAAGTGTGTATACACTCTCTCAAAGTTTTCCATGAGTTTGTGGTGATTTGTGATTCCATTTGAGGCATTCACACTATTGGTGCTTGGCCCTCAAACTCCTTAGGAATCAAACTCATCATCAAAAGGTATGTAATCTCATCTAATTCTTTTATGTTTAAAAGTACCCCATGCCATGTTAGATAGGTTATGAACCTTGGAAAAATTATTATTTTGCATGTATTAGACAAACATAGATCCAAGGTTTATTAGGGTTGCATGCACACTTAGGAAGTGTTATGTAACAGCCCGAAATCTCAGGTATTGTTTAATTATGTTTTTGGGGTGAGTTGAGAGGGGACTCGGCGAGTTGGAGCCTAGACTCGCCGAGTAGGATCGCAGACTTGGTCGCGGGTCCGCGACTGGACTCGACGAGTCCAGATATGGACTCGGCGAGTCGACGCTGTTCAGCAGAAACCCTAACCGTTCAGTTTTGAATCATATATAATGCTCTCATAGGCCGTCATTGTCCGTTTTTAGTCGACTGAGAGGAACCCTAAACGGCTGTGGACATCTAGAGCAAGATTGGAGGATATTAGGGCTTGAAGAAATTGTTGGGCAAGGAGGAGAAGGGTTTTGGCTAAAGGAACAGCAAGGGATTCGAGTTCTGCGGTTTGGAGACATAGAGAGGACATATTCCAGGTACTCGGCGAGTGGAGTCGGGGTGGCCCCACGATTCTTCCAGGAGTAACTCGTCGGGTCGAGGAGGGTACTCGACGAGTAGATAAGGAATCTCAGAAAGTTGGAGGACGACTAGACTCGCCGAGTCGCCATGGTACTCGCCGAGTCCGGTCGAGTTGACAGTTGACCGTTGACCAGAGTTGACCTAAGTCTGACTTCTTAGGGATAGTCACACTTAGAAGATATAAGTATTAATGAGATATGTAATGTTATAGGGAGGTTGTAGCTCGTCGGTTGTGCACGAGTCATTTCGGGATTTGCTAGCGTCCAGCTTTTACGAGGTGAGTCTTCTCACTATACTGTACCCGGAAGGGTTTGACTGTGTGACCGGAAGGTCAGATATGATATGTGATATGTATGCTATATGTGGTAAGTTATTTGTTATATGTGCTATGTATGTTATGTGGGCCGGAAGGCAATATGTTATGTGGGCCGGAAGGCAATATGTTATGGGCCGGAAGGCGATTATATTATGGGCCGGAAGGCGTTGTATTGAGGACCGAAAGGTCAAGGCCTGGAAAGGCGTACGTGCGTAAGTAGTATATTGGGGAACTCACTAAGCATTTATGCTTACAGTTGTTGTGCATGTATTTCAGGTACTAGCGAGGACCGTGGGAAGGCACCGGCGTGATCGATACACACTGAAGACTGCTTTTATGATCTTGGGATTTTGAATATTTGTATTTGACAGAATATTTAAACTATTTATGCCTTTTTTAAATGGAATTAATTGTGTTTTAAAAATGAAAAATTTGTTTGAAAATTTTGCGTTGTTACAATTGGTATCAGAGCCAGGTTTGAGGGATTCGGGTGCACCTTCGGGGGGTAACTGAACTCAAACCGAGGAGTTGAGGAAAACTTTTCAAATAAAGGCATAAACTTTTGTAAATGGTTTGTGGTAAGCAAGAAAGAAGCAGTGTGTACGATCAGTCAGCGCCCGAATGGTAATGATCCCCAAAATACCTTACAATATTATATGATGTGAATTGTTATGCATGCTAGAAGACTAGGTATTCATGATAGGACTAGAGTGGCCTGATTTGTGATGCCTTAGTCTAGGGAAGTTTGCTTATATGAGATGCTTTGCTAGTATGCGGGTAGATAGTGCATATCAGAAGTAGAGTACTCACTATCCGAAGTTTGGGGAGGAGGACTTGGGATGAACACTGATGCGGTGTGGTCGGTAGTATTGGGCCCGTACTACCGAGGACACCGGGTCAGTGGGAGACCCAAGTAAGAATCCCTGGATATCGGGGACGGGGTAGGGTTGCGTTATCGAGTGCAATTACACTTGATGGAGTCTCTGATAGTTTTATGTTGTATTTCAGAGACATCATGGTTAGACCATGCCACGGAGCGAGTACGAGCGGTGTGAGTGACGAGGATATTCGTCAAATGATTCACGAGGAGGTGGCGGCAGCGATCCGGGCTGAGATCCCGGAGATGTTTGGGTCTATCAAGACCACCCTGATGGAGACATTCGATGAGCGGTACGCCGCGTTGACTGAGGCTGCAACCGCTGCAGCTACCGCAGCTGTGGCCGCTGCTAGGCCACAGGGGGGCGACTCGTTGTTGTTCCGAGAGTTCAGCAACACGAAGCCACTAGAGTTCGATGGGACGCAGGATCCGATTGCTGCGATGAGGTGGATCGCAGATATAGAGGGGTGCTTCTACACTTGTTCATGCCCGGAGCACCTGAGGGTACGGTTCGCTTTGAACCAGCTCCGTCTGGGAGCAAAGGACTGGTGGAAGTTCGTGACGGCGAACTTCACTTTGGCAGAGACTGCGGCAGTGACATGGGAGGGGTTCACTACCATGTTCAGGGATGAGTACGTTCCTCCAGTGGAGCGGGAACGATTGGTTCAGGAGTTCTTAACCCTCAAGCAGGGTACTGATTCGGTGGCGGCGATCACGCGGAAGTTCCATGAGAGGGCGATGTTTTGCCCCGAGCTGGTGGCCACAGAGCAGGCTCGGATGAGCCGGTACTTGGGTGTTCTGAGGAGGGAGATTCGGGAGTTTGTGTCAAACTCCACTTACCATACTTTTACTGAGCTTCAGGCGAATGCCAGGAAGCGTGAGATCGAGTTAGAGACTCAGGCCAGGGAGGAGGTCGAGTCTCAGCAGGCAGACCGGCGGCCGGCTCAGTCTCAGCCGGCAGCCAAGCGGATCAAGTCCGCCGATTCGAGGACGGGAGGTTCGAAGAACCGCACTTGCGTAAAGTGCGGCAAGGGTCATGATGGGGCGTGTCGAGCCGGTGCTTGCTACAAGTGTGGCAAGGAGGGACACATTGCTAGGGAGTGTCCCAAGGGATTTACGGTTTGCTTTCATTGCAACCAGACCGGCCATCGGAGGGCCGAGTGCCCTCAGCTTCGTCAGGGATCTGCACCTGCTGCCAGGACTACTGAGACTCGACCGGTGAAGGTCGAGGCCCCGAGGGCTCGTGGGAGAGCCTTTCAGCTGACTGCGGAGGAGGTCCGCGCTGCGCCCGATGTTGTGGCAGGTATGTCATAATTCATGTATTTATTTTAATGTCAAGATGTTATGCTTATGTTATTATATGCGTAGGTACTTTCCTTGTGAACTCTGTGCCTGCCTTAGTGTTATTTGACTCGGGGGCGAGTAGGTCCTTTGTGTCCTTAGCCTTTAGTCAGCATATCGGCGTTAGTTGTGAGTCGTTAAATCGACCTTTGAGAGTTTCTATAGCTGACGAGAAAGTGATTTGTGCTACGGAGGTTCTTCGGGGATGTGTACTAGAGATTTTCGGGGTTGAATTCCCGATTGACCTGATTCCTATTGCGATGGGGGATGTCTGTGTCATCGTGGGCATGGACTGGCTGAGCCGATTCGGCGCTGTCATCGACTGTGAGCGTCAGTTGGTGACCATGCGAGACCCTAGAGGGGGAGTTCTTTCGGTGTACGGCGAGGGTACCCGTTCGGGATCAGCTTTTTGTTCGGCCGCTAGGGCGAGGCAGTGTCTACAGCAGGGCTGTAAGGGTTTTGTGGCGTATGTGTTGGATACGCGGGAGATCGCCGAGAGACCGAAATCAATTGAGGAAGTTCCGGTGGTGCGCGAGTTTTCAGATGTTTTTCCCGAGGAATTGCCGGGAGTACCTCCTGTGAGGCAAGTAGAGTTTGGTATCGATCTGATTCCGGGGGCTGCGCCCATTGCTAAGGTGCCTTATCGTCTTGCACCTCCAGAGATGCAAGAGTTGTCCTCGCAGCTCCAGGAGTTGCTGGGGAAGGGATTCATTCGGCCGAGCAGTTCGCCCTGGGGAGCACCTATTCTGTTCGTCAAGAAGAAGGATGGTTCACACCGGATGTGCATTGATTACCGGGAGTTGAACAAGCTAACGGTCAAGAACCGTTACCCGTTGCCAAGGATCGATGATTTATTCGATCAGTTGCAGGGAGCATCTTGGTTTTCCAAGATCGATCTGAGGTCAGGATACCATCAGGTGAGAGTACGGGATGAGGACGTCCAGAAGACAGCGTTTAGGACGCGATATAGGCATTATGAGTTTGTGGTGATGCCTTTTGGACTCACCAATGCCCCGGCTGTGTTCATGGATCTCATGAACAGGGTATGCAGGCCGATGTTGGATCGGTCAGTGATTGTATTTATCGACGATATTCTGGTGTATTCGAGATCTAGAGAGCAGCATGAGGAGCATTTGAGGGAGGTCCTTGAGGTATTGAGGTCGGAGGAGCTTTATGCAAAGTTCTCCAAATGTGACTTCTGGTTGCGGGAGGTCCAGTTTTTAGGACATGTGGTTAATCAGAAAGGGATATTGGTCGATCCGGCCAAGGTTGAGGCGGTGATGAGTTGGGAGGTGCCGAAGTCACCCTCTGAGATCAGAAGTTTCCTTGGGTTGGCAGGGTATTATCGGAGATTTATCAAGGATTTCTCCAAGATCGCAGTGCCACTCACCAGATTGACCCGGAAGGGTGTTGCATTCTCATGGGGGCCCGAGCAGCAGACCTCCTTTGAGACACTTCGCCAGAGGTTGTGCGAAGCCCCGGTATTAGCTCTCCCAGAAGGGATGGAAGATTTTGTGGTATATTGCGACGCATCGATTTCGGGACTGGGTGCAGTGTTGATGCAGAGGGGTCATGTGATAGCTTATGCGTCGAGGCAGCTGAAGCCCCATGAGGCGAGATATCCCACGCACGACTTAGAGTTGGGGGCAGTAGTGTTCGCCCTCAAGATTTGGCGTCACTACCTGTATGGGGTTCGATGTACGATATACACGGACCATAAGAGTTTGAAGCATTTGATGGATCAGCCCAACCTAAATATGCGTCAGAGGAGGTGGTTGGATGTGGTCAAGGATTATGATTGTGAGATCCTGTACCACCCAGGCAAGGCTAATGTGGTAGCCGATGCATTGAGCCGCAGGGCGGAGAGCACTCCATTGCGAGACGTATGCTTGAGACTGACTGTGATGACTCCTGTATTGGATGATATTCGTAGGGCACAGGCTGAAGCTGTGCGACCAGAAATGCAGAAGAAAGAGCGGGTTGTGGGGTTAATCTCAGAGTTTGTCAAGGAGAGTCGAGGGCTTATGACGTTTCAGGGTCGGATTTGGGTACCGTTCGTGGGCGGTACGCGTATTACTTTGATGGAAGAGGCTCATAAATCGAAATTCTCGATCCATCCCGGTGCTACAAAGATGTATTTGGATTTAAGGAAGGAATATTGGTGGCCCTGTATGAAGAGGGACGTAGCATGGTTCGTTGAGAGGTGCTTGACCTGCCGTAGGGTTAAGGCCGAACACCAGAGACCGCATGGCAAGTTGCAGCCATTGGAGATCCCCGAGTGGAAGTGGGAACAGATCACTATGGATTTTATCACCAAATTGCCAAGGACTACTAGGGGAGCTGACGCAATTTGGGTGATTGTGGATAGGTTGACGAAGAGTGCACACTTCCTTGCCATCAGTGAGAGTTCTTCAGCGGAAAAGTTAGCGGAGATATATGTGAAAGAAGTGGTATCTCGGCACGGGGTGCCGATCTCGATTGTGTCAGACCGTGATGTGCGCTTCACTTCCAGATTCTGGAAGAAATTCCATGAAGAGCTGGGTACTAAATTGCATTTTAGTACCGCATACCATCCCCAGACAGACGGTCAGAGCGAGCGGACAATTCAGACGCTGGAGGACATGCTCCGGGCGTGTGTGTTAGACTTCGGGGGTAGTTGGGATGCGTATTTACCCTTAGCAGAGTTTTCCTACAACAACAGCCATCATTCGAGCATTGGTATGCCACCTTTTGAGCTGTTGTATGGTAGGAGGTGTCGGACCCCCATTTGCTGGGGAGAAGTGGGACAGAGAGTGATGGGCAGCACGGAGATCGTGCTCCAGACGACAGAGCAGATTCAGCAAGTGAGACAAAGGTTATTGACCGCCCAGAGCCGACAAAAGAGTTATGCAGACAGGCGTCGATCCGAGCTTGAGTTTCAAGTCGGCGATTTCGTTCTCCTGAAGGTCTCTCCTTGGAAAGGAGTGATTCGATTCAGGAAGAGAGGCAAGTTGGGGCCCCGGTATATTGGGCCATTTCGTGTGATTGCAAGGATAGGTCGGGTAGCCTACCGGTTGGAGTTGCCAGCGGAGTTGGGTCAGATCCATGACACTTTTCATGTGTCGCAGTTGAGGAAGTGCATAGCTGATGAGTCGGCAGTGGTTCCATTGGAGGATATTCAGGTGGATGCGAGCCTGAATTATGCGGAGAGACCAGTGGCTATCAGAGATCGGAAGATCAAGGTTCTGAGGAACAAGGAAGTACCTCTGGTGTTGGTTCAATGGCAACACCGTAAGGGATCGGAAATGACTTGGGAACCGGAACGCGAGATGCGGGAGCAGCATCCGGAACTATTTGCAGAGTGAGACTCCGAGGGCGAAGTCTAATCCAAGTGGGCGAGAGTTGTAACAGCCCGAAATCTCAGGTATTGTTTAATTATGTTTTTGGGGTGAGTTGAGAGGGGACTCGGCGAGTTGGAGCCTAGACTCGCCGAGTAGGATCGCAGACTTGGTCGCGGGTCCGCGACTGGACTCGACGAGTCCAGATATGGACTCGACGAGTCGACGCTGTTCAGCAGAAACCCTAACCGTTCAGTTTTGAAACATATATAATGCTCTCATAGGCCGTCATTGTCCGTTTTTAGTCGACTGAGAGGAACCCTAAACGGCTGTGGACATCTAGAGCAAGATTGGAGGATATTAGGGCTTGAAGAAATTGTTGGGCAAGGAAGAGAAGGGTTTTGGCTAAAGGAACAGCAAGGGATTCGAGTTCTGCGGTTTGGAGACACAGAGAGGACATATTCCAGGTAATGTTTCGGATTCCCTTCTGTTAGTTAATGTGTTTATGAACCTAGGGTTTATGAAAACCCATTTAGTGATTAGATGGGTTATTATGTTATTACCCAGACGTTTATACCACAGTAATGAGATGTTTAGAAGCCCAGAGAGTCCCATGGTTGTATATCTCGGGACCATACGTAATTCAGGAAGCAGTTGCTCGTCTGCATGGCATGGACTCGCCGAGTTGTTCTTCAGACTCGGCGAGTAGCTTGAAGATTTACTGGGACTCGCCGAGTTGTTCTTCAGACTCGGCGAGTGGAGTCGGGGTGGCCCCGCGATTCTTCCAGGAGTAACTCGTCGGGTCGAGGAGGGTACTCGACGAGTAGATAAGGAATCTCAGAAAGTTGGAGGACGACTAGACTCGCCGAGTCGCCATGGTACTCGCCGAGTCCGGTCGAGTTGACAGTTGACCGTTGACCAGAGTTGACCTAAGTCTGACTTCTTAGGGATAGTCACACTTAGAAGATATAAGTATTAATGAGATATGTAATGTTATAGGGAGGTTGTAGCTCGTCGGTTGTGCACGAGTCATTTCGGGATTTGCTAGCGTCCAGCTTTTACGAGGTGAGTCTTCTCACTATACTGTACCCGGAAGGGTTTGACTGTGTGACCGGAAGGTCAGATATGATATGTGATATGTATGCTATATGTGGTAAGTTATTTGTTATATGTGCTATGTATGTTATGTGGGCCGGAAGGCAATATGTTATGTGGGCCGGAAGGCAATATGTTATGGGCCGGAAGGCGATTATATTATGGGCCGGAAGGCGTTGTATTGAGGACCGAAAGGTCAAGGCCTAGAAAGGCGTATGTGCGTAAGTAGTATATTGGGGAACTCACTAAGCATTTATGCTTACAGTTGTTGTGCATGTATTTCAGGTACTAGCGAGGACCGTGGGAAGGCGCCGGCGTGATCGATACACACTGAAGACTGCTTTTATGATCTTGGGATTTTGAATATTTGTATTTGACAGAATATTTAAACTATTTATGCCTTGTTTTAAATGGAATTAATTGTGTTTTAAAAATGAAAAATTTGTTTGAAAATTTTGCGTTGTTACATGTTAGATTGCTCAAAACCCAACAGTGGTATCAGAGCCTAGGCATGCTTGTTTGATACTTGATGCAAAATAATAATAAAAAAAAACAGAATATCGACTTTTGCTGCTGGAAATGGACTAGAAATATTACCCTAAACTGTTTTGGTGTTTTAAAACTTGTTTTAGTTGGTGTAATGGTTGTTCTAATCCATTTACAATAGCATATATCAAAATTCCATGATTTTTATGTGTTCATATAATTCTTGAAATTTTGATGATCATGTTCATGTTCTTATGCATTTAGAAGATGATAGGAATTATTTGCTGAATTGTTTGGAATTAATTCTTGATCATTTATGTGTTTTAATGGAGTCCATAATTTGTCCTCAAGTTATGGATATCCAAAGGTCACTTTTCTTTAACACACATTTAAACACATAAGTTACATGAAAATGAAGAGTCTTCATTTTTATGAACCTTTAATTCATAAGTTATGAAATGAAAAGTTTTTGGATAGTTACAAAACTTGCCCTCAAGTTTTGGAATTTGTAAAGTTTCACACACTTTAATAAACTTTAATTCCAACCCTTAGAGTTTTAATAGTTAAAATTCAACCCTTATACTATTATAAGATTAATGGTTAATTATTATATATATGTATAAGAACAAGTCGTTTTACTGTTAGTAGGCCTCATTCACGAAGCCGGTGTATAAGGTGGGTATAAGGTTGTTGCCTATAAAATGGCAACTTAATGGGTGTCCACTCTCACCCACCGCTTGCTTGACTGGTGGAGGGTCGTTAGCCGAACGGGTAGGACAATGAATTTAAATTCTCATTAAAAGTATAATGATTATTATAAAGTAACTAAATGTTTTATTTAATTCCCAATCTTAGTTACTTTAGGAAAAATGTGAATTTGGTGCTAGCCCATGGAATTCACACTTTGTACCTTACCAAGTCGTTGGTGGAGCGTGTGTGGTTAACCGACACACTAACTTGGACTAGTAAGGATCACGAAGGGTGACTTAGTGTTTGTCTTAGATCAATGGAGCGTGTGTGGTTAACCGGCACATTGATTAGGTGATAATATTAAGGGTACCAAGTGAATTGGTATGGTTATTCACACCTTGTTTTGTGATCCTCGGCATCTCAGTCACAAAATTTGAGAGGGCACACTCGAGATTGAAACATGCCATTGAAAAGTTCAATGAATCTCAAAAGATCTAGGAATTTCAAATTCAATTAAAACCTAATAAATTATTTCGTTTTTCATGGTGGAAATTGGTGAATCGTCATTCGCCTACCTTCAAATATTTTATAGCTTGGATTACGACATCCCTCTTCCAAATTATAAAATATTGTGTTGGGTCCTAGCCTTAATATTTCATATTGGGTGTTATATTAAGGACTTTGAATCAACTAACTTGATTTTCTCCCATTATAGATGTCTGGTTCAAACAACTATGATCTTCCCAAATCTCTTGAAGATGGTGTCCCTCAACATCATGCTTCACTTCCTCCACCTCCTCCAATTATTCTCCCTCACCCACAAGTTCTTGAAAAGTTTAAAGTCACTCAATCCCTATTGGCAAGCATAGTCTATGTGTGCTCACATCTTGGAGATAAAGTCACATATTGACAAGCCGGGAGAGTTGGGTGTCAAAGTCCCGTGAAAGTTGGATGTTCAATCACTTTCTTAGTAACATACTGAGTCTCTTTGGGACTACTATGAGACGGACTATGACATGAACCTTAATGATGTTATCTATTTGCTTGGTGTTATGGAATTAGCAATGATTTGGAACACCAGTAAAGCAAATTTGATTAAAAGAACAACTTCCCAAGTCTACATGGACATTGACAATGGTAGCATTGGATATCTAGAAAAGGATTTCTCTTCCCAATGGAAAGGGATCGGCCATAGTCAACTCGGTTGACCAAATGGTAAAGAGAAAGGCTGAGTCTGAGATAGTCTCATGTGCTATTACCAAAGGGTCCATGTGTTTTGTTGCCAAAGGAAGAGGCATTGGTTGCCAAGCTGTCCTATTCACCTGAAAGGTCATAAGGTTGATCAAGTCAAGAGGTTTGACTCTACTTCGGGTAAAGTCCACTGTCTAACTCTATTAAGTTCCTATTTGGAGATTCTTATTACATAATGTGAATGGGTCACATGCTGATGTTTTTAAGAATCAAAGAAAAGATAGGAAGCTTAAAGTAAGTATATGTTGATTCTGATTGCAAAGATGGGTTTCGATCGCATGGTTCGGCAATCAGAATTTTGAGTTGTTGCTTAAGAGTTATAATATATTGCTTATGAATAGATAACAACAAGGTTTTCATGTGGATTGTAAGGATAAGTTTTTCCGCAAAGTTTTAAAATAAAAGAAAAAAAGGGTTTTAATTTTATTTATTTTAAAAATATCCTTACAATGGCATCTGTGGAAAATTGCTGCTTATATGTTTCCAGTAATAGCAATATTGGAACGTGGATTTGATTCTTTCATTTGTGGTAGTGTATGAATTTACCAAATGAAGAAAGTTTTTCATCACCCAAGTTTCAATTGGATAGAAACTTGGAATCATACAAGTTGTATTGTATGATGAATGAGAATTTTCATCTTTGAAAATTAAGACTAATTCTTTGATCACATGTATATGTGAGTCAATTGAAGGACTAAGGAATTAGGTACACTGGGTGTGCGCTGGTCAAGGTCCACCACAAAGATTGATTTGTCATGATTTACTAAAGATTAGTAAATATGATTATACTTATAAGGTTAAGTATAATTCTGTAACATTGGAAAGGTTACAATGTATGACAAAACAAATGAGAAGAATCAAATTAGGCAGAAAGATAAAAGTTTCTCAAATCTGAAAGGATGGGAGAGTACTTTAGTATCGTATTTCATGATCATTTTAATGATTATGAAACCATATCACAAATTCATACTCTAAGGACGTCTTAGTGCATTGTTATGGCTAAGAAGAGAGGTCATGAATTGTTGGATTGGTTAAGATCGAGAAGATGAGTCATACTTCGTTCCAAAACAATTCTTAGAGTCATACTCCAAGATTGTAACATTGAGTGACATAAAGGAAGATTTATTAACACTAGTCAAATATAAGAGTAAAATGTTTTCTACTCTTGTACATTTGAGATTGGTAAGTTGTGATGTCTTGGATGAGACAAAGACCAACTAAGACCAATTGTGTGAAGTGTTAGTCTTGATAAGAATCCGCACTATCCCTTGAATATTTGTTTTGTCAAGGAATGGTTCTTGACTGGGGAAACTTATATGTCAAGGGGACAGTGGGAGCCTTAAAGATCCAAAAAGAGTTTCAAGATTTAATCAAGAGTAAAACCTGTAATTTATCACTAGCACACGACTTAAGGTTTGCAACCTATCGTGTTGACATAATTCTTATTTCTGTACCTACTTCAAATAAGTTGAATTTGCATGTGAGTTATCAGAGTTCAACTTGGAAGCATTGGTGGGCCTTGTGCTACCAAGGTGACAAGAAACTAAGATTGAACAAGTTTAATCCATGTAAGGCTGAATTTGTCACTAACCTTATCTTGTGATTATGGTTTTGACAAATTCACATGGATAGGAACTCATACACTATAAAATCTAAGTGTCATAAGGTTTCTCTCCGATTCATGAAAATGATGGTGAGGAAACGTTTTCACTAAGTAGATTTTACGTAGATATCAATTGTGTTATTTGCATTTTCAAAAGGCGTTAGTGGAGCGTGTGTGGTTAACCGGCACACTAACATGGACTTGTGAGAAATGGCAAAGGTCTAAGAAATTGAGACTATGATTACGGCATCCCTTTTCATAGTTCTTGAAATTGCTTAGACACACATGTGAGCTATCTAAGAAAGGGTGTATGAATCTAAATTTCCGAAGTCCAGCAGATTTCTGGAAATATGTCAGAGCTAGTGGGAGCATAAGTGTTTTTCTAATAATCATCATGTTAGTGGGAGCATGATAATTATGATTAGTATTGCAAGCTAGCAATGTTAATTATAGAAAAACAAAAGTTTCAATTCATGAAGTTGCAGGGGTTGAAAAAGTCATTTTGCTATAAT
The DNA here is from genome assembly GCF_002870075.4 of Lactuca sativa. Lineage (NCBI taxonomy): Eukaryota > Viridiplantae > Streptophyta > Magnoliopsida > Asterales > Asteraceae > Lactuca > Lactuca sativa. The sequence continues at coordinate 70,187,790 of NC_056625.2, read as the reverse complement.
TAAGGGAGAGGAAATTATACTTCATTTCAACTCTAGAAGCTTAGATTGAGATTTTAATCATCTTTAGTCAAGGACATATATATGAATTTTATGTCTGAATGGTTCGACTTAAGGAAATTCTATATATATTGAGTTCTCAAAATTCAATTATGACTACGGCATCCCTCTTCATATTTAAATTTTGAAAACATGGCAAATAAAAAAAATATATTGTAGCAAAAGACTGGTCTAGTATCATGTCTTTATGTCAAACATCATGAATCGTGTCCCATATGCTTCGGATATAGGATCGATTGCATGTGCTATAATATTCATCTTTTCTAAATTTTCCAAATGCTTAAGGCATTGAGAAGGGAAAAGTCTAGAACTGGATATGACTAAAGTGATTAAGCAATTGTCGAGGACAAATCTGAGGTTCGCCAAAGATTGGTTGCTCAGGGAAAGTTGGAAGTATGATGTAAGTTGTCAGAAAGGACCGTATTGACATGTTCTGAAAAGAAGTAACTCTTGTTCGGAAGTGATAGTCAAAATAGGACTATGGAAATGTCTCCATAGGTGGAAGTTATTCAATCTATGTAAGATTAGAAAACCTTAATGCAAGAAGGATGTTCAAAGCAATGTACTTTGAATATGAGACTTCCGTTCCAAAGAAGTTGACCTTCTTTGGAATACTCTGTAATGACTGGTGACAAGGTTTTGGTGACTTTGTGCATAATCATTACAAGAGGAATGTTGCATAAAAGTTTAAAATCTAACAGATTTTTTTGGTAAATGATAGGAATCGGGGATTCTCACATTTACAATAAGGATTTGGGATTGTGAAATGAGTATCATTGGAATCATGTTCAATTGAACTACATCACAATGTAAGGATCATAGACAAACATAGTGTGCATACTTGGAGTATGGCATAACTATCGTTTAGAAAAACAAAGTGTACATGCTAGGAGCATGGGACGACTGTTGTTTTTATTCAAGTCTTAAGTTGATTGTTTGAAACATTATACAATTAATAATGTGTAATCAATATGGTGATAAATAAAAGGTGGTTCTATTTATATTCAAAAGGGTTCTGAGACCATATTGGATTCGATTATTATTGTGTTTCACTTTGCATGTTTTGACTTCCAAAATAGCTAGGTTATTCTTTCCGAATGACTAAGTTATTTAAACACTCCACAGTTGTTCATATGTTGGAAGTAGGTATGAATCAAGACTGTCATGAATCGAGTTTGTAGATGGCTAAATGGGTTTAGTCATAGCAATGGTTGCTACAACATTCATGAGTACTCATAAGTTATGAGTATTGGATTAAACCCACGCTTACTTGTATCACTTCATGGAATTTATCTCGAGTGATCGTGAGACGGTAATATCATATAAATCTTCAAACCTAGAGATATGAGTTGTTACCTATGAGTTGGTTGTGCATTGATTGCACGTAAACGCATCAGTAACTTGATGTTATAAAACGTGCCTTTGTGTACAATTCAACAAGTAGTAGAAAAAGCATATGAGTCGAAGTTTATCTGTTCCTTCTAGAAATAGAAGCGATATCTGGGCCCCTTGATGATTTTGTTGTGACCTATGTACCGGCCGGTCAGAACTAAATTGATGTGCTCGATTAAGTTCTTTGTCAAACAAATCGAAAATCGGGAAACAAACTGCTGGACAATAAGTACGACGTTGTTCCGTGTATTTGTCCGACTGATATCATGAGAACAGAGGAGTATATGATCACTTATCTAAAATGGCGCTTCATAGTTCAATAGAGTTTTCGAGAGCTACGATTGTTGGTTGGTTCCTGAAGTAACATACGCAAATATAGTTATTAGACTTATCCAAGTGGGAGTCTGTTGGATAAGGTGTCTAAGTCCATAACTTATTTGGTACATACTTGATCCGACCCGGCATGGTCCATTTGGGTTGCACTTCACCCGAACTATTTATGGATAATTTTATGAGAGTTATACACATATGTTTATTAATATATTATAAGTTATAATATATTAATATGAAGTCATGTTATTTAATTAGTCTTAGTCTTAAATTAATTATGAATTAATTTAGAGATTAAAAGGAAGACTAATTAGATTATGGGCTATTGGTTTTATATAGTGTGGGTTAACACTCATTTGTTAATGGGCTAGGCTTATATGGAAGTCCATGGATGATCCATGAAGCTTTTAACCCATGGATCCTTGGGAAAGGAAAAGTCATGGGTTATTAGGGTTTCACCCTAATCATGTACACTATATAAGCATGCTTATGTTGCACGAAATAGCCACTAGTGTCACTAGTGTGTGTGCTTGTGTGTGGCCGAAAATTACAAGTGTGTATACACTCTCTCAAAGTTTTCCATGAGTTTGTGGTGATTTGTGATTCCATTTGAGGCATTCACACTATTGGTGCTTGGCCCTCAAACTCCTTAGGAATCAAACTCATCATCAAAAGGTATGTAATCTCATCTAATTCTTTTATGCTTAAAAGTACCCCATGCCATGTTAGATAGGTTATGAACCTTGGAAAAATTATTATTTTGCATGTATTAGACAAACATAGATCCAAGGTTTATTAGGGTTGCATGCACACTTAGGAAGTGTTAGATTGCTCAAAACCCAACAAGTTGAGGCTAGGATCATGGTTTGGCACCATGAATATGTTACGACATTTTGGTATTATCAGCCTTTTGGTTATGGTTATCTGGGATGAAGATGGGTCTGGTGAATGTTTGGGCCTTAGTGTCCATATCAGTTTGGGATTAAATGGTGTAGATCTAGATGAGCATTTGATTTTGAGGTCTTGAGGGCCCTACTTAAGATAGTGTCGGATTGAGTAGCAGGACTCAAGGAAGGAACGATCGGGATGAGCGGCTTGAGGATTTCATCCGTGAGGTTGAATGATCGACCGATGGCTTATGATGTCATTTTCTATGAAAAGGATTATATTCTTACAGTTTTCTACGTTGGGGAAAGAGAGAGCGTGTGTATGATTTCAGAATTGGGAGGAAGACCTAGTGGAGGAAACCGAATGGTTGTGGTATCTGTAGTGAGTTTGAATCGAGTTTAAAAAACAAAATCAAGAATAGAAATCATTATGAACACAATCACAAATAGGTTATGTTTGGCTTGTTGATTCATCCGAAAGTGTATACTAGTATAAGAGAGAGAAAGTGAACGAAGTGCTCAAAAGCTACTCTTTACTTCTATACTAACCCTATTTATAGGGTGATACAGACTCTTAAAAATATGTATGGACTAGACATTACACTTCGACATCTATTCAATGCATTAAAAAATACATACATAGCGAAGTGCCAGATTTCGGCACTACACAGACCTAATAAGACTTCGACACATCATTAGAAATTTTGACCCTTACAATCTCCCCCTTAGTTAGAAGTTTTGAACTCATGCCATCAGCTTCATGGTATGGTGGAGTACTCTACGAACCTCCATATACCAAATAATTGTCTTTCGAATTTCATCCTTATCAACTGCATCATTCTATTTGCAATTGTTGAGACGAACTAAAAGGCTTGTATATTGAGAGCTTGTGTACCTCTCAACATCACAAACTTGGAAAAAAAAACTTTGTCAATTTCCCATTCTTGCTTGTTCCTTGAAAAAAAAACTCCTAAAGGTTTATACACAATCTACCCCATCAATATAATCTTTGAGATCAATCTTCCCTTTAAACATTGACTGAGGAACCTTCGAGATCCTATTAACAGCCATTGCTTACTCGATATTAGTGACTGCCAGGCAATCATAGTAGGTATCTATGAATACCTTGATATGAGCAAACCCTATAAGGAAATCTTCCTTGTTGTTTACTTGAAGCTTCGAAACATCAACAATGCTTAGAATCTTTGTCAGATTGATCAGGTCATTCAAGCTCATCAAAGGGAAGTTAGCGATCGAAAAGTCACATAATACATTAATCGCCCAGACATCAATAGCAAAAATTTTGTAATAGACCTTCGAACAAATTCTCTCTTGAAAAATTCATCACTTTAACAATCTTTAATAAATACCATAATTACTCTTCCCCAAGACCGCATGAAATCTCATTTTCAGTTTCTTATATTCATCGTTGTCATTGAACTGATCAACCAACTTATACTATGTAGAAACAACCATCATGTGACTTATCAGAAAATCAAGTTGGTTAAAGACGGAGTTTTCAATATCATAACTCTTCTTTAGATCTTTTTGATAATCATGCATTTTCCCCAAAGAAACAACTTGTTCGATCGTTTCATAGCACCACTGTTTGTTGGGATCACCCTTGTTCATACCTAGTGGATCTTTTTGTCTTGGCCTTAGAATACTATTTATTTGTCTTTTCCTTTCAATTTCTAACTCCAAATTCTTCTTCTTCTCTTCTTCAAAAGGAGTTATCTCAATTTATTTCACTTTATCTCCCTTATCATCTTTCGAAAGAGGTAGTTTCAAACTTGACCCTGAGCTTCCAACACTTTCTCCAATAACAATCCAGTTCGTTATCGGTCTTGATGTTGTAGTTGTAGAAGTGGTTGTCAACGAAACTGGAAGTGATGTAGAAATTTGAGTCGATATCATCTTCCATAAAACTGTACCCTTATCATCATATTTTGAAGGGCCAACACCTCCGCATCCTTTTTCTCCCCCTTGCACCACATGCTTCACAGGTGGAGCATTAGTTGGTAATAGAAGTACCAACTTAAGGATGGGATCAAGCTTCGCCTTGATGTTTGATTTAATTGAAGAGATCATCTTGGAAATAGATTACTAGGAAACTAAAGATTGTTGGGAAATATCTACCTTCAACGGAGATTCTTTTAAACTATTCAAAAGTTCCTCCAGCTTTTCATAAACTTTGGAATCTTGTTCTATTTTTTCATCAAGCTTGGTTGAATGTAAGGTATTATATTCCACAAGCTTCGTTATGGCATCAACAATGACATCAAATTTGCCATGAAGAATTGAGTAACTCTTCTCTATCTTCTCCAGTTCTTTCATCATTTCAGACTTAAGCTCTGCCACCTTGAGATTAATAGAATCTTCAAACTTCTAAACCTGCTCAACAAAAATTTCATGACGTTCTTTAGCAACATCACGAAGTTTTTTAACTTCATATTCAAAATTTGAAGAATGATACTTTAATCGATCAACATGTTGTTTCTCAATTTGCTCCATTGCAATATTAAGGCGATTATCCTTAGATTTTAGCATAAAATCCACTTCAACCCTAGAAACAAAGTTTCGTCCTCCTATATCAATTTGGATTTGTAACAAAGAGTTAAGCTTGTTGCTGAGAATCTTAAACTGTTTTCCTGACATAAGCATATTATCAATAATATTATCTTCTGTAGGATTGAACAGTAAATCTGCAAAAGAAACCATAACTTCATCATCATCAGGTTCTTCTTCTTGAACTATCCTTTCTCATTATGTGGATTGAGAAGAGAAAAATGTTGTGATTGCTTCATGCATGATTGTGGAGAATGCTGGTGAAATCGTAGAAGCAGGAAGTGAAGATGGTATTGGAGAAGATAATGGTGGTAATGAAGTTGAGGTATCAAGTAGTGTGATTTCGATGGTAGAAGAGAGAATAAGTGTGGTAGAAACAGTAGAGGTTTCAAGAAAAGATGTACCAAGGGCTTCAATATTCATCATACTTTCACCTATAGTGACATTTGTGTTCGTATCAGATACACTCACAGTGATGCATGAGGTTGGAACCTCCTCCATAGTGGACTCAGTTAAAGAAATCTTGGGTGGTGTGACTATTGCCTTCTCAGGGATGAAAACAGACGGAGGATCACTCAAATTGGTGGTTGTTTCCATATTAGATACGTGCAAATTGCCATCAGGATGAATTTACTGGGGAAACACTTTGAGATGAACCAAATACAGTATCATTCTAACGAATGTCTGACCTTTCGCTTTAACTTTCAGTAGCAGTTTCAACAACAACTTAATCAAGTGAATCTACATTCTTTCTCTTTTTCTTCGTGATCTTTTAAACCATTTCACAAGATCGTCTTTTCTTGGAAGCAGGGGACACAAGAGCAGGAACTTCTCAAATGATCACACCTTTTTCTGTTAAGTTGAGGTTTCAAAATCTTCTTTATTCCCTTTGGTGAAGACACATGATTAGAAACTTCTTGAACTATTGGCTTTTCAGGAGAACGACGAGGTCGATGAGTAAGCTTCATTTTCTTTTGAGAATACTTGAATTCGAAGGAACAACCTCCTTAGGAACCTCTTTCTTCACACTTTCTTGAACAGGTGTTGTAACCTCCTTCTCCACATGCTCGTTAACAGATTTTGGTTGTCCAGTCTTCTCTGTTTTCTTATAAGCTTTAGCATCCTTTGATGTACCTTCCGCCCCCTTTGGCAAAAGAACCCTAATAGTAGCATTTGGGTTAACCGATGCCAAGTACTGAACTAGAATCAGATATGTTGGATCAATTTGTCGTAACATGGCATCATGAATTGGATCCACACTCAGAAAAAGAACTAGATCATCATTAACTAGTTTTGGAGTCTACAGTAATGAAAACATCGCCTTTTCATCTTCTGATGGAACCAAAATTCCTTCTTTTTCGTATATATCCCTCATAATTAAGCTCCAATATCTCCCACAAGAGACAGCATTCGTTACATTGGTATGAGAGATTCGTATACCAAACTCTTCCGATAACTGAGTGACATAATCGATATTTGGATCATAGTAAAGACCTACAATCATCGCATACACCTCCAACTTCGCCTTATCAAGCCCTGAACTATGACCAGTCAAGCATCATAGAAAAATGCCAAAAAGGAAATTACACACACAAGGCAAAGCCGAATTGCAAAATTTACTAATCCCAGTGAGAGGTGGTTGATGACCCATCTAATTAAACATGGAAGCTTCATGATTTGGGCAAACTGTTGCTTGGCGAGCTTCTGCAATTTGTTGTTCCTCATTTGGAATGTCACAACCTTCATTATTTTGTTAAACATTGTCGTTGATCTCGCAAGGGATAACAAGGCCATAGGAACAGAGAATGAAGACGACATGACAGTTGAAAGAACATAGTGATTTAGGGCTTCTATCACATCTACAACTATTCAGGATATTGAGTGTGACAACCGTCAATTTTCGGTCAAGTCAAAGTCAACTAAAGTCAACAAGTCAAACCGGTCAACTCCATTTTTTCGTAGGTACTAGAGTTTACGTTATGTAATTTCTAAACAACTCTCTATTCTAATGAGAGATCATAAATCGAAAAGTGCGTACATCTAGACCTCCTTAACCTAAAACGGTGGTACGTGGAGAGCCAAACCGATAAAACAATGTTACATACTCATCGGGAGTATGCAAGATCCTTAAACAAGGCTTAACGGGGTTTACGGACCTTGCAGTGCGAAGCCGGACACTCAAAAAGGTCACCAATAAAACCTCTCTCAATCGTTTTCACTTCATCTCTTCTTATCAGAAATCTCTCCCAAATCTCTCCAAGTATGTCAAATCTCTCCCAAATCTCTCTAAGAATGTGAAATCTCTCCCACATATATCTTTGTATGAGAAATCTCTCCCAGAATGTCAAATCTCTCCCAAATCTCTCTAAGAACGTGAAATCTCTCCCAAATATCTCTTTGTATGTGAAATCTCTCCAAGTATCTCAAATCTCTCCCAAATCTCTCTAAGAATGTGAAATCTCTCCTACATATCTCTTTGTATGAGAAATCTCTCCAAGAATGTCAAATCTCTCCCAAATCTCTCTAAGAACGTGAAATCTCTCCCACATATCTCTTTGTATGTGAAATCTCTCCAAGTATGTCAAATCTCTCCCAAATCTCTCTAAGAATGTGAAATCTCTCCCACATATCTCTTTGTATGAGAAATCTCTCCAAGAATGTCAAATCTCTCCTAAATCTCTCTAGGAATGTGAAATCTCTCCCAAATATCTCTTTGTATGTGAAATCTCCCCAAGTATGTCAAATCTCTCCAAAATCTCTCTAAGAATGTGAAATCTCTCCCAAATCCCTCTCTGAATGAGATATCTCTCCAAGAATGTCAAATCTCTCCTAAATCTCTCTAAGAATGTGAAATCTCTCCCAAATATCTCTTTGTATGTGAAATCTCCCCAAGTATGTCAAATCTCTCCCAAATCTCTCTGAGTATGTGGAATCTCTCTCGAAATCTCTCCCAAATCTCTATAATCACTCGGGGCATCCCGACCCTCGAATTTGGCGAAAACAGCCCAAAAACGGAAGTCCACGCAAAAAACGGACTTAAGGAACCGAAACCCCTCTCAGGAACCGAAACCCCTCTTAGGACCCGAAAGTCCTCTTAGGAACCGAAAGTCCCCTTAGGAACCGAACCTCCTGATGAAGAGGAACCGAACCGAAAGTACTGTTCACTACTAATCGAACCTCGCTTAAAAGGAAGAACCGAACCCGAAGGTACTGTTCACTACTGTTCACTACAGTTCATTCGGTTCTGACTTCTCGCCTTTTATCTCCGGACCGAACCCTCACCTTCGCTTCTGACTTCGGACCGAGCCCCTCGCCCCTTCGGTTCCCTCTGTTCGTTTCCGGCTCCAATCCTCAGCATGAACCGAGCCTCGGCCTAGGACCGAGAGGTCTCGCTGGGAACTCATTTTCTCCCGGTTTCCGCGTAATTTTATGTTTAAGGCCCGTTTTTAATTATTTTAACGCGGGGTTTTCACCAAAAATCATATTTTAACATAATAAACCCTAAATATTCACAATTTAATCATATTTTCATAAAAATCTTTATTTAAATAATAAAAGCAAGTGGGTAAAGTACAAATAGGTGGAGTGTTGACTTTGCTTTACTTTATGACACAAGCAACCACTCCCACACCCACTCTATGACCAGCCACACCTCCCCACCTTACCTAGGTCACATCAATGTCCTTTCCACTCAATCATCAATCTTTCCCACATTTTTGAGAGCTGAATATTCATCCTCTCTCCTCACTTTTCTCATTTGCTCTCATTTCACAAGAAGATCAAACTCTCTCCTCTCTCACTTTCTCTCTCTAGAAATTCGAGATTCAAGGGCTGATCTTGAGTTTTTCCTCCACATTTGGTAAGCATAATCCATTCTCTTTATGATTATCTCAATTATTTCCACTCAAATCATGGATATCTTACACAAACTCCATTATATTTGTGTTAGAGCTTCGAATCTTCAAGGGATTCTTCAAGTGTTCTTGGGTTGAACACTTCTCTTCTTCAACACTTATCTACTGAAATCACTCAAGGTGAGTTCATACCCCTACATTTTTATGTTTTCTTATGTTTTTAGGGGGGGAATACAAGTTAAAACACCAAGAACATAACTAAATTTTTCTAACAGCTTTCATCAGAAAAGTTGGACTCCATTCACGGACTTTTTTGGACAACTTAAACATTTTAGTTTTCAAAACTGTTTTAGGTGTAAGTAGCTCCAGTTCTTAGCTTTAAAATGACTACTTGCACATCTCCATACGATTTTTCTACAATTTATGGTGATTTTTACAAAACTGCCTATCATTTCAAACACCAATCCGGACTAGTCTGTGATTATGGACTTTTTCACCCAAGTTGGAGGTCATTAAAAATTATGATAAAAATTATGAGTAAACTAGACACATTTTGGGAACTCTCAGAATTTACAGATTTAGTTTTCGACTTCGTATGATTTTTCTATGGCTTTTTCTAAAACAGTGCAGGAAGGTCTGATTTAGTTAACATCATATAATTTTCATAACACTTTGTATTATGTTGAGCAAAGTGTATAATAATAAATTCTAAGTATTGAATGTGTTCCTTTGTAAATTTTATCATCATAAACTGAAAATAAGTCATTCATGATAAGATTATTCATTCATTTAGAACACGTATATAAGCTATAATAAGCATAGTTTAATGGATTTCATAACACTAACGATTTTTCATAAAAGAGTTCTTATATATTACAAACATTTTGGATAAAACTATAATAGGTATAGTTTATGATACATCACATAACACACACGTACAAAAAGGGTACATTCATACAGAAAGGTTTTACACTCACGCACACAACTCGTAAACTTGTTAACCTAAATTGTGAGACAATCTCTTTCCGTACGTCCGAGTGCAGGATATAATTCCTGTTAGTTATAATCAGAGTCTCCTGGAGGGAGAACGTGATAGTTGTGTATAGATCTATATTGGGTTTGACACCCCACACCTTGCTGCTAGCTACAGTGGGACCTGCAGGTCTACGGGTGACAAATGTCATTTCAGTTTTACGACGCCTGAGAAACGTCGTGGCAGGTTCATTTAGTCATAGTATGATTATAGCGACTCACATAGGGATATAACGATACATAAAGTTACGGGATTTTTATAAAACTTAAATGGGTTTTATGTCGATTTTAAAATCATTTTTTTTATCTCAATAAGTACAGATATTACTGTACACTTTCGGTTTTGGTATTTATGACCACACATCATTTGAATCCACATTTATATCTTTAAGTATGGATAATACTTGTTATTTTCTCGGTCCTGGGATTTAGGACTACATATACATAAAGTATTAACAAACATAAGAATTTACGGGAATTTCATTTAATTCAAGCGCGTTTATGTCAATTTAAACACATATCATTTTCTATTAGTAAGAGAGGTTACTTATACGTTTTGGTCTTCGGTTATAAGACTAGATTACATAACTTTTATAAAGAAAATATCGGATTTTCTGTATACATATTCTATCACTTTTACAAGGAAAACGGTTTACTTCTCCAACAAAATCTCTTATGAACTCACCAACCTTTGTGTTGACACTTTTCAAAACTACTTGTATTCTCAGGAATTCAGTGAAAACAGGAAATCAACAACGTTTTGAGGATGGGACGATAAATCGTCAAACAGTTCATTTTGTATCATAATGTAATTGATTCGAATCATGTAAACATATACTTTGGTGTAACTTTTTCAATTATATTTATGATGGTTGTATTTACTTTGAGCACTATTATACTTGTTGTTGTGATACTCTACATGAAGTCCTCCACCCTCAGACGTTTCCGCCATCCTTGGTTTGGGGGTGTGACAGATTGGTATCAGAGCATTGTTTATAGTGAACTCAGTATATCGAACCACATAAGATATACAAACTATAAATGCATTGGGACTAGAGTCTCTGATTTTATGTTTTCAAAACAACTATACTTTTAGAAATAAGTAGTTCCTTATTAAAAGTATACATGCATGCATACATACTAGGGTCAACATCATTCTAGAACAAAACAAAAGTAATGATTGTTGGATATCACAGGTAAGCTCGGGGATGTATGGTCAGTCTTGGGAGTGGCATAGCCTGATCAACTATGCTGGTCCGAGGAGTGATTAGCACATGCCCAAGAATGGTTGTGATATGGCAACAAGTCTAAAAACTTACCAACACTACCACAATGAAATACCATATGGGTATTTTGCGTTATTATAATTACTTATATTAAAACTAAATAGATCCTTAATAATAGATCTAAAGCCCCTAAGTGGATACCCTAAGATATTATATAACTTAGAAATCATAGACTTAGAATTTGTGGTCATTGCCTTACTTCCTTTTCCTTGTTTGGATGTGGATCTAGGGTAGGATCACTTATTCGAAGGTCTATCATATCTTGTTATATGTAATTAGCATGAACTATGTCATCATAGAAGTAACTAATAAGGATCACCCCTATAATTGATTAATTATAAAGTTAGACGCCTAGTAATTATCTCTTCCATTCTTATTCTCGCAAGTACAACATAGCAAGATCCTACTTACCGGAAGACCCCTACTTTCCCAATCCGAACCCGAGAAGTGGTGAATGATTATGAGGAGAATCAGAAGCGGAACCGGAGGTAATCAATCCTCCATGGATAGCAAGGGTTTCCGCGAACCATTTCGACTACATCGAACCTGTGCCCCGTTGGGCAATCGTGATCGAGGGTTGAATGTCGATAGCAATGGCAACAACCACCACGTGGAGACCAACGAGGGTGTTATGACCTCAACCACGGGGGACCGACTGACAAAGCCCTCCCGGCGAAGACCCGGCAGATCGCGAACATCGGGGATTAAAGCAGGTAGACTATAACCCGAGTTCGGAAACTGCACGCTACTACAGGCCCTACTGTCTCACGTACCCGAGACTCGGAAAGAGACTACTATTTTGGAGACCAACTCTCTATTTAGGACCTTATCACCACTCAGGCAGAGGTAAGAGAGTAACGGGGTAGACACATAACATTCAAAGAGAGGAGGATTGCAGCCAAGCATCGATTTGCATGGTGCATCGACTTTGCCTCATGCATCGCAAGGGACAAATCGTCGTAAGTAGAGTTCATACCTCTCACAAGACCTTGTAAATTAGATTCGTGAGTATGCGTTGGTGCTACTCTATTCTAGGCATAAGCACGACACTGGGATTTAAGTGGTCATACTAAACAAGAGATCTAGTTGCTATCAAAACTTTTCCATGCACAGATGTGAGGTAAACCTACATCTAGGTCAAAAATTTTCACCAAAACCCGAATTACTACAGTCATATTAACAAGATGGGCTTAGTACATACCTAACAGACTCGAAGGCCTACTTAGCCTTAATTATATAACTAAGCATACATCAATTGGTCATAATAAGGACCTAGCTTGGGTCAAGTATAAGGGTTCACTTGGATACAGAACTACTAAAAATTCATGGGTTTACCATATAAAGACTCCCGTTATGAATTGTTTTTAGAACGCCCTTAACGACCAAATGACATTACAAATCGATATAAGATAAAACTTAGTTAGAAACTCGTGACGTATAGCCATTCTAAAAACTCATTATCATATCACCCTTAAACATTTTGTTGAGAAGTTCCTTCTTCATAGACTTGTGGGTGCGATCATACCAACACTAATACACCGGGTCCCATCAAAACTCCTCAGCCAAGCGTGTTTGGACACACATGATTCTAAGATGAGTAAAGCTTAACGCCCGTATGAAACCTACTCCTACCCACTGCTGTAACTCCATTTCAAGAATAGTAGCGGAAACACTAGGAATAGTACAGTAATGTGCAAAAATTTATATGCGTAAATATAAATCGTAAGGATGCACTTAAGATAATCAATTCCACTAACGAAGACGTTTTTCATCGTGAAACAGAGCTATGTCTTCACCAAGAGGCAACCAACCAACTAGTAAGGCGCCAACTCTACAGATAGACGCTGCTACTTTTCAGGCTGCAGTCACGGCAGCCGTGACAGCTGTCATGGCGCAATTTGATGCTAACAACGCCAGCAGGAGTGGAAGCGGTACTGACAATACAGATTGTGGTAACAATCAGGAGCACCAACAGGTGCCTGCCAGCGAAAATACCTCGGGCCACAAACCTACGAGCAAGAAGAGAAAGTTTTGGAACATGAAAGAGCGCCACCAATCTCAAAGATCCACTAAAAGACAACAACCTATGGCCACCCCCACCATTACAACAGCAGTCACGACACATGCCTCGACACTAGCCACAGGGTATGCCACCCATACGCCGGCCAGACCATATGAGGGATCACTCCCAAAGTGTGTCAAGTGTGGTTTCCATCACAATGGGGCTTGCCGAGAGATACACTGTAAAAACTGCAACAGGAAAGGGCACCCCGCCCATTTCTGTAGGACCCCGACTCAGTACATCACTTCAACACCCAGTACCAAAGTAATTCCAGTATGCTTCCTATGTGGCGAAGCGGGACACTTCAAGAGAAACTATCCAACTGAGAGGAATGACGGGGAAAGCGGAGGAGCATAACAAACGAACCAGCAAGGGTAATAGGGAACCATATTAGGACTTTTGTAATGTTTCCCAACGACAAAAACGTTTAAGTATCATATGTTTGTAATGAATTTTTATATGCTTGCTAAAATCCATGACTTTCTAAAAGTAGTTAAAATACTCCCTCGTCCGAATCAAACCAAAGTCATTCATATATGATCTTAGGATCATTACCTGTAAGATGTGATGACTTTGTGCATACATCGGGGTTAATTATAATCAAAATACTGAAGTCTTGAAACAAATAATTTCATCCTGACTCCTATTACGTGTCTAGTAGTAAGAATTGAGTGGGGCCACCCACTCGACGATTTCACCAACATCAGATCACATACGACGTTCATATACCATTTGATCATAGGGAGACCTGTCAGGGATCACGGTGTCAAGTATCATTACTGATTATCGAAACACACCCATTACCAGTGCTAGACGTTGTGGTATAAATCAACTACAGTAATAATAACATCAAACAAAATGAAATACGGAAAAGAAACACAAGAATACTCTATCACTCTAGTGATCTCTTCTTGCGAATACAGCTTAACTCGTTTTATCTAAAAAGATATTGCTGTCATCATCCAATTTTCATTGATATAGCCCTCATCTTCCCGATTTAACGTCTACAAAAGAACCTTTCACCTAACCCCCCCAAACATCGAAACCTTCGTCTCTCATAAACATCCAGCACGGACCTCCGGGTCATCTCTCGCTGTGGAACTCCAAAACACGCACTAGAGGAGTGTTATACTTCCCGAAACCTTATCACAAGTATTTACAGGAGACCTTTAGGAATGTCACGCTTGTAGCAGACAAGGTTCAAGCACAGAAGCTTGGGACAGATATGGTACAAGTTCTGCCATAAACTATGGGCCAAGGTTGCCCAGGAGGGCGAGTGAATGTTCTACTATCCAAAAAGTCTAGTCGCAAAAACCAAACCCACATGCTTCCTACCGAGCTACAAGAACTCTTAGGTCAAACCTGTCAAACTACTCAACAATGAAATTGAAGAACCAAGCTTCTCACCCTGGAAAGCTATGTTTTTATTCTTCAAATAGAAAGGCAAATTGCTCATAGTTCCATTAACTTCAGAGGCCCTGACAATACCTTTAGTAGAAACCTCTACTATCTGCCTCGCATAAACGAATAGGCCGACCAACCACAAGGAAAGAGGTATCCTTCAGGTATCAGACCTGAGATCTGAATATCACCAGTCACGAGTATTGGAAAAGGATGTCCGAGGACAACCCTTCAAATCCAATGCGGACGCTGCAAGTCCGTAGGGATACCCTTCGGATAGAACCAACCCGCTTGCAGTATTCATAGGATATGCCATTCTTACTAGGATCTGTTAGTCTTTGTCATTGTAAATGACTTGCTTATCTACCCTCGTAGTAAGAAGGAAACCAAGGAGAGCAGCTACAACAAACCGCGAAAGCAATACGATCAGAGAAGCTTTACCTGAAGTTCTCTAAGATACGAGTTTTGGAATTGAGGAGTCAATTTCCTAAGATACATCATTATCAATGTGGAACTCCTTAAGGACTCTTTCAATTGATCAAAACCGTTGAGAAACAGTCAGCACCAAAGGCGTCAGCAGGAATACACCAAAATTCCGGGTATCGCTGACCTACCGTCTTAGCTCCTTTGGAACTTCTCATAAATTACAGAACCCCCCTTACGACTTTGACCCTGAAGGGAGCAACCCTTGGCTGGGAAGAGAAGCAAAAGGAAGAAACCTTTAGAATTCCAGAATAAGAGACCAAATTCCTCTGGAAACCTCACTATGGGCAGGCATAGTATGCTTCGGAAAGCGTGGAAAGCAAAAACCCCAGATAATTATGCCTTTCGAGATTCTTGTAAGAATCAGCCTTGTAATCACAACTTCAACCTACTCCCGCGAGCTTAGTAAAGTATATCCTACCCGACACATCCCGAACTTGCAGAAGTATTTATCCGACGAGACTCTTGTAATCCCCCTCAACGAGATCGAGTTCCACAAGAGCCTCATCTTCGTGAAAGAACAATAGTGACCATGGACCGAGAGGTTAAGCGAACGCAGCAACGCCGCTTCACATTAGTGGAAGTTCGCTGGAATAATAACCAAGGACCTGGAGTCACGTGGGAGTGCGAGAACCAGTCGATTAGGAAGTATCCCCACTTCGTGGTTCGATTATTCGTGCCTACTCCTTGCCTAAATTCAAATTTCGGGATGAAATTCCCTCTAACGGGGGGATGATGTGACAACCGTCAATTTTCGGTCAAGTCAAAGTCAACTAAAGTCAACAAGTCAAACCGGTCAACTCAATTTTTCCGTAGGTACTAGAGTTTACGTTATGTAATTTCTAAACAACTCTCTATTCTAATGAGAGATCATAAATCGAAAAGTGCGTACATCTAGACCTCCTTAACCTAAAACGGTGGTACGTGGAGAGCCAAACCGATAAAACAATGTTACATACTCATCGGGAATATGCAAGATCCTTAAACAAGGCTTAACGGGGTTTACGGACCTTGCAGTGCGAAGCCGGACACTCAAAAAGGTCACCAATGAAACCTCTCTCAATCGTTTTCACTCCATCTCTTCTTATCAGAAATCTCTCCCAAATCTCTCCAAGTATGTCAAATCTCTACCAAATCTCTCTAAGAATATGAAATCTCTCCCACATATCTCTTTGTATGAGAAATCTCTCCAAGAATGTCAAATCTCTCCCAAATCTCTCTAAGAACGTGAAATCTCTCCCAAATATCTCTTTGTATGTGAAATCTCTCCAAGTATGTCAAATCTCTCCCAAATCTCTCTAAGAATGTGAAATCTCTCCCACATATCTCTTTGTATGAGAAATCTCTCCAAGAATGTCAAATCTCTCCCAAATCTCTCTAAGAACGTGAAATCTCTCCCACATATCTCTTTGTATGTGAAATCTCTCCAAGTATGTCAAATCTCTCCCAAATCTCTCTAAGAATGTGAAATCTCTCCCACATATCTCTTTGTATGAGAAATCTCTCCAAGAATGTCAAATCTCTCCTAAATCTCTTTAAGAATGTGAAATCTCTCCCAAATATCTCTTTGTATGTGAAATCTCCCCAAGTATGTCAAATCTCTCCAAAATCTCTCTAAGAATGTGAAATCTCTCCCAAATCCCTCTCTGAATGAGAAATCTCTCCAAGAATGTCAAATCTCTCCTAAATCTCTCTAAGAATGTGAAATCTCTCCCAAATATCTCTTTGTATGTGAAATCTCCCCAAGTATGTCAAATCTCTCCCAAATCTCTCTGAGTATGTGGAATCTCTCTCAAATCTCTCTCGAAATCTCTCCCAAATCTCTATAATCACTCGGGGCATCCCGACCCTCGAATTTGGCGAAAACAGCCCAAAAAAGGAAGTCCATGCGAAAAACGGACTTAAGGAACCGAAACCCCTCTCAGGAACCGAAACCCCTCTTAGGACCCGAAAGTCCTCTTAGGAACCGAAAGTCCCCTTAGGAACCGAACCTCCTGATGAAGAGGAACCGAACCGAAAGTACTGTTCACTACTAATCGAACCTCGCTTAAAAGGAAGAACCGAACCCGAAGGTACTGTTCACTACTGTTCACTACAGTTCATTCGGTTCTGACTTCTCGCCTTTTATCTCCGGACCGAACCCTCACCTTCGCTTCTGACTTCGGACCGAGCCCCTCGCCCCTTCGGTTCCCTCTGTTCGTTTCCGGCTACAATCCTCAGCATGAACCGAGCCTCGGCCTAGGGACCGAACCTCGGCCTAGGACCGAGAGGTCTCGCTGGGAACTCATTTTCTCCCGGTTTCCGCGTAGTTTTACGTTTAAGGCCCGTTTTTAATTATTTTAACGCGGGGTTTTCACCAAAAATCATATTTTAACATAATAAACCCTAAATATTCACAATTTAATCATATTTTCATAAACATCTTTATTTAAATAATAAAAGCAAGTGGGTAAAGTACAAATAGGTGGAGTGTTGACTTTGCTTTACTTTATGACACAAGCAACCACTCCCACACCCACTCTATGACCAGCCACACCTCCCCACCTTACCTAGGTCACATCAATGTCCTTTCCACTCAATCATCAATCTTTCCCACATTTTTGAGAGCTGAATATTCATCCTCTCTCCTCACTTTTCTCATTTGCTCTCATTTCACAAGAAGATCAAACTCTCTCCTCTCTCACTTTCTCTCTCTAGAAATTCGAGATTCAAGGGCTGATCTTGAGTTTTTCCTCCACATTTGGTAAGCATAATCCATTCTCTTTATGATTATCTCAATTATTTCCACTCAAATCATGGATATCTTACACAAACTCCATTATATTTGTGTTAGAGCTTCGAATCTTCAAGGGATTCTTCAAGTGTTCTTAGGTTGAACACTTCTCTTCTTCAACACTTATCTACTGAAATCACTCAAGGTGAGTTCATACCCCTACATTTTTATGTTTTCTTATGTTTTTAGGGGGGGAATACAAGTTAAAACACCAAGAACATAACTAAATTTTTCTAACAGCTTTCATCAGAAAAGTTGGACTCCATTCACGGACTGTTTTGGACAACTTAAACATTTTATTTTTCAAAACTGTTTTAGGTGTAAGTAGTTCCAGTTCTTAGCTTTAAAATGACTACTTGCACATCTCCATACGATTTTTCTACAATTTATGGTGATTTTTACAAAACTGCCTATCATTTCAAACACCAATCCGGACTAGTCTGTGATTATGGACTTTTTCACCCAAGTTGGAGGTCATTAAAAATTATGATAAAAATTATGAGTAAACTAGACACATTTTGGGAACTCTCAGAATTTACAGATTTAGTTTTCGACTTCGTATGATTTTTCTATGGCTTTTTCTAAAACAGTGCAGGAAGGTCTGATTTAGTTAACATCATATAATTTTCATAACACTTTGTATTATGTTGAGCAAAGTGTATAATAATAAATTCTAAGTATTGAATGTGTTCCTTTGTAAATTTTATCATCATAAACTGAAAATAAGTCATTCATGATAAGATTATTCATTCATTTAGAACACGTATATAAGCTATAATAAGCATAGTTTAATGGATTTCATAACACTAACGATTTTTCATAAAAGAGTTCTTATATATTACAAACATTTTGGATAAAACTATAATAGGTATAGTTTATGATACATCACATAACACACACGTACAAAAAGGGTACATTCATACAGAAAGGTTTTACACTCACGCACACAACTCGTAAACTTGTTAACCTAAATTGTGAGACAATCTCTTTCCGTACGTCCGAGTGCAGGATATAATTCCTGTTAGTTATAATCAGAGTCTCCTGGAGGGAGAACGTGATAGTTGTGTATAGATCTATATTGGGTTTGACACCCCACACCTTGCTGCTAGCTACAGTGGGACCTGCAGGTCTACGGGTGACAAATGTCATTTCAGTTTTACGACGCCTGAGAAACGTCGTGGCAGGTTCATTTAGTCATAGTATGATTATAGCGACTCACATAGGGATATAACAATACATAAAGTTACGGGATTTTTATAAAACTTAAATGGGTTTTATGACGATTTTAAAATCATTTTTTTTATCTCAATAAGTACAGATATTACTGTACACTTTCGGTTTTGGTATTTATGACTACACATCATTTGAAACCACATTTATATCTTTAAGTATGGATAATACTTGTTATTTTCTCGGTCCTGGGATTTAGGACTACATATACATAAAGTATTAACAAACATAAGAATTTACGGGAATTTCATTTAATTCAAGCGCGTTTATGTCAATTTAAACACATATCATTTTCTATTAGTAAGAGAGGTTACTTATACATTTTGGTCTTCGGTTTACTTTTCCAACACTTTTACAAGGAAAACGGTTTACTTTTCCAACAAAATCTCTTATGAACTCACCAACCTTTGTGTTGACACTTTTCAAAACTACTTGTATTCTCAGGAATTCAGTGAAAACAGGAAATCAACAACGTTTTGAGGATGGGACGATAAATCGTCAAACAGTTCATTTTGTATCATAATGTAATTGATTCGAATCATGTAAACATATACTTTGGTGTAACTTTTTCAATTATATTTATGATGGTTGTATTTACTTTGAGCACTATTATACTCGTTGTTGTGATACTCTACAAGAAGTCCTCCACCCTCGGACGTTTTCGCCATCCTTGGTTTGGGGGTGTGACATTGAGTGACGTCTGGTTATAAATGAAGATTTGAACTTTGAATCTTGAGCAGTGACTGGGAAGTCTCCTTTGCCATGGTTAGGGTTTGTACAAATTGTGTGAAGAAGATTATCTTTGAAGAATTTTGGGGAAAATTTAACCAGAGAACATAAAGTCTTCAATTTACACCATCAAATTCCTTTTATAGTCGACGTGTAATTTGAATTCAAACCGGTAACCAATCAGATTCTGCTACATGTATCCATGATTATGGGTTCGATTACCATAATAGTCGCCACGTCAAAAAAAGTGATCATCACAATTTTCTAAAATCCCATGAAATATTGAACCGTCACATCCGCCGAACGTTTCGTTGATCCCAATGAGATAAGAATCATCATTTGTTTCGAACTGTGGAACAAGTACACCAGAAGTTTCGACATCGAGAGAACACTATGCCTTCTCTATGAGGTTAGGCTCATTCGCTTTTGGGATTGTAAAGAGATATCATATGCAAGACTTTGCGAAATCCAAGTTTCGAATTGGTATTACCCAAAACCTCAAGGATTCCAGTGCAAATGTGTGCCAAATAATTAGTGGGAATCTGTAGCACCTAGTTCCTGGTATGTTTATTTTATGATTTAAGTATTTTGCATTTTGGCCTAAGACTCGGCGAGTTGAAGGCCTAACTCGTCGAGTAGGAGCGGAATGGGACGCAGGACTTAAGTATTGGAGTCGTCGAGTCAGCGTCTAGACTCGATGAGTAGACTCTGACTGGACAAAACCCTAATTTACAGGCTTACACCCTATTTAATCATTTCATTCCGCCCCCATTTGTCCCTATTGCTTCCAGAAACCCTTCATAGAGAACTCTAACTGTGTGTGGAGAGATTTCAAAGCTTTTGAGTGATCATGGTGTTTTGTGGTGTCAAGGAAGAAGGTAAAAGCTTAGAGGATCGAAGGAGGACCAGAGGAGTTCATGTTGGTGCTTCCTTTGCAGCTTCTAGAAGGTATAAAGTCTATACCTTGCTTGTTCATTTGTTAGATCTCTTTTGGAGAGATTTAGGGCTTTTATAAGCCATATATGCAAACCAACCATGATTGCAAGTGTGGTTGGGGGTCAAACTTCGGATCTACGACCTTTGAGGGGTCATAAGGCAGGAAGGGGTTGCTTTTGCACCCATGGAAGGCTCCATGTAACCTAAGAGCTTCTTTGGAACCTTCTGGACAAGTGTTGTAGATCATAAATCGAGAAATGAGACTTCGACAACCTCGAATCGGTGCGTTGTTCTTTGGACTCGGCGAGTCTAAGGTTTGACTCCCCTTTTCTGTTTGGGTTCGAAGGAACCCAGTTGAGTGTTAGAAGGGTGTTAGAGGGTCCGAAGGAGTGACCCAACATATTGGGCTTAGCCTTAGACCTGGAGTTAGTGGGACTCGATGAATGCTATAACAGACTCGGCGAGTCCAAGGCAATATCCTAATAATTGAAGATGAACTCGACGAGTTGTTCATACAACTCGGCGAGTCAAGGACATGACTTGTTTATCAGATGAAGTGGAAATTTATGAGTTGTTCATACAAATCGGCGAGTCGAATGAAGGTTCATTCGATGTTCATATAGAAGTGGAACTCGTCGAGTCGTTGCTAAACTTGACGAGTAGAGTCGTGGATAAGGATGGGTAAACGGTTAGGGACTCGACGAGTTGACGGCCCAACTCGGCGAGTTGGGTCAACAGGAAGTTGACTTTGACTTGGACTTGGTTAGGGGTAAAATAGTCATTTTACCCTAAGAGTAGATATCAGATTCCTACTGAGTATTTTGTGGGGATTATAGCCGGAGGATTTCCGGAGCAGCAACAGGCATAGGTTTCCCACATAGATTATCAGCAGCTACTCGTATGAGGTGAGTTACCTTCCAGTAGTGGTGGGTTTACGGCTACAATGTTGGACCACCAGTAGGAGTTGTATGTTAGATGATTGTCCTTGTGATATCATCTAGGTTTGCTACTACCTGATATGTTATATGCTAGCATGATATGGTATATGTGATAGTAGTAGAGTTCGATTGTTAGGACCGCAGGGTAGGTCAGACACCCCAGATATGTAAGCCATTATGTGATGTTACGTTTATATGCTACCATGATATGTTATATGTGACAGTGGTAGTAGGAGGGGAATAGTCTCCAAGTTCGGTTGTTAGGACCGAAGGGTAGTTCGGACACCCCAGATATGTCTGATAGTATGTTTATGTTATGATATATGCGATAGTAGCAGTAAGGGGTGTAATAGTCCCCGAGGGTCGGTTATTAGGACTGATGGGTAGGTCAGCACCCCAGAATGGCTTGACACGGGTAGGTCAGCACCCCGGAATGGCTTGACACGAGTAGATCGGCACCCCAAAATGGCCGTACCGGGTAGGTTGGCACCCCAGAATGGCCATACCAGCTAGGTCGGGCACCCCAAAGTTGCCCGACAGTATGTTTGCTATGTGAACGTATGGTATGTGGTACCATGGGGGAACTCACTACGCTTTGTGCTTACAGTTTACAGTTTTGGTTTCAGGTACCTCTTCAGCGAAGGGGAAGGAGCTGGCATGGTAGCAGCACATCATACACACACGCATTGATTTTCCGCACTTGAGATATTTTGGGATTGTACTCTGACATGTTGCTATTATATGATTTCGATTTTAAGACATGATACATTAATTTACAAAATGATATATTGTTACGCAGTTTTCTTATGAATGCTTTTATAATCAGTTAACTAAAATGAAATTTTTGGACTCGAAATTTGGAATGTTAAATAATCAAATTTAAAAAAAAAATTGTGAATAGTGACATCAAATAATATTTGATGTGAAAGAAGTTGGATCCCTCTTCATTCGACATCAAGAAATATGACAAATTGCTTGTGTGGTTTCCCATGAAGTACAATCGAATACTCCTCAATGAGTATCAAAGGGCCTCTTTTTGCACAGGTTTTGAAGGTAGTCTCAATTTTGCTCAATACCACAACTTAACATAAGTGTGAGTTGATCGAACAAAATTAATTGTATGATCAGTTTAGTCAAGGACAAGTGGGGGGTTGGATAATATTTCGAAGTGACTAGATTTCAAAAATATATTCAGACGGAAAGCATATTCCTAAAACAAATAAGATACGGATTCTGTTGGGTAGAATCTCTTGGTCAAAGAACATTTTGTCGAGATCACGCATAACGAAAGTAATATGATTTTGAATATCGAAAAGAGGTACCTACACAAATGTTTTGTTATAATCTTGAACATAATGTTCACCGCCAATTCCTTAGAAGTTTGGAATTTTGGGTTTCACCATCATCACAGAAAAATAAATCAGGATTATAAACACAGACTGGTGTAATATCTACATTTTGGTTGGTTTCTACCAGAGATGTCGAGGATATGCAGTGATGTGTGTGATCGTGAAGAAATTTTTTTCGTGAAAAAGATTGGTTAATGAAACTCTTTGTACCTTTGTGAAAGATATGGACTTAGCATAAGTCTCTTTACTCAAAATGAGAAAGAGAAAGGTTGCTCTTCGACTAATGTGAATATAGCCTGATTGGGAAGGAACACTCTTAGTGAAAGATCCATTAAGGCTTCAAACACATAAAGTCTTTGAGGCTTACGGTCAACATACAACAGCATGCTTCTAGGGACTCCTAACTAGTGCAGCAGTTTGAAATCATACATGTCCCTCTTTTGAATGTAATCGTTTGTACATTTGCCAACATAGTATGTTGATACAATGAGACACATCAAGGTTAAACACAATATAAAACAAAAAAAAGCTAATCTTTTTGGATTACAACAATAAGAAAATCTTTTTGGAATTTTTGATTTTGAAAATTAAAGACGAAGATAAGAAAATCTTTTTGGAATTTTTGATTTTGAAAGTTAAAGACAAAAATAAGAAAATCTTTTTGGAATTTTTGATTTTGAAAATTAAAGAAAAAAATAAGAAAATGTTTTTGGAATTTTTGTTTAGTAATACTAAAATAAAAAGACAAAATAAGGGCACCTAATATGTTGGGTGTACCCTAGGGTACGCTGGGCGTACTAGGCTCAGATGCAAAACCCTAATATTCCTTTAGTCCCTATATAATGAATATTATGGTTTCATTTCTAGCCACCCTTATCAGCCTCCAACCCTCTCTAAAACCCTAATCTCGTGTGTGTGGCTTGTACGCGTGTTTTTTCAAGTTTGGAGTGATTCTTGGCTATTGTAGTTAAAGAAGAAGGTAATAGAAGAAGAGGAAGGTGCCATCAAGCTTAGAGATCCAGAAACTCCCCGCCTTTGTGCATCATTTTCCGGTATAAAGCTTATACCTTGGCTAGTGTTCTTCTAGATCTCTTTAGTGGTAGATTTATGAGCTTAATTCCCCAAGTTTGGACCTTTTTGAGCTTGGGACTCTCTAGAGAGTTTAGGTTGTCCTTTCATGCATCTTAAGGCATCTAGATGGATAAAAATGCTTGCTTGATCTTCACTTTTGACTCATGCATGAGTAAAGTGGCTTGAAATGGATGAAATGATGTTTTAGCCTCCCATAGCCATGCAAATGCATAAAGCCCACGACGTTATTGAATGTCTTAACGGATTAAGACATATAGTAAAGGATTCGGAAATATGGGGAGTACACCGTGCATACTCCTGACTACGCGCAACGTAGTCTAGATACTCCCCGTCATATGCTTGATCAGCTGTACACCAAACGTTATGTGTAGTACGCCCATCGTACTTGCTGGGTGTTGACTTTCTATTGACTTTTGTTGACTTTGAATTTTTGTCAAGGTTTAGGGTTTTGGACCCAGGGAGGGGCAAAATGGTCATTTTTTCCACTAGAAGGATTAACCATGGAACTTGGACTTGTGTGTGGTTTGGACCTTAATTTTAATTAATGTTAATTATTTTGTTAACTAGGCGGATTCTAGATCCATCATTTCGGGTGCTAGCTTTCGTGTCATCAATATCAGGTGAGTCACCTCACTTACTCTTACATGTATGGTAGGGTAACTGTAATATTATGACTAGTTGGGTCTAGCTGTTATGTTATGTTATGTTATGTTATGTTATGTTATGTTATGTTATGTTACTAGGTGTGAGACCTGTGTATTACATGAGTCTATTTAAAAAAAATTAAATATAAAGTTTGAATTTATAAGAAAAATGAGAAATTTTTTGAATTATTAAAATTAGTGAGACTTTAATGTATTGGATACATTACATATATAAACCATTTTCTAATAAATACCTTACATATATGTTACCTTATATATTAAATGTGAAATTTTAATTTAATAAAATGAAAAATACAATAAAATGACAAGTGGAAAATAGAAATTTTAAAATTTTTAGAAAATGCCATGTGTCCAAATGAAGGAGAAGAGGACATGTGGCAAAAAACCTTCATTTATTAGAGTAGATGTTATGTTATGTTATGTTATGTTACGTTACGTTATGTTACGTTACGTTACATTACGTTACGTTACGTTACGTTACGTTACGTTACGTTACGTTACGTTACGTTACATTATGTTATGTTATGTTATGTTATATTAGGTTATGTTTGTTAGATTAGTGTCTAAGTCCATAACTATTTTGGTATGTAGTTGACCCGATTATGAGCATGGTCCTTTTGGGTTGCCTTCACTATAGCAATATGTAGGGTGAATTAAGGAGAAAAAGGTTTAAATATGATTTATTAATATATTATGAGAATAATATATTAAAGGAGAAATCATATTGTTTAATTAATATTAGTCAAGAATTAATTGATAATTAATTTTGTGGCTAAAAGAGATTAATTAAACTTAAGGGACTGGAATTGTAATTATAAGATAATTGCAAGAGTGGGCTAATGGACTCCATAGAGTGGAGTGGACGAAATTTATGGGGAAGCCCATACGATTTCGTCCATGACTCTAAAGAAAGGGATCCATGGGCTGCTTAGGGCCTAAGCAGTCAAATTAGGGTTTCCTAGTTGAAAACCATAATAGCCTACATGTATATAAAGAACCCTTAAGCCCCAAAAATGTGGAGAAGTCTTCCTCTAGGGTTTCTAGACGTTTTTGGGCAGCCTCCTCTCTTCTCCTCTTCATCTAAGTTGCTTAGTGGTGTTTGTGACTCCATTAGAGGTGCAGCACTTAAGGCACTAAATTTTCTAAAGCCAATCAAAGCAAGGAATTGATTGTTATTGCTATATAAAAATCAAAGGTAATTCTCTAAACCCTAATTCAGTTTATTATATGATAGATCTAGGGTTTATAGCTTTGGATATTCAATTACATGTTCATTAGACAAACTAGATCCAAAAGCTATTAGGGTTTGCATGTACACCATAGGAATGATGTTTTGCTCAAAACCCATCAGTGGTATCAGAGCCTAGGGTTGTTTATTAGTGAATTTGATGCTTGATTGATCGTTTTTTGCTTGGAAAACAACGTTTTTTTGGCTTTTGCTTGTCCGACTTGGCGATTCAGTAGATGTACTCGGCGAGTCCAGTCTCTGACTCGGCGAGTCCGTGGATCTGGCAGCGTTTTTTGGCGATTTTCTTGCTGTTTTGGCTTGGGATACTTACCATAAACGTTTTTAATTAATAAAATCCGATTTTTATTGATTTTGGGTGAATATCCTTACCAAAATAGTAGATAATTACCATTTAATCAGATATTTGTTACCTTATAAGATAATGTTTAATAATTTGAGTTATTTGATGAATTATTCTGCAAGATTTTCGACTAGGTCAAAATTAGATAATTGCCTTGTTGGAACTGTATCAAATTGCACCCTTTAGGTTTTATAGTTTAAATTTGAACTTAAAAGTTTTGTTTTTAAAATTTGAATAAGTTAAACCCTAATGTTTTGAAAAGTTTCAAAACTTGCCCTCAAGTTTTGGAATTTAAAATTTTTGATTAAAAGTTTAATTTTGAAATATTTAAATTCTAAACCCTAATGTTTTGAAATGTTTCAAAACTTGCCCTCAAGTTTTGGAATTTAAAATTTGATTAAAAGTTTAATTTTGAAATGTTAAATTCTAAAACCATAGTAATTTGAAAAGTTCAAATCACACCCTTATGGTTTTATTAATTAATTAAAGTGTATTATTAAAGGTGATTTAATAAACCCATAAATTTTTGGTTTACATTTAAGTAAATTAAAAGTAAAATTTACTAAATTGAACCACCTAGTATTTTAAAAGTGTAAAATACAACCTATACTATATATAACATTAAAAGTCTAATATTATATATATGTATGAGTAAATAGTCAGTCTTACCGTTAGTAGGCCTCATTCACGAAGCTGGTCTATAAGGGGTGTTTAAGGAAATTGCCTATAAAATGGCGATTGAATGGGTATCCACTCTTACCCACCGCATTCTTGACTAGTGGAGGGTCGTTAGCCGAACGGGTAGGATAGGACAAAAACCTTCCATTATAAGTATAATGAAGTACAAAGTAACTAAATGCTTATTCAAATTCCCAAATCATAGTTACTTTAGGCAAAATGTGAAATTGTATGCTAATCCATGGGATTACAGTTCGTACCCTTGTCAAGCGTTAGTGGAGCATGTGTGGTTAACCGGCACACTAATTTGGGGATGATATTGGTGACAAAGGGTGGCTCGATGCTTATCATAGATCAATGGAGCATGTGTGGCTAACCGGCACATTGATTAGGTGATAGTAGCATTGGGTGCACCACATGATTCGTATGGTTATTCACACCTTGTTTGTGATCCTCGGCATCCCAGTCACAAATGGTAGGGCATAATCAAGATTAAACATGCCATTGAAAAGTTCAATGAATCTTAAATGATCTAGGAGTTTCAATTCATTTAAAACTTAAACTTCTTTATTGTTTTTCATGGTGGAAATTGGTAAATCGTCATTACCTACCTTCAAATATTCTACGACTAGATTACGACATCCCTCTTCTAGTTGGTAGAGTATTGTGTTGGATCCTAGCTTGATGTTTCATTTGGGTGTTACATCAAGAATTCTAATCAACTTAACTTGAATTTTCTCCCGTTTTGTAGATGCCTAGTTCTAACAATCATGGTCTTCCCATATCCCATGGAACAAAATTTCCAAATAAAGATGATGTTCCACGATATGATCGAGGTACAAGAGATCATGCTTCACTTCCTCCACCTCCTCCAATTGTTCTCCCTACCCCACAAGCTCAAAGGCTTGAAAATTTCAAGCTCACTCAAGCCCTATTGGCAATTAAGCATGAAGATGGAAAGTCTGTGTGTGCACACGTCTTAGAGATGAAGTCGCACATTGATAGGTTAAGGATGTTAGGTGTTGATATCTCAAAGATGTTGACTGTTGAATGGGTTATTCAGTCACTTCCTGAATCATATAGTGAGTTCGTTAGAGAGTACTATATGATGGATCACGACGTGACCCTCATTAATCTCACATATTTGCTTATAGTTGTTGAATCAGCAATGATTTGGCGTGCTGGTCAAGCAAATTTGTCTGGTGAATCAAACTCCCAAACTTCAATGGACACTGGCAACATTGGAAGTCCAGAAAGAACTAAGTCTGTGATTGTCCGATGCGCTGTGCCAAAGGAGTCCATTTGATTTTATTGCCAAGAGAAGGGGCATTGGAGACGAAGCTGCCCAAACTACCTGAGAGATCTAATAGATGGGAGAGTCAAGACGTATGGCTCTGCTTCAGGTAAAATCCATTAACTAACTTTTTTAATTTCCTATTCTAGATTCTTAACACATGATGTGATAAGATTCCATTTTGATGTTTTGTAGGATCGAAGAAAAGAGAGGAGACTTAAGGGAAGAAGTGAGCTGAATCTAATCGTGAAGAAATGGTTTTCGATCGCATTGCTTGAAGATTAGACTCTTGAGCTACTACTTGGAGTTAGAATAAATTGTTAAGAAATATGTAATAACATAGTTTTTCAATTGAATTGCATTGTAAGGACAAATTTTTTCCGCAATAAAATGAATTTTGATTTTATCTTATTTATTTATCCTTGCAATGGCATGAATGAAAAATTGATGTTTGAAGGTTTCTATTATTAGCAATAATGGATTTGATTCTTATTTATGTTATTTGTGGAGATGTCAAGAATTCACCAAATAAGGAGAGTTTCTCATCGCCCAAGTTTCAATTGGTCGAAAACTTGGAATCATACAACTTGGTTGCGTGATGAATGAAAACTTTCATATTTGGAAATTAGACTAATTCTTTGACAAAGTGTCAAGTGAAGGACTAGGAGATCGAGTACACTAGGTTGTGCATTGATCAAGTCCACCACAAACAGAGATAAGATATTCGTCATGATTTACTAAAAGTTTAGTAAATATGATTATACTTATAAGATTACGTGTAATTCTGAGTTGATTGAAAGAGTTTCAATGAATAACAGAACGAATAAAGAAGAATCAAGTAGGCAGAAAGATAAAAGTTTCTCTATTCTAAGAAGAAGGGAGAGTAACTTTTATTGTGTTTTATGATAAGTCTTAATGATTAAGAACCATATCTCAATTGATTCTCTAAGTGACTCTTAGTGCATTTGTATGTCTAAGAAGAGGAATCAAGAATTGTGGAAATGGTTAAATCAAGAAGTCAATCATACTTCGATCCAATATCGAATCTTAGAGTCATACTCAAAGATTGCGAATTGAGTGACAAGTCTTAAGTAGGTTTATAACACTCATCAAATGTGGAATTTGGAAAAGGTTTTCTTATTCTTGCACATTTAAAATTGGTAAGTTGTGATGTCTTGGATAAGACAAAGACCAACTAGGACCAATTTGTGAAGTGTTTTGTCTTGATAAAAGCTACACTAACTCTTGAATATTTGTTTGTCAAGAAATGTTTCTTGAGAAGAGAACTTTATATGTCAAGGAGTCAGTGGGAGTTTTAAGAACAAATCAAGAATAAACCTTACCGATCATTACTAGCACACGACTTGAGGTTTACAACCTATCGTCTTGACATTATTTTGTTTCTGTGCCATTCCAATTGAGTTAATTATGCATATGAATTCTATGAGTTCTCATTTGAATGCATAAAGACAAAATACCTTGACCGATGGAAAGTACATTGATATGTAAGGATAAGTTGCTAAACTACTTAGAAGACATGGTGGGCACTCGTGTTACCATAAGGCAGGAAATCAAGATTAAGAAAGTTCAGTCCATATGAGTTAGGATTTGTCGCCAACTTTGGTTTTGGCAAATTCACATGGATAGGAACTCATACACCATAAAATCTAAGTGTCATAAGATTCCCTCCTTCATGAAAATGACTGTGAGGAAATGCTTTCACTAAGAGAGATTTAAGAAGATAGCAATTGTGAAAATTGTATTCTCAAATTCGATT
Source organism: Lactuca sativa (assembly GCF_002870075.4). Classification (NCBI taxonomy): domain Eukaryota; kingdom Viridiplantae; phylum Streptophyta; class Magnoliopsida; order Asterales; family Asteraceae; genus Lactuca; species Lactuca sativa. Next base: position 70,157,388 of record NC_056625.2, on the reverse strand, counting down.
ATGGTTACAACATCCCTTTCCATAGTTTGAATTGTGAGATTTGGAAATTAGTTTGAACATTTGGAACTTAGTAACATAAGTTCTGAATTGTTTAGACACACATATGAGATATCTAAGGCAAAGGTGTATAAGTTTAAGAAGCTTAGATAAAGGCTTATCGAAGCATCTTGTAGAAATATGAATTTCAAAAATTCAATAGGCATTGTTTTCTGGAAGTTCATTTGTTTTCTGAATACATGTCAAAGCTAGTGGGAGCATAAGTGTTATGCTTATATAATAATAATCATCATGATAGTGGGAGCTTATGCTTGTATGATTATTATGGCGAGTATTGCAAGTTAGCAATATTAATTATAGAAAAACAAAGATTCAATTTGCAAAGTTGCATGGTTTAAAAAGTTGTTTTGCTATAATTAAGGGAGAGAATATTACACTTCTTTTCAAAATCTAAAGCTTAGATTGAGAATTTTTAATAAATTTAGTCAAAGGATACATAGTGTGTTCTCAAATTTCGATTATGATTACTGCATCCCTCTTCATAGTTCGAATTGTGAGAATGTGACACATAAAATATTATGGCAGAAGATTGATAAAGTATCATATCTTTATGTAAGACATTATGCATCATGTCCCATACGCTTCAAGTATAGGATTGATTTCACATGCTATAATATTTGACCATTCTAAAATTTTCCAAATGTCTAGCACATTAAGAGGGAAAAAGGACTAGAATCAGTTTTGACTAAAATAATTGAACAACTATCGAAGGATGATCCAAAGTTTGCTGAGGATTGGTCGCTTGTGAGTAGTTGGAAGTATGGTATTGGATGGACCGTATCGACATTATTATGAATAGATAAGATTCTATTAAGAATGAGTTGTCATATGGAAAATATGGAAATGTTTCCATATTGGGAGTTGGATATTGAGAGTTATTGTCTAGATTAGAAACTTCTATACAATAAGGATGTTCAAAGGAATGTACTTTGAATGTGAGACTTCACGTCTATGGAATTGTCTTGTAACAATTTCTAAGAGAGTACTTTGTAATTTCATTAGCCAAGTCTTGGTGACTTTTGTGCTATGACATTACGAAAGGATCGTTGCATAAAATGTTAGAATCTAACATATGCTAATAGTAGCAAAGAACCTTGTGTTCTTACACAAATGATAAGGATTAGGAATTGTGAAATGAGCATCATTGGAAAAAAATTTCAATTGATCTATTTCACAAAGCATGGACCATAGGAAACAAAGTGTGCATGCTTGGAGCATGGGAAAATTGTTGTTGTAATTCAAGTAATGAGTTGATTATCCGAAACATTAAATGATGAATAATGAGTAATCAATATGGTGAATAAATAGAAGTGTTTTATTTACTCTCACAAGTTTGGGGCCATATAAGATTAAGTATTATTGTTATGTTTCAGTTTGCATGTTTTGACTTCCAGAATAACTAGTTTATTCAAACATCCACAGTCGGTCATACGTTGGGAGTAGGTATGAAGAAAGACTGTCATGAATCTGTCTGTAGATTGTCTGAAGTGTTTAGACATGGCACAAGTTTGCTGCAGAGTTCATTAGTGCTTTGATAAGATTAGAGTATTGGATTAAACCCACGCTCACTTGGATCACTTCATGGATTTATCACGAGTAATTAGTGAGACAATAATATTGTATATTCTTGAAACCGAGACGTGTGAGTTTTTATTTGTTGGTCGGTTGCACATTGATAATAAGTAAACGCACTAGTAACTTGGTGTTATAAAACTTATTGTTGTGTGTGATTCAATTAGTGAATGCAAGCAAGCATATGAGTCAAAGTTTATCCATTCCTTTTACCCAATGTGGGATAAAAGTGATATTTTTGGGCCTCTCGATGATTTAGTAATGACACCTAAGCGTTTGGCCAAGCCAGGACTAAGTTGATGTGTTTAATTGTAGTCTATTGTCAGTCGTCATAAATCGGAAGTCGGGAAACAGTATAGAGAGAATGATTGAAACTCATGTCTTGTGTCTATACAATATCTTGATAATGGAGGAATATATGATCCCTTATCTAAAGGACACACGTATCTGATAAGATCATAGTTGACAGCGGATTTTGAAAGCTACGATTGCTGATTAGGCTCTGAAGTCAAATGGAAAATAGTTATTAGACTTATCCAAGTGGGAGACTGTTGGATTAGTGTCTAAGTCCATAACTATTTTGGTATGTACTTGAACCGATTATGAGCATGGTCCTTTCTGGTTGCCTTCACCATAGCAATATGTAGGGTGAATTAAGGAGAGAAAGGTTTAAATATGATTTATTAATATATTATGAGAATAATATATTAAAGGAGAAATCATATTGTTTAATTAATATTAGTCAAGAATTAATTGATAATTAATTTTGTGGCTAAAAGAGATTAATTAAACTTTAAGGGACTGGAATTGTAATTATAAGATAATTGCAAGAGTGGGCTAATGGACTCCATAGAGAGGAGTGGACGAAATTTATGTGGAAGCCCATAAGATTTCGTCCATGACTCTAAAGAAAAGGATCCATGGGCTGCTTAGGGCCTAAGCAGTCAAATTAGGGTTTCCTAGTTGAAAACCCTAATAGCCTACATGTATATAAAGGACCCTTAAGCCCCAAAAATGTGGACAAGTCTTCCTGTAGGGTTTCTAGACGTTTTTGGGCAGCCTCCTCTCTCCTCCTCTTCATCCAAGTTGCTTAGTGGTGTTTGTGACTCCATTAGAGGTGCAACACTTGAGGCACTAAGTTTTCGAAAGCCAATCAAAGCAAGGAATTGGTTTTTATTGCTATACAACAGTCAAAAGTAATTCTCTAAACCCTAATTCAGTTTATTATATGATAGATCTAGGGTTTATAGCTTTGGATATTCAGTTGCATGTTCATTAGACAAACTAGATCCAAAATCTATTAGGGTTTGCATGTACACCATAGGAATGATGTTTTGCTCAAAACCCAATAATGTTATGTTATGTTATGTTATGTTATGTTATGTTATGTTATGTTACGTTATGTTATGTTCTGTTATGTTGTGTTGTGTTATGTTATGTTGCGTTATGTTATGTTATGTTATGTTATGTTATGTTATGTTATGTTATGTTATGTTATGTTATGTTGTGTTATGTTATGTTATGTTATGCTATGTTATGCTATGCTATGCTATGCTATGCTATGTTATGTTATGTTATGTTATGTTATGTTATGTTATGTTATGTTATGTTATGTTATGTTATGTTATGTTATGTTTGTTGGATTAGTGTCTAAGGCTGTAACTATATTTGGTAAGTACTTGACCCGGTTGTGCATGGTCCTTTTGGGTTGCCTTCACCATAACAACTTGATAAGGTGATTTAGAGAGAAGAGATATTATTATAAGAATAATATGTTAAAAGAATAATTATATTATTTGATTAATATAAGTCATAAATTAATTAGGAATTAATTTGGTGACTTAAAGAGATTAATTGAATAAAGGGGTATAAACTGTCAAATGTGTGAAAGTTGTATTTTGACCTGATAACCCTTATGGATATAGGGTTGGACGATTTTAGGGATATGGATCACCTAGAAATCGTCCAAGGCCTTATCTAGGAAGGGATTTGGATTGCTTTGAGGCTAATTTATCCAATTAGGGTTTAAGGGTGAAACCCTAGGAGCTCACAGTATAAATAGACCCTTAGGGTTGAGGAAATCGGCCACCCTTGTGATTGGAGTAACCCTAGAGCCAATTTCCCTCTTCCTCATCTCTCTCAAATCATCTTCTTGCCAGTTGGTGTTTGTAAGCCATTAGAGGAGTGACATTTGTGACTCTAAGCTCCAGGAAGAAGAAGGTTTTCAAGCAAGTAACTCAAGGTATCATTCTATATCTATTTTCATATGTTTTAATTGTTAGTTTACATTAGATCTAGCCATGAGAGTCTTGGATATGTTGCATGTTCAATTAGTGAAACCTAGATCCAAGCTATAGGGTTGTATGTGCACATAAGTAAAGTACTTATGTCCAAAACCCATCATTGGTATCAGATCCATGATTGCTTTCAATTGAATATGATGCTTAACTGTTTTACTTGCTAAAAATCATTTTTTCTTGCCCTCTGTCGACCCAACTCGGCGAGTCAGTGTTTGGACTCGGCGAGTCCAAAGCTTGACTGGGCGAGTCCAAGCGTCAGACAGAGGATAATTCGGGATTTTGTTGTTGTTTTGTCTTGGATTGATACCTAAATCGTTTTATTATGTAAAAATCCAAATTTTAACTTAATTTAATGATTATCCTTGACATAAATATAGATAATTTCAAATCTTTTAAATATTGATTATTTATATGATAAATATTGGACTATTTAAGATTATTTGGTAATTATCTAATGACTAAAATTTAGTTAGGTCAAATATAGATAATTATGAAATTAATTGTTTAATTTAAATTATTTGTTATTTGATCCCTATTGTTTGAAAAGTTCAATTTCTATCCCGAAGTTTTGAAATTTGAATTTTGTGATTAATAGTTTAATTTAGAAGAATTTAAATTTCAACCCCTAGAGTTTTACAAGTTTAAAATTCAACCCTATACTATTATATTATTAAAATCTTAATAAATATATAAGTAAAATTAAAATGCTAGTCTTACCGCTAGTAGGCCTCATTCACGAAGTCGGTCTATAAGGTGGGTATAAGGTTGCTGCCTATAAAATGGCGCTTAATGGGTGTACACTCACACCCACCGCTTGCTTGACCGGTGGAGGGTCGTTAGCCGAACGGGTAGGATAGGGCAACTCTCTCTCCTCATTAATAAGTATAATGAAACTATAAAGTAAGTAAACTATCTTATAAAATTCCCAATCTTAGTTACTTTAGGAAAAGTGAAGTGATGCAATCCCATGAAATTGCACTTTGCACCCTTGCTAAGAAGTGAGTGGAGCGTGTGTGGTTTACTGTCACAACGAATAGATGATTGTAACAATGACAGCGCCATGTAGATTTGCATGGTAATTCACACCCGCTTTGTGATCCTCGGTATCCCAGTCACAAACTAGAGGGGCATATCGAGATTTAAATATGCCATTGAAAAGTTCAATGAATCTCTAAAATCTAGGAATTCTCAATAAAACCCAAGATCAGAAGAACATATAAAACTCCACGTGTATGTACGGATCCTGTCGGCGCCTTCCCGCGATCGTCACTAGTACCTGAAACATATAACACAAAACACTGTAAGCATAAATGCTTAGTGAGTTCCCCAAAGTACCACACACAATATATATTAGCCACTCGGGGCTATAACTCTATTTGACCCTTTGGTCAATGTGTCTCAGTGGGACCCTCCAGTCCCATAACTCTGTGTACCCTCTGGCCCTAACTCTGTGGACCTCACAGTCCTAACTCTGAAAAATCTGGCACATACATAGCATAAACCACGTAGAAATAATGTAGTGCAACACATCACATAGATAGCATTCGATAACTCTATGACATGGCTCTAATTACCACTCAAGGCAAAGTATAGTGAGAAGACTCACCTCGGGTGTCTCGGTAAATCTCTGACTTGGTAAAATTTGGCCTAGTCTCTGCCTAATGACATGGAATAAACACCCTAATCAATAAAACTCTCAAAGGCTAGACTAAACTCTCTCTTGGCACTCTCAGAAGGGTAAAAGACCATTATACCCCTCACATGGCTCAACAACCCAAATATTGACCAAACCCTAAAAGTCAACAAAAGTCAACCCTCTCTGAGTTATGCTGCGCGTACCAAACCCGTACGTTAGGCGTACCCGACAACCTCGCAGAAACGGGGGAACGCGAACCCTACGCTCTGCGTACTAGGATTATGCTCGGCGTAACTCCCAGTTTCAGTCTTCTTTGATTTTTGGGTCTTAATCAGTTAAGACTTGCGTCCAAATTCCGGATCTGACTTCTCTAATACGACTTAATCCATAAAGTCGGTGACTTTAAGCCTTTCCATGGCTGTGGATGTCACCAACACCCAAACCACTCCATTTCCAACCTTTAAAGGTCCATATCTCATGCATGAACAACTTTTGACTACCAAGACTGGATTTTTCTCACATAACAACCCTAAATGAGCTAGCATGGGACAGATCTCGGCTTCCAAGAACTCAACAACTCATAAAGCCATAAACTTGGGGGACAAAAACATTAAAACACCCTTCTTATGAAACAAACAGAAAAGATGGAAAGCATGAAGCTTTATACCTCAAACTGGAGCTTTTCTCACTGCTAAACTCGGATCTACAAGCTTGAGCTCTAACTCTTCCTCTTCCAAAGCTTTTCACTTTACTCCAATGGCTAAGAACACACCAACAAGCTCTCCAAGTATGACATCCCCAAAATCTCGGCCAGAAAAAGACCGATTTCATTTATGCTTTTTAAAACATTTTCAGAGTAAATCCGTTTGATTTTAAAAGAGATGCGAAATTTGTTCCCAAAAACAAAACATGATAAAATAGATATTTATCAAAACATTTCATATAGAAATATGATTTCATTTCATAATCAAAAGTCGGGATGTCATGTTCCGATACAGATCATAAAGCATAAACGATAACATTACAAGTCATTCAACAAATATATACATATACAGACTTGTAAACAAAATAACTTGATGATTCGCCCATCTTAAGCTCTTGCGCCACTTCCTGTAATGCAAATAAACTGAGTAGGTCAGGCTTGGGAGCCTGGTGAGCATATAGGGTTTTCAAACCCACAATAATTATATTTAATTACAACAATCAACAATAAACCCGATTACCCATTCCCGTTATCCTCACCTTACGTTCCTAAAAATAACGTCTATTATAAGGAACTTATTTCAGGATTTCCATCGGGACGGACATTACTGCAGAGGGGCTTCCTCAACAATAAGTGTCCTAAAGGCAACCATGTGGGGGATAGAGTACACCGGTGAACACGTCGTTCACAACACCTACAGGTAATGAGCCTGCTAGTGTTCCACAGAACAGTCTAGAATAGTCCGTGGTCGTCATCCATACTCTGCTGAATGACTAGAATAACACCAATAACACCGAGGTCTCTCATCTGTTTATTTCACACCAATTATCTACCCATGTTCTACCCAACATATTAGTAGATAAAAATATACATTTTTATACATTGTTTATAAAACATGTATAGCATGCTTTAATCAATACATATTCCACATAACAGATGAGGCATACACACATAACACGTATTTCATAGAGAATATATCAGATCTATGAGATAGAAGAGAGTGAATATACATTCACACATATAACCACAAAATATTTACACGTAGCACGCATTTTATATTAAATACTTCATAATATTGCGTTGGAAAGAAAATAACTACACACTCACTTGATCAGAAGATGATCCGACAGCACTACGGCTTATAGAAGTAGTATACTTCGATAGATCTGGAAGATCTTCACCAAAATCAAACTCCTCGCGGGCAGAGCTTCGGCTCGGGAATAACGCTCTTCGGGATCCTCGGGGCTTCAGATCTTGCTTCAGGGCTCGAGAATGATACCGGGGCTTCGGCATATGATTGGCACGCAAATCGAGGCAAAACTTAGAGAGAGTTAAGAGTTTGAACAAGATAAAATGGCTGATTTCGAGTTCTATTTATAGGTTGAGGGTCTGGGATTACGCGGGGCGTAATCTCAAATTACGCAGGGCGTACTCAGTTCGCGGGGCGTACTCGAGTTACGCGGGGGCATACTTTGACGTCACTACATGCGTCGATCTGTGGCACTCGAGTATTGGTCAGGCAACTTGCATCCGCCTGAGTACGCGGGGCGTACTCAAATTACGCGGGGCGTAATTGACTCGTCGAACTTCTAAATTGCGTAACTTTCGCATACGAGCTCCGTTTTCGACGTTCTTTATATCCACGCGAAGGTCAGACCATACTCTATAACTTTCATTTGGTGCTAATCGATAAGGTGCTTTTGCAATTGGCGTTGTTCCGGGCAACAAGTCGATACGAAATTCTACTTGTCGATCGGGCGGTAATCCAGGAAGATCTTTAGGAAATACTTCCGGATAATCACACACAACAGGAATATTTTGCATTACCTTCTTTTCCTTCTTAGCGTCGATCATGAATGCTAAGTATGATGTACACCCCTTGGTCAAACATTTTTTGGCATTCATTAGAGAAATGATTCCATAGTTTACTCTGCGTTTATCTCCGTACAGCATAAACGATTCCTTCCCAGGTGGGTGCACTTTCACTATTTTCTTCTTGCATAAAATTTCGGCATCATTGGCGCTAAGCTAATCCATTCCCAAAACGATGTCGAAACCCTTAAGTTCGATAGGCAATAATTCCTCGTGGAACTTATTACCATTCAGATCAATTAAGATGTTTTTCATACGATAACTAACAGGTACAAACTTGCCACTAGCAACTTCGACTAATAAAGCATTATATAGTCTAACAACAGGCAAGGCTAGTTTTCTACCAAATTCATGCGATATAAAGGAGTAGTTGGCTCCAGAATCAAATAAAATTTGGGCAGGCAATTTGTTAACGAGAAAGGTACCTGAAGCGACATCAGCTTCATCTTTAGCAGCTTCCAGTGTCATCTGGAATGCTCTCGCCTTTGGCTTTGGCGGAATGTTGGATCTTGCCGCTTCCTTCTTTTTCGGACAATCCCTTGAGATGTGCCCCTTCTCACCACAACCATAACAAACATTCTTGGTGAAGGTGCAGTCATTGTCATAATGCCTTGGCTTTCCACATTTGAAGCATGTGGTTTCCCCGCCACACTTCCCATGATGCTTCTTCTTGCACTTGTCGCACCATTTCGCCTCTACCTTTCCTCCACTTCCTCTCGAACTAGACTTCGAGAATTTACTTTTCTTGCTAGACCCTGAAAATCCATCGATTTTCCTCTTCTCACCAACCTCTGACCTTTCCAGACCTTTTTCCCTGATCTGGGTCTCAACATTTCTAGCAGCCCAGATGGCGGCTTTCAATGTGGTTGCTTGCTTAACCATTGGACCATAGTCTGCTGGTAGTCCAAGGGTAAACTTGTTGACCTTAGAGAGTTCTGTAGGCACCAAATATGGGATAAAATTCGTCTTTTCTATGAAACTTGCAGCGTATTCAGTAACGCTCAATTTCCCTTTCTTCAGATTCTGAAACTCATTACTGATTTCCAGAAGGTCCTGCTCGGAGCAGTATTGCAGTTTTAGTTGTTCCACAAAGTCTTCCCAAGAAATTTTGCTTGCTTCTCCCTTGGGCATAGAGTCAGCTAACAGATTCCACCAACTCAACACGCCAGATTTTAGCAGAGGGATCGCAAGAGGGGTCTTCTGCCTGTTGTTGCATTCGCAACTTTCAAACATAGTCTCCATTTCGGAGACCCAGTCCATAACTTGTACCGGCGTCAGGCTTCCGAATAGACATGGTGGTTTGGATGCCATGAAATCCTTATACTTGCACCCACGACCATCATTTCCTCCATACTGGTTATTGCGTCTAACCACTAGTTGTTCGTCTTGACTAATGATCCCACTAAAGTTTTCTCCTTCAGACTGCCCTCCATTCTCCTCAGGCTCTTCCGCTTGAATTGACGGTTCTTCACGATTCTGCCTAAACAGGAGTCTTGTTTCTTCCATCTGACGATCCAACATCATTTGAATCATCATTTGTACACCAGCCATTGTTATCGGCTCAGGTGCGTTAGCTACAACAGGTACTTGTTTATTTACAGGCGGTTGATTCCTATTTTCATCAGCATTTCCAACTCCGCTTCTTGTTCTCACCATTTTTGATCTACACACCGAATAATTTCACCTTATTACTCCAAACGATTACATGCTAGTTCTAATATCGTATACATACGCTTAGAATCCTAAACACATAAACCTTCAGATCCGGTTGGCAAAAAAGCGTAGATCCGAACAAACAATATCATATATGGCAACATATAACATTTAGCACATAAAAGCATTTTAGGCAACTTTCCTAAAATAAACTAGTGCTCGTGTCCGAAATTTATCAGACACATATCTCCCAATCTCCACTTAGCATCTTAAGTTTAAGTCTAGAAATCCTACAAATTCCTAGTTCGCTTAAACTAATGCTCTGATACCAAGTATGACATCCCCAAAATCTCGGCCAGAAAAGACCGATTTCATTTATGCTTTTTAAAACATTTTCAGAGTAAATCCGTTTGATTTTAAAAGAGATGCGAAATTTGTTCCCAAAAACAAAACATGATAAAATAGATATTTATCAAAACATTTCATATAGAAATATGATTTCATTTCATAATCAAAAGTCGGGATGTCATGTTCCGATACAGATCATAAAGCATAAACGATAACATTACAAGTCATTCAACAAATATATACATATACAGACTTGTAAACAAAATAACTTGATGATTCACCCATCTTAAGCTCTTGCGCCACTTCCTGTAATACAAATAAACTGAGTGGGTCAGGCTTGGGAGCCTGGTGAGCATATAGGGTTTTCAAACCCACAATAATTATATTTAATTACAACAATCAACAATAAACCCGATTACCCATTCCCGTTATCCTCACCTTACGTTCCTAAAAATAACGTCTATTATAAGGAACTTATTTCAGGATTTTCATCGGGACGGACATTACTGCAGAGGGGCTTCCTCAACAATAAGTGTCCTAAAGGCAACCATGTGGGGGATAGAGTACACCGGTGAACACGTCGTTCACCACACCTACAGGTAATGAGCCTGCTAGTGTTCCACAGGACAGTCTAGAATAGTCTGTGGTCGTCATCCATACTCTGTTGAATGACTAGAATAACACCAATAACACCGAGGCCTCTCATCTGTTTATTTCACACCAATTATCTACCCATGTTCTACAGGACAGTCTAGAATAGTCTGTGGTCGTCATCCATACTCTGTTGAATGACTAGAATAACACCAATAACACCGAGGCCTCTCATCTGTTTATTTCACTCCAATTATCTACCCATGTTCTACCCAACATATTAGTAGATAAAAATATACATTTTTATACATTGTTTATAAAACATTTATAGCATGCTTTAATCAATACATATTCCACATAACAGATGAGGCATACACACATAACACGCATTTCATAGAGAATATATCAGATCTATGAGATAGAAGAGAGTGAATATACATTCACACATATAACCACAAAATATTTTCACGTAGCACGTATTTTATATTAAATACTTCATAATATTAGGTTGTAAAGAAAATAACTACACACTCACTTGATCAGAAGATGATCCTACAGCACTGTGGCTTATAGAAGTAGTATACTTCGATAGATCTGGAAGATCTTCACCACAATCGAACTCCTCGCGGGTAGAGCTTCAGCTCGGGAATAACGCTCTTCGGGATCCTCGGGGCTTCAGATCTTGCTTCGGGGCTCGGGAACGATACCGAGGCTTCGGGATATGATTGGCATGCAAATCGAGGAAAAACTTAGAGAGAGGGAAGAGTTTGAAGAAGAGAAAATGGTTGATTTCGAGTTCTATTTATAGGCTGAGGGTCTGGGATTACGCGGGGCGTAATCTCAAATTACGCAGGGGGTACTCAGTACGCGGGGCGTACTCGAGTTACGCGGGGCGTACTTTGACGTCACTACATGCGTCGATCTGTGGCACTCGAGTATTGGTTAGGCAACTTGCATCCGCCTGAGTACGCGGGGCGTACTCAAATTACGCGGGGCGTAATTGACTCGTCGAACTTCTAAATTACGTAACATTCGCATACGAGCTCCGTTTTCGACGTTCTTTATATCCACGTGAAGGTCAGACCATACTCTATAACTTTCATTTAGACTCCGTCGGCTAATTTTGAATTTATTTTTTATTAATTATTTTTAGAAGGCCGGGACAGAAAAACTTCGTTCTAAATTCATAACTTCTACGTCTGACGTCCGTTCTCGCCTTACTTTTCATCGTTTCTCTACTAACAACGAGATATTCGATTCTCATTTAGATTGTTTCGGCTAAAAACCGCTCGATCTCAAATCGAGTATTCGGGCTGCATACCGCTAAGTCGAAACTTAGAAAAATCATAACTTCCTCATACGAAGTCAGATTTGGGCGTTCCTTTTATGCACGCTCTCGGTTTAACGAAATCTACAACTTTCATTTAGATCGTTAAGGGTAAATATCGCTCTATCTTAAATTCATATTTTACGTCACTCGACGTCGTGCCGGTTCTGTCGCGAAACTTCGACAGGTCATAACTTCTTCGTTATAACTCGGATTTTGGCATTGCTTATATCTCCGGAATCCTTGTTTCAACCACTACAACTTTATGCAAAGATATCGGGCATATCTAATACTTTAATTTTGACGCTTATTTTATTCTTAATTCGATTATATCACATAATTAAGCAAATAAACACATAACTCACATAATTCACAAATAATACATTTTTTATTATTTCAAATTGGGGTTACAAAGGTTAACCTAGACTATTACATTGCTAAAAAATGGCAAGCCCAGAAACACGGGCGTTACAATTCTCTCCACCTTGGAATGATTCCGTCCCCGAAATCACACATCAGCAAACAAATGCGGATAGCGACTCATCATGTCACTCTCCGTCTCCCAGATGAGATTTGGCCCATTCGTGTGTTTCCATCGGACAAGCACTAACTCAACCATCTTATGTCGCAATTTCTTAGTCTTTCGGTCAACGATTGCCTCTGGTTCCTCAATCAGCCTTTTGTTCTCATCGATCGTCAACTCCGAAAGTGGAATTATGTCGGGAACTTCTCCCGTGAACCTCCTCAAGTAACACACATGGAAAGTGTTATGAATTCCATTCAGTTCTTCTGGTAGTTCGAGCTTGTAAGCTTGGTTCCCAATTCTCTGAAGAACTTTAAACGGTCCGATAAACCTTGGACTTAACTTTCCCCTTTTACCAAATCTTATAAGTCCCTTCCACGGCGAGACTTTAAGCAAAATCGAATCTCCAACTTCAAAAGTCATCGGTCTTCGCTTTTTGTCAGCATAACTCTTTTGACGATCCTGAGCTGCTAACATTCTTTCCCTAATTGTTTTCAACTTTTCAGCCGTTTGATGGACTATCTTCGGTCCCATAAACTGCTTTTCCCCAGCCTCAAGCCAACAAGACGGCGTACGACACTTCTGTCCATACAATGCTTGATAAGGTGCCATCTTTATGCTCGAGTGAAAACTATTATTATAGGAAAATTCTACCAAAGGTAAATTTTCATCCCAATTACCTAGGAATTCCAAGGTACACGCTCTCAACATATCTTCAAGTGTTTGTATCGTTCGTTCGCTCTGACCATCAGTCTGTGGATGGTAAGCTGTACTTAAACACAACTTGGTACCCAATTCCTCTTGTAGGCTTTTCCAAAATCGCGAGGTGAAACGGCTATCACGATCTGACACAATCGTTAGCGGAACACCGTGAAGCCTCACAATTTCCTTCACGTAAGAATTCGCAAGCTTTTCCATAGACCATTTCTCATTGGCTGCTATGAAATGCGCACTCTTAGTGAATCGATCCACAACCACCCAAATCATGTCGTGACCACTTTTTGTTTTGGGCAGTTTAGTGACAAAATCCATAGCAATGTCTTCCCACTTACCCATAGGCACATGTAATGGTTCTAAACTCCCGTATGGTTTCTGATGTTGTGCATTGACTCTTGCACAGGTCACACACTCGGCCATATACTTCGCAATGTCGAGCTTCATCGTCGGCCACCAATAATAGGGTTTCAGGTCCCTATACATTTTTGTGCTACCGGGATGCATCGAGTACATGGTTTTGTGAGCTTCTTCCATCAGAAGATCTCTGACTCCTCCTGCCTTAGGTATCCAAATCCGATCTTGGAACACCTTCAGTCCGTGACTGTTTACACCGAACACCAACGTTTTGCCCAAACGTTCCTCCTTCCGGTCATTCTTCTCAGAAGCTTCGCTTTGAGCTTTCTTTATACTTTCCAAAATAGTCGAGACAACTTCAATTCTCAACGCTCTTGGCCTTCTCCTTTCAAGATTGACTTTCCGACTGAGAGCATCAGCAACAACATTGGCTTTATCGGGGTGGTAAAGTATCTCACCGTTGTAGTCTTTAAGTAATTCCAGCCAGCGTCGTTGTCTCATATTCAATTCATTTTGACTAAAGAGATATTGGAGACTCTTATGATCAGTGAAAAGTTTGCACTTCGTGCCATAGAGGTAATGCCTCCATATTTTCAGAGCGAAAACTACCGCTGCCAACTCCAAATCATGAGTCGGGTAGTTCTTTTCATGCTCTTTCAGCTGTCGAGACGCATATGCTATCACCTTTTCTCTTTGGGTCAAAATACAACCCAATCCAACCCCAAACGCATCGCTATAAACAGCGAAGTCTTCAACACCATCGGGTAGAGAAAGTATCGGTGCCTCGCATAGTTTCTTCTTTAGCTTCTCGAATGCTTATTTATGCTTATCATTCCAAGCATAAGTGGCTCCTTTGTGGGTCAAAGCTGTTAATGCACTAGCGATCGAAGAAAATCCTTGGATAAATCTTCGGTAATATCCGGCTAATCCTAAAAAGCTTCGGATCTCCGTGGGACTTTTCGGTTGTTCCCACTTCATCACAGCTTCGATCTTCGCTGGATCAACCATTATCCCTTCTTGGTTGACCACGTGACCCAAGAATTGGACTTCACGAATCCAAAAATCACATTTGGAGAACTTCGCATACAGCTTCTCCTTCTTCAAGACTTCCAACACTTCTCGCAAGTGTCTGCCATGCTCTTCTTGGCTTTTTGAATAAATCAGAATGTCATCTATGAACACTATCACAAATTTATCTTGGAACGGATTACAAACTCTGTTCATTAAATCCATGAATGCTGCTGGAGCATTGGTTAGTCCAAACGACATAACCAAAAACTCGTAGTGTCCATATCGCGTTCTGAATGCAGTCTTCTCTATATCCTGCTCTCTTACTTTCAGCTGATGATATCCTGACCTTAGGTCGATCTTTGATAAATAACTTGAACCTTGTAGTTGATCGAATAGGTCATCAATCCTTGGCAACGGATATCTATTCTTTATTGTTGCCTTATTCAGCTCTCGGTAATCAATGCACATCCTCATGCTTCCATCTTTTTTCTTTACGAATAACACTGGAGCTCCCCATGGTGATGAACTAGGTCTTATGAAACCTTTGTCCAATAACTCCTGAAGTTGCATCATCAGCCCCTTCATCTCCGTTGGTGCTAATCGATAAGGTGCTTTTGCAATTGGCGTTGTTCCGGGCAACAAGTCGATACGAAATTCTACTTGTCTATCGGGCAGTAATCCAGGAAGATCTTCGGGAAATACTTCCGGATAATCACACACAACAGGAATATTTTACATCACCTTCTTTTCCTTCTTAGCGTCGATCACGAATGCTAAGTATGATGTACACCCCTTGGTCAAACATTTTCTGGCATTCATTAGAGAAATGATTCCAGAGTTTACTCTGCGTTTATCTCCGTACAGCATAAACGATTCCTTCCCAGGCGGGTTCACTTTCACTATTTTCTTCTTGCATAAAATTTCGGCATCATTGGCGCTAAGCCAATCCATTCCCAAAACGATGTCGAAACCCTTAAGTTCGATAGGCAATAATTCCTCGTGGAACTTATTCCCATTCAGATCAATTAAGATGTTTTTCATACGATAGCTAACAGGTACAAACTTGCCACTAGCAACATCGACTAATAAAGCATTATCTAGTCTAACAACAGGCAAGGCTAGTTTTCTACCAAATTCATGCGATATAAAGGAGTCGTTGGCTCTAGAATCAAATAAAATTTGGGCAGGCAATTTGTTAACGAGAAAGGTACCTGAAGCGACATTAGCTTCATCTTTAGCAGCTTCCAGTGTCATCTGGAATGCTCTCGCCTTTGGCTTTGGCGGAATGTTGGGTCTCGCCGCTTCCTTCTTTTTCGGACAATCCCTTGAGATGTGCCCCTCCTCACCACAACCATAACAAACATTCTTGGTGAAGGTGCAGTCATTGGCATAATGTCTTGGCTTTCCACATTTGAAGCATGTGGTTTCCCCGCCACACTTCCCATGATGCTTCTTCTTGCACTTGTCGCACCATTTCGCCTCTACCTTTCCTCCACTTCCTCTCGAACTAGACTTCGAGAATTTACTTTTCTTGCTAGACCCTGAAAATCCATCGATTTTCCTCTTCTCACCAACCTCTGACCTTTCCAGACCTTTTTCCCTGATCTATGTCTCAACATTTCTAGCAGCCCAGATGGCGGCTTTCAATGTGGTTGCTTGCTTAACCATTGGACCATAGTCCGCTGGTAGTCCAAAGGAAAACTTGTTGACCTTAAAGAGTTCTGTAGTCACCAAATATGGGATAAACTTCATCTTTTCTGTGAAACTTGCAGCGTATTCAGTAACGCTCAATTTCCCTTTCTTCAGATTCTGAAACTCATTACTGATTTCCAGAAGGTCCTGCTCGGAGCAGTATTGCAGTTTTAGTTGTTCCACAAAGTCTTCCCAAGACATTTTTCTTGCTTCTCCCTTAGGCATAGAGTCAGCTAACAGCTTCCACCAACTCAACACGCCAGATTTTAGCAGAGGGATCGCAAGAGCGGTCTTCTGCCTGTTGATGCATTCGCAACTTTCAAACATAGTCTCCATTTCGGAGACCTAGTCCATAACTTGTACCGGCGTCGGGCTTCCGAATAGACATAGTGGTTTGGATGCCATGAAATCCTTATACTTTCACCCACGACTATCATTTCCTCCATACTGGTTATTGCGTCTAACCACTGGTTGTTCGTCTTGACCAATGATCCCACTAAAGTTTTCTCCTTCAGACTGCCCTCCATTCTCCTCAGGCTCTTCCGCTTGAATTGACGGTTCTTCACGATTCTACCTAAGCAGGAGTCTTGTTTCTTCCATCTGACGATCCAACATCATTTGAATCATCATTTGTTGTGACAACCATCAATATTCGGTCAAGTCAAAGTCAACTAGAGTCAACAAGTCAAACAGGTCAACTCAATTTGCCCGTAGGTACTAGAGTTTACGTTATGTAATTTCTAAACAACTCTCTATTCTAATGAGAGTTCATAAATCGAAAAGTGCGTACATCTAGATCTCCTTAACCTAAAACGGTGGTACGTGGAGAGCCCAAACCGATAAAACAATGTTACATACTCATCGGGAGTATGCAAGATCCTTAAACAAGGCTTAACGGGGTTTACGGACCTTGCAGTGCGAAGCCGGACACTCACAAAGGTCACCAATGAAACCTCTCTCAATCGTTTTCACTCCATCTCTTCGTATCAGAAATCTCTCCCAAATCTCTCCAAGTATGTCAAATCTCTCCAAGTATGTCAAATCTCTCCAAGTATGTCAAATCTCTCCCAATCTCGCACATATCTCTTTGTATAAGAAATCTCTCCAAGAATGTCAAATCTCTCCAAAATCTCTTTAAGAATGTGAAATCTCTCCCACGTATCTCTTTGTATGAGAAATCTCTCCAAGAATGTCAAATCTCTCCCAAATCTCTCTAAGAATGTGAAATCTCTCCCAAACCTCTCTCTGAATGAGAAATCTCTCCAAGAATGTCAAATCTCTCCTAAATCTCTCTAAGAATGTGAAATCTCTCCCACATATCTCTTTGTATGAGAAATCTCTCCAAGAATGTCAAATCTCTCCCAAATCTCTCTGAGTATGTGGAATCTCTCTCAAATCTCTCTCGAAATCTCTCCTAACTTTCTATAATCACTCGGGGCATCCCGACCCTCGAATTTGGCGAAAACAGCCCAAAAACGGAAGTCTAAGCGAAAAACGGACTTAAGGAACCGAAACCCCTCTCAGGAACCGAAACCCCTCTTAGGAACCGAAAGTCCTCTTAGGAACCGAAACCCCTCTTAGGAACCGAACCTTCTGATGAAGAGGAACCGAACCGAAGGTATTGTTCACTACAGTTCATTCGGTTCTAGTTCATTCGGTTCTGACTTCTCGCCTTTTATCTCCGGACCGAACCCTCACCTTCGCTTCTGACCCTTCGGATCGAGCCTTCGGACTGGACCCCTCGCCCCTTTGGTTCCCTCTGTTCGTTTCCGGCTACAATCCTCAGCATGGACCGAGCCTCGGCCTAGGGACTGAACCTCGGCCTAGGACCGAGAGGTCTCGCTGGGAACTCATTTTCTCCCGGTTTCCGCGTAGTTTTACGTTTAAGGCCCGTTTTTAATTATTTTGACGCGGGGTTTTCACCCAAAATCATATTTTAACATAATAAACCCTAAATATTCACAATTTAATCATATTTTCATAAAAATCTTTATTTAAATAATAAAAGCAAGTGGGTAAAGTACAAAGAGGTGGAGTGTTGACTTTGCTTTACTTTATGACACAAGCAACCACTCCCACACCCACTCTATGACCAGCCACACCTCCCCACCTTACCTAGGTCACATCAATGTTCTTTCCACTCAATCATCACTCCTTTCCACGTTTTTGAGAGCTGAATATTCATCCTCTCTCCTCATTTCTCTCATTTTCTCTCTTTTCACCAAAAAGAGCAAACTCTTTTCTCTCTCATTTTCCCTCTCTAGAACTCAAGATTTGAGGGCTAATCTTGGGATTTTCCTCCACATTTGGTAAGAATAATCCATTCTCTTTATGATTATCTCAATTATTTCCACTCGAATCATGGATATCTTACACAAACTCTCTCATAATTGTGTTAGATCTTCGAATCTTCAAGTGATTCTTCAAGTGTTCTTGGGTTGAACACTTCTCTTCTTCAACACTTACCTACTGAAATCACTTAAGGTGAGTTCATACCCCTACATTTTCATGTTTTCTCAAGTTTTTAGGGGGGGTATACAAGTTAAAACACCAAGAACATAACTAAACTTTTCTAACAGCCTTCATCAGAAAAGTTCAACTCCATTCACGGACTGTTTTGGACATCTTAAACATTTTAGTTTCGAAAACTGTTTTAGGTGCATGTAGTTCCACTTCTTAGCTTTAAAACGACTACTTGCACATATCCATACGATTTTTCTACAATTTATGGTGATTTTTACAAAACTGCCTATCATTTCAAACATCAATCTAGACCAGTCTGTGATTATGGACTTTTTCACACAAGTAAGAAGTCATTAAAAATTATAATAAAAATTAAGAACAAACTAGACTCATTTTCCAAACTCTCAGAAGTTACAGAACTTGATTTGGACATTTTATGATTTTTCTACAATTTTTCCAATAACAGTTACAGAAAATGTTATTAACAGAAAAACACTATAAATTTCATTTCACCTTGTAACATGTTGAGCAAGGTATACATCATTATGTGATTATGTGTTGTTGCAATATATGACAATTTTTTATTCTTATATAGACATACATCAGAAAACAAATGGATTTATATCTCCATAAGTATGGTAAATTATGACAAGTAAGGCTTATGCTCACTACCCACACAAATAATTGATAAACTATAATAGGTATAGTTTAGGGTTATTTACATAACAAACACATTATTAAAGGTTTTACACATACAAAAGAGTTATTACCACTATGGATAATTATGATAAACTATAATAAGTATAGTTAAGCCATTATACCCCCACAAACGAACACGCTAGTTATAATCGGTATAGTTATGGTGTATATATATATATATATATATATATATATATATATATATATATATATATATATATATATATATATATTACAAACAAAGTGATAAACTATAATAGGTATAGTTTATGTTTCATCTACCCTATGAACTTAATTACAAGAAAGGAATTCACCATCCCCACCACTTTTGATAAGCTATAATATGCATAGTTCATGTTCACTAGTCACTATCACTATCCGATGAACTATGATAGGTATAGGTTATATTCACCATCACCACCACTTTTGGGAAACTGTAATATGCATAGTTCATGTTCACTAGTCACTATCACTATCCGATGAACTATGATATGTATAGTTTATGTTCACAGTCACTATTACTATTTCGTGCACTACACTATAATTGGTTCCGGTTATTGGGTTTAAGTCGACATTCACTTTCGCATTGTTAGTTTTCAGCTATAATTTCTAAGTGTATATGATAGAGTTATATAGAATCTAGTCGTGATTGGCTTAGAATTGGTGGGCCCGCCTCATCTCCTGTTCCTTGTTTGGTTGTGGACCTAGGGCAGACCCATTATATTCAACGTTTTATCTAACCTAAATCTTATATAACTTATATACGCTGGACGATTATAGCGGAAATCTACGGGTCAATCTAGATTTCATCAATACATCATATAGGAATATTCTGTTTACACTTAACTGAGAAAATATTGGATTATCTGGAAATCAACTCTATCGATTTTAAAAGGAAAGCGGTTTCTACTCCAAACAAAACTCTTATGAACTCACCAACTTAATTGTTGACACTCTTTCAAAAATACTTGTATTCTCAGGAAATCAGTGAAACAGGAAAACTTCAGCGCTTTGAGGATGGGACGTTAAACCGTCAACAATTTATTTTTGTCATCATAATGTAATTGATTTTGAAACATGTAAACATATACTTTGGTGTAACTTTTTCAATTATATTTATGATGGTTGTATTTACTTTGAGCACTATTATACACGTTGTTGTGATACTGTACATGAAGTCCTCCACCCCTGGACGTTTCCGCCATCCTTGGTTTGGGGGTGTGACATTTGTACACCAGCCATTGTTATCGGCTCAGGTGCGTCAGCTACAACAGGTACTTGTTGATTTACAGGCGGTTGATTCCTGTTTTCATCAGCATTTCCAACTCCGCTTCTTGTTCTCACCATTTTTGATCTACACACCGAATAATTTCACCTTATTACTCCAAACGATTACATGCTAGTTCTAATATCGTATACATACGCTTAGAATCCTAAACACATAAACCTTCAGATCTAGTTGGCAACAAAGCGTAGATCCGAACAAACAATATCATATATGGCAACATATAACATTTAGCACATAAAAGCATTTTAGGCAACTTTCCTAAAATAAACTAGTGCTCGTGTCCGAAATTTATCAGACACATATCTCCCAATCTCCACTTAGCATCTTAAGTTTAAGTCTAGAAATCCTACAAATTCCTAGTTTGCTTAAACTAATGCTCTGACACCAAGTATGACATCCCCAAAATCTTGGCCAGAAAAGACCGATTTCATTTATGCTTTTTAAAACATTTTCAGAGTAAATCCGTTTGATTTTAAAAGAGATGCGAAATTTGTTCCCAAAAACAAAACATGATAAAATAGATATTTATCAAAACATTTCATATAGAAATATGATTTCATTTCATAATCAAAAGTCGGGATGTCATGTTCCGATACAGATCATAAAGCATAAACGATAACATTACAAGTCATTCAACAAATATATACATATACAGACTTGTAAACAAAATAACTTGATGATTCGCCCATCTTAAGCTCTTGCGCCACTTCCTGTAATACAAATAAACTGAGTGGGTCAGGCTTGGGAGCCTGGTGAGCATATAGGATTTTCAAACCCACAATAATTATATTTAATTACAACAATCAACAATAAACCCGATTACCCATTCCCGTTATCCTCACCTTACGTTCCTAAAAATAACGTCTATTATAAGGAACTTATTTCAGGATTTTCATCGGGACGGACATTACTGCAGAGGGGCTTCCTCAACAATAAGTGTCCTAAAGGCAACCATGTGGGGGATAGAGTACACCGGTGAACACATCGTTCACCACACCTACAGGTAATGAGCCTGCTAGTGTTCCACAGGACAGTCTAGAATAGTCTGTGGTCGTCATCCATACTCTGTTGAATGACTAGAATAACACCAATAACACCGAGGCCTCTCATCTGTTTATTTCACTCCAATTATCTACCCATGTTCTACAGGACAGTCTAGAATAGTCCGTGGTCGTCATCCATACTCTGTTGAATGACTAGAATAACACCAATAACACCGAGGCCTCTCATCTGTTTATTTCACTCCAATTATCTACCCATGTTCTACCCAACATATTAGTAGATAAAAATATACATTTTTATACATTGTTTATACATGCTTTAATCAATACATATTCCACATAACAGATGAGGCATACACACATAACACCTATTTCATAGAGAATATATCAGATCTATGAGATAGAAGAGAGTGAATATACATTCACACATATAACCACAAAATATTTTCACGTAGCACGTATTTTATATTAAATACTTCATAATATTAGGTTGTAAAGAAAATAACTACACACTCACTTGATCAGAAGATGATCCTACAGCACTGTGGCTTATAGAAGTAGTATACTTCGATAGATCTGGAAGATCTTCACCAAAATCGAACTCCTCGCGGGTAGAGCTTCAGCTCGGGAATAACGCTCTTCGGGATCCTCGGGGCTTCAGATCTTGCTTCGGGGCTCGGGAACGATACCGAGGCTTCGGGATATGATTGGCATGCAAATCGAGGAAAAACTTAGAGAGAGGGAAGAGTTTGAAGAAGAGAAAATGGTTGATTTCGAGTTCTATTTATAGGCTGAGGGTCTGGGATTACGCGGGGCGTAATCTCAAATTACGCAGGGGGTACTCAGTACGCGGGGCGTACTCGAGTTACGCGGGGCGTACTTTGACGTCACTACATGCGTCGATCTGTGGCACTCGAGTATTGGTTAGGCAACTTGCATCCGCCTGAGTACGCGGGGCGTACTCAAATTACGCGGGGCGTAATTGACTCGTCGAACTTCTAAATTACGTAACATTCGCATACGAGCTCCGTTTTCGACGTTCTTTATATCCACGTGAAGGTCAGACCATACTCTATAACTTTCATTTAGGCTCCGTCGGCTAATTTTGAATTTATTTTTTATTAATTATTTTTAGAAGGCCGGGACAGAAAAACTTCGTTCTAAATTCATAACTTCTACGTCTGACGTCCGTTCTCGCCTTACTTTTCATCGTTTCTCTACTAACAACGAGATATTCGATTCTCATTTAGATTGTTTCGGCTAAAAACCGCTCGATCTCAAATCGAGTATTCGGGCTGCATACCGCTAAGTCGAAACTTAGAAAAATCATAACTTCCTCATACGAAGTCAGATTTGGGCGTTCCTTTTATGCACGCTCTCGGTTTAACGAAATCTACAACTTTCATTTAGATCGTTAAGGGTAAATATCGCTCTATCTTAAATTCATATTTTACGTCACTCGACGTCGTGCCGGTTCTGTCGCGAAACTTCGACAGGTCATAACTTCTTCGTTATAACTCGGATTTTGGCATTGCTTATATCTCCGGAATCCTTGTTTCAACCACTACAACTTTATGCAAAGATATCGGGCATATCTAATACTTTAATTTTGACGCTTATTTTATTCTTAATTCGATTATATCACATAATTAAGCAAATAAACACATAACTCACATAATTCACAAATAATACATTTTTTATTATTTCAAATTGGGGTTACAAAGGTTAACCTAGACTATTACATTGCTAAAAAATGGCAAGCCCAGAAACACGGGCGTTACAATTCTCTCCACCTTGGAATGATTCCGTCCCCGAAATCACACATCAGCAAACAAATGCGGATAGCGACTCATCATGTCACTCTCCGTCTCCCAGATGAGATTTGGCCCATTCGTGTGTTTCCATCGGACAAGCACTAACTCAACCATCTTATGTCGCAATTTCTTAGTCTTTCGGTCAACGATTGCCTCTGGTTCCTCAATCAGCCTTTTGTTCTCATCGATCGTCAACTCCGAAAGTGGAATTATGTCGGGAACTTCTCCCGTGAACCTCCTCAAGTAACACACATGGAAAGTGTTATGAATTCCATTCAGTTCTTCTGGTAGTTCGAGCTTGTAAGCTTGGTTCCCAATTCTCTGAAGAACTTTAAACGGTCCGATAAACCTTGGACTTAACTTTCCCCTTTTACCAAATCTTATAAGTCCCTTCCACGGCGAGACTTTAAGCAAAATCGAATCTCCAACTTCAAAAGTCATCGGTCTTCGCTTTTTGTCAGCATAACTCTTTTGACGATCCTGAGCTGCTAACATTCTTTCCCTAATTGTTTTCAACTTTTCAGCCGTTTGATAGACTATCTCCGGTCCCATAAACTGCTTTTCCCCAGCCTCAAGCCAACAAGACGGCGTACGACACTTCTGTCCATACAATGCTTGATAAGGTGCCATCTTTATGCTCAAGTGAAAACTATTATTATAGGAAAATTCTACCAAAGGTAAATTTTCATCCCAATTACCTAGGAATTCCAAGGTACACGCTCTCAACATATCTTCAAGTGTTTGTATCGTTCGTTCGCTCTGACCATCAGTCTGTGGATGGTAAGTTGTACTTAAACACAACTTGGTACCCAATTCCTCTTGTAGGCTTTTCCAAAATCGCGAGGTGAAACGGCTATCACGATCTGACACAATCGTTAGCGGAACACCGTGAAGCCTCACAATTTCCTTCACGTAAGAATTCGCAAGCTTTTCCATAGACCATTTCTCATTGGCTGCTATGAAATGCGCACTCTTAGTGAATCGATCCACGACCACCCAAATCATGTCGTGACCACTTTTTGTTTTGGGCAGTTTAGTGACAAAATCCATAGCAATGTCTTCCCACTTACCCATAGGCACATGTAATGGTTCTAAACTCCTGTATGGTTTCTGATGTTGTGCCTTGACTCTTGCACAGGTCACACACTCGGCCATATACTTCGCAATGTCGAGCTTCATCGTCGGCCACCAATAATAGGGTTTCAGGTCCCTATACATTTTTGTGCTACCGGGATGAATCGAGTACATGGTTTTGTGAGCTTCTTCCATCAGAAGATCTCTGACTCCTCCTGTCTTAGGTATCCAAATCCGATCTTGGAACACCTTCAGTCCGTGACTGTTTACACCGAACACCAACGTTTTGCCCAAACGTTCCTCCTTCCGGTCATTCTTCTCAGAAGCTTCGCTTTGAGCTTTCTTTATACTTTTCAAAATAGTCGAGACAACTTCAATTCTCAACGCTCTTGGCCTTCTCCTTTCAAGATTGACTTTCCGACTGAGAGCATCAGCAACAACATTGGCTTTACCGGGGTGGTAAAGTATCTCACCGTCGTAGTCTTTAAGTAATTCCAGCCAGCGTCGTTGTCTCATATTCAATTCCTTTTGACTAAAGAGATATTGGAGACTCTTATGATCAGTGAAAAGTTTGCACTTCGGGCCATAGAGGTAATGCCTCCATATTTTCAGAGCGAAAACTACCGCTGCCAACTCCAAATCATGAGTCGGGTAGTTCTTTTCATGCTCTTTCAGCTGTCGAGACGCATATGCTATCACCTTTTCTCTTTGGGTCAAAACACAACCCAATCCAACCCCAGACGCATCGCTAGAAACAACGAAGTCTTCAACACCATCGGGTAGAGAAAGTATCGGTGCCTCGCATAGTTTCTTCTTTAGCTTCTCGAATGCTTCTTTATGCTTATCATTCCAAGCATAAGTGGCTCCTTTGTGGGTCAAAGCTGTTAATGGACTAGCGATCGAAGAAAAGCCTTGGATAAATCTTCGGTAATATCCGGCTAATCCTAAAAAGCTTCGGATCTCCGTGGGACTTTTCGGTTGTTCCCACTTCATCACAGCTTCGATCTTCGCTGGATCAACCATTATCTCTTCTTGGTTGACCACGTGACCCAAGAATTGGACTTCACGAATCCAAAAATCACATTTGGAGAACTTCGCATACAGCTTCTCCTTCTTCAAGACTTCCAACACTTCTCGCAAGTGTCTGCCATGCTCTTCTTGGCTTTTTGAATAAATCAGAATGTCATCTATGAACAATATCACAAATTTATCTTGGAACAGATTACAAACTCTGTTCATTAAATCCATGAATGCTGCTGGAGCATTGGTTAGTCCAAACGACATAACCAAAAACTCGTAGTGTCCATATCGCGTTCTGAATGTAGTCTTCTCTATATCCTGCTCTCTTACTTTCAGCTGATGATATCCTGACCTTAGGTCGATCTTTGATAAATAACTTGAACCTTGTAGTTGATCGAATAGGTCATCAATCCTTGGCAACGGATATCTATTCTTTATTGTTGCCTTATTCAGCTCTCGGTAATCAATGCACATCCTCATGCTTCCATCTTTTTTCTCTACGAATAACACCGGAGCTCCCCATGGTGATGAACTAGGTCTTATGAAACCTTTGTCCAATAACTCCTGAAGTTGCATCATCATCCCCTTCATCTCCGTTGGTGCTAATCGATAAGGTGCTTTTGCAATTGGCGTTGTTCCGGGCAACAAGTCGATACGAAATTCTACTTGTCGATCGGGCGGTAATCCAGGAAGATCTTCGGGAAATACTTCCGAATAATCACACACAACAGGAATATTTTGCATCACCTTCTTTTCCTTCTTAGCGTCGATCACGAATGCTAAGTATGATGTACACCCCTTGGTCAAACATTTTCTGGCATTCATTAGAGAAATGATTCCAGAGTTTACTCTGCGTTTATCTCCGTACAGCATAAACGATTCCTTCCCAGGCGGGTTCACTTTCACTATTTTCTTCTTGCATAAAATTTCGGCATCATTGGCGCTAAGCCAATCCATTCCCAAAACGATGTCGAAACCCTTAAGTTCGATAGGCAATAATTCCTCGTGGAACTTATTCCCATTCAGATCAATTAAGATGTTTTTCATACGATAGCTAACAGGTACAAACTTGCCACTAGCAACTTCGACTAATAAAGCATTATCTAGTCTAACAACAGGCAAGGCTAGTTTTCTACCAAATTCATGCGATATAAAGGAGTCGTTGGCTCTAGAATCAAATAAAATTTGGGCAGACAATTTGTTAACGAGAAAGGTACCTGAAGCGACATTAGCTTCATCTTTAGCAGCTTCCAGTGTCATCTAGAATGCTCTCGCCTTTGGCTTTGGCGGAATGTAGGGTCTTGCCGCTTCCTTCTTTTTCGGACAATCCCTTGAGATGTGCCCCTCCTCACCACAACCATAACAAACATTCTTGGTGAAGGTGCAGTCATTGGCATAATGCCCTGGCTTTCCACATTTGAAGCATGTGGTTTCCCCGCCACACTTCCCATGATGCGTCTTCTTGCACTTGTCGCACCATTTCGCCTCTACCTTTCCTCCACTTCCTCTCGAACTAGACTTCGAGAATTTACTTTTCTTGCTAGACCCTGAAAATCCATCGATTTTCCTCTTCTCACCAACCTCTGACCTTTCCAGACCTTTTTCCCTGATCTAGGTCTCAACATTTCTAGTAGCCCAGATGGCGGCTTTCAATGTGGTTGCTTGCTTAACCATTGGACCATAGTCCGCTAGTAGTCCAAGGGAAAACTTGTTGACCTTAAAGAGTTCTGTAGTCACCAAATATGGGATAAACTTCATCTTTTCTGTGAAACTTGCAGCGTATTCAGTAACGCTCAATTTCCCTTTCTTCAGATTCTGAAACTCATTACTGATTTCCAGAAGGTCCTGCTCGGAGCAGTATTGCAGTTTTAGTTGTTCCACAAAGTCTTCCCAAGACATTTTTCTTGCTTCTCCCTTGGGCATAGAGTCAGCTAACAGCTTCCACCAACTCAACACGCCAGATTTTAGCAGAGGGATCGCAAGAGCGGTCTTCTACCTGTTGCTGCATTCGCAACTTTCAAACATAGTCTCCATTCCGGAGACCCAGTCCATAACTTGTACCGGCGTCGGGCTTCCGAATAGACATGGTGGTTTGGATGCCATGAAATCCTTATACTTGCACCCACGACCATCATTTCCTCCATACTGGTTATTGCGTCTAACCACTAGTTGTTCGTCTTGACTAATGATCCCACTAAAGTTTTCTCCTTCAGACTGCCCTCCATTCTCCTCAGGCTCTTCCGCTTGAATTGACGGTTCTTCACGATTCTGCCTAAGCAGGCGTCTTGTTTCTTCCATCTGACGATCCAACATCATTTGAATCATTATTTGTACACCAGCCATTATTATCGGCTCAGGTGCGTCAGCTACAACAGGTACTTGTTGATTTACAGGTGGTTGATTCCTGTTTTCATCAGCATTTCCAACTCTGCTTCTTGTTCTCACCATTTTTGATCTACACACCGAATAATTTCACCTTATTACTCCAAACGATTACATGCTAGTTCTAATATCGTATACATACGCTTAGAATCCTAAACAGATAAACCTTCAGATCCGGTTGGCAACAAACCGTAGATCCGAACAAACAATATCATATATGGCAACATATAACATTTAGCACATAAAAGCATTTTAGGCAACTTTCCTAAAATAAACTAGTGCTCGTGTCCGAAATTTATCAGACACATATCTCCCAATCTCCACTTAGCATCTTAAGTTTAAGTCTAGAAATCCTACAAATTCCTAGTTCGCTTAAACTAATGCTCTGATACCAAGTATGACATCCCCAAAATCTCGGCCAGAAAAGACCGATTTCATTTATGCTTTTTAAAACATTTTCAGAGTAAATCTGTTTGATTTTAAAAGGGATGTGAAATTTGTTCCCAAAAACAAAACATGATAAAATAGATATTTATCAAAACATTTCATATAGAAATATGATTTCATTTCATAATCAAAAGTCGGGATGTCATGTTCCGATACAGATCATAAAGCATAAACGATAACATTACAAGTCATTCAACAAATATATACATATACAGACTTGTAAACAAAATAACTTGATGATTCGCCCATCTTAAGCTCTTGCGCCACTTCCTGTAATACAAATAAACTGAGTGGGTCAGGCTTGGGAGCCTGGTGAGCATATAGGGTTTTCAAACCCACAATAATTATATTTAATTACAACAATCAACAATAAACCCGATTACCCATTCCCGTTATCCTCACCTTACGTTCCTAAAAATAACGTCTATTATAAGGAACTTATTTCAGGATTTTCATCGGGACGGACATTACTGCAGAGGGGCTTCCTCAACAATAAGTGTCCTAAAGGCAACCATGTGGGGGATAGAGTACACCGGTGAACACGTCGTTCACAACACCTACAGGTAATGAGCCTGCTAGTGTTCCACATGACAGTCTAGAATAGTCCGTGGTCGTCATCCATACTCTGCTGAATGACTAGAATAACACGAATAACACCGAGGCCTCTCATCTGTTTATTTCACACCAATTATCTACCCATGTTCTACCCAACATATTAGTAGATAAAAATATACATTTTTATACATTGTTTATACATGCTTTAATCAATACATATTCCACATAACAGATGAGGCATACACACATAACACCTATTTCATAGAGAATATATCAGATCTATGAGATAGAAGAGAGTGAATATACATTCACACATATAACCACAAAATATTTACACGTAGCACGTATTTTATATTAAATACTTCATAATATTGCGTTGGAAAGAAAATAACTACACACTCACTTGATCAGAAGATGATCCGACAACACTACGACTTATAGAAGTAGTATACTTCGATAGATCTGGAAGATCTTCACCAAAATCGAACTCCTCGCAGGCAGAGCTTCGGCTCGGGAATAACGCTCTTCGGGATCCTCGGGGCCTCATATCTTGCTTCGGGGCTCGGGAACGATACCGAGGCTTCGGGATATGATTGGCATGCAAATCGAGGAAAAACTTAGAGAGAGGGAAGAGTTTGAAGAAGAGAAAATGGTTGATTTCGAGTTCTATTTATAGGCTGAGGGTCTGGGATTACGCGGGGCGTAATCTCAAATTACGCAGGGCGCACTCAGTACGCGGGGCGTACGCGAGTTACGCGGGGCGTACTTTGACGTCACTACATGCGTTGATCTGTGGCACTCGAGTATTGGTCAGGCAACTTGCATCCGCCTGAGTACGCGGGGCGTACTCAAATTACGCGGGGCGTAATTGACTCGTCGAACTTCTAAATTACGTAACATTTGAATACGAGCTCCGTTTTCGACGTTCTTTATATCCACGTGAAGGTCAGACCATACTCTATAACTTTCATTTAGACTCCGTCGGCTAATTTTGAATTTATTTTTTATTAATTATTTTTAGAAGGCCGGGACAGAAAAACTTCGTTCTAAATTCATAACTTCTACGTTTGACGTCCGTTCTCGCCTAACTTTTCATCGTTTCTCTACTAACAACGAGATCTTCGATTCTCATTTAGATTGTTTCGGCTAAAAACCGCTCGATCTCAAATCGAGTATTCGGGCTGCATACCGCTAAGTCGAAACTTAGAAAAATCATAACTTCCTCATACGAAGTCAGATTTGGGCGTTCCTTTTATGCACGCTCTCGTTTTAACGAAATCTACAACTTTCATTTAGATCGCTAAGGGTAAATATCGCTCTATCTTAAATTCATATTTTACGTCACTCGACGTCGTGCCGGTTCTGTCGCGAAACTTCGACAGGTCATAACTTCTTCGTTATAACTCGGATTTTGGCATTGCTTATATCTCCGGAATCCTTGTTTCAACCACTACAACTGTATGCAAAGATATCGGGCATATCTAATACTTTAATTTTGACGCTTATTTTATTCTTAATTCGATTATATCACATAATTAAGCAAATAAACACATAACTCACATAATTCACAAATAATACATTTTTTATTATTTCAAATTGGGGTTACAAAGGTTAACCTAGACTATTACATTGCTAAAAAATGGCAAGCCCAGAAACACGGGCGTTACAATTAGTGGGTTAGATCTGATCCCACATCGACTGGGAAGGAGAACTAAGCATTCTTTATAAGGGGTGTGGATACCTTTCCTATCACAATGCGTTTTAAAGCTGTGAGGGCAGTAGATCCCATAAGAACTCTGCAGTTAAGCGTGCTCGGGTGGGAGTAGTACCAGGATGGGTGACCCCCAGGGAAGTCCTCGTGCCGAGTGGCCCAAAGCGGACAATATTGTGATACGTGCCAGAGGGGGATGTTACAAATGGTATCAGAGCCATGGCACGGGTCGATGTGTTCGACGGGGACGTTGAACCCTATAATGGGGGGTGAAAGTGGGTTAGATCTGATCCCACATCGGCTGGGAAGGAGAACTAAGCATTCCTTATAAGGGGTGTGGATACCTTCCCTATCACAACGCGTTTTAAAGCCATGAGGGCAGCAGATCCCATAAGAACTCTGCAGCTAAGCATGCTCGGGCGGGAGTAGTACCAGGATGGGTGACCCCCTGGGAAGTCCTCGTGCTGAGTGGCCCAAAGCGGACAATATTGTGATACGTGCCAGAGGGGGATGTTACACCAAGGCACTTCCTTGCTATATGAACGAGATCTAGGGTTTTGAGAGGATAAGACTCTGGAGAAAGGTGGACAACAAAGGGTCATAAGGTTCTTTAAATAGGGAGGCTCAAAGGATTAGGGTTCCTTTTCTGGGCCGAGTACGCCCCGCGTACACATTGGTACGCCCCGCGTACCTGGAAATCCTTCACGATCAAAACACGGACAAGTACGCTGAGTGTACACCCTAGTACGCCCCGCGTACCTGCCAACCAAGCATCTTCTTATCAAGGGCTAAATATGACAATCACTCAAAGAAGTGGGTTCACAAGGTACATGATTTTTTAGATGTTACAGGGACTTACGATGGGCGTAACTCTCAATACGCGCAGCGTAAGGGGTTGAAGCCCCGATTGTGGTTCGCTGGCGTACGCCCCGCATATAGAGAAGGTACGTGCCACGTACTGCCTCCTGTTGACTTTCGTTGACTTTTAGGGTTTTCATCAAACTTTGGACTTTTGGGTCAGGAAGGGGTAAAATGGTCTTTTACCCTTCTATGGAAATCATAGAGTGGATTTGATCTAGCCTTTGAGAGCCATTATTTATTTGAGAGTATTGTTATGTGTTTAGGCGGGGGCTAGACCAGTGTGATCGAGTGCGAGACTATCTGAGATACCGAGGTGAGTCTTCTCACTATACTGTACCTGGAAGGGTACCTAAGTGTGACCGGAAGGTCTTATATGCTATGAGATATATGTGCTATATGTTGATATGTGATATGTATGTGTTATGTATGCTATGTATGATAAGGACCGGAAGGTCAAGATGATATGGACCGAAAGGTCAAGAGGACATGGACCAGAAGGTCAGGAGGTTACAGACCGAAAGGTCGGTACTAGTAGGACCGGAAGGTCTACCGGGATTCGGGACGGAAGTCCCCTGAGACACTTGGACCGGAAGGTTCCATAGAGCTATGGCCTGGAAAGGCTTATGTGTTGTATGTGGTATTTTGGGGAACTCACTAAGCATTTATGCTTACAGTGTTGTGTGATGTGTTTCAGGTACCAGTGAGGATCGCGGGAAGAATCCGGCTTGATCAGTACACACACATGAGGAGTTTTATATGTTATGATCTTGGGATGTGATGTTATGGATTGTTATGTGATACAATGACATTTTATAACAATTAAAAACGAAAGTGTGTTTTTAAAATGTGAAAAAATTGTTTTGAAATTTACGTCGTTACAAATGGGCTTCATGTCGAGTGTGAACATGTCACCTTTCCTTTTCGACTTAAGCAAAACATCCTTCGTTTCTTTGTTAGAGACGACACTTCCATCTTCATCGAACACCACTTTATTCCTAGTTCCCACAAGAAGTTGTGAAACACTTATCATGTTGTGTTGTAAGACTTCAACATATGCTACTCTGTTCACAGTAACTTCCCGTTTGTTACCTTGCCATAACCTTTCACTTTGCATTTTTTTATTGTTTCCAAACTTCACTACTCCAGCATTATCCAAACTTCGATAGTCTCGCAGATTCTCCTTTCGACCAATCATGTGACGAGAACAACCACTATTGATATACCAATGCTCATTGTATTGCTTGTCACATAGTACATGCGATCATTCAAAAGAATTTAGGCCCCAAGGCTTTTTGGGTCATTGAATATTAGTTTGAAAAGCATTATGAAAAGAAGAACCTAGCACCCAATTTCGAACCTTTGACTTTAAACTATATATTAAGTCAACTTTGACATTTTTGGGCATCGAAATGTAATCATTCACTGGTTCAGGTTCAATACTGACTTTCCCCTTCCGATCTACAGTTCGTTGTTCTTCAACCTTTGTCTTAAGATTTTCTTTCCAACTTTTCCCTGATGGATTCAACTCCAGTGATGATAAACTACCATGTAGCGAGTCATTTAAGTAGCTTTTATAATCATATTTAATTTTCTCTTCAGATTACTTTCCTGATTGATATCGCTTCCCTTTGCCTTTAAGCCAGTGGTTGATATTTTCACTTCCTTTATCCCTTTCACAAACGAAGCTTTGACTTTCTGCTTTGACTCAGGATTTGGAAAGTGAGGTTTTGTGGGTTTAATTGGTTCACGTTTCTTCCCTTTTACTCCCAATTTTTCAAAATTTCATTTTGGAAAAGTTGGTTTTGGAGAATTTTGAAACCGATATTGATATTGATTATTATAACCAATAGATGTTCGATTGAAAACCTTTTGACCTTGTTGAAAACTTCTTTCACCTTTACATAAATTTCTTTGCTCATTACTTCGAACAACATTTCTTTGAATTTTGTTTTGAGAAAACCTTTCATTTTGAATATATGGACCAATATTCCTTGGACGTTGGTTTGATCAAAAGTTCCATTTATTTGTTCTTGAACAATTGGAGTTCTAATTTGTTTTTGAACATTAGATTGACCTTTTGGAAAATCCTTTTGTTTTTGAGTTGACGTGTTTTGAACATATGTCTTATTTTGAGAAAAAGTCTTAACTTGTTCAGTAAATTTTTTCTTAAAAACTTTTTGTTTTTGAAAATTCTTGACATTTTTCCAATAGAATTTGTTTCGAGCTTTTGACATCAAAACACCTTCTTCTTTTTCAACTTTTTGAACACTTTCAACGAAGATTTGTGACTTTGTATTTTGATCTTTCAAAACAGTTCCTTTTGTTTGATTATCAACTTTTGATTTTTCAGATTTTACTTCCCAAACACGTTTCGACCGTGCTCTGGTTCTAGAAGAAACCTTCTTTTGTCACAACTTTGTTGTCTTCTTCAACAATTTTGTTGATTTCAGGATTCACCTCATCACCATTTCTAGTAGTGACAAACACTGGATTTAGGAGCACAACTACATCTGTGTATTTGAAAGACAGATAAACGAATGAGTTTAATTCAAGATAATGATAACCTTTTACTTTCATCACCTTTTTGAACTACTCTGTTTCTTCATAAACATATTCGAAAACAACTCTGGGAATAGTTTTTTCAATCAAATCGTCATCCTCATCACTATCACTATCATAGTCTTCTACAACAGCTTTTTCATAATCATAAACTTTCGATGTTGAGGGTTGGTCACTGTTAACCGTCACCATTGAATCATGACAACTATTTTTTCCCATAGCCATCGAAGTGACATTAATGACAGATAATTAAGAACAATCAACAGTTTCCTCTTCCTCAATTTCACTGATATTATCATAATCATCTTCGATATCAACAAAACTTTGTTGAGAGTTTAATGTCAAAGTCTCAGTCATGTTCAAAATTTTGATTCTTTCAGCTTTAGAGAGAGTTTCATTTACAATATACACTAAATCATCAGCATTCAAGCATTCATCAATTTTAACAATTTCATAAGCATATTAATCATTAGGCACTTTACCAATGTAACACCCCGATTTCCAGGTATGATATTTATTCCTTTTATGCATGATTTTCCCTTGGAACATGGCATGGTGAAGCCTCACCACGGCGTGTTGAGGAACTTTTGGGTTGCGTGTATTTATGGGCCAATACGGTGTGTTGGCGGCTGGTTGAGAAAACCCTAAATTATAGGGTTTTACACCTTATATAATATCCTTAAATCCCAAGGGTTGGTCTTTTATCAGCCTCCAATTCCCCATATTGAACCTTGCGAACCCTCATCATCTTTCCCTATCATTTCTAAGTTGGTGTGGTGTTTTTGGAGCCAAAGAAGAAAGAAGTTGGAAGAAGGAAGAAAGGATCCAGCAAGCAAGCCCTCATCTTTCAGTTTGGCACTCTTTTGGACCTTTGTAAGTGTCCAAGATTTGATTTTTATTCCTATATGTTGCTATATCTTGAGGTTTGTCCCTTTTACTTGTTCTTGAGTGAGAGAATGGTTGGATCTCATAAAGTTAGCAACTTTATGAATCTCTAGGTTTATGTGACCTTGTAGAGTCTTGGATCTGGCATATAGCCGGGTTTTGATGCCATGCATGAAGAGTACATCATAAATCCCTATTTTGACCTATTTTGGGTTCAAGACATGCATTGGGCATGCATGTCTATAAAGCACCGACCTTTGGGATGGTTTAGATGCTATAATCTCTTCTGTAAATGACGGGTTTCAGACTTCAAGGATTTAGTGCTTATTGGTTAAGCCCTTGAATCTTCAATCCTTATTGTTGCGTTTTGGTCCCTTGGAGTAGTTCCAATGGATATAGTTGGAAACTTTATCCTTCTTGTTAACATTTAGGTCTAGATCTAAGCCTTGGGGTCACTAGAATCGAAGATTACAACTCAATGCATTAAGTTGTTGGAACTCAGGCAGTCACGACGTCTTGGCTGGAGCTTTCCCGGCCGTCTAAATGCCAACGAAAGATGACGTGTTGCTAGAAAGCACATCGTGTTGGGTCAACATGGAATGTTGACCTTGACCATTGACTTTGACTTTGACAAAGTTTGACCTTGAGGGTATTTTGGGTATTTTGGAATTTTGATGGAAATTGGCCATTTAATGGAATTAGATATTGTGTGGAGAGATAAGATTCAGAATTGGGCCTCATCAGTTCTACTTAATTTGCGAGCTGAGTTTTCCTCACTATACTAGCAGGTCGAAGGCACCAATGCCGACCCTTAGATTGATATCCTATTATGCATGTTTTTGTACTATTCAGATATGCTAGATCGGTATCCTGGTAGATACGATGATGTTATGCTATAGTGATCTGTTAGATCGATATCCTGGTAGACAGGATGATGAGATGCCTAGTGATCTGTAAGATTTGTTTATTTGTTTGATGGTTGGTTAATGGCATGCTTATATGTATTGTGTGCACGTGTTTGGTCGGTGGTTAAGGCTTCAATTCTTTGTGCGTAAGACAACAGACCGAGGCATTCCAACTCGATGGTTCAGGGCCTAGGGTATTCCATCCTGGGGATGATTGGACCCATAGTATGTTGGCATTCCAACCCAATGGTTTATAGGCCTGGGGTATTCCAACCCGATAGTGGATTAGACCTATAGTATGTTGGCATTCCAACCAGATGATCGAGGGGTCGGGGTTATTCCAACTTGATGGTTGATTGGACCCATAGTATGTTATTATTGTATATGTGTTATTTGTTGTGTTAGTACTTTGGGGGAACTCACTAAGCTTTGGGCTTAAAGTTTTGGGTTATGTTTCACGTACCCCATATTATCATGGGAAGGCAAAGGCTTGATCGTTCACCTCCTCATGTTGTGTTTTATGATTTTGGTAAAAATCTGATGCTAAACATGTTTTGAGAACTACAATGTAACAATTATGATTTTTGCATGGTTTGAAAAAGTTTAAAAATCTTATGAAATTTTATGGATGTCACAAGTTGGTATTAGAGCCTTGGTTTGAGTGAATTGGAGGAACACACATGTAAATCCAGTCTCAAACTAAGGAAAAAGATTTTCAAAACAATTTTCAAATAGTTTTCGAAAAGGTCGAGGAGGAAGCAAGGTGTATGATAAGCCGAAGCCATTAAGTAAACCCCAAAATACCACACTGTTATTGATATTGTGATATATTAGAACAACATGCTAGTGATGGCTAAGGATCTTCTGGAATTGCAAGATAGATTTGCTTGATTATATGATTCATTATAGCCTAGGACCTTCTTTTTATGGAATTGATGTCATTACAGTAGTTGCTTGGTTCATGCATCATGGTCATGCATAACTAATAGCCTCAAAATGTTTGTTTTGGCCTTATTTCCTGTTCTTGTTTAATGAAGGTCTTATGGTAGGATCAGATATTTGAATGCCTATACGGTCCAACTTTATGTATGGTTAGCATACAAGAGTGTTGCAGGGTTGCTGGAAGTCTCATGGATGAGTCGTGTGGGGTCAGCCGGCTAGTTTTGAGATGTATAGACTTTCCACTAGGGAGTGAGGATTGAGTGTATGGTTATGCTAGTGAGTATTTTTAGGGTGTTGTGATGATCCTTTGAGACAAATATGGGTAGATGTGGAAGGTAGTATGGGCTCGTACTACTGAAAGCTCTAGACTCGTACGCGTAGCAAAGAAGTCACAACCTCTAGGGATTTGTTGGAAGTTGGTTCCTCTATTATGATAGGCATTTTATCTGATATCCTCTTGATTTATTTTC
This sequence comes from Lactuca sativa, assembly GCF_002870075.4. Lineage (NCBI taxonomy): Eukaryota > Viridiplantae > Streptophyta > Magnoliopsida > Asterales > Asteraceae > Lactuca > Lactuca sativa. The sequence continues at coordinate 70,119,956 of NC_056625.2, read as the reverse complement.
AGTATGGTGACGACACGTCGAATTGACGCTGGGTCCGGTTTGGGATCAGGAGCTGGCCGCCAAGGTGAGTCAATTGTTGGATGACAAGATCAGGGAGATCTTGCAGGAGAAGTTTGTTGCTCATTTTCCAGAGATTTTTAGGTCTATCAAGACCGCCATTGTTGAGTACTTTGATGAGCGCTATGTTGCTTTGTCTGAGACTGCTGCTGCTGCAGCCGTTACGGCTACACGGGTTGGAAGAGGTCGGACTTTTCTGTATCGGGACTTTTACAATATGAAGCCCCTCACTTTCGATGGGCTGTAGAACCCGATCATCTCCATGAGGTGGCTATCTGATGTGTAGGGGTTTTCCTTCACTTGTTCTTGTCCAGATGACTAGAAGTTCAGGTGCGCTCTGAATCTTCTGAGGACCGAAGCGAAGGATTGGTGGAGACTTGCTACTAGTTCATATTCTGGTGAGTAGAGATCTACTGTGTCTTGGGAGCAGTTCTCTGAGATGTTCCACTCCCGATATTTGTTGTTGGTGGAGCGTGAGAGGTTGGCCAAGGAATACCTAGATTTGATGCAGGGTTCTAAGATGGTGACAGAGATCACCAATATGTTCATGGAGAGGGCTATGTTTTTCCCTGAGTTTGCTGCATCTGAGCAGGCTCAGATGACCCGTTACTTAAGCAAGCTCAAGACGGAGATCAGACAATTTGTTTCCACCCATTGTTATGGTACTTTGTTGGAGATGTAGGAGGCCGCTAGGCAGAGTGAGATTGAGATTCATTTACAAACGAGGGAGTTGACACCGGCCCCAGCGTAGTTGCAGCCTGCATCACAACGGTTTAGGGCCGCTGATTCTAGGTCAGGGAGCCAGAGAGGCAGAACTTGTGGGAAGTGTGGTATGGTGCATGATGGAGCTTGTTGATCTTCTTCAGGGTGCCATAAATGTGGCAAGTAGGGCCAAATTACAAGGGACTTTCTGTAGCAGACTCCGGCTCCTGGAATCAAATTTAATTACCATTGTGATCAGGTGGGCCAAATGAAGGGCAGTGTCCCCTGATTGTTGTCAGGACGACGTAGGTTCCAGCGATGGCTACTTTGAGGATCACATATAGGAGTCAAGGCAGGGCGGAGCCCCCGAGGGCACGAGGTCACGCTTTCCAGCTCACTGTTGAAGAGGCCAGAGCAGCTCCAGATATTTTGACTGGTATGTTTCTATCCCTTATTTTGTTGATTATGTTTTGTGTTATGCTTATGTTTGTACCTCTGTTCAGTATGTTCCTAGTGAACTCTTTGCCTACTCTAGTGTTGTTTGACTTGGGTGCGAGTCAGTTTTTTTGTCTAGATCGTTCATTAGGGAATTTGATATGCCCATTGGGGAGTTAGAGTGTCTATTGCGAGTTTCTATCGCCAAAGAACACATGGTTTCTGCATCATCTATATATGAGGGTTGTATTATGAAGATCTTCGAGTGCCTTATCCGGTCGATTTAATCCCTATCCCCATGGGGATGTCTGCATGATTGTGGGTATGGATTGGCTGAGTCGTTTCGGTGCTATGATTGATTATGAGGGCCAATATGTGGTAGTTCGAATCCCAAGTATGGGAGAATTGGTTATCTATGGAGACGGCACCAGGATGGGTTCATGGTTTTGTTTTGCAGCCAGAGCTCGTCAGTATATTCAGCACGGGTGTGCGGGTTATTTCGATTATGTGGTGGATACACTTGTTGGGAGTTTGTCGATGTGTTTACGGAGGAGTTACCCGGTGTGCCTCCTGAGAGGTTGGTTGAGTTCAGGATTGAACTTGTGCCAGGTGCGACCACAATTGCCAATGCATCGTACCGCTTGGCACCGTCTGAGATGCAGGAGTTGTCATCTCGGCTGCAGGAGCTGCTAGGTAAGTAGTTCATCAGACCAAGTAGTTCTCCATGGGGAGCGCCGATTTTATCCGTCAAGAAGAAGGATGGTTCACACCGGATGTGTATTAATTAGCGGGAGTTGAACAAGCTAACGGTGAAGAACCGTTATCCCCTTCCGAGGATTGATGACCTCTTTGATCATTTTCATGGTGCATCTTGGTTCTCCAAGATAAATCTAAGGTTTGGATATCATCAGGTCAGGGTGAGAGAGGAGGACGTGGAGAAGACCATGTTTCGGACTCGTTATGTGCTCACCAATGTGTCGGCGGTATTTATGGATTTAATGAATCAAGTATGCGGGTCAATGCTCAATCATTCGGTTATTGTATTTATTGATGATATCTTGGTGTATTCCAAGACCATAGAGCAGCAGGAGAAGCATCTTCGAGAGCTTCAGGGGGTTTTGAGGCAAGAACGGCATTATATTAAGTTCTCGAAGTGTGAGTTTTGGTTACAAGATGTTCAGTTCCTAGGAAACCTCGTTAATCAGGATGGGATATTGGTCGATCCAGCCAAGATCGAGGCTGTGATGCAGTGGGAGGTTCCGAAATCTCCCTCAGATATCAGGAGTTTATTGGGATTGATAGGGTACTATTGGAGATTCATTCAGGATTTCTCCAAGATTGCAATACCCCTCACTCATCTGACGAGGAACGTAATGGATTTCCGATGGGTCCCTAAGCAGCAGACAGCATTTGAGACCCTTCGGTAGAGATTATGTGAGGCTACAGTTTTGACCCTCCCTAAGGGAATTGAGGAATTTGTGGTATTATGTGATGCTTCTGTCACTGGTTTGGGGCGGGCCTCATGCAAAGAGGACGAGTGATAGTATATGCATCGCATCAGCTAAATCCGCACGAGACGAGGTACCCCACATATGATCTGGAGTTGGGGGCAGTGGTTTCTGCCTTCAAGATTTGGAGGCATTCTCTTAATGGGGTCTGTTGTACTATCTACACTGACCACAAGAGTTTGATCATAATATGGATCAGTCGAACCTGAACATGAGGCAGTGCAGGTGGCTGGATGTAGTCAAGGATTATGACTGCGAGATCTTTTACCATCCGAGTGAAGCGGACGTGGTGGCGGATGCTTTGAGCCGCAGGCCGGTTGGGTCTTCAGTTGGGGTATCATGTATGACGATATCAATGGATTCTCCACTTTTGGGATTGATTAGGGGGGCTCAGGCCCAGGGTGTTCGGGAAGAGAACTGGAAGATAGAGAGGATCAGGGTGAGATTGCCAAATTTGTTCCGGATACTCGTGGATTGTTGACTCATTGTGGTTGGGTATGGGTTCCTATGTCTGGTGGGGCAAGATAGATTATATAGGAAGAGGCTCATAAGTCTCGTTTTTTTATTCATCTGGGGGCCACTAAGATGTATCAACATCTAAGATTGAGCTATTGTTGGTCATGTATGAAGAGGGAGATCGCCTGCTACATTGAGAGATGTATTACCTGTAGGATGGTCAAGGTTGAGCACCATAGGCCGCATGCCAAGTTACAACCTCTGGAGGTTCCCATGTGGAAATGGGAGCAGATTTCGACGGATTTCATCACCAAATTATCGAGGACGGCAAAGGGTTTTGATGTAATTTGGGTCATCGTGGATCAATTGACCAAGAGTGCCCACTTCCTGTTTATTCGGGAGAGTTCTTTGACAGAAAAGTTTGTCGATGTGTATATTCGCAAGATCGTTGCTCACCATGGAGTTCCGGTCTCTATTGTTTCAGACTGTGATGTTCGATTCACCTCTCAGTTTTGGCAGATGTTACATGAGGAAATGGCACGAGGTTGCACTTCAGCACAACTTATCATCCTCAGACTGATGGTCAGAGTGAGCGGATGATACATACCCTTGAGGATATGTTGCAGGCCTTTGTCATCGATATAGGTGGGAGTTGGGACTCGTACCTACCTCTTGCGGAGTTCTCTTATAACAAAAGTTTTCACTCCAGCATTGGTGCTCCGCCTTTCGAAATCTTGTATGAGCGGAGATTTGGCACCCCAATTTCCTAGGGCGAGGTTGGTCACAGGGTTATGGGGAGGACCGAGGCAGTCCTTTAGACTACGGAGATGATTCAGCAGATCAGGCAAATATTTCAGACTGCTCAAAGTCGAAAGAAGAGCTATGTTGACCGGCACCGATCCAAGTTGGAGTTTCAGGTCGATGACATGGTGTTACATAAGCTCTCGCCTTGGAAAGGTGTGATTCGCTTAAGGAAGAGGGTGATGTTGGGTCCCTTGTATATTGGGCCATTTTGAGTGATTGCCAGGGTTGGAAAGGTTGCTTATAGATTGGATCTTCCAGAGGAGCTCAGTCAGATTTATAACACTTTCCATGTTTCGCAGCTGTGAAAGTGCATATTAGAAGAGGACGCGGTTGTTTCATTAGATGATATTCAGGTTGATGATCGCCTAAATTATGTCGAGAGGTCGTTAACTATTCTGGAATGGAAGGAAAAGGTTTTACATAGCAAAGAAGTACGTTTGGTAAAAGTACGATCGTAGCACCAGTGGGGCTCCGAGTGGACCTGGGAGCCGGAGGCTGAGATGCGGGAGAATTATCCAGATTTGTTCACTACAACAGACTTCAAGGATGAAGTCTAGCTCAATTGGGGGAGAGTTGTAACACCCCGATTTCCAGGTATGAGATTTATTCGTTTTATGCATGATTTTCCTTTGGAACATGGTGTGGTGAAGCCTCACCACAGCATGTTGAGGAACCTCTGGGTCGGGTGTTTTTATGGGCCAACACGGTGTGTTGGCGGCTGGTTGAGAAAACACTAAATTTTAGGGTTTTGCATCCTATATAATCTCCTTAAGTCCCAAGGGTTGGTCTTTTATCAACCTCTAGTTCCCCATATCGACCCTTAAGAACCCTAATCATCTTTCCCTCTCATTTGTGAGCTAGTTTGGTGTTTTTGCAGCCAAAGAAGAAAGAATTTGGAAGAAGGAAGAAAGGATCTATCAAGCAAGCCCTCATATTTAAGTTTGGCACTCTTAGGGACCTTTGTATGTGTCCAAGATCCGATTTTTATTCCTCTATGTTGCTAGATCTTGATTTATGTCCATTTTAATTGTTGTTCTTGAGTGAAGGAATGATTGGATCTCATTAAGTTCGCAACCTTATGAATCTCCAAGTTTAGGTGACCTTGTAGAGTCTTGGATCTAGCCTATAGCCGAGTTTTGATGCCATGCATGAAGAGTAGGTCATAAATCCCCATTTTGACCTATTTTGGGTATAAGACATGCATTAGGCATGCATGTCTATAAATCACCAATCTTTGGGATGGTTTTGGTGCTAGAATCTCTTCAGGAAAGGATGGGTTTCAGACTTCATGGATTTAGTGCTTATTGGTTAAGCCCTTGAATCTTCAAGCCTTGTGGTTGGGTTTTCGGACCCTTGGAGTAGTTCGAATGGATAAAGTGGGAAAATTTATCCTTCTAGTTAACATTAGGGTCTATATTTGAACCTTGGAGTCCCTAGAATCGAAGAATACAGCTCAATGTATTAAGTTGTTAGAGCTCGGGCAAACACGGTGTGTTAGCAAGCCAACACGATGTGTTGGTTGGAGTTTTCCCAACTATCTCAATGCTAATAAAACATGTTGTGTTAGGTCAACATGGATTGTTGACCTTGAGAGTTGACTTTGACTATGACCAAGTTTGACCTTGAGGGTATTTTGGGTATTTTGCAATTCTTATGGAAATTGACCATTTGATGGAATTAGGTATCATGTAGAGAGTTGAGATTCGAAGTCGGGCCTCATAAGTTCTACTCAGTTTTGGAGCTGAGTTTTCCTCACTGCATTTGTGGGTCGAAGGCACGAATGCCAACCCTTGGATTGATATCCTGTTATGCATGTTTTTGTACTGTTCAGATCTGTTAGATAGGTATCCTGGTAGATAGGATGAAGTTCTGTTATAGTGATCTGTTAGCTCGGTATCCATGTAGATAGGATGATGATATCCCTAGTGATTTGTAAGATCTGTTTATTTGTTTGATGGCTGGTTAATGGCATGCTTATATGTATTATGTGCACGTGTTTGGTCAGTGGCTGAGGCTTCAATGCTTTGTGCGTAAGACAACAGGCCGAGGCATTCCAACCCGATGGTTGAGGGCCTAGGGTATTCCATCTTAGGGATGATTGGACCCATAGTATGTTGGCATTCCAAACCAATGGTTGAGAGGCTTGGGGTATTCCAACCTGATGGTGGATTGAACCCATAGTATGTTGGCATTCCAACCCGATGGTTGAGGGGCCTGGGTTATTCCTGTTGGAATAGTGTCTAAGGCTGCAACTATATTAGGCAAGTATTTGACCCGGTTGTGCATGGTCCTTTTGGGTTGCCTTCACCATAGCAACTTGACAAGATGATTTATTATGAGAGAAGAGATATTAAATATATTATGAGAATAATATAAGGAATAATAATATTATTATTTGATTAATATAAGTCATAAATTAATTAGGAATTAATTTGGTGACTTAAAGAGTTTAATTGAATAAAGGGGCATAAACTGTCAATTGTGTGATAGTTGTACTTTGGGCTATAATCTCTTATGGATAAGGGGTGGACGATTTCTAGGGCTTAGGATAGGCTTAGAATTCGTCCAAAAGTTTATCAATTAGGGTATTGGATTGCTTAGGGCCTAAGTTATCCAATTAGGGTTTAAGGGTGAAACCCTAGGATCCTCACTAGTATAAATAGACCCTAGGGGTCAAGGGAAATCGACACCTATGCTTTAGAAGAAACCCTGACCGATTTTGATCCCCTCTCCTCTCTCTCAAATCATCCTCTAGCTAGTTGGTGTTTGTAAGCCATTAGAGGAGTGACAATTGTGACTCTAAAACTCCAAGGACAAGAAGATCAAGCAAGTGATTCAAGGTAAACTTATAATTATGATTTCTTATTGTCATTATACTCTATTAGTCATTAGAAGTCTTGGATTCAATGTATGTTCAATTAGAGAAACCTAGATCCAAGCATTAGGGTTTGCATGTGCACATAGGATTGTTCACATGGTTAAAACCCATCAGTGGTATCAGAGCCTAGATTGGTTTCTATTGAATTGATGCATTAGTTACTTGTTTGATGCCTTCAAAATTCGAATTTTGTGTTTCTGCCTGATGCACTCGGCGAGTCCCATAGTGGACTCGGCGAGTAGGCTAGACTCGGCAAGTCCATTGTGGTACTCGGCGAGTCCAAGCGTCAGAAAGAGCTAATTTCGGGATTTCTTGCTGTTTATCTTTGAGATACTTGCCTTAATCATATTAGATCAATATAAATCTGATTTTATGATATATATATGAGTATATTCATGATCTAATTGAAGATATTTATCAATTAATAAAATATTTATTTCCTTATGTGATAATTGATTAATTATTTTAATTAAATTGGTAATTGTTTTGCAAGAAATTATTAAATAAATCAAATATGGATAATTATGTGATTAATGTTAATTTAGATTATTTGTTATTTGATCCCCTATGTTTTGAAAATTTTAAAACTTGCCCTCAAGTTTTGAAATTTATGTTTTGTGATTAAAAGTTTAATTTAGACAATTTAAATTTCAAACCCTAGAATTTTACAAGTTTAAAATTCAACCCTATACTAATATAATGTTACAAGATTAATATATATATATATATATATATATATATATATATATATATATATATATATATATATATATATAGGAATGAGTTCTGTGGAAAACAAATAACTAGGGCAACATCTACCGGAACCAATAATCAAATGACACGTGTCCATTTCTTTCTTCACAAGTAATGTATTGTGGAAGTTATTGTAAAAGTGATGTGTTGTCATGTTTTCATTGGTTAAAATATGTGTTGCCCTAATCATTTATTTTCCATATAACTCTTCCCTATATATATATATATATATATATATATATATATATATATATATATATATATATATATATATATATATATATATATGTATAATTAAAAATGCTAGTCTTACCGTTAGTAGGCCTCATTCACGAAGCCGGTCTATAAGGTGGGTATAAGGTTGCGGCCTATAAAATGACGCTTAATGGGTGTACACTCACACCCACCGCTTGCTTGATTGGTGGAGGGTCGTTAGCCGAACGGGTAGGATAGGGCAACCTCATCTCTTAATTAAAAGTATAATATGAAATACAAAGTAACTACATGTTTTTCAAAATTCCCAATCCTAGTTACTTTAGGAAAAGTGAATTGATGCAATCCCATGAAATTACACTTTGCACCCTTGCTAAGAAGTTAGTGGAGCGTGTGTGGTTTACCGGCACACTAATTGGTTCTAAGCAAAGGTGGCAAAGGGTGATTCAATGTTTATCATAGTTCGATGGAGCGTGTGTGGTTTACCGGCACATCGAATAGGTGATTGTTACAATGAAGGCACCATGTGAATTTGCATGGTAATTCACACCCACTTTGTGATCCTCGGTATCCCAGTCACAAACGAGAGGGGTATATCGAGATTTAAACATGCCATTGAAAAGTTTCAATGAATCTCATCCAAACCTAGGAATTCTCAATACATTTAGAACTTAAAGTTATGTTTTCATGGTGGAGAATTACTGAATCGTCATTCACTTACCTTCAAATTGTTTGCATGTTAGATTACGACATCCCTTTTCTAATATGTAAATATTGTTGTTGGATCCTAGCCCTAATTTTTCTTATTGGGTGATAATTAGGGATTCAAATTCTAATCTATCTTTGTCCTTTCTATTTGTAGATTTCGAACGCGAACAACGTTGTTGCTAGTTCGTTCACATTGATGAGCCTTTGCCAAAAGGTGACTTTCGATGGAACAAACTTTAGCGAATGGATAGGATACATTCGCACAATTGCTCGCAGTGAGGACAAGGAGTATGTCCTCGATGAGAAGCTCTAGAAGATCAACCCAGAAATCGCTACTCCGGTTGAAATGACTGCTTTTGAGACTCATGAACGTGATGCAACGAAGGTTCATTGCATCATGATAGCCACAATGAACGCCGAATTCCAAAAGTCCTATGAGGACATGTATCCGTACGAAATGCACCAAGACTTGTTGGAGAGATACCACCAAAACGCGATGCAAGAGCGTTACGAGATTTTCACTAACATGATCTCCACCAAAATGGGTCATGGAGAATCTCTTACCGTGCACCTGCAAAAGATGCAAAGGTATGTCGATCGTCTTCGCAAGTTGAATTTTGACTTTGGGGAAGACTTGGCAATCGACATGGTGCTTCACTCTTTTCCTCCGTGTTACAATCAATTTAGGATGACCTACCACATGAACAAAGAAGAGGTCACCCTAAGTAAGCTCCAAGGTCTCCATAGGGTTGCTGAAAGCAACCTCAAGAACAAGTCTGTTGCACCCACTCCCAATCCACCCGTTGCTCCTGTTTTGACCATTGGGCAAGGAAGAGGCAAGAAGAGGAAGGCTCCGTCTAAGAGCCACCGCAAGGGAAAGTCCCGAGATGGTTCCTCTTCTAGTGGGACCAAAGTTGATCCCGCTAAGCCTAACCCTAACTCAAAGGAGGTAGAGTGCCACCACTTCCACAAAATAGGGCATTGGAAGAGGAGCTGCCCAAACTACCTGCAAGCCATCAGGGAAGGAAAGATCAAGCCGTCTTTCGCAGGTATATACATAATTAAATCTAATGATTCATCTCATGCTATTTCTTGGGTCCTTGATACCGGTTGTGGTTACCACATTTGTTCTGAATTGCAGGGACTAAGAAGAAATAGGGATGTGGAGCATGGAAGAATAAGTTTAATCATGGGGAACAGAAGATCGTCGCTTGTGACCAAGATTGGAGTATATTCTTTAGTGCTTAGGAATGGTTTATGTTTAGATTTAAACCATTGTTGCTATTCGCCAGAAATGGAAAGAAACATCATTTCATTTCATGGTTTGTTTAGACAAGGATTTAGATTTTTTTTTTAATAATGAGAATGGTTCTATGTGTGCTTATCTAAATGGTGTCTTATATTTTGACGCAATACCATGTAATGGAATTTATGAAATTGTTATGATTGTAGATAACTTAGGAAATGATGTTTTATGCAAGGATTCTTCCAATGGTATGGATAGAGCATCCTTGTGGCATTGTCGTCTTGGACATGTCAACAAGAAGCGTATAGCCCAACTCCAAAAAGATGGAGTGTTGGAGTCATTCGACCTTAGGGAAGATGACACATGCGAGTCTTGTTTACTTGGAAAGATGACCAAGTCACCCTTCACTAGTATATGTGAAAGGGGTGAGGGTCTATTGGGCCTCATACATACCGATGTATGTGGACCGTTTAGATCAACCACAAAGGATGGGAACCACTTCTATGAGACTTTTACCGATGACTATAGTAGATATGGGTATATCTACTTAATCAAGTAAAAGTCAGAAACGTTTGGAAAGTTCAAAGAGTTCAAGAATGAAGTGGAGAATCAATTGGGCAGGAAAATCAAGATGCTTCGATCCGATCGAGGAGGAGAGTACCTAAGTCTTAAATTCCACGACTATCTCAAGGAGTGTGGAATAGTTTCACAATTGACGCCACCTAGGACACCGCAGTTGAATGGTGTGGCAGAAAGGCGTAATCGAACCTTATTAGACATGGTTCGCTCTATGATGAGTCATGCTTCACTACCTATCTCATTTTCGGGGTATGCCTTAGAGACTGCCGCCCATATCCTTAACCGAGTCCCTACTAAGAAGGTTGCCAAAACACCTCACAAGATGTGGACAGGGAAATCTCCCTCGTTAGCACATATCAAGGTTTGGGGTTGCGAGGCTTTTGTAAGACGAGATACTCACGACAAGCTCGAACCTCGTAGTGAGCGATGTATTTTCATCGGCTACCCGTAGAAATCCTTTGGATATCTCTTCTATAGACCAAAGGACAATGTTGTCTTTGTTGCGAGGAGAGGAGTTTTCCAAGAGCGAGAACTCATAAGCCAAGGAGACAGTGGGAGGCAAATCGAGCTTAAAGAGATTCAAGAGTCAATAGATGAAGGAACCTCTACCGCTGGCACTCAACCCGAGGAGGAAACTCCGGTTGAATCGATTGACGAGCCCTTACCTCTTAGACGTTCCGAATGAGCTAGAGTTCAACCCCAGTTTTATGGTTTTCATATTACTACCGAAGGGGACACGTATATTAGTGATGGTACACTAATAAATCTTGACGAACCTAGTAGCTATAAGGAAGCCATGGCAGGCGCGGAGTCTACGAAATGGAAAGAGGCAATGGACAGCGAGATCCAGTCCATGTATGACAACCAAGTTTGGAATTTGGTTGATAATGTGCCCAGACGTAAGCCCGTTGGGTGCAAATAGATCTTCAAGAAGAAGACCGACGTGGATGGAAACGTACACACATATAAGGCGCGATTGGTTGCGAAGGGTTTTACTCAAACTCCCGGAGTTGACTATGATGAGACCTTCTCACCAGTTGCGAAGATAAAATCTATTAGAGTGATGATAGCTATTGCTGCATTTCATGATTATGAGATTTGGCAAGTGGATGTCAAAACCGTTTTCCTTAATGGGAAGTTGGCTGAGGATGTTTACATGGCTCAGCCAGAGGGTTTTGTCGATCCGAAGCATCCAAATAGAATGTGTAAGCTTGAGAAGTCCATTTATGGACTTAAGCAAGCGTCTCGCAGATGGAATCTTTGCTTCGATGAGAAAGTCAAAGAGTTTGGATTTGTACGAAGCGAAGATGAATCATGTGTATATGTCAAAGCCAGTGGGAGTATAGTAAGCTTCCTCGTTCTGTATGTCAATGACATACTACTCATAGGAAACGACATCCTGACTCTGCAGAAGGTTAAGTCCTGGCTTGGGAAGTGCTTCGCTATGAAGGACCTCGGAGAGGCTTCCTATATTCTGGGAATAAGGATAGTGAGAGAACGAAGTAAGAGACTAATAGGACTTAGTCAGAACACTTACTTAGATAAAGTACTAAAACGTTTTAGTATGGAAAACTCGAAGAAGGGAGAATTACCGATACAAAGTAATGCCAAGTTGAGTAAGACTCAAAGTCCGAGTACCAACGTTGAGATAGCAGAAATGAGCCGAGTTCCATACGCTTCCGCAGTTGGCTCAATCATGTATGCTATGACTTGTACTCTCCCTGATGTAGCCTTTGCTTTGAGCATGGTTAGTAGATATCAAGGGAACCCTGGCAGAGCCCAGTGGATTGCAGTCAAGAATATCCTTAAGTACCTTCGGAGGACGAAGGAATGGTTCTTAGTCCTCGGAGGGAGTGATGACTTGAAGGTGCGGGGGTATAGTGACGCCAGCTTTCAGACCGACAGGGACAACTACCGTTCGCAGTCGGGCTGGGTCTTTACCCTGAATGGAGGAGCAGTAACTTGGAAAAGTTCCAAGCAAGAAACTGTAGCTAATTCAACGTGTGATTCAGAGTACATTGCAGCGAGCGAAGCGTTGAAAGAGGCAATATGGTTGAAGAACTTCATCGGTGATCTTGGAGTTGTACCTGCCATAAAGGAGCCCATGGAGATTTTCTGTGATAATGAAGGAGCGGTTGCCTTGACCAAGGAACCGAGGGATCATGGTAAATCTCGACATATCGACAAAAAATATTACTTTATTAGACATCGTGTAGAAGAAGGACAACTCGTGGTGAAGAGGATATCATCAGAAGATAACCTAGCAGATCCACTTACGAAGGGACTGAGTAGGGTTAAGCATTTGCAACATGCTAGGAGTATTGGGCTGAAGGATGATATTAGTATAGATTAGATAGTATTAGAAACGTGTAGTAGATAAATGTAATTAACATTTGATGATTAAATAAAAGAGTATTATTTATGAGTAATGTTAGTGTCTTATGTTAATTGTTTAACTATTGTTTCACTTTGCATGTTTTGACTTCCAGAATAATTGAGTTTATTAAGAATAATCGAATTATTCAAATTGTCCACAATCGTTCATATGTTGGAAGTAGGTATGAATGAAGATTGTCATGAATTGGTGTGTAGATTGTCTAAATGGTATTAGACATAGCAAAAGTTTGCTGCAACATTCATGAGTGCTTATGAACTAGTTTTGAGCATTGGAACAAACCCGTGCTTGCTGGAATCACCTTATGGAATGTGATAAAAAGGATGATCGCGAGACGATAATATCATATGGTCTTAAAACCAAGATATATGGTTTGTTATTTGTTAATTGGCTATGCATTGATAATGCGAAACCGCATCAGTAACTTGATGTTATAAAACGCATTGTTGTGCATAGTTGATTAATGAATAAGTAAATGCATATAAGTCGAAGTTTATCTGTTACTTTTATCCTAAGAGGGTAAAAGCGATATCTCGGCCGCTCGATGATTTGATTTGACTTATGTGTCAGGACCGGTCAGAACTGAATTGATGTGTTCGATTAAGTTCTATGTCAAATAATTCGAAGATCGAGAAACCAAATGCTAGACAAATTGGTTCCATAGAATTGTCAGCATGATATCTAAACAGAGGACTGTACGATCCCTTATCTGAAGGACAAGATTGATTAGATCAGAGTTTGACAGCGTCTTTGAGAGCTACGATTGCTAATTGGATTATACTTGTATATATAGTTACTAGACTTATCCAAGTGGGAGACTGTTGGAATACCGTCTAAGGCTGCAACTATATTAGGCAAGTATTTGACCTGGTTAAGCATGGTCCTTTTGGGTTGCCTTCACCATAGGAACTTGACAGGATGCTTTATTATGAGAGAAGAAATATTATTAATATATTATGAGAATAATATAAGGAATAATAATATTATTATTTGATTAATATAAGTCATAAATTAATTAGGAATTAATTTGGTGACTTAAAGAGTTTAATTGAATAAAGGGGCATAAACTGTCAATTATGTGATAGTTGTACTTTGGGCTATAATCCCTTATGGATAAGGGGTGGACGATTTTGTAGGGCTTAGGATAGGCTTAGAATTCGTCCAAGAGCTTATCAATTAGGGTATTGGATTGCTTAGGGCCTAAGTTATCCAATTAGGGTTTAAGGGTGAAACCCTAGGAGCCTCACTAGTATAAATAGACCCTAGGGGTCAAGGGAAATCGACACCTATGCTTTAGAAGAAACCCTGTCCGATTTTGATCTCCTCTCCTCTCTCTCAAATCATCCTCTTGCTAGTTGGTGTTTGTAAGCCATTAGAGGAGTGACAATTGTGACTCTAAAGCTCCAAGGACAAGAAGATCAAGCAAGTGATTCAACGTAAACTTCTAATTCTGATTTCTTATTGTCATTATACTCTATTAGCCATTAGAAGTCTTGGATTCAATGTATGTTCAATTAGAGAAACCTAGATCCAAGCATTAGGGTTTGCATGTGCACATAGGAATGTTCATATGGTTAAAACCCATCAATTCCAACCTGATGGTTGATTGGACCCATAGTATGTTATTATTGTATATGTGTTATTTGTTGTGTTAGTACTGTGGGGGAACTCACTAAGCTTTAGGCTTAAAGTTTTGGGTTATGTTTCACATACCTCATATTATCATGGGAAGGCAAAGGCTTGATCGTTCACCTCCTCATGTTGTGTTTTATGATTTTGGTAAAAATCTGATGTTAAACATGTTTTGAGAACTACAATGTAACAATTATGATTTTTGCATGGTTTGAAAAAGTTTAAAAATCTTATGAAGTTTTATGGATGTCACAAGTTGGTATTAGAGCCTTGGTTTGAGTGAATTGGAGGAACACACATGTAAATCCAGTGTCAAACTAAGGAAAAAGATTTTCAAATAGTTTTCGAAAAGGTCGAGGAGGAAGCAAGGTGTATGATAAGCCGAAGCCATTAAGTAAACCCCAAAATACGACATTGTTATTGATATTGTGATATATTAGAACAGCATGTTAGTGATGGATAAGGATCTTCTGGAATTGCATGATAGATTTGCTTGATTATATGATTCATTATAGCCTAGGACCTTCTTTTTATGGAATTGATGTCATTACAGTAGTTGCTTAGTTCATGCATCATGGTCATGCATAACTAATAGCCTCAAAATGTTTGTGTAACGCCTGTGTTCCGGGCTTGCCATTTGTAGCAATGTAATAGTCTAGGTTGACCTTTGTAACCCATTTTGAAGTAATAAGATTGTATTATTTGAGTATTTTGTGTTTTGTGCTTAATTGCTTAATTATGTGGTTTGATTAATTAAGAATAAAAATAAGCGTCAAAATTTAAGTGTAAAATAAACTTAATATATTTGATTAATGTTGTAGTAATTGAAACGAGGTTTCCGAATATATATAGAACGCCCAAATCTGACTTCGTATGAGAAAGTTATGATTTATCGAAGTTCCGGCTTAGCGATATACAGCCTGATTTACTCGATTTGAGATCGAGCGGTTGTTAGCCGAAGCAATCTAAATGAGAATCGAAGATCTCATTGTTGGTATTGAAACGATAAAAAGTTAGGCGAGAACAGACGTCAAACGAAGAAGTTATGAATTTATAACGAAAGTTTCTGTCCCGGCCTATTAAAAATAAATAATAAAAATAAAGTCAAAATTTGCCGACGGAGTCTAAACGAAAGTCGTAGAGCGTGGTCTCACCTTCGCGTGGATATAAAGAACGTCGAAAACCGAGTTCGTATGATGAAGTTATGAATTTCCGAAGTTTATTAATCATTTTGTATTTATTTTTAATTCAAAATTCGGAAGCATTATCCGAAGGAGTCACCGATCTGATCCGAGGTACGCCCCGCGTACTCGAGTACGCCCCGCGTACTCCGAGGGATGTCGACACTCGCACTCGAGCACTTCGGATACGTAAGCAATGACGTTTTGGGCAGTACGCCCCGCGTAACGCAGTACGCCCCGCGTACTCCGAGGCTCCAGCCTCCTATAAATAGGATGCGAGGGTTCCGGGTATTTTTGCCAATTCCCTCTCGTTTTCGTGTCGAAGCTCTGCGCAAAAACCCCCGAAGCTACCCCGAAGTCCCGGTATCATACTCTAGCCCCGAGGCAAGTCCCGAGATCCCGAAGATCCCGAAAAGTGCGGTTCCCGAGTCGAAGCTCTGCCCGCGAGAAGTTCGATTTTCGAGAAGATCTTCCAGATCTGCTGTGGATTACTACTTCTATAAGCTGTAGTGCTGTCCGATCATCTTCTGATCAAGTGAGTGTGTAGTTATTTCTTCTAATACAATAATACGAAGTATTTTATATAAAAATACGTGCTATGTGTATATATTTGGTTGTGTTATGTGTGAATGAGTATTCACTCTCTTCTATCTTATAGATCTGCTTATTTCTTTATGAGATATGTGTTATGTGTGTGTGTGCCTCATCTGTTATGTGATATATGTGTTGATTAAAGCATGCTATACAAGTTTTCTTTAAACTATGTATACAAATGTATATTTTTATCTACTAATATGTTGGGTAGAACATGGGTAGACAGTTGGTGTGTAATAAACAGATGAGAGGCCTCGTTGTTGTTTGATTGAGTCATCTAGCGGAGTTTAGATGACGACCACTGGCTATTCTAGACCGTCTTGTGGAAACATTAGCAGGTTCGCCACCTGTAGGTGTTAATGAACTTGGGTGTTCATTCGCTGTACTCCATCCCCCTCATGGTTGCCTTATTTGACTTATATTGCTGAGGTACCCCCGAAGCATGTGTTGTCACCCCGATGAAATATTCTTAGACTAGGTCCCTTATGTTAGTTGTTTTAGGGACATTAAAGTGAGAATAACGGGAATGGGTAATTGGGTTATTGTTGGTTGGTGAAAATTAAATATGATATTTATTGTGGGTTGAAAACCCTATATGCTCACCAGGCTCCCAAGCCTGACCCACTCAGTTTTAAATTGTATTACAGGTAGTGGCGGAAGGGCATGAGATGGATGAACCATCAAGTTGTTTTGTTTACAAGTCTGCATATGTTTATATTTGTTATATGACTTGTAATGTATTCGTTTATGCTTATTGGTCTGTATCGGAACATGACACCCCGAGTTTTGATTATAATGAAAATACATTTCTTTTATGAAATGCTTCGGTAAACAATGTTTTATCATGTTTTGTTTTTGGGAACAAATTCCGCAACTCTTTCAAATCAAAAGGATTTACTCTGAAAATATTTAAAAGCATAAATGAAAATCGGTCTTTTCTGGCCGAGATTTTGGGGATGTCACAGTTGGTATCAGAGCATTAGTTTAAGCGAACTAGGAATTTGTTGGATTTCTAGACTTAAACTTAGAATGCTAAGTGAAGTTTTGAGATGCGTGTCTGTTAAGTTTTAGACACGAGCACTAGTTTATTTTAGGAAAGTTGCCTAAAATGCTTTATGTGCTAAATGTTATATGTTGCCATATATGATATTATTTGTTCAGATCTATGGTCTGTTGCCGACCGGATCTAGAAACCTTATGTGTGTAGGATTCTAAGCGTATGTCTACGTTATTAGAACTAGCATCTAAACGTTTCGGAGTGATAAGGATGATTTGATTATCTACCATGATTGAGGATCTAATTTCACCTTATTCGGTGTGTAGATCAAAATGGTGAGAACAAGAAGTGGAGTTGGAAATGCTGACGAAAACAGGAATCAACCACCAGTGATTGAGCCAATACCTGTCGTAGCAGCAGCACCTGAGCCAATAACCATGGCTGGTGTGCAATTGATGAGTCAGACGATGTTGGATCGTCAGATGGATGAAACTAGACGGTTGCTTCAACAAAATCGTGAAGAACTGTCGATTCGTGTGGAAGAGCCTGAACTGAATGAAGGGCACTCAGAAGGTGGAAACTTCAGTGGGTCTGTTGGTCCAGCCAACCCACCGATAGTTAGGCAAGATAACCATGAAGGAAGGAATGATGGAATGGGATGCAAGTACAAGGACTTTTTGACTTGTAAACCATCGACCTTCAATGGAAAGGAGGATCCGATTGGGGTTATGGATTGGATCTCCGAAATGGAGTTAGCCTTTATGACATGTGGCTGTAGAGGCAAGTTGCAGACTATCTATGCCGTGCGACAATTCCGAGGTGGAGCCGTTCGTTGGTGGAACACTCTAGGGAAGACCTTAAGCCCTAGCGAGCCACTGCAATTGTCATGGGCAGAGTTCTTGGTGCAGTTCAAGCGCAAGTTCTGCTCGGCTCAAAATCTGTTGGAGTTGGAGAACAAGTTTTTGACATTGACGAAGGGTAGCATGTCAGTGGATGAGTACACCAATAACTTCACCGATAAGATGGAGTTTGCCTTGCGTATCGTTCCAGACGAGCTGACAAAGGTGGATCGGTATGCGAAGGGACTTCCATGGGAGTACGAGGTGCCGGTACGTCAGGCACTTACTCTAGAGGCAGCTATCTGGGCTGCCAAGTCTGTGGAGAACATGATAAAGGGAAGAACCACCGACAAGGTTGAGGTTGGTGAGAAAAGAAAGTTTGAGGGAACATCTGGTTCCGGTAAGAAAGGAAAATTTTCGAAATCTGATTCTAAAAAGTTTGGGGGAAAAGGAGGCGAAGCAAAGTGGTGTGATAAGTGTAAGAAAAGGCACTTTGGGAAATGTAGCGAGGATGTGACCTGCTACAAGTGTGGGAAGGTTGGACATTTTGCCAATGAATGTCCGAACAACAAAAGGATGTGTTTTGGTTGTAATGAAGAGGGGCATATTTTGAAAGACTGTCCGAAGAAGAAGGAGGCAGCTAGGCCCAACATTCCACCAAAGCTGAAGGCGAGAGCCTTCCAGATGACACTTGAGGCTGCTAAAGATGAAGCTGATGTCGCTTCAGGTACCTTTCTCGTAAACGAATTACCTGCTCATATATTGTTTGATTCTGGAGCCAACTACTCCTTTATTTCGCATGAGTTTGGTAGAAAGCTAGCTTTGCCTGTTGATAGACTAAATAATGCTTTATTAGTCGAAGTAGCTAGTGGCAAGTTTGTACCTGTTAGTCATCGTATGAAAAGCATCTTAATTGATCTGAATGGGAATAAGTTTCACGAAGCGTTATTGCCCATCGAACTTAATGGTTTCGACATCGTCTTGGGAATGGATTGGCTTAGCGCCAATGATGCCGAAATTTTGTGCAAGAAGAAGATAGTTAAAGTAAATCCGCCTGGAAAAGATTCGTTTATGGTGTATGGGGACAAACGACGAGTGAATTCTGGGATCATTTCTCTAATGAAAGCCAGAAAGTGTTTGACCAAGGGATGTACATCATATTTAGCATTTGTGATTGATGCTAAGAAGGAAAAGAAGGTGATGCAGAGCATTCCAGTGGTGTGTGATTTTCCGGAAGTGTTCCCCGAGGATCTTCCTGGATTACCACCTGATAGACAAGTGGAGTTCAGAATAGACTTGTTACCAGGAACCACGCCAATAGCAAAAGCACCTTATCGATTAGCACCGACGGAGATGAAGGAGTTAATGATGCAACTTCAGGAGTTGTTGGACAAAGGTTTCATTAGACCTAGTTCATCGCCCTAGGGAGCTCCGGTGTTATTTGTAAAGAAGAAAGATGGAAGTATGAGAATGTGCATCGATTACAGAGAGCTGAACAAGGCAACAATAAAGAATAGATATCCGTTGCCGAGGATTGATGACCTGTTTGACCAATTGCAAGGTTCGAGCTATTTCTCGAAGATCGATCTTAGGTCAGGATATCATCAGCTAAAAGTAAGAGAGCAAGATATCGAGAAGACTGCATTCAGAACTAGATATGGACACTACGAGTTCTTGGTTATGTCGTTTGGATTAACTAATGCTCCAGCAGCGTTCATGGATTTGATGAATAGGGTTTGTAATCCTTTCCTTGATAAATCCGTGATAGTGTTCATAGACGACATTCTGATCTACTCGAAAAGCCAGGAGGAGCATGGCAGACACTTGCGAGAAGTGTTAGAAGTTTTGAAGAAGGAGAAGCTTTATGCGAAGTTCTCCAAATGTGATTTTTGGATTCGTGAGGTCCAATTCTTGGGTCTTGTGGTCAACCAAGAAGGGATAATGGTTGATCCAGCGAAGATCGAAGCTGTGACGAAGTGGGAACAACCGAAAAGTCCCACGGAGATTCGAAGCTTTTTAGGATTAGCCGGATATTACCGAAGGTTTATCCAAGGTTTTTCTTCGATTGCTACTCCATTAACAGCTTTGACCCACAAAGGAGCAACTTATGCTTGGAGTGAGAAACATAAAGAAGCATTCGAGAAGTTAAAGAAGAAGCTATGCGAGGCACCGATACTTTCTCTACCCGATGGAGTCGAAGACTTCGCTGTTTATAGCGATGCGTCTGGTGTTGGATTGGGTTGTGTTTTGACCCAAAGAGAAAAGGTGATAGCATATGCGTCTCGACAGTTGAAAGAGCATGAAAAGAATTACCCGACTCATGATTTGGAGTTGGCAGCGGTAGTTTTCGCTCTGAAAATATGGAGGCATTACCTCTATGGCACGAAGTGCAAACTTTTCACTGATCATAAGAGTCTCCAATACCTCTTTAATCAGAAAGAATTGAATATGAGGCAACGACGCTGGCTAGAATTACTTAAAGACTATGACTGCGAGATACTTTACCACCCCGGTAAAGCTAATGTTGTTGCTGATGCTCTCAGTCGGAAAGTCAATCTTGAAAGGAAGAGGCCAAGAGCGTTGAAAATTGAAGTTGTCTCGACTATTGTGGAAAGTATAAGGAAAGCTCAAGAGGAAGCTTCTAAGAAAAATGACCGAAAGGAGGAACGTTTGGGTAAAACGTTGGTGTTTGGTACTAACGGTCATGGACTGAAGGTATTCCAAGATCGTATTTGGGTACCTAAGTCAGGAGGAATTAGGGATCTTCTGATGGAAGAAGCTCACAAGACCATGTACTCGATTCATCCGGGTAGCACTAAAATGTATAGGGACCTGAAACCCTACTACTGGTGGCCGACGATGAAGCTTGATGTTGCAAAGTATGTGGCCGAGTGTGTGACTTGTGCGAGAGTCAAGACACAACATCAGAAACCGTACGGGAGTTTAGAACCTTTGCCTGTGCCTATGGGTAAGTGGGAAGACATTGCTATGGATTTTGTCACTAAACTGCCCAGAACAAAGAATGGTCACGACATGATTTGGGTGGTCGTTGATCGATTCACTAAGAGTGCGCATTTCATAACGGCCAGGGAGAAATGGTCTATGGAGAAGCTTGCGAATTCTTACGTGAAGGAAATTGTGAGGCTTCACGGTGTTCCGTTAACGATTGTATCGGATCGTGATAGCCGTTTCACCTCAAGGTTTTGGAAAAGTCTACAAGAGGAAATGGGTACCAAGTTATGTTTAAGCACAGCTTACCATCCGCAGACTGATGGTCAGAGTGAAAGAACAATACAAACACTTGAAGATATGCTGAGAGCATGTACCTTGGAATTCCTAGGTAATTGGGATGAACATTTACCGTTGGTAGAATTTTCCTATAATAATAGTTTTCACTCGAGCATTAAGATGGCACCGTACCAAGCTTTGTATGGACAGAAGTGTCGTACGTCGTCTTGTTGGCTTGAGGCTGGGGAAAAGCAGTTTATGGGACCGGAGTTGGTTCATCAAACTGCTGAAAAGTTGAAAATAATTAGGGAAAGAATGTTAGCAGCTCAAGATCGTCAAAAGAGCTATGCTGACAAGAAGCGAAGACCGATGACTTTTGAGGTTGGAGATTCGGTTTTGCTTAAAGTCTCGCCGTGGAAGGGACTTATAAGATTTGGTAAAAGGGGAAAGTTGAGTCCAAGGTTTATTGGACCGTTTAGAGTCCTTCAGAGGATTGGGAATCAAGCTTACAAGCTCGAATTACCCGAAGAACTGAATGGAATTCACAACACCTTTCATGTGTGTTATTTGAGGAAGTTCACGGGAGAAGTTCCCGATATAATTCCAATTTCTGAATTGAGAATTGATGAGAACGAAAGGTTGATTGAAGAACCAGAGGCAATTGTTGACCGAAAGACTAAGAAGTTGCGACGCAAAATGGTTGGGTTAGTGCTTGTCCGATGGAAACACACGAATGGGCCGAATCTCACCTGGGAGACGGAGAGTGACATGTTGAGTCGCTATCCGCATTTGTTTGTTGATGTGTGATTCCGGGGACGGAATCATTCTAAGGTGGAGAGAATTGTAACGCCTGTGTTCCGGGCTTGCCATTTGTAGCAATGTAATAGTCTAGGTTGACCTTTGTAACCCATTTTGAAGTAATAAGATTGTATTATTTGAGTATTTTGTGTTTTGTGCTTAATTGCTTAATTATGTGGTTTGATTAATTAAGAATAAAAATAAGCGTCAAAATTTAAGTGTAAAATAAACTTAATATATTTGATTAATGTTGTAGTAATTGAAACGAGGTTTCCGAATATATATAGAACGCCCAAATCTGACTTCGTATGAGGAAGTTATGATTTATCGAAGTTCCGGCTTAGCGATATACAGCCTGATTTACTCGATTTGAGATCGAGCGGTTGTTAGCCGAAGCAATCTAAATGAGAATCGAAGATCTCATTGTTGGTATTGAAACGATAAAAAGTTAGGCGAGAACGGACGTCAAACGAAGAAGTTATGAATTTATAACGAAAGTTTCTGTCCCGGCCTATTAAAAATAAATAATAAAAATAAAGTCAAAATTTGCCGACGGAGTCTAAACGAAAGTCGTAGAGCGTGGTCTCACCTTCGCGTGGATATAAAGAACGTCGAAAACCGAGTTCGTATGATGAAGTTATGAATTTCCGAAGTTTATTAATCATTTTGTATTTATTTTTAATTCAAAATTCGGAAGCATTATCCGAAGGAGTCACCGATCTGATCCGAGGTACGCCCCGCGTACTCGAGTACGCCCCGCGTACTCCGAGGGATGTCGACACTCGCACTCGAGCACTTCGGATACGTAAGCAATGACGTTTTGGGCAGTACGCCCCGCGTACTCCGAGGCTCCAGCCTCCTATAAATAGGATGCGAGGGTTCCGGGTATTTTTGCCAATTCCCTCTCGTTTTCGTGTCGAAGCTCTGCGCAAAAACCCCCGAAGCTACCCCGAAGTCCCGGTATCATACTCTAGCCCCGAGGCAAGTCCCGAGATCCCGAAGATCCCGAAAAGTGCGGTTCCCGAGTCGAAGCTCTGCCCGCGAGAAGTTCGATTTTCGAGAAGATCTTCCAGATCTGCTGTGGATTACTACTTCTATAAGCCGTAGTGCTGTCCGATCATCTTCTGATCAAGTGAGTGTGTAGTTATTTCTTCTAATACAATAATACGAAGTATTTTATATAAAAATACGTGCTATGTGTATATATTTGGTTGTGTTATGTGTGAATGAGTATTCACTCTCTTCTATCTTATAGATCTGCTTATTTCTTTATGAGATATGTGTTATGTGTGTGTGTGCCTCATCTGTTATGTGATATATGTGTTGATTAAAGCATGCTATACAAGTTTTCTTTAAACTATGTATACAAATGTATATTTTTATCTACTAATATGTTGGGTAGAACATGGGTAGACAGTTGGTGTGTAATAAACAGATGAGAGGCCTCGTTGTTGTTTGATTGAGTCATCTAGCGGAGTTTAGATGACGACCACTGGCTATTCTAGACCGTCTTGTGGAAACATTAGCAGGTTCGCCACCTGTAGGTGTTAATGAACTTGGGTGTTCATTCGCTGTACTCCATCCCCCTCATGGTTGCCTTATTTGACTTATATTGCTGAGGTACCCCCGAAGCATGTGTTGTCACCCCGATGAAATATTCTTAGACTAGGTCCCTTATGTTAGTTGTTTTAGGGACATTAAAGTGAGAATAACGGGAATGGGTAATTGGGTTATTGTTGGTTGGTGAAAATTAAATATGATATTTATTGTGGGTTGAAAACCCTATATGCTCACCAGGCTCCCAAGCCTGACCCACTCAGTTTTAAATTGTATTACAGGTAGTGGCGGAAGGGCATGAGATGGATGAACCATCAAGTTGTTTTGTTTACAAGTCTGCATATGTTTATATTTGTTATATGACTTGTAATGTATTCGTTTATGCTTATTGGTCTGTATCGGAACATGACACCCCGAGTTTTGATTATAATGAAAATACATTTCTTTTATGAAATGCTTTGGTAAACAATGTTTTATCATGTTTTGTTTTTGGGAACAAATTCCGCAACTCTTTCAAATCAAAAGGATTTACTCTGAAAATATTTAAAAGCATAAATGAAAATCCGTCTTTTCTGGCCGAGATTTTGGGGATGTCACAGTTTGTTTTGGCCTTATTTCCTGTTCTTGTTTAATGAAGGTCTTATGGTAGGATCAGATATTTGAATGCCTATACGGTCCAACTTTATGTATGGTTAGCATACAAGAGTGTTGCAGGGTTGCTGGAAGTCTCATGAATGAGTCGTGTGGGGTCAGCCGGCTAGTTTTGAGATGTATAGACTTTCCACTAGGGAGTGAGGATTGAGTGTATGGTTATGCTAGTGAGTATTTTTAGGGTGTTGTGATGATCCTTTGAGACAAATATGGGTAGATGTAGAAGGTAGTATAGGCTCGTACTACTGAAAGCTCTAGACTCGTACGCGTAGCAAAGAAGTCACAACCTCTAGGGATTTGTTGGAAGTTGGTTCCTCTATTACGATATGCATTTTATCTTATATCCTCTTGATTTATTTTCAGTATGGTGACGACACGTTGAGTTGAGGCTGGGTCCGGTTCAGGATCAGGAGCTGGCCGCCAGGGTGAGTCAACTGTGTTGTATGACAAGATCAGGGAGATCTTGCAGGAGGAGGTTGTTCCTAATTTCCGAGCTCATTTTCTATAGATTTTTAGGTCTATCAAGACCGCCATTGTTGAGTACTTTGATGAGCGCTATGTTGCTTTGTCTGAGACTGTTGTTGCTGCAACCATTGCAGGTGCAGGGGTTGGATCATGTCGGAGTCAGTCCATTTGATGGAATTAGGTATCGTATAGAGAGCTGAGAATCGGAGTCGGGCCTCATAAGTTTTACTCATTTTGGTAGGTGAGTTTTCCTCACTGCACTTGTGGGTCGAAGGCACGAATGCCGACCCTTGGATTGATATCCTGTTATTCATGATTTTGTACTGTTGAGATCAATTAGATAGGCATCCTGGTAGATAGGATGAAGTTATGTTATAGTGATCTGTTAGCTCGGTATCCTGGTAGATAGGATGATGCTATGCCTAGTGATCTGTAAGATCTGTTTATTTGTTTTTTGGCTGGTTAACGGTATGCCTATATGTATTATGTTGGTTGGTGGCTAGGGCTTCACTGCTTTTTGCATAAGCTAACAGGCAGGGGCATTCCAACCTAATGGTTGAGGGCCTAGGGTATTCCATCCCGAGGATGATTAGACACATAGTATGTTGGCATTCCAACCCGATGGTTGACTGGTCTAGGGTATTCCAACCCGATGGTTGATTGGACCCATAGTACATTGTTATTGTAAATGTGTTATTTGTTGTGTTGGTACATTGAGGGAACTCACTAAGCTTTGGGCTTACAGTTTTGGGTTATGTTTCAGGTACCTCAGGTGATCGTGGGAAGGAAAAGGGTTGATCGTGCACCTCCTCATGTTGTGTTTTGTGATTTTGGGAAAACTCTGATGTTAAACATGTTTCGAGAACTACAATGTAAACAATTATGATTTTTGGTTGGTTTGAAAAAGTTAAAAAATTTTATGGATGTTACAATCAAATTCAGATATTTTCTTTTCGCAATCATAGGAAGTTGTATCAATTTTCTCTCTTTTGTATTCTAAGAATGGTAATAACTTCGTATGTTGCTCTTTGAAAATGTCTGAAGAGTGATGAAGTTCAGTTAATTTGGCATACAATCTCTTAGCTCTATTGCAGTAAATGTTTCGTTGTTTTATTAACAAAATATTGTCAACTCTAACTGAATCCCTATCTAGATTGACATTTCGCAATTGCAGCTCTAGATTATCAATTGTTCTCTTCTTAGACTCCAAATGATTTTGAGCATCTAACAACAATGCTTTCGAAGACTCAGCTTTGCTACTAACAGAAATTAGCATATCATTAACATATGAGAGAGTATCATCAAAATCTGATAAAATTGTAAGATAAGAACATGAAGGAATATCAAAAGACTCAAGAAGAGAACGTACCTTCGATTTTATAGGTGACTTATCAGCTCCTGTTGACACGAAACACCTCCGAGTGACTTTTTCCTTTTTCCAACTGTCTTCTTTAAATTGTGCAAACATCGCAACATGAGTAGGGTTTCTCATTTCTTCATCATCTGAACCAAATGACCATATCTGGTAAGTCCCATCCTATTCATTTCCACCCTTTGGGACCAACAACAAACCTTTGGTCTTCTCTCTCACCTCTTCAAGCCTTTCAACATAGTACGCTTCATCTTTTACTCTCTCTTTCTTTATTCTTTCTTTCTCAGCAAGCAGTCTTTTGCAAGATGATTTGCACCATTATAGTAGTTGCAATCAAATCCTGAATCTCCCTTCAACTTTTTCTCACTCTTCTCAACAACACTCTTACTCTCTTTCTTCCCTTCCTTCAACTCCACTCTTGTTCCTTTACCAAATGAAGTGATACCCTTGAATTCATTACTGCTTTTGTATTTTGGTTTGAAAGGCTTCTTGAAGAACTTCTTCACTTTGTTTTTTGAATAATATGCTACTGCCTCATCCTCTGAATTCACCAAAAATCCTTCATCTTCAGAACCATCTTGTTCAACAGTTGCGATTTCAAAGTCCTTTGCTATCACTTTCGACATTAAGGCCAAAGGACCTCCTAGAATCATCTTTCGTTCTTCAGCAATTTCATTGATTTTGCTCTCATGAGCTTTGAGCAAATTGTAAAAATCTCCCAAGGCATATGCCGTCGAAACTTTGTTGAGTTTTTATCATTAAGTAGATGTTCCTCCACTCCTACGTAATCCCATCATAAATGTAAGGCTGTATTCAAGAGTTGAGCATGTAATACCATAGTGGTTGCACTTGAATATCAACTCATTCAAGCGACCATAGTAGAGTTTGATGGTTTCGCTTTCCTTCTACTTGAATTCACCTAGTTCTAGTAAACATTTCTTCACAGAGCTCTTCTTTGTCTTTTCACTTCCTTGATACTTTTCTTTCAAATTATCCCAAATCTCTTTTCCAGTCTTGCATCCTCGAACAAAGTTGTAAACAACCGATGGAAGAGCACCGCGAAGTTCATGAAGAAACTTTTTATCATTAGCTTTTTGTATATCATCTTGCAAGGCAACATCAACAGAAGAACCATGATTTCCTACTTGTTCTAGCCTTCCTGGATGATAATTTCCACTTGTAACACAACACTAGAGATCTTTGTCGACCCCGTTGAGATAATCTTCCATGCAATCGGCCACTGCTAATAATACTCTGTAATGAGCATTGGAATCTTAGTGGAAGATCCAAGCAGATGAGAAAAGCTTGACATAGTGCTCATGTTGAAATGCTCCATTTTTGTACGGACGAAAGTGATGATTAAATTTAGAAAAAGAGATCAAAAAGATGAATCTATCAGAAAATGATCAGAAAACACTCGATCTATCAAATCGATTGCATAATCGAAACAAATCAATCATTTAGAACAAGTTTTCTTAATCAATAGTGTGGAAATTATTTGAATTTGAAAGAGAGATTCAAAAACTATTGAAAAATAAGAGAAAACATGTATTGAATGAATGTATCCCTCTATGATACCAAATGTAGTGAGTTTGAATCGAGTTTAAAAAACAAAATCAAGAACATAAATTGTTAAGAACACAATCATAAATAAGTTCTGTTTGGCTCATTGATTTGTCTGAAAGAGTATACAAGTACAAGAGAGAGAAAGTGAACGAAGTGCTCAAAAGCTATTCTCTACTTCTATACTAACCCTATTTATAGGGTGATACAGACTCCCAAAAAATATGTAAGGACTAGACATTACACTTTGACAGCTAGTCAGTGCCATACTGTTGGAGCATGGAAATTATCTACAAATTATGAGTGATTGTTAGGTTATTTTATTCACTTTTATTGTATTATGTGTAAGGTATCTCTCTCTATAAATAGAGAGGGATGGTCATTTTTATGAAAGTGCACAAAATGTAGTTTCTTTCTAGTTAGAGAGAATGGGAGAGCTACCCTTCCCATCCCATGTTCTTCACGTAATACTTTATCTCTCTTTCTAGTAAAATTATTGGAATACTCATCTCTTTTATTTTCTTCATATTTTTATGATCATTAATTCTCAAGATGTTCTTATTCCACACAAGCCAACCGTGATAATGGGCGACAAAAACCGGTATCAGAGCCGTGCGTGGAAGATCTAAGCGATTATTTCAATGGACCGACTCCCGATCAGTTCTCTTATCTTGTTGATGTTTCGGTCTTTATGAAGAGTTTTTTGTTTTTTTACTGTTGATTCAAGCTATTTCAAAATAAAAAAAAATGTTGTTGTTGTTCGTTCATATTTTCTGTTGAAAACACAAGTATTACAAATTTTTATGTTGTTGGAGAAGAAGAAGAAAAAGGAAGAAGATTTTTTCTTGTCTAAAATATTTGAAGATCTTGAAGAATTTGCTCCAGGAACTTTTTTTGTTCTGGAAATAGACACAAATACCTTATCTTTTTATGAAAAATATGGTTCTTGAGGAAGATTTCAAAGAATTTTCAATTTCTTATAGCTTGGAAATTGTTATCTTGCAAAAGTTTGGAGAAGATTTTCTTTGAAGACGTTATCAGCAATTTTTTGTTCATCTCAAGAGGTATGATGTTCAAGCTCTTTTGTTCTTCAAATGTTGTTGGTTGATCTCTTTTAGAATACGATGAACGTAATAAACTATTTGAAAAAGGTATATGTCCTTATTACTCTTTTTATAAAGCGTAGTCCACCATTTATTTTCCTTCCTGAACAAAACCATGTGACTTTGATCCATCAACTCACTTTTTGTCCCCATACTTTAACCTGCACACTCAACGTTTTACATTGACTCATTCATTGTCCCCTCACTTTATACCTTTTTCTCTCATTTTATTACTTTCTCTCTCCTACTTTCTGCCATATTTTATCCTTCTCAACACTCGATTTCGTCCCCATATGTTTTAGGAAAGATTCTCTTTGATAAACCCGAAGTTAGGTCCTCTACGGTATCAAATTTTCATTAAAAAAGGCCTTTTTCGTCATTAGCATGCTTATCCTCGATGCCCTGAACCAAAGACCAAAAACTGACAAAATAGCCCAGGCCGAGGACCAAAAGCCTCACAGAAGTATGTTGAAGTTCTTCTCATGTGAAGCCTCTGCGGTCCTGTCATATCTGAGATTTCTACCCGGAGACCCTCTCATGATGGATATCCTCGCATATCGAAGACTTAGAGCATACCTGGAGACCTCTTCTATTCTTCATATACTGCAGCCCCCGCCTCTTCACTTCCACTTCAGCTTGTTTGCATACCGAAGACCTACCAATAGCCTATCCCTTCTTCGCTTCCTTTGCAATCTATTGTAGCCTAACCACTCTTTGCTTATTTGCAAACCATCCAACCCACAGACCTTCTCACCCGGAGACTTCAAGTCTTCAGTCAACATTATGCCTTACCTTTCCACTGCAACTTCACCCAAAGACCTCCCCCTCCTCAGTCCTCTCCTTTCAGCTCCTCTTGCCCATCATCCCTTGCCCCTCACCTCATCGCCTCTTAACCATTGTCAGCCCTCCTCGGTAACCTTCCATCCTCAGTACCCACTCCTTAATATCCCATCCACAGTACCCCCTCATTCCTCCTCCTCCCACCTTGTGTTCCCTCCTCCTCCCATTTAAATCAACCCCTCTCCGCCTTATTTTTTTAATTAACACTCATTTATTTATTTTTTACACCAATTTTTTTCAGCCAATTTTTTTTGTTGAAACCCAACATATACCTTAGCCTTTTATTTTTTTTAAACCAATTTATTTCTTTATTTTATTTTAAAACCAATTATTTTTTAATGCAAATTATTTCCACAACCCAACCTATGATAGTCACATTGGATTACTTCTTGCTGATTCTATGGAAAGAATTTTATTATTCTTTCCATGAGGATTACTCCATACCACAGTCGAACATCATATCTTTCTTCATGAGGATCGTACTGCAGTTGCGTCTGATCAAAAAATTTGCTTCGTAGCCTTCACTTTACGGGTTTTTTATGACTTGTCGCTCTTGATCTTCGATTGACGAACCAAGTATCTTGAGCATGTGGAATTTATTTAATGTAGACCACTTCAGGAGTTCCGGAACTGCAGTTTAGGTACATCAATATTTATCAGCACAACATAGATTTTTCAGGCAAAGGTATTATTTGTTACTTTGGTACTTGTTTAATCATTTTTCAGTGACAGAATCAACCGGCTACAGATGACCGGAGAGTATTTATTTTACTCTCATTCTCGTGTTTTATCAAGACCCTTCATACATCTCGGGAGAGCTTGCAAAGCTCTTGGTATCTAACACTCTCCACCCAAATGATTTATTTATTTTCGATATCCAGTCATTGGTTATCAAAAATAGGGAGAGAATATTATGTTATCATCTGGATATGATTTTATGATTGTTTAAGTTTGGATTTTCGATACTTTTGAAGATGATGATTTATTTAGTGATGCAACGTGGCACTGATTTTTGGTCACCATGATCAAATTTTTGGCCTCACTAAACATTTCCTGGATCCAGATATTTATTATTCAGAATCTACTTCAGGATGATTCATATTTTTAGCAGGTTATTTTTTTAAAGAATTTTGGGTCCATTATTATTCGAGAACTAGAGTTGTTTCAGACTGGTTGAAGCCGAAGTGTTTTTCTGATTGGATCTTCAATTTGATCATTGTGCTTGTGATGAGTTTGAAGATTTGGATCTTGTTTTTTCTGCCTCAAAATTGGTGACCTTGAAGTCGAAGACGTTTACCGATTAGAGATTCATGGCCAACATAGAGATCATAGAGACTTTAAAGTTTTGGAGACATTTCAGCATTTGGTTCTCATTATGTTTCATTTTTATTACCACACTTGCTAGTCGGTTACTGCGTATTTTAGCCTTTTATCACTTTATTTGTATCCCTCATCATTTGCGAGCATTTAGGGAGAGATGTTGGAGCACGGAAATGCTCTACAAATTATGAGTGATAGTTAGGTTATTTCATTCCCTTTTATAAATAGAGATAGATGGTCATTTTTATGAAAGTGCACAAAATGTAGTCTCTTTCTAGTTAGAGAGAATAGGAGAGTTATCTCTCCGAACACATGTTCTTCATGTAATACTTTATCTCTCCTTCTAGTAAAATTATTGGATTACTCATCTCTTTTATGTTCTTCATATTTTTATGATCGTTAAATCTCAAGATGTTCTTATTCCAAACAAGTCAATCGTAAAAATGGGCTACAACACTTAAAAATACATACATAGCGAAGTGCTAGACTTCAACACTACACATACCAAATAAGAACTCGACGCCTCACTTGACATTTCGACCCTTACAGTATCTACAATAAAGGTGTAAATGTATGATAGGATTTTTGTGATTTGATCGCCTCGAGAAAATTTCATATGTGGAAAGAGATTCATTTTCATGGAGGCTATTCAAGATGGGAACGAGGGTATGCCTTCCTTGAGTTTAGTTAGATCATGATCTGGCAGGTTGTCCCAGGTGATTAGGAGAAGCGAATAGGGGACGAAAACTTTTGTTTTCTATGTTGTATCTCAACTTTGAGAATGATGCCACATGTTTTTATGAATGATTCTCGCGATAGATTGACGGTTCAGGATTCGGAGGTGAAGTGTGTGTGTTAGTCCATTTTCCCCTAGATAGAGAATATGTGCTATGATAGGACCGTCGGAATATTTTCTTGTGCTACAACTTGAGATTTTTGGTGATCGGTGGTGGTCACGTTGGGATGTTTCTGAGGTCTCCATCTGAGATTCGGAATCTCCCTGAGTTTGGTTGGTCTTTATCTAGAAGACCTTCTTGCGCTGTGTTAAATATTCCAAGATTCAGGGATAGTATGTACCTAGTGGAGCTGGTTTAAGGTATGGGTTTTTTTTTGCAACGTTAGTTGGTGATAGTTCGAACCCTAAGTGGGGAAGAATTGGGTATTCTACTTGGAAGATCATCGATCTGTTCGTGTTTATGGTTCCAGAAGAATTAGTTACAGGGACGAAGGTTTGGGTATGCAAGACTTTGGTTCGAGATGAGGGTGTAGAACAAGTTGCCATATGTGCCCGAGAATACGTAAGATGTCTTTGCAGTAGGAAGTTGTTGGTCAAGGAACTCGTGGTAGCCAGTGGTCCCTTTAGGGAATGTCGATGAGTTGATCAATATTTGTTGAGGTCGCTTGCGTCGAGTATCGGTTGATTGAAGGATTTGTCAGCTCTGGGTATAGATTGCTACCTAGTGTCTACGATAAGAAGCGGTTGATCTATCAATTAACTTAAGAATCTGGTATGTATAGTTTTGCATGGATTAGTTCAATAAAAGATTAGATATTTTTGGGTTGTTGTCAGTTTATTCTCCATCGCTTGTTTTCGCTCATCATCGAAATTTGGGATGCTTCTAAGGTTTTGAGTTGTATAAATTGGATTCAGTGGGCGTGACAACCTATCATTAAGCTCTATTATAGTATATCTTGGCATGTGGGTACGTTTTCCCTCAATTGTTGGACTATGGGATTATTTCCTATAGCAGACTTAGGTTTGATTTGGTAGTAAATAGAACGTTGAAGTGATTATCTATCTGTTCTAATTGTGGATTTATGGGTTTCTGGTCCTCGGTTGGGATTATACAAGGATGTGGAATAGTATCAAGGGAAGGTACTTTGGATATAGAAATCTTTCATCAAGAGTATTAAAGTGTTTCATTTGATCGGGGGTGCGTGTAAACAATATCGTTGGGTCATGAGATCTTAGTCCAGTAAGCTCGGTATGGTGGTGGTTGGGTAGTGAGATTTTGGGATGGCTCGATAAGCCAAGTCAGGGATGGTCACTTGGGACCGTCGGGGATAGTTCCAAGTGCGAGCCATTTAAGAATTTGTACCCATGTCAGGGATTCTAATAGATATAACTGGAGGGAGAGCTAGGGTTCCTTGAGGTTGGGAAGAATCCAAGATGGGTCAGGATTATGAGTGTGGAGAAATCTACCAATTGGTCGGCGAGGCCTTGAACGTCTAATCAGGTGGTGCTGATAAGATATTGTTTGATTAAGGATTAACTATGAAGGCCAGTCAGCATGGTATCATCCTAAGACAACTAGAGATCTAATTCTGGTTGTGATATGGTTAATGGTTAATCAAGGAATAGTGTTACTTTGTCGGTGGTAAGCATCGGATTTAATGATATGGATTCATGGTTAGGTTCAGGTCGAGGGTTGTGTTACGACCTTTATGCCTGTTCTGTTCTGATGAAGGCTTTAGGTTCTGAAGCACGACCTGATCACCTGATAGAGTCTGGTAGGACGGGGTTTTAACTCATAGTTTTTCAGTTAGTATACGGTTGTGGAAGTGATGTGAGACTTTGTAGCAACTGTAGCATTCACTTGGTTAGAATGTTGTTGTGGAAGTGTTGTAAGATTGCGGAGCAGCCGTAGCATTCACTAGGTGGATAGGCGGCTATAACAGTGATGTAAGTTTATGAATTGACTTGTGGCATTCTCTAGGATGATCTAGATCATCACGTGTTTGGGGGAAGGATTGTGAGTGGGCCTCAACATTTGTAATACTTGGGAAAATTGTAGGTTGGGTTGGGGATGAATATGATGTGAGAACTCGGTTCGGGTTGTAGCCATCACTAGATTAAAGTGGACTTGGTGATCGTGCGTGCGTTGGTTGGTTGAGTTGTCTTTCATCAGGAGTAAATGACAAGTGGAGTCATATTGCCGAATAGACCAGGACCGCTCGTACCTGTTTGGTTTTGAGTCTGCAGCTGATATTGTTTTCGAATAGGATTTTTCGGTACCGGTAAGTGGTCGGGGTGTATATGTTTCCAAGTATCCGTAAATTGTTCAGGACGAATAGGTTTGTTTGGTTCAGCTTGTGAAGTTGAGTCATTGTGGGAACGGTTTGGATGGTTATGTCTATCTGGGAGTCAGACATCATTTAGGGTTTTCAGTTTTAGGCATAACGGTTGGATACTCGTTGGCTTAGGGCAAAAGCTTAGGTTCATTCTTCGTTAGGGCTTGTGATTTCTGCTAATTTGGGTTCAATAGCAGTAAGGATGGACGGTCGTTAGAGTTAGGTGACTTTTCCAGTCTTATTTGGGATTCAAGGAGTTCACTGAGAATCGTTTGATTTGGAAGAGGAGATAGTAAGGAATGATTTCGAGGACAAAATCTAAGTTTAGTGGGGGAGAGTTATAACACCTCGTCTTGGATCATTCTATGATTCAGAACCTATGGGCCCTATATCGATTATGTGAAGACTTGGGGCTTTAAGAAAGTAAAGTTTAAGCCTTAGTGAAGGTTGACAATTTTGGTTGTGAGATCTAAGCCCTTGAATAGTGAGTGGGAACTAAGGGTAAACTAGGAAACGATAGGTGTCAGACTACTTTCAAGGATTGTGGTTTTGAGTTCAGCTTGTGTTAAGCCAAATTTAACTAGATAGGGTTGTAGAACTCCTTAATACCTTTTTTTTTCGAATAAAGAACCTCGAAATCAGAGTTAGAACAAAGACGTTATGATCGTTTGAAGTTTAAATGAGCCGTGGGACTTTACTTGGCATGTTGGGCGTACCTAAATTATGTTAGGCGTAATTACACAGGGTGCAAACCTTAGATTTTTGGGTTTGATCCCTATTTAAGCAACTTAACTTTAAGAAAATCTCTCCATATTCAACCTACATCTTATCCAAAGCTTCATCGCAAAACCCTAGCCCCATTTGTGAATATCTTGTGCCTCTTGAGCATTTTTATGAGATTTTGGTGCATCTTGAAGAAGAATAAACTTGGAGAAGGAGCATTGGTTGTATATAAGCTTGTGGATCCAAAATCTATTCTTCTTTACCATCTTCCAGAAGGTATAAAGTTCCTATCTTGGTCCATATTTGGTCCCATGAGTTGATTCTTGTGAGTAAATGCTACTCTAGAGGCTTTGTATTGTTTATTTTGATGTTTTAGAGGTCTCTTGTTCATAAAGATTGCATCTTGATGGTTTTGGACCAACCATGCATGAGTTGTTGACCTCTTCGTGAAGCTAGTAGGTTAGAATTAGGTTTTGGGTTACTTGGATCCATGTAAAGTTGTTCTTGGTCATTTTCATATGTTAGAGTTAGGTGTTAGGCTCTATTAAGCTATGCAAAGTCATAAAGTCAGGAATTTTATGACTCTAAATGTCTGTTAGGCTTAGAATTGAGGATTTAGACATTTGGTATTAAGGGAATAAGACCTAAAAATGAAGTTTGCTGACTGATTAGTATGTTAGGCATACGTGTAAGTGGCGTACTCGACCATGGCCCCGTTTTCTATTATGCTTAATACGTACAACGTAAGGAGTAGTGTATGCATGGCGTACTTCGGATTGGGGAATTTAGTCACTTTTGGGTCATTTTAGGGTTTAGACCATGTTTGGTTGAGTCTAGTCTTGGAGGGTTAAAATGGTCTTTTACCCAAGGAGTTATAATTATGGAAAAGGACCCTGATTATGGATTAAGATCTATTTAGGTATTGAGATTTATTTATTTTTGATTAGTATGGGGATTTTTCAGTTCAGCGGCACGAGTGTCGTTTATTTATCAGTGGATTGAGGTGAGTTTGTTTACTATACACATGGGTCGAAGGCATCAATATCGGACCACTGGATTATGTGTGTGCGGTGATAGTTGTCTTTGTGACACTTACTGTTATGTTTACATGTGCTTGATGTCTTTGTGACTCTTGCTGATCTGATTGTATGCTTAGTTATAGGGGTGAAATAAACCTATTAGTAGTTGAAAGAGACTAAAGGGGGTGAAATAGACCCAGTACCGGTTGAAAGAAGCTGAAAGGGGTGAAATAGACCCAGTACCGACTGAAAGAGAACAAAGGGGGTGAAACAGACCTAGTACCAGTTGAAAGAGACCGAATGGGGTGAATTAGACCCAGTTATGTTTTGCCTGTCATGTATGTATGGTATGGGGTATTTTGGGGGAACTCACTTAGCTTTGTGCTTAGAATTTTATGTTTATGGTTTTAGGTACTTCCAGTTTGAAAGTGAAGGGCCCTACATGATTGCACCGCATCCACCATCATTCTACGTTTTATGACATGATTTGTACTCTGATAACTATTTTATACATTATCACGTTTTTATGGGTTTTGAAATGAAAGAATGATTTTTCTATTGACTTTAGAAATGAAATTTTTCTTAGTAATTTATGCGTTGTTACATTACCAATGGCCACTTTATATCAAGCTTTGACCAAACTACCCTTGTAGCTTTGCTCACTTGATATTTTTCTTAAACCCAATGTCAGACAAAATCCTATCATGGAGAACCATTTAAGCATTTAGGTCAGCGTGAAATTGTTTCCTTTTACACTTACTCATGGAATCTCCTTGTGGCAACCTCGTAACACATGCAAAGAAAGTGCAGCTGGTTTTTGAACGTCGTGAGTACATTACAAATTAGATTATTTTTTCAGCGCGTCCCATCATCATGTAAGTCCAATCAATGAGAGTTCTAATCAACGAATTGGAATCATCAAGATCCTAAGGATAACATGAGATACTTATGCTTTCTTTGTTTAAAACCAACTTCAGGGGAGGGGCCCCACTTACACCCATGCAGCCAAAAAAATCCATTCTTCTCAATCCTTTTTTAGAGCTAGACCCACTTGATATGCCATAAAATAACTTTTGCATAACATGTCTTCCTTTTTTAGAACCAAACAAACACTTTTACAAATACAATGTGAGAAAGTAAAGAGAAATATGGTAGTAGATTTTGACCTTTTTCTTTTTGATGAAAAGCAAACTAACAATGTCATCCTTTAAAATACCATACTTTCTTTAGAGAGATTGGTACTGGAATTTCTTTGACTTTAGTAACCACTACAAAACCTATTCCTTGGCATTTGAATATGTACAAACCATATATGAACCGATGGGTAAAGATATAACCCATTAATGACTGATACATGATTCATCAAAACTTTAGTACTCATTTTTTTTATACTTTTTTGCTTCAGTTGTTGTTGAAAGGTCTATTCTTTGGAAATACACCATATTAAACCAATAAAAAGACACAACCAAATTATAGACTTGTCACATCTTCTACAAACATATACACAACAAACCCTCCAAAAATCTTTTGTGAACAGAAAATAATAACCACATAGAAAAGGCTTTTCACATTTTTCAGAGAGAGACTACAAAATATATGAGCTTTGGCAATTTTTTGGGTCTCTCTCATTTGACAAAACTTAACAAGAGATCTTAGGAACCCAAATAAGATTGGGTTTTGAAACATACCTTGCTCCTGAATATTTTTGATCAGTTAAAGAAAAATCAGGTTGAGGTTTTAAAACACACCTCTTCTTTTTAGGAGACTTTTGATTCCAATGTATCTTTCTAACTCCAGTTCAGGAGATGTACTCATGAGAACCCAAACTCTTTTGATTCCAATGTATCTTTCTAACTCCAGTTCAGGAGATGTACTCATGAGAACCCAAACTTGCTTCATCTTCCTTGGTTCTAGAGATGGCTTCTTTGGAGTCCATACATTCTTAGGTTTTGTGTACTTTTACACCCTTTTCTTTGTTTGTTTTGCGCTATAAAAAGAACTATTGAAAAAAGAACAAACATCAAGAAGCTTACCAGTATGAGATCTTTTAATGTTTGGGATTGGAGTTGGATTTAGAGTCTTGGCAGGGTGAGATAAAGTCTTCACAGCTTGAGATAAATTTACAGTGCCAAAAGTTTTGTCAGCTTGAACAAACTTATCAATGTGAACTGATTTGTCAGTGTGTGAAATCTTCACAATGCAAGACTTCTTGGCAACATGAATTAAAGTGGTAGTGTGAACAGCCTTTTTAGGGTGAGTTGTCTTAGCAACATGAGGCTTATTAGTGTGAGTATATGAACAGCTTTTCCTTTTCACATATTTTTCTTTTATCTTCTCCTTCAAATCCGATATCTCGTTCTCCCTTTCAACCAACTTCTTCTTTAACATTTCTATATCTTCTTGGTTCTAATTGATGACTTTGTCTTTTAGATCATGTTCAGCGATGAAGAAAATAGATATAGGAGCCTTTGGATCATACATTAGTTCATGAAAACAAGAAAAAGGACTCACATCAACTGCAAATTTATTTATTTTACTTTTACTCTTTTCTTCTTCATTAAAAACATTTGTATCTTTGTTTATCCTCCCATTAAAAACTACTTTTCTCATCTAAAAGACATTATAAGGACCAAACATACCTGATACAGTTAGATAATACCAAAGAATACCATACTCTTTCTTTTCTGCTTTTGATGTATTCTTCATATTTGGATGATTGTATATGATTTATTTTCCTTCCTCTTCTTTTTATTCTTCTTCTTCTTCTTCTTCTTCTTCTTCTTATTTCCGAGTTTCTAAAAAATGTTTGAACTTCTGAATCTTGAACAGATCCTAGAACAGATGTTCTATCCTAATCTGTACCACTTGTTGGTCACAAACCATTTGTATATTCGTAGATCGGATACAAACAAGAAAGAACAATGAAGAACACAGAAGTATCACAAAGATATCTTTCACCAAGAAAGGGGTTGTTCTCACCAAGAGAAAAAAGGTCAAAAAGATGGTCACCAAGACTTACATTAGGGTTTCACCATAATATTGAATACATATTAATCTATTCTAATGAATCCCTTCAATGAAGGGATTGTATCTAATTTAATATAAACTTATATGGTATATAAGGAATGTATTAGATCGTATCTTCTCCAGATTCAAATATTAGTACCAGCACATTAGATGTTGATCAGAGCATCGGCATAGGGAGTCTCGCTGATTAGAGCATCAACGTCAGTGTCAGGGCGACACATTGATTAGCTTCAGCTTCAACTTCATCATCAGCGTTAGTGAGATCAGCTTTAGCTTCAGAGTCAACTTTAGTTTTAGCAGATAGTACCATTAGCGAGTATCATCAATGTATCACCAGATCAGTGTGTCATCTGTATATAACCATCAACATTTAGACACACTAATCAGTCTTTAGTAAATGGTTTCTTCGTGTTGATGATACTTTCAGTGCATTTGGTGTTGATAGAATCTTCAGGGTCTTTTGGTCATCAGGGGATGTTCTTTAATCTTCGACATATTGTCACACCCCGAAAACCAAAGACGGAAACATTTCCAGGGTTGACTCCATGTTGAGTATCAAATCCAATGTACATAGTAAAACAGTAAACACAAAACATTACATTACATAATATTGTTTACATCTGTTTGAAAGAAAAGTTATACAAGTGTTTGTAATATAAACAAAAGTAAAGACGAGTCTTCGGGACGCTCCGTCTTCTCCAAAAGGTGGCGGTGTACCTGTCTATCACTGACCTGAGAATACAAGCAGTTTGAAAATCAGCATAAAGCTGGTGAGTTCATAAGTGGTTTAGTTTTTAAAAGAACGAGTTCCTTTACTTTCTGGAAAAGTTGTTAATCAAGAAAATCCCATATTTTCTTATGAAAACGGTTTGGTTATCCTTTGTTACAATTTCGAAAACAGTTGGTTATATCGTTCCAGGAAAATCCCATATTTTCCTTATAGTTTTAGTTATTCGTTTGTTACTTTATCCGTTTATGTGCTGTTGTGTTACCCAGGAAAATCCCATATTTTCCTATGTGTGGAGTTGTCTATTGGTATCTAGGTTCATTACTGATTGTAATGTTATGCCAGGAATATCCCATATTTTCCTATATGTGGTGTTTGGTTCTTAAGT
Organism: Lactuca sativa; assembly: GCF_002870075.4. NCBI lineage: Eukaryota > Viridiplantae > Streptophyta > Magnoliopsida > Asterales > Asteraceae > Lactuca > Lactuca sativa. The sequence goes on along the minus strand of NC_056625.2, from coordinate 70,080,126 downwards.
CTGATTTCGAAGTACTAGTAATTACCATGTGAGTAGTATTAGTTATGTGTTCTAATTCCTTAGTTATTCAACATTCGGATGACTATAATCTACTAACTTAGTTGTATTTTCGAATATTTGGAATCACACAGAAGCGTACATTACAGTATTTTCGAAGTTCTGCTGAGTTCCAAAAGAGTATATTAGTTGTGTATTCGAAGCTCTGTCGACATTCTGAGGCGGATATATTTGAAACTCAGAAGAGGTCCAGAGGCGTATTGTCGTAATAAATTCGAAACTCTGGTGACACTCAAGGAGTACACTAACTGTATATTCGAAGTCTTAGTGTCAACCAAAGGCTTTATATCGTATTCGTAGTCGTATTCGCATTCGTAGTCATATTCGTATTCGTATTCGTATTCGTATTCGTATTCATATGTGTATTCGTATTCGTATTTGTATTCGTATTCGTATTCGTATTCGTAGTAGGTTATATTTGTATTCGTATTCGTACTAGGTTATATTCGTATTCGTATTCGTCTTAATTTGATTAGTATGATTTCTTATTCCAGAGAATATAGTTATAACACTTTTATAAGAAATCTAGATTTAACCTACAATTCGAAATGTCAGTTATCACAAATCTCTGGGAATCAAGACATTTAGTAAGTAAAACCGTTGAGTTGAAAATCATTTTTAAGTACAAAATACACTTGTATTTTTTTCTTGTATTCCCCCCTGAAAACATTGAAAAACCATTGAAAACACGGAAAAGGGTAGGGTATGAACTCACCATACTCGGAAATGCGACAGTTTTGGATACTAGATGTTGGTTCGGGGCTTGATTACTCGTGATGTCCCTATGTAAAATATAATAATGTCCATATATAACTAATTAGATTTACAATCACTAATCATATGGAACATTACACTCCAACGAAGTTAAACACCTCAAAACGAGCGTTTGGAGCGACCCGGGTGACATCTTCGGACGTAATATGGCACTAGGGACTTAGGAATTGAGTTTCCTCCCCAAGAGTAAACATATTAGGGAGTTTACGTCCATATAACACCCACATACATGATTTCACGTCCGTGAACTCATGTGGGTGTGATTTTGAGGGTTTATTGACTTGATTGGACTTGGGGATTGTTGGAAAGACTTATTAAAATGCCTTGGAATAATTTGAATGAATTAATACTACTTAAAAGGGAGTTCACGGCTGTAAACATGGAGTTTACGGCCGTAAACTCTCCTACGGTCAAGAAAAATTGATTTGAGGCACAAGGAGCAATCACATGTGATTCTAATTAATTTTCCAAGGTTTGGTATCAATTTTGGGCACCACATAACATCATTTTAGGAGTTTACGGCTCAGAAGCATGTTCTATGCCCATAAACTCTCCTATGTTCATGAATAATTAGTTTTTGACACTTAAAACAATCACATGTGATTTCTAGAAATTTTTCTAAGCCTTTTGGTGAAGTAGGGGCATCATTTGGCATGGTTTCATGAGTTTATTGGTTGAGTTACAAGGCATTTAGACAAGATTTAAGGTGTTTAATCCCCATTTTTGAGGAGTTTACGGCCCAAGAAGGAGCCTTGGCCGTAAACTCTCTTTTGTCCCACAAAATTCATGTTTATGTGTTTCAAGTCCCAATTTGCAAGCCTTAAGGTCGTATCTAAGTCCCAACAATGATTTAGAAGGGTTAAATTGCTCTAAAACCCGATTTTTTAAGTGTTTACGGCCCAAGATTGATCCTTGGCCGTAAACACATGTTCTAGGTCCTAAAAATCAAATTAAACATCAATTTGAAGGCTAAAGAGGTTAGATAACAAGTTAGGGATGTTACCTCTTTGATTTGGAGCCTTAAATCTTTGTTTTTGGACCTTTGATTATGGATGAGGAGAGAGGTTGGAAGTGTTTATGGAAGAATGGCCAAAAGCTTCAAATTAAAGCTTTGAATCATTTATATAGTGCTCGGGAATTGGACACGGTGGAATTCTACCCGATACCGGCGTTAGACAGGGCTTTTGGTCGCACCCAGCCAATTTGCCGTAACCCGATATGGTTGATTCTAGAAATGTTCCGATCATTAATATGAGACGTTAGAATGAGTTCTAAGGGTATTAGGACACTTATTAAGTCATAAAATAAAATATACATTAATGACTTAATAAAATGTCGGAATCGGAAACGGCGATTAGATGATCGGAACGAGTCGCGAGTAGGGTTACATTTAGGGATATGAATTTCGGGTTGTTACATTATCCCCCCCCCCCCCCCCCCGTTAGAGGGAATTTCGTCTCGAAGTTCAAAGATTCGAACACAGATCACGAAGTGAAAAGAGATATGAGAATAAATCTACTGCTTCGGGTCTTCAAGCTCCTAAGTGGAATCGGGTCTCCGCTTGACATTCCAGCGAACCCTCACTGTCAGGATGTGGATTTGTTACGCATGGTTAACCTCTCAATCCACGATCTCAATTGATTCATCCATGAAGATTCAGATTTTTATCGGTTTTGATCTCCTCAAAGGAATTACTAGGGTTTCGTCAGATCGGCAAGCCTTACGAATAAATATCCGGATTATCAGGTGGTTGTTACTGAGTCCTGAAGATAGCTCAGAGAGAGCTATGGAATCGATTCCTAACGAGGATCTCGAAGAGTCTAAGGTTCCACAAGTTAAGTTTTCCGCACTTCCCAAGGCGTACTATGTCTTTCCAGGGTAAAACCTCCAATAAGTGGGTGCACTTTCACATGGCAGAGTAACTAAGGGTCCGATAGTTCTAAGGGAACTTCTACATGAGTCTACGATTATAGTCGACGGAATCCCAAGAATCGACAGGTTTCCATGGGTGTTCCCGGTGTCGACTAATTCTTTATTATCTTTGCTTTTGGAAGGGTTTACGAGTATGACTACTTTGCTTATCTACGGTCCAAGAAAATGGTTCGACCGAATGGCGCCACTACTACTTCGTAGTGATCGTATCAAGCCCGGATTGCTGACTTGCACACATCGTGCTCAATGAGGTTTAGCTACGAGGAAATTCCTGGAATTAGGTCAATACGAGACTGGACTGCACGTTCGGAAAGAATTACCAAGAATTCTTTGGAAACAGTATCAGGGAAGGAATCGTAGACTTCTAGTTTCTCGATGATCACTCAGACTAGAAATACATGGAAAGACTTTTTAAGCTTTGATGTACGAAGATCATGAAAGTCGAGTCGGAGGAAGGTTGGAACGAATGGCTTTCTCAAAACTAGAAAAGACAACATGAATGAGGCTCAGTTATTACATGCTAATGGTGACATCAAAGCATCTCATAAAAGTTTGCCACTAGGTCGAATGGGAAAAGAATATCGCTTGGATTGAGAATACAATCTACGGATACGACACAAGCATTCTTGCTCTCATGTGATAACCATCTCGAAGATATACATATTCGGTTACTCGCAAACAACGGGGTTAGAAGATGTTTAAATGGATGGTTAACGAATTTCTTTCGGTGCTAGAATCGAAAAGGATTACAGGCATATAAATTTAACAAGGGGAAAATATACCTGTAGCAACGGTGGGATCGGCGGCTGTCCTTTCTTGCCCCATAGTTAGGACTCTCCCGGTGTTGCCAGACGTTACCGTCTTCAGACAGTTTCGCTTATAGTGCCCGACCTCTCCACAGTTGTAGCAGGTTTGACAGATACCTGCTCCGGAAGCTTGACTAGTTGACGGGGTTGGGGTTTTGCAAGTTCGTGCGAGATGACCTTCCTGGCCACAGCTTCTACAGAACTTTGCACGACAGGGGCCAGGGATGCGATGGTGGTAGTTACATCGGTCGCACCACGGGAGGGTACCGGCATAACTGGTAACAGGTGCTTGAGATGTGGAATTAACCACAAAAACAGCAGCAGGGATAGTGGCAGCGTGGACTGCTACTATTTGTTGTTTCTTCGAGGGTTCTGGGGAAGACTGACTCTTCTTCTTCTTTCTCCAAAATTTTCTTTTCTCGCCACTCTTTTCTGTTGGCTCGGGAGTGGTGTCTGCTTCTTCTTGGTTATCATTGTAATCGATCAAAACTTGTGTCAAACATTCGGCGCTGTCATAGGTATCTAGCTTTGCTGCTATAACATTCCCTTTGGTTGGCTGAGTTAATCCCCAGATGAACCTTTCTACCTTTTTGCTCTCCGGGGTAACCATTCCCGGACAAAGGAGTGCCAGGTCATCAAATCTTGAAGTGTAAGAGACGATATCGGAACCTTTCATCTTCAGGTTCCACAGCTCATTTTTCAGCTTCTGGATTTCACCCCGAGGGCAATACTCCGCACATAGTAGTTCCTTCATAACTTCCCATCCCATAGCATTGGCTACAGGTAAAGTCAGGGATTTGACTCGGCCGTTCCACTAAGTCAAAGCCTTATCGGTGAGCGTACAGGCGGCAAATTTTACCTTATCGGATTCCGAACAGGCGCAAATCTCGAAGATAGATTCGATTTTCTCTAACCACCGAGTCAGAGAAATGACACCTCTTGTGCCATCGAAGAATGTGGGTTTTGCATTCATAAAGTCTTTATAAGAACACTCCTTCCGATGTCCTTGATTACCTTCCGGGTTTTGGGTATCACCCCCTGAACCACTAGGGTTTAGTTGAGGTAGGAGAGCTGATATGGTAGTAGAAATGGTTGCCTGAAGTGTTTCTAGATCGATTTGAAGAGGAGGTGGTGGCGGCGGAGGGTTGTTGGTCTTTCAGCTGGGTCTTTTCCTCGGAGGCATCTTGATCTAAAAAGATCAGGAAAGAGAGGATCATAAGTCCTCTGAATTGAATCAAGAGATATGGATCAGGGGGATATCTCATCGAGACAGATATAACATTATATTAAGCGATAAACCAGGAAAGAGTGATCAAGGCAAGAAAATTATCGCTAAGATAATGATCAAAGAACAATGCATGAACGAGGATTTCTACCAAGGATTGGCTCGAGAAATACTCCCATAGTATTTCATGATTTGTTACGACGCTGGTTCGATGTTTGTGGTATTAGGGTAAGTTTTAGGCATGCCGCATATCACAGTCACTCCCAAGCACATGTTGGCCGTGTCTCGAATGAATATAGTTGTCTATGCTATATTGATCCTAGACACGACTACATAACTGCCCAGGTTTAACCGTAGCATACAACACCCATTTACTTATGTTTTGTTCTACTTGTAGTTACGGATCTTGACGGTCGATATACTTGTATACTTTAGAAAATACTTATATTCGTAGAGTATACTTTTAGTTCAGAGCACTTAGGCCCTTTAATGTTTATAGTCTTATACCATGTAAGCTTTGGTATACCAGTTCACTATAAACAAGGGCTCTGATACCAATCTGTCACACCCCGAAAACCGAAGGCGGAAACATTTCTGGGGTTGACTCCATGTTGAGTATCAAATCCAATGTACATAGTAAAACAGTAAACACAAAACATTACATTACATAATATTGTTTACATCTGTTTGAAAGAAAAGTTACACAAGTGTTTTACATATGTAATATAAACAAAAGTAAAGACGAGTCTTCGGGACACTCCGTCTTCTCCAAAAGGTGGCGGTGTACCTGTCTATCACTGACCTGAGAATACAAGCAGTTTGAAAATCAGCATAAAGCTGGTGAGTTCATAAGTGGTTTAGTTTTTAAAAGAACGAGTTCCTTTACTTTCTGGAAAAGTTGTTAATCAAGAAAATCCCATATTTTCTTATGAAAACGGTTTGGTTATCCTTTGTTACAATTTCGAAAACAGTTGGTTATATCGTTCCAGGAAAATCCCATATTTTCCTTATAGTTTTAGTTATTCGTTTGTTACTTTATCCGTTTATGTGCTGTTGTGTTACCCAGGAAAATCCCATATTTCCTATGTGTTGAGTTATCTATTGGTATCTAGGTTCGTTACTGATTGTAATGTTATGCCAGGAAAATCCCATATTTTCCTATGTGTGGTGTTTGGTTCTTAAGTCTGATTTCGAAGTACTAGTAATTACCATGTGAGTAGTATTAGTCATGTGTTCTAACTCCTTAGTTATTCTACATTCAGATGACTATAATCTACTAACTTAGTTGTATTTTCGAATATTTGGAATCACACAGAAGCGTACATTACAGTATTTTCGAAGTTCTGCTGAGTTCCAAAAGAGTATATTAGTTGTGTATTCGAAGCTCTGTCGACATTCTGAGACGGATATATTTGAAACTCAGAAGAGGTCCAGAGGCGTATTGTCATAATAGATTCGAAACTCTGGTGACACTCAAGGAGTACACTAACTGTATATTCGAAGTCTTAGTGTCAACCAAAGGCATTATATCGTATTCGTAGTCGTATTCGCATTCGTAGTCGTATTCGTATTCGTATTCGTAGTAGGTTATATTCGTATTCGTATTCGTACTAGGTTATATTCGTATTCGTATTCGTCTTAATTTGATTAGTATGATTTCTTATTCCAGAGAATATAGTTATAACACTTTTATAAGAAATCTAGATTTAACCTGCAATTCGAAATGTCAGTTATCACAAATCTCTGGGAATCAAGACATTTAGTAAGTAAAACCGTTGAGTTGAAAATCATTTTTAAGTACAAAATACACTTGTACTTTTTGCTTGTATTCCGCCCCTGAAAACATTGAAAAACCATTGAAAACACGGAAAAGGGTAGGGGTATAAACTCACCAGACTCGGAAATGCGACAGTTTTGGATACTAGATGTTGGTTCGGGGCTTGATTACTCGCGATGTCCATATGTAAAGTATAATAATGTCCATATATAACTAATTAGATTTACAATCACTAATCATATGGAACATTACACTCCAACGAGGTTAAACACCTCAAAACGAGCGTTTGGAGCGACCCGGGTGACATCTTCGGACGTAATATGGCACTAGGGACTTAGGAATTGAGTTTACTCCCCAAGAGTAAACATATTAGGGAGTTTACGGCCATATAACACCCACATACATGAGTTCACGGCCATGAACTCATGTGGGTGTGATTTTGAGGATTTATTGACTTGATTGGACTTGGGGATTGTTGGAATGACTAATTAAAGTGCCTTGGAATAATTTGAATGAATTAATACCACTTAAAAGGGAGTTCATGGCTGTAAACATGGAGTTTATGGCCGTAAACTCTCCTAGGGTCAAGAAAAATTGATTTGAGGCACAAGGAGCAATCACATGTGATTCTAACTAATTTTCCAAGGTTTGGTATCAATTTTGGGCACCATATAACATCATTTTTGGAGTTTACGGCTCAGAAGCATGTTCTATGCCCGTAAACTCTCCTATGTTCATGAATAATTAGTTTTTGACACTTAAAACAATCACATGTGATTTCTAGAAATTTTTCTAAGCCTTTGGGTGAATTAGGGGCATCATTTGGCCTGGTTTCATGAGTTTACGGCCAAAGGGTATGTGCCTAGGCCGTAAACTCCTATATGTGGTATTTTGATGTGTTATAAACCCCCAAACTATTTTTAGATGGATCTAGGATTTACCACAAGGCTATTGGTTGAGTTACAAGGCATTTAGACATGATTTAAGGTGTTTAATCCCCATTTTTGAGGAGTTTACGGCCCAAGAAGGAGCCTTGGCCGTAAACTCTCTTTTGTCCCACAAAATTCATGTTTTATGTGTTTCAAGTCCCGATTTGCAAGCCTTAAGGTCGTATCTAAGTCCCAACAATGATTTGGAAGGGTTAAATGGCTCTAAAACCCCATTTTTAAGTGTTTACGGCACAAGCTTGATCCTTGGCCGTAAACACATGTTATAGGTCCTAAAACTCAAATTAAACATCAATTTGAAGGCTAAAGAGGTTAGATAACAAGTTAGGGATGTTACCTCTTTGATTTGGAGCCTTAAATCTTTGTTTTTGGACCTTTGATTATGGATGAGGAGAGAGGTTGGAAGTGTTTATGGAAGAATGACCAAAAGCTTCAAATGAAAGCTTTGAATCATTTATATAGTGCTCAGGAATTTGACACGGTGGAATTCTACCCGATACCGGCGTTAGACGGGGCTTTTGGTCGCACCCGGCCAATTTGTCGTAACCCGATATGGTTGATTCTAGAAATGTTCCGATCATTAATATGAGACGTTAGAATGAGTTCTAAGGGTATTAAGACACTTATTAAGTCATAAAATAAAATATAGATTAATGACTTAATAAAATGTCGGAATCGGAAACGAAATCAAAAACGGCGATTAGATGATCGGAACGAGTCGCGAGTAGGGTTACATTTAGGGATATGAATTTCGGGTTGTTACACATATGAACTTCCATCATCATATCTTCAGATCCAACACTATTAATAGTTAAACCTACGACTAAGGGGAATTCATACACGTTAAAAGCAATTGAAGAGCAAGCCACATCATTACCTAATCATTTTCAAAAGGTTCTGGAAATGGTTTTAACTATTGAATAAGAGAAAAAGAAAAAGAGAAAAAGAAGAGAGAGATATAGAGAAGCCATTGTGAAAGTTGGTGGAAACCTCCACTCCACAAGACGAAACTACATTTTGGGGCAGTGTTCAACGACGAAAACCTTGTCCACGTAGGTTCTCATACGTAAAAAAAGCTGCATACCGGGCAGCCTAAAACCTCATGTATTACTACATAAAATAATATTGTAGCCCAATAATTATCACGTAAATACTCCATTAAGTTTAATGAATTAATAAATCATAAATAATAAATAGCAAAAAGTGTATAGTGTAGAAATAAGGGTATTTGGAATTGCTTATTTAAGGTGTTTATTAGCTTATTGCAATCCAACATCGTTAACACATACTTTTTAGTGTTTGGCTATATTACAATTGAAAAATGCTTATTCACTTACATTAAGAGCTTTTATAAATGAATGAGTTCTAAATTATCTAAAATACTTTATGAATTATTTAAATCAATGTACAATATTAACTTTATTGTGTGTGTGTGTGTGTATATATATATATATATATATATATATATATATATATATATATATATATATATATATATATATATATATATATGAGGGTTCAATTGAGAAAAATAAAGGTTGAGAATGAGAGGAGTAAATCTGGGTCACTCATTTCGAATATACCGCTTAAGTGCTCCAGCGTACCAGGCCGATAGAACAGATCATATTCATATATGAATATGTATATGTATATGTATATTCATATACGAATATATATGGATAAGTGTATTCTGATGGGTTTTATGCAAAACACATAAAATCCTATGTGCGTCTCTAATTGTTCACACCCAACACTAGCAATGGAAGATGATTGAGAATGAGAAGAGAGGATCCGATTTTCAGCTAGCTCTTCAAAAGATTCAGTTGGCCGAAAATCATAGGGTTATGCCCTATTTATAGTGCAGTCAGGAAACCCTAAATAAGCCCTAATCCAAGATTATCATAAATCGGGTAATTATCCACTTTCCTATTTATCCACCTAGGATAATTCTAGAAGCCCTTAGGCTTAACCACCCAACCCATGTGGAGGGTTCTAGAATTCCTCTTGCTCAACTGTTGAACAATTAAATTTTAGTCCCTGCACTTTTAATTAATTCCTTTAATCCCAAAATTAATTCCAATTAATTTCTGATTAAATATTAATTAGATATTACTATTTCTAATTAATATATTATTTTCAAAATATATTAACAAATTGTTATTTCAATTTATTAATCAAATAATAAATCAAAACTCTCTCTCTCTCCAAATATCATCATGTCTAGTTGCTAGTCTTGAAGGCAACCCAAAAGGATTGTGTTACTATCAATTTAAGTATATAGCAACTATAGTTATGGGCTTAGAAACCTAATCCTACAGTGTCCCACTTGGATAAGTCTAATAATTATAGTTGCCAATGTAACTTCAAAAACTGATTAGCAAATTGTAACTCTCAAAAGCTGATGTCGAACTCTGACTTAGTTAGTTACATGTCCTAATATAAGTGATCAAATATTCCTCCGTTCTACAAGATATTGTACATACATGAGAAATGGATTATAATCAATCTCATGGTCCAAGTTTTGTTTCTCGATTTTTGATTTATGACGAATGAAATCAGACTACTAATTGAACACATCAATTCAGTCTAGGCTTGGCCAAGCACTTTAGATGTCATCATCAAATCATCGAGGGGCCCAAAGTTATCGCTTTTCCCATTAAGTCAAAAGGAACAAATAAACTTTGACTTAATAGTTTGCACTATTTACTCATCAAATCACGCACAATAATACGTTTTACAAAATCAAGTTACTGATGCGTTTATGTATTATCAATGCACAACTAACTTGTAAACAACAACTCATATATCTCCGTTTCAAGAATATAAGATATTATCATCTCAAAATTACTCCTTATAAAATCCATGAAGTAATTCTCTGAGTGTGGGTTTATCCAATACTCAAAATCCCCATTTTTCTAAGTACTCATGAACATTGTAGCAAACAATTGCTATATCTAATCCCCATAGACAGTCTACAATTCTATTCATGACAGTCTTAATTCTCTATTGACTTCCAAAAGTACGAGTGACTTTGGAATTTTTTTAGTAATAAAATTATTCGGAAGTAAAACATGCAAGGTGAAACACAATAATAACCTAATTAATTGTGGTCTCAAAAATATTGAATATAAATAAAGCTCTTATTATTTAATCACAATATTAATTAGGCTTTATTTATTGTATAATGTTTCGGGTAATCAACTAAACACTTGAATTAAACAACAGTTACGCCATGCATACTATGTTTCTCTATGCTCCTTTCTTTGCGAACCAGAATAACTGGATACTATTCCAATTATCCTCATCTCACAATTCCAAATTTATGTTATTATCTTAAATGTATTAAAATTCCATCTCTACATGCATTGTCATGTTGTTATGTCGAGGCTTCAAAGTCACAAAGACTTAGCCAGGGATATTACAGAACGATCCATTAGATCTTTGTTACTAAAAACAATTCCATGAGAAGAAGTCTCAGATTCAAGGTACACTCCTTGAACACCTTCCTTGCATTAAAGTTTCCAATTCACACATAGATTTAAACTCCCATTATGGAAACATTTCCATATGACCATCAATTCTGATCAAGAATCATCTCAATCTAAAACATGTCACCATGGTCCTTCCAAACAATAGTATACTTTCAACTGTCCACAAGCAACCAATCTTCAGTAAACCTCAGAATGTTCATGACAATTGTTTAACTCTAGTCACACAAAGTTCTATTCCTTTCTCCTCATAATGTCCAAGGCATTTGGAAAAACAAAACAAGTGAATATTATAGCATATGCAATCGATCCTATATCCGAAGAATATGGGACTCGATTCATTAAGTCTTACATGAAGACTTGATATCTAATTAGTCTCTTGCTATAATATTTCCATATATCGAATTTTTTGTGCTGAATCATTTCAACACGATATTCATATATGTCCATGACTAAGTTCTTGCTAAACTATGCAATCTAAACCTTTAGATTCGAAAAAAGTATAAGTACCCTCTCCCTTAAGCCTTTCTATAGCGAAACAATTTCCAAACTTTGCAACTTGTAAATTTGTAAACTTTGTTTCCTATGAATACTATTTCCAACTTGCAACACTTAGCATGACAGTTATACTCCCATTTGCATAACAATTATGCTCCTACTAGCTTTGACATGTACCAAGAAATCAATTGTACTTCTATAAATCAATACTCATGACTTTCTTACTAAAGTGCAGATTTATGTTACATGACGCTTCGATAAGTCTTCAACTAGAGTTCTCAGGCTTATACACCTTCATTAGATAGTATATGTGTGTGTGGTTAAACCTTTTTAGAAGTTATAACCCTATGTCTTAAAAGTTCAAACAATTCCTTGTCATTTCTTACAATTCGAACTATGAAAAGGGACGGCGTAATCATATTACGAATTTGAGAACGCAATTAACACAACCACTAACCATAATGATATTTTTTTCTCTGATCTTCAAAATCTATTAGCGAAAGTGTTTCCTCATAATCATTCTCATGAATTAGAGCGAAACCTTTGTGTGCCTAGATTTTATGGTGTACATGTTCCCATCCAATTGAATCTATCATTTCGAACCTACAATCATAAGATAAGGTTTAGGACAAAACCAAATTCAAATTTAGCTTCCCTTTCATGGACTGAACTTCGCTTATTCTAAATTTCTTGCCCTCTGGTAGCAAAAGGGCCTACCAGTGCTTCCGTGTTGTTAAGAAGCTCACCCATATTGATCAATGTACTTTCATAGACCAACGTACTTTTCCTTGGAAGTCAAATGATAACCATAAAACTCATAAGCATTGCCCACCTAACTAGAAGGTGCACAGAAACAAGAATGCGTCAACTTAACACAATAGGTTATCAACCTCAGGTCGTGTGCTAGTGATAACTAAAAAAAGGTTTATTCTTGATTGACTCTTGAAACTCTTCAAGATCATTAAGACTCCTACTGACTTCTTGACATATAAGTTTTTATCTTAAGGAACATTCCTTGATGAGCAAAAACAATTATTCAAAAGTTAGTGTGGATTCGTGCCAAGAAAACACTTCATGAAAATTGGTCTTCGTTTATCCTTTATTTTAACCAAAAACATCACAGCTACCAATACCAAATGTGTTAAAGTAAGAAAACATTATTAATCCACATTTAATGAGGTGTTATAAACCTACTTAGTATGAAATAAGTTTCAAGATACGACTTGAAGTAACAAGAGCATGGATCTAAGACTTGATTAAAAAACAAAGAGTGACTCATCTTTTGATTTGAACCATTTCAACAATTTCTGATTCCTCTTCTTAGTCAAAAAATTGCACTAAGATGTTCTTCGAGGATCAATTGAGATATAGTTCCACAATCATTAAGATGATCACAAAATACGATACTAAAGTACTCTCTTTTCCTTTCAGATTGGAGAAACCTTTATCTTTCTGCCTGTAAGTCCCCAAAATCTGGAGCCAACTAGTGATCAAACACAAGAACAAGCAATAATGAATGAGAACAAGAAGGAGTAGAAACAAGAATGATCCAAATTGCACACGTTTCTATTGAACCACAAACGTCTGGTACAATGGACACACATATACAACTGAACACTACTTCTGACAACACTGACACTATATATAGGGAACATGAATCGTAAACGAGTTCACAACCATAAACAAACTAACAACCGCAAACACCAGTTGAACCGAAAACACCATGTTTTCCGTTCACCCAACCGCAAACCCTATAAACACCTAAAAAAGACTAAAAAGACTCATACAAATGAATGCCTATCCCAAACCAACAAAATATGACCAAACAAACTCCCCCTTGGTTTAAGGCTAGCATGAATTCATTCTTTCTCAATGACCAGCACGTCAGACCTTCCCATCGCCCCTAGCCACATCTTCTTTTCAATAATCTTAGCAATCATTCTTGTAAATTCTTTAGCAGCAACCTCTAGAATCTCATGTTGCATAAGATTTGATGTTAAGCCAAAGTGTGAATATCCCGTTCACCAAACTGTAACATATCCTTCTTATCAACGATACGAAAAACACCATCCAGGAATTTTATGACAGCTGAGGCTATGGCTTCATCAAAAACCCAATATTCCATATTGTTTAGTGATCCATCACAAAAATGCTTAACAATAGGAATCTGTGTCATCTGCTTTGTAGGAGGCCACATCACGATCTTGAAGCTCTTGTTGGTCTTAGAGTCAAAAACATCTTTGGCTCTTTTCATGAAGGATTCGGCTGTCTTCATTCCATCAAATTTCCTCTTTACTTGATTTTCTAAGAAGAGTTTGAAATCTGTTCCTCGTGGATCATGAGTTGGGTTTGAAAATGGAGCATCGGCAAGTTCAGTGAGGTCCACCTTCGTCGAAGAAGAAAAATCATTTTTGTGCCTGTAATACTCCACGTTTCCGCTCTTGCGCTTTACCAACAAACAATTTACTTTGTCATGAAAACCCCACATTAGAATTCATGACCGGTCACCATACTTATCTCTAAACGGCTTCTTTCCGAGCTCAGTCATAGTCAGTTAGGGCTTGTCTCCACGAATATTTTGATCTGAATTTTTCATGAAGAGCCACTTCCCCCTCTTTTGTGAAGATACTTGTTTCTATGCTCGTTTGAGAATAACTCTTGGATTGGCTTGAGTCGGTTCTTTTTCAAATTGGTCAACAATTCTTGTGGTTCTGACAGGAGTAAGATTAACAAGAGGATCTTGCTGAGTTGAACGGACATGGGCGCTGAGAGAGGTCTCGACTTCATTCGGTTCTTTGATAGTTTCTTTGAATTTGTCACCAAATTCTGCTATCAGTTTGTTCTTCAGGTCGAAGTAACCAGCTGTCAAGGCTCCAAGCTTGAGCTGCAAGTCAGAGATTAGTTTTGATTTTAGCGAATTTTCTTCCTCAAGCTCGGAAACTCGAATGTCAAGATTTCCAATCAAAACATCCTTTTCAATGAGTTTTTGATTCAGAACACCAATCTCCTCCTTGAGCTCAGAAATTGATGGGTCCGCTCCCCCTGAACTTCCTTCACTTATAGATATCCCTTTGCCTCAGGTTGAAGGATCAGAATCGTGTTGAGCCAAAAACCTAGAAAGCCTCTTGGAGGCAGCATTGTGCGCAGGTTGTGGTGGAGAAGAACCCCCAGGAAATGAAGAACTCCTGGTTTCATACGAAGATCGAACATCACTTGGTCCTTCTTTCAAAACATGGGCTTGTTGGGTCGGTTTAGCAGTTGCAAAATATTGTTGGGCCGGCAAAGCTTGTTCCCTAATTAGCACTCCCAGCCTCAGATCGAATCTTCTCCTTTTGATTGGAGGATGGAAGGCTTGTATCATACCAAGATCACCTTCAGATCGCAAAGTGGTTGGAGTAGCAACTGTAAGGGGAGGAATCCTTTTAGTTGAATCAAGATTAGCTGAAGTTTCCGCCATCTGATCAGTTGTTGGAGGCGACACTTTGAGAACATTTCCAACTCCCTCAGTCTCCGTTGCAGGTTGTACAACATCATGGATGTCATCAAAAAACGCAGTGAGTTCCTCATTACTTGTCCTGAAATCATCACCATGCTCGAAGTCGAAGAGTAATTCATCCTCATCAAATTCAAGTACATTATCCCCTAGATTCATCACATCTTCACCTTCATCATCACCATTCGCATCATCATCATCATCATTTACCTCTACATTAGTCATTGGTACATATTCCTCGGCAAAAATCGCAACGGGAGGAACAGGGTCTTCTTCATGCTCAGAAGCGGTAATAACATCATCTTCATCATTTTCATTGTCTGAGGAGCTTTCTGACTCGGATACTTCACCCATCTCCGCAAACTGGCCAAACTTCTCCAGTGGGTACTTTCCTTGGAATACAAATATCGTACCCTTGCGGATTTGTTTCATGAGACCAAAAGTATTAGCACCCAAAGACTTCAAGTCCAAAGTTTCACCTCTTCTTTCTAACTCTGGATATTTACTGTCAAATATCATCTGGAGAAACCTTGCGAATATTAGAAATTTGTCCTTCCTTTTTCCTTCTAGATTTCTCATCATTTCATTCAAAACGTATCTTGAAAAGTTGAACTCAGTACCCATGGAAAGAGCAGCAATAGCACCAGTGTTCAATAGGGAAATCTCATCAGCACCAGATTTCCTGCCTGAGATGCAAATTACGAAGGAGTGAGCAAGAAATCGCCAGTAAGGAGGCAACAGCTTCTTCAAGGTAGGTGGAAACACTCCTTCATAGCCCATTCTTTTTATAATCTCTTGAGTTTGTTCCATAGAAATCTCAGCGTGAAATCCTGGTTGGTCATTGATTTGGAGCACTTCACGAATAGTTTGCTCAGACACTACAATTTTCTTTCCTTGAATAATAGATTCCACCGTGTCTTCTTCATCTTCTCCTTTACTCATAGAAGCCTTGTTCCAAAACTGCTTCACTAAGTAATGAAAAATGGTGGGATTTGACGTGAAAGCATATGCAAGGCAGCATCTCTTAAGTCCATGAATCATGGACCTATATTCTTGGTGTGCTGCTGGAGGATCAAACAGATAAGCAGCAATGTTATGGTTCTCTGGGAATTTCAATTCAACCATTTGTTCTGCATCAAACTGGCCAAGCGAGAAAATCAAGACTTTAATCCATTAAAATTAAATTTTCTCAATTATCAATTGATTAGGCCTTAATGAAATATGATTTAAACGAAAAATAATTTTATGGAAATAACCAAATTTATAGCCGTAAACAGGTTTACGGCCCTAAACGAATTTATAGTTGTGAACGGTTTACGACTGTAAACGGTTTGCTGCCGTAAACGTAGCTCAATGCCGAAAAACGATTCTGCTTCCAAATCCTGCAAAACACGATTGATTCAAGTTAGCTTTAACATTGTGAGGGTCGCCTTTGCAGTACCTATAAGAATCAAGGAACAATTTCAAATTATAACACAAACAAATGGTGAATCGGTGAGAGGATTGACGAACAGTCTAGAGAAAACTGAGAAGGGGTTTATGGCTGTAAACTGAAAAATAAGGATGAAGGGTTTTCAGCCATGAACCGAACCTTGTATAATCTGGACCATTTCCGACCCATAAACCATGAGCTACAAACCCAAAAGCCTTAAGTCTAAGCCCAATACATCCAATTTTAATAAAAATGAAGACACTTTGAAGACTTTAAACTAAAATTAAAAATAAAATAAAATAAAAACTAAAAATCTAAACTAAATTAATTTTGTTTAGTTTTTAATTTTTAGAAAATAAAAATAACACTAATTTCTTTTCACCATTGCTAAACTTTTTTTATGACTTTGGGATCAAAGTTTTTAAGACAGCCTCAATCTGTTTTTCAGTACCTCTACCTTCATGAATAGATCTGGTCAATCGTCAGTATTGTGGTCCATTTAAACATGAAACATTGTGACGAATTTGGACATGCTACAAGTGACAAGACATTTGAACCTATATACCTAAATAATACTCCTAGAGGGACCATTTAGCTAACAACGACCAATGATATTGTTGTCCACTTAAATTTAGCAACGAGATTTGCAGACAACCTATGAAATGCTTAATTTTACATGTACTAGAATGTGTTTCCCGCTTCCTGATATACCTCGGTAATCAAGGACTTCCAAAATACTCCTTACTTTAGATGAGCAGACAATTATTAAGGAAGAAGATAGATTTAGATATGCATATGTCGTATTCCCAGGCCAGATCTCTTCTAATCACGCAGAGGGATTAACATATGACTAACTGAATTATAGGAATTGAGAAGTAGAATGTTGCATATACTGTGTTCCAGTTCGGATAAAATCTTATCACTCAAAGGTGACAGCATATGACTAATAAATAGAAAGAATTGCATATATAAAGAGATGTATAGAAATAGAGTTGCATATGTTGCAGTCCAGGTCGGATCTCTTCCAATCACGGAGAGGAGGCAACATATGACTGACAGAAAGAAAGCAAGAAAATAACCTTCTACATACCTACTTTATCGGAATTTCCCAGTCGCCCTATCAGTACCGGAATTAAGGACATGCGTCGATAAATTGAGGAAAAGTTATGCCATAGTTCTAGATACATATTACTTTAGTGTAGCCCGCAGATTCCCATGTATATCTCACTGCTCAATCTACCCGAGCGTCATATTGTCAGACCAAATGGAACTATATAAGTCAATACTTGTCATGTCCTTTTAAATGTCAATCTATGCCTAGTCTGGTCCATTTAAATCTTTCGTGCCTATCAGTGCATTGAACACAGAGCCTACACAGTTTAGTGTTCGTACCTTACACAAATTAAAATTACCTTACACAAATTAAAATTTCCTGCAGACAACCTCCATTAGAACATATTTTTGGATTTTTGTTTTGTTTTTATTTCTCCCCCTAAATTTGTGCATAGGAGAGAAAGGAAATTAAATGCACAAATTTAAACTAACCTAAAACAAAAAGTTATTCTTCAAAACGTATCCTTTTGAGAAAGCCCACAGGCACATCGAATCGAGCTTTGTTGAACGGTTTGGTGAATAGATCTGCCACATTATTATCAGTGTGAATCTGTTCCAAACGGATGAGCGAACGCTCATAACAATCTCTAATGAAATGAACTTTGATGTCGATGTGCTTGGTTTTGGAGTGTTAGACAAGATTTTTAGCTATTTGGATTGCAGCATCATTATCACAAAAGATTGGGGTTTCTAGACAATTCAAACCGTAATCCAAAAGTTGGTGTTGAATCCAGATAACTTAAGAGCAACAGGCAGAGGCAACAACGTATTCAACCTCAGATGTTGAGGTTGAGATAGTTTGTTGTTTCTTGCATTGCCACGACACCAAACGGTCTCCTAGGAATTGACATCCCCTAAAGTTGATTTCTTTTCAAGTTCACAACCTCCATAAATGCTGTCAACAAATGCATATAAATCAAAATCAGAATTTTTAGGATATCAAAGACCCAGTTTTGGGCTACCTTTGAGATACCTAAAAATTCTTTTAACAACAATTAAATGAGAGTTTAGGATTACCCTGATAACGTGCACATTAACAAACTGCGAACATGATGTCGGGTCTGCTCGCAGTCAGATACATCAGGGATCTGATCATCGATGTATACTCTGTTTGATCTACGGATTCTCCATCAAGATCTGGAATCAACAAGGGTCATTTAGCCATCGACGTCAAGGAAACTTTAGAATCTTAAAACCCAAACTTCTCAAGCATGTCTTCAACATATTTTCCTTGATGCAAAAGGATTCCGGTTAAATCTTGTCGAACTTGTAGCCCCAAAAACATGGTCATTTCTCCCAAAGAACTCATCTCAAATCTCTTCTTCATAACTGCCTCGAACTCTTTTCACAACTTCGAGCTTGTCGACCCAAGAATTAGGTCGGCATCCACATGCTTGATAAAGAGCGTCTGATCAATCATGCCTCTGGTATAACCATGCTCAATCAAATGATATGTTCGAGTAGCATACGAAGCTCGAGGAGCCTGGTGTAACCCATATAGAGCCTTGTCCAATTTGTTTACATGAATTGGAAATTTTGAGTTGACAAAGCCAGGAGATTGATCAACATAAATTTCCTCTTTTACAGCTCCATATAGAAAGGAAGTCTTAGTGTTCATCTGATAAACGGTGAACCCCATGTAGGAATCATAAGCCAGGAAGATACGGATAGCTTCAAGGCACGCTACAAGAGCATACACTTCAGTGTAGTCAAGTCCTTCAATTTTCCAAAACCCACGAACAACCAGACGTGCTTTGTTTCGCACAATCACCCCATAATTGTCCTGCTTATTATGGAACACCCAGTGCATGTCCAAAGACTTCTTTCCATTACGCAGCTCAACCAGCTTCCATACCCCCAATTTCTCAAATTGATTAAGTTCCTCGTGCATTGCATCAACTAAACTAGGCTCACTCAGCGTCATTTCCACATTCTTTGGCTCGATCTGAGAAATGAAGCAAGAGTAGAGACAAGAGTTGAGATCTCCACTCTGACTTCTCGTTTTAAATTCATCGCCCGGTTGACCAATGACGTTTTTGATCGGATGATCATGTTGAAATCTAGTGGGAATTTCATGGCCGATGTCATTGATTATGCTAGGAAGGTTGTTGATGTTGATGAGTCTGTCATCTGTTGAATCATTTGCCTTAGATGATCTGGAACTGTGAGAGGTGCTTGCCACGTACTCATTTGCTATTGGTTCAGGAATCAGAAGCTCCATGAATGATTGAGTAGCGACGGAAGTATCTCTAGTCATGAATTATCTTTCAGCAGGAGTAAGAGGAGTGGCTTCAGCATCAAGATTGATTCTTTGACTTGGAGAACCTGAAGAAGTACTTAGAATAGCTTCATCCACCATAGGAGTCGTAGGAGGCACCAAAGGTGGTCTGTACACAACATCTTCCTCTTCATCTGCAATAACAACCTTCGTACCTGAGCAAGAACCTCACACATCATATGAAACACATTAAATGATTTAAATAAAGAAGCATAATCAAATAACCAGTCAGGACTGACTCGAGCATCTGTCTCATTCCCTTCCAGCCAGTGCACATCGAAAGATTCCACAATCTGCTTGGTGGTCTTGTTGTATACACAATAAGCAGTGCGAGCACCATATCCCATAAAGTGGAAGTCATCGGCCATCGATTTGAACTTGGGGTTGGCATCTAGGTGAAGGAGGGTGTAGGGACATCCAAATATTCTGAAGTGAGCAATTGATGGCTTGTGATTGTACAGAATTTCATATGGGATCTTCATTTGGGCTTTGTTGATCAGGACACAGTTCTGATCATAGCAAGCAGTGTTGATAGCCTCGACCCAAAAGAAGAATGGTAATTTGGAATCACAAAGCATTGTCCTTACAACGTCTATTAGAGTACACAATAAGCAGTGCGAGCGCCATATCCCATAAAGTGGAAGTCATCGGCCTTCGATTTGAACTTGGGGTTGGCATCTAGGTGAAGGAGGGTGTAGGGACATCCAAATATTCTGAAGTGAGCAACTGATGGCTTGTGATTGTACAGAATTTCATATGGGATCTTCATTTGGGCTTTGTTGATCAGGACACAGTTCTGATCATAGCAAGCAGTGTTGATAGCCTCGATCCAAAAGAAGAATGGTAATTTGGGATCACAAAGCATTGTCCTTACAACGTCTATTAGAGTACGATTACACCGCTCCACAACACTATTTTGATGAAGAGTTCGAACAGCACTGTACTGACGCAGTATACCCATGTCGGCACATAAATAATCCAGAACTGCGTTCTTGAATTATGTGCCATTATCAGTTCGAAGCGCCTTCGCCCTTTCATTAATTTGATTCTCAATCATCACAATGAACTTCTTGATCAAATCAGCGATCCCACTCTTGTTGGATAAGAAGAAAACCCATATGAACGGCGAGTAGTCATCTATCACAACCAGGCAATAAGAGCTCTAGTTGATGCTGAGAACGTTGATCGGACCAAATAAATCTATGTGTAACAATTGAAGAACTTTGTTGATTGAGTTGACAGTCTTTGGCAAATGGGGCTTGCGATGAGGTTTGTCTTGAGCACACACTACGCATTTTTCAAAAGTGATAAAGTATTTGACAAGAAGGCCACGTATAATCTCGTTTTTAGCAAGACAATTCAGGTTCTTGGAATTCGCATGGCCGAGACGACGATGCCAAAGCATGGTATTGTGTTCAAGCACTTTAAAGAAAAGACAGGTGACTTGTTCTGGAATATTATGATTCATGTCAATGATGTATGCATTTCCATCCCTTTTTGATTTCACCAAGATCCATTCTTCAGGGATAATGATTCCAGGCTTCAAGATGAGACACTCTTTGTTAGTGAAGTATGTTGAATAGCCTTTGTCACAGATCTGTGAGACACTCAAAAGATTGTGCTTCATCTCAGGAGCATAGTTGACATTCTCAAAGCTAAGCACTCCATTTGTGACAGTTCCTTTCTCGGAGATCTTCCCACCTTCTCCTCCCGTGAAGGAAACATAGCCCCCATTATAATTCTGAATGTCATGTAGCTGGGAGATGTCTCCTGTCATGTGCCTGGAACAACCACTGTTGACATACCAGGGTCTGACGACATTCCTCCGTAGCTGTTACTGTACGATGAGCGAGATTATTTAGATTTTGGAACCCAAGTCATTGAAACACTGGGTTTTCCCTTGTTAGTAACAGAATAAACCTTTTCATTTGACAAAACAGATTTATCATTAGATGCACACACAGAAAGTTGAGGTGACTGGACATTTAAAATTTTAGGCACCCATTTACAGTTAGGTATAGAAACATTCATAGGTGATTTCAAAATGTTTTTCTTCGGTTTTGATCATTTGGGTTTTTGTCTAAGATTAGCCAAAGACCCAGATGATGTCTTTGACGAAACCGATCTTGGCTTAACCAATTTTGGTCTCGTTAAAGTACCTGTTGAATTTTTGTCTAAAAACCGTTTGTTCTTTTCAAGATCAGCCCATTTTCTTTCTTTATTAATATTCCGATCACCATCAACTGAATGAGTTCTCAAGGATTTTCTCCTAAGAGATCTTCCTCGTGACTCATTCACTCCCCTTTGAGTATAAAAAGGAACAAATGAACGGTTTGGACAATTTCGAGTAGTATGACCAAGGGCTACACAGTTGAAACATGTATGTATCTTTGCATGAAAATTTTTACCGCTCTTTTCCGGTTTAGTGACTTTATTTCATTCTTTAGTTTTCCCACATGTGCATGTGCATGATTCAGAATGAGTGACTGGGTTAGGTGACGTGCATGTGCCAGTGAGATTTAGATTTATCAGACACATCACCACATTGTTCAGAAACATCTAAATCATCAATGTTCACAACAACATCATTAGAAACCAAAACATTAGTTTTCAAATTTGAAAGATAAACATCAGTGTTCATAACAAAAGCATCAGATTGCAACACAACATTATAATCAGAAAAACTTTCTCCAGCCGCTTGCTTGCCTTGGTCTAAGGGTAAATCTAGATGTAAATCAGAAACATTAGTATCTTTTTCCCTAGAACTACTTTCTAGCATGAACATAGTAGGTTTTCCATATTCTAAATGTGCCTCTCTGTCCATTTCTTCCTGAGTCATAGAGATAGACAAATAATTGTGATTAAAAGGAGGAGGAACACTATCATACCCTAGGCCCTTTTCTGATTATCCTTAAACTTCAAGTGTTTTTCAATCATGGTCTCGACTTTCTCACTTAACACATCAAATTTTCTGAAATGAAAGTCTACATTTTCAAACTTGTTTTCAATGTTTCAAGTTCAGTTGTCAAGCTAGCAAGTTGTTCCTTAACGTATTTATAATTTGCACATTTATTGCTATATTCTTCTTGAAGTTTCCTAAAGTCTTTAGTTTTAGCCTCTAATTGTTCTTTCAAGGGTTTCTGACATTTCCTAAGGGTATAGCCTTCATATTTAAGGTCTTCATTCTCTCTACGCAATAAATCAATTTAATCACACAAAAACTTAACAATATCAATACATTTTTTAGAACAAAAATTGTCACTGACCTCTTTCTTCTCAGGCTCAGGTATGGTAGATACCATGAAGGAAAAATGTAGCTGCATCATTTCTTCTTCAGAATCCTCTTCAACATTTTCTTCAGTAGATTCACTAATCTGCGCCACATGAGCATTCTCCGGTCCTGAAATGTTCAGTGCCTGAATTTGATCCTCCCAGCCAAACGTCTGAGCCATGACAGCTAAATTCGCAGTTTCATTGTTGGATGATGATCCTCTGTTGTTCATCACCGGTACCATCGTCCTGTCTTGGTTCTCTCTCCTATCTGGCTTCGGAGAATCAAGAGCAAAGTGCCCTGGCTCGTGACGGTTGAAACATCTCATCTTTCCTTTGTTAAACCTAACCTTCTTTTCTCCGTTCATTCCCCGGTTGTTTTTTCCTATTTTCTTGGCAAATTGTTTGACCCTAAACATTGCCATGGCAATCTGCCAGGTAATATCCATTTCCTCAACGTCTTCAGGGTGAATCTGGTCAAGGTCAGCAAAGGAGATTTGGGGAGGCAAGTCTCTAGCTATGAAGGCATTATAGCAGTTTACAAGACCAGATGTTAGAGCCGGATTTTATTTTCTTTCCTTCAGATTTGAAACATTTGCAAAAGATTTGGAGGGGGTGACTGAATGTGGGTAAGGCATGGATGATTAAGTAGCATGGAATTGTGGTTGTGATGTAGAGAAAGGTAGAGTTTTTGTAGCACTGAAAGCTTGTGATTGTGGAACTGTAAATGATGAAAATGCATTATTTGATGAAATTCCCAAATTGGCTGTTGAGTAGGAGCTCACATGGTTTATCTCTCGTTTCTTGTCATCCAAATCACAGGCTTTAATGATAGCCATTGTTTCCGCCAGAGTAAGTCAGTTGAGATCTTTGGTTTTCTTGATGACGGAGACGTTCATGCCCCATGATTTTAGAAGAGAATTCAACAGTTTCCTGTTAATCTCATATTGTGGCACATAAATTCCAGGTGTGCTCATTTCAGTGGTAAGTGTAATAAATCGTTGGAGTTGAGCCTCAAGAGATTTCCCAAGTACATGGTTAAACAATTTGAACTTCTGATGAAGCATGTCTTGTCTGCTTTGTTTCATATCTTTATTTCCTTCATAGATTTCTATTAGTGCTTCCCAAAGTGCTTTGGCAGAAGTATATTCCATGAATCCTTGAGCGATGTCAGGAGATAAAGACATTGTTAGAGTTGCCAAAGCCTTTTCCTGTTCTTTAATTTTTTAGAAATCCTCATCCGTGTAGTCTTCAAACTCTTTGTCAATTACAGTTCCATTTTCAAGTGTAGTAGTGATTCTAACTGGACCCTTAAGAATGTTGCACAAAATCTTGAAATCTTTCATTTTGATGTATTTTTCGATTCTGTATTTCCATTCAGGAAATCCTTCGGCAGACAGTAGACGTGGAATCCTTATGGTAGTTCCCATGACTGAGTCTAACTCCAGATGAATTGCACTGTTTTGTCGTTCCATTTTTTAATTCTCTTAATTGATTGAAAACAAAAATTGTAATGAAAGCACAACCGAAAACTGAGTTTACATCCAAGAATGAGATTATGGCCAAAAAGGGGTTTATGGCCGTACACGGGTTTGCAGCCGAAAACAGTTCACGGTCAAAGCAGTTTACAGTCGAAAATTGGTTGTTTGCAGTCAAAAAATAGTTTACAGCCAAAAACTCAGTACGTTTACGGCCGAAAACACATTTACAGCCGAAAACTAATGAACAGTTTACAACCGAAAACTCCCAGATCTTGATGAAAACAGATGATTTCGAGCAGATTTTCAATCCCTTTGGCCTTGAAATCACGATCAACAGCAGAAACTCATTAACCAAGCTTGAACAATCACGAAAATGAAGAATAAATCCAACAAAAACACAACTTGAACAGTTTTGACACTAGTATGGCTCTGATACCAATTGTAAGTCCCCCAAATCTGGAACCAACTAGTGATCAAACACAAGAATAAGCAATAATCAATGAGAACAAGAAGGAGTAGAAGCAAGAATGATCCAAATTGCACACGTTTCTATTGAACCGCAAACGTTTGGTACAATGGACACACACATACAATTGAACACTACTTCTGACAACACTAACACTATATATAGGGAACATGAACCGTAAACAAGTTCACGACCGTAAACAGACTAACAACCGTAAATACCAGTTGAACCGAAAACACTCTGTTTTCGTTTCACCCAACTGCAAACCCTAAAAACACCTAAAAAAAATAATAAGACTCATACAAATGAATGCCTAGCCCAAACCAGCAAAATATGACCTAACACTGCCTAACAGATTCTTCTTATTCGTTTGGTCACTCTTTGAAAAAACCATTACAAAATGTTATAATTATGCTTAATCTTATAAACACAACCATATTTAGTGAATCATCAGTAAATCATGACGAATAGAATTTCCATCCTTTGTGGCAGATTTGAGTAATCCATATCAATGGACTAGATTCATTAGTCCTTCACTTTAACTCACATAAATATGTGATCAATGAATTAGTCATAATCTTCTAAAGATCATGATTTCCTTACATCACACAATTCGAATTGTATGACTCCAAGTTTCTATCCAACTGAAACATGGGCGATGAAAATTCTTTATCACTTAGTCAATTATCACATTTACCACAAGTGAAATAATAAGAATCAAATCCACAATTAATATATTGGTAATAAAAAAATGTAACCAACATTTTCATAAAGGCCATTGCAAGGAAATATAAAGTAAACCAGCTATATAAACCAAAATTTTACTTTTATTAATAATAAACTAAAATTTGGAACTTGTCCTTACAATGCATAAAATAAAAACTATGTTTCCAAACATTTCCTAATCAATCTGTTAAATTATCATAACTCCTAAGTAGCAGCTCCAAATTCTGATCATCAAAGCATGCAACCGAAATCCATCTCTCATAATCAGAATTAGCTCACTCTTCTTAAGCTTCCTTCTTTCTCTTAGATCCTGCAATACCATCAAAATGTGATCATCACATCATATATTAAGAGTATATGAATAGGAACTCATTAAGATAATGGATTTAGATAATGGATGTACTTGATGTAGAGTCACAAGACTTGACTTTACCATCTCTGAGATCTTTCAGGTAGTTTGGGCATCTTCGCAACCAATGTCCCTTCAATTGGCAATAGAAACATATGTACTCTTTAGAGTTAGCACATGGTACTATCTCAAAACTAGCCTTTCTCTTTACTATATGACCAAACAGTTTGACCATGGACGATCCATTTCCATTAGGAAGAGAACTCTTTTCTGGACCACCATTTTCCATATCCACGGAAACTTTATAATTAGATCCTTCAGACATTTTTGCTTTACTTGTGCTCTTAAGCATTTCTGCTTCAGCAATAATCAACATATGTGTCAAATCAATTAGATTCACGTCGATGTCGCTTCATATAAAGTTCTCGATGAACTGTTCATATGACTTAAGAAGTGAAAGCAGAACCCAATCAATGGCTTGCTTCCTATATAAAATGACACCGATCTTTCTAATTAGTCAATGTACGATTTTATTTTCAGAACATGCGTATACACAAAATTTCCATCTTTATGTTTGTAGGCCAATAGGCTTTAAGTAGTTTCGTATCTTTTAACTCGTGACATGGGAGAGTTAATGGAGGAGGAGGAGTATGAGTTGGAGAAGCATGAGATCCATTTCCACCATTCCTCGAAGAAGGGAACATACTTTCACCTTGATCAGAATGTGGAAGATCATCTTCAGATGGTAGAGGAAAACCATTTCTAAAAGAATTAGGAAGACCATTGTTGTCTTGACTTGACATATATAATAGGGAAAAAAGAATTCAAGTTAGTTGATTTTAATCCTGAATTATCAACCCATAAATTTAAATTAAGGCTAGGACCCATATTTTCGATTCGAACTTTGAATAGGTATGTCGTAATCAAATTCGAATCTATTTCAGGTAGGTAAGGACTTTACCCATTTCAATCTTATGAAACTCCTAGATTTTTTTTATATTCATTGAATCTAATCAATGGCATGTTTAATCTCGATTATGCTCTCACTTTTGTGACTGGGATGCCGAGGATCACAAATGAGATGTGAATAACCAAGCAAATTAGCTTGGTACTCTCAATGTCATTTGTCATCTCGCTTTAATGTGTCGATTAGCCACACGCACTCCATTAATCAACGATAATTTTTCAAGACAACCATTACCAATCTTTATTACTCCCCCATTAGTGTTCTGGTTAACCACACACGCTCCACTAACGAATTACAAGTATAATGTGCAATTTCATGGATTAGCATACAAATTCACATTTTCCTAAAGTAACTAAGAGTGAGATTTTATAAAAATAGTTTAGTTACTTT
This sequence comes from Lactuca sativa, assembly GCF_002870075.4. NCBI lineage: Eukaryota > Viridiplantae > Streptophyta > Magnoliopsida > Asterales > Asteraceae > Lactuca > Lactuca sativa. The sequence goes on along the minus strand of NC_056625.2, from coordinate 70,052,657 downwards.
ATATCATTATACTTTTAATGAGAATTAATTGTCCTATCAAACCAATTCGGCTAATGACCATCCATTAATCAATGAAACGGTGGGTGAGAGTGGAATCTCATTCAACTACCATTTTATAGGTAGTTTCTTTATACCCCCATTATAGACTAGCTTCGTCAATGAGGAATAATAGCGGTTTAACTGACTATTCTTATACATATATTATATATTAAATTTTTAATTATATACATAGTATAAGGTGCATTTAAAACATTTTAAAATAACAAGGGTTTAATATTTTAATAAATTAAACTTTTAATTTAATAAAATTTAAACCATTTATGGATTTATTAATTATCTTTTAATTAATCGTTTAATTAAATCAATAATAAGATCCATAAGGATGTATTTTAAAGTTTTAAAAATACTAGGGTTTATATTTTAAATTTCGAAAATTAGTTAATAAATAAATTAATTTTAATTTTAAAAATAAACCAATCATGAATTCAAGATAAGGATATCTAATTACCTAGATAATTATCTAGTTTTACTTAATTAAAACATTATTTAAGGTAATTATCCTAATCAATTCATGAGATAAGCAAAAAAAAATCCGAATTTTGTGGATTTGGCTGTCCAACACGTCGTGGTAAACAATCACCATGCTGTGATTGGACGATTTCACAGGTCAACACGCCGTTGTGGAAGAACACCATGACGTGTTGGCGGAACAGAATGACGATTTTGTTTCCTTCTCCTTGTTCAAGTTCAACCATTGTATCAATTCAATAGAGAACTAAACCTATGCTCTAATACCATTGATGGGTTTCATAAAAAAAAACATATAAAATCCTATGTGTGCATGCAACCCTAATATTTGATCTATGTTTTCTCTAATTGAACATACAACTTGAAAAAAAAATAGAAACCCTAGAACTCTAGTAAATAATATAAAATACACCATTAGGGTTATAAGAATCATACTTTGATTATTATATAGTAATAACAATCTAAATCCTTGTGTTGTTGAAGCCTTTAGAGCAAGCGCCATAAATGTCGCGCCTCTAATGGTGCACATCCAACACTATCAAAGGAAGATGATTGAGAACGCGGAGAGAGGCTCAGATTTTCGGCTAGCTAAAACATCCCAAAAATACGGTCCACAAATTTCGTTTTAAAATCATTAATAAAGGAAACATGATTACTAATCATCGTATAAAACCCATAAATCGTGTAACTCAAAAAAACACAATATCTGTCAATGTATCAAAATCATATCAAATATCAAAGTGACTCATCCCAGGATAAAACTATGGTGTGTGTCATGCAGTCATCTGGATCTCTTCCCTTAGGCAGCTGAAGTACCTAAAACCAAAATTGAAAACTATAAGCACGAAGCTTAGTGTGTCTCCCCAAACTACAACATACCATACACATATCACATAAACATGTCATAGACCTAGCCCCTGCTACATCGAGTCAAGCTCAGCATTGGGCACCGCCCGGCATCGAACCCTATTTGGCATAGGGCCTCACCCGGCATCAAGCACATCTCGGAATACATGTGAACGCAATCAAATAATACACATAAGCTAAGCAAATATCATTAACATTTAAACATTCGTTGGGCCCCACACGGCTTCAGACTATAATCCGGAAACATACTAACATTCCAAGGGACCGCCCTGGCATCAGACCGAAGTTCAGAAACATACAAGTACGAACACATGCAAGAATCACAAAGACATCAAGCATACAAACATCCCTCGGGACCGCCCCGACATCGTATCGAAATCCAGAAAAGCATATAAACCTACATCTGGCCCCAACCGACATCGGACCATAATCCGTAACTACTACTAACTAAACGGGCCGGCCTTGGAGCCTTACACCCGTTCCTACTGGCAGAAACTCACCTCATATGCTAACTGTGAAATCTCATGTAAGAAATCTCCGACGACTGATCCAATGACTCCCTGGCTATCAGTTTCATAATAACACTTAACCAAAATCTGATAATCCTTCTTAGGGTTAAATGACCATTTTACCCCTAGTCAAAGTCAATGTCCTGGTCAAATTTATAGTCAAGGTCAACTCCCAGTCGACTCAACTCGACGATTCTCATACTACTCCGACTCGTGATCAACTGAGTCAACTCGTCGAGTCCCTTCACAGACTCGTCGAGTTCTACCTAGCATAGAATTAGGACAACCCGACTCAACTCGTCGAGTCCCTTTCTGGACCGCCGAGTTACCCAGTCTGTTTGGGCTATCTTAATGGATTAAACCCCTACACTTTAGATCCAAGCTTCACACTTCAGAAAAACCATTGCAATGCCCTTTTAAGGGTAAAGTTTCTAACTTTACCCATTAGTACCTCTTCTTCAAGTGTTTAGCTCAAACCCTAATTCCTTGGGACTTAGAACTTGGTCCTTATCCCATCCTTACACCCAAATAGAGCTTACAACCTCATATCTACACACCTAACACTAAATGGACACGTAAAGTTCCCACCTTTTCCACATGCATGGCCTTTTGGGGCTAAAAAGGCCAATATGACATTCTAAGGCTTTCATGGGGGATCCAATGGCATAAAGTTTGCACCTTTATGTCATTTCATCCCCTCTAGGTCCTAGACCTGGTAGAATACCCACTTGGGTTGATCATTCTCCAAAAGCTATAAATCTTGGATCAAAAACCCTCATAAAGATGGACATAAAGAGATCTAATGAACTAATAGTCAAGATAAAAAATGGACTACCAGAAAATGTAGCAAATGGCGTTTAGCTTCTGGATCTACTATTACCTTCTTGAGCCCTCTATCTTCTTCTTCTTCCACAAGCTTCAAAAGTACACAAAGATCGCTAAAAATGGCTCACACTCTCAAATAACACTCTAGGGTTTCATGGATTAGGGTTTGGGACAAGGAGGCTGGAAATGAGGCCAAGGGGTGGGCGTTAAGGAGCTTAAATAGGGTGAAAAACCCCGAAATTAGGGTTTCACTCTGGCCGATCTACTCGTCGAGTCGAGGGCTCTTAACCCGTCAAGTAGGTAGCTTAAACCCTGCGCATAATCTGCCCTATACTCGACGAGTTAGGGCCACCAACTCGTCGAGTTACCCTTTCAAAATAAATAAATTAATGAGTTAAATGCATATATACCAGGAACCAGTCATTACAATTCTCCCCCACTTGTCTTAGAATTCGTCCTCGAAGTCTGTTGTGCCTAAAAACAACTCCTGGTAGTGCTCCCTCATCTCCTCCTCGAGCTCCCAAGTCCACTCAGAACCCTTGTGGTGCTTCCACTGCACCTTCACTAACTAAAAAACCTTGTTCATAAAGGTTTTCGTCTTGCGATCCAGAATCGCCACCGGTCTCTCAATGTAGTTTAGGCTGTCGTCAACCTGAAAATCCTTCAAGGACACAAGCGTTGAATTGTCCCCTAAGCACTTTCGCAACTGGGAAACATGGAAAGTGTTGTGGATCTGGCTAAGCTCTACTGGAAGATCTAATGGATACGCCACCTTGCCCACCCGGGCTATAACCCTGAAAGGACCAATGTATCTGGGACCCAGCTTGCCCAACTTTCGGGATCAGATCACACCTTTCCAAGGTGACACCTTCAGGAGGACCATATCGCCCACCTGAAACTCCAAGCCTAAATATCTCTTGTCAGCGTAACACTTTTGCCGACTCTGAGCAGTCTAGAGCCTGCTCCGGACTTGTGGGATCCACTCTGTAGTCTTGAGTAGTACCTCAGTACTCCCCATGACTCTCTGACCGACCACGCCCCAACAGATTAGGGTCCTACACTTCCTCCTGTAGAGCATCTCGAAGGGAGGCCGGTCTATGCTGGCGTGGTAACTGTTATTATAAGAGAACTCCACTAGCAGATATATATATATATATATATATATATATATCCCAACTGTCACCAAAATCCAAAAAACATGCACGCAACATGTCCTCAAGAGTCTGTATCTTCCTCTCGCTCTGTTCGTCCGTTTGAGGGTGGAAAGTGGTGCTGAAGTGGAGACGAGTACCCATCTCATCATGAAACCGCTTCCATAATCTGGAAGTGAAATGAACATCTTGATCTAACACCACCGAGATAGGCACTCCATGTCGTTCCACTATCTCCCGCACATAAATCTCAGCCAGCTTCTCGACCGATATACTCTCCTGGATCGGGATAAAATGAGCACTCTTGGTCAACTTATCCACGATGACCCATATCGAATCAACTCCACGTGCGGTCCTGGGAAGCTTAGTGATGAAATCCATAGTGATATCTTCCCATTTCCACATGGAGATGTCTAATGGATGCATCTTGTTGTGGGACCTCTGGTGCTCTGCCTTGACCTTCCTGCAGGTTAGACATTTCTCCATGTACCAAGCTATACCCCGCTTCATGCAGGGCCACCAGTAATCATGAGGAAGATCTTTGTACATCTTCGTCGGCCCAGGATGGATGGAGAACCTGGACTTATGGGGCTCATCCATCATAATATGTCATACTCCACCCTAGTACGGTACCCATACCCTCCCATACAGGGTCAACAGCTTCCAGCTGTCGTAATCAAAGGAGGCCACCTGGCCTACGATCCACTCGCACTTCTGGCGCTCCTCCTTCAAGCCCTCAACCCGCGCCTCTCGGATCTGCACCAACAATGGGGTAATCACTGTCATCCTCAAAAAGATGTCTCAAATTGGGGCCACTACCACCTTGCGGCTCAGGGCATCAACCACCACGTTGGTCTTGCTCGGGTGGTAAAGGATCTCACAATTGTAGTCTTTCACCACATCTAACCACTGACGCTGCCTCACGTTCAGATTTGGCTGATCCATGAGTTATCTCAGACTCTTGTGGTCCGTGTAAATGGTACAACGGGCCCCATAGAGGTAATGCCGCCAAATCTTGAGGGTGAACACCACAGCCCCCAGCTCTAAATCATGTGTTGGATAGTTAGCCTCATGAGGCTTCATCTGCCTCGAAGCATAAGCTATCACATGACCCCGCTGCATCAAAACTGCTCTCATGCCTGTGATCGAAGCATCACAGTAAACTACAAAGTCATCGACTCCCTCTGGCATGGTCAGAATCAACGCCTTGCATAACCGCTGTCTAAGGGTCTCGAAGGCTGCCTGCTGCTCAGCCCCCCAGTGGAATGTTACTGACTTCTTGGTCAGTCGGGTCAAAGAACAGCGATCTTGGAGAAATCAATGAAGACTAATACAGACCGATCCAGCATCGGTCTGCACATGCAATTCATGAGGTCCATGAACGCGGCTAGAGCATTAGTGAGCCCAAACGACATCACCACAAACTCATAATGACCATAGCAAGTCCTAAAAGATGTCTTCTACACATCCTCGTCCCTAACTTGCATCTGGTGGTAACCCGGTCTCAGATCAATCTTGGAGAACTAAGATGCACCCTGCAGCTGGTCAAACATATCATCAAACCTCGGTAGGGAGTAACGGTTCTTCACTGCTACCTTATTCAACTCCCAGTAGTCTATATACATGCGATGTGACCCATCATTCTTCTTCACAAACAGGATCGACTCTCCCCATAGCGAACTACTCGGCCTGATAAATCCCTTGTCTAGAAGCTCTTGCAACTGTGTATACAACTCCTTCATCTCGGGTGGAGCCAACCGATATGGTGCCTTGGCTATCGGAGCCACACCATGGACTCGGTCAATCCTGAACTCAACCTGTCTCTCTGGAGGTATCTCAGGCAAATCCTCTGGGAATACATCCGGGTACTCTCGCACGACCAGTACATCATCCACTGTCGTCTTACCCTCATCTCAGGTATCCATCACATCTGCGACATAACCTGTGCAACCCTGCTGAAGGTAACGCCTCGCCCTAGTTGCTGAACATAAAACTGGTCCGTATTGTGGCCTCTCGCCTTGGATCACTTGCCCTCCCCCACGAGGAGTCCGAACCCTCACTAGCTATTGCTCGCAGTTAATCAATGCCCCATTGGGGCTCAACCAATCCATACACACTATAACTTTATTCCCTCTCAGGGGAATAGGAACCAGATCCACTAAAAACTACACATCGAATAATTGTAGTGTACATCCTCTGTGAACCCTCGCAACCCTGACGGTCCTATCGTCTGCTATCTCCACATCCAATGGGTAATCTAGCTCCCCCGGAGCTCGTACGAATCGCTTGCTAAGCACGAGCAACACAAAATATTTGGTTGCACCCGAATCAAATAGTACCAAAGTTGATATACCATTCACTAAGAACGATCCTAAAAACAAACAAGTAAACATAATCAATAATCAATACAAATAAAGAGATAAGGAGAGAATACATACCCGTCACAACATTGAGAGCCACACGTGCCTCCTCTTGAGTAAGCTAGAAAGCCCTGATCCTAGTCGTAGGCGCCTCTGCCCGGCCCTGACGGCCATCTGTAATCCTCAACGTGGCAGGAACGGGTGCGGCCACCTGTCATGTGGTTGCTAGACTAGGACACGGGGCCTTTTGTGGCCCCTCTGATTGCACTGAAAGCAAATTAGATCTTAAACTGATGTGGCGGTAGTTGTAGTTGTGCAATCCCTACTCATGTGACCAGTTCGACCGCACTGGAAGCATCCCGAACTCCCCGCCCTGCATGCCCCCTCGTGCATCTTGCCGCACTTGCCACATCGGTTGCGGCCCTACTGGCTCCTCAATCTGTGGTCTAGTAACTTGGGCTTCTTGCCCAAACTGCCTGTCTGAACCCCATCTGGTTTCCTCTTCCTCTCCATGTCCAAATCCAACTCCCTCTCTTGAGCCCTAGCAATCATGTCTTCCAGCATCTTGCAGCTGGAGTGGCTCAAAAACTATTTGATATCACTCCGCAACATATCATCATATCGGCCTTTTTTCATCTCCTCTTCCAACACGTGTTGTGGAACAAGAAGGGTCCTCTCCTTAAACTTGGCGGTGATCTCCGCCACTATGTCTATCGTCTGCTCAAGATCCTGGAACTCCCTCGCAAGGTGTTGCACCTCAATTACAGGTGCAAACTCGGCCCTAAAGCTGGCTGAGAAATCACTCCAGGTCATAGCGTCTAGAACTTTATCATCCCCAATGGCTCGTCTGACCTCCTCCCACTAATCACGTGCCCTGTCCTTCAGAAGATAGGATGCAAGTCAGACCTTGTCCCCCTTAGGACATCTGCTCGTACGGAACACGTTGGCGACATCAGCCAACCATCTGCTGCTAGCAATGGGGTCTCGAGCCCCATGATATCTGGGAGCTCCACAAGCCCTGAACTCCCTGAAATTCAGTGTGCGCGACCCCTTCATAGCCACCACCTCAGTGCGGAATCCACTCAGCCTCTCATCCAAAAGCTCCATAATACCATCCTTGATCGTGTCGAAGATCACAGGAGCCTGATTCAGAATACTGTGCGTGATCTCAGTCGAGATGAACTCCCTCGTCTACTCATCCAGCTGCCTGGCTCCAGAGCCCGAGCCTGATCCTTCACCAATGCCTGAAGTGCCAACTTCCCTAGTGCGTGGCATCACCATACTGAATAAAAAATACACCATAACAAACATCAGTATACTCATCATAACTCGAGAGATCTCACATTCTACAAGTTCCTTGGATTCATCTTAGCCTTCCTTGACTCGAGTACGGATCCTCTGCTTTCAGAAATACGGCCTCATACTACCTTCCACATCTATCTATACTTTCCTCAAGAACTGTCTTGACTCCACCAAGTCCCTTCTACTACTACTGCTTTACGCGCTACTCTCATCCTAGGCTTGCCCTAGGGTAATCACCATCACACTCTCTGCCATCAACTGCTTAAGAAGTCCCTTTTTCCTCCCTTAACTAGCTTGCGAATACCATTACATATTACTAAGACTAGATAATTCTTCGAATAAGAGATCCTACCCTACAACTGTTGGACTCAAACAAGAGCTGCGAAATTGAGCTAGACCTAACCTTCTAAAATTATTTAGTCCTTACAAATGTAAGTTAACATATTCGTTTACTAGTTAGTAAAATACAAGTAGAACTCCTAAAAGCGTAAAGCAAGCAGCATTTGAGCATTGAGTAAACATAATCAAGCATATCTCATTCAAGCTATCCCTGACTAATCTGTACTAGCATGCAATTCATAAAGCTAATACACATATAACAGGCATATACGACATCCTTCTTAGATCCTTAGTCCTAATCTAGCATGCAGTTCTCATAAAGTTGATACACATATAACAGGCACATAATGCATCTTTCCTAGATCCTTAGTCCTAATCTAGCATGCAGTTCTCATAAAGCTGATACATATATCATAACATAAACTTGTATGGTTAATTCGGGAGTACTTACTTGAGCTCGGTTGATTGCATGCACCACACCCTTTTCTCTTTTTCAAAGTTCTTTTTGCTTTTTCTAAAATTCCTTTCTTTTTCTCAAAATCATTTTTAAAAAGAGGTTTTCCTTTTGAAAATTTATATACCAATTCCTTAGTTTGAGTTCAGACACACCCGAAAGTGTGATCGAATCCCTTAAACCAAGGCTTTGATACCAACTTGAAACATCCCAAAAATATGGTCCAAAAATTTCGTTTTAAAATCATTAATAAAGGAAACAATAATACTAATTATCGTATAAAAACCATAAATCGTGTAACTCAAAATAACATAATATTTGTCAATGTATCAAAATCATATCAAATATCAGAGTGACTCATCCCAGGCTAAAACTGTGTTGTGTCCCATGCAGTCATACATAGCTTTTCCCTTTGCTACCCGAAGTACCTGAAACCAAAACTGAAAACTATAAGCACAAAGCTTAGTGAGTCTCCGCAAACTACCACATACCATACACATATCACATAAATATATCTTGGGCCCCGCCCCTGCTACATCGAGTCAAGCTCAACATCGGATTTCCTGGCATCGGGCCCCGCCCGACATCGAACCCTATTCGGCATCGGCCCCGCCCAGCATTGAGCCTCGCCCGACATTGAGCACATCTCGGAATACATGTGAACGCAATCAAATGATACACGTAACCTAAGCATATATCATTAACATTTAAACAATCCTCGAGCCCTGTCCGGCTTCGGATTCTAGTCCAGAAACATACTAACATTCCTCGAGACTACCCCGACATTGCATCGAACCAAAGTCGGGAAACATACAAGTACAAACACATGCAAGAATCACAAAGACATCAAGCATACAAACATTCCTTAGAACCGCCCCGACATCGGATTGAAATCCAGAAAAGCATATAAACCTACATTGGGCCCCGCCCGACAGTAGACCCTAGTCTAGAACTACTACTAACTAAATGGGCCAGCCTTGGTGCCTTATACCCGTTCCTATTGGAGGAAACTCACCTCGTATGCTAACTGTGAAATCTCATGTGAAAATCTCTAACGGCTGCTCCAACGACTCCCCAGGTACCAATTTCACAATAACACTTAATCAAAATCTGATAATCCTTCTTAGGGTAAAATGACCATTTTACCCCTGGTCAAAGTCAAAGTTAAGGTCAACTCCCAGTCGACTCAACTCATCGATTTACCTCCTAACTCGACGAGTTCCCATACTACTCAGACTCGTGATCAACCGAGTCAACTTGTCGAGTCCCTTCACAAACTCGTCGAGTTCTACCTGACATAGAATTGGGACAACCTAACTCAACTCGTCGAGTCCCTTTCTAGACTCGCCGAGTTCCCCTGTATATTTGAGCTATCTTAATGGATTAAGCCCCTACACTTCAGATCCAAGCTTCACACTTCAGAAAAACCATTGCAATTCCCTTTTTAGGGTAAAGTTTCTAACTTTACCCATTAGTACCTCTTCTTAAAGGGTTTAGCTCAAACCCTAATTCCTTAGGACCCAAAACTTGGTCCTTATGCCATCCTTACACCCAAATAGAGCTTACAACCTCAAATCTACACTCTTAACACTAAATGGACATGTAAAGTTCCCACCTTTTCCACATGCATGACCTTTTGGGGCTAAAAAGGCCAATATGACATTCTAAGGCTTGCATGGGGTCTCTAATGTCATAAAGTTTGCACCTTTATGTCATTTCATCTCCTCTAGGTTCTAGACCTGGTAGAATACCCACTTGGGTCAATCATTCTCCAAAAGCTATAAATCTTGGATCGAAAACCCTCATAAAGATGGACATAAAGAGATCTAATGAACTAATAGTCAAGATAAAAACTGGACTACTAGAAAATGTAGCAAATGGCGTGTAGCTTCTAGATCTACTGTTACCTTATTGATCCCTCTATCTTCTTCTTCTTCCACAAGCTTCAAAAGTACACAAAGATCGCTAAAAATGGATCACACTCTCAAATAACACTCTAGGGTTTCATGGATTAGGGTTTGGGACAGGGAGGCTGGAAATGAGGCCAAGGGGTGGGGGTTAAGGAGCTTAAATAGGGTGCAAAACCCCGAAATTAGGGTGGCACTCTAGCCGATCTACTTGTCAAGTCAAGGGCTCTTGACCCGTCGAGTAGGTAGCTTAAACCATGCGCATAATCTGCCCTCTACTCGATGAGTTAGGGCCACCAACTCGTCGAGTTACCCTTTCAAAATAAATAAATTAATGAGTTAAATGCATACCAGGAACCAGGCGTTACACTAGCTCTTCAAAAGATTAAGTTGGCTGAAAATCATAGGGTTATGCCTTATTTATAGTGCAGTCAGGAAACCCTAGATACGGCCCAATCCAAGATTATCTTAAACCGAGTAATTATCCACTTTCCTATTTATCCACCTAGGACAATTCTAGAAGCCCTTAGGCTTCAAGAAACCGTCCAACCCATGTGGAGGGTTCTAGAATGCCTCTTTGTTAACGATTGAACAATTACATTTCAGTCTCTACACTTTCAATTAATTTCTTAAATCCGAAAATTAATTCCAATTAATTTCTGATTAAATATTAACTAAATATTACTACTTCTAATTAATATATTATTTTCATAATATATTAACAAATTGTGTATTTCAAATTATTAATCAAATAATAAATCAAAGCTCTCTCTCTCTCTCTCTCTCTCTCTCTCTCGCTATATATATATATATATATATATATATATATATATATATATATATATATATATATATATATATATATATATGTAAATGTCATCATTTCTAGTTGCTAGTCTTAAGGGAACCCTAAAAGGACTGTGCTACTAACAATTTAAGTATATACCAATTATACTTATTAGACTTAGTCACCTAATCCAACATATTCATATATGAATATGTATATTCATATATGAATAAGTATAGAGGGCGTAATTATTCATATATGAATATGGCAGTGGTGGTTGGTGACGGAGCTGGCGGTGGTTGGTGGTAAAGGTGGTGGTGGTGGCGGAGGTGGTGGTGGTGATGGTTGGTGGCAGCAATGGTCGTGGTTGGGGCAGTGGGGAGGTGGTAGATTCATATATGAATATAGTTACATTTATATAATCATATATGAATATTAGTCATTGTAACACCCGGACCCGCAACTTTGATTTTTCTTGGATTATTTTTGGCATTAAGTGTATTTTTAAGTCCTGGGTGGGGCGTAGGATAGCCTCCTACGCTGAGCGTAGGAGAAAGACTTCATACTAGCATTTAAGGACTTATATTGGGCATATGTATAGCTACGCAACACGTAGTATGCTAGATCTAAAATCCTAATTTCCGGGGTTATGAGCCTATTTAAAGACTCTAACCCTCTTGATGGCCTCTTTATACCTAGCCTCCATCCTCTAATCCAGTCCCTTCGAAACCCAAAACATTTTTCAGAGAACCTCTTGGTTTTAAAGTATTCTTATGTGCACCTTTAAAGGAGAATACCGTTGGAGAATCATCTTGGAGCTCCAAGCCTTGTAGATCCAAATCATTCATCTTGTTTTCCACCTCCTGAAGGTATAAAATTCCCATATTGGCAATCTCTGTGTGTGTGTGTGTGTGTGTATATATACTTTAATAAATCAAAATTTTTTGCCACATGTCCTCTTCTCCTTCATTTGAACACATGACATTTTCTACAATTTTTAAATTTTCTATTTTCCACTTGTCATTTTATTGTATTTTTCATTTATTAAATTAAAATTCTACATTTAATATGTAAGGTAATATATATGTAAGGTGCTTATTAGAAAGAGTTTATATATGTAATGTATTCAATACATTAAAGCCACATTAATTTTAATAATTCAAAAATTTTCTCATTTTTCTTATAAATTCAAACTTTTCAAATTGTTAAAATTTAATATTTAATTTTTTTTAATTAAACTCATGTAATACATGGGTCTCACACCTAGTATATATATATATATATATATATATATATATATATATATATATATATATATATATATATATATATATATATATATATATATATATACATTCGGCCCTTATTATTTAGTCATTTTTACATCTTTAAACAGAAATTGTAAGCTTCTTATATTTTGATATCAAATAAGCTAATCAAAACATTTAAAAAAATTGCTTTAATACCGAAAATATTTTAAACAATTTTACAAATAAACATAAATTATTTTACATAACCATCCCAAAGACCCCAACTAGTTATTTTTAGTTGGCTAGACACGGAATGAATTAAATATGTAAACTACATCAATAGAGAATAATAAATGTTATATACTACCGGCTAGTTTTGATAAATATACCGTAAGATTACACTAAAAAATCTAAACATTTTTTACACTTAAAAATCTAAACATATTTTCCCTTTTTAATAAAATAGAATACAATGCATTGGTGCTTTTTAAGAGACTTTGGGGTATGGTTGGTAATGAGTTTTTGAGAGATTTTAGAAATTTTTAGCATTTGTTTTTTAAGAAAAAACTTCATTCGAAAGTATGAACTTAGAATTTTTATTTAAAAAACATAATAATAATCTACAAGCTACTTCAAATACTATTAGAAATATTTTGTTTTTATTTTCTATGATATTTTACATTTATATTCATAAGTTATTCCTCCACTCTTAAATCTATTGAAAGTAATGCTACACCTCTTTAAAACTCCACCGGAATAACATATGATAAACGACCAAAAACTTATGTATTCCAAAAGGTTATATAGTAATATTTTTCCTTGCAAAAAAAGAAAAGACGACTATAAAAATGAGCATTGGTAGACAAGTAAACCTAAAAGTTAGTAGTAAATTAATGAAATATTGAAGTCAAGCTAAACCTACTCTTACATAACATAATTGCATAAGACTTCTATAGTTACTTATTTATTTGGAAAATATATTATATTTTTAACGAATTGACCAATATATTTAAATAAATGAATAGTTAGTAGTACGGTGATCACATTACATAGTTGTCAAGTTCATATAAAATAATGACTTGGTCAATGAATTAAATCTCACTAAAAACCACTAACTAATTTAATACACATCTTGATCTAGCATTAAGGTTCTATTAATTATTCAATCAATAAAAGCTTTCTTTAATCTTTCAATGTGATCATGGATTATACATGTCATTTGACCTTTTAAAGTAATTTTCTAATGCCCCACTTTTTAGACCATGCCATTTTATATGTAATCTCTTCAGGGATTAGAGTTTAAATATATTTGGCTATTTACTTGAATGTAAACAAAAATAATGTTTACATTACACTTCTTTTTAAACTTGGTTTATCTAGATTTTAGGTCCCATAAGAATGTTGAAATTGATTCTCTGTCTAAAACTTATTTAATCATCAAATTACACTAAAACATGAACTTAATAAATTTATATAGCAAATCTCGAGGTCCCACAAGTTACAAACTATATCTAATTCCATTCATAGCTCTTGATGTGTAAAATTCAGTCATAAATTTATAACCACATTTACTAGAATTGGAGATTATTATAAAATGGACAAGTAACCCAATTGTTTAGTAATATAACTTTGATATAAACGAGTGTCGAACACTAGAGGGACATATATGATTCAATCAGAAGATCTAATTGTGGGTTACACCAAAAACATTAAATAAAAAGGGAATTTATTACCAAACTGCAAACTAAGAAAGAAAGCAAAACAACACTAAAAATTTGATTAGTAAATAGACTTTTTTTTTTACTTTTTGTTAGAATTTGATTACACCCTTTTCGTTATGGTTGAGATCTGTTATGTGCAGAGGATATTAGTTAATCATCCATCGATTTCTAATGTGTTTACGTCTTTTAGTTTGATTCTAACCTTGATGATTCTAAAGACAATTAACACAATTGTCATATAATTAACTATCTCTATTACCCGTATTTAGTTTGTATTATGCAAAATTTAATCTTTGTTAATCTAATAGTTATGAAAATCAATACTACATAGAATGGTCATCTAATAAGTCCACACATATTAAAGTTCATTACTATATCTACCTAACTATAAGATTTGTCTATTGCTAGTTATAATTGTCAATAATCATGATCAACTATGATTCAAGCAAACACATTGTCTTTAATTAAAGGGTCATTGTCACTGTAGTCCAACAAAGTTGCGTATAATGGTTTAAATGGTCCCTCGGGACTATTTTTTGCATTTTAAGAGTATAAACTTGTTATTTCTTGTTTTAAAATGACACTCTTGGAAAAATAAAGGGGTCACCCAGTGACCCCATCCTACTTAGCAATTTTTTATTTCCACCTCGTATCCAAATAGATTAATTTAGTCCATGTCATTACCACGTGTGCATAGGAGTTAATGAGAGATACTGTACGTTTAAACCCTTCAACTATCCCTTTCTAAATCTTTCTTCTTTAACTTCCCCGCATCGAAATTTGTTGTTGATTTGTTCTTCGATCCTATCCTTTTCTTCAAGTGTTAGTCACTCAAATCGGGGAACCTTGTTGTTGCTATGGTCGTTTCATGAAGATTGATCTACATTTTGCTAGAATTTTTACCAGGTACCCCTCTATTACTTACGCAGATGAAGCAAAGCAAAGGTTTGATGATGTTGATTTTGCTGGAATGGACAAGAAGGAATTTGTCGAGTTCCTTGAAAGATTTGCATGTTAGATATGTGTGAATGTGTACTTTTGCATGCCCGATATTGTTTTTCCTGATGGATTAAGGTTAATCGTGAATGACATGGATTACATGGAACTAATCGAAGTATGGTATGCTTCTGATTGTGTAATCAATGTATATATGGACCATCTTGGTGTTAATGTACATCAATGGATTCTTGAAGAGCAAGTAGATTTGGCAGTTCTTTAGACCAATTATCTGGTGCAAATGAATATCATGAAGAAGTTCACAGTCGTATGGATATGGATGATGGAATCGACATGCAAGATTTACATGGTGGTATGGATGATATCCTAGGTCCAAACGAGGATTTGCAAGGTGAGCAAGATGATGGCATTCACATGGAAGTGGACAGTGAACCTGATGAGTGCATTCCTATGAACAAGACAAAGGATGATGAGTTTCTGAGTAAGTTGTGCCCAAAGGAGCAAGTCACCCCCCACAGTCCACCTCGTGAAGATACATATGATCCACCACAAGAAGATGAGGTAATTTCTATTGACCAGGCTATTTACAATGAGAATGTTCATTGGAAAAAGAAAAAAAAAACATGTATTAGGTATGAGATTTGTGAGTCCTAAACAACCAAAACATATGATGTGTAACTATGTTGTAGCAAATGGTTATTATGTAACAGCCCGGAATTTCAAATATTGATATAATTATGATTTGGGGGTGTTTCAAGAAGGGACTCGGCGAGTTGGAGCCTTGACTCGCCGAGTAGGATCGCAGACCGGGTCGTGGGTTCGCGACTGGACTCGACGAGTCCGATATGGACTCGGCGAGTCGACGCTGTTAGCGAAAAACCCTAACCGTTCAGGTTGGGGCGTATAAGAGGCACTCATTGGCCATCATTGTTCAGTTTAGCCTTCTGGGAAGAACCCTAAATCGAGTGGGTGCATCTGGAGCAAAGTCTTAGGGCCATTGTTGATCTTGGAAGAATTGTTGTGCAAGGAAGAGAAGGGATTGGCTAAAGGAGCAGCAAGGGAGTCACATTCTGAGGATTGGGGACACAGAGGATTCATTATTCAGGTAAGAACTCGAATTATCCTCTGCTATGTTGATGTGTTATGGGATTAGGGTTTGTGAAACCCATTTGGTGATTAGAGGAATTATTATGTTGTTACCCAAGTGTTTGTAACCCAGTAATAGGATGATTAGAGGTCCAGAAGGTCCCATGATTGTGTATTTCGGGACCATACGTATTTCAGGAAGCAGTTACTCGTCTGCATGGCATGGACTCGCCGAGTTGTTCTTCAGACTCGGCGAGTAGCTTGAAGATTTACTGGGACTCGCCGAGTTGTTCATCAGACTCGGCGAGTAGAGTCGGGGTGGCCCCGCGATTCTTCCACGAGGACCTCGTCGAGTCAAGAGGGATACTCGACGAGTAGAAAGGGATTCTGCAGGAATTGGTGAGGACGACTAGACTCGCCGAGTCGCCAGGGAACTCGCCGAGTCCAGTCGAGCTGACAATGGACAGTTGACCAGAGTTGACTGGTGTGATTTCTTAGGGTCAGTTAACGTGGAAGATAGAAGTATTGATAAGGGATATATGATGTTACAGGGAGCTTGTAGCTCGGAGTATCAAGTGCAAGGGACTTTAGGAGTTGCTATCTTCTAGTGTCCGCGAGGTGAGTCTTCTCACTATACTGTACCCGGAAGGGTTTGACTGTGTGACCGGAAGGTCGGATATGATATGTGATATGTATGCTATATGTGGTATGTTATATGTTATATGTGCTATGTATTATGGGCCGGAAGGCGATATGATGTGTGATGGACCGGAAGGTCGGCGTGGGTAAGGCCGGAAGGTTTACCCAGCAGGGACGGAAGTCCCCTGAGACACATGGACCGGAGGATGTGTGATGGACCGGAAGGTCGGCGTGGGTAAGGCCGGAAGGTTTACCCAGCAGGGACGGAAGTCCCCTGAGACACATGGACCGGAAGGTCGGGCCTGGAAAGGCGTATGTGCGTAAGGTATATTGGGGAACTCACTAAGCTTCGTGCTTACGTTGTTTATGTTATGTTGTTTCAGGTTCTTACAGTAACGCGGGATGGCAACGGTTCGATTGTACACACCGAAGCAAGAGTTGTGTTTTGAAGGATCCTGGTCTTCTATTATAATGAAAATGAAACTATGTTTTGTAATTCGAATGTGAATAAGATTTTAAACAAGTGTTTTTAATATTAAATTGATTATTTAAATGAAAATTTTGTTTTTTGGAAATCTTGGTGTTACAAATTGGTATCAGAGCCTTGGTTTGAAGGATTCGGACGCGCCTACGGGTAAATCTGGACTCAAACTGAGGAAGTAAGAAAAAGTTTTCCAAATAAATGGTTTTCTAAAAGTGATTAAGAGTTCAAAGAGAAAGCAAGAAAGAGCAGTGTGTACAATCAGCCAGAGCCAAACGGTGATTTCCCAAAATACCCTTACTTTTGTATTATGAAATATCTATTATGCACTTTATGAGATATTATTGCATGCTAGAGACAGGCTAGGTATTTCACATCTTAGGACTAGAGTGGCCTGATTTGTGATGCCTTAGTCTAGGGTTTGCTGTTATATGTGCGTTATGCTTTTGTGTGTATGTGATGAGTGAGAGTATCTAGTTAGAACGCACAAGGGGTAAAGCTACGGGGTACATAGGTACTTCCGAGGATGAGCCGAGAAGGTGGAGCTACCACAGATGGGAAGTCCTATGTATGCTTCAATGCTCGAATGCTGCTTGCTTTGTGCTTTGTGGAGTTGTCGATGATGGGAGTCAGCTACTAAGTGAGTATGACGATACTCAGGAGGTAGAGGGCTGGCATCATTGGGAACTCTTCAGCAGCTGATAGCAAAGAAGTGGGAGGACAGCGGAAGGGACTAGGGAGTAAACCTAGCCAAATGAGTGCGCTGGTAGAGTAGAGGATTTCGCTGGAAGCGATGAGATGGGTGAAAGAGCAGGTTTATCAGCTACTTAGGAACTCTGGGATGGTCCGTGTGGAAAGTATGGGTAGATGTGGCAGGTAGTATGGGCCCGTACTACTGAAAGCAGAGGACCCATACTTGATACAGGGGGCATTCTGAAGGTCCTAAGGAACAGATTGAGGATTGATGTTATGGTTCGAATACCATACATCGGAGTGGATACAGAGTGATGTTATGGTCAGGGCACCATACATCGGAACAGTTTGAGATAGATGTTGTGGTTCGAGTGATATACATTGGAGCAGATTGAGGAGTGGTGCTATGGTTCAGGTACCATACACCGAAGCATGTTGAGGAGGGATGTCATGGGATGAGTACCATGGTTCGTAGTGGATGATGCTTGTGGCTATCTTGTTATCCGGTTACCGATCGGACGAGCACGAGCGAGCGGGATGCAAGGATTCGCGAGATCCGGCGTGATGAGGTTGCTGCATTGTTGCGGGCTGAGTCGCCAGAATTGTTTGGGTCGGTCAGGACCACTATGATTGAAGTAGTTGGATGAGCGATATGCGGCTTTCGCAGAGACGGCTGCCGCGGCGGTTGCAGCGGCTGTAGCAACGGCAAAGAAAGGAGCTAGTCGGGGTTTTCAGTATCGGGACTTCTATTATGCGAAGCCTCCCACATTCGATGGAGTTCAGGACTCGATGGTTGCTATGAGACGGTTACCAGACATGGAGGGGTGTTTCTCCACGAGTTTATGCCCTGCTAATCAGAGGGTGGGGTGTGCTCTGAACCTATTGAGGCTCGGGGCGAAGGATTGGTGGAGGTTGACCACGAGGTCATTTTCCGATGCGCAGAGGGCTGCGGTTTCATGGGATCAATTCAGAGGGATGTTCAGTACTCACTATGTTCCGCGAGATGAAAAGGAGAGATTGGCTCGGGAATTCCTTGAGCTGAAGCAGGATTTGGAGTCGGTGACTGAGATCACCAGGATGTTTATTGGGAGGGCGATGTTTCGCCCTGAGTTCGCTTCGGAGCAGGCTCAGATGCCCCGATATTCGAGTAAGCTCAGGGGGGTATCAGACAGTTCGTGTCTGCGCGGAGGTGCGAGACCCTGTTGGAGTTGCAGAAGGCCGCCATGTGGCGTGAGTTAGAGGTTAAGTTGCAGTTGCGTGAGCTGAGACAGGCCCCGATGCAGTCGCAGTCGGCGCCGAAACGGTTCAGGACCGTAGACGTTGAAATGGGGGATCGGAGCGGTCACACTTGTGGGAAGTGTGAGAGAGATGGCACCGGAACTTGTTGGCCCAATGGTGCATGCCGCGAGTGCAGAAGGGAGGGGCATGGTGCACGGGATTGTCGGCAGTCAGTGCCAATTCGGGATTCCAGGATTTGTTATCAGTGTCGGCAGGTTGGACATTTGAGGGTCAACTGTCCACAGCTTTTGCAGGATCGGTGCAGGCTCTAGCACCGGCCACCTTGAGGAGTTCAGGAGGAGGACAGGATGGAGTAGAGCCCAAGGGCTCAGGGTTGTGCTTATCGGCTTGCGGCAGAGGGAGACGGAGCAGTGCCGGAGGCAGCTGCGGGTATGATGCTGTCTTGATGTCTTGATTAGCTTGCGTTGTTTGTGGCGTATTGTTTGTGCTGGTAGTGTGGATTTCGATGCGGTAGTCGTTGTTTCGCGGGATTGGCATGGTTATGGATTGGTGCTTCAGGTTTCGTTTTGGGCATTCGTTGTTCCCTGATGGTTTGGTATGGTTATAGTCTGGTGTTTTAGTGCCGGTAACTTTGTGCGGTTTTCGATGCGATATTCAACCTTTGGCAGGTTGTGAGTTTGGTTATGGGTTATTGCTTGGGAATTCCGTTGGCCATCGTTCGTGAGGGTTGATAGTGGAGGTGCGGCACTGGGTTGAATGACGGGTAGCATCTGCAGTTGTGGAGTGGATAATTAAAAGATCGGATTCTTTTGAGCGGATTGATCAGGGAGGAGATGTGTTTTGCTGAGGGTTGCTTACGCTGGTGGGAAGCAGTCAGTGGGTAAATGTTCTCTTTGTGCAGGATTGTTCTGAGAGGTCGTTAATGACGATCGGTGGCAGTTAGTCAGTGCTTTAGTGGGGGAGAATTAGAAAATTCTCCGGGAGATCGATGAGTATGTGAGGGTGCTTAGCTGCCGGGATTCAGCAGTGTTTGTCAGCGCAAAGTATAGGCCGACGAGAGCGAGTGTTGAGTATGCGGGGCGAGATACAGACCTAGGGCATTTGATTGTGGAGGCCTGAGAGGAGGTCGGGATTAAGCTTGAGTAAGTAATCGGAATTTTGCGATCAGAGTATTGGTACGTTTGAGGTACGTGATGGTTGTACTGCATTAACCCCACGGAATTATGTTGTGCATGTTTCTAGAGCTGGAACCGGAAGGTTCTAGAGTTAGAACCTAAGGGTTCGCAGAGTTGGGTGTACGGACCCACAGAGATATAGCCTCGAGTGGCTAGTATGTGTTATGAGAGTCGGTCCAGTCATACTGGAGACTCTGTTGGTATTGCTGGATTAGTTTGAGATTTGCGGATCACGTATGTTGCAGTGTGATTGCATTGGAAGGTCTGGCCCCGGGTTAGTGATCTTGTTTAGCGGAGGCAGTGGTTTTGACGAGTGGAGAGAGTGCATGGGATTGAGAGCCCCTGCAATGAGAACCAGAGTATGTGAATAGCAGTTACGCAAAAAGGGTGGTGTCGCTTGGGGCGAGCACCGTGGCACCGGTTGGAGTGGCATTATGTTCAAGAGAGTTCCGTGGAAAAGGAAAAGAGGAGGGTATGTAACTCCGAAGGGGGTGCAAGTTCACGAAAGTGAAAGCTGCAGAGCAGAGTTATGGTTAGAGTATTTCGAGTATGGTTTTGAGCATCGTGTTCGCGGCAGTGGAGTAGGAACCCATCCGGTTGGGATGTCGGTTGAGGCTCTGAAGGGGATGCATGGAGAGAGAAAATTTAAATTCTCAGTGTGAATCTGATCAGAGGGTAGAGTGGATGTAGTGGTTCATCTTGGGAGATGTTCGAGGATATCATCAGTGTATCGGGTCTTTCCACCTGCGGGTGTTGGGACTAGTTCAGTATGTGTATGTGATGGCAAGGGGAGAACTTGTGAGGGTTGCTCTGAGAGTGAGAATGGACCTCTCAGTCGGTTCGGAATGGACAAAGTGGGCTTTGGATCGGGGATCCGGTGGTTCAGGGTTTCCTAACCCTTATGGGTCGAGTGATCGTTGAGATTTGGAGCAGGGTGCATCGTGGGTAATTTCCGATTACAGAGAGTGATGAGCAGTTCAGAGTTCGTACTTTAGTTGGCAAAGCAGACTCAGCAGGTTAAAGAGAGTTAGTGATCGTCTAGAGTTAACAGGAAGGTTATGCAGGCAGACGCCGGTTCGAGCTTGAGTTTCAGGTCGATGACTTAGTACTCCTGAAGGCCTCTCTTTGGAGAGGAGTGATTCGATTCAAGAAGTGGGGCAAGTTGGGGTCCCGGTACATTGGGCCTTTTCATGTGATTGCGGGGGTAGGCCGGGTGGTCTATCGTTTGGAGCTGTCAACGGAATTGGGACGGATCCATGACACTGGTATGTGTCGCAGTTGAAGAGGTGTATAGCGGATGAGTCAGCAGTGGTTCTACTAGAGAACGATTAGGTGGATGCGAGCCTGTGTTACGTCGAGAGGCCAGTGGCCGTCGGAGATCGGAGGATCAAGGTTCTGAGGAACAAGGAGGTACCTCTGGTATTGGTTCAGTGACAGCCTCGGAAGAGATCGGTAGTGGCTAGGGAAGCCGAAACGTGAGATGCGGGAGCAGCAGCCGGAGCTATTTTCAGAGTGAGACTTCGAGGGCGAAGTCTAGTTCTAGTGGGGGAGAGTTGTAACAGCCCGGAATTTCAAATATTGATATAATTATGATTTGGGGGTGTTTCAAGAAGGGACTCGGCGAGTTGGAGCCTTGACTCGCCGAGTAGGATCGCAGACCGGGTCGTGGGTTCGCGACTGGACTCGACGAGTCCGATATGGACTCGGCGAGTCGACGCTGTTAGCGAAAAACCCTAACCGTTCAGGTTGGGGCGTATAAGAGGCACTCATTGGCCATCATTGTTCAGTTTAGCCTTCTGGGAAGAACCCTAAATCGAGTGGGTGCATCTGGAGCAAAGTCTTAGGGCCATTGTTGATCTTGGAAGAATTGTTGTGCAAGGAAGAGAAGGGATTGGCTAAAGGAGCAGCAAGGGAGTCACATTCTGAGGATTGGGGACACAGAGGATTCATTATTCAGGTAAGAACTCGAATTATCCTCTGCTATGTTGATGTGTTATGGGATTAGGGTTTGTGAAACCCATTTGGTGATTAGAGGAATTATTATGTTGTTACCCAAGTGTTTGTAACCCAGTAATAGGATGATTAGAGGTCCAGAAGGTCCCATGATTGTGTATTTCGGGACCATACGTATTTCAGGAAGCAGTTACTCGTCTGCATGGCATGGACTCGCCGAGTTGTTCTTCAGACTCGGCGAGTAGCTTGAAGATTTACTGGGACTCGCCGAGTTGTTCATCAGACTCGGCGAGTAGAGTCGGGGAGGCCCCGCGATTCTTCCACGAGGACCTCGTCGAGTCAAGAGGGATACTCGACGAGTAGAAAGGGATTCTGCAGGAATTGGTGAGGACGACTAGACTCGCCGAGTCGCCAGGGAACTCGCCGAGTCCAGTCGAGCTGACAATGGACAGTTGACCAGAGTTGACTGGTGTGATTTCTTAGGGTCAGTTAACGTGGAAGATAGAAGTATTGATAAGGGATATATGATGTTACAGGGAGCTTGTAGCTCGGAGTATCAAGTGCAAGGGACTTTAGGAGTTGCTATCTTCTAGTGTCCGCGAGGTGAGTCTTCTCACTATACTGTACCCGGAAGGGTTTGACTGTGTGACCGGAAGGTCGGATATGATATGTGATATGTATGCTATATGTGGTATGTTATATGTTATATGTGCTATGTATTATGGGCCGGAAGGCGATATGATGTGTGATGGACCGGAAGGTCGGCGTGGGTAAGGCCGGAAGGTTTACCCAGCAGGGACGGAAGTCCCCTGAGACACATGGACCGGAGGATGTGTGATGGACCGGAAGGTCGGCGTGGGTAAGGCCGGAAGGTTTACCCAGCAGGGACGGAAGTCCCCTGAGACACATGGACTGGAAGGTCGGGCCTGGAAAGGCGTATGTGCGTAAGGTATATTGGGGAACTCACTAAGCTTCGTGCTTACGTTGTTTATGTTATGTTGTTTCAGGTTCTTACAGTAACGCGGGATGGCAACGGTTCGATTGTACACACCGAAGCAAGAGTTGTGTTTTGAAGGATCCTGGTCTTCTATTATAATGAAAATGAAACTATGTTTTGTAATTCGAATGTGAATAAGATTTTAAACAAGTGTTTTTAATATTAAATTGATTATTTAAATGAAAATTTTGTTTTTTGGAAATCTTGGTGTTACAAATTGGTATCAGAGCCTTGGTTTGAAGGATTCGGACGCGCCTACGGGTAAATCTGGACTCAAACTGAGGAAGTAAGAAAAAGTTTTCCAAATAAATGGTTTTCTAAAAGTGATTAAGAGTTCAAAGAGAAAGCAAGAAAGAGCAGTGTGTACAATCAGCCAGAGCCAAACGGTGATTTCCCAAAATACCCTTACTTTTGTATTATGAAATATCTATTATGCACTTTATGAGATATTATTGCATGCTAGAGACAGGCTAGGTATTTCACATCTTAGGACTAGAGTGGCCTGATTTGTGATG
Organism: Lactuca sativa; assembly: GCF_002870075.4. NCBI lineage: Eukaryota > Viridiplantae > Streptophyta > Magnoliopsida > Asterales > Asteraceae > Lactuca > Lactuca sativa. The sequence continues at coordinate 70,028,922 of NC_056625.2, read as the reverse complement.
CCTTAGTCTAGGGTTTGCTGTTATATGTGCGTTATGCTTTTGTGTGTATGTGATGAGTGAGAGTATCTAGTTAGAACGCACAAGGGGTAAAGCTACGGGGTACAGAGGTACTTCCGAGGATGAGCCGAGAAGGTGGAGCTACCACAGATGGGAAGTCCTATGTATGCTTCAATGCTCGAATGCTGCTTGCTTTGTGCTTTGTGGAGTTGTCGATGATGGGAGTCAGCTACTAAGTGAGTATGACGATACTCAGGAGGTAGAGGGCTGGCATCATTGGGAACTCTTCAGCAGCTGATAGCAAAGAAGTGGGAGGACAGCGGAAGGGACTAGGGAGTAAACCTAGCCAAATGAGTGCGCTGGTAGAGTAGAGGATTTCGCTGGAAGCGATGAGATGGGTGAAAGAGCAGGTTTATCAGCTACTTAGGAACTCTGGGATGGTCCGTGTGGAAAGTATGGGTAGATGTGGCAGGTAGTATGGGCCCGTACTACTGAAAGCAGAGGACCCATACTTGATACAGGGGGCATTCTGAAGGTCCTAAGGAACAGATTGAGGATTGATGTTATGGTTCGAATACCATACATCGGAGTGGATACAGAGTGATGTTATGGTCAGGGCACCATACATCGGAACAGTTTGAGATAGATGTTGTGGTTCGAGTGATATACATTGGAGTAGATTGAGGAGTGGTGCTATGGTTCAGGTACCATACACCGAAGCATGTTGAGGAGGGATGTCATGGGATGAGTACCATGGTTCGTAGTGGATGATGCTTGTGGCTATCTTGTTATCCGGTTACCGATCGGACGAGCACGAGCGAGCGGGATGCAAGGATTCGCGAGATCCGGCGTGATGAGGTTGCTGCATTGTTGCGGGCTGAGTCGCCAGAATTGTTTGGGTCGGTCAGGACCACTATGATTGAAGTAGTTGGATGAGCGATATGCGGCTTTCGCAGAGACGGCTGCCGCGGCGGTTGCAGCGGCTGTAGCAACGGCAAAGAAAGGAGCTAGTCGGGGTTTTCAGTATCGGGACTTCTATTATGCGAAGCCTCCCACATTCGATGGAGTTCAGGACTCGATGGTTGCTATGAGACGGTTACCAGACATGGAGGGGTGTTTCTCCACGAGTTTATGCCCTGCTAATCAGAGGGTGGGGTGTGCTCTGAACCTATTGAGGCTCGGGGCGAAGGATTGGTGGAGGTTGACCACGAGGTCATTTTCCGATGCGCAGAGGGCTGCGGTTTCATGGGATCAATTCAGAGGGATGTTCAGTACTCACTATGTTCCGCGAGATGAAAAGGAGAGATTGGCTCGGGAATTCCTTGAGCTGAAGCAGGATTTGGAGTCGGTGACTGAGATCACCAGGATGTTTATTGGGAGGGCGATGTTTCGCCCTGAGTTCGCTTCGGAGCAGGCTCAGATGCCCCGATATTCGAGTAAGCTCAGGGGGGTATCAGACAGTTCGTGTCTGCGCGGAGGTGCGAGACCCTGTTGGAGTTGCAGAAGGCCGCCATGTGGCGTGAGTTAGAGGTTAAGTTGCAGTTGCGTGAGCTGAGACAGGCCCCGATGCAGTCGCAGTCGGCGCCGAAACGGTTCAGGACCGTAGACGTTGAAATGGGGGATCGGAGCGGTCACACTTGTGGGAAGTGTGAGAGAGATGGCACCGGAACTTGTTGGCCCAATGGTGCATGCCGCGAGTGCAGAAGGGAGGGGCATGGTGCACGGGATTGTCGGCAGTCAGTGCCAATTCGGGATTCCAGGATTTGTTATCAGTGTCGGCAGGTTGGACATTTGAGGGTCAACTGTCCACAGCTTTTGCAGGATCGGTGCAGGCTCTAGCACCGGCCACCTTGAGGAGTTCAGGAGGAGGACAGGATGGAGTAGAGCCCAAGGGCTCAGGGTTGTGCTTATCGGCTTGCGGCAGAGGGAGACGGAGCAGTGCCGGAGGCAGCTGCGGGTATGATGCTGTCTTGATGTCTTGATTAGCTTGCGTTGTTTGTGGCGTATTGTTTGTGCTGGTAGTGTGGATTTCGATGCGGTAGTCGTTGTTTCGCGGGATTGGCATGGTTATGGATTGGTGCTTCAGGTTTCGTTTTGGGCATTCGTTGTTCCCTGATGGTTTGGTATGGTTATAGTCTGGTGTTTTAGTGCCGGTAACTTTGTGCGGTTTTCGATGCGATATTCAACCTTTGGCAGGTTGTGAGTTTGGTTATGGGTTATTGCTTGGGAATTCCGTTGGCCATCGTTCGTGAGGGTTGATAGTGGAGGTGCGGCACTGGGTTGAATGACGGGTAGCATCTGCAGTTGTGGAGTGGATAATTAAAAGATCGGATTCTTTTGAGCGGATTGATCAGGGAGGAGATGTGTTTTGCTGAGGGTTGCTTACGCTGGTGGGAAGCAGTCAGTGGGTAAATGTTCTCTTTGTGCAGGATTGTTCTGAGAGGTCGTTAATGACGATCGGTGGCAGTTAGTCAGTGCTTTAGTGGGGGAGAATTAGAAAATTCTCCGGGAGATCGATGAGTATGTGAGGGTGCTTAGCTGCCGGGATTCAGCAGTGTTTGTCAGCGCAAAGTATAGGCCGACGAGAGCGAGTGTTGAGTATGCGGGGCGAGATACAGACCTAGGGCATTTGATTGTGGAGGCCTGAGAGGAGGTCGGGATTAAGCTTGAGTAAGTAATCGGAATTTTGCGATCAGAGTATTGGTACGTTTGAGGTACGTGATGGTTGTACTGCATTAACCCCACGGAATTATGTTGTGCATGTTTCTAGAGCTGGAACCGGAAGGTTCTAGAGTTAGAACCTAAGGGTTCGCAGAGTTGGGTGTACGGACCCACAGAGATATAGCCTCGAGTGGCTAGTATGTGTTATGAGAGTCGGTCCAGTCATACTGGAGACTCTGTTGGTATTGCTGGATTAGTTTGAGATTTGCGGATCACGTATGTTGCAGTGTGATTGCATTGGAAGGTCTGGCCCCGGGTTAGTGATCTTGTTTAGCGGAGGCAGTGGTTTTGACGAGTGGAGAGAGTGCATGGGATTGAGAGCCCCTGCAATGAGAACCAGAGTATGTGAATAGCAGTTACGCAAAAAGGGTGGTGTCGCTTGGGGCGAGCACCGTGGCACCGGTTGGAGTGGCATTATGTTCAAGAGAGTTCCGTGGAAAAGGAAAAGAGGAGGGTATGTAACTCCGAAGGGGGTGCAAGTTCACGAAAGTGAAAGCTGCAGAGCAGAGTTATGGTTAGAGTATTTCGAGTATGGTTTTGAGCATCGTGTTCGCGGCAGTGGAGTAGGAACCCATCCGGTTGGGATGTCGGTTGAGGCTCTGAAGGGGATGCATGGAGAGAGAAAATTTAAATTCTCAGTGTGAATCTGATCAGAGGGTAGAGTGGATGTAGTGGTTCATCTTGGGAGATGTTCGAGGATATCATCAGTGTATCGGGTCTTTCCACCTGCGGGTGTTGGGACTAGTTCAGTATGTGTATGTGATGGCAAGGGGAGAACTTGTGAGGGTTGCTCTGAGAGTGAGAATGGACCTCTCAGTCGGTTCGGAATGGACAAAGTGGGCTTTGGATCGGGGATCCGGTGGTTCAGGGTTTCCTAACCCTTATGGGTCGAGTGATCGTTGAGATTTGGAGCAGGGTGCATCGTGGGTAATTTCCGATTACAGAGAGTGATGAGCAGTTCAGAGTTCGTACTTTAGTTGGCAAAGCAGACTCAGCAGGTTAAAGAGAGTTAGTGATCGTCTAGAGTTAACAGGAAGGTTATGCAGGCAGACGCCGGTTCGAGCTTGAGTTTCAGGTCGATGACTTAGTACTCCTGAAGGCCTCTCTTTGGAGAGGAGTGATTCGATTCAAGAAGTGGGGCAAGTTGGGGTCCCGGTACATTGGGCCTTTTCATGTGATTGCGGGGGTAGGCCGGGTGGTCTATCGTTTGGAGCTGTCAACGGAATTGGGACGGATCCATGACACTGGTATGTGTCGCAGTTGAAGAGGTGTATAGCGGATGAGTCAGCAGTGGTTCTACTAGAGAACGATTAGGTGGATGCGAGCCTGTGTTACGTCGAGAGGCCAGTGGCCGTCGGAGATCGGAGGATCAAGGTTCTGAGGAACAAGGAGGTACCTCTGGTATTGGTTCAGTGACAGCCTCGGAAGAGATCGGTAGTGGCTAGGGAAGCCGAAACGTGAGATGCGGGAGCAGCAGCCGGAGCTATTTTCAGAGTGAGACTTCGAGGGCGAAGTCTAGTTCTAGTGGGGGAGAGTTGTAACAGCCCGGAATTTCAAATATTGATATAATTATGATTTGGGGGTGTTTCAAGAAGGGACTCGGCGAGTTGGAGCCTTGACTCGCCGAGTAGGATCGCAGACCGGGTCGTGGGTTCGCGACTGGACTCGACGAGTCCGATATGGACTCGGCGAGTCGACGCTGTTAGCGAAAAACCCTAACCGTTCAGGTTGGGGCGTATAAGAGGCACTCATTGGCCATCATTGTTCAGTTTAGCCTTCTGGGAAGAACCCTAAATCGAGTGGGTGCATCTGGAGCAAAGTCTTAGGGCCATTGTTGATCTTGGAAGAATTGTTGTGCAAGGAAGAGAAGGGATTGGCTAAAGGAGCAGCAAGGGAGTCACATTCTGAGGATTGGGGACACAGAGGATTCATTATTCAGGTAAGAACTCGAATTATCCTCTGCTATGTTGATGTGTTATGGGATTAGGGTTTGTGAAACCCATTTGGTGATTAGAGGAATTATTATGTTGTTACCCAAGTGTTTGTAACCCAGTAATAGGATGATTAGAGGTCCAGAAGGTCCCATGATTGTGTATTTCGGGACCATACGTATTTCAGGAAGCAGTTACTCGTCTGCATGGCATGGACTCGCCGAGTTGTTCTTCAGACTCGGCGAGTAGCTTGAAGATTTACTGGGACTCGCCGAGTTGTTCATCAGACTCGGCGAGTAGAGTCGGGGAGGCCCCGCGATTCTTCCACGAGGACCTCGTCGAGTCAAGAGGGATACTCGACGAGTAGAAAGGGATTCTGCAGGAATTGGTGAGGACGACTAGACTCGCCGAGTCGCCAGGGAACTCGCCGAGTCCAGTCGAGCTGACAATGGACAGTTGACCAGAGTTGACTGGTGTGATTTCTTAGGGTCAGTTAACGTGGAAGATAGAAGTATTGATAAGGGATATATGATGTTACAGGGAGCTTGTAGCTCGGAGTATCAAGTGCAAGGGACTTTAGGAGTTGCTATCTTCTAGTGTCCGCGAGGTGAGTCTTCTCACTATACTGTACCCGGAAGGGTTTGACTGTGTGACCGGAAGGTCGGATATGATATGTGATATGTATGCTATATGTGGTATGTTATATGTTATATGTGCTATGTATTATGGGCCGGAAGGCGATATGATGTGTGATGGACCGGAAGGTCGGCGTGGGTAAGGCCGGAAGGTTTACCCAGCAGGGACGGAAGTCCCCTGAGACACATGGACCGGAGGATGTGTGATGGACCGGAAGGTCGGCGTGGGTAAGGCCGGAAGGTTTACCCAGCAGGGACGGAAGTCCCCTGAGACACATGGACCGGAAGGTCGGGCCTGGAAAGGCGTATGTGCATAAGGTATATTGGGGAACTCACTAAGCTTCGTGCTTACGTTGTTTATGTTATGTTGTTTCAGGTTCTTACAGTAACGCGGGATGGCAACGGTTCGATTGTACACACCGAAGCAAGAGTTGTGTTTTGGAGGATCCTGGTCTTCTATTATAATGAAAATGAAACTATGTTTTGTAATTCGAATGTGAATAAGATTTTAAACAAGTGTTTTTAATATTAAATTGATTATTTAAATGAAAATTTTGTTTTTTGGAAATCTTGGTGTTACATATTAGTTATGTTAGAAAAAAAGGATAGTAGGAGACTATTAGTGAAATGTTGTTCTGGGCAGTGCAAGTTTAGGATGTAGGCTTCTTGGATGAGTGAGGAAAAGTCTTTTCAGATAAAGAGTCTCATAAATGAGCATAAGTGTGCAAGAAACTTCAAGTTAGGTTCAATTGTGAATTATTCATGGATAGGTACCCATTACACAACACAATTCTTACAGAAACAAAAGGTTGGTGTGAGGCTACTTAGGGATGAGATTAAAGAGAAATTCGATATGATGTGAGTATGGGACAGTGTAGAAGAGCAAAGAAGTATGCAATTGAACTGATTGAAGGAACACTAGTGGAGCACTATGCAAAGTCGTGGTCATATGGTGAGGAGATTAGAAGATCAAATCCAGGATCAACAGTCAAAATTGATGTCATTTCTATGCCAGATGGTAAGAATTATTTTAGCAAACTTTACTTGTGTTTTGATGGGCTTAAGCAAGGGTGGAGAGGGAGTTGCATAAGGTTTATAAATTTAGATGGATGTTTCTTAAAGGGCTTATGTAGTGGAGAGCTAATATGTGATGTACGAAGAGATGCCAATAATCACATATTTCCAATTGCATGGGCAGTTGTCTGTATAGAGAACAAAGAAAATTGGAAATGGTTTTTAGAAAACCTTAGAGATGACCTTCAACTGGATAATGGTTTTGGTATAACATTAATGTCAGATCAGAATAAGGTAAGTTGTTTTACTTCCTAATTTAATAAATTCTAGTCTCATTTTATATAACATGTTATCATTGTTGCACAAGGGTTGTTAGAGGTTGTGAAGGAAATATTGCCTACTGCTGAACATAGGCAGTGTGCAAGGCATATTGTTGCCAACTTTAGGAAAAGATTCAGTGGTGTGCATTATGAAACCATGTTTTGGAAGGCAAGCAATGCATCCACTGAGCCTTTATTTAATGCTGCCATGAAGGAGATTGAAGTGCATAACCATGCAGCCTTTGCTTATCTTATGGAAACAAACCCCAAATCTTGGAGTAGAGCATTTTTTCAAAAGGGAAAGATGTGTGATGCAGTGGAGAATGGCTTATATGAGAGCTCCAACAATGTGATAAGGGATGCTAGGAAAAAGCCAATCATCACCATGTTAGAGGATATTAGATTGTATGTTATGGAGAGAATATACAATTTAAAGATTAAAGGTATTTCATGGCCTGATTACAAGCCTTGCCCAGCAATTACACTCCTACCGAATCAATTAAAAAAAGCTCAAAGGTACTTTCTAATCTTTAAACTCACAATTGTATGTAATTACTTATGTTATGTCTACATTAGGTATTGGCAGGTTTTACCAAGTGGTCTAAACCAATTTGAAACAAGAAACATGGTTAAGTCCTATGTTGTTGACCTGGATAAAAAGACTTCCACTTGTAGAGTGTAGCAACTTAATGGGTATGGATGTGTGCATTCAGTTGCAACTATATCATTTCTCAATAGAGATGTTGGTGGTTATGTTGATACAATGTTCTATGGAGCAGTCTACAAGAACACCTATAAGTATCTAATTCAGGGGATGAATGGTAGCAATATGTGCCCACCTACTGACTTCATACCACCTCTTCCACCAATGAAGAGAAGAATGCAAGGTAGACCAAAGGTTAACAGAAGAAGAGATGCATTAGAGAAGCTACCAAGGCACAATGTGTCTAAGGCAGGGAAAAAATATCATGCAGTATGTGTAAAAATATGGGGCATAACAAGGTCACATGTCCTTAAGCTGAAAGACCTCAAGTGCAAAAACCTGAAGTTGGTAGGAGGCCCAAACTAAATGTTAAAAAAAGGAAAACAGGTGTCAATGAAAAAGGTGAAGGAGCAGGAGGTATCAATGAAAAAGGTGAAGGAGCAGGAGGTGTCAATGAAGGGCAAAAGGGTCAAGGAGAAAAATCAATGCATGAAGGGCAAAAGGGTCAAAGAGCAGAGATATTGCTGCTGGAAGGAGATGTAAAAGAAAGAAATCGAAGAGAATCATAAAGATGAAACTTGCTAAGAGGGTGAAGGGCAAAGATGGGAAAGGAGATACCAGTGCAAACCCGTTGGAGCTTAATGATTAGGATTTTATTTCGTTTAAGTTGTTATCTTTTAACTTGGTTGTGTTTGGTTGGATTTAAGTGTTAAGATTGGAATTCGGTTGTAGTAGGTTATTAAGTTTGGAATTGGACAAGTTGTTATGTTTTAAGTTGGTTGTGTTGTAAATGACTTTGTTTAATTTGCTTGTTCATATTTCGTGCATACAAAACACATCAAAGCTAAAAGATAACAATTTAAACAAAATAAAGTACATTACAAGTTACATAATAACTTAAACGAAATAAATTACATTACAAGTTTCATAACAACTTAAACAAAATAAAGTACATTACAAGTTTCAAAACACATCAAAGTGCATTACAAGTTACATAACAAGTGGTCCAATTGACCTTCATTACAACTTGTACACGATTAAACAGAAAAAAAATACCCAACTACATATTAGGTAAACCTTCAACTTAAAGACCTCAGTTTGAAGCTTTTTGTTCGACTTAAACAACCCATTTATCATCACGCCTTCATTGTTGCACTGCATTTCATCAACCCAAGCTATAAAACCTGAACGAGCATCCTGATTCCAACTATTTGCTTAAATTAATACATCTTAAAAAAAAGTAGGGTTAACATCAGAATTTGAATAAATGGTAAATTACCTTTTTTGGGCATGCATAAAAGGGCCTTTCTAGGTTATTGGTAGTACGAGATGTTCTTATTATAGCCTCAGCTCCAGATCCACATTCCATGTTCTTCATTATGTACCTTCAAAGTGGAGAGTATTTGAAGAAGAAAATAATGTGCTAGAATGAAATTACTTGGTATATATGAAAGGGTAGTACGTGTAAAAGACTATATTACCCCCACTGTGCAAGGCAAGTGGGGTCCCTAACATCCCCACTTTTTCCTTCTTCCTAATTCTATTACACTTTCAACGGATTATTCAATGAAAATTAACAACTAATTAAGATAAAAAAAACAATTAACAAAGAACATCACCCAACTTTACAAAATGTCTATTATTTAGATAGGTCTTTCATTAATCATTGGATTTCACTTACAAAATATTTGTCATTTAGAGAGGTCTTTTACATATTTCAGCAAAAAAAAAAAAAAAAAAAAAAAAAAAAAAAAAAAAAAAACTACATACTAATAACCTTCTTAACCATGAACCGTCTTAGCTGCATATCAACCCATCACCTAAGCTTAACAAGGAAATGGAGCACAACCACCAGCAACAAGAGCATCCCCACCATCATGTCACCCATAGCAACACCAACGACTTTAAACTTCTGATCATGGTCATCCAACTTGTACTGGAGACTGATGTGGTTGATCCTGCAAACGATATACTCCTGTCCAAGCTGCTCCTTCAAATTTTCATTTCAGTTTGGTTTTCTGTAATCTTCGAACCACAATCACAGAAGATTGAGTGGAGCACATTGTAGTTGATGTCTTCACTAGAATTTAAAGAGTCGGGTGAAGGTGGTGGAGCCGACATTGTTGCTTATTAAGGTTCTTCCAGAGGATTGTTTGCCCAAATATGGTAAACAAGTTTCAGATTTGTTTTACTTCAAACCCCACATACGTATGTCCCCTTATAATTTGAGACTTATGCCTAAGAATCAATCGAATCGACATTGTAAAGTTGTTGGGGTGTTGGTGGAAATTAAAGACGGTAATTACTCTTTGCATGTGTTAGCTTCTATGTCATCGAGTCAACTCAGTATTGACTCAGTGGGTTACCTCATATGTATACATGGCAAGTGACGAGACATGTTAACCTGCTAAAATGGGTAAGATGACTTTCCCAATCGGTAAATAACAAGTTTATGCCCTTAAAATGCAAAAAATAGTCACGAGGGACCATTTAAACCATTTACGTAACTTTGTAAAATTCTGTTACAGCAATGTACTTTCAAACATTAACAACTTTATTGACGTCTTAAAATTTAAAACGAGTTAAATAACCAAATAAGCTGATAGCCAAAAGTTAAAATGAACAAATTTGACTTTAGCCCTAAAATATAAACTCACAACAATTCTGCAATTCTTTTTTATACGAAGATAGATCTCACCCAAGAACTCAAACATGAACTCAAAACTTAATCCATACTTCCTAAAACCACATCCAAATGTAAATCCTAATACTCTTCAAGATAACAAAAATATACATAATGGGAGAGAAGAAATTCTAACTTCGGTTCACATAACCTAAAGAAACAAGAACAAAATGACACCCTCAAACTCATAAACCATCTTCAAAATACAAAACTATCTGCTCCATTCTAAATCAGCACCGGATCGCGGGTTACCATTACTCAAACGGGTCGAGTCTTGGGGTTTTATAGAATTCACAAATGTATGCCAACCCAAAAGGTAAGGCACAACAAACTGCATAACACACAATAAGTTATTAAAAAAACAACCCAAAATTTTACATATAAAAAAAATGAAGACATAAATTGATGCAGGAAAGAACATATACATTGAAAGCTGAGACAAGAATTGCAAACTCTGCCTTTGTAACAGGGATATAAATGCTTTCGTCCATGTTTATAAGCTTGTTTTGAACACCTTCATGTTATAAAAAAAAAAAGTTGGGTTAAATTTATAATCAAGAAAAGAGTGGATTAAGAGTTGAAAATAGTAAAACAAAAAAGATTAATACTTAGATTAAAGAAGTGGCCGGATCCATCTGGGAGAGGCTCCACCTTCAAAACCTTCCTAACTCTGCCTTCATCACTGTAAAAAATCATGGTGACATTAGTTTTTTTTTTAAAAAAAACATTTGATTTAATAAATGACATTTAAATTATATACAAAGGTTACCTTTTTCCTTTGAAAGGGTCGTGAAAGAATTCACATGAATCTTTGGCACCAAGGCTGATTATACTTCCGATTTCAGTAACTGATAATGAGAACACCTGGAATTGCAGATGGAATTATAAAAAGAATAAATTATGAGAAAACAGGAATAACTATAATAAACAGAACATTAACATACAACATTGACTAGTAGAATGAACTTATCAAAGAAATATAGACAATTCTTTTAAGAACAGAGGCTGTTCATAGGGTTAAGGGTTTATTGTAATCTTTTCCAATGTAGAAGGAACTTATCACCCTCAAAACAATCATTGTTATCTTACACATTAGATCTTCTATAAGCTAGTAATCATGTCGTATTTAAGACACGGGTCAGGTTCTTTATCAATTTTGACACATTTAGTTTAGAATGAAATCATCAAAACAGCATAGCAAATGAAGCACAAAAGAAACTCGTTTGTCTATAGAAAATCAAGAAAATAAAGTTACCTGCTTTCTACTCCAATCGTATTGACGAACACCAGCAGAAGGCGCAAATTGAAGCAACACGAAACCCTCTTTTGTCAACTTAAACGCCCCCGACTATGAAAACAATCACCCACAAAATCAAACAAGGTGTATCAAAGAATCATATTACAGTAAGCGAACATTTACACAGTAAAAGAAGAAACAATCAGGCATACGTCTAAAGGGGCGAACTCTGGAGGGCGAGGTTCGACTGTAAGAGCAGCCTTTCCTTTGTATATCGAATGCCCGATGAAAACCTTCGGAGCGTCTGTTCATCAATCGAAATTCGAAACAAAACAAAACGCGTTTCACATTTTGAGTAACATTTTCATTTTACAAAATAAGAAGAGAAGTTACCTTCTCTGGGTTGAGAGTAGGATGAAGCATCAGGTCGTTGTTGTTGGTCGGAGTATTGACATTTCAGACTGAGTTTTCTTGAGCTGGGGTTTATGAATTTGATTGTAGGAGGAGAAGACAGAAGTGGGTTTAATATGAAAGGGGATTTAGGGTTTTGGATGATGTAGCCACTTTGTGTTGAAGATAGTGATAGATTTAACATTCTTTCTGCCCTCGACGATGATTTTTGATGGAGTTCTTCAACCGTAGACGGTGAGTAATAAAATCTTGAAAAATCTCTGTTTTCCTCTCTCCAGGTCCTGGATAGACAAAAGGATGAATGTACTAAAATCTTGAAAAACCCATTCAAAACCCTACTTTTAGCTCCACGGAACTTTTGTTTCTAAAGGTGTACGTGCAAAAGTGTTCATCGGGTGTGTGATAAAACGGTTTTTTTAGATGTCATTCCTAATCCAATCCAAATCCAAACTAATAAATATTTAGGTTTAGATTTTAAACCTGTTTAATTAAATAAATTAATCTTTTTAATTAAATGGTATAATCTGTTTACAACCCGTTAATTGTATAAAATTATTAAATATTTTTATTGTTATATTTATTTAATATTATTATTTAGTTGATTATATTTTGATTATTTTATTTATCAAAACCATGTGTTAGTAACTATTATTGAAATTTGAGTTGGTAAAAGTGATACTCCAGTTGCATAGAATTTTGAAATTAAACATTTATAATGTTTTATAGTTGTAAACATTTATTTTTATTTTCAAACTTGAACAATTATTATAGCTTTAAAATTGTATGTAAATTTATTTGATAGATTATTTGATTTTTAAGGGATTTTTTTGTAAAAATTTAAATGGATCGACCGGGGTTTAACATGTTTAGTAAATAGGTTGGATTGGAAAAACAATAAATAAGTCAACCCAATTTCAACTCATCTACTAAAAAGGTTGGGTTAGGTTATGAATTTTCAACCCATTTACTTAAACAAGTTATGGTGGGTAGAAATTTTGAGCTCATTTAAATAAATAGGTAAACTCGTTTATAACCCAACCCAACCCATTGTCACCCCTAGTTTTTTTTTAAATGTTTCTATTTATATGGTCCTAGAAATAAGACCCAAAACTTTTATTTTTAATTTGATGAAACCAGTATTCTAAAAACATAATCAATAACATCCCAATAAAATAAGTGTAACAAACATCATCTCAAATCAGAGTACATCACAAAAAGTGGAGCAAGGTGGTGTGTGCTCTACAATCATCCAGAGCACTTCCCCTTCGAACTGGAAGTACCTGAAACATAAACTGAAAATCGTAAACACAAAGCTAGTGAGTTCCCCAAACTACCCCATACAGTACATATTAAATCACATATTAGGCCCCCGCCTGGTATCGAGTCCCACTCGGCTTCGGGCATCGCCCGGCTTCGAGCCCCGTTCGATATATAGATTTGTTATTCTTAGGCCCCGCCTGACATCAGGCCCCGCCCACTATACACATAGACATATATCACATAATCATACTAACACATACAATGATCATAAAACAATAGCATACGATACAGTCAGCAGGCCTCGCACAACATCGAGCCCCACCGGTATACATAGTAGCATATATCACATGCAAGGGTCACGCAGACTCCTAGCATCCTAACATAAATAACAAGGGCTGACATTGATGCCTTAAACCCGCTAAACCCAGTAAGGAAACCCACCTCGCATGCTGAATCACACGACTAAATCTTTGGTTGCTGACTGATGAATCCCCGAACTATCAATATCAAATAACATCCAATTAATAATTGGATTCCAATCCACAACTATCAGTCCATAATTAGGATAAAAAGACCATTTTACCCCCTACCTAGTATGGACCAAGACTTAGGCCCAAACCTAAAATCCAAAAGGCCTAAAAACTAAGTAATCATTCAAGGCCCATACTTGGCCCAACTTTCCAAATTGGGCCCAAACCCTTATATGGGCCTTACCCCAAGTCCCACCAATAATCCTAGTCCAAAACACTTGCATTCAGATGGCCCACTGATTGAGTATACGGGGCGTACTCAGCTGTACGCTAAGCGTACATGCTTTAGGGCTTGTACGCAGCGTGGTGGGATGTCAAGTCCACCAAGCAAATTACACCCTTTGATTGCTAAATAAACGTAATATAATGGTAAAAAAGGGTATCAATCCTCGGGGAAATGGTTGTATTCAATCACCAATGCAATTCAATAGAACTAGTGAAATCAAACTAACTAACTACAATTAAACTAAGGGGGGGTTGATTACTTGAAAACTAAAATACTTGAATAACTAAAAACCTTGCAATTAAGCAAGTTGATGAGATGCTCAAAGTTTGAGAATAATTGGTTAACTAAGGCAATTCAACACAATGAACATTTGTGTGTTTATCATTAGGATCTAATACAAAGCTTATCCTTCATCCCAAATGGGTTATAGCAATCATGAAGCATGATATGCCAAGATTCCTCATAGGTAGTATGGAGGTTGGGGAAGCCCACAACACACCTTCTTAATTAAGATCAAGGGTCAATTGAAGCAATTAATCCCAAGAAATCAATTAGCCTTAAGAATGAAGGAATCCCCAATTCCTAGAGGATGTCAAATGCTTACACATCCATAAAGGAGCTATGATTCATAAGCTAGAGATGATTTCTACCATCATAAAGCCTTTTTCTAGATAAATTTAATGATTCAATGCAAAATCAACGAAACAAATCAACCATTGCTCAATCAAATACTAAGCTCATGATCAAAGCATCAAATAAGCATAAGAATTGTAAACTAGAATCATAAACATGGAATAAATTGATAATCAACATAAATCCTTCAAAACCCACAAACATTCATTGGTTTTCAGCCAAAGTCAACCAAATAAGAGTATTAGCCACTCATGGCAACAAAGTAACAAGAACAATAATTAATTTGCATCAAGAATCTACCTAAGACTTGAAAAGATGAAAGAAATTGAGTATTTTGCTCTCCAAATCGTCACTTGCAGGTCTCCAATGGTGGAAAATTCGTGAACGAGCCTCTAGATCTGATCCCCAAAGGTTATGGTGGGCCAAATTGACCAAAATGCCCAAACTGGGCAGTTGCGCGCGTACCCGCGCGACGAAAATTCCACTCGCGTAAATGTTGCTGTAATGCTATTGGTCCTTTATTCCACCACTCCACCATTCCACTACCAAAGATTCCTTTGGTCCCCCCCCCCCCCTGTCCATGTAATTTAAATCCACCAATCATCATTTAGCCACCAAATGGATGCTCCAAGCCTAAAATTAGAAATTTATGATCCATCTTTACAAGCCCAAATAATCCAAGCTAATAACTTTCAAAGCCCAATTCTTCTTCTTTGATTCTGCCAAGCCCAATAATGCCTCGGGAGCCCACTAAGCCCGTCTCCAATCAACCCGCTACCGC
This sequence comes from Lactuca sativa, assembly GCF_002870075.4. Lineage (NCBI taxonomy): Eukaryota > Viridiplantae > Streptophyta > Magnoliopsida > Asterales > Asteraceae > Lactuca > Lactuca sativa. The sequence goes on along the minus strand of NC_056625.2, from coordinate 70,013,840 downwards.
AACAAGCTCCAAAACCCTGCAAAATTCCTCATGCAACATAAAAAGCACCCGGTACGATCCATACTAAAGAAAAATAAATAAAATACAATGCAATAATGATAAAAAGATCTAAAAATCTAAAATAAACTAATAAAAATAAGGAAATAAAATAAGCTATCAAATCACCCCAAGCTTAAACCTAACTTGTCCTCAAGTTAGAACAAGACTAAAAATGAGCTCTGGATGAACTATCTAAAAAGGAAAAAGAAAGATACCATAGAACTTGGTCAACATCAGTCAACATGGTCAGAATTAGTCCTTCAATGGACCCTACGCATCTTCAAAATGTTCCCCGCTTTAGAGCCATAAATCATATTCTTAACCACTTGATGGGCGAATAGATCACGGTTGGATGCGATCGCGGTGTGCAAGACAAAGGAAACGGAGATGCGCCCAGTGGGGGAACTTTAAGTCACCAATGTAGACCATAGTGCACGAAGGAAAGGCGCCTCTTCACACACTATGATTCCTACATTTGTCAGGCTAAAGTGTATAATACGAAATAGGATTTTGCAGTACGGCCTTCGGGAAAACATCCGGTTTCAGAGGCTTCTCCCTTGTACTATCCTTTACAGTCTACCATCTCATCGTCGGGGCCTTTTCTCACCAAAAATCAAAAATAAAATAAAATAATAAAAATTCTACTTAACCTAAATCTAAACCTAACAACCTAAATCTTCAATCGTGAACTTCTGTTATTAGGTCTTCAATCGCATTTGCTGCTTGACATTCAGATTTTTTTTTAGAATGAATATATACCATAACATAAGTCTTGAACTTGGAACCTTGTTCTTCTTTTTGTGTTGCTCTTTTTCTTCATTTTTCTTCTTTGTTTTTGTTGCTTTTCTTGAATCATCTTTTATAGGCTCTTATTGTCTTCACTTTTTCAAATTTCTTCATTTTTTTGTGTTTTCTTCTTGGCTTTCTTCTAGGAAGGTCTAAGGAATTTCACCATGTAAAATAGGACTCTAATAGTGAAAATTGAGTGATAGATAGAGGCTAACATGAACACCTAATGATCATTGACAATATGCTAAGATCAACTAAAAAGAGTGGGGAATGACTCAAAAATGGGTGTTACCGAAAAGACTTGGTCCCAAAAGGTGTGAATTGGGGGACTCACTTCAAAGTTTATCAAGCACCTCAATAAAAGGTGTGATAAACAAAATCTATCTAGCTATCTACTCTAGACTCCTAAAAAAATAACCTATCTTAAAAAGGTGGTGAGAATCTAACTAAGTAAGGCTCAGACGAGGCTCATGAGTACTAAGGGGTACTCTCTCCAAAACCAAGATGCGAGTCTTCAATATCTTCAATGTCTTCAAAATACCTTACTGGGCTAGTCTTTGCTCGCACACATTGGCATGACCAACCACATCCCTCCGCACCTAGACCCAATCAAGCTACCTGCATCTGACCCCCACACAAGCGGTCTCAAAGTGGTCTGTGAGGCTCAAAACATGTCTCATTCATCAAATACAAGGAATTCCATATCAAGACCCGGGACCAATCTATGATTCAATACTTATGACTCGGAGCTATGGTATTTGTAGGGATGAGAAGACAAGAGAGAACAAAAATGCATGAACTTAACCTAGAATTCATCTAAAAAGTATGACAATTAGAAAAGAAAGAAACAAAATATGCAAATTTTTGAAATTTTTATGCAATTTTTATGAATGGCCTAAATGACTTAGTCTAAATGCAACAATATACAAACTAAATGCAATTAAATATAAAATATAAGAATACCTCACCCCAAGCTTAAAATGAAGCATTGTCCTCAATGCTTAGGATGAGAGTAAGGAAGGATCATACCCGAATCAAAGTGGAGAGGCCCGCGAGGACGGTATGGAAGCAACACATGGGTCGCACAATGATGCTTGGATGGAGTTCTTGGCCGCCTAAATACACATGGATGAAAGCTTGGTTGCACAAAGGACGCATATGAAATCTTGGTTGCACAAAGGATTTATGTTTATTATCAATTTATTCCATGTTTATGATTCTAGTTTACAATTCTTATGCTTATTTGATGCTTTGATCATGAGCTTATTATTTGATTGAGCAATGGTTGATTTGTTTCATTGATTTTGCATTGGATCATTGAATTTATCTAGAACAAATGCTTTATGATGGTAGAAATCATCTCTATCTTATGAATCATATCTCCTTTATGGATGTGTAAGAATTTGACATCCTCTAGGAATTGGGGATTCCTTCATTCTTAAGGCTAATTGATTTCTTGGGATTAATTGCTTCAATTGACCCTTGATCTTAATTAAGAAGGTGTGTTGTGGGCTTCCCCAACCTCCATACTACCTATGAGGAATCTTGGCATATCATGCTTCATGATTGCTATAACCAATTTGGGATGAAGGATAAGCTTTGTATTAGATCCTAATAATAAACACACAAATGTTCATTGTGTTGAATTGCCTTAGTTAACCAATTATTCTCAACCTTTGAGCATCTCATCAACTTGCTTAATTGCAAGGTTTTTAGTTATTCAAGTATTTTAGTTTTCAAGTAATCAACCCCCCCACCCCTTTTAGTTTAATTGTAGTTAGTTAGTTTGATTTCACTAGTTCTATTGAATTGCATTTGTGATTGAATACAACCATTTCCCCGAGGATCGATACCCCTTTTTACCATTATATTACGTTTATTTAGCAATCAAAGGGTGTAATTTGCTTGGTGGACTTGACATACCACCAAGTTTTGGCGCCGTTGCCGGGGAAATTGGATATTGTTATTTGATTGTTTATGCCTAGGTCTACAAGAACCGGTGAACTACTCTACAATCCAGAAATTGAAAAAGAAGCAAAAAGGTTGAAAAGGTTAGCAAAACAAGCAAAGCAACAACAACTTGTTCGAGCTTCTTCATCAGCTCCACAAATCAACATAGAAGATCAAGTTCATACTTCAAGTGATACCGACACCGAGCCGAATTCTCCAATTGTTGGTCAATCCTTTGAAGACATTCCTTTTGAAAACTACATAGCCATGGATCACACTCCATCTCACAATCCCAACCCAAACCCAAATAATCAAGATGCTAATACCCTACCCCATCAACCAAGACAACAACCACAAGAACCTCTCATTTATATGCCACCTTGGAATCAAGCCCCTCCTCAAAACCAACCCAATTATCAACCACAACTACACAACCAACAATTCCACCAAAACAACAAACCTCAAAACAATGCTTTTCAAGTTCAACAACAATTACATTACCCAAATCAACCAAATTACCAACCCCCTCAAATGTACCAAAACCAAATGTACCCACAACAACAACCCCCTACAACCAATATCCTAATTACCAAGCTTATCCACCACCAATTTACAATCACAACCAATACCCTTACCCACCATATCATCAACCACCCAATTGCTTGCAACAATATCCCAATAACCCCAATCCACCCAATCCCCCTCAAGAGTTGACACTTAGACAAATGATGGGAACGGATGTTACTCACACACTTCTTGCTATTGTTTATCCTGCAAACCGCCGAGGGATTGAATTGAAGTCAAGTTTCATCCATCAACTAACCAAATTCCATGGGTTGGATAGAGAAGATCCTCAAAAGCATTTGAAGTCCTTTCATATGATATGTGTTAGCATGTTGCCCGACAATGTGACATTGGATGATTTCAAGTTAACCGCATTCCCGCTCACCTTGGAAGACAAAGCTAGAGAGTGGTTATTCAACTTACCACCGGGATCAATTCACACATGGGAAGAGTTACTCAAGGCCTTCAATAGCAAATTCTATCCCACCTCCCGCATTCCAAGTCAAAGAAGTGACATTTTGGGGATTCGTCAAGGGGAAAATGAAACATTTCATGATTTTTGGGAGCGCTTCAACAATTTGTGTATAAGTTGTCCTCAACACAATATACCCAAACAACTACTTCTTCAACAATTTTATGAGGGTATGAATGAAAAAGATCGGAGGATGATTGATGCTTCAACTGGTGGTGACATCTTCAACAAAACCCCTCACGAGATCCGATTACTTTTTGGTACCATTTCTCAAAATCAAAGGAATTTTGGGACTCGAAATGACATGAAGAGAAATTCTACACAAGTGGTTGGTGAAGTTAGCAACACACAACACTTGGAATCAAAGCTCTTAGATTTGACTAATGTGTTAAGTCAAATGGTGGTGGGAAGTGGTCAACAATTGATGATATGTGGTATTTGAGCAATGATGGGACATTATATGGATAAGTGTCCCACACTTGGAAGTGAACCAGAAGATGTGAATGCAATGAGCGGATATCAAGGTTAACTAAGACCCATAGGATTTCAAAACAATTTCAACCCAAATTGGAGGAATAACCAAAACTTGGTGGTATGTCAAGTCCACCAAGCAAATTACACCCTTTGATTGCTAAATAAACGTAATATAATGGTAAAAAGGGTATCGATCCTCGGGGAAATGGTTGTATTCAGTCACCAATTAATGCAATTCAATAGAACTAGTGAAATCAAACTAACTAACTACAATTAAACTAAAAGGGGTGGGGGTTGATTACTTGAAAACTAAAATACTTGAATAACTAAAAACCTTGCAATTAAGCAAGTTGATGAGATGCTCAAAGGTTGAGAATAATTGGTTAACTAAGGCAATTCAACACAATGAACATTTGTGTGTTTATCATTAGGATCTAATACAAAGCTTATCCTTCATCCCAAATTGGTTATAGCAATCATGAAGCATGATATGCCAAGATTCCTCATAGGTAGTATAGAGGTTGGAGAAGCCCACAACACACCTTCTTAATTAAGATCAAGGGTCAATTGAAGCAATTAATCCCAAAAAATCAATTAGCCTTAAGAATGAAGGAATCCCCAATTCCTAGAGGATGTCAAATGCTTACACATCCATAAAGCGGCTATGATTTATAAGCTAGAGATGATTTCTACCATCATAAAGCCTTTTTTCTAGATAAATTCAATGATCCAATGCAAAATCAATGAAACAAATCAACCATTGCTCAGTCAAATACTAAGCTCATGATCAAAGCATCAAATAAGCATAAGAATTGTAAAATAGAATCATAAACATGGAATAAATTGATAATCAACATAAATGTAACAACGCAAATTTTCAAACAAATTTTTTTTCATTTTAAAAATAGAGTACTTTCATTCAAAACAAGGCATAAATAATTTAAGTGTCATGTCAAATACAAACTGTCTAAATCCCAAGATCATAAAAACATTCTTCAGTGTGTACCGATCACGCCGGTGCCTTCCCACGGTCCTCGCTAGTACCTGAAACACATACATAACAACTGTAAGCATAAATGCTTAGTGAGTTCCCCAATATACAACTTACGCACATACGCCTTTCCAGGCCCTGACCTTCCGGTCCTCAACACAACGCCTTCTGGCCCATAACATAATCGCCTTCCGGCCCATAACATATTGCCTTCCGGCCCACATAACATACATAGCGCATATAACAAATAACTTACCACCTATAGCATACATATCACATATCATATCTGACCTTCCGGTCACACAGTCAAACCCTTCCGGGTACAGTATAGTGAGAAGACTCACCTCGTGAATGCTGAAAGTTAGCAAGTCCTGAAATCACTCGTGCACAATCCGTCGAGCTACAACCTCCCTATAACATCACATATTTCTCATTAAGACTTATATCTTCTAAGTGTGACTATCCCTAAGAAGTCAGACTTAGATCAACTCTGGTCAACGGTCAATGGTCAACTCGACCGGACTCGGCGAGTGCCATGGCGACTCGGCGAGTCTAGACGTCCTCCAACTCTCTGAGATTCCCTATCCACTCGTCGAGTATCCTCTTTGACCCGATGAGTTACTCCTGGAAGAATCGCGGGGCCACCCCGACTCAACTCGCCGAGTCTGAAGAACAACTCGACGAGTCCCAGTTAATCTTCAAGCTACTCGCCGAGTTTGTTCATCGGACTCGGCGAGTCCATGCCATGCAACCGCTCAAACTGCATCCTAAGGTCAGAACTGCTTCGACCATTCCTAGGTCTGGCCTTCCTAGGCTGATCCATCACGTAAAGTCCTCATTTCAGTGCTGATGATACACCACATGATTCATAATTTACATTTTGACCTAAGGCATAAGGATTCCAATCCAAAACCTTCATCAATTCCCGAAATGCACAGACATGGGACATTCTGGACCTCCCAAGGTCTCAATACAGGGTTACAATCGACATGGGGACTAGGGTAACATTCAATCTATTCACAAAAAGGGTTCCATAAACCCTAATTCCATAATCACATCAACAAAGCAGAGTATACTCGAATTCTTACCTGGATGATGTATCCTCTGTGTCCCCAATCCTCAGAATGTGACTCCCTTGCTGCTCCTTTAGCCAATCCCTTCTCTTCTTTGCGCAACCACTCTTCTATAATCAACAATGGCCTATAATCCTTGCTCCAGATGCACACAATCGATTTAGGGTTCTTCTCAGAAGGCTAAAATGAACAATGACGGCCAATGAGTCCTTTTTATACGTCCCAAACCTGAACGGTTAGGGTTTTCGCTAAACAGCGTAGACTCGCCGAGTCCATATCTGGACTCGTCGAGTCTAGTCGCGAACCCGCGACCAAGTCTGCGATCCTACTCGGCGAGTCTAGGCTCCAACTCGCCGAGTCCCCTCTTAAATCACCCCAAAAACATAATTTAACAATACCTGAGATTTCGGGCTGTTACAACTCTCCCCCACTAGGATTAGACTTCGCCCTCGAAGTCTCACTCTGAAAATAGTTCCGGATGCTGCTCCCGCATCTCACGTTCCGGCTCCCAAGTCATTTCCGATCCCTTACGGTGTTGCCACTGAACCAACACCAGAGGTACCTCCTTGTTCCTCAGAACCTTGATCTTCCGATCCCTGATGGCCACTGGTCTCTCGGCATAATTCAGGCTCGCATCCACCTGAATTTCCTCTAATGGAACCACTGCCGACTCATCGGCTATGCACTTCCTCAATTGCGACACATGGAAGGTGTCGTGGATCTGTCCCAACTCCGCTGGCAATTCCAACCGATAGGCTACCCGGCCTATCCTTGCAATCACACGAAATGGCCCAATATATCGGGGCCCCAACTTGCCCCTCTTCCTGAATCGAATCACTCCTTTCCAAGGAGAGACCTTCAGGAGAACAAAGTCGCCGACTTGAAACTCAAGCTCGGATCGGCGCCTGTCTGCATAACTCTTCTGTCGGCTCTGGGCGGTCAACAACCTCTGTCTAACTTGCTGAATCTGCTCTGTCGTCTGAAGCACGATCTCTATGCTGCCCATCACTCTCTGTCCCACCTCTCCCCAGCAAATGGGGGTCCGACACCTCCTACCATACAACAGCTCAAAAGGTGGCATACCAATGCTCGAATGATGGCTGTTGTTGTAGGAAAACTCTGCTAAGGGTAAATATGCATCCCAGCTACCCCCGAAGTCCAACACACACGCTCGAAGCATGTCCTCCAGCGTCTGAATCGTCCGCTCGCTCTGGCCGTCTGTCTGAGGATGATATGCGGTACTAAAATGCAATTTAGTACCCAGCTCCTCATGGAATTTCTTCCAGAACCTGGAAGTGAAACGTACATCACGGTCTGAAACAATCGAGATCGGCACTCCATGCCGAGATACCACTTCTCTCACATATATCTCCGCCAACTTCTCCGCTGAAGAACTCTCGCTGATGGCAAGGAAGTGTGCACTCTTCGTCAACCTATCCACAATCACCCAAATTACATCAACTCCCCTGGCAGTCCTCGGCAATTTGGTGATGAAATCCATAGTGATCTGTTCCCACTTCCACTCGGGGATCTCCAATGGCTGTAACTTGCCATGCGGTCTCTGGTGCTCGGCCTTAACCCTACGGCAGGTCAAGCACCTCTCAACGAACCACGCAACGTCTCTCTTCATACAGGGCCACCAGTACTCTTTCCTCAAATCCAAATACATCTTCGTAGCACCGGGATGGATCGAGAATTTCGATCTATGAGCCTCTTCCATCAAAGTAATACGCGTACCGCCCACGAACGGTACCCAAATCCGACCCTGAAACGTCATAAGTCCTCGTCCATCCTTAACGAACTCTGAAATTAACCCAACAACTCGCTCTTTCTTCTGCATCTCTGGTCGTACAGCCTCGGCCTGTGCCCCACGAATAGCATCCAATACTGGAGTCATCACAGTCAGTCTCAAACATACATCTCGCAATGGAGTACTCTCTGCCCTGCGGCTCAATGCATCGGCTACCACGTTAGCCTTGCCTGGGTGGTACAGGATCTCACAATCGTAATCCTTGACCACGTCCAACCACCTCCTCTGACGCATATTTAGGTTGGGCTGATCCATTAAATACTTCAAGCTCTTATGGTCCGTGTATATCGTACATCGAACCCCATACAGGTAGTGACGCCAAATCTTGAGAGCGAACACTACTGCCCCCAACTCTAAATCATGCGTGGGATATCTCGCCTCATGAGGCTTCAGCTGCCTCGACGCATAAGCTATCACATGACCCCTCTGCATCAACACTGCACCCAGTCCCGAGATCGATGCGTCGCAGTATACTACAAAATCTTCCATCCCGTCCGGGAGAGCTAGTACCGGGGCTTCGCACAACCTCTGGCGAAGTGTCTCAAAGGAGGTCTGCTGCTCGGGCCCCCATGAGAATGCAACACCCTTCCGGGTCATTCTGGTGAGCGGCACTGCGATCTTGGAGAAATCCTTAATGAATCTCCGATAATACCCTGCCAACCCAAGGAAGCTCCTGATCTCAGAGGGTGACTTCGGCACCTCCCAACTCATCACCGCCTCAACCTTGGCCGGATCGACCAATATCCCTTTCTGATTAACAACATGTCCTAGAAATTGGACCTCCCGCAACCAGAAGTCACATTTGGAGAACTTTGCATAAAGCTTCTCCGACCTCAATACCTCAAGGACCTCCCTCAAATGCTCCTCATGCTGCTCTCTAGATCTCGAATACACCAGAATGTCGTCGATAAATACAATCACTGACCGATCCAACATCGGCCTACATACCCTGTTCATGAGATCCATGAACACAGCCGGGGCATTGGTGAGCCCGAAAGGCATCACCACAAACTCATAATGCCCATATCGCGTCCTAAACGCTGTCTTCTGGACATCCTCATCCCGCACTCTCACCTGATGGTACCCTGACCTCAGATCGATCTTGGAAAACCAAGACGCTCCCTGCAACTGATCGAATAAATCATCGATCCTCGGTAACGGGTAACGGTTCTTGACCGTCAACTTGTTCAACTCCCGGTAATCAATGCACATCCGGTGTGAACCATCCTTCTTCTTGACGAACAAAATGGGTGCTCCCCACAGCGAGCTGCTCGGCCGAATGAATCCCTTCCCCAGCAACTCCTGGAGTTGCGAGGACAACTCCTGCATCTCTGGAGGTGCAAGACGATAAGGCACCTTAGCAATAGGCGCGGCCCCCGGAACCAGATCGATACCAAACTCTACTTGCCTCACAGGAGGTACTCCCGGCAGCTCCTCGGGGAAAACATCTGGAAACTCACGCACCACAGGGACCTCCTCAACTGACTTCGGTCTCTCAGAAACCTCCCGCGTATCCATCACATACGCCTAAAAACCTTTACAGCCCTACTGTAGACACTGCCTCGCCCTAGCGGCCGAACAAAAAGCTGATCCTGAACGAGTACCCTTGCCGTACACCGAAAGGACTCCCCCACTATGGTCTCGTATAGTCACCAGCTGACGCTCACAGTCGATGACAGCGCCGAATCGGCTCAACCAGTCCATGCCCACGATGACACAGACATCACCCATCGCAATAGGAATCAGATCAATAGGGAACTCAACCCCGAAAATCTCTAACACGCACCCCCGAAGAACCTCCGTGGCACAAATCACTCTCTCGTCAGCTATAGAAACTCTCAAAGGTCGGCTCAACGACTCGCGACTAACGCTGATATGCTGACTAAAGGCTAAAGATACAAAGGACCTACTCGCACCCGAGTCAAATAACACTAGAGCAGGCACAGAGTTCACAAGGAAAGTACCTACGCATATAATAACATAAGCATAACATCTTGACATTAATATAAATACATGAATTACAGCATACCTGCCACAACATCGGGCGCAGCGTGGACCTCCTTCGCAGTCAGCTGAAAGGCTCTCCCACGAGCCCTCGGGGCCTCGACCTTCACCGGTCGAGTCTCAGTAGTCCTGGCAGTAGGTGCAGATCCCTGACGAAGCTGAGGGCACTCGGCCTTCCGGTGGCCGGTCTGGTTGTAATGAAAGCAAACCATAAACCCCTTGGGACACTCCCTAGCAATGTGCCCCTCCTTGCCGCACTTGTAGCAAGCACCAGCTCGACACGCCCCATCGTGACCCTTGCCGCACTTTCCGCAAGTGCGGCCCTTCGGACCTCCCGTCCTCGAATCGGCGGACTTGGTCCGCTTGGCTGCCGGCTGAGACTGAGCCGGCCGCCGGTCCACCTGCTGAGACTCGGCCTCCTCCCTGGCCTGGGTCTCCAACTCGATCTCACGCTTCCTGGCATTCGCCTGAAGCTCAGTAAAAGTATGATAGGTGGAGTTCGACACAAACTCCCGGATATCTCTCCTCAAAACTCCCAAGTACCGGCTCATCCGAGCCTGCTCTATGGACACCAGCTCGAGGCAGAACATCACCCTCTCATGAAACTTCCGCGTGATTGCTGCAACCGAATCAGTACCCTGCTTGAGGGTTAAGAACTCCTGAACCAATCGTTCACTCTCCACCGGGGGAACGTACTCGTCCCTGAACATAGCAGTAAACCCCTCCCATGTCACTGCTGTAATCTCTGCCAAAGTGAAGTTCGCCGTCACGAACTTCCACCAGTCCTTCGCTCCCAGACGGAGCTGGTTCAAAGCGAACCATACCCTCAGGTGCTCCGGGCATGAACAAGTGTAGAAGCACCCCTCTATATCCGCGATCCACCTCATCGCAGCAATCGGATCCTGCGTCCCATCGAACTCTGGTGGCTTCGTGTTGCTGAACTCTCGGAACAGCAACGAGTCACCCCCCTGTGGCCTAGCAGCGGCCACAGCTGCGGTAGCTGCAGCGGTTGCAGCCTCAGTCAATGCGGCGTACCGCTCATCAAACGTCTCCATCAGGGTGGTCTTAATAGACCCAAACATCTCCGGGATCTCAGCCCGGATCGCCGCAGCTACCTCCTCGTGAATCATCTGACGAATCTCCTCGTCACTCACACCGCTCGAACTCGCTCCATGGCGTGGTCTAACCATGATGTCTCTGAAATACAACATAAAACTATCAGAGACTCCATCGAGTATAATCGCACTCGATAACGCAACCCTACTCAGTCCCCGATATCTAGGGATTCTTACTTGGGTCTCCCACTGACCCGGTGTCTTCGGTAGTACGGGCCCAATACTACCGACCACACCGCATCAGCATTCATCCCAAGTCTTCCTCCCCAAACCCCGGATAGTGAGTACTCTACTTCTAATATGCACTATCTACCCGCACACTAGCAAAGCATCTCATATCGGCAAACTTCCCTAGACTAAGGCATCACAAATTAGGCCACTCTAGTCCTATCATGAATACCTAGTCTTCTAGCATGAATAACAATTTATATCATATAATATTGTAAGGTATTTTGGGGATCTTTACCATTCGGGCGCTGACTGATCGTACACACTGCTTCTTTCTTGCTTACCACAAACCCATTTACAAAAGTTTATGCCTTTATTTAAAAAGTTTTCCTCAAATCCTCGGTTTGAGTTCAGTTACTCCCGAAGGTGCACCCGAATCCCTCAAACCAAGGCTCTGATACCAATTGTAACAACGCAAATTTTCAAACAATTTTTTTTTCATTTTAAAAATAGAGTACTTTCATTCAAAACAAGGCATAAATAATTTAAGTGTCATGTCAAATACAAACTGTCTAAATCCCAAGATCATAAAAACATTCTTCAGTGTGTACCGATCACGCCGCTTCCCACAGTCCTCGCTAGTACCTGAAACACATACATAACAACTGTAAGCATAAATGCTTAGTGAGTTCCCCAATATACAACTTACGCACATACGCCTTTCCAGGCCCTGACCTTCCGGTCCTCAACACAACGCCTTCTGGCCCATAACATAATCGCCTTCCGGCCCATAACATATTGCCTTCCGGCCCACATAACATACATAACGCATATAACAAATAACTTACCACCTATAGCATACATATCACATATCATATCTGACCTTCCGGTCACACAGTCAAACCCTTCCGGGTACAGTATAGTGAGAAGACTCACCTCGTGAATGCTGAAAGTTAGCAAGTCCTGAAATCACTCGTGCACAATCCGTCGAGCTACAACCTCCCTATAACATCACATATTTCTCATTAAGACTTATATCTTCTAAGTGTGACTATCCCTAAGAAGTCAGACTTAGATCAACTCTGGTCAACGGTCAATGGTCAACTCGACCGGACTCGGCGAGTGCCATGGCGACTCGGCGAGTCTAGACGTCCTCCAACTCTCTGAGATTCCCTATCCACTCGTCGAGTATCCTCTTTGACCCGATGAGTTACTCCTGGAAGAATCGCGGGGCCACCCCGACTCAACTCGCCGAGTCTGAAGAACAACTCGACGAGTCCCAGTTAATCTTCAAGCTACTCGCCGAGTTTGTTCATCGGACTCGGCGAGTCCATGCCATGCAACCGCTCAAACTGCATCCTAAGGTCAGAACTGCTTCGACCATTCCTAGGTCTGGCCTTCCTAGGCTGATCCATCACGTAAAGTCCTCATTTCAGTGCTGATGATACACCACATGATTCATAATTTACATTTTGACCTAAGGCATAAGGATTCCAATCCAAAACCTTCATCAATTCCCGAAATGCACAGACATGGGACATTCTGGACCTCCCAAGGTCTCAATACAGGGTTACAATCGACATGGGGACTAGGGTAACATTCAATCTATTCACAAAAAGGGTTCCATAAACCCTAATTCCATAATCACATCAACAAAGCAGAGTATACTCGAATTCTTACCTGGATGATGTATCCTCTGTGTCCCCAATCCTCAGAATGTGACTCCCTTGCTGCTCCTTTAGCCAATCCCTTCTCTTCTTTGCGCAACCACTCTTCTATAATCAACAATGGCCTATAATCCTTGCTCCAGATGCACACAATCGATTTAGGGTTCTTCTCAGAAGGCTAAAATGAACAATGACGGCCAATGAGTCCTTTTTATACGTCCCAAACCTGAACGGTTAGGGTTTTCGCTAAACAGCGTAGACTCGCCGAGTCCATATCTGGACTCGTCGAGTCCAGTCGCGAACCCGCGACCAAGTCTGCGATCCTACTCGGCGAGTCTAGGCTCCAACTCGCCGAGTCCCCTCTTAAATCACCCCAAAAACATAATTTAACAATACCTGAGATTTCGGGCTGTTACAACTCTCCCCCACTAGGATTAGACTTCGCCCTCGAAGTCTCACTCTGAAAATAGTTCCGGATGCTGCTCCCGCATCTCACGTTCCGGCTCCCAAGTCATTTCCGATCCCTTACGGTGTTGCCACTGAACCAACACCAGAGGTACCTCCTTGTTCCTCAGAACCTTGATCTTCCGATCCCTGATGGCCACTGGTCTCTCGGCATAATTCAGGCTCGCATCCACCTGAATTTCCTCTAATGGAACCACTGCCGACTCATCGGCTATGCACTTCCTCAATTGCGACACATGGAAGGTGTCGTGGATCTGTCCCAACTCCACTGGCAATTCCAACCGATAGGCTACCCGGCCTATCCTTGCAATCACACGAAATGGCCCAATATATCGGGGCCCCAACTTGCCCCTCTTCCTGAATCGAATCACTCCTTTCCAAGGAGAGACCTTCAGGAGAACAAAGTCGCCGACTTGAAACTCAAGCTCGGATCGGCGCCTGTCTGCATAACTCTTCTGTCGGCTCTGGGCGGTCAACAACCTCTGTCTAACTTGCTGAATCTGCTCTGTCGTCTGAAGCACGATCTCTATGCTGCCCATCACTCTCTGTCCCACCTCTCCCCAGCAAATGGGGGTCCGACACCTCCTACCATACAACAGCTCAAAAGGTGGCATACCAATGCTCGAATGATGGCTGTTGTTGTAGGAAAACTCTGCTAAGGGTAAATATGCATCCCAGCTACCCCCGAAGTCCAACACACACGCTCGAAGCATGTCCTCCAGCGTCTGAATCGTCCGCTCGCTCTGGCCGTCTGTCTGAGGATGATATGCGGTACTAAAATGCAATTTAGTACCCAGCTCCTCATGGAATTTCTTCCAGAACCTGGAAGTGAAACGTACATCACGGTCTGAAACAATCGAGATCGGCACTCCATGCCGAGATACCACTTCTCTCACATATATCTCCGCCAACTTCTCCGCTGAAGAACTCTCGCTGATGGCAAGGAAGTGTGCACTCTTCGTCAACCTATCCACAATCACCCAAATTACATCAACTCCCCTGGCAGTCCTCGGCAATTTGGTGATGAAATCCATAGTGATCTGTTCCCACTTCCACTCGGGGATCTCCAATGGCTGTAACTTGCCATGCGGTCTCTGGTGCTCGGCCTTAACCCTACGGCAGGTCAAGCACCTCTCAACGAACCACGCAACGTCTCTCTTCATACAGGGCCACCAGTACTCTTTCCTCAAATCCAAATACATCTTCGTAGCACCGGGATGGATCGAGAATTTCGATCTATGAGCCTCTTCCATCAAAGTAATACGCGTACCGCCCACGAACGGTACCCAAATCCGACCCTGAAACGTCATAAGTCCTCGTCCATCCTTAACGAACTCTGAAATTAACCCAACAACTCGCTCTTTCTTCTGCATCTCTGGTCGTACAGCCTCGGCCTGTGCCCCACGAATAGCATCCAATACTGGAGTCATCACAGTCAGTCTCAAACATACATCTCGCAATGGAGTACTCTCTGCCCTGCGGCTCAATGCATCGGCTACCACGTTAGCCTTGCCTGGGTGGTACAGGATCTCACAATCGTAATCCTTGACCACGTCCAACCACCTCCTCTGACGCATATTTAGGTTGGGCTGATCCATTAAATACTTCAAGCTCTTATGGTCCGTGTATATCGTACATCGAACCCCATACAGGTAGTGACGCCAAATCTTGAGAGCGAACACTACTGCCCCCAACTCTAAATCATGCGTGGGATATCTCGCCTCATGAGGCTTCAGCTGCCTCGACGCATAAGCTATCACATGACCCCTCTGCATCAACACTGCACCCAGTCCCGAGATCGATGCGTCGCAGTATACTACAAAATCTTCCATCCCGTCCGGGAGAGCTAGTACCGGGGCTTCGCACAACCTCTGGCGAAGTGTCTCAAAGGAGGTCTGCTGCTCGGGCCCCCATGAGAATGCAACACCCTTCCGGGTCATTCTGGTGAGCGGCACTGCGATCTTGGAGAAATCCTTAATGAATCTCCGATAATACCCTGCCAACCCAAGGAAGCTCCTGATCTCAGAGGGTGACTTCGGCACCTCCCAACTCATCACCGCCTCAACCTTGGCCGGATCGACCAATATCCCTTTCTGATTAACAACATGTCCTAGAAATTGGACCTCCCGCAACCAGAAGTCACATTTGGAGAACTTTGCATAAAGCTTCTCCGACCTCAATACCTCAAGGACCTCCCTCAAATGCTCCTCATGCTGCTCTCTAGATCTCGAATACACCAGAATGTCGTCGATAAATACAATCACTGACCGATCCAACATCGGCCTACATACCCTGTTCATGAGATCCATGAACACAGCCGGGGCATTGGTGAGCCCGAAAGGCATCACCACAAACTCATAATGCCCATATCGCGTCCTAAACGCTGTCTTCTGGACATCCTCATCCCGCACTCTCACCTGATGGTACCCTGACCTCAGATCGATCTTGGAAAACCAAGACGCTCCCTGCAACTGATCGAATAAATCATCGATCCTCGGTAACGGGTAACGGTTCTTGACCGTCAACTTGTTCAACTCCCGGTAATCAATGCACATCCGGTGTGAACCATCCTTCTTCTTGACGAACAAAATGGGTGCTCCCCACAGCGAGCTGCTCGGCCGAATGAATCCCTTCCCCAGCAACTCCTGGAGTTGCGAGGACAACTCCTGCATCTCTGGAGGTGCAAGACGATAAGGCACCTTAGCAATAGGCGCGGCCCCCGGAACCAGATCGATACCAAACTCTACTTGCCTCACAGGAGGTACTCCCGGCAGCTCCTCGGGGAAAACATCTGGAAACTCACGCACCACAGGGACCTCCTCAACTGACTTCGGTCTCTCAGAAACCTCCCGCGTATCCATCACATACGCCTAAAAACCTTTACAGCCCTACTGTAGACACTGCCTCGCCCTAGCGGCCGAACAAAAAGCTGATCCTGAACGAGTACCCTTGCCGTACACCGAAAGGACTCCCCCACTATGGTCTCGTATAGTCACCAGCTGACGCTCACAGTCGATGACAGCGCCGAATCGGCTCAACCAGTCCATGCCCACGATGACACAGACATCACCCATCGCAATAGGAATCAGATCAATAGGGAACTCAACCCCGAAAATCTCTAACACGCACCCCCGAAGAACCTCCGTGGCACAAATCACTCTCTCGTCAGCTATAGAAACTCTCAAAGGTCGGCTCAACGACTCGCGACTAACGCTGATATGCTGACTAAAGGCTAAAGATACAAAGGACCTACTCGCACCCGAGTCAAATAACACTAGAGCAGGCACAGAGTTCACAAGGAAAGTACCTACGCATATAATAACATAAGCATAACATCTTGACATTAATATAAATACATGAATTACAGCATACCTGCCACAACATCGGGCGCAGCGTGGACCTCCTTCGCAGTCAGCTGAAAGGCTCTCCCACGAGCCCTCGGGGCCTCGACCTTCACCGGTCGAGTCTCAGTAGTCCTGGCAGTAGGTGCAGATCCCTGACGAAGCTGAGGGCACTCGGCCTTCCGGTGGCCGGTCTGGTTGTAATGAAAGCAAACCATAAACCCCTTGGGACACTCCCTAGCAATGTGCCCCTCCTTGCCGCACTTGTAGCAAGCACCAGCTCGACACGCCCCATCGTGACCCTTGCCGCACTTTCCGCAAGTGCGGCCCTTCGGACCTCCCGTCCTCGAATCGGCGGACTTGGTCCGCTTGGCTGCCGGCTGAGACTGAGCCGGCCGCCGGTCCACCTGCTGAGACTCGGCCTCCTCCCTGGCCTGGGTCTCCAACTCGATCTCACGCTTCCTTGCATTCGCCTGAAGCTCAGTAAAAGTATGATAGGTGGAGTTCGACACAAACTCCCGGATATCTCTCCTCAAAACTCCCAAGTACCGGCTCATCCGAGCCTGCTCTATGGACACCAGCTCGAGGCAGAACATCACCCTCTCATGAAACTTCCGCGTGATTGCTGCAACCGAATCAGTACCCTGCTTGAGGGTTAAGAACTCCTGAACCAATCGTTCACTCTCCACCGGGGGAACGTACTCGTCCCTGAACATAGCAGTAAACCCCTCCCATGTCACTGCTGTAATCTCTGCCAAAGTGAAGTTCGCCGTCACGAACTTCCACCAGTCCTTCGCTCCCAGACGGAGCTGGTTCAAAGCGAACCATACCCTCAGGTGCTCCGGGCATGAACAAGTGTAGAAGCACCCCTCTATATCCGCGATCCACCTCATCGCAGCAATCGGATCCTGCGTCCCATCGAACTCTGGTGGCTTCGTGTTGCTGAACTCTCGGAACAACAACGAGTCACCCCCCTGTGGCCTAGCAGCGGCCACAGCTGCGGTAGCTGCAGCGGTTGCAGCCTCAGTCAATGCGGCGTACCGCTCATCAAACGTCTCCATCAGGGTGGTCTTAATAGACCCAAACATCTCCGGGATCTCAGCCCGGATCGCCGCAGCTACCTCCTCGTGAATCATCTGACGAATCTCCTCGTCACTCACACCGCTCGAACTCGCTCCATGGCGTGGTCTAACCATGATGTCTCTGAAATACAACATAAAACTATCAGAGACTCCATCGAGTATAATCGCACTCGATAACGCAACCCTACTCAGTCCCCGATATCTAGGGATTCTTACTTGGGTCTCCCACTGACCCGGTGTCTTCGGTAGTACGGGCCCAATACTACCGACCACACCGCATCAGCATTCATCCCAAGTCTTCCTCCCCAAACCCCGGATAGTGAGTACTCTACTTCTAATATGCACTATCTACCCGCACACTAGCAAAGCATCTCATATCGGCAAACTTCCCTAGACTAAGGCATCACAAATTAGGCCACTCTAGTCCTATCATGAATACCTAGTCTTCTAGCATGAATAACAATTTATATCATATAATATTGTAAGGTATTTTGGGGATCTTTACCATTCGGGCGCTGACTGATCGTACACACTGCTTCTTTCTTGCTTACCACAAACCCATTTACAAAAGTTTATGCCTTTATTTAAAAAGTTTTCCTCAAATCCTCGGTTTGAGTTCAGTTACTCCCGAAGGTGCACCCGAATCCCTCAAACCAAGGCTCTGATACCAATTGTAACAACGCAAATTTTCAAACAATTTTTTTTTCATTTTAAAAATAGAGTACTTTCATTCAAAACAAGGCATAAATAATTTAAGTGTCATGTCAAATACAAACTGTCTAAATCCCAAGATCATAAAAACATTCTTCAGTGTGTACCGATCACGCCGCTTCCCACAGTCCTCGCTAGTACCTGAAACACATACATAACAACTGTAAGCATAAATGCTTAGTGAGTTCCCCAATATACAACTTACGCACATACGCCTTTCCAGGCCCTGACCTTCCGGTCCTCAACACAACGCCTTCTGGCCCATAACATAATCGCCTTCCGGCCCATAACATATTGCCTTCCGGCCCACATAACATACATAACGCATATAACAAATAACTTACCACCTATAGCATACATATCACATATCATATCTGACCTTCCGGTCACACAGTCAAACCCTTCCGGGTACAGTATAGTGAGAAGACTCACCTCGTGAATGCTGAAAGTTAGCAAGTCCTGAAATCACTCGTGCACAATCCGTCGAGCTACAACCTCCCTATAACATCACATATTTCTCATTAAGACTTATATCTTCTAAGTGTGACTATCCCTAAGAAGTCAGACTTAGATCAACTCTGGTCAACGGTCAATGGTCAACTCGACCGGACTCGGCGAGTGCCATGGCGACTCGGCGAGTCTAGACGTCCTCCAACTCTCTGAGATTCCCTATCCACTCGTCGAGTATCCTCTTTGACCCGATGAGTTACTCCTGGAAGAATCGCGGGGCCACCCCGACTCAACTCGCCGAGTCTGAAGAACAACTCGACGAGTCCCAGTTAATCTTCAAGCTACTCGCCGAGTTTGTTCATCGGACTCGGCGAGTCCATGCCATGCAACCGCTCAAACTGCATCCTAAGGTCAGAACTGCTTCGACCATTCCTAGGTCTGGCCTTCCTAGGCTGATCCATCACGTAAAGTCCTCATTTCAGTGCTGATGATACACCACATGATTCATAATTTACATTTTGACCTAAGGCATAAGGATTCCAATCCAAAACCTTCATCAATTCCCGAAATGCACAGACATGGGAGATTCTGGACCTCCCAAAGTCTCAATACAGGGTTACAATCGACATGGGGACTAGGGTAACATTCAATCTATTCACAAAAAGGGTTCCATAAACCCTAATTCCATAATCACATCAACAAAGCAGAGTATACTCGAATTCTTACCTGGATGATGTATCCTCTGTGTCCCCAATCCTCAGAATGTGACTCCCTTGCTGCTCCTTTAGCCAATCCCTTCTCTTCTTTGCGCAACCACTCTTCTATAATCAACAATGGCCTATAATCCTTGCTCCAGATGCACACAATCGATTTAGGGTTCTTCTCAGAAGGCTAAAATGAACAATGACGGCCAATGAGTCCTTTTTATACGTCCCAAACCTGAACGGTTAGGGTTTTCGCTAAACAGCGTAGACTCGCCGAGTCCATATCTGGACTCGTCGAGTCCAGTCGCGAACCCGCGACCAAGTCTGCGATCCTACTCGGCGAGTCTAGGCTCCAACTCGCCGAGTCCCCTCTTAAATCACCCCAAAAACATAATTTAACAATACCTGAGATTTCGGGCTGTTACAACTCTCCCCCACTAGGATTAGACTTCGCCCTCGAAGTCTCACTCTGAAAATAGTTCCGGATGCTGCTCCCGCATCTCACGTTCCGGCTCCCAAGTCATTTCCGATCCCTTACGGTGTTGCCACTGAACCAACACCAGAGGTACCTCCTTGTTCCTCAGAACCTTGATCTTCCGATCCCTGATGGCCACTGGTCTCTCGGCATAATTCAGGCTCGCATCCACCTGAATTTCCTCTAATGGAACCACTGCCGACTCATCGGCTATGCACTTCCTCAATTGCGACACATGGAAGGTGTCGTGGATCTGTCCCAACTCCGCTGGCAATTCCAACCGATAGGCTACCCGGCCTATCCTTGCAATCACACGAAATGGCCCAATATATCGGGGCCCCAACTTGCCCCTCTTCCTGAATCGAATCACTCCTTTCCAAGGAGAGACCTTCAGGAGAACAAAGTCGCCGACTTGAAACTCAAGCTCGGATCGGCGCCTGTCTGCATAACTCTTCTGTCGGCTCTGGGCGGTCAACAACCTCTGTCTAACTTGCTGAATCTGCTCTGTCGTCTGAAGCACGATCTCTATGCTGCCCATCACTCTCTGTCCCACCTCTCCCCAGCAAATGGGGGTCCGACACCTCCTACCATACAACAGCTCAAAAGGTGGCATACCAATGCTCGAATGATGGCTGTTGTTGTAGGAAAACTCTGCTAAGGGTAAATATGCATCCCAGCTACCCCCGAAGTCCAACACACACGCTCGAAGCATGTCCTCCAGCGTCTGAATCGTCCGCTCGCTCTGGCCGTCTGTCTGAGGATGATATGCGGTACTAAAATGCAATTTAGTACCCAGCTCCTCATGGAATTTCTTCCAGAACCTGGAAGTGAAACGTACATCACGGTCTGAAACAATCGAGATCGGCACTCCATGCCGAGATACCACTTCTCTCACATATATCTCCGCCAACTTCTCCGCTGAAGAACTCTCGCTGATGGCAAGGAAGTGTGCACTCTTCGTCAACCTATCCACAATCACCCAAATTACATCAACTCCCCTGGCAGTCCTCGGCAATTTGGTGATGAAATCCATAGTGATCTGTTCCCACTTCCACTCGGGGATCTCCAATGGCTGTAACTTGCCATGCGGTCTCTGGTGCTCGGCCTTAACCCTACGGCAGGTCAAGCACCTCTCAACGAACCACGCAACGTCTCTCTTCATACAGGGCCACCAGTACTCTTTCCTCAAATCCAAATACATCTTCGTAGCACCGGGATGGATCGAGAATTTCGATCTATGAGCCTCTTCCATCAAAGTAATACGCGTACCGCCCACGAACGGTACCCAAATCCGACCCTGAAACGTCATAAGTCCTCGTCCATCCTTAACGAACTCTGAAATTAACCCAACAACTCGCTCTTTCTTCTGCATCTCTGGTCGTACAGCCTCGGCCTGTGCCCCACGAATAGCATCCAATACTGGAGTCATCACAGTCAGTCTCAAACATACATCTCGCAATGGAGTACTCTCTGCCCTGCGGCTCAATGCATCGGCTACCACGTTAGCCTTGCCTGGGTGGTACAGGATCTCACAATCGTAATCCTTGACCACGTCCAACCACCTCCTCTGACGCATATTTAGGTTGGGCTGATCCATTAAATACTTCAAGCTCTTATGGTCCGTGTATATCGTACATCGAACCCCATACAGGTAGTGACGCCAAATCTTGAGAGCGAACACTACTGCCCCCAACTCTAAATCATGCGTGGGATATCTCGCCTCATGAGGCTTCAGCTGCCTCGACGCATAAGCTATCACATGACCCCTCTGCATCAACACTGCACCCAGTCCCGAGATCGATGCGTCGCAGTATACTACAAAATCTTCCATCCCGTCCGGGAGAGCTAGTACCGGGGCTTCGCACAACCTCTGGCGAAGTGTCTCAAAGGAGGTCTGCTGCTCGGGCCCCCATGAGAATGCAACACCCTTCCGGGTCATTCTGGTGAGCGGCACTGCGATCTTGGAGAAATCCTTAATGAATCTCCGATAATACCCTGCCAACCCAAGGAAGCTCCTGATCTCAGAGGGTGACTTCGGCACCTCCCAACTCATCACCGCCTCAACCTTGGCCGGATCGACCAATATCCCTTTCTGATTAACAACATGTCCTAGAAATTGGACCTCCCGCAACCAGAAGTCACATTTGGAGAACTTTGCATAAAGCTTCTCCGACCTCAATACCTCAAGGACCTCCCTCAAATGCTCCTCATGCTGCTCTCTAGATCTCGAATACACCAGAATGTCGTCGATAAATACAATCACTGACCGATCCAACATCGGCCTACATACCCTGTTCATGAGATCCATGAACACAGCCGGGGCATTGGTGAGCCCGAAAGGCATCACCACAAACTCATAATGCCCATATCGCGTCCTAAACGCTGTCTTCTGGACATCCTCATCCCGCACTCTCACCTGATGGTACCCTGACCTCAGATCGATCTTGGAAAACCAAGACGCTCCCTGCAACTGATCGAATAAATCATCGATCCTCGGTAACGGGTAACGGTTCTTGACCGTCAACTTGTTCAACTCCCGGTAATCAATGCACATCCGGTGTGAACCATCCTTCTTCTTGACGAACAAAATGGGTGCTCCCCACAGCGAGCTGCTCGGCCGAATGAATCCCTTCCCCAGCAACTCCTGGAGTTGCGAGGACAACTCCTGCATCTCTGGAGGTGCAAGACGATAAGGCACCTTAGCAATAGGCGCGGCCCCCGGAACCAGATCGATACCAAACTCTACTTGCCTCACAGGAGGTACTCCCGGCAGCTCCTCGGGGAAAACATCTGGAAACTCACGCACCACAGGGACCTCCTCAACTGACTTCGGTCTCTCAGAAACCTCCCGCGTATCCATCACATACGCCTAAAAACCTTTACAGCCCTACTGTAGACACTGCCTCGCCCTAGCGGCCGAACAAAAAGCTGATCCTGAACGAGTACCCTTGCCGTACACCGAAAGGACTCCCCCACTATGGTCTCGTATAGTCACCAGCTGACGCTCACAGTCGATGACAGCGCCGAATCGGCTCAACCAGTCCATGCCCACGATGACACAGACATCACCCATCGCAATAGGAATCAGATCAATAGGGAACTCAACCCCGAAAATCTCTAACACGCACCCCCGAAGAACCTCCGTGGCACAAATCACTCTCTCGTCAGCTATAGAAACTCTCAAAGGTCGGCTCAACGACTCGCGACTAACGCTGATATGCTGACTAAAGGCTAAAGATACAAAGGACCTACTCGCACCCGAGTCAAATAACACTAGAGCAGGCACAGAGTTCACAAGGAAAGTACCTACGCATATAATAACATAAGCATAACATCTTGACATTAATATAAATACATGAATTACAGCATACCTGCCACAACATCGGGCGCAGCGTGGACCTCCTTCGCAGTCAGCTGAAAGGCTCTCCCACGAGCCCTCGGGGCCTCGACCTTCACCGGTCGAGTCTCAGTAGTCCTGGCAGTAGGTGCAGATCCCTGACGAAGCTGAGGGCACTCGGCCTTCCGGTGGCCGGTCTGGTTGTAATGAAAGCAAACCATAAACCCCTTGGGACACTCCCTAGCAATGTGCCCCTCCTTGCCGCACTTGTAGCAAGCACCAGCTCGACACGCCCCATCGTGACCCTTGCCGCACTTTCCGCAAGTGCGGCCCTTCGGACCTCCCGTCCTCGAATCGGCGGACTTGGTCCGCTTGGCTGCCGGCTGAGACTGAGACGGCCGCCGGTCCACCTGCTGAGACTCGGCCTCCTCCCTGGCCTGGGTCTCCAACTCGATCTCACGCTTCCTGGCATTCGCCTGAAGCTCAGTAAAAGTATGATAGGTGGAGTTCGACACAAACTCCCGGATATCTCTCCTCAAAACTCCCAAGTACCGGCTCATTCGAGCCTGCTCTATGGACACCAGCTCGAGGCAGAACATCACCCTCTCATGAAACTTCCGCGTGATTGCTGCAACCGAATCAGTACCCTGCTTGAGGGTTAAGAACTCCTGAACCAATCGTTCACTCTCCACCGGGGGAACGTACTCGTCCCTGAACATAGCAGTAAACCCCTCCCATGTCACTGCTGTAATCTCTGCCAAAGTGAAGTTCGCCGTCACGAACTTCCACCAGTCCTTCGCTCCCAGACGGAGCTGGTTCAAAGCGAACCATACCCTCAGGTGCTCCGGGCATGAACAAGTGTAGAAGCACCCCTCTATATCCGCGATCCACCTCATCGCAGCAATCGGATCCTGTGTCCCATCGAACTCTGGTGGCTTCGTGTTGCTGAACTCTCGGAACAGCAACGAGTCACCCCCCTGTGGCCTAGCAGCGGCCACAGCTGCGGTAGCTGCAGCGGTTGCAGCCTCAGTCAATGCGGCGTACCGCTCATCAAACGTCTCCATCAGGGTGGTCTTAATAGACCCAAACATCTCCGGGATCTCAGCCCGGATCGCCGCAGCTACCTCCTCGTGAATCATCTGACGAATCTCCTCGTCACTCACACCGCTCGAACTCGCTCCATGGCGTGGTCTAACCATGATGTCTCTGAAATACAACATAAAACTATCAGAGACTCCATCGAGTATAATCGCACTCGATAACGCAACCCTACTCAGTCCCCGATATCTAGGGATTCTTACTTGGGTCTCCCACTGACCCGGTGTCTTCGGTAGTACGGGCCCAATACTACCGACCACACCGCATCAGCATTCATCCCAAGTCTTCCTCCCCAAACCCCGGATAGTGAGTACTCTACTTCTAATATGCACTATCTACCCGCACACTAGCAAAGCATCTCATATCGGCAAACTTCCCTAGACTAAGGCATCACAAATTAGGCCACTCTAGTCCTATCATGAATACCTAGTCTTCTAGCATGAATAACAATTTATATCATATAATATTGTAAGGTATTTTGGGGATCTTTACCATTCGGGCGCTGACTGATCGTACACACTGCTTCTTTCTTGCTTACCACAAACCCATTTACAAAAGTTTATGCCTTTATTTAAAAAGTTTTCCTCAAATCCTCGGTTTGAGTTCAGTTACTCCCGAAGGTGCACCCGAATCCCTCAAACCAAGGCTCTGATACCAATTGTAACAACGCAAATTTTCAAACAATTTTTTTTTCATTTTAAAAATAGAGTACTTTCATTCAAAACAAGGCATAAATAATTTAAGTGTCATGTCAAATACAAACTGTCTAAATCCCAAGATCATAAAAACATTCTTCAGTGTGTACCGATCACGCCGCTTCCCACAGTCCTCGCTAGTACCTGAAACACATACATAACAACTGTAAGCATAAATGCTTAGTGAGTTCCCCAATATACAACTTACGCACATACGCCTTTCCAGGCCCTGACCTTCCGGTCCTCAACACAACGCCTTCTGGCCCATAACATAATCGCCTTCCGGCCCATAACATATTGCCTTCCGGCCCACATAACATACATAGCGCATATAACAAATAACTTACCACCTATAGCATACATATCACATATCATATCTGACCTTCCGGTCACACAGTCAAACCCTTCCGGGTACAGTATAGTGAGAAGACTCACCTCGTGAATGCTGAAAGTTAGCAAGTCCTGAAATCACTCGTGCACAATCCGTCGAGCTACAACCTCCCTATAACATCACATATTTCTCATTAAGACTTATATCTTCTAAGTGTGACTATCCCTAAGAAGTCAGACTTAGATCAACTCTGGTCAACGGTCAATGGTCAACTCGACCGGACTCGGCGAGTGCCATGGCGACTCGGCGAGTCTAGACGTCCTCCAACTCTCTGAGATTCCCTATCCACTCGTCGAGTATCCTCTTTGACCCGATGAGTTACTCCTGGAAGAATCGCGGGGCCACCCCGACTCAACTCGCCGAGTCTGAAGAACAACTCGACGAGTCCCAGTTAATCTTCAAGCTACTCGCCGAGTTTGTTCATCGGACTCGGCGAGTCCATGCCATGCAACCGCTCAAACTGCATCCTAAGGTCAGAACTGCTTCGACCATTCCTAGGTCTGGCCTTCCTAGGCTGATCCATCACGTAAAGTCCTCATTTCAGTGCTGATGATACACCACATGATTCATAATTTACATTTTGACCTAAGGCATAAGGATTTCAATCCAAAACCTTCATCAATTCCCGAAATGCACAGACATGGGACATTCTGGACCTCCCAAGGTCTCAATACAGGGTTACAATCGACATGGGGACTAGGGTAACATTCAATCTATTCACAAAAAGGGTTCCATAAACCCTAATTCCATAATCACATCAACAAAGCAGAGTATACTCGAATTCTTACCTGGATGATGTATCCTCTGTGTCCCCAATCCTCAGAATGTGACTCCCTTGCTGCTCCTTTAGCCAATCCCTTCTCTTCTTTGCGCAACCACTCTTCTATAATCAACAATGGCCTATAATCCTTGCTCCAGATGCACACAATCGATTTAGGGTTCTTCTCAGAAGGCTAAAATGAACAATGACGGCCAATGAGTCCTTTTTATACGTCCCAAACCTGAACGGTTAGGGTTTTCGCTAAACAGCGTAGACTCGCCGAGTCCATATCTGGACTCGTCGAGTCTAGTCGCGAACCCGCGACCAAGTCTGCGATCCTACTCGGCGAGTCTAGGCTCCAACTCGCCGAGTCCCCTCTTAAATCACCCCAAAAACATAATTTAACAATACCTGAGATTTCGGGCTGTTACAACTCTCCCCCACTAGGATTAGACTTCGCCCTCGAAGTCTCACTCTGAAAATAGTTCCGGATGCTGCTCCCGCATCTCACGTTCCGGCTCCCAAGTCATTTCCGATCCCTTACGGTGTTGCCACTGAACCAACACCAGAGGTACCTCCTTGTTCCTCAGAACCTTGATCTTCCGATCCCTGATGGCCACTGGTCTCTCGGCATAATTCAGGCTCGCATCCACCTGAATTTCCTCTAATGGAACCACTGCCGACTCATCGGCTATGCACTTCCTCAATTGCGACACATGGAAGGTGTCGTGGATCTGTCCCAACTCCGCTGGCAATTCCAACCGATAGGCTACCCGGCCTATCCTTGCAATCACACGAAATGGCCCAATATATCGGGGCCCCAACTTGCCCCTCTTCCTGAATCGAATCACTCCTTTCCAAGGAGAGACCTTCAGGAGAACAAAGTCGCCGACTTGAAACTCAAGCTCGGATCGGCGCCTGTCTGCATAACTCTTCTGTCGGCTCTGGGCGGTCAACAACCTCTGTCTAACTTGCTGAATCTGCTCTGTCGTCTGAAGCACGATCTCTATGCTGCCCATCACTCTCTGTCCCACCTCTCCCCAGCAAATGGGGGTCCGACACCTCCTACCATACAACAGCTCAAAAGGTGGCATACCAATGCTCGAATGATGGCTGTTGTTGTAGGAAAACTCTGCTAAGGGTAAATATGCATCCCAGCTACCCCCGAAGTCCAACACACACGCTCGAAGCATGTCCTCCAGCGTCTGAATCGTCCGCTCGCTCTGGCCGTCTGTCTGAGGATGATATGCGGTACTAAAATGCAATTTAGTACCCAGCTCCTCATGGAATTTCTTCCAGAACCTGGAAGTGAAACGTACATCACGGTCTGAAACAATCGAGATCGGCACTCCATGCCGAGATACCACTTCTCTCACATATATCTCCGCCAACTTCTCCGCTGAAGAACTCTCGCTGATGGCAAGGAAGTGTGCACTCTTCGTCAACCTATCCACAATCACCCAAATTACATCAACTCCCCTGGCAGTCCTCGGCAATTTGGTGATGAAATCCATAGTGATCTGTTCCCACTTCCACTCGGGGATCTCCAATGGCTGTAACTTGCCATGCGGTCTCTGGTGCTCGGCCTTAACCCTACGGCAGGTCAAGCACCTCTCAACGAACCACGCAACGTCTCTCTTCATACAGGGCCACCAGTACTCTTTCCTCAAATCCAAATACATCTTCGTAGCACCGGGATGGATCGAGAATTTCGATCTATGAGCCTCTTCCATCAAAGTAATACGCGTACCGCCCACGAACGGTACCCAAATCCGACCCTGAAACGTCATAAGTCCTCGTCCATCCTTAACGAACTCTGAAATTAACCCAACAACTCGCTCTTTCTTCTGCATCTCTGGTCGTACAGCCTCGACCTGTGCCCCACGAATAGCATCCAATACTGGAGTCATCACAGTCAGTCTCAAACATACATCTCGCAATGGAGTACTCTCTGCCCTGCGGCTCAATGCATCGGCTACCACGTTAGCCTTTCCTGGGTGGTACAGGATCTCACAATCGTAATCCTTGACCACGTCCAACCACCTCCTCTGACGCATATTTAGGTTGGGCTGATCCATTAAATACTTCAAGCTCTTATGGTCCGTGTATATCGTACATCGAACCCCATACAGGTAGTGACGCCAAATCTTGAGAGCGAACACTACTGCCCCCAACTCTAAATCATGCGTGGGATATCTCGCCTCATGAGGCTTTAGCTGCCTCGACGCATAAGCTATCACATGACCCCTCTGCATCAACACTGCACCCAGTCCCGAGATCGATGCGTCGCAGTATACTACAAAATCTTCCATCCCGTCCGGGAGAGCTAGTACCGGGGCTTCGCACAACCTCTGGCGAAGTGTCTCAAAGGAGGTCTGCTGCTCGGGCCCCCATGAGAATGCAACACCCTTCCGGGTCATTCTGGTGAGCGGCACTGCGATCTTGGAGAAATCCTTAATGAATCTCCGATAATACCCTGCCAACCCAAGGAAGCTCCTGATCTCAGAGGGTGACTTCGGCACCTCCCAACTCATCACCGCCTCAACCTTGGCCGGATCGACCAATATCCCTTTCTGATTAACAACATGTCCTAGAAATTGGACCTCCCGCAACCAGAAGTCACATTTGGAGAACTTTGCATAAAGCTTCTCCGACCTCAATACCTCAAGGACCTCCCTCAAATGCTCCTCATGCTGCTCTCTAGATCTCGAATACACCAGAATGTCGTCAATAAATACAATCACTAACCGATCCAACATCGGCCTACATACCCTGTTCATGAGATCCATGAACACAGCCGGGGCATTGGTGAGCCCGAAAGGCATCACCACAAACTCATAATGCCCATATCGCGTCCTAAACGCTGTCTTCTGGACATCCTCATCCCGCACTCTCACCTGATGGTACCCTGACCTCAGATCGATCTTGGAAAACCAAGACGCTCCCTGCAACTGATCGAATAAATCATCGATCCTCGGTAACGGGTAACGGTTCTTGACCGTCAACTTGTTCAACTCCCGGTAATCAATGCACATCCGGTGTGAACCATCCTTCTTCTTGACGAACAAAATGGGTGCTCCCCACGGCGAGCTGCTCGGCCGAATGAATCCCTTCCCCAGCAACTCCTGGAGTTGCGAGGACAACTCCTGCATCTCTGGAGGTGCAAGACGATAAGGCACCTTAGCAATAGGCGCGGCCCCCGGAACCAGATCGATACCAAACTCTACTTGCCTCACAGGAGGTACTCCCGGCAGCTCCTCGGGGAAAACATCTGGAAACTCACGCACCACAGGGACCTCCTCAACTGACTTCGGTCTCTCAGAAACCTCCCGCGTATCCATCACATACGCCTAAAAACCTTTACAGCCCTACTGTAGACACTGCCTCGCCCTAGCGGCCGAACAAAAAGCTGATCCTGAACGGGTACCCTTGCCGTACACCGAAAGGACTCCCCCACTATGGTCTCGTATAGTCACCAGCTGACGCTCACAGTCGATGACAGCGCCGAATCGGCTCAACCAGTCCATGCCCACGATGACACAGACATCACCCATCGCAATAGGAATCAGATCAATAGGGAACTCAACCCCGAAAATCTCTAACACGCACCCCCGAAAATCCATAACGTATTGCCTTCCGGCCCACATAACATACATAGCGCATATAACAAATAACTTACCACCTATAGCATACATATCACATATCATATCTGACCTTCCGGTCACACAGTCAAACCCTTCCGGGTACAGTATAGTGAGAAGACTCACCTCGTGAATGCTGAAAGTTAGCAAGTCCTGAAATCACTCGTGCACAATCCGTCGAGCTACAACCTCCCTATAACATCACATATTTCTCATTAAGACTTATATCTTCTAAGTGTGACTATCCCTAAGAAGTCAGACTTAGATCAACTCTGGTCAACGGTCAATGGTCAACTCGACCGGACTCGGCGAGTGCCATGGCGACTCGGCGAGTCTAGACGTCCTCCAACTCTCTGAGATTCCCTATCCACTCGTCGAGTATCCTCTTTGACCCGATGAGTTACTCCTGGAAGAATCGCGGGGCCACCCCGACTCAACTCGCCGAGTCTGAAGAACAACTCGACGAGTCCCAGTTAATCTTCAAGCTACTCGCCGAGTTTGTTCATCGGACTCGGCGAGTCCATGCCATGCAACCGCTCAAACTGCATCCTAAGGTCAGAACTGCTTCGACCATTCCTAGGTCTGGCCTTCCTAGGCTGATCCATCACGTAAAGTCCTCATTTCAGTGCTGATGATACACCACATGATTCATAATTTACATTTTGACCTAAGGCATAAGGATTCCAATCCAAAACCTTCATCAATTCCCGAAATGCACAGACATGGGACATTCTGGACCTCCCAAGGTCTCAATACAGGGTTACAATCGACATGGGGACTAGGGTAACATTCAATCTATTCACAAAAAGGGTTCCATAAACCCTAATTCCATAATCACATCAACAAAGCAGAGTATACTCGAATTCTTACCTGGATGATGTATCCTCTGTGTCCCCAATCCTCAGAATGTGACTCCCTTGCTGCTCCTTTAGCCAATCCCTTCTCTTCTTTGCGCAACCACTCTTCTATAATCAACAATGGCCTATAATCCTTGCTCCAGATGCACACAATCGATTTAGGGTTCTTCTCAGAAGGCTAAAATGAACAATGACGGCCAATGAGTCCTTTTTATACGTCCCAAACCTGAACGGTTAGGGTTTTCGCTAAACAGCGTAGACTCGCCGAGTCCATATCTGGACTCGTCGAGTCCAGTCGCGAACCCGCGACCAAGTCTGCGATCCTACTCGGCGAGTCTAGGCTCCAACTCGCCGAGTCCCCTCTTAAATCACCCCAAAAACATAATTTAACAATACCTGAGATTCCGAGCTGTTACAATAAATCCTTCAAAACCCACAAACATTCATTGGTTTTCAGCCAAAGTCAACCAAATAAGAGTATTAGCCACTCATGGCAACAAAGTAACAAGAACAATAATTAATTTGCATCAAGAATCTACCTAAGACTTGAAAAGATGAAAGAAATTGAGTATTTTGCTCTCCAAATCATCACTTGCAGGTCTCCAATGGTGGAAAATTCGTGAATGAGCCTCTAGATCTGATCCCCAAAGGTTATGGTGTGCCAAATGACCAAAATGTCCAAACTGGGCAGTTGCGCGGGTACCCGCGTGACGAAAATTCTACCCGCGCAAATGTTATTGTAATGATATTGGTCCTTCATTCCACCACTCCACCCTTCCACTACCAAAGATTCCTTTGGTCCCCCCCCCCCCCTTGTCCATGTAATTTGAATCCACCAATCATCATTTAGCCACCAAATGGATGCTCCAAGCCCAAAATTAGAAATTTATGATCCTTCTTCACAAGCCCAAATAATCCAAGCTAATAACTTTCAAAGCTCAATTCTTCTTCTTTGATTCCGCCAAGCCCAATAATGCCTCGGGATCCCACTAAGCCCGTCTCCAATCAACCCGCAACCACAACAAGCTCCAAAACCCTGCAAAATTCCTCATGCAACATAAAAAGCACCCGACACGATCCATACTAAAGTAAAATAAATAAAATACAATGCAATAATGATAAAAAGATCTAAAAATCTAAAACAAACTAATAAAAATAAGGAAATAAAATAAGCTATCACGGCGTGTACTAGCTTGTACGCCCAGCGTGCTCCTCCCATTCAACCATCTTTCATAATCATCCCTTAATCCTTTAAGACATTGCTCCAAAACATAGATCTAACTTCCTTGAGTTGGATTATCACGTAAAGTTGCTAACTTTACATTCATTCATGGATAAATGAGGCTCTTAAAGATCAAAAGGACTTAATAGCTAACTTAATGCATGCATGTGACCAAAAATCCCATAAAGCTTGTACCTTTTATGCTTAAGGAGTCCATAATAAGCTTAGATCTAAAAGAATAAGTCCTTAAAACGTCCCAACTCCTCAAACCAACCCAAAAAAAGGACCAAAAGCATAAAATCTAAGATATGAAGATATCTAAGCATGGATAAGACAAGGTTTCAACTTGATACCTCAATAAGCTTGCAACAAGGGTGGTGGTTCTGGATCTATAGCCTTCTCACCAGGAAAAGCACCTTTAATCTTCTTTACTTCCTTCACAAAGAGAAAAACAACCACTAAATGCTTCTTAATGACTCAAATGCACAACAATGGAGGCTAAGGGTTGATTTCTAGGGTTTTGGAGGCTTAAAGACTGGTAAAGAGGTCAGTCCTAAAGACTTAAGGTGCTTATATAGGGTGCAACACCATAAATTAGAGTTTCATTAAGTTGCGCGTACGCCCCGCATATATAAGTGTATGCCCTACGTACGTGCCCAAAGTCACGATCAAGTCTCGCATCAGTATGCTAAGTGTACCGTGTGGTACACCCCGCGTACTAGCTTCTTAGCGAGTACGCTAAGCGTACCATGTGGTACGCCCCACGTACTACTCTAAGGACCAAATGTGCAATATTTAAATAATAAAGGGCAATAATGAAACATACCAAGATCCAAGTGTTACACTATTAGTTTTTGTAGTGAAAATCTATAGAAAAGTTTCATTAATTTGGAAAAATTATTGGTGAAGTATC
The DNA here is from genome assembly GCF_002870075.4 of Lactuca sativa. Lineage (NCBI taxonomy): Eukaryota > Viridiplantae > Streptophyta > Magnoliopsida > Asterales > Asteraceae > Lactuca > Lactuca sativa. The sequence goes on along the minus strand of NC_056625.2, from coordinate 69,980,582 downwards.
AATATTTTTTTCAATGGAAAAGATTAAGAAACCAGCTAATTTCCTCACTTTAGTCCTTTTTGACCTATTCAGTAGGTAATGAGACTAAATCGTTAATTTTTCCAAAATAATGTGTAACATTCCAAATTTCAAAATAAAATATTCACATAAAATAAAAGGATTTGTTCCAATTTCATTTTCAAAGATCGGATTATAACAGTTTGTTCAAAACAACAATCACGATTTAAATCAGGGTAATAAAGGTAGTAAATATTCAGTGTGGAAATCTCAAAACATATCCAAGGATGTCACGCAATCACAACATGCTCTTCCTTTTGCTACTCGAACAACTTGTTGAAAGATCTTTATAGAATGATATTTGCAGAAAATAATTTAACTCTTAAGTTCACATGCAACCTAATTGGATCTATGTTTTCATTATTGAAAGCTATAATCTTTGAACATCAAAGAACCCTATGGAAACCTTAGTATTTTAGAAAAGCATATGAAAGATCGGGTTTATATACCTTTTAATTATTCTTGTAAATAATCATCAAAAATCCTTCTTCAAATGCTCTTCGAAGCAAGCACCAAAAATCTCGTGCCTCTGATGGTTCACACCCAAACCCTAGGAACTAAGGAAACATGAAGAAATAGGAGAGGGGAGGTAAATTTTCGGCTATCCTTCTTCAGGTATTAATGGTCGGAATATGAAGGGTGTAAGGCCTTATTTATAGCTGATAGGAAAACCCTAGATAACCCTTACTGGATTAAAATAACATGATTTTAAATTAGGTAATTATCTAGTTTCCTAATTATCCATATTATCTATATGGAATATTCCAGAAACCCTATTTTAGCTCCTTAATACCGTCCACCACCTTGGAAGGTTCTGGAATCCTTTTTGTTCAACTATTGAACAGTTACACTTTGGTCTTTGCACTTTTAATTAAACCAATTAATCCCAAAATTAATTCTAATTAATTTCTGATTAATTCTTAATTAGATAATATTATTTATAATTAGTATATTATTCTCATAATATATTAATAAATCATTTATTGTTATTTATTATTCATATAACAAATTAATAAATCAGTCTCTCTCTCTAAAAGTTATTTTATTCAATTACTAGGTTTGAGGGCAACCCAAAAGGAATTTGCTAATAATTCAAGTATATACCAATTTAGTTATTGGCTTAGACACCTAATTCAACAGTCCCCTACTTGGATAAGTCCATAACTACAATTTCTAGTATAACTTCTAAATTAAACAGCAAATGGTGCTTCCCAAAGCAATTCCAGACTCTGATATGATCAAGCAATAGTCCTAAGATAATCAATCAAATATTAGCTCATTCTGCCAGATATCGTATGGACGCGAGACATGGATTAGAATCAATCTCATTGTCCAAAATTTTGTTTCCCGATTTCCTGATTTGTGATGACCTCATAAGACTTGCTAATTGAACACATCAATTTAGTCCTGGCTAGGCCCACCACTATAAGTCAACACCAAATCATCGAGGGGCCCAAAGGTATTGCTTTTACTGTTACGGAAAAATGAACGAATAAAATTTGACTCATATGCGTGTATCTTTTTGTAACGCCTATGTTTCTAGGCTAAGCGTTACTATAGTGATGTAATAGTCAGGTCAACCATTGTAACCTATTTTGAAGTAATAAAGATGAATTATTTGAGTAATACGTGAATTATGTGAATTTATGTGCTTATTACTTGCTTATAATGATATAATAAATAAATGATAAAAATAAGCATAAAAAATAAAGTGTTAGATAATCCCAATATCGATGAAGAAAGTTGTATTGGTCATGACAAGAATTTCGGACATACAAAGAATGCCGAAATCCAAGTTTTAACGAAGAAGTTATAACCTATCGAAGTTTCACGACAAAACCAGCACGACGATGTGTGACGTAGATAGTAAATTTACGATAGAGGACTTTTTGGCCTTATTAATCTAAACCAAAGTTGTAGTATACATTAAACCGAGATTGTGCATAAAAAGAACGCCCAAATCTGACTTCGTATGAGGAAGTTATGAATTTTCTAAGATTTGGCTTAGCACTGCACAACCCGAAACTCGAATTTTAAATCGAGCGGTTTTTGGCCTACGCGACCTAAATGAGAATTGAAGATCTCATTAATAGGAACTTAACGGTAAAAAGACAGACGAAAACGGAGTCCGTATGTAGAAGTTGTGAATTTTACGCGGACATTTAACAATATAATCTCCTCGTATCGTTAAATTTAAGATCGATCGAGAATTAGCCGACGGAGTCAAAATGAAAGTTGTAGACCTTAATTTTACCTACGTGTGGATATAAAGAACGTCAAAAATGAAGCTCGTATGTGAAAGTTACGGATTTTAGAAGTCGGAAGTGTGTTGTGCAAAAATGGGTGACATGGCACAATCTTGGCCATTGCTTTCTCCCCAAGTCTTGCCACCAGATGGTGACATGTGGCACCAAGTTCAGCCATATTTCACCCTATAAATAGAACCTCTCACACCCTTATTTTCTTCACACTTTTCCCATTATTTCTTCTCTCTACTCTCTCTCTCTCTAAACCTCCCAAAACCCCCTTAAGCCCTTCGGGAACTCCCCTAGCGCTAGAAGAAAGCCCCGAAGTGCTCGACGGCTCCGAGAAGAAGAGCTTTTCGGCTCGGGAACGCTGCTCCAAGCAAAACCCGGTTTTCAAGAAAACATGTTGTAAGTAAGCTACACATACGCTATTTTTAATATAGTTTTTGATTAATTATAGTAACGTTATTAGGACCTTATAATAACTATTTGGGCTATTATTATGAGTTATATAAGTGTCGTTATAATATCTTTTTAACTACTCGCGGTACGGGGATTCTGGTTTAAAGGGCCGCATACGGCTGTTGGATTTCAGAAGTGCTATATGCCAAAATGGTCCTGCCATCTGATGTTATATGTCTGGCCCCTGCTGTACATAGTGGTTGGAAAATATTATTTAAACGCTTATATAATTGATGGGTTTTAGCCATATGAACATCCCTATGTGCACATGCAACCCTAATGCTTGGATCTAGGTTTCTCTAATTGATCATACATTGAATCCAAGACTTCTAATGGCTAATATACAATAATAACAATATGAAATCAAAGATTAGAAGTTTACCTTGAATCACTTGCTTGATCTTGTTGTCCTTGAGGCTTTAGAGTCACAATTGTCACTCCTCTAATGGCTTACAAACACTAACTAGCAAGAAGTTGATTTAGGAGAGAGGTAAGGGGAGGAAGAATTCGGCCAGGGTTTCCTTAGAGACAAGTGTGTCGAATTCCCTCAATCCATAGGGTCTATTTATACTAGTAAGGCTCCTAGGGTTTCACCCTTAAACCCTAATTGGATAACTTAAGCCCTAAGCAATCCAAATCCTTTCCATGATAAACCTTGGACGAAATCTAAGCCTATCCAAATCCCTAGAATTCGTCCCCCCCTTATCCCTAAAGGATTTATAGCCTAAAGTGCAACTATCAAACAATTGACAGTTTATACCCCTTTATTTAATTAATCTCTTTAAGTCACAAAATTAATTCCAAATTAATTTATGACTTATATTAATCAAATAACAATATTATTATTCCTTATATTATTCTTATAATATATTAATAATATTCCTTCTCTCATTATAAATCATCCTGTCAAGTTGCTATGGTGAAGGCAACCCAAAAGGACCATGCTCAACCGGGTCAAATACTTGCCTAATATAGTTGTAGCCTTAGACACTATTCCAATAGTCTCCCACTTGGATAAGTCTAGTAACTATATGTACAAGTATATTCCGATTAGCAATCGTAGCTCTCAAAGACGTCAAACTCTGATCTAATCAATCTTGTCCTGTAGATAAGAGATCGTACAGTCCTCTATTTAGATATCATGCTGACAATTCTATGGAACAATTTGTCTATCATTTGGTTTCTCCATCTCCGATTTATTTGACTTAGAACTTAATCGAACACATCAATTCAGTTCTGACTGGGCCCGACACATAAGTCAAATCAGATCATCGAGCGGCCGAGATATCGCTTTTACCCTCTTGGGATAAAAGTAACAGATAAACTTCGACTTATATGCATTTACTTATTCATTAATCAACTATACATAATAATGCGTTTTATAGCATCAAGTTACTAATATGGTTTCACATTATCAATGTACAACCAATTAACAAATAACAAACCATATATCTAGGTTTTAAGACTATATGATATTATCGTTTTGCGATCACCCTTTTATCATATTCCATAAGGTGATTCCAGCAACCGCGAGTTTGTTCCAATTCTCAAAACTAGTTCATAAGCACTCACGAATATTGCAGCAAACTTTTGCTATGTCTAATACCATTCAGACAATCTACATACCAATTCATGACAATCCTCATTCATATCTACTTCCAACATATGAACGATTGTGGACAATTTGAACAATTCGATTATTCTTAATAAACTCAATTATTCTGGAAGTCAAAACATGCAAAATGAAACAATAGTTAAACAATTAACATAAGACAGTAACATTACTCATAAATAATACTCTTTTATTTAATCATCAAAGGTTAATTACATTTATCTATTACACGTTTCTACTACTATCTAATCTATACTAATATCATCCTTCAGCCCGATACTCCTAGCATGTTGCAAGTGCTTAACCCTACTCAGTCCCTTCGTAAGAGGATCTGCTGGGTTATCTTATGATGATATCCTCTTTACTACGAGTTGTCCTTCTTCTACACGATGTCTAATAAAGTGATATTTTCTGTCGATATGTCTTGATCTACCATGATCCCTCGGTTCCTTGGTCAAGGCAACCGCTCCTTCATTATCACGGAAAATCTCCATGGGCTCCTTTATGGCAGGTACAACTCCAAGATCACCGATGAAGTTCTTTAACCATATTGCCTCCTTCGACGCTTCGCTCGCTGCAATGTACTCTGATTCGCACGTTGAATCAGCTACGGTTTCCTGCTTGGAACTTTTCCAAGTCACTGCTCCTCCATTCAGGGTAAAGACCCAGCCCGACTGCGAACGGTAGTTGTCCCTGTCGGTCTGAAAGCTAGCGTCACTATACCCTCACACCTTCAAGTCATCACTCCCTCCGAGGACTAAGAACCATTCCTTCGTCCTCCGAAGGTACTTAAGGATATTCTTAACCGCAATCGAATGGGCTCTGCCAGGGTTCCCTTGATATCTGCTAACCATGCTCAAAGCAAAGGTTACATCAGGGCGAGTACAAGTCATAGCATACATGATTAAGCCAACTGCAGAAGCGTATGGTACTCGGCTCATTTCTGCTATTTCAGCTTCGGTACTCGGACTTTGAGTCTTACTCAACTTGGCATTACTTTGTATCGGTAATTCTCCCTTCTTCGAGTTGTCCATACTAAAACGTTTTAGTACCTTATCTAAGTAAGTGTTCTGATTAAGTCCTATTAGTCTCTTACTTCTCACTCTTACTATCCTTATTCCCAAAATATAGGAAGCCTCTCCGAGGTCCTTCATAGCGAAGCATTTCCCGAGCCAGGACTTAACCTCCTGCAGAGTTGGGACGTTGTTTCCTATGAGTAGTATGTCGTCGACATACAGAACGAGGAAGCTTACTATACTCGCACTGGCTTTGACATATACACACGATTCATCTTCGCTTCGTACAAATCCAAACTCTTTGACTTTCTCATCGAAGCAAAGATTCCATCTGCGAGATGCTTGCTTAAGTCCATAAATGGACTTCTCAAGCTTACACACTCTATTCGGATGCTTTGGATCGAAAAAACCCTCTGGATGAGCCATGTAAACATCCTCGACCAACTTTCCATTAAGGAAAGCGGTTTTGACATCCATTTGCCAAATCTCATAATCATGAAATGCGGCAATAGCTAGCATCACTCTAATAGATTTTATCTTCGCAACTGGTGAGAAGGTCTCATCATAGTCAACTCCGGGAGTTTGAGTAAAGCCCTTCGCAACCAATCACGCTTTATATGTGTGTACGTTTCCATCCACGTCGGTCTTCTTCTTGAAGATCCATTTGCACCCAACGGTCTTACGTCCGGGCACATTATCAACCAAATTCCAAACTTGGTTGTCATACATGGACTGGATCTCGCTGTCCATCGCCTCCTTCCGTTTTACAGACTCCGGGCCTGCCATGGCTTCCTTATAGCTATTAGGTTCATCTAGATTTATTAGTGTACCATCACTAATATACGTGTCCCCTTCGGTAGTAATATGAAAACCATAAAACTGGGGTTGAACTCTAACTCTTTCGGAACGTCTAAGAGGTAAGGACTCGTCAATTGGTTCAACCAGAGTTTCCTCCTCGGGTTGATTGCCAGCGGTAGAGGTTCCTTCATCTATCGACTCTTGAATCTATTCAAGCTCGATTTGCCTCCCACTATCTCCTTGGCTTATGAGTTCTCGCTGTCGAAAAACTCCTCTCCTCGCAACAAAGACAACATTGTCCTTCGGTCTATAGAAGATATATACAAAGGATTTCTGCGGGTAGCCGATGAAAATACATGGCTCACTACAAGGTTCGAGCTTGTCGTGAGTATCTCGTCTTACAAAAGCCTCGCAACCCCAAACCTTGATATGTGTCAATGAGGGAGCTTTCCCTGTCCACATCTCGTGAGGTGTTTTGGCAACCTTCTTAGTAGGGACTCGGTTAAGGATATGGGCGGCAGTCTTTAAGGCATACCCCCAAAAAGAGATAGGTAGTGAAGCACGACTCATCATAGAGCGAACCATGTCTAACAAGGTTCGATTACGCCTTTCTGCCACACCATTCAACTGCGGTGTCCTAGGTGGCGTCAATTGTGAAACTATTCCACACTACTTGAGATAATCGTGGAATTCAAGACTTAGGTACTCTCCTCCTCGATCGGATCAAAGCATCTTGATTTTCCTGCCCAATTGATTCTCCACTTCATTTTTGAACTCTTTGAACTTTTCAAAAGTTTCTGACTTTTGCTTGATTAAGTAGATATACACATATCTACTATAGTCATCGGTAAAAGTCACATAGAAGCGGTTCCCATCCTTCGTGGTTGATCTAAACGGTCCACATACATCGGTATGTATTAGGTCCAATAGACCCTCACCCCTTTCACACGTACTTGTGAAGGGTGACTTAGTCATCTTTCCATGCAAACAAGACTCGCACGTGTCATCTTCCCTAAGGTCGAATGACTCCAACACTCCATCCTTTTGGAGTTGGGCTATGCGCTTCTTGTTGACATGTCCAAGACGACAATGCCACAAGGATGCTCTATCCATACCATTGGAAGAATCCATGCATAAAACATCATTTCCTAAGTTATCTACAATCATAACGGTTTCATAAATTCCATTACATGGTATAGCTTCAAAATATAAGACACCATTTAGATAAGCAAGAATAGAACCATTCTCATTATTAAAAGAAAATCTAAAACCTTGTCTAAACAAACCATGAAATGAAATGATGTTTCTAGCCATTTCTGGCGAATAGCAACAATTGTTCAAATCTAAAGATAAACCATTCCTAAGCACTAAAGAATACACTCCAATCTTGGTCACAGGCGACGATCTTCTGTTCCCCATGATTAGATTTATTCTTCCATGCTTTACATCCCTATTTCTTCTTAGTCCCTACAATTCAGAACAAATATGGTAACCAAAACCGGTATCAAGGACCCAAGAAATAGCATGAGATGAATCGTTAGATTTAATTGTATAAATACCTGCGAAAGATGGCTTGATCTTTCCTTCCCTTATGGCTTGCAGGTAGTCTGGGAAGCTTCTCTTCCAATGCCCTATTTTATGGGAATGATGGTACTCTGCCTCCTTAGGGTTAGGACAGGGTTTAGCAGGATCAACTTTGGTCCCACTAGAAGAGGAACCATCTCCGGACTTTCCCTTGCGGTGGCTCTTAGACGGAGCCTTCCTCTTCTTACCTCTTCCTTGCCCATTGGCCAAAACAGGAGCAGCGGGTGGATTGGGAGTGGGTGTAATAGACTTGTCCTTGAGGTTGCTTTCAGCAACCCTAAGGAGACCTTGGAGCTTGCTTAGGGTGACCTCTTCCTTGTTCATGTGGTAGGTCATCCTAAATTGATTATAGCACGGAGGCAAAGAGTGAAGCACCATGTCGATCGCCAAGTCTTCCCCAAAGTCAACATTCAACTTGCGAAGATGATCGACATACCTTTGCAACTTTTGCAGGTGCACGGTAAGAGATTCTCCATGACCCATTTTAGCGGAAATCATGTTTGTGAAAATCTCGTAACGCTCTTGCCTCGTGTTCTGGTGGTATCTCTCCAACAAGTCTTGGTGCATTTCGTACGGATACATGTCCTCATAGGACTTTTGGAATTCAGCATTCATGGTGGCAATCATGATGCAATGTACCTTCGTTGCATCACGCTCGTGAGTTTCAAAAGCGGTCATTTCAGCCGGAGTAGCGATTTCAGGGTCGATCTTCTCGAGCTTCTCATCGAGGACATACTCCTTGTCCTCATAGCGAGCAATCGTTCGAATGTATCTTATCCATTCGCTAAAGTTCGTCCCATCGAAAGTCACCTTTTAACAAAGGCTCATCAATGTGAATGAACTAGCAGCAGCGTTGTTTGCGTTCGACATCTACAAATAGAAAGAACAAAGATAGATTAGAACATGAATCCTTAATTATCACCCAATAAGAAAATTAGGGCTAGGATCCAACAACAATATTTACATATTAGAAAAGGGATACCGTAATCTAACATGCAAACAATTTGAAGGTAAGTGAATGACGATTCACTAATTCTCCACCACAAAACATAACTATAAGTTCTAAATGTATTGAGAATTCCTAGGTTTGGATGAGATTCATTGAAAATTTTCAATGGCATGTTTAAATCTCGATATGCCCCTCTCGTTTGTGACTGGGATACCGAGGATCACAAAGTGGGTGTGAATTACCATGCAAATCTACATGGTGCCTTCATTGTAACGATCACATATTCAATGTGCCGGTAAACCACACATGCTCCATCGAACTATGATAAACAATGAATCACCCTTTGCCACCTTTGCTTAGAACCAATTAGTGTGCCGGTAAACCACACGCGCTCCACTAACTTCTTAGTAAGGGTGCAAAGTGTAATTTCATGGGATTGCATCAATTCACTTTTCCTAAAGTAACTAAGATTGGGAAATTTTGAAAAACATGTAGTTACTTTGTATTTCATATTATACTTTTAATGAAGAGGTGAGGTTGCCCTATCCTACCCGTTCGACTAACGACCCTCCACCGATCAAGCAAGCAGTGGGTGTGAGTGTACACCCATTAATCGTCATTTTATAGGCAGCAACCTTATACCCACCTTATAGACCGGCTTCGTGAATGAGGCCTACTAACGGTAAGACTAGCATTTTAATTATACATACATATATATATATATATATATATATATATATATATATATATATATATATTAATCTTGTAATATTATATTAGTATAGGGTTGGATTTTAAACTTGTAAAATTTCTAGGGTTTGAAATTTAAATTGTCTAAATTAAACTTTTAATCACAAAAATATAAATTTCAAAACTTAAGGGCAAATTTTAAACTTTTAAAACATAGAGGATCAAATAACAAATAATCTTAATTAACAATTAACTCCATAATTATCCATATTTGATTTATTTAATGATTTCTTGCAAAACAATTTACCAATTCAATTAAACTAATTAATCAATTATCACATAAGGAAACAAATATTTAATTAATTGATAAATATCTTCAATTTGGTCAAGAATATACTCATATATATCATAAAATCGGATTTATATTGATCTAATATGATTAAGGCAAGTATCTCAAAGATAAACAACAAAAAATCCCGAAGTTTCCTCCTTCTGACGCTCGAACTCGCTGAGTACCCAGGTGGACTCGCCGAGTTGAGCCTACTCGCCGAGTACCACCATGGGACTCGCCGAGTTCTTCAACCAGAGGACAAAAAAACGATTTTTTCAGCAACAATCAAGCAATCAAAGTATGAATTCAATAGAAATTAACCAATCTAGGCTCTGATACCACTGATGGGTTTTAGCCATATGAACATCCCTATGTGCACATGCAACCCTAATGCTTGGATTTAGGTTTCTCTAATTGATCATACATTAAATCCAATACTTCTAATGGCTAATATACAATAATAACAATATGAAATCAAAGATTAGAAGTTTACCTTGAATCACTTGCTTGATCTTGTTGTCCTTGAGGCTTTAGAGTCACAATTGTCACTCCTCTAATGACTTACAAACACCAACTAGCAAGAAGATGATTTAGGAGAGAGGTGAGGGGAGGAAGAATTCGGCCAGGGTTTCCTTAGAGATAAGTGTGTCGAATTCCCTCAACCCATAGGGTCTATTTATACTAGTAAGGCTCCTAGGGTTTCACCTTTAAACCCTAATTGGATAACATAAGCCCTAAGCAATCCAAATCCTTTCCATGATAAGCCTTGGACGAAATCTAAGCCTATCCAAAGCCCTAGAATTCGTCCCCCCTTATCCCTAAAGGATTTATAGCCCAAAGTGCAACTATCAAACAATTGACAGTTTATACCCCTTTATTTAATTAATCTCTTTTAGTCGCCAAATTAATTCCAAATTAATTTATGACTTATATTAATCAAATAACAATATTATTATTCCTTATATTATTCTTATAATATATTAATAATATTCCTTCTCTCATTATAAATCATCCTGTCAAGTTGCTATGGTGAAGGCAACCCAAAAGGACCATGCTCAACCGGGTCAAATACTTGCCTAATATAGTTGTAGCCTTAGACACTATTCCAATAATAATAATAATAATAATAATAATAATAATAATAATAATAATAATAATAATAATAATAATAAGACTAATAATTATTCACGGTAAATATTAGACTAAAATCTAGTGGTAATAATACTAGGTTTCATCGAAGGAAATTATTTTTAAGAAGCGAAGTGTTGTCTGAGTTCAGAATCATCACCCTTTCAGGTGAGTGCATAGTCACTTTTATCTTACACATAGATATGAAGTATTTTACATAAATTACAGCTATGTGTGCATATTATATTTATACTTGCTATCTATGCTGGATGAACGATTTTTATACATGTTTTAAATAATTTAAACTATATATGCATTTTATATCTACAAAAATGTTGGGGTAAAACATGGGTAAATGTAATTGACGATGTGTGATAAAATGATGAGAGGCCTCGATGTTGTTGTTGTTGATTATGTCATCTAGTGGAGTGTAGATGACAACCACAAAATCTTCTAGACAGTCCAGTGGAACACTAGCAGGCTCGCAACCTGTAGGTGTTTGTGAACAATGTGTTCACCGGTGTACTCCGCCCCCCTCATGGTTGCCTTAAGGACATTTATTGCTGAGGAATCCCCTTAGCAGTAGTATCCATCCTGATAATGATCCTTAGGCTAGGTCCCTTATGATAGGTATTTAGGGACGTAAAGTGAGGATAACGGGAATGGGTAATCGGGTTATTGTTGGTTGATGAAATTATAACTTATTTATTGTGGGTTGAAAACCTTATGTGCTCACCAGGCTCCCAAGCATGACCCACTCAGTTTCATGTATTACAGGTAGTGGCATTCGAGCATAGATGTGATGTTTTGGATGAGGGATTACGGATATAGGCCTGTAGATATGAATAAATGTGGTAAGGCTTATATTGTATTGTTTATGCTTTTGATCTGTATCGAACATGAAATCCCGAGGTTTTTAATGGAATACATTTCTACGGAAATGATTTGATAAATCTTTATCATATTTTATTTTGGGAACAAATTCCGCAACACTTTTATTTAAAATGTTACTCTGATTTTTAAACAAAGCATAAACAAAATCGGTTTTTTCTGGCCGTGGAAATGGGATGTCACACTTTTACTCACCAAATCACGCATGATACTAAGTTTTATAACATCAAGTTACTGATGCGTTTACATAACACCAATGCACAACCGACTTGTAAGTTACAACTCATATATCTCCATTTTAAGAATAAAAGATATTATCGTCTCAGAATTGCTCGTGATAGAATCCATGAAGTAATTCTCTAAGCATGGGTTTATCTAATACTCAAAATCTCCATTTTCTAAGTACTCATGAATATTATATGTAACATCCCGAAATATCAAGAGTAGAGTTGAAGGGCTAAAAGAGTAAGTTGTGAAAGAGTGACTCGGCGAGTCCATGGATGGACTCGGCGAGTAGAGTCGCGACTGGGTCGCGTGCTAAGTAGCCGACTCGGCGAGTCAGTGAGGAGGACTCGACGAGTAGGCGCTGATTGGAGAAAACCCTAATTCTCGGGGTTGAGCCCTATATAAAGAACATTATGTTTTCCTCCCAGCCTCCTTATCACCCCTTGAGCCCCAGAAAACCCTAAATCGCGGAGAAGCACCATTGTTGAGTGGATTGGAGCTTGGAGAAGTAATTGTTGAAGGAATTTTGGGAGATTGAAGGCTTGGAGCAAGGGGCTTTGCTTGGATTCGAATTACATTGCAGTTGGGGCATCTCTTGGAGGTAATATCTCGTTCTTGGGCTGTTATTATGTGTTTCTTCATTTTGGGGTTTGTGGGAACTTGTCTATGGATGTAATGGGAAGTCTAGAGGTTAGATCTGAGGTTGCTACCTCAGATCTAGAAGGGAGAAGAATCAGAGAGCATGAAAGTCCCTGTGTTGGAGTGTTTAGTGAAGCTTTCATGTCCCAAACCCTAGCCCAATGTGCAAATGGCCTAGATCTCTTTGGATTCACGTAAAGATTGCCACTTTACGTGATGGATGAGTGGTAGGAGGCTAGATCTATGTTTTGGAGCAATTGCATGGCCTGGAATGCTTCCGAATGGATTCAGACCGGTGGTACTCGGCGAGTCACATGGGTGTACTCGACGAGTTGGATGATGGCCTGGAACTCGGCGAGTTGTATGAACAACTCGACGAGTAGGTTGATGATAGTCTTGGACTCGGCGAGTCTGTTCTTGGACTCGACGAGTCTTGTCGAAGAGTCCCGATATTCCCTGGTTGAGTCGAGAATCGGTGAGTCAAGGGATGACTCGGTGAGTTGTGTGCGAGTGGACTCAGAGTTGTTGGACTCGGCGAGTCTCGGAGTGACTCGGCGAGTTAGGTCGCGGATTGAGTGAAGTTCTGATTATAGAAACTCGGCGAGTCATAGAGTTGACTCGGCGAGTAGGGTCAGTCAGGGTTGACTTTGACTGAGGACTTTGAATTTGACCAAGGGTTGACCGTTGACTTTTAGGGTTTGGTCAGCGATGTGGCCTTTGGGCCAAGAGAGGGGTAAAATAGTCTTTTACCCTTAAGAGGGTGCATTGAGAGGATTGATTCTAGTCTCGAGAGTTATAGTCATGAGAGTTTTGCCTTACGTGTTAGGCGGTGGCGAGTTCGAGATCCGAGTATGGAGATATCTGCTTTTTGCTTGCCAGGTGAGTCTTCTCACTATACTTTACCTTGAGTAGGTAACCAGAGTTATGTGACAGAGTATTTGTATGCTATGTATGTTATGTGTTGTACTGCATTATTTCTATGTGATTTATGCTGTGCATGGTTGCAGAGTTGGAACCGAAGGGTTCCTAGAGTTAGAACCGGAAGGTTCATAGAGTTAGAACCTGAGGGTTCACAGAGTTTGGGTGCACGGACCCATAGAGTTATAGCCTCGAGTGGCTTGTATGTGTTATGTGTGTAGTATTTTGGGGAACTCACTAAGCTTCGTGCTTACAGTGTTTTGTGTTTTGTTGTTTTCAGGTTTCTTTCAGTATCACGGTACGGCACCGGCTTGATTGTACACACCAGAGCAAGAGTCATATTTTGGAGGATCCTGGTTTTCTATGCAAGTGAAAATGGAGCTATGTTTTGTAATTTGATTATGAATGAGATTTTTAACAAGTGTTCTAAGAATAAAATGATTATTTAAAATGAAAGAATTGTTTTGAAATTTACGGTGTTACAAGTTGGTATCAGAGCCTTGGTTTGAGGGATTCGGATGCGCCTTTGGGTAAATCTGGACTCAAACTGAGGAAGTAAAAAAAAAAAATTTCAAAGAAATAATTTTCTAAAAAGTGAATAAGAGTTCAAAAAGAAAGCAAGAAAGAGCAGTGTGTACAATCAGCCAGAGCCCGAACGGTGATTTCCCAAAATACCCTTATTTTTGTGTTATGAGATATTTATGATGCACTTTATGAGATATTATTGCATGCTAGAGGCAGGCTAGGTATTTCACATCTTAGGACTAGAGTAGCCTGATCTGTGATGCCTTAGCCTAGGACTTGTTGTTATATGTGTTATGCTTTTGAGTATGTGATGAGTGAGAGTACCCAGTTAGAACCCATGAGGGGTAGAGTTGCAGAGTTCAGTGGTACTTCCGAGGATGAGCCGAGAAAGTGGAGTTATCATAGAGAGGGAGACCTATGTATTCTTCGATGCTCGAATGTTGCTTGCTTTGTGCTTTGTGGAACTCTCGATGATGGGAGTCAGCTACCAAGTGAATATGACGATATTCAGGAGGTAGATGGCTGGCATCACAGGGAGCTCTTTAGCAGCTGATAGCAAAGAAGTGGGAGGACAACGGAAGAGCCTAGGGAGTAACCCTAGCCAGATGAGTGCGCGGGTAGAGTAGAGAATTTCGCTGGGGAGCGAGCACGCGCGATGGGATTGGTGACAAATCAGGTCGAGCAGCTACTTAGGAGCTCTGGAATGGTCCGTGTGGAAAGTATGGGTAGATGTGGCAGGTAGTATGGGCCCGTACTACTGAAAGCAGAGGACCCATACATGAAACAGGGAGTATTCTGAAGGTCCTAAGAAGCGGATTGAGGAGTGATGTTATGGTTCGAGTACCATACATCGGAGCGGATTGAAGAGTGATGTTATGGTTCGAGTACCATACATCGGAGCGGATTGAGGAGAGATGTTATGGTTCGAGTACCATACATCGGAGCAGATTGAGGAGTGATGTTATGGTTCGAGTACCATACATCGAAGCGGATTGAGGAGTGGTGTTATGGTTCGAGTACCATACGCCGGAGCATATTGAGAAGAGATGTCATGGAATGAATACCATGGTTCATAGGGAAAGATGTTTGTGGTTCCCCGGCTATCCGGTTATGATTGAGTTCGGAGAGGCGTCCCTTGAGAGGAAGATCGAGAGCCTCTCAGAGTATTTTAGTAAGGAGTCAGTGAGAAGGAAGAATTTCAATCTGAGTTGAGCGATCAGTCGATAAAGGAGATGTCACCTTCTATGATCTGGGTGGTTCTGATTATGTTCGTGTGCAAATATGAGAAGCATGATGTTGAGTTTTGGGTTGGGGGTAAACCCTGCAGGTCGTCATTGATGATGATTTTTTCCCCCCAGTGTATTAGGTAGCATGTGTGCCGCGAGGCGGTGACTTATCATGAGCAGATAGTCAGTTGGGACTGAGGTAGTCGAGGACCACACTACACCTATTTGAGTATAGTAGGATGTATTATAGTGGTATCAGTGGGGAGTTCAGTCGAGTTTAGCAGTGCAGAGAGTTTTCTATCTATGTTGGGTGTTGAATATGGGAGTGGGTCCCTGTTCTTGGGATGATCCTGGTGTTGGAGCGATGTTTGATGAGTTGAGGTGAGGGGTACGATGATTTTGCGGTTCAGTCTATGAGCCAGAGATGTTATTGAGCAGTTGAGATGCTTAGTGCTAGATTGGTATGAGATTTGGAACGACTAGAGGCAGTCGTGATGAGAAGTTCTTGAGGAGTTCATCAGAGGTTCACAGTATATGAGGTCGATTGATTTCCTTAAGAAGGAATTATCGGGCGTTGTGTAGCACTTTCCTGGGGCAGGTGCGATTTCGCTGGTGAAAAATAGTTGTGGGTTGGTTGCGTGCTAATTGGTGATGGTTCGAACCCTAAGTGGGGGAGAACCGGGTACAGTATGTAAGAAAGCAGAGATTTGTCAAGAGCAGTTATAAGTGGAGTATAGAGATCTGCTGTAAGAAATCATGAGACCAGAGATGTCGGTGATCGAGGAAAGAGGTCAGAGTGAGTTAATGCGGGGAGTACTTGTTGAGAATGATGAATGTCTCCACGGCAGGTGTTTGGTGGTCAGTGTTGTTGCAAGTAGATAGAGAATGATTGGGCAGCCAACTCCCGGGTCAGTATGTGTATCCTTGTTTGGATTTTGAGCGGTAGAAAATGGGTTCGGAGAATTATCAGCGTATTTAGTAGCGTTAGCGTTTTCTTGTATTCCAATTGAGAAATTGGATACACCGAGGTTGCAATTTGGAAAAAAAAAATGCAGATCTAATTATGGGGTTCAGAGGAAATGTATTATTGTGTCTATATGATGCTTGGGGCAGGAGATCAGTGGTTGTGGCAGGATCTTGTGATGTTCTGTTGGGGTATTCCGAGATATCTGGGTATGATATCTTTATTTCGGAGTTACTCGTGAATCTTGAATTGAATCGACTTGTGGTATATCAGGTATCTATGGATCTAGTGGGAGCCCTTCGAGTATGGGCATCCAGGGAGATTATTTGAGAGAGTGGATTTTCGCAAGGGTGGGCATTTGTTATGTTGATTGCCTCCAGAGTCTGTGATGGATATTCGAGTCGAGTATGGGTAGCCGTTGATGATAGTCTTCGGAGCACGAGCTAGTGGAGTCAGAGGGTGTTGTGATACTGCGGGGAGCCGTAGTACTCACTAGTCAGAGGGTGTTGTGATACTGCGGGGAGCCGTAGTACTCACTAGTCAGAGGGTGTTGTGATACTGCGGGGAGCCGTAGTACTCACTAGTCAGAGGGTGTTGTGATACTGCGGGGAGCCGTAGTACTCACTAGTCAGAGGGTGTTGTGATACTGCGGGGAGCCGTAGTACTCACTAGTCAGAGGGTGTTGTGATACTGCGGGGAGCCGTAGTACTCACTATTCTGAGGGTGTTGTGATACTGCGGGGGGGGGGGGGGGGCGCAGTACTCACTAGATGGCAAGAGAATGTGATGATGGAATGTTTTCCGAACAATGTATGATGTGGAAGAGTTTTGGGTTTGAGTAGCCCTAGTATTGACTTTTTGGAGCCTGGATGTTGAATCGGGGGCGAGACTGGGGTCTCCGTCTCTGTCGGGAGATGCAGTGAGATGCGCAAGGGATATGCGCAGCAGAAACCAGAGATCAGAGTTGAGACGATCCTTGGTTGGACCGTATTTTCTCGCATGAGGAAAAGAGGATTTCGTGACTTGCGTGTCACTGGGCAGTGATAGTGGTCACGGGGAAAAGGTTAGTGAGATGTTTGGATCATGTTATGGGAGACCTTTGGAGGCTCAGCTGTGGAGTCAAAAGCTGACTTGGTGCTCAGTCTCGAAGAGGGATATGAGAAATGAGCTAGAGCTTATCAGGAGGTTGTCTGAGGACACTTCAGAGCGAGTGAGCGATTCAGACGCTCGAAGTCATGCTTCGGGCATGTGTATTAGATTTCAGAGGAAGCTGCGGCACGTAATTATCCTTGGTCGAGTTGTCCTATATTAACAGCCATCATTAGTGCATTGGTATGCCGCCCTTTGAGCTGTTGTATAGGAGGAGGTGTCGGACCCTCATTTGCTGAGGAGAGGTAACGCATGGACCCGAGAGTCCTTGCGAGCAGATCCAGAGCATGTGCGATACATGGAGTAGTGGCAAGGTTGTCAAGTGGATTTCCCTAGGTAAGGGCAGAGAAAGGTATGTAACCCCGGGGGGGAAGTGTTGGTTCACGGAAGTGAAGGTAGTAGTGCGAATGGATGATTTAGAGTATGAGGGTTGAATGCGGTGTCTGTTACAGTGGTATGGAATGACATCATGATGGGATGTCTGTTGAGGACGCGGGAGGGATTCCGCAGGTGTAGAGCCAGGAGGCTCGGAAGGGATCCAGGGAGAGAACCCTGGACTCTCAGTGTGATTCTGATCAGGGTATTGGGTATGTATCAGTGGTTCATCCTGGGAGGA
Organism: Lactuca sativa; assembly: GCF_002870075.4. Lineage (NCBI taxonomy): Eukaryota > Viridiplantae > Streptophyta > Magnoliopsida > Asterales > Asteraceae > Lactuca > Lactuca sativa. Next base: position 69,962,557 of record NC_056625.2, on the reverse strand, counting down.
TGTTTGAGGATATCATCAGTGTATCGAGTTTTCCAACCTGAGGGTGTTGGAGCTAGTTCAGCATGTGTATGTGATTGCAAGAGGAGAACTCGTGAGAGTTGTTCTGAGAGTGAGAATGGGTCTCTCAGTCGTTCCGGAATGGATAAAGTGGGATTCGGATCGGGGATCCGATGGTTCCTGGCTTTCTAGCCCTTATGGGTCGATCGGTTGTTGATATTTGGAGCAGTGATACATCTCGGGTAATTCTCGATTGTTGAGTGTGATTATCAGAGGGTACAGCCGGTGCCTGGTTTGAGACGGTGGTCAGGACACCGCAAGGAAAGAGGAAGTGAGTTCGAGTTCGATGGTTATGCTTTGATGAACCTGGTCCAGTTAGGGCCAGGTGGCGCGCCGTGGGAGTATTTTGGAGTTGAGTTGCCATAGGCTTCGAGGACGAAGCATAATTTAAGTGGGGGAGAATTGTAACATCCCGAAATATCAAGAGTAGAGTTGAAGGGCTAAAAGAGTAAGTTGTGAAAGAGTGACTCGGCGAGTCCATGGATGGACTCGGCGAGTAGAGTCGCGACTGGGTCGCGTGCTAAGTAGCCGACTCGGCGAGTCAGTGAGGAGGACTCGACGAGTAGGCGCTGATTGGAGAAAACCCTAATTCTCGGGGTTGAGCCCTATATAAAGAACATTATGTTTTCCTCCCAGCCTCCTTATCACCCCTTGAGCCCCAGAAAACCCTAAATCGCGGAGAAGCACCATTGTTGAGTGGATTGGAGATTGGAGAAGTAATTGTTGAAGGAATTTTGGGAGATTGAAGGCTTGGAGCAAGGGGCTTTGCTTGGATTCGAATTACATTGCAGTTGGGGCATCTCTTGGAGGTAATATCTCGTTCTTGGGCTGTTATTATGTGTTTCTTCATTTTGGGGTTTGTGGGAACTTGTCTATGGATGTAATGGGAAGTCTAGAGGTTAGATCTGAGGTTGCTACCTCAGATCTAGAAGGGAGAAGAATCAGAGAGCATGAAAGTCCCTGTGTTGGAGTGTTTAGTGAAGCTTTCATGTCCCAAACCCTAGCCCAATGTGCAAATGGCCTAGATCTCTTTGGATTCACGTAAAGATTGCCACTTTACGTGATGGATGAGTGGTAGGAGGCTAGATCTATGTTTTGGAGCAATTGCATGGCCTGGAATGCTTCCGAATGGATTCAGACCGGTGGTACTCGGCGAGTCACATGGGTGTACTCGACGAGTTGGATGAAGATGGCCTGGAACTCGGCGAGTTGTATGAACAACTCGACGAGTAGGTTGATGATAGTCTTGGACTCGGCGAGTCTGTTCTTGGACTCGACGAGTCTTGTCGAAGAGTCCCGATATTCCCTGGTTGAGTCGAGAATCGGTGAGTCAAGGGATGACTCGGTGAGTTGTGTGCGAGTGGACTCAGAGTTGTTGGACTCGGCGAGTCTCGGAGTGACTCGGCGAGTTAGGTCGCGGATTGAGTGAAGTTCTGATTATAGAAACTCGGCGAGTCATAGAGTTGACTCGGCGAGTAGGGTCAGTCAGGGTTGACTTTGACTGAGGACTTTGAATTTGACCAAGGGTTGACCGTTGACTTTTAGGGTTTGGTCAGCGATGTGGCCTTTGGGCCAAGAGAGGGGTAAAATAGTCTTTTACCCTTAAGAGGGTGCATTGAGAGGATTGATTCTAGTCTCGAGAGTTATAGTCATGAGAGTTTTGCCTTACGTGTTAGGCGGTGGCGAGTTCGAGATCCGAGTATGGAGATATCTGCTTTTTGCTTGCCAGGTGAGTCTTCTCACTATACTTTACCTTGAGTAGGTAACCAGAGTTATGTGACAGAGTATTTGTATGCTATGTATGTTATGTGTTGTACTGCATTATTTCTATGTGATTTATGCTGTGCATGGTTGCAGAGTTGGAACCGAAGGGTTCCTAGAGTTAGAACCGGAAGGTTCATAGAGTTAGAACCTGAGGGTTCACAGAGTTTGGGTGCACGGACCCATAGAGTTATAGCCTCGAGTGGCTTGTATGTGTTATGTGTGTGGTATTTTGGGGAACTCACTAAGCTTCGTGCTTACAGTGTTTTGTGTTTTGTTGTTTTCAGGTTTCTTTCAGTATCACGGTACGGCACCGGCTTGATTGTACACACCAGAGCAAGAGTCATATTTTGGAGGATCCTGGTTTTCTATGCAAGTGAAAATGGAGCTATGTTTTGTAATTTGATTATGAATGAGATTTTTAACAAGTGTTCTAAGAATAAAATGATTATTTAAAATGAAAGAATTGTTTTGAAATTTACGGTGTTACATTATAGCAACCATTGCAATGTCTAATCTCCTTAGACAATCTACAATCCAATTCATGACAGTCTTCAATCACTACTTACTTCCTAAAGTATGAGTGACTGTGGAGTTTCAAATAATCAAACTATTCAGGAAGTAAAACATGCAAATCGAAACACAAGAATAAATAATTGACAAAGGCAGTAAACAAACTCATATATAATCTCCATTATTGAACCACAAAAATCAATTATATTTATTTTGTTACAAGTTTCAAACTAATCATCTAACTACTAAAACTAATATCTTCCCTCAAACCAATACTCCTAGCATGTTCACTATGTTTAACCATACTCAGAGCCTTTATGAAAGGATCTTTAGGATTGTCTTTTGATGACACTCACTTTATTATGAGTTGACCTTCTTCAACTCAATGTCTGATATAATGGTAATTTCTATCAATATGTCTGGATTTACCATGATCTTTCGGTTCTTTGGTCAAAGCAACCACTCTTTCATTATCGCATAAAAGTTCCATTGGCTCCTGAATGGTCGGAACTACTCCGAGATTGCTGATGAAGTTCTTCAGCCAAGCAGCTTCCTTTAATGCTTCACTTTCTGCAATGTACTCTAATTCACAAGTAAAATAAGCCATTATGTCTTGTTTGGAACTTTTCCAAGTGACTGCTCCTCCATTTGATAAGAACACCCAGCCAGATTGAGACCGAAGGTTGTCTCTGTCCGTTTGAAAATTGGGGTCACTATACCCACTCACTCTCAACGTATCACCGCCACCAACGACAAGAACCAATTCCTTTATCCTTCGCAGATACTTGAGTATGTTCTTCACTGCTATCTAATGACCTCTTCCAGGATTTCCGTGAAAGCGACTAACCATGCTTACAGAAAAAGACACGTCATGGCAAGTACATGCATAACATACATGATCGATCCTACATTCGAAGCATATGGGACTCGAATTATTTCTGCTATCTCTTCATCTGTACTAGGGCTTTGAGTCTTACTCAACTTGAAATTTCTATGAATACGTAACTCATATTTCTTGGAATTGTCCATACTAAAACGTTTTACTATCTTATCCAAGTATGTACTCTAACTAAGACCAATCAGTGTTTTCTTTTTATTCCTTAAAATTCTTATCCCAAGAATATAAACAACTTTTCCTAGATCCTTCATGGAAAAAAACTTCTTGAGCCAAGATTTCACTTCTTGCTAGGTCGGAATATCGTTTCCCATAAGGAGCATGTCATCAACATATAATACTAGGAAAGTTACTATACTCCCACTAGCCTTAACATACACACATGACTCATCCTCACTCCTAGAGAAACCAAATTCTTTGACTTAATCATGGAAGTAAAGATTCCAGTTGCAAGACGCTTGTTTCATTCCATAAATGGATTTCTCAAGCTTACACACCATATTAGGATGCTTTGCATCTACCAAACCCTCTGGATGACTCATGTAAACATCTTCAGCCAACTTCCTATTAAGGAAAGCGGTTTTGACATCAATATGCCATATTTCATAATCATGAAAGGCAACTATGGAGATCATTATCCTAATAGACTTTATCTTGGCCACTGGTGAGAAAGTCTCATCATAGTCAATCCCTGGGGTTTGAGTAAATCCCTTCACTACCAGTCGTGCCTTAAAAGTGTGTACTTTTCCATCCATGTCGGTCTTATTCTTGAAGATCCATTTTCAACCCACTATCTTTCAATCAGGTTCTTGATCAACCAAATTCCAAACATGGTTATCATACATGGACTTCATCTCGTTATATGTTACCTCTTTCCACTTGGAAGCTTTAGGGCCTGTCATTGCTTCCTTGTAGTTAGATGGCTCATCTAAATTTACCAATGTACGATCACTGAGAAACGTGTCACCATCCGAAGTTATATGGAAACCATAGAACTCAGGTGGTACGCTAACTCTACTAGAACATTGAAGAGGTAATGAATTGTCAATGATTTTAACAGGAGTCTCATCCTTTGGTTGAGCGCTAGTATCTTATAAGGTTCCTTCATTGGTTGACTCTCAAATCTCTTCAAGTTCAATTGTACTCGCACTGCCATCTTTGCATATGAGCTCTCTCTCTTTCTTTCTCTCTCTCTCTCTCTCTCTCTCTCTCTCTCTCTCACTCTCTCGTGAAATACTCCTCTTTGTGCTACAAATACCACGTTCTCACTAGGTCTGTAGAACAATTATCCAAAAGACTTTTGTGGATAGCTAATGAAAATACATCTCTCACTTCTAGGATCTAACTTGTCATGAGTCTCTCATCTAACGAAAGCTTCACAACCATAAATGTTGATATGTGCTGACAAGGGAACCTTCCATGCCTACATTTCGTGAGATGTTTTGGAATCCTTCTTAGTAGGGATAAGATTGAGGATATGGGCGGTTTTCTCTAAGGCATACCCCCAAAAAGAATTGGGAAGAGAAGCCCGACTAATCATGGAACGAACCATATCGAACAAGGTCCAATTATGCCTCTTAGCCACACCATTAAGTTGTGGTGTCCTAGGATAATTCAATTATGAAACTATTCCACATTCCCTGAGAAAGTCATGAAAATCGATACTGAGATATTCTTCACCTCTATTAGATTGGAGCATCTTTATCTTCCTGCCTAATTGATTCTCGACTTCATGTTTAAACTCTTTGATTTTTTTCAAAGGTTTCTAGTTTATGTTTGATTAAGTAGATATAGCCATATCTACTATAATCATCTATAAATGTTACATAAAATCGATTAGCATCCCTTATGGTGGATCAAAAGGGTCCACACACATCTATATGTATGAGATCCAACAAACCTTCACCTCTTTCAAAAGATCTAGTGAAAGGTGATTTTGTCATCTTGCCTAAAAGACAAGATTTGAATTCATCATCCGGCCTTAAGTCAAATGATTCCAACACTCATCCTTTTGGATTTGGGCGATACGCCTCTTGTTAATGTGCCCAACGCGACAATACCACAAGCATACCTTGTCTAAACCATTAGACGAATCAATATGATAGACACTATTACCTAAGCCATCAACACAAATCACAGTTTCATACACACCATTAAAAGGCAAAACTTAAAACATAAAAATACCATTTTTATAAACCAAAATCAAACCATTGACGTCATTAAATGAATATCGAAAACTTTTTCTAAATAGTGCATGAAAAGAAATAATGTTTCGTGTCATTTCTGACGAATAGCAACAATCAAATAAATCTAATCTAACATCACTACCAAGAACATGACTATAAATTTCAATCCTGGTAACAGGAGAAAATCGCCTATTCCCATGATCAGATTTATCCTTCCATGCTCCACCTCCTTACTTTCTCTTAGCCCCTGCAAATCAAAACAAATGTGAAAACCACATCCTGTATCAAGGACCCAAGAACGAGTAGATTATGAGTTATTAGTTTGAATAGTGTAAATACCTGCCGACGATGGATTCACTTTGCCATACTTGATTTCCTGCAAGTACCTGGGGAAACTTTGTTTCCAATAGCCCTTTTCATTGCAATAGAAGCAAGTGACCTCCTTGGGATCACTAACAGAAGGAATGTCGGAACTGGGTTTTGCTTTTAGGCCGTTGCTAGACGACCCACCATGGGCCTTGCCCTTCTAATTCATTTTAAGAGCACATTTCCTCTTCTTTCCTTTATTTCGCCTAATTGCAAGGACAGGAGCACTAGTAGGAGTAGAGTTTTGAGTTTTAAGTAGAAAAGGTCTCATGATTAAAAGGAGGTGAAAGAGAAAATGGAAAAATGGTGAAGATGGTAGAGGAAAATCCATGTCGAGGGTTCAATATCAAAAATTCACTTTTGGAACCCGACGAAGGGTTTCCGAAGATGTTTCAAGAAGATAAGAATTCGAGGAATTGTGTCTCAAAAGAAAACGTTTAGTTCTTCTAAACACAAGCAAATAGTAGGTTCTACCAAGTTGTGGGGGGGGGGGGAGCATGGGAGTGCAGATGTTCCACCGTAATCGAATCTAAAAAATTATCCCCAATCCAGCGCTACTCTTCCCGCATCCTTAACGGAAAATCGAGGAAATCCATCACTACTCGTCCAACATCCCCAATGGAAAATCGAGGATTGAAGCATCATAAAGGAATTCAGCCAAAACCATAGATGGATGAGAGAAAAAACGAATCAGACGAAAATTCAAGGATTAGAATAGCAAAAAGAATCAAGTCTTCCATTGTACTATGAATATAGAAAGCAACATATGAAAGAAAAAGAATGGTTGGAGAAACGGCGGAAAAACAGGTGTACGGGGAAGTCAACCGATACACATTTGAATATGTATGATAACGGGGTTTTTTAGCCTACGTTAGTTTTAAGCAATAAATTTTGTGATATAATTTTGGTTAAGTTATAATGTTTGTGGAAAAAAAATGCTATAACTAATTGGGTAACGTAGTATAAAGAAATCAAAGCATGATGCTATTACAACATTGCACTATCAATTTTTTTAATTATTAAACTTATCAAGGCATTGTACTTAGTAAATCAACCCATGTATGTCATTGTACTTTCAAATTATTTCTTATTAATTTGAAAGATATAAGATTCAAAGTTTATTGTGGGAACAAAAGCATAAAAGTGATCAAGTTTCTTAATCAAATTCTTTGAGGTGGGGAAATCTTGGATTGTAATTTTTTTCTTGTTTGAAGTTCATACCACTCATCATCATCAAAGGTATTCTCAGAAATTCAATTGGATTACCAAAAGAATTCATTGGCACAAAATATTCATTTTTCTAACTATGGTTTTGGTTTTGGTTTTCGTTTTACACATGGTTTCAGATATATCTAGAATTAAGGCTTATCAAATTAAAACCCAAACATTGTTTTGCACAAAATGAAAGGTGTCAAAAAAAAAACAAATAAAAGCAATAATGATTACTAAAGCAATCAAATCGATCGCAGTTCCAATTAGCTATAAATCATAAGTTGAATCATGTTGATCGTCAGTTATTTGATCATGTAGGGTTCCAAACTTCCGCTTAAAGGAATCTTGTCTCTGTAACACATCATATGCCACATCATAGACAATAAACTTCAATTGGAGTTTGGATTTTCAAAGTACACCAACATGTAGAATGTCTTAACAAATTGGATCGTGAAATTATAATCTTAAAAATGAAAGAATAATGCTACATATAGGTAGATTTTTTTAAAGTTTAATATTTTTTATCGGAAAAAAATCTTTTTTTGGCATCCATATGGATCTGAGGTTTCCAACACATTTTTTAGGGAACTTCACTCAACATTCCCTAAAAATTGTATCGATTTTGAATAGGTCAAGTTAATTAATTTCATTGCTAAGAAATGCTAATTCATTGCCACCTTTCATTCATTTCCTCATGTATTATTGATATGTTTTTGTCATAGAATATTATTGACAAACTTGAGATGCTAATTTGTAACAAAAGCCATATTAAATGATATATCATGATCACCATTTTCATAGCTCATACAAGTTATATTAGCCCATCTAACAACAATAAGTTGACATTATTTGTTATCATAATATAGATGTTGATTTTAATGCCAAAAAACAGATTAAAAACTATCAAAAATGTTGTTAAGACCGTTTAAAACGTTGTTAAAAACATTTTTAAAAGTTGTTTTTTGTCGTTAAAACATTTTTAAATCTGTTAAAAAACGTTTTACAATGCTATAAAAAAATGTTTATAATGCATACACAAATTGTTATTTTAATGTTGTCTATAAAGTTTTTATAAGATGTCAAAATTTGGAAATTTAATGTTGTATAAAAAGGTTTAAAATGTTGTCAAAAACTGGGATTTTAATGTTGTAAAAAATGTGATTTTAATGTTGTCAAAACATAAGTAAACAGCTGGAAAAAAATGATTAAAATGCCGAAAAAAAGGATTAAAGCGCTTAAATCCATTTTTCAACTGTAAAAAAACATTAAATTGCTATAAAAAAGAATCAAATGTTGGAAAAAAACTAAAATGTAAGACAACTGGACCCCTAGAAAAAATCAGTAAAAGTAGATACGTTCACCGAAAAATGAGCATGAGATGATGGTGGAAGAGGGAATAAGTTGCTATTTCTTGCAATTTTCCGTTCAAAGAGACTATCAAAACTCAAAACTTACGGCCAATGTCACAAATTAAATACCAAATATAACAATGTATTTTTAAAACTACTTACATAATCATGGAACCCTTTGAAAGGCATGTGATACATAATAACTTTTACCGGGGGATCAATGCAAATGTAATATATTAACCGATAATACAAATCATAATAATCTTCCTTCCTGAAAAAAAATGAATAAAAAGTAGAAAAATATAAAAGTAGATGTATTACCAAAAGATTATATTATGGATGGCTAATCCAACTATATTCCCAAAAATACTCAAAATTTCAGTTAATTACAACATATATATGCCTTTATTCTAGTTATTACATATGTTTTACTACTTGATGTACACTACACTAATCATAAAAGATCTGCTAGATATTACCAATAAAAACAACCTCTTCATAACTTCTTTGGAGGAAGGCACCGCAATTTACTCCCTCTTGTAGCCCCGATACAAATAATCTTGTTGAATTACCTGATCATTGTTTGCCATCACCTAACAATGAAAAACATAAACCAAACCAATGTGCTTTAAATTTGCTACGAAAGTTGCAACCTTCATTATTGTGATTCTCGTGCATATGCTCAAAGAAATCAAACATTTTAACCATTTTAGAAGAGCAAACCATGGGAAAAATCCAACGTACTTTCTATTTTCACTATATAAGAAATGGAATTTATTTTGCCACATCATGATCTTCCTCCATAAGGCCATCCACAATGGGAGTTGTATAAGGGTTTAATGGAGTAAATGTGAATATAATATAGAGGAGAGAAAGTGTGGAGTTGAATGGCCATTGAATGGTGGAATGAAGTTGTAATTAAAAATTTATTAATTTTTTAAGAATTAAAGTGAATGTGTATATTCTCTTTCCTAGTTGGCAATCCATACAACTCTTCATGGGTTTAATCCATTGGAGATGGCCTAACATCTAAAGGGGTGGTGGTTCATTTTTAGAAATGACGTTGAGGAATGAGAAAAGTAGAAAACAGAGGAAGAAGAAAGAAAAACGGGCGTAAGGGGATGTTAACCTAGCAACGAGCAGCAACGGGAAACCGGGGGGGGGGGGGGGGGGGGGGGGGGGGGGTTGTTGGTGGCGTTATACCGGCGTTGAGGGGCCTCCGCCTCAGCAAAACGTATTCGGTCGTTGCCCACACCGATCACTCTAAAGCAATGTATTATACATTTCTTTACCCATTTCTATTCACCACTACTGTCTACGATCAACACCACAAAAAAAATTTAGAATAAAATACACACCTTGGTTTCTTCCTTAACGAAAAGCTTCGTAGATCTCCACTTCAATTTAGAGAATCTAAAATAATTGAAAATAAAATCAAAAAATCACAATCACGATTAACAGGTTAGGATAATATTTTTAGCAAAATAAAATATTACATTTAAAGACACTGTAAACATAAACAGTGTTACCACCCACCACCTCCGTATATCCCTCAGGCTATCCGGAGTGGATAGTTCTCCACGCGTGAAGGGCTGAGCTGGAGGGGCTAAGGACGCATGAACACCGCCCCAAGCCCGGTGGTTTGGTTGTTGCGTGACCATGGAGACGGACGAAGACGCTCACATTGATTGGTTCCCTCACTGTTTCTCTCTTTATCTCTATCTTCCTTTTGCACTTTCACTACTAAACCACCGGTGCACACCATTTTCACAACCCGGTGAGTTGGTTGTGGAATGGTAAAATATCTACATGGCATCTCTTTTATTCACCAACCACAGGTGACCATTGCCAATAGCCTCACAATCTTCATTGTTTCTTTCTCCGGCCACCTACTCTGTAAATCCTCCCACCCATCCCTATTGAGCCCACCTCTAACCACCTTCTATGTATTTCCCTCACCCTCCACACCGTTCCTATATCCATCCATCTACACCTTAAATCAACCATCACACAAAAATTAGGGCTTTTCTTATGGAGAGAGAGAGAGAGAGAGAGAGAGAGAGAGAGAGAGAGAGAGAGAGAGAGAGAGAGAGAGAGAGAGAGAGAGAGAGAGAGTAGTTGTGGTGCGATGACCATTGCTAAATTTTCTTAGAGAGGGATAACTAGAGAAGCTAGCAAGAAAGAGTTTCATGAGAGAAATGTTCTTAAAGAGAGAAATGATATCCTCTTCTTGTCATGTCGTTGTTTCTGAAGCCCATACCACACACACTATTTCTTTAAATCCCATGCCACACATACTCTTGGGGAAGAGGGAATATCGGTTGCACAAAGTCTTCAAGTACAGTACAAAAAGCATTGTACCTTGATGTGCTCTTATGCAGAGTATTTAACATTTTGACAAATTTTATGTTTTATAATGTGTTTTTTTAGCATATAATTTCACCATGAGTAAAACACGATTCGTACATCTAGTTTACTATACAATCTAAGGATAAATATCACCGATCTAAATTAACATGGTAACATGTCTAGTTAAACAAACGGATCTAATTACACGTAACTGATCATATACACGTTACGAGCCTGCAATCCTACGTACATGGAATATATACAAACGTGATTAAATTAAATGTAAAATTAAAGATTATAAAGAATAAAATATACACTATGGTGCCTTTGTATTGAGAGGTTCCTTAACTGTACATCATTTCCCGATTAATATGAATGCTTCCACTCTTCATCACGAGCGTCATTCCTTTGTTCGACCTTCAAAAGTCAGAACATTAATATGTTTTTTTTTCTTTTTCTTTTTAGATGCTTAACAAGGCTGGCCAGGCGTGCATGTGAGTTTGCCAGCATCACAAGTGAGTGCCTCAACAGGTTCAGGGCAAGGTGGAATCAGACCGGCGCTCTGTTCAGGGGTTGGTTCCCACTCACCACCTGATGGTACGAAAAAGGCTCCATTTAGGAAAGTGTCATTTTGCGATTTCCATTTCCAGTTCTTCCACTCTTCCTCAGGGGCATCATGCCTTTGTGTCACCTTTAAACATCATATTAATTTTTCTCTTAGATCGATACAAAGAGGAAAGTATCATTTAGTAAGTAAGCTATACGTACATGCATGGGTGGTTTTGCATACCTGTTTCGATTTAGCCACATCAGGAGCCAAAAAACGGTTGCCTTGGCTCAAGATAGTAGGGTCACTACTCCCACCAATAGCATACATTTGCCATTTGTTATAGTCATTGTTAACTACCTGGAAAAAACCATATCGACACCTAGGTAGTCTTTGGATACATCCTTCTCCAAACTTATTGTATGCGACAGTGACTTGCATATTTTTGTCTTGAGTATGTGTTATATCTGCCCCTAGCAACATGACCTGTTCATGGATTACAACGTTTTATAGGTTTTGTATATAATTAATATATATATAGTACTTGAGATATAGCAAATGTTAATTCTTACTTTGTTATGACTGGTGAATTTGCAGTTGGAAATGGTTACACAAGTGGCGGCGTTTGTGACATCTATAAGTCCATCCGGGCCATCATTGAGTGTCACATGGTCGATCCATATCTTGGAAGAACCATAAATATAGATACCATCACCATCGTTTTTTTGCTCTTGCCCTAGAATGTGTCTCTGAATCACTAATCACACCACCTTCCGTTACTTTTATATGGTGGATATGGATTCCATGAATAATGACATTCTTGACATTCCCAATTGTAAGACCTGCACCATTAGCAATCTCGACAGAGGCACCCCTACCATCAATTGTCTTGTCATTACATATCACGAGCTCATGTTTCAGCGTGATCACCATATCTTTGGTGAAGATGATCCATAAAGGTTTGTCTCTCGTAACTCCAAAACGAAGTGTCCCTTCCTTTGGTTTGTCACAAGCGTCATCCGAAGGATCAGTCACCTCATAGATTTCACCACCTTTGCCACCTGTTGTTCCTTTTGCAAAACCAAGGGCGCAATCTGCTAATGCTTGACGATTTTCTGCCCAATCGGGTTTGCACCTCCAGCACTTGTCTATTGGGTTTGCTGCTTGACAAGCATGCAGGTCCCTCCTTGTTGAATTTGATCCGGGTAAAGATCTACAGGAATTTTATAGATGAATAACAGCTACTACGACATTGTTGCGATTAAAGTTAAATGTCAAACCTTATTTAATTCCAAGTCTTGAGGTCTAATTGCTTACATTCAAGAAGAAACATACTCACCCTTCGGTTTGATTGGCGATCTTTGCTGTAAGGATCTTCGCAGGGATTTTAGCTGTATTCTCTTCTAAATCTGCATTGTTGGGTGTGGTTGCGAAGGTGGATGTCCGAGCTAATATAACCGGCACCAAAAAAACTAAGGCTTGGGTAATACAAAGTAAGAAATAATATTTTCTCATTGTTTGATTCTCTTTTCTTCCCCTTTTACAAACTTCTTTCTCAAAAGTGCCTAAAACACTACACTATATATGATGATTTTTTTTTGAATCACTAACTTTATTATTCCATGATAAAAGCAAGTGATTCCTTCCGTATTTTTGTTTTTGGGGATCTTCTTTGTTTTAAAAAGAAAATTTTGCTTATACATATTTAGTAATAAGTGGTTTACCAACAAATACTGATAACTATTTTTGCTACTAATTAACAACGGACACCAAGAGAAGAAATGACCGCAAACCAAGGACAACACCTCATTCATAGATTTTTCTCGGTCCAAAAAAGTGACTAAAATGAGAGACTTTAGATTTGATGGCCTTAATTATCCATTTTTATTGAAGTTTAGCTGTTTGGAAAAATTTAAAGTAGTACAAAATGATTCATCTTGATGTGATCAGGCCATCTCCAATGCCTTTAAATGGGAAGATTGACAAGGTATGATGAGGTGGTTAAAAGTTTGATAGATTGTGAAGGTGATGACCTCGTTTAGAGTTTAATGTGGAGGTTAATGGCCATTACATGGTTGAATAAATTATATATATATATATATATATATATATATATATATATATATATATATATATATATATATATATATATATATATATATATATATATATATATATATATATATATATATATATATATATATAAATATAAAGGTTCAAATGAAAACCATTAAAAGTTAAGAACCTAAGAACCATTTTTAAGCTACAAATAAACGGTGACATTATTGTAAATAGGGTGAAATAACTAGCCAATTTGCATAATCCCTTTCCCCTATCTTATACGTCCTTTTTTCCTTCATTTTCATCATTCCAGAAAATCTCAACTCTCCCATTCCCCTTTGCTGTCTCTACCACCAGACCAAAATCCACCACCACCGTCCTTCTCCACCAATCGTGACGTTCACTGTCGCCGCTCCTCTTCTTCGCCGACGTCTTCCTCCTCCAACAAATCAGTTCTAAATTGAAGTTTAAAGTCTGGCCAAAATCACCCTCGCTACCCTTCTCTGCTAGTCGCAGTCTCCACTGTTGTTGCTCCTCTTCTTCACTGTAGTCTCCGTCCTTCGACAACTCAAATCTAAACCGAAGAGTGAGGTATATGATCGAACTCTATAATGGAGAGAATTTAGACATCGGTTGTTTATTAAACAAAAACTATTGAACCGTGATTAAGAAATTTTAGACATCAATTGTTTACTAAATAAAAACTTTTGATCCAATGTTTAGATCCTTGTAAAGTGACGATATGGAATATGAGAAGGAATAAAATAAAAAAAAAAAGCTTATCAAGTTTCTAGATCACAAGCACAAGTTGTGTTCAATTCCAGATATTACATCAACCTAATTTATTATTAGGTTAATAGCTATTGATTTTAGATGGAATGATATTTTTTCTACTCTTTTTGTTCATGTTCTTTAAGTGATGAAACCATCGTGATATTAGTCTATTGGCAATGCTAACTTTTTTCTAATTTATATGCCAAGTTAATTGTGATGTCAGATTTAGTTTATTTGAAAAGTTCATTGTTGACTTCAATTTGTTTACAAAATAATGATTTAGTTTATTTTTTGTTTGTTTGCAAAGTATATACTAAAAAGTTAGCAGAGGTGCAGTAAGCAAGAGGAAATAGCTTCAAAAGCCATTGTGATGATCTACTAATGCCAAAGTACATAATATTGCTTTAGTTTTTTTGTTTATTAATTGTGTTACGAAGTTAATGGTGGTCTTAATTTCTTTTCCAAAGTAAACACAAAGCATTAATAAAAGGAAGTTTATGTATGCAAATCATCAATTTTGGATATCCGATTCAATATTCAAATCCATATATATGTAGATGTTATTTATTTGATGTTTGGAAAAGAAGCATTATCTATAAATATGATTTTCTATCATTTTGAATAAATTATTTTTGGTGCACACAAAATGTTTGATGAAATGTCTCAACGAAATTCGCAAAGTTATTAAGCTGTGAATATGTGTTTTTAAGTATTAATTTGTGAATTTGTCTGTTATTAAGTTGTGAATTAATGTCTGAAATATTAAATTAAGTTGTGGAAGCAATGCACACACAAGGTGTTTGATGAAATGTCTCAACAAGATCTAAAAGCTTTTAAGTTATGTATAAGTGTTTAAAGTTTTGTATTAAGTTGTGAACTAGTGTTTGAAATGCATATTATTCTATGAATTCTGATTTTTTTATACATTATTTTGTGGATTAGTGTTTTGAATATTGAATTAAACTTTGAATTAGTGTCTAAAATGTTGTATTAAATTGTGAATTCTGACTTTTTTTTATCCAGATCTGAATTGTATACATGTAAATGAGTTGTGAATATAGTGTATTAAAATATGAATATGTGTTTTTATGTATTAATTTGTGAATATGTAAGTTATTAAGCTGTAAATGTGTATTTTTTGATGCACTAAGTTGTAAATTAGTGTCTGAAATGTTGAATTAAGTTGTGAATTAGTGTCTAAAATGATGAATTAAATTGTGAATTCTAATTTTTTTTTATATCAAATCTGGTTTTTTAAGGAAAGATGTTGGTGGTTTTGGCATAGATGGTTGGTGGTTGTGGTGGTTGATGGCAATATATGGTAATTGGCGGTGTTGATGCTAATAGTGGTGGTAGAGTAAAGATATGTTATATTTCTCACTCATCTTCTTCTTCTTCGTTGATTTAAGATAAGTTATCCTCTTTTATGAGTCATGTATATGTTTTTATTTTGATGTTTGCCTCTGAAATAAGTGATAATTTATCTATGTGTTAAACTGTGAACGAGCTATTTATACACTGAAATATGAGATTATACTTGCCAATGAGTTGTAAAGGTATTATATTAAATTATAAATTTTGTGTATTAAGTTGTAAATTTTATTCACAACTGAGTATAATAAATTTACAATTTAATACACAAACATTCCTCCAAATATGAACGTATAAATGTGAGTTTTAAGTTTAGAATATGGCTGTGAATATATAATTTTTACGTATTAAACTATGAATTTATTATATTAAGCTGTGAATTTTGTGTATTAAACTGTGAATTGAATGTATTAAACTGTGAATTGAATATATTAAGCTTTTGAATTGATTGTATTAAATTGTGATTTTTTTATGAATTAGCTTTGTGTTTACTTATGAAATATGTGAAAAAGAAACATTATACACATATATGATTTTCTCTAATTTTAAATAAAATATTATTTAAATTGTGAATATTATATAAATTAAACTTTGAACGAAACACTAGCCACCACATCTAAATGTATAAATGTTCAAGTTAAGAATATGACATATATGTCTATTAAATTGTTAATTTAGTATATTATGTTGTACATTTTATGTATTAAACGGTAATTGACTGTATTAAACTGTGAATTGACTACATTTTACTATGATTTTTTAAAATAAATTTTGTGTTAAAATATTAATGGTTTATGTATGAATTTTTATATAAATGTTGTTGTGAATATTTTTATTTTTTGTGTTGTATACTTATATAAGAATGCATTAGTTTTTTATAATTGTTTTGTATTAAGTTCAAAATGAGTAAATTAGCAGGTTTATTAAACTATGAATGTAGTATTTAATTTCTCATTGCATTACTTTATACACATATCTAATTTGTAAGGAATGATGGTTTCAATGTTGGCGCATGTGGTTGGTGGTGGCGTGTGGTGGTGTTAGTGGTGGTAGAGTTTGATAATTCTTAGAATTTGTGAATTAGTATAAATTGATTGTATTAAGTTGTGAATTTTACGTATTAAATTATAAATGGACTGTATAAATTTATATTTTATATAAATTGTGTTAGAATATGAATGAATGTAAAAATAAATGAAAATATTAGACAAAAAAAAATATGATTTTGTCATTTTCTTTCCAAAAAGAAAAAAATCAGGATTTTAACATATGTAGTAATATTCACAATTACATATTTATTTAAGAAATGGAGGTTCTTAGGGTTCTTAATCTTTTATGGTTCTCATTTGAACCACTCCCTATATATATATATATATATATATATATATATATATATATATATATATATATATATATATATATATATATATATATATATATATATATATATATATATATATATATATAACAAATTAAATTATATTCTTTTTAATTTATATTTAATAATTGAATTTATTTTATATTTAATAATAAAATTTATCAAACTAAGTAAATAAAGTATTTTTTTTATTATAGTTTATATTTTTAATTATCTAAAACAATAAAAAAAAACTATTTTTCTAAATATTTTAAAATGATAATAATTTATTTTTATTATAAGTAATTTTTATTAAATAATGTGTTTTTGTTATATTAAAATGATATATATATATATATATATATATATATATATATATATATACACACACACACACACACTAGTACAAAAATAACCAATGGACACGCAAAAAAACTCGTCACTATAGACATTTTATGACGGTTTTTTCATTCAATTTTGAAGTGAAGTCGCGTCATTAATGATTAGTTATTGAGATGTTTAATTGTTGTGACTATAACCCATAAAAATTGTTCTTATAGGTAAAAACCGTCATTATAAAATATCAATTTTTCTAGTTTTTCAATCGTTTTTCTATAAACGTCATCAAAAACTATTTTTCGTCATAGGATATTTTGTTTTCATTACTATCACTGACTTTTTGTGACACATTTTTTTTGTCATGACTATTGTTGACTTTTAGTCACTTATTCTTTTAATTTGTCATGACTCACTCATTTTTTTAATTTGTCATGATTATTGTTGACTGTAAGTCACATATTTTTTTTTAATTTCTTATTACTATTATTGATTTAGTGACATGTTTTATCTTTCATCATAACGATTGTTTACTTTCAGTCACACAAAAGAAAGCAACACACAGCTTGCGTGTAATAATTTTAAGTGTTCTAAAAAATTATAGATTTATCAATTTTCAAATTGAATGAAAATAGTGTCGGTAATACATAAATCATATATAGCAAAACAATACATGTCATCAAATAAAATCATGTCAAACAAGTTATCAAAAATATTATACTTTACATGTCAAAAGCTAGTTAACAAAGTATTGTTTATCGATACAAAATATCACATGTATATAAAGCTTACAACAAAGGACGCTCATTCTTCACGAATTCCATTAATAACAGAATCGGTGTACTCAACTTTGTCGTCCCCAACTTGAGAAAAAAATTGCATATAACGTTTCATTTATAACAGTGAGAATATGACGCTATATTATCCAACAAATAAATATAGAATCAGCATTCTTTCAATTACTTTCTTATTAGACCATTATACTTTCAAATAAATTGTTATTTCTCATATAACCTATTATTTCAGTTAGAAAAGTTAGAAAAGTGAGAATATGATTCTATATTATTCAGCAAATATACATAAAGTGATTCTTCTTTTCGTTCTTTTCTTATTAGAGAACTATACTTTCAAATAAATGAAAGTACATATCTATTTCTTGAATATAACCTACTATTTCAACTATAACATTTAGAATATGATGCTTATGTGTACTGGAAAAACATGAAATATAAGTTACATTCCAGCTGCCCTAGTTGCCAGAAAAGCAATTAAAGGACCAGAATACTATCAAATAAATTCTCCTTGCACATCTTGGAAAATTACAAGCTTAGCCTTAAAGGTTTTTTGCCTCTGAACATTTGCTTGAAGACCTTCCAAAGACCTATTCCTGAAACTATGATTCACAACAATACCAATAGTTGGAGCATGTTTCTTTGGAATTAATGTAGTTGGGTTATGCTTACACAAAATGAGCAAGTTTCTTTGTTATTGTTTTGTAATCAACTCAACAACCTCCGTCCATTTGGGACATCATCAAATCAAAATTAATAGCACCTTGCTGAAAGCAACGCAAAGTAATTTATCATAATTACATGAAACCAACTCCAATTCTAAAACAACATGTAAGTTTATTATTCACTAAGAAAGACAACTTGAGCATTAAAATAACATGTAAGTTTATCACTCACTAAATAAGATGTATTCCCTGAGCATCTGATCGACTAAGTTTTTGTAGAAGGAATAAATAATCGGGTGTATACCCAGTTTGATGGGTTTTATAGGTTACAAAACTATGTGCTTGCGGAAAATCTTTTAATACTTAAGGGCACATGCAACCTAAAGGTTCCATGTCAAAAAAAACTTTGAATGTAACATACAATGAACAACAAACTAACGTGAAACCTAATGTAATAAAAAAACAAAGTTAGGGTTACTTACCTTTATTGAGAGACCGGTGGCGCTTAGGGATCGGAAGATCAAGGCTTTGAGGAACAAGGAGGTGCCTCTGGTGCAGGTCCAGTGGCAGCATCGGAAAGGGTCAGAGTTGACTTGGGAGCCGGAGCGTGAGATGCGAGAGCAGCATCCAGAGTTGTTTACAGAGTAAGACTTCACGAGAGAAGTCTAATTCTAGTGGAGGAGAATTGTAACACCCAGATTCCCAGGTATATTATTTTATTCCTTTATTTTTTTGGAGGTTGGGAGGGGACTCGGCGAGTTGGTGTTAGACTCGCCGAGTATGGTCGCGGATTCTTATCCGGGTTCACAGCTGGACTCGGCGAGTTCATGAGTGGACTCGGCGAGTCCATGCTGTTTAATGAAACCCTAATTTCCTGGGTTTGGGACCTATTTAAAGGCCCTTAGGGCCGTCATTTGCGGTTACCAAACCCCAGAGAGAAACCCTAAGAGATCTAGAGCGTTTGTGAGGAAGGATAGGCCATTCTGGATCATTTTGTTGGTGTAATTGCAAAAGGAGGTGACCAAGGCAAGGGGAGGCTGAAGGAGGTGCGATTCTAGTGACTTCAGAGTTCATGGACTTCATCTTGAGGTATTTATTCGGACCTTCATTCAGATTTGGTGTTGATTCTTTGAGTTAGGGTTTTCTAACCCCTTTAGAGGATGGATATGTGGAGCAATTGGTCCCTTCTCGAGTTTATGCTTTGGATCTGGACTCAAAGAGGTCCAGAGGCCTTAACCCTTGGAGCTTTATGAGTTATTTTGGGAGCCATGAGCTTAGGATGTTATTTTTGGGGCTAAACCACCAAGTGAGACCATCTAGATGTTATATGAGTGTCAAGGTCTGAACTTTACGTGATTATCATGCTTGGGAGGGTCAAATCTATGGATTTAAGGAACAGATCTGACCTCAGGAGGTCAAAGGAGTTTGTGCATGGCATGAACTCGCCGAGTCTGAAGAACAACTCGGCGAGTAGGGTTAGGGTTTCCCGTAAATCACTCAGTGAGTAGACTTGCCGAGTTGGGGAAATAACTCAGTGATTCAGAGGGGGATTAGGGGACTGGAGTTCAAGGCGGAACTCGTCGAGTTGTTCTTGAGACTCGGCGAGTTGAGTCGGGGTGGCCCCACGATTCATGCCAGGTGTAGCCCGTCGAGCAAGGGAAATACTCTACGTACCAAGAGAGTCTAGAGAGATAGTAGACACGTGTAGACTCGCCGAGTCGCCCAAGTGCACTCGACAAGTCGGGTCAAAGTTTGACCGTTGACTTTTGTTGACTTTTAGGGTTTGGTCAACAATGGGGCCGTTGAGCCAAGAAAGGGGTGAAATGGTCTTTTACCCTTTTGAGGATGCCAAGAGAGAGTTGAGTCTAGTCTCGAGAGTTATATTTATGAGAGTATTTACCTTATGTGATCAGGCGGAGGCTAGACCATATTTCTACCGAGTCAGAGATTTACCGAGATATCTGAGGTGAGTCTTCTCACTATACTTTACCTTGAGTAGGTAATTAGAGTTATGTGACAGAGTTATTGTATGCTATCTATGTGATGTGTTGCACTGCATTATTTCTATATGATTTATGCCGTGTGTATATCAGAGCATATCAGAGTTAGAACCGGAAGGTTCACAGAGCTAGGACCAGAGGGTCCACAGAGTTAGGGCCCAAGGTCCCGCATAGTTATAGCCTCGAGTGGCTAGTATGTGATATGTGTGGTATTTTGGGGAACTCACTAAGCTTCGTGCTTACAGTGTTTTGTGCTATGTGTTTCAGGTTTTCTCAGGATCACGGGACGGCACCGGCTCGATTGTACACTCCAGAGGAAGAGTTTGTTTTGAGGATCCTGGTTTATTAATTGATTGAAAAAAAGAGTCATGTATTGTAATTAAAACAAAAGGGAGATTTTTATGAGTAGTGTTAAAGAGATAAACTATTTTAAATGAAAAATTCGTTTTGAAATTTTGGGTGTTACATGTTGGTATCAGAGCCTTGGTTTGAGGGATTTGGATGCACCTTCGGGTAAATCTGGACTCAAACTGAGGAAGTAAGAAAAGTTTTCAAAGAAATGATTTTCTAAAAGTGAATAAGAGTTCAAAGAGAAAGCGAGAAAGAGCAGTTTGTACAATCAGCCAGAGCCCGAACGGTGATTTCCCAAAATACCCTTATTTTTGTGTTATGAGATATTTATGATACATTTTATGAGATATTATGCATGCTAGAGACAGGCTAGGTATTTCATATCTTAGGACTAGAGTGGCCTGATTTGTGATGCCTTATCCTAGGAGTTGCTGTTATATGTGATGCGCTTTTGAGTATGAGTGAGAGTATTCAGTTGGAATCCTTCTAGGGGATTTGAGTAGAGGAGTAATCTAGGAGAGACGCCTAGATGAGTATTGTGGTGCTTACCGAGAGAATAGTTAGAACCCGCATGGGGTAGAGTTGCAGAGTTCGATGGTACTTTAGAGAATGAGCAGAGCAAGCGGAGCTATCACCCAGAGTGAGTTCTATGTATTCTTCGATGCCCGGATGCTGCTTGCTTCGTGCTTTGTGGAACTCTCGATGATGGGAGTCAGCTACCGAGTGAATATGACGATATTCAGGAGGTAGATGGCGGGCATCATTAGGAGCTCTTTAGCAGCTGATGGCGGAGAAGTGGGAGGACCAAGGAAGAGCCTAGGGAGTAACCTTAGCCAGATGAGTACGCTGGCGGAGTAGAGCATTTTGCTGAAGAGCGAGCACGCGTGACGGAATTGGTGAACGAGAAGGTTGAGCAGCTATTTAGGAGCTCTGGGATGGTCCGTGTGGAAAGTATGGGTAGATGTGGCAGCTAGTATGGGCCCGTACTACCGAAAGCAGAGGACCCATAATTGATACAGGGAGTATTCTGAAGGTTCTAAGGAGCAGACTGAGGAGTGATGTTATGGTTCGGGTACCATACATCGGAGCAGATTAAGGAGTGATGTTATGGTTCGAGTACCATACATCGGAGCATATTGAGGAGTGATGTTATGGTTCGGGTACCATACATCGGGGTAGATTGAGGAATAATATTATGGTTCGAGAGCAGATTGAGTAGTGATGTTATGGTTCGAGTACCATACATCGGAACAGATTGGGAAGTGATGCCATGGTTCGAGTATCATGCATCTTAGCAGATTAAGGGGTGATGTTATAGATCGAGTACCATATATTGTAGCCGATTGAGGAGAGATGTCATGGGATGAGTACCATGGTTCTTAGCAAATGATGCTTGCGATTCTCCGGTTGTCCGGTCAGGATTGATTGGTGGAGTTTAGAGGCGATGGGGTTTTAGGCCTAAGGGCCATGATTGAGTCCGAAGAGGCATCCCTTGAGAGGGAGGTTGAGAGCATTTCAGAGTATTATTGGTCAGATGTCAGATCTAGTCGCAAGACTCAGGGATGAGTAGAGAAGGCACTTATGGGAGATTGCGGTCTGAGTGAGCAATCAATCGATGGAGGAGATGTCACCTTCTGTGACCTGATGGGTGATATTTATGTTTCTTATGGGAAACAAGAGAAACGTGAGATTTTAGTTCTGGGTTTAGGAGTAAACTCTGCAGGTTGACATTGATGTCTATTTTTCCACCAGTATAGCAGGCAACAGGTCTGCTGTGAGGAAATGATCTACCATGAGCAGGTAGTCAGTGGGGACTGAGATGGTCAAGGACCACATTACACCCTAATTGGGTATAATAGGGCGTATGGTAGCGGTATCAGCGGGTAATCCAGACGAGTATATCATAGCGGTGGCTATTCTGTCTATGATGGGTATTGAGTATGGTAGTCGAGTCCCTATTCTCGTGATGATTCACGTGTTGGAACAGGGGTTGAGAAGTCGAGGGTGAGGAGTATGATAATTTTTTGTTTCAGTCTAAGAGTCAGCGATAGTACTAGACAGTTGAGATGTTCAGTATTGGGATGGTATGAGGCTCCGGACGGCTAGGGGCAGTCGTGATCAGAAATTCCTGAGGATTTTATCGGAGATTTAGGGTATTTGAGGTTTCTTGATCTCTACGTGGGGAGATCATTGGGCGTTGTGTGGCACCTTCCAAGCATAGGTGCGATGTTTATGACGGAAACCGTCTGTGGGGCAGATTGTTGATGCGTCAATTGGTGATGGTTCGAACCCTAAGTGGGGGAGAACCGGGTATTTTATTGGGGGAAACCAGAGATTTGTGCAAGAGCGGTTAGGGGTTAAATACAGAGACCTGCGGCTCGAATTCATGAGACCAGGGTCATTGGTGATCAAGGAGAGGTGTAGAGTGAGATAATGCATGTGGTGCGTGTCTGAGAAAGGATGAGTGTCTCCACGGCAGGTAGCTGATGGTCAGGAATCTGGTGGTGGTCAGGGCCGTTTCGAGTGGAAGGCTCGTAATGATGGTATGGGCAGTTGAGGACTTCTGGGTCGAAGTATGGATAGAAGATTATCGAGCAGCTAACTTCCGGACTGGTATGTGTATTTTTGCTTGGATTTTGAGCAGTAGGGGAAAGGGTTTCGGAGGATCATCAGCGTATTCTGAAGCGTTATCGCTTTCTTTGTATTCCAATTGAGTGTTTGGATACACTGAAGTTGCGCATTGGGTAAATGAAGAACTATTTATGGGGTTCATAGGAAATGTATTGTTGTATCTGTATGGTGCTGGGAGTAGGAGATCAGTGGTTGAGGCAGGACCTGGTGATGTTCTGTAATGGTGTTCCGTAATACCCGGGTATAATGTTCCGATTTCGGAGTTATTTGGAATCTTGAGTTTGAGACGACTAGTGGTGTATCATGTATCTACAGTTCCAGTGGGAGCCCTTCGGGTATTGGCATCAAGAGGGATTAATTAAGAAAGTGGATCTCCGCAGAGGTAGGTATTTTGTTATAGCGGTTACTGATGGGTTTTGAGCAGAACATCAATCCTATGGTGTACATGCAAACCCTAATAGCTTTTGGATCTAGTTTGTCTAATGAACATGCAATTGATTATCTAAATCCATAAACCCTAAATCTAATATGTAATAAACTGAATTAGGGTTTAAAGAAGTACCTTTGATTGCTATATAGCAATAACAATCAATCCTTGGCTTTAGAAAGCTTAGTGCCTCAAGTGCTGCACCTCTAATGGAGTCACAAACACCATAGGCAACTTGGATGAGGAGGGAGGAGAGGGAAGACACCAAAAACGGCTGGAAACCCTTAAGAATAAGTTAGCCACGTTTTTGGGTCCTTAGGGGTCTTTATATACTTAGGCTATTAGGGTTTTGACCTTAGGAAACCCTAATTTGACTGCTTAAGCCCTAAGCAGTCCATGGACTCCTTTAATGATATCCCTTGGACGATTTCTAATGGGCTTCCCATAGAATTCGTCCAACCTGTATATTATTAGGTGATCCATAGCCCAATTACAATTATCTTATAATTACAACTTCAGTCCCCTAAGTTTAATTAATCTCTTTTAGCCACAAAATTAATTATCAATTAATTCTTGACTAATATTAATTAAACAATATGATTTATCCTTTAATATATTATTCTCATAATATATTAATAAATCATATTTAAACCTTTCTCTCCTTAATTTATCCTACATATTGCTATGATGAAAGCAACCCAAAAGGACCATGCTCATAATCGGGTCAAGTACATACCAAAATAGTTATGGACTTAGACACTAATCCAACAGTCTCCCACTTGGATAAGTCTAATAACTACTTTCCGTATGACTTCAGAACCTGATCAGCAATCGTAGCTTTCAAAAGCCGCTGCCAACTCTGATCTTATGAGATAGTGTGTCCTTTAGATAAGGGATCATATATTCCTCCATTCTCAAGATATCGTATAGACACAAGACATGAATTTTAATCATTCTCTCTATACTGTTTCCCGACTTCTGATTTACGACGACTGACAACAGACTACAATTGAACACATCAACTTAGTCCCGGCTTGGCCAAGCGCTTAGGTGTCATCACTAAATCATCGAGAGGCCCATAGATATCGCTTTTATCCCACTTTGGGTAAAAGGAATGGATAAACTTCGACTCAAATGCTCGCTTGCATTCACTGATCGAATCACACATAAGAATAAGTTTTATAACACCAAGTTACTGGTGCGTTTACTTATTATCAATGTGCAACCGACCAATAAATAACAACTCACACGTCTCGGTTTCAAGAATATACAATATTATCGTCTCACTAATCACTCGTGATAAGACATGAAGTGATACAAGTGAGCTTTGGTTTAATCCAATACTCTAATCTTATCAAAGCACTCATGAACTTTGCAGCAAACTTGTGCTATGTCTAAACTTTTCAGACAATCTACAGACTTTTCATGACAGTCTTCCTTCATACTTACTCCCAACGTATGACCGACTGTGGAGGTTCGAATAACCAAGTTCTTCTGGAAGTCAAAACATGCAAACTGAAACATAACAATAATACTTAATCCTATATGGCCCCAAACTTGTGAGAGTAAATAAAACACTTCTATTGATCCACCATATTGATTACTCATTATTTATCATTTAATGTTTCAGATAATCAACTCATTACTTGAATTACAACAACAATTGTCCCATGCTCCAAGCATGCACACTTTGTTTTCTATGGTCCTTACTTTGTGAAATAGATCAATTGAAAAACTTTTCCAATGATGCTCATTTCACAATTCCCAATCCTTATCATTAGTGTAAGAACACAACATTCTTGCCATTAATAGAATATGTTAGATTCTAACATTTTATGCAATGATCCTTTCGTAATGTCATAGCACAAAAGTCACCAAGACTTGGCCAATGAAATTACAAAGTACTCTATCGGAAATTGTTATAAGACAATTCCATAGACGTGAAGTCTCACATTCAAAGTACATTCCTTTGAACATCCTTCTTGCATAAAAGTTTCTAATCTAGACATAGATTCTCAATATCCAACTCCTAATATGGAAACATTTCTACATTTTCCATATGACAACTCATTCTTAATAGAATCTTATCTATTCATAATAATGTCAATATGGTCCATCCAATACCATACTTCCAACAACTCACAAGCGACCAATCCCCAACGAACTTTAGATTGTTCTTTGATAGTTGTTTAATTATTTTAGTCAAAACCGATTCTAGTCCTTTTTCCCTCTTAATGCGCTAGACATTTGGAAAATTTAAGAATGGTCAAATATTATAGCATTTGCAATCGATCCTATACCCAAAGCATATGGGACATGATGCATAATGTCTTACATAAAGATATGATATTTTATCAATCTTCTGCCATAATATTTTATGTGTCATATTCTCACAATTCGAACTATGAAGAGGGATGTCGTAATCATAATCGAAATTTGAGAACACACTATGTATCCTTTGACTAAATTTATTAAAATTTCTCAATCTAAGCTTTAGATTTGAAACGAAGTTCAATATTCTCTCCCTTAATTATAGCAAAACAACTTTTCAACCCATGCAACTTTGCAAATTGAATCTTTGTTTTTCTATAATTAATATTGATAACTTGCAATATTCTCCATAATAATCATACAAGCATAACACTTATGCTCCCAGTATCATGATGATTATTATCATATAAGCATAACACTTATGCTCCCACTAGCTTTGACATGTATTCAGAAAACAAACGAACTTCCAGAAAACAATGCCTATTGAATTTTTGAAATTCATATTTCTAATACCAGATGCTTCGATAAGCCTTTATCTAAGCTTCTTAAATTTATACACATTTGCCTTAGATAGCTCATTTGTGTGTTTACACAATTCAGAACTTATGTTACTAAGTTCCAAATGTTCAAACTAATTGCCAAATCTCAGAATTCGAACTATGGAAAGGGATGTCGTAACCATAATTAAATTTGAGAATACAATTTTCACAATTGCTATCTTCTTAAAATCTCTCTTAGTGAAAGCATTTCCTCACAGTCATTTTCATGAAGGAGGGAATCTTATGACACTTAGATTTTATGGTGTATGAGTTCCTATCCATGTGAATTTGTCAAAACCAAAGTTGGCGACAAATCCAAACTCATATGGATTGAACTTTCTTGATTTCTAGCCTTATGGTAACATAAGTGCCCACCATGTCTTACAAGTAATTTTAGCAACTTATCCTTACATATCAATGTACTTTCCATCGATCAGGGCGCTTAGTCTTTATACATTTAAATGAGAACTCATAGAACTTACATACATAATTAACTCAATTGGAATTACACATAAACAATATAATGTCAACACGATAGGTTGCAAACCTCAAGTCGTGTGCTAGTGATGATTGATAAGGTTTATTCTTGATTTGTTCATGAAACCTTTCAAGACCATTAAGACTCCCACTGACTCCTTGACATATGAGATTCTCTTGTCAAGAAACATTCCTTGACAAAACAAATATTCAAGAGTTAGTGTAGTTCTTATCAAGGCAAAACACTTCACATAATTGATCCTAGTTGGTCTTTGTCTTATCCAAGACAGCACAACTTACCAATTTCAAATGTGCATAAATAAGAAACTTTCTTATTCTACATTTGATAAGTGTTACAAACCTACATAAGACCTTTCACTCAAGTCACAATCCTGACTCTAAGACTTGATATTGGAACGAAGTATGATTGACTTCTTGATTTAACCATTTCTACAATTCTCGATTCCTCTTCTTAGACATGCAAATGCACTAAGACTCACTTAGAGGATCAATTGATATCTGCTTCTTAATCATTAAGTCTTATCATAAAACACAATAAAAGGTACTCTCCCTTCTTCATAGAATAGAGAAACTTTTATCTTTCTACCTTCTTGATTCTTCTTATTCGTTCTGCTATTCATTAAAACTCTTTCAATCAACTCAGAATTACACTTAATCTTATAAGTATAATCATATTTACAAAACTTTTAGTAAATCATGACGAATATCTTTGTCACTCTTGTGGTGGACTAAATCAACGCATAACCTAGTGTACTTGATCTCCTAGTCCTTCAATTGACACTTTGTCAAATAATTAGTCTAAATTTCCTAAATGTGAAAGTTTTTCATTCATCATACAATACACGTTGCATGATTCCAAGTTTTTGTCCAATTGAAACTTGGGCGATGAGAAACTCTCCCTATTTGGTAAACTTTTGACATTTCCACAAATAATACAACTAAGAATCAAATCCAGTATTGCTAATAATAAAAACCTTCAAACATCAATTTTTCATACATGCCATTGCAAGGAGAAATAAATAAGATAAAATCAAAATTCATTTTATTGCAGAAATTTTTTTCCTTACAATGCAATTCAATTGAAAAACTATGTTATTACATATTTATTAACAATCTATTAGTAGTAGCTCAAAAATCCAATCTTCAAGTAATGCGATCGAAATTCATTTCTTCACGATTAGATTCGGCTCACTTCTTCCCTTAAGCTTCCTCTCTTTTCTTCGATCCTACAAAACATCAAAATGTAATCTTATCACATCTTGTATTAAGAATCTAGAATAGGAACTTAAAAGAGTTAGATAATGGATTTTACCTGAAGTAGAGCCATACATCTTGACTCTCCCATCTCCTAGATCTCTCAAGTAAATAGGGCAGCTTCGTCTCCAATGCCCCTTCTCTTGGAAATAAAAGCAAATGGACTCCTTTGACACAGCACATCGGACAATCACAGACTTAGTTCTTTCTGGACTTCCAATGTTGCCAGTGTCCATTGAAGTTTGGGACTTTGATTCACGAGACAAATTTGCTTAACCAGCACGCCAAATCATTGCTGATACAATAGCTATAAGCAAATAGGTGAGATCAATAAGGGTCACGTCGTGGTCCATCATATAGTACTCTCTAACGAACTCACTATATGATTCAGGAAGTGAATGAAGAACCCAGTCAACAGCCAACTTACTTGAAATCTCGACACCCAACATGTTTAACCTATCAATGTGTGACTTCAACTCTAAGACGTGTGCACATACAGGTTTCCCATCTTCGTGTTTACTTTCCAAAACGGCTTGAGTGAGCTTGAACTTTTCAAGCCTTTGAACTTGTGGGTTAGAGAGAACAATTAGAGGAGGTGTTGGAGGTGAAGCATGACTCTCATTTCCTTGATCGTATCTCGGAACGTCATCTTCATTTGGAAAACTTGTTCCATGGGATTTGGGAAGACCATGATTGTCAAAACTAGACATCTACAAACTAGGAGAAAGTTCAAGTTAAGTTGATTAGAATTCTTGATGTAACACCCAAATGAAACATCAAGCTAGGATCCAACACAATACTCTACAAGCTAGAAGAGGGATGCCGTAATCTAGTTGCAGAATATTTGAAGGTAGGTAAATGACGATTTACCAATTTCCACCATGAAAAAACAAAAAGGAATTTTAAGTTTTAATTGAATTGAAACTCCTAGATCTTTTGATATTCATTGAACTTTTCAATGGCATGTTTAATCTCGATTATGCCCTACTATTTGTGACTGGGATGCCGAGGATCACAAACAAGGTGTGAATAACCATATAAATCACGTGGTGCACTCAATGCTACTATCACCTAATCAATGTGCCAGTTAGCCACACACGCTCCATTGATCTATGATAAGCATCGAGCCACCCTTCGCTACCAATGTCATCCCCATATTAGTGTGCCAGTTAACCACACACGCTCCACTAACGTTTGACAAAGGGTACGAAGTGTAATTACATGGATTAGCATACAATTTCACACTTTTCCTAAAGTAACTATGATTTGGGAATTTGTAAAAGCATTTAGTTACTTTGTACTTCATTATACTTATAATGGAAGGTTTCTGTCCTATCCTACCCGTTCGGCTAACAACCCTCCACTAGTCAAGAGTGCGGTGGGTAAGAGTGGATACCCATTCAATCGCCATTTTATAGGCAATTTCCTTAAACACCCTTTATAGACCAGCTTCGTGAGTGAGGCCTACTAACGGTAAGACTAATTGTTTACTCATACATATATATAATATTAGACTTTTAATGTTATATATAGTATAGGATGTATTTTACACTTTTAAAATACTAGGTGGTTTAATCTTAGTAAATTATACCTTTAATTCAATTAAATGTAAACCAAAACATTATGGATTTATTAAATCACCTTTAACTATACACTTAAATTAATTAATAAAACCATAAGGGTGTGATTTGAACTTTTCAAATTACTAGGGTTTTAGAATTTAACATTTCAAAATTAAACTTTTAATCAACTTTTAAATTCCAAAACTTGAGGGCAAGTTTTGAAACATTTCAAAACTTTAGGGTTTAGAATTTAAATATTTCAAAATTAAACTTTTAATCAAAAATCTAAATTCCAAAACTTGAGGGCAAGTTTTGAAACTTTTCAAAACATTAGGGTTTAACGTATTTAAATTTCATAAGCAAAACTTTTAGGTTCAAATTTAAACTATAAAACCTAAAGGGAGTAATTTGAAACTTTTCCAAACATTATCATGAATATTCTAGATCACAAAATTCAAATAAGGCAATTAACAATTAATTGGTGGTTATCTAATTTGACCTAGTCCAAATTCTTGCAAGATAATTCACCAAATAATTCAACTAATTAAATCTAATCATATAAGGAAATAATTATTTAATTAATATGAAGTTATCTTTTATCTTGGCAAAGATAATCACCCAATATCATAAAAATCCGACTTTTATCAATCAAAAACGTTTTGGTAATTATCCCACAGCAAAAAAGGCAAGACAATCGCGAAAATAAGCTGTCAGACTCGCTGACTCGTCGAGTCAGGCTTGGACTTGTCGAGTTCACTATGGACTCGGCGAGTCACCCAGTTGACTCGGCGAGTCCAGTCAAAAAACCCCAAAAATTCCGATTTTCAGTCAAATTTCGATCAAATAAGCATCAAATTTACTAACAAATAGCCCTAGGCTCTAATACCACTGACGGGTTTTGAGCAGAACATCAATCCTATGGTGTACATGCAAACCCTAATAGCTTTTGGATCTAGTTTGTCTAATGAACATGCAATTGATTATCCAAATCCATAAACCCTAAATCTAATATGTAATAAACTGAATTAGGGTTTAAAGAAGTACCTTTGATTGTTATATAGCAATAACAATCAATCCTTGGCTTTAGAAAGCTTAGTGCCTCAAGTGTTGCACCTCTAATGGAGTCACAAACACCATATGCAACTTCGATGAGGAGGGAGGAGAGGGAAGACACCAAAAACGGCTGGAAACCCTTAAGAATAAGTTAGCCACGTTTTTGGGTCCTTAGGGGTCTTTATATACTTAGGCTATTAGGGTTTTGACCTTAGGAAACCCTAATTTGACTGTTTAAGCCCTAAGCAGTCCATGGACTCCTTTAATGATATCCCTTGGAAGATTTCTAATGGGCTTCCCATAGAATTCGTCCAACCTATATATTATTAGGTGATCCATAGCCCAATTACAATTATCTTATAATTACAACTTCAGTCCCCTAAGTTTAATTAATCTCTTTTAGCCACAAAATTAATTATCAATTAATTCTTGACTAATATTAATTAAACAATATGATTTATCCTTTAATATATTATTCTCATAATATATTAATAAATCATATTTAAACCTTTCTCTCCTTAATTTATCCTACATATTGCTATGGTGAAGGTAACCCAAAAGGACCATGCTCATAATCGGGTCAAGTACATACCAAAATAGTTATGGACTTAGACACTAATCCAATAGTTACTGCCAGAGTCTATGATATATATATATATATATATATATATATATATATATATATATATATATATATATATGTGGGGCAAAGGTGTGTAGCTATCTATGATAGTCTATGGAGCATGGGTTAGTGGACGTAGTGTGGCGTTGTGATGAGAATGAGAGTATGGGGTGAAGCTAAGGGGAGCCGTAGTATTCATTAGTCAGAGGGTGTTGTGATGTTACGGGGAGCCGTAGTACTCACAAGTCAGAGAGAGGGAGTCGTGGTACTGCGGGGAGCCGTAGTACTCACTAGTCAGTTGGTGTTGTGGTGCTGCGGGGAGCCGTAGTACTCACTAGTCAGTTGGCGTTGTGGTGCTACGGGGAGCCGTAGTACTCACTAATCAGAGGTTGTCGTGATGTTGCGGGTAGCCATAATACTCACTAGACGGCAAGAGAGTGCAATGATGGAGTGTTCTCCGATCAGTGTATGATGCAGAAGATTTTTAGGCTTGAGTAGCCCTAGTACTGTGTTTTTGGAGCCTGGTGGTTGAACCAGGGGTGAGACTGGGGTCTCCGTCTCTATCGGGAATCATTATATTTTGTTTTGAGTTGTGATTGTCGCAACATGAGGAGGTTGGAAAAGTGGTATTGCACGGGGCGCAGGACGAGTCATGAGAAGAGTATCTTATTGGGTAGCGAGGTTCCAACTTTGGGTCGAACCAAACTCTCGAGTTGAGTTTGGCATTGATGGTGCATGGGTAAATGAGATGAAATTCTGGAATTCTGAGGTAAATTCTTGGATGAGGGTATTGTTGTCGTCCGATGTCTAAAACCTGTATAGGTCAGTAATCGGGTACGGGAGATACCGCGAGATGCACATGAGATATGTGCAGCAGACATCAGAGGTCGAGGTTTAGCCGATCTTCGGTTGGATTGTTTCGTATGAGGTAAAGAGAATTTTGTTACTTGTGTGTCACTGGGCCGAGATAGTTGACACGAGAAGGAAGTTAGTGAGACATTCTGAATCATGCCATGGGTAACCATGGAAGTTCTACTATGGGGTTGAGGTTCTATGAGTTTTCCTATAACAACAGCCATCATTCGAGCATCGGTATTCCGCCCTTTGAGCTGGTGTATGGGACGAGGTTTCGGACCCTCATTTGTTGGGGAGAAGTAGGTCAGCGTGTGATGGGTAGTACTGAGATCGTGCTACAGATCACAGAGTAGATTCAACAGGTCAAACAGAGGTTGTTGACCACTCAGAGTCGTCAGAAGAGTTATGCGGACAGGCATCGGTCCGAGCTTGAGTTTCAGGTCGGCGACTTCGTGCTCCTGAAGGTCTCTCCTTGGAAAGGAGTGATTTGATTTAGGAAGAGGGGCAAGTTGGGGTCCCGATATATTGGTCCTTTCAGGGTGATCGCGAGAGTAGGCAGGGTAGCCTACCGTTTGGAGTTACCTGTAGAGTTGGGTCAGATCCATGACACTTTCCACGTGTCGCAACTGAGAAAGTGTATAACCGACGAGTTGGCAGTGGTGTCATTAGAAGATATTCAGGTGGATGCGATCCTAAACTATATTGAGAGACCGGTGGCGATTAGGGATCAGAAGATCAAGGTTTTGAGGAACAAGGAGGTGCCTCTGGTGCAGGTCCAGTGGCAGCATCGGAAAGGGTCAGAGTTGACTTGGGAGCCGGAGCGTGAGATGCGAGAACAGCATCCATAGTTGTTTACAGAGTAAGACTTCACGGGAGAATTCTAATTCTAGTGGAGGAGAATTGTAACACCCAGATTCCCAGGTATATTATTTTATTCCTCTATTTTTTTTGGAGGTTGGGAGGGGACTCGGCGAGTTGGTGTTAGACTCGCCGAGTATGGTCGCGGATTCTTATCCGGGTTCACAGCTGGACTCGGCGAGTTCATGAGTGGACTCGGCGAGTCCACGCTGTTTAATGAAACCCTAATTTCCTGGGTTTGGGATCTATTTAAAGGCCCTTAGGACTGTCATTTGCGGCTACCAAACCCCAGAGAGAAACCCTAAGAGATCTAGAGCGTTTGTGAGGAAGGAGAGGCCAGTCTTGATCATTTTGTTGGTGTAATTGCAAAAGGAGGTGACCAAGGCAAGAGGAGGCTGAAGGAGATGCGATTCTGGTGACTTCAGAGTTCATGGACTTCATCTTGAGGTATTTATTCGGACCTTCTTTAGATTTGGTGTTGATTCTTAGAGTTAGGGTTTTCTAACCCCTTTAGAGGATGGATATGTGGAGCAATTGGTCCCTTCTCGAGTTTATGCTTTGGATCCGGACTCAAAGAGGTCCAGAGGTCTTAACCCTTGGAGCTTTATGAGTTATTTTGGGAGCCATGAGCTTCGGATGTTATTTTTGGGGCTAAATCACCAAGTGAGACCATCTAGATGTTATATGAGTGTCAAGGTCTGAACTTTACGTGATTATCATGTTTGGGAAGGTTAGATCTATGGATTTAAGGAACAGATCTGACCTCAGGAAGTCAAAGGAGTTTGTGCATGGCATGAACTCGCTGAGTCTGAAGAACAACTCGGCGAGTAGGGTTAGGGTTTCCCGTAAATCACTCAGTGAGTAGACTTGCCGAGTTGGGGAAATAACTCAGTGAGTCAGAGGGGGATTAGGGGACTGGAGTTCAAGGCGGAACTCGTCGAGTTGTTCTTGAGACTCGGCGAGTTGAGTCGGGGTGGCCCCACGATTCATGCCAGGTGTAGCCCGTCGAGCAAGGGAAATACTCTACGTGCCAAGAGAGTCTAGATAGATAGTAGACACGTGTAGACTCGCCGAGTCGCCCAAGTGCACTCGACGAGTCGGGTCAAAGTTTGACCGTTGACTTTTGTTGACTTTTAGGGTTTGGTCAACAATGGGGTCATTGAGCCAAGAAAGGGGTAAAATGGTCTTTTACCCTTTTGATGATGCCAAGAGAGAGTTAAGTCTAGTCTCGAGAGTTATATTTATGAGATTATTTACCTTATGTGATCAGGCGGAGGCTAGACCATATTTCTACCGAGTCAGAGATTTACCAAGATATCTGAGGTGAGTCTTCTCACTATACTTTACCTTGAGTAGGTAATTAGAGTTATGTGACAGAGTTATTGTATGCTATCTATGTGATGTGTTGCACTGCATTATTTCTATGTGATTTATGCCGTGTGTATATCAGAGCTTATCAGAGTTAGAACCGGAAGGTTCACAGAGCTAGGACGAGAGGGTCCACAGAGTTAGGGCCCAAGGGCATGTAGTGTTATAGCCTCGAGTGGCTAGTATGTGATATGTGTGGTATTTTGGGGAACTCACTAAGCTTCATGCTTACAGTGTTTTGTGCTATGTGTTTCAGGTTTTCTCAGGATCACGGGACGGCACCGGCTCGATTGTACACACCAAAGGAAGAGTTTGTTTTGAGGATCCTGGTTTATTAATTGATTGAACAAAAGAGTCATGTATTGTAATTAAAACAAAAAGGAGATTTTTATGAAAAGTGTTAAAGAGATAAACTATTTTAAATGAAAAAATCGTTTTGAAAATTTGGGTGTTACACTTATAAATTGCAACTCATATATCTCCATTTTAAGAATAAAAGATGTTATTGTCTAAGAATTACTCGTGATAAAATCCATGAAGTAATTCTCTAAGCATGGGTTTATCCAATACTTAAAATCTCCAGATTTCTAAGCACTCATGAATATTGGAGCAACCATTGCAATGTCTAATCCTCATAGACAATCAAAAATATTGAATCACTACTTACTTCCAAAAGTATGATCGACCGTGGTGTTTCGAATAATCAATTCATCCATGAAGTAAAACATGCAAAATGAAACACAAGAATAAATAACTGAAAAGCCGGTAACCATACTCATAAATAATCTTTATTATTCAATCACCAAAGTCAATTACATTTATTTTGTTACAAGTTTCAAAAATATCAACTAACTACTAAAACCAATATCATCTCTCAATCCTACGTTCCTAGCATGCTGGTTATGCTTAACCCTACTCAGAGCCTTCGTGAAAGGATCTGCAAGATTATCTTTTGAGGAAACTCTCTTCACTATAAGATGACATTCTTTAACTTTGTATTTGATGTAATGGTACTTTTTGTCGATATGCTTGGATCTACCATGATCCTTAGGTTCTTGGGTCAAATCAATCACACCTTCATTATTACTGGTAAAGTTCCAATGGCTCCTGAAAGGTAGGGACTATTCTGTGATCTCTAATGAAATTCTTCAACAAAGTCGGCTC
Organism: Lactuca sativa; assembly: GCF_002870075.4. Lineage (NCBI taxonomy): Eukaryota > Viridiplantae > Streptophyta > Magnoliopsida > Asterales > Asteraceae > Lactuca > Lactuca sativa. The sequence goes on along the minus strand of NC_056625.2, from coordinate 69,926,514 downwards.
CTTTGATGCTTCACTTGTTACGATGTACTCTGATTCACAAGTAGAATCAACCAATGTATCTTGCTTGGAACTCTTCCAAGTTACTACTCCACCATTTAACACAAAAACCCAGCCTGACTTAGAACAAAAGTTGTCTCGATTTGTCTGAAAGCTAGCATCACTATATCTAGTTACTCTTAACTTATCACTGCCTCCAAGGACTAAAATCATATCCATTGTCATTCACAGATACTTAAGTATATTCTTTATTGCAGTCCAATAAGCTCGGCCTATATTTCCCTAAAAGCGTCTGACCATGCTCAAAGTAAAACGCACATCAGGGCGAGTACATGTCATAGCACACATGATCGATCCTACAGCCGAAGCATATGGGACTCGGCTCATGTCAGCTAACTCTTCATCTATTACATCTACCAGCCTAGAGTAAATTAGAATTTTTTCAAACTCCCTCCGCTCAGCAAAAGCTGCTACAAATTTTGGTGTTACACCTGCTTTAATGTAAATTTTCAGCGCAAGATGATTATCCATAGTCTACAAGTAAAAAAAAGGAAAATAAGTTTTAAATATGGAAGATGTGCAGTAGAAAACAGAAACAACTGGTTATGTAAACAAACCAAAAGCATAAAGATTTCATGCTTTATATCTTCACAAGATCTCCAAGCCCCTCAGTAAACTCCAGCTTGTCCTCAGTCAACTAGTTCTCTAGAAGATTTTTCTTTCTGATTGATAAAAAGATGATAAATCTCCAATGATTCAATTGAATTTGGATTCCCTTTATTTATAAGGGTCCCAAAATGCTACAACAGTGGTACTACTACCTATCCGTCATCAATAATCATATCATCAAAACCCATTATTGAATATGTAGTACATTAACATTTGAAACATGAAACAATATTGCAACAGTAGCAAAGTATATGGCCTGATCAGAAAAAGAGAAAAGGTGGAAAGGATTATACATAAATAATAATTGTTAAGAATATGTAAATAAGCAACATAAATGTTTGTACCATACTGTAAGAACATGCAGGGCGACTGATATGTGTTAAATTATGCATGTTTTTATACACATTTTATGGGTATTTTAATATTTAAAAATATGAAAAACGGTACTTAATTATCCACATGGGATATTCTAGAAACCCCATAATATCCCCTCAAAATTGTCCATCCCTAGGGTTGGAAGGTTCTGGAGCCTTTTATTTCTGATCAATTATTAATTTTATGAATCCCAAAATTAATTCTAATTAATTTCTGATCAATTATTAATTAAATAATAGATTTTCTAATTAATATATTATTTTCATAATACTTTAATAAACTATTCATTTCAATTTATTAATCACATAATAAATTAATCTCACTTTCTCTAAAAGTCATCATGTCTATTCGCCAGACGACTGAGACTGTGGCGGAGATCACCGCCAAGTTTAGGGAGATGACTCTTTTGGTTCCACAGTATGCCACAGATGAGGCGATGAAGAAGACAAGGTACCATGATATGTTGCGAGACAATGTCAAGGAATTTGTGAGCTTTTCAGCTTGTCGGACTTTGGAGGACATGATTGCTAGAGCCCGAGAGCGGGAGATTGATTTGGAGCACCTGGGGAAGAAGAAGCCATAGCAGGTGCAGGCAGCTAGGGGTCCTGCAAAGAGACCCAAGACTTATGATCAACAATTGAGGGGCCATCAGGGATAAGGTCAATGCAGCATGTGCAGGAAGCAGCCCGATTGGGTTTGTCGATCTAGGGGTATGGGTTGATACAAGTGTGGAAGGGTTGGTCATGTCAGTAGAGATTGTCCCCATGGGACGATCCTGTTACATTTTCACTACAACCAAGTGGTCCACAAGAAGGTCGAATATCCGAAGTTGATGAGAGGAGCGGTAAGGGCACTAACTCCAACCACTATGAGGATTACTAATGGTCACGAGGGTAGAGTGGAGGTTCCTGTGGTGAGGAGCCGAGCATTGTAGTCACAGGCCGAGGGGATCCGAGTACCATCAGTTGACGTTGAAATAATGTGTTGTATTCACTTCCTTCATGATCTTATTAATTGTTTTTGTGATTGTATGATTGTGTGCGAGACACTATGTGTGGTGCAACTAAGTACCTAGAAATTAAATTTTTCCTCATGATGGTCTTGACATTTTATATTAAGAATCTTCATATGCCATTTTGCATAACGAGAGCCATGTTTAGGGGATATTTGGTTGAGCCAAATTTGGATTTCGACATGGTGGCATCGGCCATCGTTGCAAAAAAGCTTAAAGTGAGAAAAGATCAAGAGTCGATTTGATCTGTGGTAGTATCAACTAGAGTTCAAGAAACTTGTGAGGTGAGCATGTCGAGTTTGAATGCAGGATATGTAAGGGTTCATCATAGTGTCGAGGCAATAAGGAATTGGTTTGATCATGGGTGTAAAGCCGGTAGTTGCCAAGTTTATACCTTCGTATTGTTATTATAGTAAATAATCTTTTATCAGAAAGTCACTTTTGATGCTTATCGTCTCTAAATTGACTAGCCCGGATCTACGGGCGTTACGTACATACCTTATTGTTATTATAGTAAATAACAAGAATTCCTTTTTTGTAGATCTCTTGGAATAAAAGCACTACAATTGTGGTGCCTCTAATGGTTCACACCCAAACTAGCAAGAAGGTGGTTTGAGAGAAAGGAGAGGGGAGAGTAAGATTTTCAGTTATCTCTTAAGGAGAAGGAGGGACCGAAAATAAGTGGCCTGAGGGTCTTTATATAGTGGCACAGAAAACCCTAAATAACCCTGATTTGAATATTAAATTAATATTTCAAATATGGTATTTATCTCATTCTTTATTTATCCACATAGGATATTCTAGAAACCCTAGAATATCCTCTAAAAACCGTCCGTCCCTAGGGTTGGAAGGTTTTGAAGCTTTTTGTTCAACTATTGAACAATTGCACTTTAGACCTTGCACTTTTATATAATTCCATTGATGCCAAAATGAATTCTAATTAATTTCTGATCAATTATTAATTAAATAATATCTTTTGTAATTAATATATTATTTTTTATAATACATTAATAAACTATTTCGATTTATTAATCACGCAATAAATTAATCTCTCTTTCTAGAAGTCATCCAATCTAATTGCTAGGTTTGGGGCAACCCAAAAGGACTGTGCTATTATCAATTCAAGTATATAATAATTTTAGTTTTGGGCTTAGACACCTAATCTAATAGTTTTTATATTTTTAGATTAGGACCATCCTATTTTTTACGTTCAGTGTTATTTTTTGTGTGTGTAATGTTATTTTTAGTTTCTAAATGTTATGTTTAATTTATGATTTAATTAAATAGCATGTTTTATTAATTTATATTTTTTTTATATAAATATTCTAACGTAAATAAAAAAAATTGAAAAAAATAGAAAATAAATAAAGAAAAAATAAAGAAAAAAATAAATAAATCGAAAAAAGAAATGATCACATGGAAATTAGTGAATGTTATAACATGTTCATTTCTTTAATTGGTGTTATAACACCTAACATGACATATGAAGTGAAGTTCTTTTTTGGTGTGATAACTTTTTAGTGTGATAATATACATTAACATGTTACCAACACCTAACAGACTTATTGTTTATAAATATAGACAATATATGAATCGATCACCTTTATATAGTGAGATAATGACTTAAAAGGGTAATATATTTTTTGATTTGTATATATTTGATCACTGAGTTTGTTTTTCGTCCACATTTACTCTTTCAAATTGTTAACTTGTACACATTTAGTCATTATGACCGGTTACTCCAGGTTAGCCGGGAAAATGACTTAATAGGGTAATATATTTCTCATTTTGTAGACATTTAGTCCTTAATATTTTTGTATACATTTAGTTCTTAATATTTTTTCGTTTCAAAATAAGTCTTTTTTGTTTTTGTATTCATTCAACACTTATGAATGATTTCTTTAGGTTTTTCTCACGACATCTTATGTAGGACAATCATTGATGAGGTGTTTGGGGCTGTTGATTTTTATGTCCATCGCGATCTCGACTGCTTTATTGCGTATGTCTTGTTGTTTGGATTAGGTCTTGTGTTATGAACGTCGTAACTTCTTTATACGATATCTGATTTTAACGATCTTTATATCCACGTGTTTTTTTTTTAGTCTACTACAACTTTCATTAAAAATTCTCCGTTAAAATGCAATATATTTACTTACGATTTTATAAAAAATTAAAATAAATAAATAAATAAACATTCGTACGTGCATTCATAAAAAACATATGGATATAAAGATTGTAAGTAAAATTTATTATTTTTTAACGAAAGTAATTTAAACGAAAGTTATAGTAGACTAAAATACGAACACATGGATATAAAGATCGTTAAAATCATAGATTGTACGAAGAAGTTATGACGTTCAGAACACACGACCTAAGCAACTCAGTAGTCGAGATCGCGATAGACATAAGCATCAAAAGCCTCAAAAACCCCATAAATGATTGTCCAATGTAAGATGTCGTGAGAAAAACCTAAATAAATCATTTATAAGTACTAAATTAGTACAAAAAACAAAAATGATTTATTTTGCAACAAAAAAATATATTAAGGACTAAATGTGTACAAAAATATTAAGGACCAGATGTGTATAAAGTGATAAATATATTACAAGTCATGTTTACCGGCTAAACCGGTCATAAGGACTAAATATGTACAGTTTAACAAGTTAAAGAGTAATATAGATACAAAAAAAACTCAATCACCAAATTTATAAAAATTATATATATATATATATATATATATATATATATATATATATATATATATATATATATATATATATATATATATATATATATATATATATATATATATATATATATATATATATATATATATATATATATATATATATATATATATATATATACTTTTAAATCATTATCCTTTAATTAGTGACTTAAGCCCGTTAGTATCTCGAGCTATAGGTTGTAAAATAAAAAGAAAAAAAAAATGTTACTTTTAAATCGCGGCAACGTGGAAGACTGGAAAGGAATTTTAGGATTTGACAAGAATGGTCCCTTCGATTTAATGTTGTCATTATTTCCCCAAAACCCGTTTTCATAACTTTAATGGTCCCTTCAATTTAATGTTGTCATTATTTTCCCAATGGCCTAGCGGTATAGAGTGACCATCTCATATAAGAGGTCAGAGGTTGAAGTCTCGGTGGAGACATAGGTGGTTATTTAGGAGTAGATTATTTAGTTTGTCGTTTCAAAAAAAAAAAGTTATATGTATTCCTTTTAATTATTTTAAATAAACTAATAATTATTTAGAGAGATTTAATACATTTTAATTATTAGTTAAATCCTATAAATAATTTAAACCTCATTAAATCCTTAAAATACCAATTAATTTACCCCTTTTTACTAAATTTAAACATTAATTAAACTCTTAAATATAATCTTGTCACATTCAAACAATTTAATTGTTCAAAATAATTATATGTTATATTTTATTTCTTTTTAAATGGCAAAACTCCTAGTTTCAAATTGTAGGAATTAACATGGATATAGAGTTTAATGGTTATATAATTTTTTGATGAGAAAAAAATAATGAGAATGTTGTATTAAGGTTTGTAGAATTCGAAATTTTTTGATAGAGCTGTTAGGAAGGTAAAATAATGATTTCCCACTCATTACCCCCTAGTATTAAACTTTTGTAACATGAAAGACAATTGATGCATCATGATGGTTACTCTTATCCCCCAATTAGATACTATTTGGTGGCTTGCAACACTAGCATAATCAACATCAACACAACGTCTACGTTTCAAGCAATAAAAGTATAATTCATTTATATCACGTTGCTTTTGTTATTTTACATGTGTATGACAAAAGCAAATGCAGATAAAACAAATAATCTAATCTCTAAGTAGCGACTGAAAATATTCAGTCAATAAAAGATTCAAATATTAATAACAAAATTTGGTGAAACTTTAAATGAAGAATAACTAATGACAAGAGATTTCATTGATTTCTCCTAGTCAATTAGTCGTTGACCTTATACTGTCACGGTCCTTATTCCTCGGCACCACCTTAATGTTGGTTGTTTTGGGTGCTTAACAAGGCGTCCCAGGAGAGCACACGAGTAAGCCAGCATCAGCTGTTAGTTCCGCAACTGGTGTTGTGTCAGGTGTGATCATTTCTGGGGTTATTGGTATATCACCACCTGATTGTTTGAAGGTAGCTCCATTCTCTAAAACGTCATTTTCTGATTTCCAACTCCATTTACTCCACTCGTCCTCAGTGGCTTCAGCCCTTCGCGTAACCTTCACAATACAAGTTTTAGTTACACCAAATAAAAAAGAACATTAATTAAATTGTTTATAATAATATAAAGTTCACTGGAATTAATAACCGAATAAGAGACTTTGCATGGATGGTTTTGCATACCTCTTTATAATTAGCGCCATCGGGAGCCACATATTTGTTACCTTGACTAAGAATGGTTGGTTCATTACTACCACCGATAGCATACTCTCCCCATTTCTCAAAGTCATTGTTAACGACCTGTGTAAGTCCCCATCGACACCTTGGCATTCTTTGAATACAACCTTCTACAAACTTGTTGTATGCGAGTGTAACTTTCATAGCTTTATCTTCACTATGTGTAGCATCTGCTCCTAGCAACATGACCTGATCACGTATGAAGAAAATTAGATAATTAATTAATATAGATACGTATGTAAATGTTCAACATGCATGCATGATAATATTCAAATGTTAGTTTCTTACTTTGTCGTGCTTGCTGAATTTGCAGTTGGATATGGTGACCATTGTCGAACCCATTGTGACATCGATAAGCCCATCTGGGCCATCATGAAACCAACAGTGATCGATCCATACATTCGTAGAACCAAAAACCATAATACCATCACCATCGTGTTTTGATCTTGGCATTGCTTTTCCTTCATTACTCTTAATGTCACCACCGGGGGTTTCTTGAATATCGTGGATGTGGATCCCATGAATAATGACATTCTTCACTTTGAATACAGAGAGACCTCCACCATTACAGATCTCGACGGCTGCACCCCTACCATCAATTGTCTTATCATTATTTATTACGAGCTCTTGTTTTAGATTGATAACCATATCTTTTGCAAAGGTGATCCATAAAGGTCTGTCTCGGGTAACACCCCAACGGAGGGTTCCTTCCTTTGGCTCCGTAAAATCGTCGTCTGAAGGATCAGTCACCTCATAGATGTCGCCACCTTTGCCACCGGTGGTTCCCTTTCCGAAACCAAGAGCGCAATCGGCTAATGCTTGACGATTGTCTGCCCAATCGGCTTTGCACCTCCAGCACTTGTCTATTTGGTTTACTGCAACGCAGGCTTTTAGGTTCCTCCTTTTTGGAGCAGCACTACATACAAAAGGTTTACATATATAGATAAGAGTTAATTACTACCACTACATATATATACGTGTATATATAAATTAAAGAAAAAATATAAACGCACCCAAACTCTGCTGCAAACAGCTCGGGATGATGAGGATCGCCATGTTGGTTTATGCTTTCATCTACGTCTCTCCGACCAGCTGATAAAATACCCGGCGCCATAAAAAGAACGACGTGGATGAATAACAGAATTAAATTATGAGTCCCCATCGACTTCTTTCCTTAGAAGTGCGTTAATATTATACCAATCTTAAGTGAATCACTATGTTAATTATTCCACAACAATTAACAGAAAGTGACTCTTTGTTAGGCTTGTCCTTGTGGATCTTCGATTGGTTGTTTATATAAGAAATTGTCGATGTAGTAATATGCGGTTTACCAAAGAGTACTTGGTCACGATCGTTACTACTAACAATGAACACCAAGAAATTATACCATGACCGGAAAATAAGGACGACACCACATTTATTAATTTTGCTCGGTCTAAAAGTTTTCATTAAAATGTGGGATACAGAGTGATTGTCGGATGTTCTTAGATATAAGCAAATAAGCAGTATATATGTCATAACTATGATTATAGAGTTAGAATTTCAAGATTTTTCTTATAATTATTCTTTTAAAAAGGGAAAAAAAAAATTAGAAAGTTTTTAACCATAATGCATATAAAATTGTATGCCAAAGATATTATACGATGTATAAACATTCTTCGGTAGGCCTGGCAATCGTGTCGTGTTCGGGTTGGCGTGTCGTGGGTTGGCGGGTCAAAATATGTCAACCCAAACACGACCCATTTAAATATACAAGTCACGGGTTGGCGGGTCACGGGTTGACGAGTTTGGAACATAAACCCATATATGACCCACCAACCCGTTTATTTATACGTGATCACAGATTGGCGGGTTCGTGGGTCAGATTTGGGTTCGTGGGTCAGATTCCATAAATAAAATTGACAATTAAACATAAATAAATTTTTGATGGTTGATGCAAATATATCCAAATTTTAGACAGTTAACTACTTAAGTCTTAAAGATCCAAATGAAAATAAAAAACATTCGTAGAAACATGTTCAAATAAAAAGTTAATACAAACATAGATAATACTTATTAAATATTAATAATTGATACATAAATACACTTAAAAATAAAAAATATATATCTTTTTAATTAAAAATATAAACGGGTTGGCGGGTCAACCCGTTTATTTTTTGAGAAACCCATATATGACCCGTTTAATAAACGGGTTGGTAGGTTGGCGGGTTGAAAAACTCAACTCAAACCCATTTATTTCGTGTCGTGTCGTGGGTCGTGTCGAGAATTGTCAGCCCTATTCTTAACAACATATAAAAACTCAAATATTGGTACTCCATTAACTATCACTATGCATCCTCCACAAAAAGCAACTTACTTTGACTGATTGTTAAAAGAGCATATCTACTATTTCAAAACCTTATAACCAAATCATAATTACTTTTGGACAGCCACGATTTTATTAATATAAACTAACACCATCTTCAATGCATTTAACTTACATAACTTCAATAGATTGACATATGTACATTCTACTTATTATATAACTTTTTTTTAACGTCACTTATTATACAACTTTACCCATTAAACTCTACATTCCATTAAACTCTATACAATTTAATGGATTGTCACATCATTTACCATTTTTTTATTGTTATTTACAAAAAATTAATTAGCATGAAAATAAAAATTAAAAACTACAATAAAAATTAACATTAATTAAAAATTTAAAATTATATATATATATATATATATATATATATATATATATATATATATATATATGTGTGTGTTTGTAAGAGAGAGAGAGAGAGAGAGAGAGAGAGAGAAAGAGAATATAGAGTTCAATGGGGATTGAACTCACCATTTTATTGAATCATAGTCATTTTCCCACAATTGAGATTTTGAGTTTAATGAGATTAAACTCCCCATTAAACCCTCCATTAAACTCTCATTGGAGATGGTCTAATGATTCATGTAGCTTGGGGTAACTATGTTGGGTTCCAAACCTTTTTTTTATTTTATTTTTTAAAATTTAGATGGTCCATGTTGTTTGAATTTGTTTTGGTTTTGTCCATGCCAAATGTCTAGTGTATGACTATTATATTTTTTTTCTTTACCCTTTCTAATAAATGAAGGTTTTTTATCACGCTCTCATTTAATTTGTCAAATGTTATTTTATGGTTATTTATTTTTTTCCACATATCTTTTTATAAGTTCTCTATTTTATTAAATTCCACATAATATTTTAATATAATAATTGCAATAAATATAGTAATAAATGGATATCAATTTCATGAATGAATTTACCTTTTAATTTTAAAATTCCCAAAATTAAAACTCATTAGTTTCTTTTATTTATTTAAATTATTTGTTTAAATTTAAAAGATAAAAAATATTTTCATTATAATAATTCATTATTTTTCTTATTTTCTTATAAATTCAAAGTTTTCGAATATTTTGACCTTTATATTTAATTTTTTTAATTTAACTCATATAATATATGGGTCTTATAACTAATTTAATAATAAACTAATAGAAATGGTACAAAAATTATGTTTTCTTATAAATTCAAAGTTTTCAAATGTTTTTTTGCCACTTATTTTCTCGGCTGGAATCTCGGATTTTCCATTTTTTGACTTACTTTTGGTCTAAAAGTTTCGTTTTTGGTCGAAGACTTTCATTTGTGGTCAAATACCCTCGTTTTTGGTCAACTACCTTTGTATTTGATAAAATACCCTCGTTTTTAAGTCAAAATTTTCTTGTTTTTGGTATTAAAATTCTGTTTTCGGTCTAGAAACTTTTGTTTTCAATCAAGGTTTTTTTTTGTCAAAAGATTGACTTTCACCTTTGACTTTACAAATTTGACTTTTGACTTTAAAATCTGATCTTTAACTTTCAAGTTTTCACGTTTGACCTTCAAATTTGACTTTCAAGTTTGACTTTTTAAGTTTTACTTTCAAGTTTGACTTTCGAGGTTTCAAGTCAAAGGGCAGTTTTCTTGGTTTCACAATCAGTTCTAATTTTGGTAAATTACTCTTTTTGGTGAATAATGAGTTCTTCAATCACCAAGGTTAATGAAACTTCCTGTTCTCAAGCTTGTAGTGATACAAATAAACTTCATCGTGATCAAATTGATATATGACGTAGAGACAACGAGGACCTTAGGTATGAAGGATACACTCTCAGGAAGGGCCAAAAACCTTTAAAAAATCAATTAGAAACCAAAACCAAAGACTTTAGAAAACTTCAAGAAGAATACAACACAAAATGTGAACATTATCATTATGCTCAAGTAAAAATTGTTGAATTAACTACCGAACTTGATGCATTAAAAGCTAAATATAAAGATGATGAATTTAACTTTAAGAAATTTGATGTGTCAAGTGAGGTAGTTGTGTCCATGATAGGAAATCAAAATACAAATAAAAATTAAAAAAATTAAAAAATAAAAATTACAAAAATATGTTTTCTTTCGTAAGTATTTTTGGGAAGTGCTATGAAGCTTAGTGTAAAGGGCAATCTGAAATTCGTATAATTTTCACAAGGAATTGAAGGATTGAAATTGTACAAATTGTCAGTTAGGTAGTATATTTCAAAGAACTATCGTATTTAAGGAATTAAAAGTCTAAAATTGTACAGATGTCATGGCACCAGGGCGATGAACCTCGCAAGGGACAATTATCGCTGAACGTCTCTCCAAGGGCCAAGTTAACTTGTTTAACTTGAAAAACTACATTGAGGTCTATGATCTAGGATATGCAGGGGCTAACATCAAAATAACCATGAGTAGTTCTTTGATACTCAACAAATCGCAGTGTGTTCCTCCGTGTTCACACAAATACTGCGAGTAGTCTCTTTCTGAGCCAATATTGGGTCCTTGAACAACTGTGGTGAGAAGGGTCTTTATGATTTCGTGATCCACAAGGACTTTTTAGTCATGATTACTTTTCAAGGAGCAACGGTGATCGTTAAAGAATACTCATTCAAAGAAACAAGAAGTGAAGAATATTTTTCAACATTCATTCTTTTAACCCCAGAAGCAAGGTCAATCTGTACTTGAAGTTATGTGACAGATTATGTTGAAACATCCTCGATCAATTTGTTGCTATCTATGAACTTCTTAAGTGATCCAGAAGAATCGGTCTCTCTATTATTATCTCTGCAGTATTTCAAAGCTGAAAGTGTTGATTTTCAAGAATATTTACAAGAAGCCTCTACACCCAATTTGCGTTCAAATTCAAATTCTTAGAAGGAAGTCCAACTACTAAAGATGAAGTTATTCATGTAGAAACTCATATGTTCATCTTGAAATTTATGGTTTATATTTTACTTTTCATAAGCTATTTGGTGTTGTTTGGACCAAAATCACATGTGATTTTGGTTAGGCTTTATCTTGTTTTGTTTGGGTTTTGGGCTTGGGCTTTGTTATTAGGTCTAGGTATAAATAGTGTTATTTAGGCTTTGTAAATGGTGTTGGACGTTCAAGGGGGTTTCCATATGCAGAGAACACGTTTTGGAGAAAACCAGAGAGAAAACAGTGTGTAATCGGAATCTTATATACCGGACGATTAATCAATAAATCGTGTGCATTGAAGATTAATTATCTTGTTCGTATTTATATTTATCTTGGATTATACACTTTGATTGGGATTCTGCACCATCAAAGTGAATCTGATTGATTCGTAGGAGAATTCGGGACTTACAGGTGATTCATTAGAGGATTCCACACTACTGGGGCTAGCATTCAAAGAGTTTCTAAATTACATTGTTATTTTTGAAAATAACAGTAAAGTATGTTTTAAAAAACCCTTTTGATTTTCAATTTTAGCTAGGTTATTTAGTTGTTTCAAAGTATGTTGCTATTATGAGAAAATTCATAGAAATGTTTCTAGGGTTGCATTGTATGTGCCTACAATTAGTTTTGTGAAATTTCACAAGTACATAGAAGTAATCTAGAAAACCCATCAAATATCTCATAGTATCGTTTGTCAGTTTTACTATTATGTTAACATTGTCAATTGTTCAGAGTGAACGCCAAAAGAGGGAGCGTTGTGGGCGTGGTGTACATAAACACCATCCTCGGGTGTGCATCAATGACGTCGAAGAGGTGGGAAGTAGACGGAAGCACAGTGGTTGATGCCTTCTCCTCTCTTTATCCCTCTCTCTTCCCCTCTCTTCTTATGTGCGTTAAAACCACTCTGGTAGTGGTAAAGGAGCATGATTGATGTGGCAGTAAGGTGGAAGGTGGCCATCTTGGAGCCATATTAGAAAACTCCGTCTTTCAGTAGCCTCCACACCTAGTAGTCGTAGTTTCATAATGTAACATATAGGCATAGTCTGTATTAGTCTCCTAGTTCACCTATCAACTTCCACTATAAATACTCTTCTAGGTGTTCATTTGTAAAAATGTATTGTAATCCATTCTCATCATTGTTTATTTATAAATACAACATTTCTTCTCTCGTATATTGTGTTAATATTCTAAATGTTTTACTATAAGTTTAAAACACCCATCAATGGTCTCGAAATGGTCTCGCTAAGCACCGTAAATGGTTAAGATAAATTAAAAAACAAAATGAATGAAAGCTTTGATGTTGGTTAACCCGTAGGGTTTTACACACAAAAGGGAAGGACGTGAGGATTGTTGATTGCCATGGAAGTTAAGGGGATGTTGATAGCGATACTTAGAGAGAAGCACAAAACTCAAAGGGAAGCTAGGGTTTAGGAAACAAGCTTTGATACTATATTGGATAATAATTTTCTATTAATAGCTTTTATTGGTGATCAATTACAAAATACATAGAAAAACATGTTAAACATAATAGGCCCGGAGTAGGCCCGAAGTGGGCCTAGCATATACATACATCATAACTTATCTCTATACACTAAGAGATTATATGTATTGGTAATGTTAATTTTATCTTACAACATGTGTAAAATCTATAGATAGGATAAGAGTAATTTATAAAACAATTATATTACCCTTATTGTTTTATTTTTAATTTAATTATAATTTATTTTGTATTTAAATTAAAAGTTAATTAATTAATTAATTCCAATCCCACCCTACTCGAACCTAAAATCCTAACCTAATACCATTCTTCATCTTTTTCACTAATCAGCAGCTCATAGAAACATCAACAACAACACCACTGTCTTTCCACCACCGTCAACCACCACTTCATTTTCTCTCAAAGACACTGTCTACAACCCTCCTTCTTATCATTGTGTTTCAAGTCGACTTTGAGAAACACTATTGGGCAGACCACATCCATCTCTCTCTCTCTCTCTTTCTCTCTCTCTCTCTCTATCCAATATCAATACTCCATCTCTGATTGAGGGTTCTTTAAAGTTTCATGCATTGTTTTATCTTAGATCTAAGATCTGATGTGAGCTGTTTTGAACCTTCAATGTCTTAGAAACACCTTCATATCTCCAACTCATCGCCGACTAGGGTTTCGAATGCTACATGGGATTTCAAACCGCCTCCTAGGGTTTCAAATCGAGCTCCATCGTTTGTTGGTGTTGATTATAGGGTTGGTTTGGTTTGGTTCTAGTATAAATTTTATGATATCATTTGGGTGATGATTGTTGGTGATTCATGAGGTGTTAGAAGTGATAGGTGGAGGTTTATGGGTTTAGAATGAGGATATGGAAGAGAGAGGGAAAGAGAGAGAGAGAGAGAGAGAGAGAGAGAGAAGTATGTGTGTGAGAGAGAGGGAGCAAGAGAGAGAGAGAGAGAGAAAGAGAGAGAGAGTGTGTGTGTGTGTGTGTGTGTGTGAGAGAGAGAGAGAGAGAGAGAAGCGGTGGTTTCTGGCAGTAGTCGATGGTGGATGGTTGTGTTTTCGGGAAGTTCTTAAAAGAGAAATACTTTAGAGAACGTATTGTAGGGGTACTTTTCTATTTCAATACAATAATAAAAAAAACAAATAAAACCCCAAAATAAATCTGAAAATTAAATGAAAGAGCATGTCTTTTGAAACCTACACGACGGACGATAATGTAATTGTTATTGTGTGAATATCAAAAGATAAATCTTTATAAATAGTCCATATGGTTTTCCAAAATATAAAGTTTGGTCCTTAATTTTTTTCAGTCTAAGGAAGGTCCATACAGTTTCAATTTATATCGTTGTTAGTATTACTTTTATCCCATTTTTAATTTATTTTACATTTCTTTTATTAAAATGATTTAAAAAATAATAAATAAATAAATATCACCCCACTTCACCACGACTGCTCCACCCACTTGGCTGTTGTTTGTTTTTTGTTTTAAACTTCTTCAAACCACTTTTTGAAACCAATTTCATACAATACATCCAATTCAAATTCCAATTTCAAACAATTAAGCAATACATCTAATTTCACATATTCCTACCATTTTAGACATCCAATACCAATTTCATAGAAAAATATACATCTAAATACAAAATCACACAAACCATGTTTAATTTCATTTTCATGTCAATACACCATAATGAGCATAAACACAAATCAACTATACAATAGGTTGCATAAAATATGATAAAACATACATAATCACTCAAAAATCAACAATTTAGCCTCTTGGTCTACACTCAAAATCACTAACCAAAAAAATTTATAAAACATAGAAATCAATGATACAATCAGGTTTGAATGATAAAACTAATATCAAAACACAAGAAGAATAGAAATTAGGGAAAGAAATTCGACCTTAGATTGCTCAATTTCTTTGAAATGTTGTTGTGGTCGGAATTGCCCTCAATAAACTCAATGGCCGCTAGTAATGAGGGTGGGTCGCCGTTAAACAAGGCCCGTCGCCGGTAAAGTGGCTCCCGGTGGTCGGAATCGTAATAGGGTGCAGATGGTGAAGGTAGTCGGAGTTCTTTGAGAGATACAACGATAGAAGGAAAGAAGGGTCGACTGGGGGGTTATCTGACGCAACTCAATAGCGGCGCGCGTTTTTTTGGAATTCACGACCGCCGGATTGAATACAAATCGAACGGACAGGGATTGTTTCATGCGGATCACCACTGTGTCATCAATAGTGGCGACGCCAAGTAATAGCGATGACATGTAACGCGTCAATTACATGTCGCCGCTATTGTTTTGCGTCGCCGCTAAAGGTGTCGCCGCTATTGCTAACATTTCTTGTAGTGTAGCTGGCCCCTTAGTAACCAGAAACCTAACAAGAAACCGATCGCCACAATTGTTGGAAACCGTAACCATTCACCCTTTCTTCTCTCTTCTTCAAGACCGTCTTCTCCGGCCACTTCAAACCACTGCAGCCAACCCCTCCACTATCTCTATCCTTAGTTCCCCATACCCAACGTGAAACAGCTAGAGCCATTACCACATCCATTTTGCCTTAGATTTCTTGTGTTAATATCTCCCATTTGGATTTTCAAGTCTGTTATTATCTTGTGTTTTCTCAACAACGGACTTGGAAGAGACAATAGTGGTTGCATTCAATGGTTCCTCATATTTGATCTTGATTAATTTTAAGCTTTGATTTGATTTTGGAACCCGGATTTTGAAATCGTTTCTAAACTCAGCATGTTTCAGAACCCTGTATCATAGAAATTAATGGTTTTGGAATCAGAATTTTTATCAGGTTTTTATTTTCAACTTTGATTTTGATTTGGAATCAGGATTCTAATCTGGTATTGACTTTGACTTTCATCATATGGTTTTAATTTTGATCAGGTTTGATTTTGGTTTTGTTTTGATGATGACGGCTGTTTCCAATGGCAGTGGAGGTACAAGAAAATTGGACTAAACTTGATATCTGAAAAAACAAATGGACCATTTATGAAGATTTGTGGTAAGGAAAAAGAGCATATATAAAGAGAGGTACACGATCTTCTAAGATAGGTCGCATGGATTGCCAAGGTGTCATATATACAAACATAAACTAAAAGTAAAAATAAATTACAAATTATACAAAAGCATGATGTCTTTGTATTGACTATTCAGAGGTTCCTTAACTGTACATCTTTTCCGGATTCTACGAAGTAATTATAAGCGTCAATTAGGAAATTGTCATGTTATACGAGTACTTTAATTCCACTCTTCCTTAGGGTATCATTCCTTCATGTCACCTTCAGAAATTCAATATATATTTTGCCTTTTTTGTTTTAGAGTCCTCAACAAGGCTGCCCAGGTAGGCATTTAAGTTTACCAGCATCACGAGTGAGTGTCTCAACGGGTATCGTGGAAGGTGGAATCAGGCCTGCACTCTGTTCAGCGGTTGGTTGTATATCACCACCTGATTGTACGAAGTAAGCTCCATTTAAGAAAATGTCATTTTCCGATTTCCACTTCCAGTTCTTCCATTCATCCTCAGCAGCGTTATTCCTCGCTGTCACCTTTAAAACATCAATTCTTTTGTTAGAACGATACAAAAACACAATTATATATCATTGAATTTTGTTTATACATGGGTAATTAATTAATGGGTGCTTTTAATTTGCATATATACCTGTTTTAATCTCTTCTCATCAGCAGCCATAAATCGGTTGCCTTGACTCAAGATAGTAGGGTTACTGCTACCACCAATGGCATACATTTTCCATTTGTTATAGTCATTGTTAACTACCTGGAAAAAACCATGACGACACCTAGGCATTCTTTGGGTACATCCTTCATTAAACCTGTTGAATGCGACTGTGACTAACATATCTTTATCTTCCGTATGTGAATCATCTGCCCCTAGCAACATCACCTGTTGATGCATATTTTCCAAACTTGAGATTACAAAAAAGAATTAAACGCTCATTGAGCTTGATGAGATATTCAAATGCTTCTTACTTTGTCGTGATGGTTGAAGTCGCAGTTGGAAATGGTTACGGCTGTACTTTTCATGGTGACATCAAGGAGCCCATCTTCGCCATGATCGAGTGTCACATGGTCGATCCATACCTTCGTAGAACCAAAAACGGAAATAGCATCTCCATCGCTTTTTGATCTTGACCCAGCTTTGGTCTCACAAGTCCTAATCTTTCCACCATCGACTACTTTTATATGGTGGATGTGGATCCCATGAATAATGACATTGTTCACTTTGTATACACCGAGACCTCCACCATTAGCAATCTCGACAGAAGCACCCCTACCATCAATTGTCTTGTCGCTATTAATCATGAGCTCATGTTTCAACGTGATCACCATATCTTTGTCGAATGTAATCCATAAAGGTCTATCTCGAGTAACACCAAAACGTAGCGTTCCTTCCTTTGGATTCTCACAATCGTCATCTGAAGGATCAGTCACCACGTAGATGTCGCCACCCTTGCCACCGGTGGTTCCTTTTGCATAACCAAGAACACAATCGGCTAATGCTTGACGGTTTTCTGCCCAATCGGATTTGCCCCTCCAGCATTTGTCTATGTCGTTTTTTGCTTCGCATGTGGTATGTAGGTCCCTCCTTTCTGAACTACAAGAGTTTTATACAATAAATTAATGTAAATATATATAATTAATGCAAAGAATTGAAGAAACATATGTACTCACCCCTTGTCATCAGTGGCAAACTCTGCTGCAAAAGAGTCGGGATCATGAGGATTAATAAATGCATCCATTGCAGCATCCTTGTCGTCTAGTTCATTGCCTGGTTCAGGTGATGAGAAGAGACCAGCAAAAATAACTGGAGCCATGAAAACCAGGATATGAGTGAAAAGCAAAACGAACTTATGTTTCCCCATTTATGATTCTCTTTTCCACACAACTTTTTTCCTCAAAAGTTCCTAAAACACTATATTATTATGAATCTCAAGTTAATCGGTATAGCTATATTTATTAATTATTCCAAAACAATTGCATCTATCATTATATATGTTGTTTTAGATCGTCAATTCCTCGTTTAAATAAGAAAATTTTGCTTATATATATTTAGTAATAAGTGGTTTACCAAGAAATTAATTAAATATCTCGTGATCACAATCTTTGCTACAAAAATGGACACAAAGTGAAAATGCCGTGACCACAAAACAAGGACAAGACCACATTCATTAGTTTTGCTCCATCCAAAACATCACTAAAATGAGAGATACAGAGTGTTTGTTCGACGACCTTCTATATTTTGTTGAAGTGTGCAGCAGACCTTATATATAATTAATAAGCAATAAGTCATTGCTTTGTTTTGGACATAATAATATAAGAACAGAGCTTCAAGATTTTCTAATCATCATACATGAATTTATATGTCAAAAGTCATTTAATAATATTAAACTCTTCTGATCATTAGACAAGAGAAATATTATGGAAGAACATAAGTTCTAGACTATGGGTTGTAAACTCTATCGAGCAACATTATGTATATCTATGTTCGAGAAAATTAAGGTGGAAGACTAAAGCGTGATTATAGAGATTGGATTAGTATGCTCTATGACTGTCTTTTTATTACGATTTCTCACATCAGAAAATATATTTCACATATTCAATTTTAAGTTCTAAAAGGCTCCGGTCTTAAAACTCTTTTTACTTTCTATGATATTTTGTCTGCTAGACAAACATACTAACATTTGGATAAACATATTATGGAAGCATTATAGTAATAGGACTAGTTTGTTATGTATTTGTATAAAATAGTTTAAGGGCATTCGTATCCATCCATATGCTCTCATTAATAATCAAAATCTTTAACATATATAATCAAAAACCTACACATACTTTTGAGTTTTGAATGAAACTAACAATAACAACTTCTAACTCACAATGACTTTATATAAAATCATCAAGGTCTATAACAAAAACAAAGATTTCATCAATGAAATGTAAACAAGTAATTTCACATGATACAATGTACGTTCATGGGTAAATCCTCTTAGCATACAACATTTGGCTTTCTAAAAATATAACCATATGTTCATCATTGAAAACGAAAATGTTTACATATATTCATTATTCACATATATATGGATCAAGCGGTTTATGACGCTTCCCATACCTTATAATCATTTCCCTGAGCCGCCATCTTCCAATTATGGGACCCACCATCAGGTTCATAATGACCCGGTCCAATCTTCATTGCCACCTTATCATCAATAACAGCTGCATACACATCTCTCTCTGACTTTACGATTTTAACCTATATATACAAATGGTAATTAAAATTTTAATTTAATTCAAGCGTAAGAAATTGAAAAATAGGTTATAGGTGAAGGTGGTCATGATACTTACTGTACTCCGGCATTGTATCTTATTACGGCTCCTGACTGAGATAAGTGCGGAAATTTCGGATTTGTAACGGGAAAACATGTGATCATAGAAAACGGATGGTGTGCCGGGGTGTGTTAAGATGTAAGCATATCCTTGCATTTCCTTTCCACCTGGAAATCTCCAGTGGCCCTACAATATAAATTAATAATAGCATATCATATTTTTTTCGATCTTAAATAGCATGGAAAAGTGAAACATGAAAATTAAAGTTAGTTAATTTAATTTAATACCTGTGTAGAACCAGTATCGTGATTTTCAATAAAGGTTACAGCACGAGAGGGCCACCACCCAAGAACACCTGGAGGTTTTCCGTTTTGATCGCTTAATCTCCAGTATTCGGTTCTTTCAATTGCCTGTCATGTACAAAAAATAAAATATTATTAATTACTTTTAAGAGAATTTTTTTTTTCTTTAAATACTTACAGAATGAAGAATTCCTTTTGTTGTGACATCAAAGGCGCCAGCAGATCCATTAGTGTCATTTATCCAGTCAACAATTCGCTGTCTGTGGGCATCTTGATTGTGATCCATTTCACCGTATGTGTAACTTAAAGAATCCCAATACTCGCCTACGGAAAAGTAGGGTTTGCTTGCTTCCATGTATTCCTTTACATAACCACCCCAAAATCCCCTCACGTAATCCAACCTCCATCCATCGTATCCAATCTCTTTCCTAAAATTATGACATTTTATAAAAACATCCAACAAATTGCAATTTTGGTCCTTGAGTATATATAGCTGATGAAAGTATTCAATTTTGGTCCTTATTTGAGGTTCTTGTAACTGTGTTGACCACAATTCAAAAAACTAGCTATACTCAAGCACCAAAAATGTGATTTACTTTAAAATAAATGAATAGAAATAAAGAAAGGGGGGGTGATGAGTAAACCTAAGCCAGCATAACCACTCGCTTAGGTCTTTTCTTACAAACTCTTGTGAATGGTCGATGTTTGGAGCAGCATGGAAATTATCTCCACTACTCTTGTTTCCCCGGCCCTATAAGTAAAAGATAAAAAATAAATAAATTAAGTAGAAGTTTATTTTAAAAGAAATGAAAATGTTTAATGTGGAGAATTAAAGAGAGAGGGTTGTACTTGAAAATGGGGATCATCAGCAACAACTGCACGATCGTCCCAATTTAATAGACCACCAAAAATGTTCCAAACGCCGTTTTGGTTTTGATAATGTGCACAGCGGTGATTTATGACTGCGTCGCCTAGAACTCTTATACCGGCTTGATGGAATTTCTTGACAAGGGCCTTTAATTCATCGACATTTCCATACCTGATCAACACAATACATGTGAATGTTGGATGAAGTAAATACGTATCAATCATTTTTATTCCCTATGAGAATGGGAAACTAATGAGTCGTAGCTTTAACAAAATATTGAACATTGGAAGTAAAATAGAAAAACATTTATGGGCATAATTGAGAACGGGTATAAACTAAAATACATTGTTGATGGATTTGGTATAAGCATGTCCAGCTGTGACATCTAAAATCCAGAATGAGAACCCACATTTAGGAACCCTAGATGTGATATGCCTCAAAACAAAAAATGTTGCATCCTACTGTCAACATATTCAAGAACCAGAGGGGCAAATTCGACATTTTGACAACTAAGGGCATTTATGTAAACTTTAAATTCAGTTAGGATGATCACAATTAGTTTCTCGCTTATATATCAAATTTTGCTCTGTAATTCATTTCATTCCTTTTTATCATAATGAGAAACCGAAAGCTTGAATCTCTCTCAAGTTCTATGAAGATTAACATGGTATCAGATTGATCCTTCAATTTCTTTCGCATTTCTTCAATTTCTTCGGTATCTCTTCAATTCCTTCTGTATTTCTTCTATTTCGTTTGAAATTTTCCAATTCATTCTTCAATAATGTAATGTCTGAATCGGGAGGGTCTTCTGTCAACTCCACTACAATTAACGCCTCAAGCCCCTATTATCTTTGTTCTTCTGATAATCCAAGCACTGTTCTTGTATCAAATGTTTTTAATGGAGTTGGTTTCACTTCTTGGAAACGATCGATGATAATTTCTCTTTCTGCTAAAAACAAACTTGGTTTTGTTGATGGATCGATTCTTCCTCCACCTGTTGGTTCACCTACATATCAAGGCTGGTATCGTGTCAATTCGATGGTCATCAGTTGGATTCTCAATTCCTCGCACAACAACATAGCAGAAAGTGTTCTTTTTCTGCAAACTGCTATTTGGAACAAACTCAATCAAAGATATGAGCAGTCTAATGGTGCTTTAATCTATCAAATCCAACAACTTTACTCAATTTCACAAAACTCGGATGATTTCTCTACTTATTTTACAAAATTGATGAAAATCTGGGACGAGTTACGAGTTGTTCAAGAAATACCACCATGTACTTGTGAAGCCGCAGCAAGTATTCGTAAATACCTTGAAGAACAACGTCTTTGATAAGCCCCCACATTTCGGTTATCTTTTTGGCCAGGGGTAGAATGGTCTTTTATGGTATTATGGTTGTTATTGGCTGTTTTGTTAGTGGGAAGAGCACCTGATTATGTTGGTTGTGATTCCCTTTTGTCTTGTCTCTAGTGATAGTATATATAGTCCTTTGTTTTAGAGAGTCAGGAGCTAAGAATTAATTTGTAAAGAACTTTGTTCTTCTTTTGGAGAGTCCATTCCTCTCGAATGAATGAGAATTCTATCCTAATTTTCTAGAACTGTTAGTGTTTTGTTGCTTTGAATCTGTTAGAATTCCTGGGGTATATGATAGATTCAACAAGGATCTATCAGTCTTATTCAACTTTTTATGGGCCTTCATGATTCCTACAAGATCCTTGGAGGATAAATATTAATGATGAAACCTTTGCCCAGTCTATCCACTGCTTATTCCTTAATAATACAAGAGGAACGTCAACGTGAAATCAACAATCCTTCATCAATCACCACTGACTTCACTGATCAGGTCTATGTCCCATCACCCTCACCATCTGTTCTTATGCCTCTTATGCCTGATCCTTCTCCATCTTCTACTGCTCTTAATGTTTCATCTCATGTCATTCCATTAAGACGCACTACTCGTTCTCCATCTCGACTGCATGATTATGATTGCAATAGTGTTATTTCAGAAGAGGAACCTTTTACATGTCATCATACAATCACCAAACTTTGCATTACTGATTCTACTTGTAACTCTTCTATGCCTATCACCAAATTTGCTTTTGATACTCAAACCATTCAACAAGAGCCTGCATTTTATCATGAGGCCAGAGGCATTCCAGCTTGGGAAGAAGCTATGCAAAAGGAAATTACTGCTTTGACTAACAATCATACATGGGACATTGTTCCACTTCCAAAGGGAAAAAGACCAATTGCTTGTAGATGGGTATACAAGATAAAATATCGTGCTGATGGTACGATAGAAAGACATAAGGCACGTCTTGTTGCAAAGGGATTCACACAAAAAGAGGGGATAGATTATCATGAAACTTTTTCACCTGTCATCAAATTCAGTACAATTCGTTGTTTGGTTTCGCTTGCTGTCAAACGTGGATGGGCCATTCACCAATTTGATGTGAATAACGCCTTTCTACATGGCGATTACATGAAGAGGTGTATATGCGTGTCCCACCCGGCTATCATGTCTCCTCCCCATCTCTCGTATGCAAGCTCAAACGATCTTTATATGGCTTGAAACAAGCATCACGACAATGGTATGACAAACTTTCAGAAGCGCCAAAAACCAGAGGGTATCATCCCTGCATAACTGTTTTCAAATCAAGCATCCGGGCCACATCAATTATTTTCTTGGACTTGAATTCAATAAAGTTCAGCATGGCATGGTTGTTCATCAGCAAAAATTTATCAGAGAGTTGTTGAATTCTTATTCTATGGTTGATGTTGCTTCTGTTCAAATGCCTCTTCCATACAAGTTGAAATTGAATCCTCTCATGGAAAAACCATTATCTGATCCAACTTTATACCGTCAATTGATTGGAAAACTCAATTTTCTCTTACACACTCGACCTGATACTGCCTTTGCGGTACAATATCTTAGTCAATTCAATCAAACTCCATATCAAACTCATTTTGATGTTGCTCTCCATGTCTTGAAATACCTTAAAGGCACTGTTTCTCAAGGTATTTTCTTCAACAATAAACCGGTGTACAACATCGAAGCTTATTGCGACTCGGATTGGGCTTCATGTCCTTTCACACATCGATCAAGGCGGTCTCATTTCGTTGTCTCATGTTAGTACTCAACATCAATTAGCTGACGTGTTTACGAAGGCACTCACCGGTCCTCGCCATCAGCAAGCTACTTCCAAGCTTGGTCTCCTACCGTACCCTCCAACTTGAGGGGGGGGGTCAAGATATTCACGAACCAAAGGGGCAAATTCGACATTTTGACAACTAAGGGCATTTATGTAAACTTTAAACTTAGTTAGGATGATCACAATTAGTTTCTCGCTTATATATCAAATTTTGCTTTATAATTCATTTCATTCCTTTTTATCATAATGAGAAACCGAAAGCTTGAATCTCTCTCAAGTTCTATGAAGATTAACACCTACTGTCATATTTGTAAATTCCGTTTGTTTGTATTTAACTGTCGCGTATACATCTTTTTCAGCAATGCTTTACTCCATCAATGATGATTATGTTCCTTATTCATATTCCTTGTAACTGTATGAATATCAAACGTTGTCATGTAAGCAGGGAGAGATATGAGAGTAAAAATTTTGTTTCAAGTCTGATTTGGCACTCAGATCGGGCATCCTTCTTCATATGCTTTCAATAAACTTTTATTTTTCTAATAAATTTGCTTTAGTAACATATGTATGCTTGTAACATAGCTAAAATTAGTCCCTTAACTTTTCCTCAACATTATTCGTATAGTAAAATTCCATTGGAAGTAATACATTAAAACATCCCCGTGGTATCATCGATTTGGCTTTCGTGACTATTTTATATTTATTAACAAGTACAGCCAATTTACATGGATATATCCATTGCCACATTGTGCAAATGCCTTTGCTTTTTTGGATTATTTCAAAAATCATATAAAAATCTTTTTTCCATAAAAGTCAAAAATAAATAAATAAATAAAAAGTAAGTGTTCTTTTCCAAAAAAAAAAAGTAACTGAGATGGTGCTCCTAAGACTACTCAAAGGCCAAATAGGCCACTTTTTGTTCGAGTCTGGAATTACATACAAAATCTCAGTACCACAACGAAAAAACAGACTCATCTGAGATAGCATGGTCCCGTCTTTTGCATGCCCCAACATCACAAATTTTGGTACAATGTGTATGCTACCACATCCTTCATTATCAATTGCATCCCATCTCAAGCCTTGAAACTCATTATTATATTTTACATATATCCATATGCTTATGTTATCCATTCCTTGAAAGTTTCTTGCATTTTTGTTGGTTATGCTCCCAATCGAAAAGGATATCTTAACTCCAGTCCACTTGAAAAGCACATACCTCCCATCATGTTGTCTTTCATAAGACTACTTTCTAAATTTTCTATATTATGTGGAATACTACTTCTCCATCAAATATAACCCAAATAGTCTTACCCTTTATTACATTATACCAGCGTCAACTCCATCAACGGTACCACCACCTTTGTTTCATCCATCACATGCATCATCCTATCCTCCTATTTCTACTATACTAGTTCTTACTATGTTTTCCATTTCTCATGCCATAACAATCAAATCCCGAGATAATACACTTCACCCCAAAACAGTCAACAAACATGTCCTTTATCAAGCACAACTCTTTCAAACTACTAAATCTACTACCTTTAACCACCTGAGCCTAGAAAAAGATTGTATGATGGGATGCCATGAGTAAAGATTTATGCACGTTACACTTATCACACTAGTGCAAATAGGTGTGCCAAACCGATAGAAATGGGATTGGCAGATGATTACGTGGAGCCACTGTTGCCACACCTTTTAAGTAGGTGGACAAGGAAAAAGGTAGAGATAAGTGTAACTCTGAACCAAGGATGAGATCCAACAAATCTCAACGAATGTATGAGCTAGAGTATGTGATACGTCTAGACCTCCCCGACGATGGACAATTTGGGCGAGTATACCAAAGATGCAAGGAGTAAGTTGCAAGTAAAATTAGGTTTATTTAAGGAAAGTTTGTTTAATTATGGTAATTTTATTTAAATATGGATGTTTATCCAATATTATAGTTACGATAGGATTCTTTTCCTAGTTCTTAGCTTTCCTAGTTCAACTGTAGCAGATCACTATAAATATGATGCACCATAGCTCTTTAATTTTATCAGTTAATAAAATCTTGTCTTCGACTACTCGTAGAGAGATCGCATGTTCTCAAACTCAGGAGGTAATCGGGCTTAACCCTAGGACCAGATCTAATACCTATCAATTAGTATCAAAACCGTTTATCCTGCGGTATGGCATCAAAACTCAACAACACAGATAGGATCAGTAATCTAGAAACGGATGTGGCCAAGATGTGTGAAGAAGCAGCAGAAAGCATTGCTGAAAGTACCACTCGGTTTCAAGAGTTGATGAATGCACTTAATGACTTGAAGGGAGACTCGAAGAACGGATGGAAAAAGAAGGAAAAGGGACCAAAGATCGGGGGTAGTTCCTTTGGAGAAGACAACAAAGATAAGGAGGAATTTGAGGGATCGCGAAAAGAGAACACGGGAGGAAAGTCCAAGGGCCTGCTGCGGGACTACCACAAAATCAAGATGCCAACATTTGAAGAGGAAGATGTGCATGGTTGGATTTACAAGATCAAACGGTACTTTGAAATTCAAGGAATCAAGGAGAAAGACTATCTTAGGGCAGCATCGATTTGCATGGAAGGATCAACTTTGATGTGGTATCGTTGGAACGAGACCGAGACCTGTCGAACATACGACGAATTCAAAAGAAAATTGTTCAATTGTTTCCAAGAGTCACAAGAAGCAAGCATATACGAACAGTTCTTGAACATCCAACAAGAAGGAACGACTCATGAATACGTTTGTAAATTTGAATGTTTGGTTGGCCAACTTTTTGACCTACCCGAGAAGGTCTTGGAAAGTACATTCATAAAAGGTCTGAAAGCAGATCTCCACTCAGCGATACGGATCATGGAGCGCAAAACCTTAACCAAAGCCATGAGAGTCGTGATAAAAATGGATGAGAACAACTCTACGAGAGTCACCAAACATGACAACAATGCGTCCTCAGCTAAAACAGGGTCGGGCGGGGCTGCGAAAACAAATTCCGCACCAGCTGGGTTTAACAACATCAAGTCACGCTACGAAAACAGGTGGTAGTCCTACTTGGTTTAACGTCAAGCACAGGCACGATACGGGTTAGTATAGGTAACGGAAAATAGATAAGAGCTCATATAACAAGTAATAAAATCAACCCCTACAAATAAGGAGATACGGGTTAGTATAAGTAGCCCTACTTGGTTTAACAACGTCAAGCACAGCGACGTGTGTCTAAGCAACGAGCCCAATCAGCATCAGAGTAGCCAATTATGGAATTTTTGTGAGGCCGACTGTAAGTGAGAAAGGAGATGGTGCCTTTAACATACCTAAGAATTCGTTATCAGATTGAAAATGATCAACCGTTGGGGCTTGGAGAAATTGAGAAACTTGATTAACCGCGTAAGACAAATCTGGTCGCGTGATTGTCAAATACTAAAGAGCCCCGACTAAAGATCGATAGAGAGTTGGATCCTTAAAAGGCGAACCATCTATTTTAAAGGATGCATGGGGAGGTAGAGGCGTGCTCACGGGTTTAGAATCATAAAGATCAACCCTTGTGAGGATGTCGCTAGCATACTTTGATTGAGTGAGAAAAAGACCGTTGTCTAGGTAAGCAACTCAAAAACCCAAGAAATAACTAAGATCACCAAGGTCTTTGATGGCAAACTCATGATTTAAACGAGAAATAAAGTTGGCAATAGCAGTCTCATCAATTCCTAGTAAAAATAAGATCATCCACATATACGTATACGAGTAAGTACATGATGCATGAGACAATTGTGAACACAAAGAGGGAAGTGTTTGCACGACTGCAACTAAAGCCATATGAAAGAAGAAAAGTGCTCAAGCGTTGGAACCAAGCTCGTGGAGCTTGTTTTAAGCCATAAAGCGCCTTGGATAACTTACACACATGGTTGGGAAATTGAGAATCAACAAATCCCGGAGGTTGTTCCATACAGACCGTCTCATCTAAGTTGCCATTTAAGAAGGCGTTTTTGACATCAAGTTGATGCAACTTCCAGCTATTCAAGACCGCAAGAGAGAGAACAATTCGGACAGTAGCTGCTTTAACAACCAGACTAAACGTATGAGAGTAATTAAGACCCGAAATTTGAGTGTATCCTTGGGCCACTATTCATGCCTTGTATCGTTCAATGGTCCCATCCGAATGATATTTGATACGATACACCCATTTTGAGCCAACAACATTGGTAGAATTTGAGCATGGTACTAATGTCCAGGTTTGATTTTGCTGTAAGGCTTGAAGTTCCTCATGCATGGCAGCCATCCATTTAGGATCTTTAGTTGCTGTTTTAAAACCTCGTGGCTCAATGGTAGATGTTAGTGCAATATGAAGAGAGTGAGTAGTAAGAGCATGGAAGGCCATTGCTAAGTTTTCATCCGAAGAGGGAGCTTGAGTAGCATAAGTATGAAGTTGCGGACAAGAAGACGCATAATGACCATTATTTCTGTACAATTGGTAGTGAGGTGGTCTTCAACCTTGACCTCGTCCCCTGCCACGAGAGTTTGATCCTCGATAATTGAAGGAACGACCACTACCCTGAGCAGAATTAGTGTGAGTATTCTAAGCTTGAAAAGCAGCAGGAGGAGAAGGGGTACCGTGAAGAGACTGTAAGAACAACTCATGACTTTCTGCTTGTATAGCCAAATCACGAAACAAAGGTGCAGGTTTGGTAGCCCTTATTGCAGTGGAGAAAGTTTCATAAGGACCCAAACCACAAAGAAACCAATGCAACTTATCAATTTCAACAAACGGGTGACCAATTGCGGAGAGTTGGTCACATATTGCCTTGAATCGACGACAATAATCAGAAACAGAAGATGTACCTTTCGTGAGTTGTCGAAGGGAGTCACGCAGAGAATGAACGCATTCAATAGATGCGTTACTGTAAGAAGCTTCACGAGCGAGCCAGATGTTGCGAGCCGTGGTGAGACCAAGAACTTTGACTGCAGCTTCTTCGGTCAGAGAAGATTGCAAGAGAATAATAGCTCGCTGGTCAGCTTCGGTCCATACTTGATAGTCTAGATTAGGAAGAGATTTTTCTTCAACAGTAATGTTGGTCGATGGAGCAGGAGAAGAACCATCGAGATGCCCTAATAGCTTCTGATAAGTAAAGATGGGAAGAAGATGATTCCGCCATAAAAGGTAGTTACTAGAGGAAAGCTTGATTGTCATCAGGTGCAATAGAGTATTCATGGAGAAAGGGTTATCTTGAGAAGAAGAAGAAGAGGACTCTGTCATGGTGAGATACCAGGAAGAAGAAAGAGACGAATAGGTTTAGAAGGGGGAAATCGGGTGAATGTTGATACCATATAACAAGTAATAAAATCAACCCCTACAAATAAGGAGATAAATACATACAATAAATAAGATAATTACACAATAATATTATCCACTAATAGCTAGGGAACTTGCAAGGGGTTGCACTCACCTTACCAAACGTTCGAAAGTAGTAGAAGATAATGGGAAGTTCGGATGTCATTCTAGGCATTAAATGGCTACGCACACTAGGTGATATGCCCGTTAATTGGCGAGATCTAAAAATGACATTATGGGAAGGAAACCGTCAAGTCATGCTCACAGGCAATCCAAGCTTATCCAGAACACTAATAAGTATCATGAAGTCTCTTACTCGAATGCTGAAACATGAAAGTAACTTATTTCTGTTGCAATTAAACACGACAGAAAAAACAGAAACGCCCAACCGGTTACCATTGGAATTCCAAGCCTTGATCGATGAACATCACGACATTTTCGAAATGTTGAGCGGCCTTCCCCCGTCCAGCAACCACAAAAGCACGCAATCATTGTACAAGGAATGACTCTATAAGTGTACAACCCTATTGTTAACCATTTCCACAAAAAAGGAGATCAAGAAATTGGTATGAGAGATGTTAAATGCAGAGATCATTCATCCAAATACAAGACCATTTTTTTAGTGCGGTCTTGTTAGTTAAAAAGAAAGACGGGAGTTGGTGGTTCTGCATGGACTATCACACATTAAACAAAGCAAAAGTCTTGGATAAGTTTCCAATACCCGTAATAGATGAATTATTGGATAAGCTACACGGGGCCGCAATGTTCTCAAAGATCGATCTTAAAACCGATTACCATCAAATTCTTATGAAGACAAAAGATGTTTCCAAAACTGCATTCCGAACACACGACGATCATTATGAATTTTTGGTAATGTCATTCGGGCTAAGCAATGCCACATCTACTTTTCAATCACTAGTTAGTAAAGTGTTCAAACCCTTATTACGACGTTTTGTATTGTTTTTTTACGACATACTCGTATATAGCAAAACGGCAACGGAACACACGACGCATATTGCGACGGTTTTTTAAATACTTCGTAAAGATCAACTTTATGCTAATAAAAAGAAATGTTTTTCGGCTCAAAGGGCATATACTCGACAAAAGGAGTCTCGGCCGATCCCGATAAAATTAACGTCCCCGATAAAATTAACGTCATGTTGGAATGGCCGAACCCTAAAACACTATGTGAGCTCCGAGGTTTTTTAGGGCTAACAAGATATTATCGCAAATTCGTCAATAGTTATGGAAGAATAGCTTTGCCACTAATGCAGCAACTAAAAAAAAGATGGGTTTAAGTTGTCGGAAGACACTATTAAGGCGTTCCGGCAACTTTAAAACGTAATGGCACGGGTACCGATTCTAGCACTACCTGATTTTACAAAAGAATTTGTAATAGAGACGGACGCCTCTGGCTATGTGAATAGAGCAGTCTTAATGCAAGAAGACAGCCACTAACTTTCTGTAGTCACATTTTGGTGATCCGTGCATGTATGAAATCAGTTTATGAGAGTTTATGGGCGTGAGCTCATGGCAATTGTGTTAGCGGTTCAACAGTGGCGGCCCTATCTTTTAGGTCGGTAGTTTGTAATTCACATCGATCAACGAAGTTTGAAGTATTTATTGGAGAAACGCATGGTTACCGGGACCATCAGAAGTGGTTATCTAAGCTATTGGGATACACTTTTGATATCATTTACCAACCGGGGAAAGAAAAAAAAAGTGACAGACACGCTCTCGCAGAAGTTACCCGAAACTCAATTTAATTTAATCACCATGACTTGTAAGATTAAGTGGGAAGAATTATGGAAAGATCTTGATCTGGTGGATAGTATTGTTGCCATTAAGCAGAAAATAACAAATGGGGAGGAAGTACCGGCGGGATACATGTTAGAATCGGGAAGGGTTTTATATAAAGGATGGTTGGTATTAAATCGGCACTCGTTTTGGATTCCAAAACTGTTTAGCGAATTTCAGGATAGGGTGATAGGTGGTCACTCATGAGTTCAAAAAACATATCAACGTACGACACGAGAAGTTTTCTAGAGCGGCATGAAAGGCGATATAGCTAAAATGATTACGTAATGTGATATTTGCCAACATCAGAAACACTCAACATTAGCGGTTACTACAATCATTAGAGTTGCCAACATGGGTGTGGTCGGAAATTACTATGGATTTCATCGACAGTTTACCTAGCTCAGAAGGTTTTACAGTTATCTTTGTGGTTGTGCATCGCTTAAGTAAGTATGCTCATGTTGTGCCATTAAAACATCCCTAAACAGCGCTAGCGGTGGCTACTGTTTTTGTTTAAGAGGTGATTCGAATGCACCGCATACCAGAGTCGATTGTTTCTGATCGTGACAAGGTTTTTTTAAGCCAATTTTGGCATGAATTGTTTCGCTTACAAGGGACAACTCTCAAGCGCAATACCGCCTATCATCCGCATACCGACGACCAAATTGAGGTCGTAAATTGTTGTGTCGAAACGCATCTTTGTTGTTCTGTTCAAGATACTCTGAGATGGTGGAATAAATGGCTAGCATGGGCAGAGTATTGATATAATACTTCTTTTTATACGTCCACTAAAACAACTCCTTTTAAAGTATTGTATGGCAGAGATCCTCCACATTTACTTTTTACTATGGTCACGCCAGAACACTAGTCGGATCTGTGGATCAGTATTTAGATGAACGAGATCGTGTTTTGTAATAACTAAAGGGGTATTTGTTTCAAGCTCAACACTTGATGAAAATTCAGGCAGATTTGCATCAGAAGAGGAGGCTCAGAATGTTGTTGGTGATTGGGTTTATTTGAAACTCAAGCACCCTTACCGTCAACATTCTATGGCAAGGCGACAAAATGAGAAGTTAGCCCGGACCTCTCGTATTCATGATGTTTTTCATGTGTCTCAGTTACGTAAGGTCATTCGAAATCGGGCAGCTACTCCTCAGTTGCGATATGGAAGTCTGCTGCAACCGAGGCAGTTGGAAAGGGGTGTGATGAGACCAATGGACAAGAGGTTTTGATTCGTAGGTTGGATCTTCCGGAGTATGAGGCACGACATCGGAGGTGTTCAAGGTTATAAATCGTCAATTTTTGACCTTAAGGGCAAGGTACATGTTTCGGAGGGGAGTATTGATACGTCTGGATCTCCTGGACGATTTGGGTGGGTATACCAAAGACGCAAGGAGTAAGCTACAACTAAAGTTAGGTTTATTTAAGGAAAGTTTGTTTAATTATGGTATTTTTATTTAAATAAGGATGTCTCAAACTCAACTCAGGTAATCGGGCTTAACCCTATCGGTATGATATTTGGCCAAGGCACCAAACCAGCCATATTGTCATATTAAGATCAACCTACATGTCTTTCCAAGATTGGTCTTTGTAAATTCGCTATGTACCAACAACTTCCTAGCTTGTTAACATCCTCACCAGTAGTATACTGCTCATTTCTCGTTTTCAGTTGCTACAAGTTCTACCTACCATCTAGCTTGAGGGGGATGCAACCTATCCTTACTTGTTCTTAGAAGCTGGTTGTCGCAGATAGTTTAGGGCGACTCATAGTCATAGCCTCTCGTGTCTTAGGTTGTGAGTGATTGTGTCTGTGAGTGCCTTTAGCCTTGTTCTATGTCGGTCATGAGGGCATATATATAAAAACATTTCTCTTCTATTGTGTTACTCACTTCACGACACATAATACACAATCAGATTTCTCTTATCTTCATTTCTTTCCATTTCTGCTTTTGTTAGATCTATATACCTGTTTATACTAGCCACTAGACTTTGTCCAAATGTAAGCTACATATAATCTTATTATATTCCGTATCCCTCAACCTTTAACATTACAGTCTACTTTTCTACCAAACTAAGAGATTCATATTATGATTCAAGTTCATATAAATAAAAAATAATCCGAAACTAAGCATGCATAAGATATGAGAACTTTATGTCTATGATTTTAAAGTACCTGGAGTTTAAGTTATATAGATCCCTTGGCATGTAGCCTTCAGGTGAGATGGATTCAGTTGGTGGAGGCAACCAAACAACCGTGAACCCAAGTGAAGCCAATTCTTCAACCTTCTCTTGTAGTTCCCCATACCATCTTCCAGACTTATTAGACTCCCAATTAAATCCCTGAAACAGAATCTCAAATCCTGAACCAGTTGCTGAACTTACTTTAACAGGTGGTTCCACATCCACATCCACAGCTTCAAACTCATCAATCTCTTGTGGTAAACTTTGAACAGAGCTTCTGTAAATACTATACGCTTCAGCAGCTAACTTTTCAATCTCTTGAAGAATAATCTCCTGTTTTTCTTTGCTTTTTGTTTTCCTGTTGGCTGCAGATGATATCCCAGTTACCAGATGTCTAATTTCATCAATGATTTCATCCGTATATGCACCAGAAACAGCTTCTTCATCATTGTTATTTTCTGGATTCTGGGAGACGCTTTCTTTTGGGATACGTATGTAAAAGTCATTCCCCATGTTATTAATCCATGTGTTGGTGTCCTTAAGTTTCAAAACAAAAAGAAATCCGGAAGTTTCTTCATCTAATGGAAATACTCCAGTGCATCCATGCTGCAAAAGGATTAGAAAGGGTTGCTGTTTTTTACCTACTTTTAACTCTAGGTAAAAACAGTGTAAGAATTAATGAAAAAAAGCATACCTGTAACTGAGTACGTAAAGCCTTGTTTTTAAATACTGATGTGTTATCTGGATGTGGTTCAGAAGGAATTTCCCACTTCAGACTTTCATCTTTACAGATTCCCCAATGAACAATAATATCACCAGGAATATCAGTCTCCATATGCAGCACATTATTAGATGCATCTGAACCTTTCTTTATGTAAACATTCATGGAATGTTCAACCAAAGTTTCTTTTACAATGGAATGCTCTTCACAGAATTCCTTCAACTTACAACTTCTATTTTCATCTTCAGAAACTGAGTTTTCTGATTGAACCATTACACCTGATAACTCCCCTGAAGTCCCTTTTCAAAAAAGAAAGATATTTGTCAACAAAAATTAGTCAATTTGCACAAAGAATAGAACTGAAATTGTTCAATCCATGATCCAACCTGGCCAAATGGCAAACCCTTGTTTGGTTCCCACAGCATTTTCATTAGCATATGAGAAATCGACAAGTGGTACCTTAAAATCTCTTCCTCTATACTGATACCAAGATCCAGTTTCTGCATCCTAAATTATTGAGTAATTAAGTGAAAAGAGACATAACTTTTAAGTAAATAAAGATCATTAACCACTAACAGCTTCAACTACTACCTTTAGTACAAAATTTATAGCTGCAATTGAACTTTTAGTGTTGAAATCAATCTTCACTTCATGGATTGAATCTGTTTCTGTGACAGTTGATGATTTTGTCAAAGGGGTCTCAATTGCATAGTCCTGAAAAGATGAGGTACAAGAATGTAATTTCACCAAAATGCAATGAAGTGCACTAAACCAATATTAAATTGAAGAAATTAGATACCTTTATGGTAATAGAGTCAGGAGGTATCATTTCAGCAGGAGGTTGATCCCATTCACTATAGGCATTGAGTATAAAAGTAAGAAAATGTTTTTTTTAATCTTGTTCAAAGTACTGAAATATATAACATTATAACATAAACCTGTCAATGTCATTTTCGTAATTAACTCCCCAATGAAGAACCCATTTCCCTGGAAGATTACATCCTATAGTTAGTTGCCAGTTTTCCTCATCCTTACCACTGTCTAATCTGATTAGTATCTTTCCTTCCACCTGTAATTGATATTGAAAAGACCATGAGAGCAATAAATTCATATTAGAGTTTCTTTCTTGTAACTTTTTTCTCCATTCTCCATTGCCTAAAAAAAGCTGCATTTTTATTTTTTATGTCAAACATTGAATTCTCAACAAATTGAAATGAAATGTGTTACATATTTGACATCAAAACTATTCTACTTCAACTCTCGTAATTGTTATCATAGCAGATTTAACAATCGGGTGGAAACAATGTGCATATATAGTGCTCTAAACAGAGAGAAACCCAGAAAACAAACTATCCCCAAATTATATGGTCCTCACGTCCATGTATACTCATATTCTTCTTAATTTTAAGATTATGATGGCGAATTTGTTGCTCAGTGCCACTAACCAAATTATACCAGTTATCAATCAACGTTTGAACTTCATCCCTTAAACTACATTTAACCAAATAAACAATACAATGCCCTTTCCAGTTTCCACTACTTCATATTTTATCCTCCGATTTGTTTAAATTAGACTTCCGCTAAACTAATCCAAAACATAAGCACCTGGTTACACACACAATTTCGAGCTCGAACGAACCTTTTCGATGCGTTGCAATGGAAAAGTTTCTCCGGAGATGACGTCATCGGACAACGGTGGATCAAGGACAGCTGTGTCCGAGGTGGAGCTATTAGAAGAAGCTCGGACGGTGGTGGACAGAACCCAACAATCAAAAGAAGGTCTGAACTTGTGGAATTTGGCGCCATTTTTTACCATAAAACTCCCTTTCCTACTGTAATACAAATGAGATCGTTTAGAATTTCTGGAATTTATACGGATTTTAGGGCTTTCTAAGCGACAACAATGGTGGAAATGAGTCCCAAGAGGAACCGTCGCCATTGTGTGTGTGTGTGTGTGAGAGAGAGAGAGAGAGAGAGAGAGAGAGAGAGAGAGAGGAAGGAGGGAGTCAGTGGTGCTGGTTTCAGTTAATATTGATTCGAACTCCTTATCATTTACAATTTACCCCTCAAAGTTTAGAAATAAAGTCATAAAACAGTATATATTTTGTAATTTCTCTAAAGGTCATCTCATTAATATTTTAGCTTCAGGCAATACAACAATCAGTCATATATACATGTAAATATATTTTTTGCTCCTAATTAATATACTTTGTAAATAGTTTATCTGTATTTTAGCCATTTCTAACTCAGATTAATTATTATTTTGTTAAAAGAAATTATGGATAAAATGACTCAAGAAAGCCAAAATATATTTAAGTAAATAGTTTGTGCCGTTTAGGGAAGAAAAAGGTGATTAGGTACTTACCAAAAGAAAAATAATAATTTAATTAGGATAACTCAATAAGCATTGTTACTAAAGGGTTTTGATATCGTATATCAAAATACAGTTAGTGTTATGTAACTTTCAGTATAAAATGTCCACAAGATAGGGTTTATCTTTTTATATGTTTTACCCTTTTCATATGGATTTCATTTTGTTCTCCTAATAAAGGATTGGGTGGTCCGATGTTGGTTAATTTGGAAAGTGATACATACAGAAGATGACAATGGTACAAAGTAGGTGTTAGGTACAAAAATAAGTCTTTTACATTTTTTGAATAAAATGATAAATATATCACAATTTAAACCTGGAAATATATATTATGGTTTTTGTATAAAAGAATAACCATTTAAAAAATATCTAGCTAGCAACTTTTGGATGCATGCCAATCATTCAAGAGCTTTCCAACCATGTCGACTGTATGGTGGCCACAAAATTATCAAGGTCCCACACGCATATTACAGAAAGCTGAAATAATCAAGGACGCAATTATATTAGACTTGAAGGGGGAATGGGGACTTTGCAAAAATATATATGATGACATAACTCTTGAAAAGTAGAGACATTCACAAATCTAATTTAACCACGTGTTCTTTTAGATTACCCAAAATAATCAAGAATTTTGTACTTACAAATCTAACCATTTAATCTGAAATTATCTCTTTATATAGTCCCTCGTTTAGAGAAAATCAAAAAACAGTACTCACCATATCCTGGAATCACATTCCGAACTAATCTTCTCAAAGCGAGACAACATGGAATCGGATGTAAAAGAGAATATTGTATTCCAAGATAAGTTATTTCTACTTTCTATCTTATCATTAGTATCATAGTACAATTATCAATTTAAAATCGCCAATCTAAAACGAAACCCTCATTTCAAAATCCGAATAACCTGTTTAGATGGAATGATTTTTTCGTTTTAAATAGTTTAGTGTGTGTGTTTTAGTAGTTAGGCTTCACTTGGCATGGTTATCTGAGTAATTACGTAGTATATACTATAGAATCTAAATGAAATACTATGTTTGAAATCTAATGAACATTTATGAAATTATGTTGTTTTTGCTTTACATTAAGCTGTTGACATGTGATAGTATATTCATAAGTGGTGTTTTTATTTTGTTGAAAAAAACTATGTCTCAAATATAAATCGTACTCCGAAATACGATAATTAATCTGAAATGGAAACTTAGATTTTGTGTTAGTTATATGTTATTTGTTTATTTGTTTATTTTACGATGTTTCATTGACTATAAAGTGTAACGTGGAACTTGGTAGCAAAATACTTGCTAGTCTATAATCTATCTGAGTGCATGAGGTGCTTTTTAGGGCCTCGTGATTTGGTTGATGGCTTGATATCACAATCGTTGAAGGGGACGCAATGCTTATGTGCTACCTTTTATGTAAGGATGTGTATACAGATACGTGGTATGGCTCTGAGGAATTCTAATTTGATGTTAAGTGAATATGAACTACAGTTCGGATGGAGGGAGTTTTATCTAATCATGGGTATTTGCTCTTGAAAATATTTAGTTGCTAGCTTGACATTGACATAGATTCTAGAAGTGGTTGGTACCCTTGTACTACCGACTGACTCGGTGAAGTTACAAGACGTTGAGGAAGTTTTCACAAAATCACTATATCAATTATCAAAATATAATGTTATACAAGTGAGTTAGGTTTATATGTTTGATAGCGAATAAACTGAAAGATGCTCATCATCCCGTCAAGGATGAGATTATTTCCTAAATATCCAATATTGACAAATTCAACGAGTATCATGTCATTTAGCATTCTAATTTGCTGTTATGTAGTTTCCATTTATATATTGTGCTTCAATTCATTGATTTGTTGGCATCACATGTACCCATATAGTATAGTCATGTACAAACACTTGACAATTGTATTTCAAAAAATCAATGGTTATATTTATCTAGGTGTAACACCCATTTTCATGATGGGTCAGTTGAGGATTTGGAGGGATCAAAAGTAAGATTTTTGGGAAAAATCTAGTGACACGACATAGTGAATAGAGCACCAAGACGTGGCATGCAGAATGCATGAAACGTGTATTTGATAGCTGCCACAACGTGGCAGCAGCTGCAACCCAAACCCATGATCTTTTAGGGTTTCTTCCATATTTAAGCACTCAATTTCAAGGATTAGGGCATCATCTTCAGCCTCCAACCCTTCAAACAACGAAATCCTAGAATCCATGCATGTTTAGGAGCTTGTTTTCTTGATTGAAGACCTTGTTCTTGGATTTTGGTGGAGCTTGAGGAAGGTGAAATATCATTTTGGTGCAAGGGTGCAAGAGACCAACTTGGAATCATCATCTCCTTCAGATTTCTGAGTTGTTGGAGGTATAAAGCTCTCATCTTGACCTTTGTTCTTCTTGATGCTAGTTTAAGCTCATTGTGTATGATTTTGGTCCTTTCCTTGGATGCTCTTGGAGTTTGAAGAACTCTAGAGCTTGTTATGGATTTTAAAGGTCATTAGGCTTTTGATGAATAAGAAAAAGGGTCATGTTTGGTGTACCTTGGGTCCATGCTCAAGGCATAGCCTCATTAAGGACTTAATAGACTAGGGTTTTAGAACTTGCATTGGGGTGAGGTCCTAATGGATAAAGTTGGAAACTTTATAAAAATGACTAAATCTAAAGTTATGGGTTTAAATCTGTAAGGATTAATGAAAGACCCCCTTTTCTAAAACTACAACATATTATTACTCCAAGTTACTCCAAAACATGCTACATGCATATTTATAAACAATATTTACATTAATAGTTTGATTACAAAAGACTGTATACAAACCAACTAAGTTTTAGTATATTACATAACTACCCAGGATATTATAGTTTATACATACACGAACACTAATTACAAAAGTAATAGTATTATCTATTCAAAACCTTCTAACAGTATATGTCTATATTGGATGCTTATTACCTGCAATTATTAAACACTAAGAGGGGTAAGCGGTGACGCTTAGTGAGTTCAATAATAGATACAATATAACGTTATGCCATATATATACTTTAATATGGCAAAAGCAAAGGGAACAAGGAATAACAAAGGCATATGTGAATCATGTGACAAGCTTTCCATATCAATCAATGATTTGATTCAAAGATATACAATCAATGAGACATAACAATTTCAATACTTGATATACATCAATAAGAATTATGCCCAATTAGCACAAAAAAAATACATGATTTCAACCCTACAGATCCCTATGCCAATACCAGAAGTTATCTGAGTCATGCTCTACATGGCCAAAGGCACAAAGCCAATACCAGAAGTTATATGAGTCATGCTCTACATGGCCAAAGGCATAAATCTGATACTAGAATAATACGAGACATGCTCTACATGGCCAAAGGTATAAAACCAGAATAATATCATGGAAAAGCACATATCACATATAACACATAACATACAATTGTTCCTATATATTGAATTCACCGTGAAATAACCGAATGTTGCGATGAAATTACCCCTTAAGTGCGTTTTTTGCCGGTAGAATCTGACTAGACACTGTCAGCAGTTAATGATCGTCGGCTCAGGAAAATGGCTCAAAATCAACAATACGGGCAGTGGGTTGCGTTTTTGTGTAAACGGAAACAAGAGAGTTGGCCCTCTATTTATAGTCAAAATTTTGACTCTCACGTCGTGAGCCTTATAAGCTCACGTCGTAAGCTCGATCCTGGTTAGCTCGCAGATTTGACACGTGTGTACTAGGTTTGAGAGGTGTCGATCAACTACCTCACGTCGTAAGTATTACTTGCTCACGTCGTGAGTTTTATCAGATCTCGAAGTTTGTGCTTCGAACTTCAAAAATTCATATCTTTCGTATATTAGCTCCATTTTTTATGTTCTTTATATCCATGCGTAGTTGAGATTATACTCTACAACTTTCATTTAGACTTCGTTGGCTAATTTTGACTTTATTTTTAAAGTTATATTTTTAACAGGCCGGGACAGGAAAAGTCCGTTAAAAATTCATAACTTCTTCATCCGACGTCCGTTTTCGTCTGTCATTTTACTGTTGTGCTACTATTAACGAGACCTTCAATTCTCATTTAGGTCGTGTCGGCTAAAAATCACTCGATCTTTATTCCGAGTTTTTAGCTGTCTACTGCTATTCCAAAACTTAGAAAAATCATAACTTCCTCATATGAAGTCAGATTTTGACGTTCTTTTTATGAAAATTCTCGGTTTAATGAATACTAAAACTTTCATTTAGATCATATAGGCTAAAAATTAGTTTATCAAAAACTCACTTTTTACGTCATATGGCATCGTGCCGGTTCTGTCGCGAAACTTCAATAAGTCATAAGTTCTTCGGTATAACTCGGATTTTGATGATAATTTCGCCTAAATATTTCTAACGAGATTCTTTACAACTTTCAATAATATAATTTTACTTATTTTCAATTTTATATTTTCATTAATTTCAATAGTTAAATTTTGATTGGAATCTCATAAGACTTCCAATACATTTTGAATGATTCTAAACATAGTTTTACTTCAATTCTAATAAAAACTATCTCTTAGAACTCAATGCTCATAATCATATAATATTTCATTATATTATTCACTTTTAAAATTACATAACACGATAACCTAATGTGTATGTTACAAATACCTCTTCCTTTTGAGGATTTCGTCCCCGAAATCACAACGATTTAAATAACTGGAGATATTTCGCTCTTATCTCATTCTTATATTCCCAAGTATAATTTGGGCCTCGATCCTAATCTCTGAGTTAAAGAAAAATCAATTCTCATTGCGTACTCTTACTCCATGAATTTGGGTTATAGACTCAACCCAAGATAAAGTCTTCACTTTTGCTACAACAACAATTCGAATGGTCATATTCTAATGACCTTTGATTTCATAACACAAAAGTAGGGAAGAGCAAAAACCGCACCGCAACTAAAATTAACCGCATAAACCGCAATAAAAACCAATGGTGAGGTTTTCTATTTTTCAAAAACCGCAAATTTACGGTGCGGTGTGGTTATTAGTTTTCAAAAACCGCAAAAAAACGCACCGCAACACATTTATTATATACAACTTTTTTTATTAATTATTAATATATTAAATATTAAAATAAGACAAGTTTCATGAATGAAAGATTAATAAAATACTAGAAGACAAAAATATGTTTTTTTGTTATGTTTAACTTTGAAAAATGGTAAAATTAGACAATTTTAAGAAATTTCTTGTTAATTACTATTGATTTGATGTTTTTAAGATATTAATTGTTTGTGATTTAAGTTAATTGTCTTATACATTATGGTTTTTTTTTATTATTACAAGTAATATGTTTGAACTCTTAAAACCGTTTGAGCTCTAAACTGTGGTTAAAAACCACACAAAATAACCGCACCAAATCCATGTGGTTAATAACCACAACACATAAAAAACAAAACTGCACCACAAAAATAACTGCCTAACCGCACCGCAAAAGTAACCGCACCAAGCGGTTTTGAAAATGGATTAACCGCATTTGCGGTTAGTGTTGAGGTTTTGGCTAATAACCGCACCGCGCTCACCCCTACACAAAAGACACATAACGAATCATACTCTTATTTCTATTAGTCAAACACTATCATAGAAGAAACCTTCCTTCATGTTCTAATGTGATATAATATCTTCATAACTAGTAGCATTTCTAGCTAATAGTTGCTTAATCTTTAATGAAAGTTGTTATACTTTTATCGACTACCTCGACCATCTCCTTCTTCAATCTTCCAACTGAAGTTTCGTCGCTACACAAGACATGGTTCTCTGAACCAATCAATTCACCTAACGAATCTATATTAGTCGAACTCAATTATTTATGACCACTATGGTCTGAACAAAAATCATTTTCTTAGTCATCACCGAAACGATGTGTATAGTCAGCAAGAGCTCGAACAGGAAAATGATTCCCAAAATATACATACTTGTTATATATGTTGAAATTGAGGTTGATGATATGTGAAGTGTTAGAAATATATTCTAGTGGATAGGCTAAGGATCCCTTCAGGAAGTGATGCCTTATAGCCTAGGGATTTGTTTTTTATGTGCTATTTGATTTTGTTAATTACCAAGTCTATGTTGTATAATTGTATACGATTAGGATTATATAGCCTTAGAATGATTGACTTAGTCTTATTTCTTATTCCTTGTTTGGTTGTGAGCTTAGGGTAGAGTCATTTATTCGACGATCTATTTGATCATATATTGCTTATAACTTGCATGCACAAGGCAACCAGCAGTGATGGTAGAGATTCTAGCAGTGTAGGAGTGTGATTGAGGAGAATCCAAGGATGAGTGCCTAGGAAGTTAGTTGCGGCTCTTAGGAGTATGTGGGTGTTAGTACACCTAGGAATGGTCTGTTATAGTGACTTAGGAGCTCGAGATGAATTCTGAGTCGACTACAGATAGGCATGGAAGGTAGTATGGGCTCGTACTACTAAAAGCAATTAATCCGTATGTAACGCCTGGTTTCTGGTATGATTTTATTTCAAATTATTGCATTTTTCCTAGAGGAATCATCGAGTTGTAAGCCTCAACTCGACATGTTGAAGTTGTTTTGACCGCGAAGTTTAATGAGTCAGCTCGACAAGTTGAGGTGCCTCAACTCGGCGAGTTGGCAGCAAGGGAGGAAACCCTAGTTTTAGGGTTTTGCACCCTATTTAAACACCTTAAGTCCCAAGTGTTGGCCTCATTTCCAGCCTCCATAGCCCCTAACCCTAATCTCGAAACCCTAGAGCCTCCTTGAGTGTTGTGAGCATATTGTGGGTGTGTTTTGGTGTGTTTCAAGCTCATTGAAGGAAGAGAAGCTTGGTGCAAGGTGGGGATTCAAGGAGGACCCTTCAGATCTTTATTCTTTACACCATTTACAACATATTTCGGGTATAAAGTTC
Organism: Lactuca sativa; assembly: GCF_002870075.4. NCBI lineage: Eukaryota > Viridiplantae > Streptophyta > Magnoliopsida > Asterales > Asteraceae > Lactuca > Lactuca sativa. The sequence continues at coordinate 69,883,243 of NC_056625.2, read as the reverse complement.
TAACATTTCTTAATATTTGATTAGATCTCTTTTTGGGATAGTTTAGATGCTTTTAGTCATGTTTGGGTGGTTGATGGGGTTGTAGGACTTCCCAAGTGTTATCCTTTAAAATCTATGATCCTCATGAGCTCTTTTGGCATAAAGGAGCCAAATTTATGGTCTTAAGGGCTCCATACATTCATTAAGTCCATCTTATGGCTTCTTTTGTGCATTTGAGCTTAATATAAGCATGCTTGAAGGTAAAGTTGGAAACTTTACATGGTCTTTCAGCTTTTAGGGCTAGATCTACAGTTTGGGGTTATGCCTTGGTGATTTAGTGCTTAATGATTAAGTCCTTACCCCTTTTAAGCCTAGGGTTTGGGTTTTGAACCAATTTTAGTGGTTCTTAGGGGTAAAGTTGGAAACTTTACCCTTCTTGAGGCCATTTCAGTTAAGATCTTGATCATGAAGCTCTTAGTTTCGTTAAGGACGGCTTAATGGATTAAGATGTTGAATTTCTAGCGAATTTGACGAGTTTATTGAGGAACTTGGCGAGTTGGATCGTTTTCTCCCGACTCTGCACACTGATGGATAAACTCAACGAGTTTATGGAGCATTACCTAGAGTTATTTGGAGCACGAATTTCGAGGACGAAGTCTGATTCAAATAGGGGAGAATTGTAACACTTGTGACCTTGTATGTACCTTATGACCCTTCTATTTTGAATTTATGCATTTTGGTCCCTGAAGTAGTACGTGGGGCGTACCACTTGGTACGCTTAGCGTACTGGTGGAAAAGCAGTACGCTTAGTGTACTGAGTTATTGGCGAGTCGGGACCTAGGTCACATACGCTAGGATTACGTATGCATATGTTGGGCGTACGTGGATTTTAATGAAACCCTAATTAAGGGTCTTGCACCCTATATAAGCCACCTTATTCTCTAGGGATGGCCTCATTACCAGCCTTTAAAACCCTAAATCGAGTTCTAGCCTCCATTGTTAAGCATTTGATCCTTTGAAGAGAGTTTGGTGTTCATTTTGAGTATTTTAAAGGAGTTAGAAGATCTTCAAGTTGCTAAGCTTGGAGAGAAGGTCTTGGATCCATAATCACCATCCTTTTTGCAAAGCTTTTGAGGTATCAAGTTCTCATATTGACTTCTAGTTGTATAGAACTCTTTTTGGGATGATTTGTCATGTTTTTGGTCATTGTTGGGTGGATTGTTGACTTAAGACGTCCAAAGGACTTATCCTTTCAGATTTAGGATTATCATGGGCTCCTTAGGCTTAAAGGTGCCAACTTTATGGAGTTTAGGGCCTCATGCATTCATTAAGTCTCTTATTAAGTCCTTGTTGAGCTTTAGAGCTTCATATAGCCATGTATGGACGTAAAGTTAGCAACTTTACGTGATAATCCAGCTCAAGGAGGTCATATATGCATTTTGGAGCGAAGTCTTAATGGGTTAAGAGCTAAATCTAGAAGATGGATGATCTAGAAGAGTACGTTGGACATACAAGCCTGTACGCGCAACGTACAAGCCTTCGAGCCAATATGCTTAGCGTACAATCTGAGTACGCCCTGTGTACTCAGTCAGGTGGAATTTCAATGTTAGGATTTAGGTTTGGGCCACGTTTTGGGCTTAGAAGGTTAGGGTTTAGTTGGGCTATCTGATTTTGGGAGTTTTGGGCCAGGAACATTATTGGGCCTTGGGATAAGGCCCATGAGAAGGGATTGGGCCCAATTGGAAATTGGGCCATAATTTGGGCCTTGATGGATTATTTGACTTTTGGGCCAATTAGATTGTGAAATTGGGCTTCAGTCTTGGACCAAGATAGGTTAGGGGTAAAATGGTCTTTTTACCCCAAGTAGGGATTTTTGGTTATGATTTAGATCTCAAACGTTAATTGGTTTTTATTTGTCAATTGATAGCTTGGGGAGTTATAGGACCAGCAACCAAGGATTATTCAGTTCATTCAGCATTACAAGGTGAGTTTCCTTACTGGGTTTAGTGGATCGAAAGCACCAATGTTGGCCCATGACTATGTTATGTTAGTATGCTAGCTGTCTGCGTGACTCTCGCATGTGTTATGTGCTTATATGTTTACCGGGCAAGGCCCGATGACCATCTTGTATGCTATGTATCATTGTGATTATTGCATGTGTATATGTTACTTGATATATGTTATATGTATGTTGGGTGGGGCCCGATCTATTACTGAGCGGAGCTCGATGTTGTGCGGGGCCCGATATTAGACGGGGTCCGATGTAGGGCGAGGCTCGATGGCAGGGCGGGGCCAATTATGTGTTTATTTGTATGTATGGTATGTGGTATTTTGAGAAACTCACTATAATCTTTGTGCTTATGGTTTTTAGTTTATGTTTCAGGTACTTCCGGTTTCAAGGGAGAAGAGCTCAGGTTGACTGCATCGCACACACCATTTGAATTCTGTTTTTGGGACACACTCAGATTTTTTATGTTTGATATACTTATTTTCTGGGTTGTATGAACAATGCTTTTGGAATATTGTTTTATTTAAATTTAAAAATTGAAATTTTTGGGTCATATTTTTGGGATGTTTCACGCCCATGTTATCCGCATTATGTGATTTTGGGATTTTGTACTATGATGTTATTTTCACTCTGATATACTTTGGATGGTTTGATATGAATACTTAATGACTTGTGGTTAACCTAAAATTGAAATTTTTACTTATAATTTTTGGGATGCTACAAGTTGGTATCAGAGAATTGGTTTGAGGTATTCAGACAAACTATCGGGTGTGTCTGAACTCAAACTGAGGGTTTGCACCCTATTTAAGAGTCTTATATCCCTCCAAACAATTATCCTCTCAGTCTCCATTGTCCCCATAGTGTCCAACTCGAACCCTAACCCCCTTGCATGTATCTTGAGCTCACTTTGATCATTTTGGTGTTATTTTTGTGGTTTTCAAGAAGAAGGAGCAAGGACTTGAAGAGGACTTGTAGATCCAAAAGTTTGGCATCATTTCTGACCCATTTGAGGTATAAAGCTTTAAACTTTATCATTGCATGCTTAGATCTAGTTTTGGGGTGTTTTATGTCACATTTTGGTTCCATACTTGAGGTCCTTTGAGTTTTAGAAGATTCTGTCCAAATGAGTTGTCCTTTTTGGCTCTTGGAGGTGTTTAGAACCATAAAAATCAGATCTTGATGGTTTAGCCCCAACCATGTAAGTGCTAGTTGGCCACTAAGTGAGCTAATGGACTTAATGTGTGTCTTAATCCCCATCCATGCATGCAAAACCATAAAGTTCATAACTTTATGGTTTAGGACATTGTTAGGAGCCTAGATCTATGTTTTAGACGTTGGGAGTTAATGGGTTAAGTTAAAAGAAGGATTCTTGGGTGGCAGGAATGAACGTTGGGCGTACCATATCAGTTTCCCGCTTTTGGTCAAGAATAGCGTACGCTAGGCATACATGTCGCGTACGTCGCGCGTACTCGTACAGTGGGCCAAGGGTTGTTTTATGGGTTGTGAGCATTGGGCTTATATTTAGTGGGCCTCAAACCCACATATAGACTAGAACCCTTGGGCCTAGAATTGGGATTATTGTATTGGGCCTTATTGGGCCTTAAAGCTTAATCAGTTAGGCTTGGAAATTTTATTATGGAAGTTGGGCCGTGGGAGGAAGAGTCCCAATTGGGTCAAAGATTAGGAACTTTTGCCTTATGTGTTAGAATTGGGCCTATGGAGTTATATTTGGATCAATTAACTAATTAGGAAGTTGTTGTGCTTTAAGGAGAGGAGCCCCGAGTCATCTGCGGAGTACGATTCGACATTCATAGTTAAGATGACTCTCCCTTCGTAGAATCTGTGGGTCGAAGGGACCAAGGTCGGCCCACTAGTATTAATATAGCTTAATGATTGTCTTTGTGATATTTATTAAGATGGTATGTATTGTTGATGTTTATGTGAGATATGCATTTTTTATATGGTAGTGGTAAGGGTAAGATACACCCTGTAATCGATTGGAATAAGACCGAAGGGTAGGTCGGGCATCCAGATATGCCTGATAAGGGTAGGTCGGGTACCCAGATATGCCTGGCAGGGTAGGTTGTGACATCCTCATTTTCATGGTCAGAAAAGACAGATTTGCTTTTGCTTTGTTTGAAAATCAAAGTAACCTTTTAAAGAAAAGTGTTGCAAAATTTGTTCCCAAAAGATATATATGATATATATTTATCAAAGCATTTCCGAAGAAACGTATTTCATTATATTAAAACCTCGGTATGTCATGTTCGATACAGATCAAAAGCATAAACAAAACAACATAGGGCTTACAACATTTATTTATATTTACTGGCCTATGATCCATAATCCCTCATCAAGTCATCCAACTATGCTCTTGTGCCACTACCTGTAATACAAGAAACTGAGTGAGTCAGGCTTGAGAGCCTGGTGAGCACATAGGGTTTTCATCCCACAATAAATAAGTTTATTAATTTCATCAAACCAAACAACCCGATTACCCGTTCTTGATATCCTCACTTTATGTCCCTAGAACATCTATTATAGGGGACCTAGCATACGGATTATCATCGGGATGGACAATACTACCAAGGGGTTCCTCAGCAATAAATGTTCGTAAGGCAACCATGAGGGGGATGGAGTACACCGGTGAACACACCATTCACAAACACCTATAGGTTGTGATCCTGCTAGCGTTCCTCTGGACTGTCTAGAATAGTTTGTGGTCGTCATCTCTACTCCGCTAGATGACTGGATCATCGTCATCATCAAGGCCTCTCATCATTTTATCACACATCATCTATTTCATCTACCCATGTTTTACCCCAACATTTTTGTAGATATAAAATACATATACAGTTTAATTCATTTAAAACTTGTATAAAAATGTTCATCCGGCATAGATATCAAGTAAACAGATAACATGCACACATAGCACGTAATTTATATAAAATAATTCATATCTATCTATAAGATGAAAGTAACTATGCACTCACTTGTTAAAGTGACGACTCGAAATTCGAGCAGCGCTACGCTTCTTAACAATATGATTTCCTTCGATGAAACCTAGTATTATTACCACTAGATTTTAGTCTAGTATTTATTGCGACTAATTATTAGTCTAGATTCGTCATTAACTTAGAGTCTACTTCATGATCTATCAAGTAAGGAACAATCAGGTAGGATCGTATCGGAGGTAGAGTCTGTTTGGTATATGAACTATATTGTTTGGAAATCCCATTTTAAACACCTCACTAAATCACAGCCTAGACATCGTCCCTGTAAGTAGATCAATCAGTATAACGACTTTGAAGCACTGATAAATCTTATTTATAGGTTCATAATAATGATATTATATTTAAATATAAATTATATTTAAAGTAGGGTAGGCATATCTCACTTACAACATGTTTTGCTAAAAACCGGGTTCCGCTGGAGCAGAGCTTTTGAGCCGAAAAGTACTTTTTTCTCAGAGCCTTTGGGCGCTATGGGTTTCCTCTAGCACCTTGAGGTTACTTGGGATTTAGAGGGGTTTTGGGAGTCTAGAGAGAAGTTAGAGAGAGAAAGAAAGGTTTATGGTGTGAAGAAAATATGAAGAATTCATCATTTATTTATAGGGGTTTGATCATAGAGTAGGCCCTAAGTTTCTTCCGTATCTTCCTCGTACAAGATTCGTTTTATATGTTCTTTATATCCATGCATTGGTATTTATGAGTACTACAACTTTCATTTAGACCCCGTTAGCTAATTCTCATTTTATCACTGATTTACAAAATTGTATCGAATTTATCGCGCTCGAAGAGTAGGGACTAAGTTTAGTCCATATCTTTAACATACGAGCTCTATTATCGACGTTCTTTATATCCACACAATGTTATTTACGAGTACTACAACTTCCTCATACGAAGTCAAATTTAGACCTTCTTATGCACGCTCTCGATTTAACTTATACTACGACTTTTTTTTAGATTGCTAAGGCTAAAAAGTATTTTATCAAAAATTCATTTTTTACGTTACGCGGTATCGTGCCGGTTTAGCCGAAAAACTTTGACAGATCATAACTTCTTCGTTATAACTCGGATTTCGGTCTTCTTTATATCTCCAGAATCCTTGTCACGACCACTAAAACTTTCTTCATAGATATCGGGTTTATCTATTATTTTCTTTCTTAATTTATTATATCGTTATAAACAAGTATATATGTAATACAGTAAATTTTCAAACAATTTTTTTTCAAGTTTAAATTACCAACGTCACATATAATGATTCTCAAAATCTCGAGTGTCGTTGTCATAACATATTTCAAAATAGTTTCCAAAAGTAATTATCAAAATCCAGGATCCTCATTCATGACTCTTTTCTCTTGTGTGTACAATCAAGCCGCCACCTTCCCGCGATCTTGATAAGAACCTGAAACACATAACACATAACATGGTAAGCATGCATGCTTAGTGAGTTCCCCAAAATACCACGTACATACAATTAGCCACTCAAGGCTATAACTCTACGAGACTTTCTGGTCAATGTGTCTCAGGGGCCTTCCAGTCCCACAATCCTGGTAGACCTTTCGGTCCTTCTCATGATGACCTTCTGGTCCTACTCTGCCGACCTTCCAGTCCGTAGTATATTGACCTTCCAGTCCATACCCTTTTGACCTTCCGGTCCATATCACACTACTCATAACATATCATAACACATATATATATCATATTGAAACATATATCATATATTCCTCATAGCACATAAGACCTTCTGGTCACACATAATTACCACTCTAGGTAAGGTATAGTGAGAAGACTCACCTTGAAAGCAACCAAGTGACAGCCTCGCACTCGGAAATATCGACCGAGCTTCCACCTAACACATAGGATAAACATCTCTTAGCAATACTTACTCATAATCAAACACACCCAAGGCTATTCTCTTTCTCTGTCTAACTCTTGAAGTGGGTAAAAGACCATTTTACCTCTCCATGGCTTCCATCACACATTGTTAACCCAACCCTAAAGTCAACCGTAGTCAAACTCGAGTCTACAGTCCAGATCTAACCCGACTCGGCGAGTTCACCCGTGTGACTCATCGAGTCCACTCACTTTCTCCGAAGTTTCGCGAGGATTCAGATCAACTCGTCGAGTTGACCCCACAACTCACCTAGTTAGTACGCGATTCAGCTTGACCAGGTAAACCCTAACCGACTCATCAAGTCGGCTCGTGGACTCGGCGAGTCAATCCAGCCCTTTTCTCATTCAGACGATTTCACTCAGATCTATCACTCTAAATTATAGATCTATCATCTCAAGGCTCAATAATCACGTAAAGCTTCAATCTTTACGTTCATTCATGATGTTATTGCTTCAAAATGCGATTACATGCCCTCCATGAAAGATTTAGCTCATCAACCCTCATTTGGACCACTAAAGTTGGGGAACCTAGTCTTCAAGGACCTCACATGGTTCAGATCTGAGGTTTCCCTCCTCAGATCATGTCTCAGTTAGCTCATAAGCACAAAAGAAGGGGAGTAAAACCCTAAAACTCCCAAGAACATGAAATCTAACCAAAATAGATGAAAAGGATGCAAGTTTATACCTTCTACAGCAGTTCCACGTGAAGAAATGTTAGATCTACAACCCCCATCTCGTTTCTTACTTGAATCATGCTCTTTTCCTTCCATAAGACCCACCAAATTACTTGATTTCATCATAAGAACTCTCTCATGGCTCCAATGGCGACTTAGGGCTTCTCACAAGAGGTATGATGTGACATCCCCATTTTCTCGGCCAGAAAAGACCGATTTTGTTTATGCTTTATAAAAATCAGAGTACCTCTTGTAATAAAAATGTTTGCAGAATTTTTTCCCAGTAAAACATGATAAATACGTTATCAAAGCTTTTCCGAATAAAAATATTTTTATTCATTTTAAAACATTTGGGATGTCATCGTCAATACATAAACATAAGCATAAACAAAACTTACATTCATTATCACTAGTGATTTATATCTCCTTAATCTCTCAGTGTAATGTGACTTCATATCAACACCTGTGATATAAATAAACTGAGTGGGTCAGGTTGGGAAACCTGGTGAGTACATAGGGATTTCAATCCCACAATGTTATATCATATATAATTTAGAACTCACAAAATATACAATTTCACCATATATGTATAAGCAACTCTTATCCCACCCCGTCGATCCTCACAACGAGACTATCCATACTCTCAAACCCAAGATTAACCGTTTTACCTAATCCATACTCCCGGATCAGAAATGAACGGCTTTACCTAATCCATACTCTCAGATTAATGATGAATGGTTATGCCCAATCCGTACTCTCGGACTAGGGACGAATGACTAATCCATACTCTCGGATTAATGACGAATGATTATGCCTAATCCATACTCTCGAACTAGGGACGAATGACTATGTCTTAATCCATACTCCCAGACTAAGGACAACTGGCTATGTCTTAATCCATACCCCCGAATTAATGACAGTTGACTATGTCCAATCCATACTCTTGGACTAGGGACAATGAATGTGTCTAATCCATGCTCCCGGATAAATGACATATACTAAAGTTCTATTCTCTGAGTATAACTCACTTGTACTTGTAAGAAAATACTACCCAATATTCCTCATAATTAATTTAGGTCTACTCTTTATCCTAAATCATCATATATAATCAGGTATGTTCTTTAACACGTATTTCAGGCAACCTCAATTAACTCACACATAAACATATAATTAATATTTCAATAAATACTTGTATTAAAATCATGTTCATGAAAGGGACTATGCAGTCACCTGATACGGTGGTGATTCCGAACCCAGACAGCGCTTCGCTTCTTAAAAAAATAATTGCCTTCGACGAAACCTAGTATTATTACCACTAGAGTTTAGTTTATTATTCGCCGAGACTAATTAATAGTCTACTATTATTACTATTATATAAGTGTTAATCAATACTTATATAACCCATAATAATAGCCAAAGTACTTATTATAAGTTCCTAACAACATTACTATAATTAAATAAAAGCTATTTAAAAAATAGCATAGGCATAGCTCACTTACAGCGGGTTTTATGGAAAACTGGGCTTCGCTGGAGCAGCGTTTCTGAGCCGAAAGTTTTTCTTCTCGGAGCCGTCGGGCTATCCGGGGCTTCCTTCTCGTGCTAGGGAGGTTCCCTAGACTTGGGAGGGGTTTAGGGAGGCTAGAGAGAAGTTAGAGAGAGAAAGAAAGGCTTATGGTGTGACGAAAATATGAGGAGTTCACCCTTTATTTATAGGAGTTTTATAGTAAAGTAGTCTCTAAGCTTCGTCCGTATCTTCCGTGTACGACCTCCGTTTTCTACATTATTTATATCCACACGTTGGTATTTACGAGTACTACAACTTTCGTTTAGACCCCGTCGGCTAATTCTTATTGTATCTCAGATTTACAAAACTATATTCGAATTCGTCGCGCTCGAAAAGTAGAGACTAAGCTTCGTCCATATTTTTCGCATATGAGCTTCGTTTTCGACATTATTTATATCCACGTGTTGGTATTTATGAGTACTATAACTTTCATTTAGAAACTGTTGGCTAATTCTCATTCTATCTTGGATTTACAAAACTGTATCGAATTCGCCGCGCTCGAAGAGTAGAGACTAAGCTTCGTCCATATCTTTCGCATACAAGCTCCGTTTTCGACTATCTTTTTATCGTTTAACTCCTATTAACTATATCTTCATTTCTCATTTAGATTATTTTGGCTGAAAATCGACCAATCTAAAATTCGAATTTTCGGGTTGTGCACTATTATGCTAAATGTTAGAAAAATCATAACTTCCTCATACGAAGTCAGATTTTGGCGTTCTTTTTATGGATGTTCTCGGTTTAACGTATACTACAACTTTGATTTAGATCACTAAGGCTAAAAAGTACTCTATCATAAATTTACTATTTACATCTCACGATGTCGTGCCGATTTTGCCGAAAAAACTTCGACGGGCCATAACTTCTTCGTTATAACTCGGATTTCGGCGTTCTTTATATGTACGGAACCCTTGAGATAAATTCTACAACTTGGTTAATATTAATCCTTCTAAATAATCTTCCATTAAAAACTCATTTTTTACGCTCATTGTCTCTAAATTGGCTAGCCCGAATCCGCGGGCGTTACATATGAGGTGCACCTAAGGTCATAAGTTCCCTTAAATAGGCCCCAACCCCGGAAACTCAGGGTTTTCTCTGCCCAGAACCTACTCAGCGAGTCTGTCCTTGGACTCGTCAAGTCTGCTCATTAAATCCACATGATCACCTCGATGCGACTCGGCGAGTCAGACCTTCGACTCGTCGAGTCCTTCTTAAATCCTCAAAAAAATTGAAATGCAAACTATCATACCCGAAATTACGGATGTTACAATTCTCCCCCACTTAATTTGATTTCGCCCTCGAAATCTCTCGTTAGCATCACACAGATCAAAACCTAACAGCCCACAAAGCACCACCCAAGAGGATTTCATACCACACGCTATCTTCCAATGATACCTTATCCCAACTCCCAAACTCAGAAAAGGACAGACCCAACTGCCACTACGATACTGTGACATCCCCAAATTTCACGGTCAAAAAAGACCGGTTTGTTTATGCTTCATTTTAAAATCAGAGTAATCGTTTAAAGAAAACGGTTGCGGAATTTGTTCCCAAAACAAGATATGATAAAAACTTATCAAACCATTTCTCAAAGAGAATGTATTTTCATTAAATAATAAAACTTCGGGATGTCATGTTCCGATACAGACACATAAGCATAAACAGAACATACATTCATTTACTCTAGTGATTTACATATCCTTTAATCTCTCAGTGCAAAGCAGCTTCATATCCATACATGTGATACAATTAAACTTAGTGGGTCAGGCTTGGGATCCTGGTGAGCATATAAGGTTTTCAACCCACAATATTATATCATATATATATATATATATATATATATATATATATATATTCAATCATCAAACAATCAACCCAATTACCCAACCCCATTACCTCCATTTATCTTAAGGATATACCCTAAGAATCATCTATCCTTTATTCCTAAGTATTGACCTAAGGTATAGGCACGAAGTCACATCGTTGCCAGGGTTTACTCAATAGGCGCTAACTTCATAGTCACCAAGGTTTATACAATTGGCGCTAACTCCATAGTCACCAAGGCTTATACAATAGGCGCTAACTCCATAGTCACCAAGGCTTATACAATAGGCGCTAACTCCATAGTCACCAAGGTTTACTTAACAGTAGGCGCTAACTCCATAGTCACCAAGGTTTATACAATAGGCGCTAACTCCATAGTCACCAAGGTTTACTTAACAGTAGGCGCTAACTCCATAGTCACCAAGGTTTATACAATAGGCGCTAACTCCATAGTCACCAAGGTTTACTTAACAGTAGGCGCTAACTCCATAGTCACCAAGGTTTATACAATAGGCGCTAACTCCATAGTCACCAAGGTTTACTTAACAGTAGGCGCTAACTCCATAGTCACCAAGATTCATACGATAGGTGCTAACTCCATAGTCACCAAGATTTATACGATAAGCGCTAACTCCATAGTCACCAAGATTTATACGATGGGCGCTAACTCCATAGTCACCAAGATTCATACGATAAGCGCTAACTCCATAGTCACCAAGGTTTATACAATAGGCGCTAACTCCATAGTCACCAACTATCCTATCTACCCATGTTCTACCCAACATTTTCATAGATATAAATACTTACACAGTTTAAATCATTTAACACATGTATAAAACATCAATTCCACGCCCATCTCAAATAGACAAACAATATATAACACATAGCACGTATTTCATGGCAAACACTTCATATATGTGTGTTAGAAGAAAGTAACTACACACTCACACAAAACATATACTTAATACATTCAAACAATACTTGTATTAAAATCGTGTTTATGAAAGGTATTATACACTCACTTGATCAGAAGATGATCGGACAGCACTATAGCTCTAAGAGTAGTATTCTTCGGTGAAACCGGGATATATTCACACACCGGGTTTCTCGTGGGCAGAGCTTCGGCTCGGAAACTCTTTTCTTCTCGGGATCTTCGGAGCTTCGGGACTTGCTTCGGGTCTCGGGGTTGATACCGGGTCTTCGGGATATTTCTTGCACATAAATCGAGGTAAAACGGGAGAGAGAGAGAGAGAGAGAGAGAGAAGAGAAAATAGCAACCCTAAACGGCTGGCCCTTCAAATCTATTTATAGGGCAAAATCTGCCCTTGCCACATCGTGGCACCTTTTTCCACATCGTGGGCTTGGTCTTCACTGCATGTGTCATCGCAAGTTGCATCTAGGGGACTCTCAGAGGTGTCAGAAGACTTGCCACATCGTGGTATCTGACAGTTTTGGGGTTTTGCGCCCCGAACTTCAGAAATTCATAACTTTCGCATGCGAACTCCGTTTTCAACGTTCTTTATATCGACGCGAAGGTGAGATTATGCTCTACAACTCTCATTTAGACTCCATTAGCTAATTTTGACTTTATTTTTAATATATTATAATTATATTACTTATATATTATTTTTAGTAGGCCGAGATAGGAAAACTCCGTTATAAACTCATAACTCCTTCGTTTAACGTCCGTTTTCGTCCGTCTTTCCGTCGTTGCACTACTATCGATGAGATCTTCAATTCACATTTAGATTGTTTTGGATAAATATCGCTCTAATGTAAATTCACTATTTACGCCACGATGTGTCGTGTCAGTTCTATTGCGAAACTTCGACAGGTCATAACTTCTTCGTTATAACTCAGATTTCGACGTTCTTTATATATTCGGAAACCTCGTAACATAAACTACATCTTAGTTAAGATTACTCTTTCTAAATAATCTTTCCCAAAAAAGCCATTTTTGATGCTTATCGTCTCTAATTTGACGAGCCCAGATCTACCGACGTTACAAATACCACTACTGGCTCCCTATGATCCGAAAACTCTAGTGGTCTGTCATGCTACCAGACCGCCCCCTACAAGATTTTACCATGATATTCGCTCCTTGAATAACAGATAAAAAAAAACTATTGTCCCTCTGATTCTCTCGTTGCGACTAATAGAACAAGTCGAAGCCCCAAAATAGACTTCCGCTCACTTAAACCAAATATATTAAACAATCGAGATCATTTTCCAAAATGAAAGGGTCACATCACACCAGGGACCCATCCGCTGAACTGCAACAAAATCCAACTGAGCAACGAATTCTCAATACCCCGACCTTGGGCACAAGAAGAAAATCATGTTGCTCCAAAAAATCTTCTGACTTCTACAACTATGTACCACAACTCTCTCCCCGATATCCCTTTCAACACTGAGCACGTGATCAACTATTGATCCCACAATTGAACCTCTAAAGGTTACCCATAGCATACCCAACAATGTCTCATTTACTACCTTCTCTCCACAACCATCTCGACCCATTGTGACACACAAGTCACGAAGTTTGCCTTACCAAAAGCGAAAAATACCACTTCCCCCAAATTGATACACTCGACATCTGACACCTACTACTCACTAGATCCACGCGTCTCGAGATACTTCCCATTCTAACGAACTGACCCACTCAGGTCTAAAACATCCGATAATGCACAATGCCTCTCAAGAAGCAAATCACCACTAAATCTGGAATCTCATTTCGCCTTCTCGATATACCACTAGGGCCAACTCGAACTCAAGAGTCTGACTCAAAAGCAAAATTGGAACCACTCATCGCAATGAAGTACTCAACTCATAACCCATGACCCGCAACTTGTGCGTACATCCCTTTTCCATTTCCTTCTGCTTATGATAACCATACTTTAACTCGGAATATGATAACTCCCGACCATTAGGGAGACCCCAGTCTCACCCATGGCCTAACCACCAGGTTCCTATAGACTCAAAGATAAGGCTACCTAAGCTTAGGAACTCCCATGCGTCATGCTCCGACTAGTGAAGACTACGACTTCTCATGGTTCCACAAGGATCTCTCTTGCTTCCTGGCGAATACTATGGCTTCCTGCAGTATCGCCACACCATCTCGCTGACTGGTGGACACTACGGCTCCCCGCAGTACTACAACACCCTCTTGCTGACTGGTAGACATTGCAGCTCCCCGCAGTACCACCACACCTTCTCACTAACTGGTGAATACTACGGCTCCCCGTAGTATCACCACACCCTCTTACACTAACTAATAGATGATGCAGCTCCCCGCAATCTTACAACACTTTCTCTTATCACCCCACGATCTCTTACCCAATTGATGCTATAATACGTTCACTAACTCTTGTTCCATGGCCCAACATAGATAGGTGCACTCACACCCCTCCAAAAATAAGCACCACTACTCCCGTCTGCGGCCGCCATGTCAAAGCCCCTCTTTTCACTACAAATCACATTCTTACTTAATCTCGCTTGATATCATTTGGCCGAAGGGCTCCCACTGGAACCATAGATACCCGCTACACCACATACCATCTCTTAACTCAAACTTGAAATAATTTGAACCTTAGGACATCACACTCGGATATCTCAGAACACCATTACAAAACTTCATGATGCCTTGCCTCTATCACTGATCTCATACTCACCGCATCATGCTCAGATACCGCATTGCTTCATCAGAATCTCGCAACCGATCTTCCTCTTGTACAACTTGCAACCTCAAAGTATTCCATTTCCCAATCTTGAAGCATAGAGGCATCTTCGAAGGCTCAGAACATGTGGACAAAAACCTGAAGCTCCACTCTCTACTGATCACTACCCATACAAAACTACTCAGGCCACTCCTGAAACTGGTTGACAAACCATTTGCTTCCCTTCCTGGGGTATGGATCACAATTTATACCTACACTTGCAAATCTCTGCCATTGCACCCTGAATCCAGCGATCCCACCGCACTCGAATTCGACATATGCAAATTCCGAAAATCCCAGGCCACAATGAAATCTCCAATCAATGATAACCTGTCGGCGATCCACTCATCCTTTCGTAAACACGTACTTGTATCTTTTCCTGTCCGGCACCATGCCTCATCCTTTTCTAACTCGGGTCTCATATGCCCATACCGCAGTTTTTCCATAACCATTTCTCTGACCGCCCTTGAACGGATCACCGATCCCCTTACTGAAAAGCATGTTCTCCCCCACTCAGGGTTCGAACCATCACCATTTGGCATGACCACAACCTACTCAGTAGACTATGCCACCAGGTATGTCACACTTGACTTGTAACATCCAGATATCCGAGGTATAGAATTTGGATATATAGGCATGAGTTTGAGTGGGGGACTCGACGCGTTGTCTCCTCAACTCGTCGAGTTGGGTCGTGGCTTGGAGACGTGTCAAATGGATGGACTCGACGAGTCGGGTATCTGACTCGCCGAGTCAGGGCTGTGGACAGAAACCCTAAATCCTTGGGCCTGAGACCTATTTAAAGGCCCTTAAGGCCTCCTATTGAGGCTACTCTTCTGGAAGGAAACCCTAAACCGTGTGTAAGAGCTTGGAGCGAAGAAGAAAGCTATTGTGAAGCTTCGTAGTCATTTTTGAAGGAAGAAGTAAAGGGCCAAGCTAGACGATCAAGAAGAGGTGTTGGATCTGCTACAGTTTCATCCTCAAAGCATCAGGGGAGGTATAAATCTCGATTCCTAACCTCTCCTTAGTGTAGATTTCTCATTTGTGCATAATTAGAGCTTTTCTTCTTCATATCTTTTTGGGGATTTGTGGATTTGAGAGTTGTGAGGAAGTTTAACCTCATATCTGCACCCTAGGAGGTCCCAAATGCCTTATGACCCATGCTTTTCTCAACTTTGTTGAAGCTTTTGGTGTGTACAACCCTTCTAGCTCATGTTTATTCCATGTATCGCTCTAGATGCCATGCATGGGCGCAAATTTAATGACTTTACATGATTTCTGAGCCCCATGAGTGTAGATCTGGAGTTTGGGAAGAGATCAGGCCCTGAAATCGTCTGTATGCATGAGAGTCTTAATAGACTCGCCGAGTCCAGCTGCTGACTCGGCGATTAGCCTAGGGTTTTTCCTGAATAGCTGATTCACATAATGACTCGATGAGTCGGAGGGTTGACCCGTCGAGTTGGGTCAGCCAGAGGGCCCCTGAGAGTCGATGAGACTCGGCGATTCACTATATGCACTCGACAAGTGAGGTAAAAAAGGACTGTTGACCAAGTTTGACTTCTGTTGACCTTAGGGTTTGGTCAACATTAGTAACGGAGATTTCGGAGGGATAAAATGGTATTTTATTCGCTCCGGGAGTTAAGAAGGAAAAGAGGGTGGTCCTTGGGGTATTTGAGTAGGATCAAAGTAATAATTAGAGATGTGTAATCTATGTATTAGGCGGAGACTAGTTCGAGATTTCCAAGTACAGGATTACATTGGTCGGCTTATGAGATGAGTCTTCTCATTATACCTTACCTTGGGTGGTAGTTATGTGTGATCGGAAGGTCTTATGTACTTACACTGAGTATTATGTTATCATGTTGTATGTGACATGCTATGCATTATGTCTTTGTGATTTATGCTATGTGGAGTTTATAGATCGGACCGGAGGGTCCAACGATTTATGAGGACGTAAGGCTCAAGCAGACCGGACCGGAAGGTTCACAGAGTTAGGGCCAGAGGGTCCACAGAGTTAGGGCTAGAGGGTCCACAGAGTTAGGACCGGAAGGTCCATAGAGTTAGGACCAGAGGGTCCACAGAGTTATAGCCTCAAGTGGCTAATATGTGTTGTATGTGGTATCTTGGGGAATTCACTCATCTTCATGCTTACCGTGTTATGTGTTATGTGTGACAACCCAAAATTTTCCATCTTGTACAATAGATCAATTTAATCAAAGTTAGACTCGTTTTGCTAGCTTTTAACACTGTTTGGGGTCTATTTGAGTGTTCTAAACCTAGTACAATTAAGGTAGGAGGCTACAAAATGGGATAACACGATGCATATCAAGCAAAATCGGGCCAAACACTCCAAGACATGGAGTGTGCGGCCACACACGGGTGTCTGCGGCCACACACCCATCCCAGCCACACACTCCTGCCTATATATACCACACTTAGTCATTTTGAACACTCTTTTCCCTTCTTCAAGGCTAGAACTCGAAATCCTCTCAAGTATCATCTAACTTTTCTCTTCAGCCTTCAAACAAGTAGGTGATTCATCCCTTGATTTGCTATTACATGACCATAACTAGCCTTCCCCTTTGATTTGATCCATGAAAACACCTTTTTGGTGTAGATCTTCAAAAAACACCAAGAACACCTACTAAACTTTTTGGACTTTAACTACACTTTTAAGCCCCTAAATCAGGTATACACTTGTAATGGCTTGATATAAGCTAAGGAACCTTGGATTTAAGCATGAAAAATGCCATATCATGTGATCTGCAAGTGTGTACAGCCGCACACACCCTGTGTACGGTTGCACACACCAAGTGTAACCGCACACACACTTTTAAGGGTCCAAAATGGCAACAAACTCCCATTCCGGCTAAGCAATGGTCAAAACACCTTCCCTAGGACATTCCTAAGACTTGGAAATACGCTTTTGCATACTTCATAGGGAGTGTGTGGCCGCACACACACCCTGGACACACACTCTGGCCGCACACACACAAAACCCTTGGTTTTGTGGCCTTACACTCCAATATAGGACCATACAACCCTTAGATGCAACCCTTTAGTACTTCTAAAACTTGAATCAAAGTGTTTTCTATGATCTAGGGTGTCTATACTTATTTAATTAGTTGTTTAACCACCAATTAGATACATATATGTGTCATTATATGTTAACTAGGATCCGTACGTGTGTTCAAGTCTTCACTTGGCACTTAGCATCCTTTTTAGAAGGTTCATCCAAACCACTCACTGCAGGTGAGTTCATACCCCTTAATCAACCTTTTAAATGATTTTAAATGCTTTTATGGGGGGATACAAGTTGAAACATTATAGTTATTATATCAATCACATGTGATTAATAACTATCAAGCAAATAGATTTACTATACTTTTAGCTATTTTATCAAACAACCTACTTTAATTGTTTACCAAGCTTGTTTTACACGTTAAACTCTTTATCAAACTTGTTTCTATATGCCAAACTGCTTTTAAATCGTTTTATAAAGTGACATCAAGTCATCAATATTTGTTTTTAAAATCATCAAAAGGTTTTACAAAAACTTTGTTTTTAAACTTGTACATATAATGTCAAAATCATGTCTAATACATATATAGTTATATAAGTAAGGTTTGAAGGACTTAGGACTGATGACCTACTTTATTTCCTGTTCCTCGTTTGGTTGTGGACTTAGAGTACCCGGTTGTTTGTCCGAGTGTCATTTGATCCTTAGTTATATATTATGTATATATGTATAAGACATAAAAGCTTTTATTTCAGTTCAATACATTCAATCATTCGAACAATTCTACTAGTAAACTATAATAGGCATAGTTTCGGATAATACTATTCATTACTTCTAGATCAATGAAGCATACAATGAGTTAGTTCATTCATGAGTCAACACTTACTATTATGAGAATCTATATAACTATACTATAATGAGAGTCAGAGAGAACATACCACACACTAGAAAGAGAGAACATACACTATTGCATACTAATCACACACACTAAATACTATACAAAAGAACATACTATGATGAGAATCAAGGAGGACACACACCACACTAGTACATACAATACATACATACTATAACATAAATGTGAACCACTGTTTCGGGGCATGGCATCACCTGCCATGGCTTGATTTGTATCCAGAATCTCCTGGAGGGAGAGCGTGAATTTGTGTATAGATCTATACTGGATTGACAATCCTACACCTTACTGCTAGCTACAGTGGGATTAGTAGATCTTCGGGTGACAAATGTCATTACTGTTCGACGTATTACAGCATCATGATGTTCCTAGTCAATTAGTACGGTTACAATTATATCACATTATACTTTAATTAACAATTGGTTTAAGGTAATTAGTACAGCAATAGTTACTATATCATAATACTACAGTACTTCATTATTTCCCCCATTACATCTACTTTGTGAGCATTTCACATAATCAGTAATGTAAAAACTATATTTTACTAAATGATAGTCATCTTTGGGAGGAATACTCACTTTTATAACAACAAACATACAGAACTTTGATGCCTTGGTAGAAGGATACTTTTAGTAGAAAATATATGATTTTCTAGGAGATACAATTACTTATACAAACATTTACATTGTACATTTAACAACATTTTCTTCAAACTTATATTAACATGTATTAAAAACATTTACAAACTTATATATTCAAACGTTTACAAACATTTTCATACAAACAATGACACTAATATACTTATGAACTCACCAGCTTTAATGCTGGTAAACTCTTTCAAAATAACTTGTATTCTTAGATCATCAATAGACAGGTGCAGTCGACCAAGTTTTGAGAAGACGGAGCGTGTTCAAGACACGTCTTTCATTTTGTTTCATATTTTGGTGTCTTATAAACTTTACAGAAAACACTTGTATAAAAATTATATTATTAATGCAATGGATGATGTTGTTGCTTGTTTACTACTATGCTTTGTTGTGATACTGTACATGACGTCCTCCACCCCATAACGTTTCCGCCGTTCCGGTTTTGGGGTGTGACATTATGTGTTTCAGGTTTTCTCAGTATCTCGGGACGACGACGTCTTGATTGTACACACGAGATAAAGAGTTATGTTTTGGAGGACCCTGGATCATTAATTAAACAATTATGGATTTATGTTTTGTTAATTTTGATAATTGGGATTTTTGTGAAATGTATTATGAGCATTATTGTGATTTTTAAAAATGAAAATTTTGTTTGAAAAAATCACGATGTTACAAGTTGGTATCAGAGCTTTGGTTTGAGGGATTCGGATACGTCTTCGGGTATGTCTGGACTCAAACTGAGGATTTGAGAGAAATTTCAAAAGAAACAATTTTTCTAAAAATGAGTAAGAGATTCTAAGAGAAAAACGAGAAGGAGCAGTGTGTACAATCAGCCAGAGCCCGAACGGTGATTTCCTAAAATACCTTTACTTTGTAGTATGAGATATTTATGAGATATGTTATGAGATATTATGCATGCTAGAGATAGGCTATGTATTTCATATTTTAGGACTAGGGTGGCATGATTTGTGATACATTAGCCTAGGAGTTGCTGATAACTATGATGCACTTTCGAGTATGTGCTGAGTGAGAGTGTCCAGTAGGAATCCTTTTAGAGAGGGATCCGAGTAAAGGGGTAATCTAGGAGAGATACCTAGATGAGCAGTTGCGGAGCCTATCGAGAGGGTAGTTAGATACCCGCAAGGGGTAAAGTTGCAGAGTTCGGTGATATCTTTTTAGTATGAGTAGAGCAAGTGGAGTTATCACCTAGAGTGGGTTTTACGTGTTTATTCGATGCCCGAATGTTGTTTGCTTCGTGCTTTGTCGAATTCCCGATGATAGGAGCCATCTACCAAGTGAATGTGACGATATTCAGGAGGTAGATGACTGACATCATAAGGAGTTTCTCAGCAGCTGATGGCGGAGAAGTGTGAGAACCTAGAAAGAGCCTAGGATGTGACCTTAGTTAGATGAGTACGCTGACAGAGTAGAGCATTTCGCTGGGGGGCGAGCACGCATGATGGGATTGGCGATTGAGAAGGTCGAGCAGCTACTTAGGGAATTTGGGATGGTCCATGTAGAGAGTATGGGTAGATGTGGCAGGTAGTATGAACAGATCGAGAGGTGATGTCGTGGTTCAAGTACCATGATAAGTAGCAGACCGAGAGGTGATGTCATGGTTCGAGTACCATGATAAGTAGCAGATCAAGGG
Source organism: Lactuca sativa (assembly GCF_002870075.4). Classification (NCBI taxonomy): domain Eukaryota; kingdom Viridiplantae; phylum Streptophyta; class Magnoliopsida; order Asterales; family Asteraceae; genus Lactuca; species Lactuca sativa. The sequence continues at coordinate 69,862,353 of NC_056625.2, read as the reverse complement.
CTGACGTCATGGTTCGAGTACCATGATTTGAGGCAGATTGAGAAGAGAGGACATGGTTCGAGTACCATGATTCGTAGTAGATTAAGAAGAGATAATATGGTACGGGTACCATGATTCATAGCGGATCGAGAGGTGGCCACATGGTTTGAGTACCATGACATGCGGCAATTAGTGCTTCTGGTTTTACCAGTTATTTCATGGTGATGGTCTAGACTGAGATCAGAGGTGAAAGATTTTGGGGCTAGAAAGCCATGATGAACAAGTTTTAGTGGAGCATCCCTGGAGAGGGAAATCGAGTTAGCCCCGAAGGATTGTTGGTGATATGCCAGTTGGAGTCGCAAGACTCAGGGATGAGTAGGGATGGTGCGTTATGGAAGAATACGGTTTGGGCTGGGTGACCAACCGATAGTGGAGATGTCACTTTCTGTGACCTAAGTAGTGCTAATTATGTTTCCTGTGGGAAACGTAATAGGTTTTGAGATTTCGGTTCCTGAGTTTGGGGGTGAGCCCTGTGGGATTGCACTGAGGGTGATCTTCAATCAGAGTATATGGCAGTGGACTTGTTGTGAGGTAAAGATATAGCCTTATTAGGTCGTCAGTGGGGACCGAGATGGTCAAGGACCAGGATACACCCTATTGAGTATAGTAGGGCATGTGTTAGCTGCAATGTCGGACGATCAAGAGGGGTATATCAGGGTGGTGGCTCTTATTGTCTTGGAAGTGTATTGAGAGTGGTAATGTGGGTTCTACTCCTATCATGAGAGACGTGATGGGGCGTGGGTTGAGGAGTCGAGAATGAGGAGGATGATAGTTCATTATTTCCAAATCAGGGTTGACACTAGACAGTTAAGAAGTCTGGCCATGGAATGTGTGAGATTCTGACTGACTAGAGGCAGTCATGATGGGAAGTTCTAAGGATTTCATCTGAGATTCTGGGTATTGGAAGTTGTTGGACCTCTGTCGGGGAGATCATAGAGCGTTGTGTAGCACCTTCCAAGAGTGGGTGTGATGTTACTAGTGGAAACAGTCTGTGGGATAGATTGTTGGTGCGCCAATTGGTGATGGTTCATACCCTAAGTGGGAGAGAATCGGGTATTTTACTGAGGGGATCAGAGATTTGTTCGAGAGAGGTTAAATATCTGGATATAGAGACCTGCGGTGTGGATTCATGAGTATAGGGTTAATGGTAATCAAGGCTAGGTGCAGAGCAAGGTAATGCATGTGGTATGTGTTGAAAAAGGATGAGTGAATTGGAAGATTCTTCGTGGCTTGTGCTTCTCGGGGTTAGCATATGTCGAGTTCGAGTGCGACCGGGTCGCTGGATTGCGAACGCAATAGCTAAGATTTGCATGTGAAGGTATAGATTGTAATCTATATCCCTGAAAGGGTAGCAGTTGATTCGTAAACCAATTTCAGGGTCGAGATGAGAAGTTCTGTATGAGTAGTGACCAGTAGAGGGGGAGTTTCAGGTTCCTAACAACATGTTCTCAGCCATTGTCGATGCCTCGATGTTTCAAGTTGGGAAATGGAATACTCTGAAGGTTCAAGTGGTGTGAGAGGAAGATCGGTTGAGAGGTTCCGAAAGAGCAATGTGGTATCCAAGCACGGGGTTGTGAGTATAAGATCAGTGGATTGGGCAAAACATCGTGAGATTTTGTGTTAGTGTACCAAAGTATCCGGGGGAGGCACATCGACTAGTTGATGTTAAACGAGATTATTAAAGAATGAGGATTGCAGCGAGAAAAGGAGTTGTCGTGTTGATTGTTGTCAGGAGTAGTGATACTTACTTTTGGATGGGTATGTGTGCACCTATCTATGTTGGGCCGTGGAACGTGGGTTAATGGATGCAGCATGTGGAGCTGACTTGAGGTTGAGACCGTGGGTGGTAAGAGAAAGTGCAGTAAGGCTGCAGGGAACTACAGCATGCACGAGCTAGCAAAGGGGTGTTGTGATACTGCGGGGAGCCGTAGTACTCACTAGTCAGCGAGAAGGTGTTGTGATACTGCGGGGAGTCGTAGTACTCACTAGTCAACGAGAGGGTGTTGTGATACTGCGGGGAGCCGTATTACTCACTAGCCAACGGGAGGGTGTTGTGATACTGCGGGGAGCCGTAGTACTCACTAGTCAGTAAGAGGGTGTCATGGTACGACAGGGAGCCACATTATTTGTTGATCAGAACATGACGTAGGAGAGTTCTTAGGCTTGTGTAGCCTTATTGGATTGAGTATTCGGGAGCCCGGGGACCAGATCAGGAAAGAGACGGAGGTCTCTATATTTTCCGGGAATCGTTATACTCTGATTTGAGTTGTGGTTGTCGCAACCCAATGGAATTAGAGAAGAGGTATACGCGTGGGTTGCAGGCCATGAGTCGTGAATTGAGTGCTTCATTGGATCGAGCGGTTCCAACTCGGGGCAGACCAAACTCTCGAGTCTGAGTTTGGCTCTGGTGGTGCGTTGGGTAGGCGGAATGAGATTCTGGATTCTGAGGTGGATTCCATGTTGAGGGGAATTGTTTATCATCTGATGTCTTAGACCTGTGTAGGTCAGTACTCGGGTACGGGAGGTACCGCGAGATGCATGGAACTTTGAGCAGTAGACGACAAAGGTTGGGGTTGAGTTGATTTTCAGTTGGGGCATAGCATTCGCTCGGGGCAAAGCGAACTTCGCGACTGGTGTGTCACAATGGGCCGATGTAGTTATAAGTAGGAGGATACCATTGAGATGGTTGGGAAAGTTCAATGGATGGCCTTGGAGGTCCAACTGATGGGTCGAGATTAGACCTGGTACTCAGTGTTAGAAAGGAGTATCATAGCAGCAGAAAGGTTGGTCTTGTTCTGGACTTGGGATTTCTGTGAGGATTCAGGAGCCCATAGGAAAGATATCGGTGTAGTATGAAATCCTTTCAGTGGTGCCTTCGGGTTGTTGGATTCAATTTATGTGTGATTAAGGAGTGATTTCGAGGACGAAATCTAATTCAAGTGGGGGAGAATTGTAACATCCTTATATCCGAGCTATGGCATTTTGATATATAGGCATGAGTTTGACTGGGGGACTCAACGAGTTGGCTCCTCAACTCGTCGAGTTGGGTCGTTGTTTGGAGACGTGTCAAACGGATAGACTCGACGAGTCGGGTATCTGACTCGCCGAGTCAGCGCTGTGGACAGAAACACTAAATCCTTGGGACTGAGACCTATTTAAAGGCCCTTAAGGCCTCCTATTGCGGCTATTCTTCTGGAAGGAAACCCTAAATCGTGTGTGAGAGCTTTGAGTGAAGAAGAAAGATATTGTGAAGCTTTGTGGTTATTTTTGAAGGAAGAAGTAAACGGCCAAGCTAGAGGATCAAGAAGAGGTGTTGGATCTGCTACAGTTTCATCCTCAAAGCATCAGGGGAGGTATAAATCTCGATTCCTAACCTCTCCTTAGTGTAGATTTCTCATTTGTGCATAATTAGAGCTTTTCTTCTTCATATCTTTTTGGGGATTTGTGGATTTGAGAGTTGTGAGGAAGTTTAACCTCATATATGCACCCTAGGAGGTCCCAAATGCCTTATGACCCATGCTTTTCTCAACTTTGTTGAAGCTTTTGGTGTGTACAACCCTTCTAGCTCATGTTTATTCCATGTATCGCTCTAGATGCCATGCATGGGCGCAAATTTAATGACTTTACATGATTTCTGAGCCCCATGAGTGTAGATCTGGAGTTTGGGAAGAGATCAGGCCCTGAAATCGTCTGTATGCATGAGAGTCTTAATAGACTCGCCGAGTCCAGCTGCTGACTCGGCGAGTAGCCTAGGGTTTTTCCTGAATAGCTGATTCACGTAATGACTCGATGAGTCGGAGGGTTGACCCGTCGAGTTGGGTCAGCCAGAGGGCCCCTGAGAGTCGATGAGACTCGGCGAGTCACTATATGCACTCGACGAGTGAGGTCAAAAAGGACTGTTGACCAAGTTTGACTTCTGTTGACCTTAGGGTTTGGTCAACATTAGTAATGGAGATTTCGGAGGGGATAAAATGGTATTTTATTCGCTCCGGGAGTTAAGAAGGAAAAGAGGGTGGTCCTTGGGGTATTTGAGTAGGATCAAAGTAATAATTAGAGATGTATAATCTATGTGTTAGGCGGAGACTAGTTCGAGATGTCCAAGTACAAGATTACACTGGTCGGCTTATAAGGTGTGTCTTCTCACTATACCTTACCTTGAGTGGTAGTTATGTGTGACTGGAAGGTTTTATGTGCTTACACTGAGTATTATGTTATCATGTTGTATGTGACATGCTATGCATTATGTCTTTGTGATTTATGTTGTGCGGAGTTTATAGACCGGAATGGAGGGTCCAACGATTTATGAGGCCGGAAGGCTCAAGCAAACCGGACCGGAAGGTCCACAGAGTTAGGGCCAGAGGGTCCACAGAGTCAGTATGATAAAAACAATTACTAGTTTTTGACTTTTCTGTCCCTGTTTTTAGAAAAATTATAGAAAAATCATCATAAGTTGAAATCTGGATCCGTAAACTCTGAGAGTTTGGAAAATGAGTCTACTTTGTTCATAATTTTAATTGTAATTTTTAATGGCCTCAAACCAGTGTGAAAATGCTCATCTTCAAAGATTGGTCCGCAATTATTTCTGAAATGATTGACAGTTTTGTAAAAATCGTCAAAAACTATAGAAAAATCGTATGAACGCGTGCGAGTAGTCCTTAGAAAGGTATAAACCCAAACTATTTACATGTTAAAAAGTTTTTTAAAGTATTAAGTTTGAGATGGTCAAAACAGTCTTTAAATAGACAATAACTTTTCTGTTGAAAGTTGATTTTTAAGTTTAGATTATATATGTTTGAACACAACACTCATTTTTGCTATTTTTGAGTGTATAACCCATATCCAAAAGTTTTCATTCAATATATATGTCAACAAACACATTTCTCATGATTTTTATGAAGATGTAAAAGGTAAACTCCATGTTCATGCAAATATCCAAAGGTTAAACACATAACACATTGGTCCATGCAATTATCCAACGGTTAAACGACAACTTAACTTGTATTCCCCCCTAAAAGTATGAAAAACTCGAAAAAGTGGGGTATGAAGCTTGCCTTGAGGATTTTCAAGATGTAGAAGAAGAAGAAGAAGAAGGAATTTTCGAGCCTAGCCTTGTGTTCTTAGTGAGATTCTCGAAATGGTGGTGTTTCTAAGAGTTTAACACACAACAAAATGAGTGTGTAAATGGAATGTTTTTAGCATAAACATGTAATAAAATACTTTAAGTTTAACATGGACTTACCAAGAAGCCTAGAATCGATTTTTGATGATGATGAACTCGAGATTTTTGAGAGAAGAAGGAGGAGAGTTTTCTTGAAGCTAATTGAAGGAAAAATGAGGTTGTGAGGTGTATGGAGGGGGTCGACGATGCATAAAGAGAGGGGGGAGGAGAAGAGTTGACCTTGGGCTTTGATGACGTGAAGTTTACATTGATACATGGAGGATCATGGCCTTGATACATGGAATATAATTATGAGGTGTCAATGCTTATTATCCATCCTTTTTCCTTTTCTCTTCTCTCTCTCTCTCTCTCTCTCTCTCTCTCTCTCTCTCTCTCTCTCTCTTTTTGCTTAAGCCAACTGACCCAAGAGGGTTCTCGGCCTAAAGGGTGGCCCAAAAGAGTGGGCTTCGATTTTGGCTTGGCCCAATAAAAGTTTATGGCCCAAAGGAAAGCTCTCGGCCCAATAAGGCCTAAAGAAAAAGCTTTCGGCCCAATGTAAAGCCCATAGAAGTTTTCGGCCCATTAGGGCCCAAATAGAGGTTTTCAGCCCAATAAGACCAAGTGAAGAAGTTATCAGCACAATAGGGCCCAATGAAGAAGTCTTGGTCCAATAAGGGTTTTGGGCCGAGAATTCTTGGGCTAAGGCCCAAAATTGATTGGACTTGGCTTATTGGATCAAGTTTTGGACTTGCATGAGGTTGTTTCGGCTTGAATCACAATGTATGAATGTAGGAACGTAAATAGCATTGTGGTTTGAATTTCACTAAATGGGATGTTACAAGGTTACATGGAGGAAATTGTCTTTTACAAGGACCAAAATCTTAACCCTAATTTGCTAGTTGCGACATCTGGCATAAAGTGGGTTTCTCGGGGCAATAAAGTGGTAAAGGAGGATGGTGAGGGGACTTAAGGTTTTTTAAATAGGGTGCAAACCCTAAAAATTAGGGTTTTCATGATCTGGTGCCAACTCGTCGAGTTGGGTCTTCCAACTCGTCGAGTAGGCTTTGTAAATTACGCGGTCATCTTGGTCTCTACACGACGATTTGGGGCCTCCAACTCGTCGAGTAGGTCTTATGAAATGCATAAATACCCTTAAATTTCATACATGGGAGTCGAGATGTTACAACTCTGAGGGTTTTCGAATGGTCGCAAGGGCAGAGTGGAGGTTCCTGTGGAGAGGAATTGAGCATTGCAGTCACAGATCGAGGAGATTCGAGTTCCACCAGTTGACACCGCGAGTATGAGTTGTATTCCTTCCTTCATGCTCTTATTAATCGTGTTTATGATTATGTGTTTGTGTGTGAGACGCTATACGTGGTTTATGTAAGTCTCCACCTAGAAATTAGAATTCTTCTCATGATGGTCTGGACATTTTATTTTGAAAATCTTCATATGTCATTTTGCGTACCGAGAGTCGTGTTTAGGGGACGAGTCATTTCCCTTTAATTAGTGACTAGGATAAAAAAAAATTGTAACATATTAGTGACGGAACCATAACTGGACTCACCTAATTCCATCATATTAGTGACGGATCAAATCCAAATTGGAGCCTCAAACCACACGTGAAAACCTATGAGGCAGCCCAAGGGATGCGTGAACACCACCCAATGTCCAGTGGGTTTGGCTGTGAAGTCTCTATGAAGACAGAAGAAGACAACTAATAACAAGCAAGCAGCAACATTAATCACTCTCTTTCTCTCTTTTCTTTGTCTCTTCACCACCAACCCACCAGTGAACATCATTTCCACAACCTAATGGATTGGTTGTGGAATGATAAAAAATTCTACATGGCCTCCTTTTCACTCACAAACGAGTCGTGACGATATCTCAAAGCCTTAGCGACATATTGTTGGCCTCCGTACGGAACATTCTTTGCCTATTTTTCATGCGGAAGATTATGTCTCATTTTTCATGCTAATAAGATGGATTAGCAAGGATTTTCATCAAAAAATGTTCGTTGAGTTGAAAGAAAAACAAACCCACGAGCGTGTATGAATGTGCACCCCCCCCCCCCTCCTCCCCTTCGAGCAATGATCCATAACATTATTACAAGTCATTTATCGTATAACAATGTCACTTTACCTCTTTGTATAATTAAATAAAAGGACCTTGCATCAATAACAAGCGAAAAAATTGGCAACCAATATATAATAAAATTATGTTTATGTGCAATGTTTTAAAAACCGGCTTTTTAGTTGAACCAGTAGGGTGACCGGTTTCCGGTTCAACCGGTTTAACCGGTTCGACCGTCGTGTTAACCGGTTTCTATGTTTTTCATGGTTTTTTCCTATTATCCTACACATACGTACATATATAAATCATGAATTTGATGTTTACAAATTCAAACATTAAAAATACAAATAAAAATAAGTTTTTGATTAATCCAAATACATTAAAATAACATATAACCATAAGTTTTAGTGTTTACATCAATTAATATACATCAAAAGAAAAATAAAGTATAATACCGTTATGAAATATAATTTTAGATGAATATAAACACATCAAAAAACTTTATAAAATTTATTATATGTTATATTTACAGAAAAACTAAATAGATATGAAAAAAATCACCAAAGTTCATTATGTAAATGGTTTTTTCAAGTGTTTTTATTTGATTTAACCGGTTCAACCGGTTTATTTTGACCAATTTTTTTATAAAAACCGGCCGGTTCAATCCGGTTCAAAAATCAATGTAAAACCGGTGATAGTTGAACCGCTCCCTCCCTCAGTTTCCGATCCAACCGGTTCGACCGGCCAGTTCAAACCGGTTTTTAAAACATTGTTTATGTGAGTTTCGGTTAAAAAAATAAATATGTATTTATCTTTAAATTTTAATAAAAAATTTAAACCAATTAATATTTATAGGTGTTTCTACTTCATATCCAAATACTTAACCTCGTTATATAACAATCATGTCAAACCATAATAATTCAAACAAGTGATCCCAAACACCCGGACCATCATCACTACCACTGGTATCACCACCACCACCACAACAGTCAATCAATTTTGTCCATGGCCACCAACCCAACTCGAGGTTAAAAGTAAATAACTTGCTTGCATCTAAACAAACTCTCCATCTCTGGCTCAGGTTTCACCTCACCATCACCAGCGTGAGCTTTCACCTCACCACCAGCGCGAGCTTTCACATGCAGCGGCGGCGGCCCTCCCTTGTTTCTCATCACCACTTCCACCTCTGCCGGACATGATTCATCTTCAATCTTAACCTTAACTCCACCGCCGCCACCACCACCACCACAAGGTTCTCCAAGTGGTGGCGCCCCCCTCTTTTTCTTCAAAACTCCCACCTCTGGCCACAACCCATCTTCAATCTTAACCTCCACACCACCACCTAACTGTCTCTCACCCGGCGACCTTCCCCTCTTTCTCTTCACCACCTCCGCCTCCGGACCTGATTCATATTCAACTTTAACCTTTACACCACCACCACCATCTAGTTTCTCAACCGGCGGTCTTCCGATCTTCCTGTTCAACCCCTTGACATCGGGAGATTGTCGTTTTATTGGTCTTTTACTCTTGATCATCTCCACTAGAATCAAGACGTTTTCTTTCTTGATGTACTTGAATAAACACATATCGCCGTTGCATAGGTCGTGATATTGTCGGAAATGCGGCCACCCCGATGCTAAATAGACTCTTATATTCGAGTATATTTCAACTTTTAACCCAATTTTCCATTCTTTTCCTTCTTTATCCTTCATCTTTATGCTCGATTTATTTTCCAAACCCGCAGAATCCACAAATTTCTTCGGCAACCCCTACAAAATTTAAATTAAAAATCAATTAATTACCCAACAACAAAACGTGATTCAAGAAACCTAGGCCTTTTCCCGAGATGTAAGGTACAACTTTCGAGACATGAGGTTCAACTCATACTGTTGTCTTTTTTAAGTATTTTAATATATTAAATTATTATACGATCATATATTTATATTTTTGTAGATATATATACTTTTAAAAAATTAAAGGAATAATATGTATTATTTATAGAAAATAATCTATCCTTTTTCTGTAATAAATCATAACTTTCACAACGACTCATACGAGAAGAATAACCAATTACCTTTTTTTTTAACTAAAAAATCAAGAAAGTAAATTACCAATTATAACTTTCACAAAGACTCATACAATTTTGAAGAATAACCAATTAACTTTTTTTAACTAAAAAAATCAAGAAAGTAAATTACCAATTATTTACAGGCTTTTAAATTTTAATAAAACCGTTCATTATTTCTTCTACAATTTATAAATTTTAACAAGTAAATAGTCACTTCCTATCAACATTAACAAACTTCAAAAAACGAATCCATCAATCCTTGTAATTAAATCAAGATTATAATTTTATTATGATTAATTAATTAGTATCATCCATCTATATATATATATATATATATATATATATATATATATATATATATATATATATATATATATATATATATATATATATAAATTTCAACTAATATTTTTCTACAAAACCCATAGGCCCATAGTATAAATTTTAATTAATATTAAGGCCGTTTCAAAAAAAAATATTAATTTACAATTTTACCATAAGGGTAAAGCTTTCTCTTTCAAAACAAATGCAAGTTTTCTTACTATCAAATCAACCGAAAATAATACTAACTTTTGAGAAAATACAAAGCTACCCTTTTGCCGATTATGGTGTTCTTTTAAGGATATTTCTATGCAAGTGAAAAAAAAAGTCCATTTAACATTGTTTTGTCATTTGAAGATATAAGATTTTACCATATAATATTTGTGGTTTCTCTCACAAATGACCTTTTGAAAGTAAAGATCCTCATATGGCGCAACATCATCATCATCATGATGTTGGCCATCATCTTCATCATCTTCACCTGAAAATCTTGATCCATCAGTCAAAATCCAATTTAATGTTCTTGTATTTATATAAAGGAAGAGAGAGAAACCAAACTGGTGTGCGTTAATGGCAGATCTTTTTCACACCCATGTTCATCAAAGAACGAAACCTGGAAGGTGAAGGAATCAACTAGCCAGAAGACAAGAATGTCCCTGGTAGCCAACTGGACATCCTGGGCCAGTTTCTCCCATCCATGGGCAAAACAGTAATCTTCACCGATCTGTTTAATCTTCAACCTCCATGAGTGCTCCCCTGTTGCAGTCTTGAGTATTGTGTTTTTAGGGATCTTATGTAAATACCTCCTCACAAAAGCAATTGGTAATGACTGCAAACAAATTTCGGTTTTTTCCATGAATACAGATATCACATACAGATTCATATACTTATACACGCGGAGGATAGAGGAGTACCAGATGTGGGGAAGAAGGGTAACGAACGACCTTGAAGAAGGAAGGAGAACCCTGTTTTGGCTCACTACTTCTATCAGTATCCATTTTCAGTCAATTGAAGAAACTTCGATTTTGATTCTTTTATCGAGAAGGGTTTGGGGTTAGTTGAAGAACAGTAATGAAAGAGAGAGAGATAGATGAGATAACCGCGCTGATTTGTGTTGTAGAGGGTTAAATATTCGAATCGACCGACATTTCCTACACCAAAATGGTGGAGATGAACGGCGAACAACCTAAAATCCACAAACAAAAAAAAAAAAACAGACCCACTTCTTATCAAAGTTTGCAGCTGTAGTCGCCGGATAAAAGTCACCGGTAGGGAGGGATTAGGGTTGGGTAGTCGCCGGTGATGGGTTTGTTGGTTCTGTAAGAACCGCCGTTGATGGATTTTTTAAGGTGGTAGTCGCCGGCGGTAAGTCTTGAAGAAACGACGTTAGATGAGGTAGACACGGTGGTGAGTAACGCCGGTGGGAGGTGGTGTTGAAGAAAACCGACCTGCGAATGGCAAACCCCTTTATTGAGTTGGTGGATCTCGAAAGAGTCCCATTGAATTGACAAAACCTGGCTTCACTTTAATGAAGTTAATAATTTTCCACTCTAGCACCGAATCCTTTTTTTCTTTTACATCAAACTATGTGTAGATTATGGGGGTGTTTGGATAATTTTTTGAGAGGGAAAAGAATTTTGGGAAAAGATAACAAACAAAAGATGTTTGGGAAGGCTTTTTAAAAGTTTCTTTTGGATTTTTTAAAGAAGGAAAACTGACTTTTTGAAAAAGTCAGGGAAACCTAGTTTTTTGAAACTTTTTCCAAAAGTTCTTTTGCCCTCTGAAAAGATACCCTAAACACCCCCTATTTCCGATTCAATTCTATATCTAATACCAATTTGGTTTAGGAGAACGCTATCAATACATTTTTATTTTAGGGAAATTAGATACTATATTACCCTAAAATTTGATTTTATATTAATTTATTAATATTTTTTGTCATGACGTTATATTAACAATTTTGTTGTAATATCAACTAAATGATATGTTATTCCTGTAATTATTTTTTTCGAATTACAATAAAATCAATAAATTTACCAACATTTCGATTTTAACACCAAGTTTTAAATTATAATAAAGTCATTATATTTCCACAAAGTTTCGATTTTGACACCGAAATTATTTTTTCAATTATGTTATTTCCTTTATAATTTTGTTGCAATGTCATGCAACTGACCGATTCAGTAGATAATATTGTGGTTTAGAAGTTCGATTTGTACAACAAATAACTAAATGACAATCCAATGGTGCAAACTTACTTACAAGTCAGTAAAAAGGACATAGTCACCATTTAAGGAGATGTTATTGTGATTTAGAAGCTTGATTTGTACCACACGCAAATAAAGGTCACTATAAGGTCGATTTAGTGATTCAAACTCACTAAGTATATCCAGGATCGACCTTGTAGGGTCTTTATTTACTTGTACAAATTCAGCTTCTAAACCACATGTAGCGTCCTAAAATACTGAGTAAAAACTTCGTTTTTCAATCACCAAAGCTATTCAAATATTTGTTCAAAATACAATCATAGTGTAATGTGTTCTCCAACATCAAAGTAAAATCATAAATAAATAATGAGGAAATAGGACTCCAGAAGATGCAGCGCGATCAAGTCGGACCATTCCTTTTGGAACCAGAAGTACCTAAAACATTTAAACATAAAAATGTAGCACAAAACCTAATGAGTTTCCCAAAATACCACATAACCATCACAGGCCCCACCCAATATGCATAACGGGCCTCGCCCATCATACTTAATGTGCCCCATCGAAACGACAAAACGGATCCCGCCCAATTCATATAACGAGCCCCACCCACATATATAACGGGTTTTGCCCAACATATATGCAAGAGTCACAAAGACAGTTTAACATCCTATATAGTATAGTGAGAAGACTCACCTCACACTCGAAGTCGAACAGACTACAACTCATGTAGTCGAAAGGTTGGTGCTACACACCACCTAAAGAACCATATAAAGCCAACCCATTAGTCTACTAACCAAACTACCAATTTAACCAAAAGTCAACCAGATCAAAGTCAATGGTCAAAATCAACTCGAAAGGTCACCACGTCGTGGCTAACTTCTGGCCGTGTCGTGGCTGCTCCATGACAAAAAAAATTGTGACTTTTCTAGCCACCACGTTATGGCAAGCATGTCACCACGTTGTGGCAACTACACACACACACACAAAAAAAAAATTGATGGATTAAGCCCTTAATCCATTAAGTTCCCAAATCACGATTTCCATAAAGCTACCTTACACTCCTAAGCACCATAAAAGTCCTTGCTTTGTGGACATGCAAGTCTAATGCATGTCATCCATTCATCAAGGTCAAAATAGGAGAAATAGGGTCATAATCCCATGAATGAACTCAAAACATCATAACATTTTAGATACGGAGCACCTACCCATATTTGGAACCCTAAAGGTTCATACAAATCCAATCTTTATAGATATGCATGACCCATGCATGTCCTCCATTCGAACTAGGTCAAAAAGGGAGAAAATGACCTAAATCTCATATAACACCTACAACTCCTAAATCCATAGGATATAACACTCAAAGGACCTTAATGAATCATAAAGTTGCTAAATTTATCTCACCCACTCATCCAAACTTCAATTATGGAACAAAATATGCCAACAATCCTAGATTTACAGGAAATAAACAATAAAGATTACGTTTTGAAGACGTAAAAATTTCCAGAAAATGATCTCAAAGGTAGAGCAAAGTTTCTAGATGGATCCTTGCACTAGAGACTTCTTCTTCCTGAGAAACCGGGTGTTACAACTCTCCCCCACTTGGATCAGGTTTCGTCCTCGAAATCCATTGTTGTAAATAACTCAGGGTAATGCTCTTGCATCTCCTCCTTGGGTTATCACGTCCATTATGATCCATTATGGTGTTGCCACTGCACCATCACCAAACCCACCACCTTTTGTGTAGTGCATTCGCCTTCCTGTCAAGAATCACAACCGGTATCCCGGCATAGTTCAGGTGTTCATCAACCTGAATGTCATCCAATGGGACCACTCCGGGATCATCGGCTAAACATTTCTGCAACTGTGAGACGTGAAATGTATTGTGGATCTGGCTAAGCCTTGTAGGTAGCTCCAATCGATAAACAACCTTGCCCACCCAACAATAATCCTAAAACGACCGATGTATCTGGGGCCCAACTTGCCCTACTTCCCTAACTGAATGACGCCCTTCCATGGTGACACCTTCAGAAGCACAAAATCCCTAACCTGGAAGTAAAACATACATCACGATCTGATACAACAGAAATAAGAACCCCATGTCGTGCAACCACCTCCTTCATATGGATCTCGGCTAACTTCTCAACAAATGAACTATCCATAATTGGGGTGAAATGGGCGCTCTTGGTCAACCTGTCGACAATAACCCAGATAGAATCAAGAGTAAATTACACGGATGATCCATCCACATACCCACCATTCGTCACTATTGATGTGCAATGAAACCTGGACATCCGTTATTGTTTAATCCCTTAGACCAAACGATTCTCCCCCACTTGGATTCGATTGTTCTCTGTCATACCCCCAAACCAGAACGGCGAAATCGTTCGAGGGCGGATGACTTCATGTAGTATCTTAACAATTGAATACATAGTAAAGAAAGTAAAACAACCATCATATATATAATTTAAAAGTTACATTTTTGAATGATACTTGTTTCAAAACAAATTACAATATGATGATAAAATGAGTTTTAAACTGACGCCTTAGCGTCACTTCTCCAAAAGCTTAAGTTTACCTGTATTACTGAATCTCTGAGAAATACAAGTAGATTTGAAAGAGTAGATCAACATTTAAGCTGGTGAGTTCATAAGTATTTAATGTCAATGTTTCTATAAAATCGAATGAAATTGTTTGTAGATGTTTGAAAACTCCTAGAAAATCTCATATTTCCTACTAGTATAAAAGTAGTCTTCTACCAAGACCCGACTGTTTTTGAATGTTTGCTTCTAGAAATCAAATATTTTTCCATAAGTGTGTGGTAGTTTAAAAGTTCCAAAACTGTAATGCAATAGTGTTTTTCATGCCTGGAATAGTAGATTTATGTATGTATAAAATCACTAAGGCATTTGATAACCTCGTAAATCAACGTGTTTTTAATACTCCATGTGAGTTTTATAACCATGATATTGACCCAGACTGCCTGTAACAACGTTCTTCAGGCTTTGGAATGTTATGACGTTTGTCACCCCAGACCTGCCGGTCTAGCTGTAGCTAACACTTTAGGTGCGGGATTGTCAATCCTGTATAGATCTATACACAAGTATCACGCTCTCTCTACAAGAGATTATATTATATAATACAGGACTTTAACTGCATACTTGAAAGTACGTGAAGTTGAATGTCTCACAAAACTTAGTATCAAATAGATTTACGTATGAAAAGTCCAATTATTCTTGTATATGAAAGTATTTCCTTGATATAGTACTTATAGTATGTAAAATCTCATGAATATCTAGTAAACTATACCTATTATAGTTTTTCCAAATGTGTGATTCGTTTGTATGATAAACCCTAGTGTAGTGTCGACTTTGTATGTAAAGTATAACATTTGTAATAACATTATTGTACATGTATACTCAAAATATAAATAAAGTGTTTGATGTTTATATAACAACATGTTTCATTCCAAAAAGACAAAGTGTTATCATGATATGTTGTATGAGAATGTTTTTGTATGATAGTTATAAATCACATATAATTTATTATATAACAAAAGTATAGCAAAAGATTGATGTTTTTCACACGAGGATAACCGTGTGTGTACTTGTATCCCCCCCCCCTTAAAAGTGTATAAAAGCATTTACAAAACATTTGAAAACGTAGTTATAGGGGTATGAACTCACTTGATAGATTGAAGAAGGTGAGACGAAAACCGAGCAGAACTTCGACAGGAGAAAGCGGATTTCTCGGGATTCTCGGGAATTCTCGAGAGCATAGAAATTCCTTCGGGACTTGGGTATGAAAATTGGGACTTCAGGATATTCCTTGCACGCAAAACGGGGTAAAAACGCAAGAGAAAGAGAGAAAATGAGCAATTTTGCCAGGAACCCTCGCACCCTTTATATAGTGTTTGGAAACCCTCGGTACGCGGGGCGTACCTAGCGAGGTTATGAGGCGCGTTCGCATGTGTCATGGCTTACCGCATCCTCGGATGAAGCATTTGATGGGAGGGCATAGAGGCGTAAGGGCGACGTGAACGAACCGAGGCCTAGCACCCGAGTACGTGGGGTGTAAATCGTCTTGGGATGTGTGCCTCGAACTTGTAAATTCCGTAACTTTCGCATACGAGCTCCATTTTGACGTTCTTTATATGCACGCATATGTGAGAATATAATCTACAACTCTCGTTTAGACTTCGTCGGCAAATTTTGAATTTATTTTGAATTATATATTTTTAATAGGCCGGGACATGAAAAGTCAGTTTAAAATCCATAACTTCTTCATCCGATGTCCGTTTCCGTCAGACTTTTTACCGTTGTGCTACCATTGACGAGATCTTCGATTTTCATTTAGGTTGTGTTGGCCACAAATCACTCGACCACTGTTTCGAGTTTTTAGTTGCCTACTGCCACTTTAGAACTTAGAAAAATCATAACTTCCTCATACGAAGTCAGATTTGGACGTTCTTTTTATGTATGTTCATGGTCTAACATTATCTATGACTTTCACTTAGATACCTAAGACTAAAAAGTATTTTATTGAAACTTCGTGTTTTTACGTTTAGCAGGGTTTTACCGGTTTTTACACGAATCTTCGGTTGGTCATAACTTCTTCGTTATAACTCGGGATTCGAGTGTTCTGGATATCTCTGAAAACCTTGACACGATATCTATCATTTAGACAACCCAATTGAGACTTTTTGAACATTTTATTTTCAAAGATATTTTATTAACTTAAAACGGGTTACAAGGTTCGACTGGAATTCGTTACATTGGCTTGAAATTTCGGGTTGTCACATTCTCTTCCAATTCAAAAGGTTTGATGGGTATCCAATCCATTTCTCATCCTTACAGTTCACATTGTCAACAAATTAAACTTACAAGAACTAGCATTTTATTACTAGCCAGTCCTAGCAATCACACACATTCCAAAACTAGATGAATACTTCCCAAAATCTCAACGAGATCAATAATACCAAGCACTTTCCACTTAGTCCCCTACAAGTCCTCGACGACTTATCGAATGACGAAGAACAAGATCACAATTATCGAAGTGGGTACCCAATTGATTCTGCGACCTACTTGCACTTAGGGCAAATCCCCTACGAACCTGCAGCTGACCATAATACGAACGCATGAACTTGACAATTACCGCTCTCACACCTACGATCAGATCCATTCCTTATTGCCTTGAAACTACAAAGAACCCCTACAAACCTTCCATTCGAACCCGACATGCACACCTCACGATTTTCTTGAATCCTTGCTGAAACCACCAATCATTGAATTGTCTGCTGATCTTTTCTCACTTCATACTTGTTCCGACGATAGCCAATGCATCCCACATCTCAATCCAACTCTGGCTCACCCAAACATCCCCTAAACACGGCTCTCGGGATGCAAAATCGCATCATGAAGAAAAACTATAATCCCATGTGGAGACTTAGATACACCCCACATAACATCTCATACATAAACATACAATCATTAATATATTTAATAAGGGAATGAAGGAAAAGAATACAATACGCACATGCGACATCAACTGATGGAACTCGGGTCCCCTCGACCTGTGACAACAATGCTTGGCTCCTCACCACAGGAACCTCCACTTTGCCCTCGCAACTATCAGTAATCCTCAAAGTGGTTGGAGCATGTGCCCTTACCGATCCTCTCATCAACTCCGGACAGTCGACCTTCTTGTGGCCCACTTGGTCGTAGTGAAAATATAACGAGCTTGTCCCTAGGGACAATCTCTGCTGACATGACCAAACCTACTACACATGTAGCAAACCATACCCCTAGATCGAAAAACCCCATCGTACCCCTTCCCGCACCTGTTGCACTGACCCCGGGCCTGTTGTACCCTCAACCACTGGTGAAGTCTTGGGTCTCTTTGCAAGACCCCCATCTTCCGGCACATGATCTAGCTTCCCTTTCCTCATGTGATACAAATCAATCTCCCGTTCTCGAGCTCTAGCAATCATATCATTCAGGGTTTTGCACCCTGACATACTCACAAACTCCCTGATGTCATCCCTCAGCATATCATGATACCTTACCTTATTCATCCTCTCCTCAATGATCTTTACCATAGTCTCAGTAGTCCGACGAAGGTCCTGAAACTCCCTCGCCAACTGATGCACCTCAATAGTTGGTGCAAACTCTGCCCTAAACTGGATCACAAACTTATACCAAGTCATCATCTCCAGGGCTTTGCCTCCCAAAGCGAAGTCGACCTCCTTCTACAAAATTTGAGCCCTATCTTTCAGAAGACAGGAAGAAAATCTAACCTTCAACCCCTCGTGACAGAAACTTATCCGAAAAGCGTTCTCCATATCCGCTAACCATCTCCTACTAGCAATGGGGTCCTTCTCCCCAAAGAACTTGGGAGCTCCACAAGCACGATACTCATGGAAGGAAAGAGTGTGTGCTCCCACAATAGCCATAATATTAGTACGGAACACGCCCAGACACTCGTCCAAAATCTCCATAATCCCCTCCTTGACCGTACCGAAGATCACAAGAGTCTGCTCCAAATACCGCTGGTGATCTCCGACAAGATAAATTCCCACTTCCGCTCATCAATCAGGTGAGTACCTGCACCTGAGTCTGAACCAAAACCTGAACCTCCTCCATGCATGCTCATCACCATTCTGAAAAGCAAACATGCAAATAATCAAAACATTCCCAACAATCCTCAACCGATAGGCTTTCTATATTTTCCGTAGCTCTCCTCGATTTGAGTATGGATTTTGTGCTTTCAGTAGTACAGACCCAATACCTTCCACACTTATCCATACTTTCCTCAAGAATCATCCCCAAATCCTCCAAGTCACTATCTTAAACCGATACTCCAAATACTAGCTAAACATCGCATCCGAACCTACGAAAAACACTTCCTAGGCTCTCCTAGGTTCCCGACTTCACCCTACCATCAGCTGCTGAAGAACTCCCACTAATATCAACTAACAACTTTATGAATATAATCACATTTTGTAAAGCTTAGATAATAGATAATCCTTCAAGTAACAAACTCAACCCTACAATGGTTAGACTTAGACAAGAGTTGCACGATAGGGTCGAAACCATTTGTCTCAGATTATTTAACCTTTGCCACATGTGACTTAACATATTCACTTACTAGTTAACTCTCATCACTAAGAGTTCCATAAAGCAAAAATCAAGCAACATTTATGCAGTAACACTCTTAGCCATAAAACAACCAAAGAACATCCACCACTCACTACTAAAACTCATGCTAGGAACTTCTACTCTCATGTCAATTGCCTTATGCATGCAAATTATACACAATACATGATCAAATAAATCGTCGAATAAAATAATTTACCCTAGGACCACAACCAGACAAGGAACAGGAAATAAGGCCAAAACATTCATTTTATGGCTATATGATCCCAACCGTGTATAATTTTTAAAGCATACACTTAGCAATTACTTATACCAATACATATTCCCAAATCTAGCATCCAATGCTTCCTCGGCTACAAGGCATCACATATCAATCCATTCTATCATGCAATTCCTGAAAGTATCCCTAGCCTTATCCCAACATGTAAACATTCATATCATATAATATATCAACATGTATGGGTATTCTGGGAATCACTTACTTGAGTTCGGCTGATTGCACGCACCACCCTTTTTTTTATTAGAAAAATCATTTATTAAAACATTTATTATATGAAAATTTTACCAAATCCTCAGTTGAGTTCAAACGCACCCGAGAGTATGCTCGAATCCCTCATACCAAGGCTCTGATACCAACTTGTAATGTCCCAAAAATTGTAAGGTAAAATTTTCATTTTTAATTCATTCATAAACACCGTTTAACATATCCAATCATTCAAAAGTGTAACAAAGTAAAAATAGTTATCATAGTACAATCCTAAAATAATAAATTTGCAGAAACATTGGTGGATGAAGTGTAGTCACGTCGGGCCCTTCCCTTTTGTACCGGGAGTACCTGAAACCATAAACAATAAACCAAAAGCACAAAGCTTACTGAGTTCCCCAAAATACCATATACCATACATACAATAGAGAATGTTATGTGCCAACCATAGTCTTGCCATTATGCCATGAGTCATATCATGGTCTTTGCATGCCAGGTTGGGGGCCAACCCTAGGTCTTACACACAACTGCCAAGAGCCACCTCCTGGTCTTCCATGCAAGTATCACAAAGACAACTAACATACTAACTATATATAACTATCTACATATCTGCGAGGGTTCGATCCCTGGTCTTGCATACAATTTTCCATGATCCACCTTCGGGTCTTTCATAAAAATGCCAAGGGCCACCCCATGGTCTTCCTATATAACATAAGCCAATAGACAGGAATTGGTGCCTTCGACCCATAGTATAGCGAGGAGACTCGCCTGAATCACAAAGCCAAATTCAGCTAACTGCTCTCCTGCCGAATGACGAGTGCTCGGCACCTCCTACCAAACCACACAAGGTAACCCTAAGTCTACCTTCTAAAAATAGATTATTGAACCAATAGTCAAACCAAGTCAAAAGTCAACGGTCAACATACCAACAATTGACCCTCACGTCGTGACCACTTGGTCACGTCATGAGAATGTACTCAGACAGATTCCAGCTTGAACTTACACCACTCAGCAACTCGGGCGAAACGAATCAAAAATAATCCTCACGATATGAGCCTTCCTTGGTCATGTCGTGAGCTCCAAATGATCAAGTTTCTGTGGGGGGAAATACCATTCTCACGTCGTGACACTCCTTGCGTCACGTCGAGAGCACTGTCTGATGCCATAACCTAATGTTTTGAGTCCTTAATCCATTAAGTCTTCAACCCCAATTCTTTCAGAAGCTAAAGAGGACTCAAAAGGTCAATAAAAATGATTACTTGATAGACATGTATGCCCCATGCATGTCCTACACCTACATTAGGTCAAAATGACAAAAAAATGGCTCCAAACTCATGCAAGATTCATAAATGACAACTAAACTTCATATCCATAAGATATGATGTTCAACGGACCCTTAAAGGCCATAAAGCTGCAAACTTTATGGATCTCCTCCATGCAAACTTTCACAATCATGGAGGAAAAGGGACAAGAACCTAGATCTAGTAGCTTAAACTCATAAAGGTTGAATCTTGGATACTTACAATGGTCCAAGATGTGCACAAGACGATGATGATGAAGCTTCCTTGCTGGACCAACACTCTAGAACATCTTCTTCTTCTTCTTCTTCTTCTTCTTCTAGCCACTAAAACACCAAGATGGATCCAAGACCACCAAGAGTGATGAGGGTTAGGGTTTTATGAGTTAGAGGGAGGTAGAGGCTGAGAAATGAACCCCAAAACCGAGTTAAGGAGGCTTAAATATGTGGGAAACCCTAAAAGTTCGTGGGTTTGGGCTGTAACGATCCTCACGACGTGAGATTGGGCATTCATCCAATTTGAATAGTTTGCTTGTTGTGTTTGTATTTTATTTGAATTTTTTTATTACTTCATTGATTTTAAAATATTTTTGTTTGATTTGGATTTGGATTGTTTATATATATATATATATATATATATATATATATATATATATATATATATATATATATATATATATATATATATATGGGAAAAGTGAATATACCCTTAAGGGTATATAAGCTTAGGTACCCAAACTCACCATACTACGTCATTTTGTATCATATATATACATTGTAATTATCCAATATTCTTATAATTCAACTTCTAACTTAATTTACTTCCAAGACTTTTATAAATTTTACATTTATCTTCTTCTTACATAATTTTCATTTTCAACTATAATATATATAGCCTAGTAGGTGTTTGGCAAAAAGATGTGATGTAAGAGGAAGATATATGATAGTGAAAATTTGAAAATCTTCAAAGTAAATAAAGTTAGAGATTAATGTTTAAGAGCATTATAATGAATATATCAAACAAAATGACGTATTATGGTGGATTTTGGTACCTAAACTTATATACCCTTAAGGGTATATTCACTTTTCCCTATATATATATATATATATATATATATATATATATATATATATATATATATATATATATATACTGGTTAATTAAATGTTCTTGTTTTAAAAAATAATTGAACCAACTCTTTAAATATATATATATATATATATATATATATATATATATATATATATATATATACACACACACTAGGTGTGAGACCCATGTATTACATGAGTTTATTTAAAAAAAATATATGAAAATTTAACAATTTGAAAACTTTGAATTTATAAGAAAAATGAGAAAAAGTTTGAATTATTAAAATTAATGAGGTTTTAATGTATTGAATACATTATATATATAATCAGTTTCTAATAAATACCTTACATATATATTATCATACATATTAAATGTGGAATTTTAATTTAATAAAATGAAAAATACAATAAAATGACAAGTGGAAAATACAAATTCAAAAATTCTAGAAAATGTCATGTGTCCAAATGAAAAAGAAGAAGACATGTGACAGAAAATTCTTTATTTAGAGAATAATACAAAATCTTGTATATGCATGAAACTTTGCTCTCATATGATATCCTTTGCTCTCACATGATATACTTGTGCTTAGGGGTGTCAAAAAAACCCGAACCCGATTAACCCGACCCGACCTGAACCCGAACCCCAATTAGGTAATTAGGGTCGGGTTTAATAGGGTCAAAACTCTTAATCGGGTTATTCGGGTTAACCCGACTAACCCGAATTATTATTAGGGTCGGGTTTAGGGTTGATTTTTTCAAAACAATTCGGGTTTCGGGTCAACCCGAATAGCCCGATTAAGAATTTATTACCAAAACTTTTTTACTGCGTTGAATGACATGAATTCAAGATCCCATGAGATTTTACAACTAATACATATTCCTTATTTAAACAAACCAGATAGTAAAATTAGTATGTATAGAGATGTATAAAATAACATAAATTTCCTCTCTTCTTAATGCAGTACAGTTGTGTTGTAATAGTTTTACGAATTTTATTCACTATTTACATTACTAATATGGGAAAAGAAACTCCAAAAATTCATATCGTATACCAACTTTACATTTTAAGTCTCTATACATGTGGATTATGTATTAAAATGACACAACATAAATTCATCTTACATTTCAACCTCAACCCGACTAACCCGATTAATCCGACCCTACTAACCCGAAACCCGATTAACCCGTACCTTATTAGGGTCGGGTTTCGGGTGAATATTTTTTCTACAAAAACCGACTAACCCGACCCGTTTAACCCGAAACCCGATCGGATTAACCCGATTAACAGCCCTACTTGTGGTTCTAGAGTTCTAGGCAACTTGAAAGAAGACAAAATATTGTTAACGGCTAATTATATTATATATGGAAATTAATTGTGGCTGTATTTACATTTCCGAAAACGTCAGGGGGTTATTATTGCACATCACAGTTTTCTTCAGCATATTCTTCTAATATTCTTTTCAACCCGGTGGGAAAATAGCATATTCAATTATTCCATCATTCATGTACGTTTTTGTAAGCCAACAAAAACATTTCCATTCAGTTATTTAAAATAAATAAACCAGAAATAACATGATTAACCAAATAAGTATATTAAGTATATTATAGTTATAGTATAAAATATTGTAAACAATTTTTTTAATAGTAATATATATTATGAATGTTTTATGTTTTATTTGGATAGATAATTATTTATTTGTTGAGACTTTTATGCAAATTGTTTTTTCTTGACCTTTGTGAAATAAAAAACATGCGGCTTTCTTAAACCGAACCGGATCAACAGTCCACATTCCACAACTCCCCTCCGATTCAATTTAATCGGCTGCGTCGTTGTTGAAATCCACAGAAACCATCATCTCTCTCTCTCTCTCTCTCTCTCTCTCTCTCTCTCTCTCTCTCTCTCTCTCATCAGCTTATCGAACAAGAACAGAGATGGGGAAAGGTCCAGGTCTATATCCCGATATCGGCAAAAAAGCCAGAGGTAATTCATCAGTTTTTGCAATTTTTTTTATTCCTTTCGGGTTTCACATGGATTATCAATCTGTTTATCCGTGATTCGATTCCATCTCTGTATGTCTTGTCCGAATAATCGGTATTGGTAATTTTGATTAAAAAAAATCATGTTGAAGATACGTTTGTTGATTTTGCTTCGCGTTATTCTGTTTCCGATTTTACATATCTGTTCGTATGTGCTGCAAGTGTTTATGTGTGTTTGCATATATTGATTTTAGAAATTTGTGCTTCAGATCTTCTGTACAGGGATTACCAAGGCGACCATAAGTTCTCTGTCACTACCTATGCAGCAAATGGCGTTGTAAGCCTCTCTCTCTCTCTCTCTCTCTCTCTCTCTCTCGTATATGTGCGAGTGTATCTGAATCTGATTTGTATACGAACATAGGGTTCGATTATCGTTTCTGGTTTTGTTATATAATAACTCGCTGTTTCCGGTTTTGTATCCAAGTGATAGATCGATTATAATAAAAAAATGATAGGTAACTTGTAGGCAATAAAAAGTTACAAAATCTAATTCAAATTCTTTGGAACAGTTCAACAAAATCTCCAGTTTTCTTCATACTTCATCTGGTAAAATTTCATTTATAATCTCATCTATTTTTCAGGCAATTACCTCATCAGGATCCAAGAAAGGTGACTTCTTCTTGGCAGATGTCAGCACTAAACTAATCAACAAAAACATCACAACTGATGTCAAAGTGGACACAAACTCAAAGGTAACCAATTACCTCCATACTTTCATTCAATCCCTTTTATCTTTCAATTCAAACATATTCACCCTTTCTCCTACTACCAACACCATGCAGCTATTCACAACTATCACTGTCGATGAAGCTGCACCAGGATTGAAAACCATCTTCAGCTTCATTGCCCCTGATCAGAAATCTGGCAAGGTATCTATCTATTACTAATTCACTATTCACTATTACCACTAAACTCAAGAAATAGCAACATATTTTTATCTATTTGTGTATTATATTTATAGCATTCTATTTTCATTTCTTTCTATTACAGGTTGAACTCCAGTACTTACATGAGTATGCAGGAATCAGTACAAGCATTGGTTTGACCGCTAGCCCCATAGTCAACTTCTCTGGTGTGGCGGGAAACAACACAGTATCACTTGGGACTGATGTTTCCTTTGACACTGCTTCCGGAAACTTCACCAAATATAATGCTGCCTTAAGTTTCACATCTACTGACCTCATTGCATCCTTGATACTGTGAGTAACTAAGGGCCTTTTTCTTTTTTACTTAATGGGCTTAATGGGTTAGGTGCTGTTTATTTTAAAAAAAAAAAACACTTTAGACCACTTATTGCTGCGCCGTGCAGCACTTGGCCCTTCGCAGCTGTTTGTTTTTCCAGAAGACTTCTGACTTAAAAACTGCTGTGCGTGTGCTGCGTGGCGCAGCACTAAACCAACTGCTTCAAACCTCTTCACGCCTTAGTTTAACTTACTGCAACAGTCTGCAGACGTTAAAAAACAAACATACTTTTTATTACATGCTGCAGCAGTTTGTTCCACCTCTTCTGCTATAGAGGATTGCAGAGGTGGTCCGCAGACTTCACACATTTTCTCTTTGAAAAAACAAACAACGCCTTAATCACAAAGCTATATATAATATATATGGATGTTTCTTGACATCATGGTAACAAGATTTGTGTGATTGATGTAGGAATGATAAAGCGGATACGCTTACGGCTTCATATTACCACACGGTTAGCCCGTTGACCAACACTGTGGTTGGTGCAGAGTTGAGCCACGGGTTCTCAAGTAATGAGAACTCGTTGACTATCGGGACACAACATTTGCTTGATCCATTAACCTTGGTTAAGGCGCGTGTTAACAATGCTGGAATAGCGAGCGCTGTATTGCAGCATGAATGGCGTCCTAAATCATTGTTTACTATCTCTGGTGAAGTGGATACTAGGGCAATTGAGAAAAGTGCCAAAGTTGGTTTGGCTATTGCTTTAAAGCCTTGAAAAATACCAATTACCAAACGCTATAACTTATTACAAATATGATGAAGAGAGAAATAAGGTATTCATTTTTTTTTTAATTAATCATGTTTCATGATTTGTTGGGTCTCATACTCTCATTGTTGACAGTGAATCTTTTTGCTCTTTGGGCAGATACATTTATTTATCAAATTGAGTTTTACTTTTTAAAGATTTTCCACCAAAATGTTTTGGTGTAATTGTTAAAATTCTATTATTGTTAGGATCAATTTGAAACTTGGTTGCTAATTAGTGATATTCTTCATTTAGGGTATCTTTAACAATGTGCTTTTGAAAACTCACCTTTACACAAATAAAAGCTACGTCTTTCAACCAGTTTTGCCAAAACATACCCTGAATGCTTTGTTATTTGAACATAACGTAAGCAAAACTGCAACTTTGATTACCATTTAATGAAGTTGTTCAAATATATTGTTGTCTTAACAATATGATTTTGCCGTTGTGGCTGCTGTAGTGCTGTATAGCGATTCAATCATATAACAAGTTAAATATTAGTTGTTTTTATAAAGGTAAAACAAAAATAAAAGTTAACTTATGCATGTGTGTGTTTAAGAAAAAACCCAGTGGAGTGTGTGCGGGTGTCTGTATGTATGTATGTGTTTTGTGTTTTGATGTGCATCTTCGTGTGAGACCCTCTAAGGGAGGAGGGAGTCATTCCCTCCCAACCCACTGAACCCACTGGCACATCACTTTTGCCTTTTATTTTTCTTCATTTTTCTGAACCCACAACACAAGGAAACCCTATCTTTTTGAACCCACTCAACCCACCCCATTAAAAAAAATACAAAACAATCAAATGGAAAATCTTAATTTGCAATAGAGTTATCGGCGGTACCATTCACACTTCAACTAGTGAGTTGATTGGTTTCACTAACCCATTTCATCATCTCTCTCTACTTTCTGTTTCTTATATTCTTTTTTACCATGTGTTTTAAAACTTGTACTTTAGTTGTTTTGTATTTTTTTTAATTGACTGGGTTCAAAAAGATAGGATTTTCGTGTGTTGTGGATTAGGAAAGATAAAGAAAAAAGAAGAGACAAAAATTGATGTGGCAGTGGGTTAACGACTCCCTCCTCCCTAAAGAAGAGGATGGAGTCTTACCATAACGACATCATAGAAACTGGTTAAAGTTACAATAACCGGTGATATGTGTAAAAAAACGTAAGTGATTAAATATATATAAAAACTAAAGTATATTATTTTTATAAGTCATGTTGTGTTTGGTTGTGAAAAATTGTTTTTTTTAGTAGAAAACTTTTCATAAAATAGAGTTTTTAGTTTCGGTTTTCAATGAAAATTTTATAAGCGTGTTTGGTTGAAACGATGAAGTTTTTATTTTTCATTTTGTAAATTTAGAAAACTGTAAAAATCGTTTTTCAATTTATATAAAACTTGGAAAACAGATTTTTTTTTTTTTTGAATATTTTGATAATTTTATCAACCAAACGTTTTTAAAAATTTTTATTTTCATTTGAATTTTTTTTTATTGAAAACAAGAAAATTTTCACACCCTAACATACCCTTAATAAGCATTTTTTATAAATTATTTTATAATTTTTTCTCTTTAACATATTTGAATATACTTTTAGCTTATTTTAAAATGCTTATTGCAGATGAGAATAAAGTTACCTTTTCCCATTTGTTTTAACCCTATATAGCCATCTGAAACTCACGCATACTATGTTACTCTTTTACGGTTTTACCATATAACCTATGCTGATTATCATTTTTTTCATAACAATTTACCTTTTTATTTTATAGTGTTTTTTTGGTTATTTAACATATATAAATAGAAATTTATCAACATATTTAATCGTACGTATAAGGTAATCCAGTTATTATTTTTTAACTATCTTCTTTAATAAATAAATGTTTTTTTGCCACTTGTCATTCTTACATTAAATTGGACACATGTCATTTTTTGGTATTTTTGAATAATTTTTTTTCTATTTGTCATTTTCTCCTTTTTTATCTTTTCTTAATTAACAATCAAATTTACACACCAATTACTAATTGTCTTAATTAAAAATAATCAATAAATTACAATATTAGTACTTATATATTGTATTTAATATGTTTCTTTTTAAATATAAATTTTAAATTTCAAATCTAAAATTTCAAATTTAAATAAAATTTTGTTTAAATATTCATATATATTTTTTGTTTTACCAAACCCGTATAACATACGGGTCTCACAACTAGTGTTTAAATATCGGAAAAACTAATTATAAGTTATTTAAATAACCAAACCCAAACACCCTTCAATTATTTTTAAGATTATTAAGTGCGTTCATTAAAATGACCATGGTGGCTGAGTTCATATTTCATGGTATTTCTTCTTTTTGAGATCTTAAAAAATAACCATGAATCCAAAGGTTCATGCGAACTTACCTTTTTTTTTTTTCCTTTTTTTTTAATTCAAAAAATATAAAAAAAATACTATTAAAACAAAAAACATAAATATGATACATAAAAGTTAAAATGTTTATAAAACTTAAGATTTATTAAAATTTTAGGTTAAATCATTAAAATGTTGATATTATGTTTTAAAGGAACTTTCATCTAAAATTTTGAATTTTATATTGACCATATGATATTTTGAAATTTATCGGATTTAATCATCAACATTTTTTTTTATGATTTAATATTATCAAATAATATATATATATATATATATATATATATATATATATATATATATATATATATATATATATATATATATATATATATATATAGCTTATGAATAGTAAATTTGACATTTTTTTTGGTAGAAATGGTCCCTGCATTCTGCTCCTCATTCTTTACCTATTTTGACATTTTTGGTCCTTGTAATCAATATTTTTATACTTTTTAGGAACCTTTTAATATTTAAAGTTTGATCACAAAACTTTAACGGTTTGAGAACTTTGATCCCTTTTCTAAAAATTTGTTAATTCCTACCCCTTTAATTCTTTAACCGTTTTGAAATTTCTGATCCTTGCAATCAAAACTTTTACATTTTTTCATAAAAACATGAAAAAAACGGTCCGGGGCAAACTTCGGGCTTTTCATCCTTACACTTTTTACGTCTGTCATATTTATCGATTCGGAAACAATATGAAAGCTTCTGGCCCCCGCGTAGCGGGGGTAACCTTTCTAGTTGAAATTAAAAAAATACCTCGTATAGCTAGAAAACTAGAGTCAAAGTAAGATTTAATAAACACACTTTAATAAAAGCAAATGTTTGATGTAAAATCAATTAGAGAAATATGGTTGACTTAAATAAGTTGAACATTTGGTAAATATATCATTAGAATCCAAAATGCAATACTTGTCTTAAATCTCTAATTTGGTTGTAGTAATTCAAGAAGTTTGAGATTACATAGACTTTTCTTAGTTATTAAAATAGCTAGAGAAGCTCATAACATATTTCCTTAGTTAAAGTCATAATTTCCATTAAGCATGTCATTAGTGAAAATTAAATAACATTAAGAACCAAAAAGTCATCAAATCCAAGATGAGTCATATGTTTTTACTACTATGTTGGAGAAAATGTTTTTGTGATTGCGTAAAATGAAAACTAACACAATAATCATTTATTGCTTGCTAATTTGATAATCAATTACTTAATCAAGAAATTAGCCAACTAGTCACTACAAATACATTTAAACTCATGAATAAAAACATACAAGTAGCAGAAGATGTTAAAATATAAAACATTCTCATAAAGATGCAAGAACAAGTTTATAGAGTTCTTCAACATGCAACCAAATATTCAAAAGATTTCACAGAAATCAACCAAGATTAGTTTAGCATAGCATGACTAAACTCAAGAAAACAAAGTAAAGGTAAAATGTACCCAACATATAACAATATTTTTGAGATAAAAGATGATGTTCTTCAAGTGCTCCAAGACCTCCAAAAACTCCAGAGAATCCTTCAATTTTCGGATGTGTAGAAGTATGCAAATGATGCACACCAACCTTCCTCATATAACATTAAAGAGAGATTTCCGAAATTGCCCATGCAGGCCTTTGCGTGGTTGTGCAGCTGTGCGTGGGTGTTGCCTGAAATGGGCTCTTTTGTGATTTGGATCTCAAATGACTTAGCCCATTGGCCCATAACGAGTCCAATCAACATATATACCATAATTCAAGTTTCCTTTAATTTAAGCCTGATTTGTCTTCTCCAATCCACTCATAGCTTATGTACTCATCCGATCAATAATTTCCACATGCTCGAATATTCTTCCGTCTTCACTTAAGTAAAAGACCATATTCTTTAAGTTTCCATAATAACAAGCCGATGATTTATATCAACTCCCCTCCTAGTCCATTTGCTATTCACACGTCCCGAATATTCCCACTCAGCTAGCATTCTTGAAATCTGCAATTATTATGTTCACAAAACTAGAAAATATCCGAACTAGTCATAAAATAACATAAAAAGAAAATATGCATGAAGATTAGCTAAATTATGAATGAAATATATTAAAATAAACTATGAAAAAAAATGAAACTATTAGTCAGGTAATAAAAAAAAATCACAATTGTTTAAAATATAATTAAAAAGAAAGAAAATAGGGTGTTAAATGAGGATTGAAAAATCATATTTGCCAAAGGGAAAAACCCAATAATTATAGAGAGAAAACGATAAACCTTTATCGTTCAAATATGCCGCAGACAAAAATATAAATCAAGGGGCGGTGTTTATCGCTGATAATAGCTTCCACATAAGTATACCAACGGTAATTTTAGCACGACAACACATAGCTGAACGCTAAGAGTTGCACATGGTTTTTTGTAATTTAGCTATGCCAATTCTTAATTTACAAAACTTGACTCGCCATTTTCATTCTAACCTCTAAAATTATTAAATTTATATTATTTATTATTTTTATTACTATTTAAAATTATATGTGAAAACATTTGTTACGTGTGGAGTTTAGCATTGTCAGGGTGTCAAAAAAAATCCGAACCGAATAAGATAATTAGGTTTGGGTTGAATAGGGTCAAAATTCCAAATTGGGTTATTCGATTTAACCCGACAAACCCGATTTGTAGTTAGGGTCGGATTTAAGGTTCATTTTTATAAAAATTTCGGGTTTCAGGTCAACCCGACAGGAATTCATAGCTTCTACATATTCCACCATTCTCCACTTGACAATAAAAAAAAGGCTATGAATCCTTTGAAATGTAAACGTTTGTAACTCTAGATGCATACGTTATTCATATTTTGGAAACCGATCACCTTGTTCATGTTTATTCTTGAGGAAATATAGATTGGAAGGGGGAGGGGGGTAACGCTTTCGTTTTTACTTTTTATGTCATAATCTTTCTGATCTATTTTCGCTTATATATGGAATAGTTGTCATAGAATTTTTGTCAAGGTACTACAACATGGTTATTTCTTTATTTACCTATGATATTATCTAGTAACTAAAAATAATTAGTATATGTGTTTTGCCTTTTGAGGGTCGAGTAACTCCTATTGTGAAGTCCAAAAAGATATAGAACATTCACATCTTAAAAGTATCGTAGCGGCTAGAAAGTAAATATTTCTACTTATTTCCAATTTAAACTAACTATAAACATGAATGAACTACATCTAATTGATCGTCTGTTAACTAGACGTTTGAAAATTCAACCATTTAATATTTGATAACGGAAGAACTATTCTGGCTACTGTGTGCATGCTTTCTTGTAATAATTATGACCTTATATTTTTATTTTATTTCTATTTGTCTGGATTCTTGACAAAAAGTAAAAAAGGAAATAATTGGCCTATGATGAAGCTTTAAAGGTATGTAGAGGTCAAATTCAATCCTACTCACCTAATACAATCTTCAATATATTAAGTAAAAAATAAACAATCTTATATGTATCCAAATTAAGTGTTTAATGTATTAACCCGACTAATTCAACCCTATTAACCCGAAACCCGATTGACCCGTATCTTAATAGGGTCGGGTTGCGGGTTAAATTATTTTTTATAAGAACCCGATTAACTCGACCCGTTCAACCCGAAACCCCATCGGATTGACCCGATTAACAGCCCTAAGCTTTGTTGTTTGGTATGAAATTTGATGGTGAGGTGCAAGGGATATTTTGAGAGAACATTGTTGGCAAGTTGGA
The DNA here is from genome assembly GCF_002870075.4 of Lactuca sativa. NCBI lineage: Eukaryota > Viridiplantae > Streptophyta > Magnoliopsida > Asterales > Asteraceae > Lactuca > Lactuca sativa. The sequence continues at coordinate 69,830,313 of NC_056625.2, read as the reverse complement.
CTATACATAGTATAGGTATATCATAATATCTTTTTGCGACATCTAAATTTTTTTCGACATGTGTTTAAAGATCTCATAGAATAAGGATATATATAGGAGTATTGGAGAGTTGATGAATCTTTTATGGAATTAGAATTTATAGAGTAGATATGCCTAATGAAGAAGAGTCATTGGAAATGGAAATGGAATCAGAATTTGGGTTTGCCATATTAAAGCTTATGTACCATCTTTTCACGATCAATAAATAATTCGAATTTAACCTTTTTAACCCTAAAATCTCTAAATTATGATATATACCCAAAATAACAAATCCTCGTGAACTATACCTGGAAATTCATGATTTACATTAACAATGGAATACACGACCTCTTGAATGAGCACGTTACCATGTTAATGCTTGGAAAAATTAACTTTTGTGCGGTAGTGCCCAACTAGATGTTTGCGAGGTTGACCTTTCGCTTTATACTAGGTTTTTCACTTTCTTATTTTTTAAAATGATTTCTTCAACGCATGTATCAAGTTATTGTTGGAAAAATTAGGGTTTTTAGTAGAGATCTGGATACAACTTGGATCATGAGAACACTTTACGAACTGATATTTCTACCCCATGTGAGTTGCAAGAAATTCAGCCTAGGATAATTCAAAGTGACACTTACGATTCTAAGCACAGAAATCGTAAGCCAAATTACTAGAAGAATTCTATGTTCGGTTGATGAAAACGAGAGCTTAAAAATTTCGTGTATCTCTTCTCAAAGAGAATAGTCGTTTATATAATAAACGAGATTAGGATTTCTATTAGGGTTGACCGTCATGGATTGCTTCAGAAATAAGTTAAGAAAATCCGGATTTTAATGAGATTTAGGGTTTCCAAAATTGACGAATTTTGTCAGTTTTACCATAATCACTTTCGAGAATTCGTTTTTCCCACTATGTTGTCATATGTATTCCAAAAATCTAATTAACAATGTATGGATTGTTACAATGCAAATGTTACATACATCGTCAATCCAACAAACTAGACAAATAGAAAATAAAAACGCAAACTAATAGGAGGTGGAAACAATTGAAGGACAGTAAATACAGGAATATCTCCGATTTTCCACGATAAAGTAGAGAACGAACTGTTTCATATATTTTGATAAGTTTAAACTAATCTAATCAAAAAAAAGTAAATGCATGGTTATTAAAGATTCTATACAACTATCGATGTAAATTGTCCAAAAGATGCTAGTCTACACTATGACTTTATGTACATTAATTATCTTAAGATGGTTGCTTATCTTCTCTTGCAACAACCATTACAACCGCCACCATCGCCCCCACCAGCTCCCTACACGTTCGCCATCACTACCATGCCAATCTCCACCTCCACCATGCCACCGCTACCACCACCACTGTTACCGACACCACCATCAGGTTGTTTGTTTGATACTTTCTATGATCAATATGGTTTAATATCATTTATGCAATCCACATCTTTAAAAAACACTAGATTGCAAACCTTTAATCCATATCCTCTTATATGTTGAAAATAGACTAGACATTATTCAACAAAATAGAATATATGTAAACTGCTAGATGCCCACATGTCAAGAATTTTTTAATTTGTTTGTTTGGTCACATCTACAAGTAATTAAAAACTATACAAAACAAACTAGAGGAATCAGGATTCATCAAAATGGAATAGATGTAAACTTTATAAAACCAAATATCATTCAACAACGTATTTGGAAATAATCCACGACATTGTTAAAAAACTTTTTCGGAGATATATGTTTTGTATTGCATTTGTTGTTCGTCTTTTTCCTCAACATCGTCTTTATATACAAATTAAAGCAATTCATGTGGAATAAATTGCATCTTGTAAAGGAGATTAAAGTGGTTATTTTGAAACATAAGCCCTACCTTTATTGGCATTTTAGTCGACAACTCTTATTCAGCTAAAGATTTGTGAAAAGTAGCAAAATTCCACTCAAAACACAAACTCAACCCAAAAAGAATGAAATTCACAGCTCCTCATAAATTACACTGCCATGATCACTCTTAACTTCATCACAACAACATAAACCCCACATCTGTTTCCTGTCGTTTCTTATAAGCTTTAAACAATTAGAACTAAATTATAAAAAAAAATATAATAATAATAATAATAATAATACTAGCAAAACATCCCAACAATAACCAAACCAAACCAAACACCCCCCTTCTATTCCTTCTCAGTCGGCTTTGGCGAAAACTGCTGGTGATAAGGTGAAGCCCGCGTACTATTCGAAACCGACAAACTCCTCGGATTCTGCGACCCGTTTCTCAAAACCGACCCACCCGGAACCCGTGACCCATTTCTCCCATTTGGACTCGACCCGACCCGATCAGATTGTATAGTCTGAAAGTAATATGAAGAACTTGCCATGTCTTTTAGCGCTGGCAATGGTTTTAAAGAATCCACAACTTCACTCATTAAAGGTCTTACTTTCGGGTCACGACTCAAACAACGGGCCGCTAATTGGGCCGCTTTTTGGGCTCCTTTTATAGAAAAATGGCCCTCAAGTCGCGGGTCAATTAACCGATAAAACCGCCTTCTTTCTCCTAAATGTGGGCGGGCCCACTCGACAAGATTGTGTTCGCCATTTGGACGGTTTTTGTCCATTGACCTTCTTCCGGTCAACATTTCAAGCAAAACAACACCAAAACTATATACATCACTTTTTGATGTGAGATGTCCTACACAAAGAAAAAGGGTAGGGTTAATATCGTAAATTACTAACACTTTACCTAAAATTGATGAATATTGTGAAAAGTTTTTTTGGGAGAGTCAAAGAAAGTCAAACCTGTCATCACGTATTCGGGGGCGGCGTATCCGTATGTACCCATGACTCGGGTGGACACGTGAGTTTTATCGCCCTCTGGGGCATCTTTTGCAAGACCGAAATCGGAAAGTTTTGCATTGTATTCCTACAAAATTTAATCATTTAAAAAAATGATAAACTTCAAAGTTTAATTATAAAGAAAAAGGGTTTGATGAATCTTTTGTTGTATACCGCATCTAATAAAATGTTCGAGGTTTTGAAATCGCGATAAATTACGGGTCTTTTTGCTTCTTCGTGAAGAAACGCAAGACCCTTTGCAGCACCGAGTGCAATTTTCATTCTGATGGACCATGGAAGAGGCAAAGACCCTATAAAATATACACGTAGTTTTGGTTAAATGCAATAAATAGCAATGTACTTTCATTGATTTGTTTATTAAACATGAAAGTTTCATACAACACTATAATTAGGTAGATTTTTTTCAATCTATATTGCCCTAATAAGGAAAAAATAGAAAGTACAATGCTATATTTAGGAAGATTTTTCGAAGTATAATGTCTAAATAAGGAAAAAATGAAATGTTGTAGAAAAGAAATAAATGGACGAATGTTGCTAAGAAACTTACTTCTAAACAAATGATTCTCTAAGCTCCCTCGAGGCATGAACTCATATGCTAGAAGCCTTTGATCATCTTCAATGCAGTAACCGATTAATTTAACCAAATTTGGATGAATAAGATCACCTAAATAATTTACTTCTGCCTAATAATACAAAGTTTAAGTCAAATAATAGTAGAATAAATAGGAATTTATTAGTAAAGAAAATGGATTAAAAAAGAGTCGAACCAGCCATTCTTTATGGCCTTGAAGTCCGTCATGATTGAGGGTTTTAACGGCAACTGTAAGTCCGGTGCCTGGTTTCACCGGAGCAGTTCCGTTTTCTTCAATCCAGCCTTTGAAAACGCAACCAAAACCCCCTTCACCAAGAAGACTTTCGGGTCTGAAGTTTCGGGTTGCCATTTTAAGATCATTGAAAGCGAATTTGCGAAGACGAGAAGCGATTTTGAGTTCTTCTTCTAGTTTTTGGGTGGATGAAACGCTTTCTCCGGTGCTTGTGGTGGTTGATGACACCGCCGGAACCACCGGTTGATCTTTGCTTACGTCATTTGTCGATTTACTTTCTGCGTTTCACGAAATGAAAGAGTAAATGAAGATGCAAAGAACATAGAAATTGAAAGGGGAGTGAAGGGATTTTGATTAAATTTAGTAATTTACCACCGGGAGTAGTACTGATACCACTGATTGAATTATCGACTTTAGATCTTGAAGAAATACAGCTCCCGATGAATTTCCACCTGTTCCAACACCCGACTGTAGTTCCCTCATCCGTTTCGCGACAAATTGCATCGGTTTTCTTAGGTTGATTGTTCTTCCCCTTTGATTTAACAACATGCCAAGACTCCACACTTTTTTCCTCACCAGATTTCATCTTTTGAAACAAACCCTAAATTTAAACCCAAGTGGTATCATGAAAATCCCCAAATTTCGACGAAATTACCCAGTTTTGAAGCGAATTCGTGATGGGAAAACGATAACCAGATGTATTAATCAAAACCTATCTGAAGAAAAGATGGGAGATGGTGACACGCCTTTGGTTAAACACTCATCTCACATGGCTGAAGAAGAGAACGAATAGACTTTGACTTGTATACACAACAGAAGAAGAAAAAAAAAATCCCTCAAACAAACCCCACCAAGATGGAAATTTTAATGAAAACTGATATACCCAATTGTGAATTTTAACAGATAATGACAAAAATTACAACATTTAATGTTTTCACAACAGTAAAAAGGAGATTCAGATCACTAAACACGATTTAGAATGGATTCAAAGAACGAAGAGAGAGAGAGTGGAAGGTGTATCAGATATGAAAATGATATCAGTTCAAGAGCACCCACCACCTGGTTATGTCTACTATTCGGAGAAGATGAAAGAAATCTCACAAAAGAATGACCAGTTCAAATCCTCCCCCAACAAAAAACTAAAAAAGAATGATACTAATCTAGAAAGAGGGAGTGTGTGTTTGTGTGTGTGAGAGAGATTGGAAATGAAAAAATGGGGTAGATTGTGTATTTTCATGTAGACCCCTATCATTATGAAAAGTGTCCAACATACCACCAAAAAATCGTAATCGATTTTTTAGGGGAGATTTTTTTTTTTTTTTTAAAATTCATAATTTAAAATTAAATATTTTATTATGTATTTTTATTGGATGTTTAGATATAGAACGATTATTTTTTATGTACCAGTTACATTTCCAATTTAAACTAATTATTTCATTACTCAAGACCAATTTTTAATATTTGAAAGAAGAGTAAATTACTGAAATTGTCCATATAGTTCGGTTAAAATTATACGTTTGGTCCCTAACTTTTCTTTTGCATTCGGATGGTCTTTGTGGTTTGATTTTGTTGCGTTTTTCGTCCCTTACATACATAAAATTAGGGACCAAACGTACAATTTTGACCAAACCATAGAGACGAAAAACGCAACAAAATAAATCACAGGGATCATCCGAGTGCAAAATAAAAATTATGGACTAAACGTGCAATTTTGACCAAACTATATTGACAATTTCAGTAATTTACAGTAGATTTTAACATGTTTTTAGGATTAATTGTTTGATAAAATAAGTTAGCTTTTTTTATTGTTATTGATTAAATAAAGATATTATTATTCGAATTTTACAACACCTTTTCTTTCTTAATGGGATTTTTTCTTATTATATATTTTTTTAACAATCAACACAAGTCATACATTTAGAGTTTTTTCATAAAGAATTCAAGATGGATAACAAAATGAGTCAACTACTATATTGATTATTAAATTTCTTAAATATTATATTACAACTATTATCGAGTAGTATGTATTAGTAAATCGTTTGATTTCGATTACTAAATGCTTAAACTATATAAAGAATTAAAAGAAGATATGTCACTATGTGAAACTCAACCTTTTTTTTATGGAAAACACACCCATGTCTCGGCAAAATAAATTGAAGCGTTTATATTTAGGAGGGGATGAATTTTTTTTATTGGAGGTAAATTTAGTATGTTAATATAATTAAGGGGGTAAATTGTAAGTATCCAAAATAGATACGATGAATTATAGAATCGAAGACTAGCGAAAAGCAAAATTTCAGAGTTGCCCGTAGAATACGGGCAGAAGCACAAATTCCCAATTATACCCTTGACCTAAGGGGGAGTAGGGTTGCCCGTAGAGGGAGATGATTGGAAAAAGGAAAAGCGTTGGTCAGTTTGGGGCAGGAGAGAGAAAAGGGTTATATGGATGGTTGTGGGACCCACTTGTAGGGGTACGTGTCGGGCAAATATGAGCAGACGCTACCCACGCGCGCGAAAACTTTTCGTCTTTCCGTCTAAGTTGTGAGGTGCCGTGTGCATTAAGCTTTTTTATTCTTTTTAATCACAAAAATTATTATTTTTTTAGATGGTTATCAAATTAAAACCGGTTATTTTTTAAAGATTTTTTAAATATTTTAGAAAGTATGTGAAATGTAATGTTTTTTCGGTTTAATTTTAAATATTATATATCTTTTATAATCTTCTAAAATATGCCTATTTTCTATTGTTTTTGTCATCGGCTATCTCTTCAACTCCGACCCTCCGAAATCCTGGAGCTAAACCATTCAAGATGCCTTTCAAACTTTCGATTATCGAAATTTCATTAGTCTTAGGTCCTGTTTGTTTACCTCTTAATTATAAAATTAAGAAGTAATATCTTAAATTTTCAGATTCAGATTGTTTGTTAGCATATTATTTTTTACCTCTTAAAATGACAAATGCCTCTTATTTTTTCAGACATTAAACAAAGTCTAAAAAATAAAAAAAAGAGACGCGTTCCTTATTTGCCCTAAACAAAGATCGACCGCCTCCTCTTCTTTTCTTCACTTCGTGTTTGCTTGCTTCGCGTCTGTTTCTCTACACCTTCCGACGAGGCTACTGAAACGACGCCCGCCTACCCAAAACGTCGACGACGCTGTACCCAGCAACGCCGCCGGCGCCGGCGCAAGTTCTTCCGTCTCCAACTCGTTCTTCCGCCGACGCAATAGGTTTGTTTCTCTTCTTCTTTTAAAATCGAATTCGTTGCTCTTCTTCTGTTTCTTCCTTCTTTCCCTCCAAACTTGAAAATCAAAAATCCAAATCAGGTCTTGATGTTATGCTATCTGTTTTTGATTTGTTCAATCAAAATCAATATTTGATTTTATGCTCAATTTTATGTGAAATCAGTTTTCAAAAATCAAAATCAACATTTGTGTTCAATAGATAGTTTATGTGAAATCAGTTCATGGATGGAATTGTCCATCGAGATCTAAAACCACATAGTCTCTTACTTTCTTGAAATGAGGGCAATTGAACATTGAAGATTTGTGTTCAATATATTAGAATGTGACTGTTTGTAGTTTAGTTTCTTTTTCCTCAAAGCTAACATTTGCCTTCATTTTTATGTGTATTGACAGATGAAGGCTTTAAAGAAATTGCAACAAAAGTTCAATAAGAAGACAATCTTACCATAGAAGGGCTGTAATTTCAAATCTAGTTCATCGGAGATTGTATCTCCAGTTCATTAATTGGGCATGTTTTTATGCCTTTTTGCGTGCTCTGTTTCCAGTTCATAAGTTACCACTCTCCTTGATACAACTTGTAAACTACTTTCAAGAATAACTATTAAGGGTTTTTGTTTCAAGAATGTGTTTGTACTTGTCATGATATATAAGAAATAGCAATGTACTTTTATTGATTTCTTTATTATGGAGTCAAACTTTCACCTCTTCCTATTAGACCATTGTATTGTATTGTATTTTGAAAAATCTATTTGGTTAAAGCAATGTCATCCAAAACAAAGCAATTATGATTGCTAATTGGATTAGATTTGTCAAATATTTATGTTTGATTTTTATTTTTGTTTAATTTGGATTTTGTATGGTGTTTATATATATATATATATATATATATATATATATATATATATATATATATCCAAGAAGTTGATCCAATTATATTCTAAACAAAAACATTTTTTTAGAAAAAAAATAATATAAAAGGGTAAAATGGTCATTTTTATAATTCATACAACAATTCAGACGTTCCAACCAAACAGCATAATAAAAATTCAGATCTTAAAAATTCAGACCCTCTTAGAAATTCAGACCTCTTAAAAATTCAGATCTTAAAAATTCAGATCCTGCCAAACAACCCCTTATTTGTGTTAATGGTTGATAGATAGTATAAATTAAATTGCGGTTTATTTGAAGTTTGAATCTACTTTACATACTTTCAATTGTTTTCATGATTAATATAACAACTTGTGATCTTAACTATTGATGTAGCGAAATCAAATTGACAACTGTTTTTTTCTTCTTTTATGTGGTTTCATTATCACATTTGATTAGAAGATTTGTTTTGTTTCTATTACATTGATATAACAACTGTGTTCATGCCGATATGATCACTTTTTATTGGTAGATATAATCAAACATATAGATTTTAATCATGAGGAAAGGGGGGTGTAATCTTCTTTATAGTTGTCTAATTGTTAGTGTGTTACAAGTGCACTCACGAAATTTGTTAATCGTTATGGCAATTCTAATCATTTTATACTCAAGGGCTTTTTAGTTATTTTCTTCATTTTCGGTTAGAATTAATTAGAGACAGTTTATTTTGTATATATTGTTAATCCAAGCTTGATTGTAACTTAAGAAATCAGGTTAATGAATGAAATCATTTAGTGATTTTTTTCTCTCAATTACAACATGGTATCGAATTGATTATCACATGTTCTTCATCTTTTCATCATTTTTTTTACATTTTTTTGAAATTTGATCATTCATTCTTTTTTTCATCACAATGTCTCAATCTACTCCTATTATTTCTACTAATCTTGATCAATCTAGTCCGTATTTCATCAATTCCTCATATGATCCCAACTCTTTGTTAGTCACCTCTATTTTCAATGGTGTTGGTTTCAATTCTTTGAAGCGATCTATGATAGCCGCTTTAGCTACGAAAAACAAAACTAGCTTTGTTGATGGTTCAATTTTGAAACCTTATGATACAAATTCATCTTATTCGAACTGGTTTAGAGCAAATTCAATGGTCATAAGCTGGCTCTTGAATTCTCTACACAAAAACATTGTTGAGAGCTTACTTTTTCTCCAAACTGCAAAAGAAATATAGATTAAGATCAATCATTGATATGAACAAAGCCGATGATGTTTTATGTAACGACTCAGATTTCTATCATCTATTTATGTAGGGATTATCAGAGTTATATCTAAATATTTGCGAAATTCTATTAACTCATAAAAATAAAAACATTTTAGATCCCAGGAAATAATTCGGGTTTACAATAAAATCATACAACAAAATTATGGCAACAAGGAATATACAAGTAATTAAACTACTCCTAATCCAAGTCATTGTGCTCCTATCTTCTTTGTGTACACCGACTGCTATCTGAACTTGCAAAACATTAAACATCTTAACAACATCAGACAACAATGTCTGGTGAGTTATATTCTTTTTATTTTCATGTTTATCTACTTTTCTTCTAACTCTTTTTATCTTTCCATACTCTAACTTTCTTCTTTGCTTCTTTCTCATACTCTACAATCTAGTATCTTCTTCTTATAGTATACACTAATATTCTTTCTCATTCATTTATCTCTTATAATATTTTTCTCAGCTTTACTTTCTGCTCTTGTTCTATCTCATGCTCTATGTATGCTCTATCTTCTTTTACTTGATCCCTTTCATACTCTTCTTCTCTACTTTTTTTTCTCATTTCTTACTCTTATCTCATCTCATCTTTCTCTACTCTTTCTTCCTTCTATGCATATCCTTCTCACACTCATACTCTATTCATTTCTTATCTATTACTCTTGGCATGCCTTTCTTTTACTCTACTTACACTATTAATCTATACTCAGTTTCTTATGCCTTAGCCTCAACTATCATATAAGGAAAATAACATCCCACTAATGTTACTGGGACACTCTTCCAGTCTTACTTCCCTCTCTTAAGATCCCTCGTGGATCCTTAACTATTATTCTTCTCTTGAATCACTCACAGATTCCTAACTCTTAATCCCTCATGGATCACATCTAAGTTCTCTTAAGAACTCTTTTATCTTGTTCCACTATGGAACCTTTCTCATTCTTATCTAACCACATATAACTCTATTCTCACATGAATCATCTATCAACATTTCTGGAGGAATCATCATCTCTTTACCCATAGGGAGCATAATCTCGCTCACAAAGGAACCATATTCTTATTCCCGAAGGAATCAAATTTATACACTTCTCTAACTTTTTTACATGACTCATCACATAATATTTGTCCCATGGACATTCTATCTCTTTATCTCATCATGAGATCTATTATTACTCATATAGTATTGATATTGTCATATTTATACTTATATTTATGTGTTAGTTCATGTCACACCTCCAAACCGAGAACGACAGAAACGTTCGAGGGCGGAGGACATCATGTACAGTATCATCACAATGCACAATAGTAAAACAAGCAACAACATCCATTGCATTAATAATATAGTTAATACAAGTGTGTGCTGTGAATAGTTGTATGACACAAAAAATGTATATATAACAAAATAAAAGACGAGTCTTAAACATGCTTCGTCTTCTCAAAACCTGGTCCAGTGTACCTGTCTACTAGTGACATGAGAATACAAGTTATTTTGAAAGAGAGTATCAACATTTAAGTTGGTGAGTTCATAAGTATGTATTGACTCATGTATGTTTCTCTGTTCTAGAAATAGTATGTAGTGATCCTCTAAACTATACCTATTATAGTTTACTAGTATGTTTGTTTGAACTGCTACTGATTTGTAGAAATACTCAATTGTTCAACATAAGCAATTGAGTTAAGTATGTTCCTTAAAAATGGGGTTTAATATTCATGTATGTATTCAATAAGTATAATTATGGTTTAGCCGACAGTTGGACTAGTGATCCTACCCTAAGCCCACAACCAAACAAGGAACATGAGTTACGGTATTTAACAATAGTCGTAAGTCCGTTAAATCATACTTATACATAAATATATACACGAATATGATTTTGGTGTGACATCCCCATTTTCACGGCAAAAAAAACCGATTTTGTCTATGCTTTATAAAAATCAGAGTACCTCTTTTAATAAAAATGTTGTGGAATTTGTTCCCAGTAAAACATGATAAACACGTTATCAAAGCATTCCCAAATAAAAATATTTTTATTCATTTTAAAACATTTGGGATGTCGTCTTCAATACAGTAACATAAACATAAACATAAATCACATTCATTGTCACTAGTGATTTATATCTCCTTAATCTTTTAGTGTAATGTGACTTCATATCAATACCTGTGATATAAATAAACTGAGTGGGTCAGGTTGGTAACCTGGTGAGTACATAGGGTTTTCAACCCACAATAATATAATTATTATGTTAAACATCAAGCAATCAACCCAATTACCCATCCCCATTATCTTCTTTACTCTTAATGATCTACCCTAAGATCCAGCTATTCCTCATTCGTTCATTCCTAAGGAGTGTCCTAAGGAATCGACACTAAGTCTGCATAGTCACCACGGTTTACCTCGTTTATTGACAATATCGTTTTCGAGAGTCTACTCGCAATTCCTGTTAATGGGTTTTTAGAGTACACCGGGTGAACACATCGTTCACAACACCTACAGGTTGTGAGCCTGCTAGTGTCCCACTAGACTGTCTAGAATAGTATGTGGTTGTCATCCATACTCTGCTAAATGATGGGGCTATCGCTTGGCTCATCGTTTTGGCTCATCGCTTTGGCTCATCGCTTTGGCTCATCGTTTTGGCTCATCGCTTAGTTCATCGCTTTGCACCATATTTTATCACTCATATATCATTGCTCATCATTCATATCATCTTTCATCGCTCATCATTTATCTCATCTTTCATCGCTCATCATTTATCTCACCTCTAATCTACCCATGTTTTACCCAACACATTTTGTAGATATAAAATACATATACAATTTAGATCATTTAAGAACATGTATAAAACGTTTCATCCAGCATAGACATCAAGTATTCAGACAGTATACACACCAACACGTAATATATATATATATATATATATATATATATATATATATATATATATAATACTTCATATCTATGTGTAAGATGAAAGTAACTATGCACTCACTTGTTAAAGTGATGATTCCAAACTCAGGCAGCGCTTTGCTTTTAACGATTCTATTTTCCTTCGACGAAACCTAGCATTATTATCGCTAAGGTTTAGTTTATTATTCACTGAGACTAATTAATAGTCTAGCTATTATTACTGTTATATAAGCGTTAAACAATACTCTTCACCCACTATGTACAAACAGGGGTCAGACATAAAACACCGGAGGGCAGGACCATTTTGGCATATAACACTTCTGAAATCCAACAACCCTATGCGGCCCTTTAAACCAAATTCCCCGTATCGCGAGTGGTTAAAAAGATATTATAATGACACTTATATAACTCATAATAATAGCCCAAATAATTATAATAAGGTCCTAATAACATTACTATATTTAAATAAAATCTATATTAGAAATAGTGTAGGCGTAGCTCACTTACAGCGGATTTTTATTAAAAACCGGGCTTCGCTGGAGCAGCGTTTCCGAGCCGAAAACTTTTCTTCTTGGAGCCGTCAGGCGCTCTGGGGCTTCCTTCTCGTGCTAAGGAGGTTCCCTAGACTTGGGAGGGGTTTAAGGAGGCTAGAGAGAAGTTAGAGAGAGAAAGAAAGGTTATGGTGTGAAGAAATTATGAAGGATTCATCCTTTATTTATAGGGATTTTATCGTAGAGTAGCCCCTAAGATTTGTCCATATCTTCCGCGTACGAGCTCCGTTTTCTACGTTCTTTATATCCACGCGTTGGTATTTACGAGTACTACAACTTTCATTTAGACCTCATCAGCTAATTCTCATTCTATCTTCGATTTGCAAAACTGTATCGAATTTATCGTGTTCGAAGAGCAAGGACTAAGTTTCGTCCACATCTTTCGCATACGAGCTCTATTATCGACGTTATTTACATCCACGCATTGGTATTTACGAGTACTACAACTTTTATTTAGATCCTGTCGGCTAATTCTCACTTTATCTCAGATTTACAAAATTGTATCGAATTCGCCGTACTCGAAGAGTAGGGACTAAGCTTCGTCCATATCTTTCGCATATGAGCTTCGTTTTTTACTGTATTTTTATCGCTTAACTCCTATTAAAGATATCTTCATTTCTCGTTTAAATTATTTTGGCTAAAAATCGACCGATCTAAAATTCAAATTTCGGGTTGTGCATTGTTATGCTAAATCTTAAAAAAATCATAATTCCCTCATACGAAGTCAAATTTGGACGTTCTTTTTATGCACACTCTCGGTTTAGCATATACTACTACTTTCCTTTAGATCTCTAAGGCTAAAAATTATTTTATCGTAAATTCACTTTTTACGATTCCCGATGTCGTGTCGGCTTAGCCGTAAAACTTCGACGGGTCATAACTTCTTTGTTATAACTCGGATTTCAGCGTTCTTTATATGTACGGAACCCTTGTAACATATACTATAACCTGGTCAAGATTATTTGTTATAAATAATATTATATCAAAAATGTCATTTTTGATGCTCATTGTCTCTAAATTGACTAGCCCGAATCTGCGGGCGTTACAGAAGGAGTTCACGGCCGAGAACGAGGGACGTTTACGGATGTGAAGGCTCATTTGTGGTCCGAGAGTTTACGGCCCATGCGAGGGTTTACGGCTCAAGCGAAGGTCCTCGGTCCTAAATGCTTTCCCTCCAAAACACACAACACCTAATAATGCTAGGTTTATACACCTGTAAATTCATTACCCTAACTATATTAAGATAATAAAAGAAATAAGTTTGACCTTTGATTGATATGTATGACTTTAGTTGACTAAGTTTAACTTTTACAAGATAGAATTACGGGTTGTCACAGTTCAATGTAATTTAGCTTTATTTTGGTTAAATATAAAGATTTTGGGTACTTATAAGCATACATTTTTTTTTGTAGCCAAAGTAGGACAATCTCAAAGAAAAGGACCAAATCTGGAAGGAGCTGGAAACTTGAAGGATTAAGCATGATAAAAAAGAAAGAGGTGTGTATAATGAAGATTCCATGGTGTGGTAAGTTCTCGGTCCACGTCGTTGAATTATAGAAGGTTCTCGACATAATTAATGATGACTTGTGACATACGTGTTTTGAATGGATTCCATGGCATGGCAACTATCTAGCCACGACATGGAAGTGATAATTTGGCAAGTATAAATATAAGTTTTTAGGTCATATTTTTGGCATGCATCCATATAGAGCTACTGGGATCTTGAGAAAAAGCAATCAAAGCCCTTTAAGAAACCCTTGGAGACCAGATTCCGATTGGAGAGAGAGTATTAGAGAGATTGGAGTAAAGATTTACAACTAATCATCCGGTTTGAATAAGTTTTATCTTGTCTAATCTAGCTTACTCTTTGATTAAGTGTTTTTCCGTTGTAATCATGGGCTAATAACCCTTTACTTTCGTTTAGAATAGATGAACCTTAATATTATGTGTTAATTTTTTCTTTTTATGGATTAATGAAGTTGGATTTAGCTTGTGTTTGATAGATCATCATCTTAGCATGTTAAAAGTTTCTATCTTTATTACTTTTCCTCAAGTTTTGTGAAGTTATATGGTCGTTGATTGCATGAACTTGTTTACCTAGTTGTTTATGATCATTAAATTGCTAAAGCTAGAGGTTGATCATACCCTAGTGTAAGTGTTAAAGTTAGTTGCTTAATTGTGTTATAGAGCATTATTTGATCATAATAATTGCTTGATTGTCTAATCTTGATCATGGATAGATAATTCTTAGATTTGTTCATGTATAGCCCGAATGGATCTTAAAAATCAATTTAGTGTTCTTAATTTGCATGATCATTATGGTTAAGTTTCATGAATCGATATATGCTAGTTAGTCTGATCATGATAATTAGTGGATTTAAATTTGGTATCCAACATATATTAATCCATTGTTTGAAATTAACCAAAGGAGAAAGGGCGCTTCAAAGCTAAATGGAAATATCTTTTAATTCCTGATCAAATCTCGTTTTTTAATTGTCTGTTTAGTTTGAAGTAATTTTAGTTGATTAATTAAATCAAGTTTTTCTGAACTTGCAAAATCAGATAAAAACCCCTTTTAAATTTTGTATCTTTTAGTTTAATTAGTCTCATTATTTTCTTGATTAGAATTTCGTTCCCTATGTTCTAATCTTACTTACTCTACTTTACTATTATGCGACTATGTACACTGCCTATTGTGTTTTAGCTAAGTTGAATAATTAGGATATAAATTTAAAGCTTTTAAGTAATTATATATAAAACACATCAAGTTTTTGGCGCCGTCGTTAAGGAACAATTATTTTAGTTAAATTTTAATTGCTATTAGTTAGTCGATCCTTTTTGTGAAGTTGAATCCGCAAAAACTTATTTTTCTAATAGTTTTCAATTTTTGAAATTCCAGTTTACACGGCGTGACCATTATATTGCCACAACGTCGAAACCAAGGTCTTAGATGTTTGTTTAATACTTTTTTATTCATTTTACATGTCTTTCTTTATTTTGTTTCAATAGTACATGACAAGGGGATCATTATTTAAAATTGTGCCACCCTTCGACGATCATGAATCCGAATTCCACAAGAAAAGGGACAAAAACAAAGGCAAATCGAGTAGTAGTTTCATAGTCGAGAATGTATCAACGCTCGAAAAGACTCTAGACAAGAAAGGGACAGGTTACGATCCAGAAACCTAGAGTGACTTAGACGAGGATGAGAAAAGCGAACCCAACAATACAATGGGGGGCATAATGACCATGACAATGGAAGAATACAATCGGCGTATGCATGATGATAATAGGTCGGGTCTAGTACCACCCGAAATTCCAGGTGCCTTGAATTTTGAGCTTAAGGGACACATCCTTGCATACTCAAGGATATACCATTCTTCGGGAAGAACCATGAGGACGCATATAAACATATTGATGAGGTGTTGGAAATAGCCAACTATTTTAATTTTCCTAATGTTATCGAAGAAGCGTTCATGTTAAGAATGATTATAGTCACACTAAAATATGCGATAAAGGATTGGCTGAAGTCACTTCCACCAGGAGCCATAACGACATGGAAGAACTTGAAGAAGCAATTCATTCAACAATTTAGTCCACCATCAAAGGTATCTAAATTAAATAAGAACATCGCAAATTTCCAATAAAATGATCGGGATTCATTATAAGAAGAATGGGAACGTTACAAGGGAATGTTCCGAAATTTTCCTCAGCGTGAATTGAATGTGCAACAAGAAATCACCACCTTTTATGATGGAATAAATGTGAGCACACAACAACTTCTTGATTCCCAAGGGCCATGACAAAAAAGGATCTGGCTACCAACAAGGCCCTAATTGAAGTACTTAGCAAGCATTCAAGAGAATACTACAATCCAAGGGAGGATGTCACAAGAGGAAAGGTAAGTGTAGATGTAGGCCAAGATAACCTTGTTTTAGTTATTTCCAAGCTCGATACCATGAATAAGAGAATAACAAAGATGGGGAAATCAGTTCAGAGCAGTCTTCAGGTCTATCTGACAAGGATTGTTCCCCCTCTATTTGTGAGCATCCCGCAGATGAGTCTTGGACTATTGGGATTGAATCTGCAGCTGAATCTGAAGGTTCCCCTGAACTGATGACGGTTCCCCCGGTATCGATGATGGTTCCCCCTGAACCGATGATTAAGTTACTATCCTTGGTTCCTCTTCGGTATCAATATTTTCAACTTCTTCGTCCTCTGAATCTTCAGAGGCAGTTGATTGATCGGTCACTTTGATTACAGGTACTGGAGTAGCATCTTCATCATCTCTATAATCTCATATTGAAATCAATAAAAACAACAAGGCATGTGATCATTATCACCTACCAAGGTTTTATGTCGGAGATCTTATAAAGGATCAAAGGGTTCCTTGTTATTCACTTGTCTCACTTTGATTATAATTCGGAATTTGTATTGCCTCAAACACCACAACCTCTTATACACATTGGTTGAATATTGCTTGATTAATTTTCGACCAAAATACTATCCTCTACCAATAGAGAATGTTCATCTCTCCTCCGACTAAGGGTATGTAATCCCTTCTAAGGTTTAAAGAGTTAGTAACCTCTTTCTCACGAGTTTAGATTTCTACACCTCGCTTGAACACACGATCTCTTACTATGGGATGTGAGTAAGGGGATCATTTCATGCTTAGTGACTTGCAACCCTCTTATTTTTGAACATATGCTAAGATCCTAACGAATAATCTACGGTTTATAACATTGACATGTTATCTTATGTTGGGATCTTCCATTGCGAATTTCTTTCGTTGGGAACTTCCCCAATGAATTTCTAAAGTTGGGATCTTCCACAATGAATTTCTTAAGTTGGGATCTTCCCCAGTGAATTTCTTAAGTTAACATATTCCCGATGAATTTCTTTAGTTGGGATCTTCTTAAATGAGTTTCTAATTGGGATCTTCCCCAATTATTTTCTAAGCTGGGATCCTCCCCATTTACTTTTCTAAGTTGGGATTTTCCCCTATATTTCCTAATGTTGGATTTTTCCAGCAGAAGCTAAATAGGGATTTTCCCTAGCAAATTCCTAAGTTGGATTATCTTGAGAGGGGTCCTTCTCTTTACAAGCTCCAAGATCAAAACTAAAACTAAGGATCATCAGGTTCTATCTATCCTTATTTCTTAAAAACTATCTTTCTATGTTATAACTAAAGTTTTATCTTTCTATCGATCCTTACTGTTTTAAAGTCCTAAGCAAATGACTGACTATTTCAGATTATTAAGATCCCAAGAGTTGTTGTAAAACCTGAACTATTTAGGATCCTAATCATTCAGGGATCATCAGAAGACCTACTACTACAACCACATCAACCAAGCAAGAAGATATAAACAACCATGGCATAAAATAAAAAGGGTTGCCCATCAACCCCACCAAAAAAGAAAAAAATTTATTGTTTTATAGACCCAAAATACTACTTTTTTAACTAATCAAACCTAAACCACGGTTTGATCACCACCACCTAGAACCTTCTCTGCTTCTTCCTCCTCTACTCCTACCTTCGGCTTCCCTGTATGATCCAGACTAGTGTTAACAAGCTCACCAATTAATTTAGCTAGGACATCATGCCAGCCAGCAACATTCTAGTATATTGCGTTGGCCACGTCCTCTGTGAGTTTGATTTCAGCTTCCCAAACGACCACAACAACGCTATCTTTCACCTCAACAATCACCTTTGTGATCTCTACAGCATGCTGCTCCTCTTTCTTAGCCTTAAATTTACTCAACAACTCCACCCTCCTTAGGAGATCTTCATTGGTGGCTTCCCACACCTTCTCATGCTCCTTTAAAGCTAGCTCAGCCTTCTCAGCCTTAGCCTTCAAGACCACAGTGGACTGAGAGATCGTTCACATTGTTCTGATTTTATGAAATTTGATTTTGGGATACTCTGATATGTGACCATTATCTTTGAAAACAATGTTTTATAAACAATAATGGCTTTTGGTTGGATTTTAAAAATGACAATTTTATCTTGATATTTTTTTGGATGTTACACTAGACTATAGAAACCAATCTATACAACGAGATGACGAATCCCTCCACAATCGATACTCAATCAGAGCGGCCCAAATGCCTCTTTATCTATTCACCGACATCACGAACGAACCAGTGGCTACAACGAGCTCCATGTCCAACAACTTCTTGCCACGAAACGACTCGTACATTTCCTGAGCACATACATCTGATAGCAATTTGCTATACACCCTCGACTTGACCAAATATTGAACCAAAGTCTTGCATACCCAAACCGTAAATCCCTATGAACCATTCTTTCGATACCATAACCTATACAGATCGATGTTCCTCCCAGCAAAACACCTATTTCTCCCCCACTTAGGGTTCGAACTACCACCAGCTGGCGTTGCAAACAAACCATATCTCAAATCAGCTCAACCATGTACATATCATCCCTGACTCTTGAAATATATGACATAGTGCAAGATGATCTTCCATAAACGACCAATAAAACTGAAAGAGATTCTGAATCTTAGATGAAGACCTTAGAAAATTCCAATCATAACTGCCTCTAACAACAAGAATACCATGCAGATGCAGAAGAAATAATTTCGACAGTCCATTCATAGCACGGATTCCCCATCTAGAAATGAATGGATTACCACTTACCCCGTCCACAAATCCCCAACCATCAACTAGCACCTAACTTGCCTACATCCAAACAAAGACCCTTGACCTCGTCTCAAGGCAACCATACTACAAGAATCCTCTTCATTCCCACACTGTCATACTTCCGCCAAAAACCACAACCATCTAGCCCCATGCTTGGTTTACATCCCAACTTTGAAAGTTACATGCCTGCTCACTCTTTCCTATGAACATGAAAAAATGGAAGGACATAACCCTTACCATAGATAGTGACATTCCAATCCATCTGCCAAACACTCAGCCTCCGACAGCAATCCTCAAGCCGATCACGACACCCGCTTCCTTCTTGAGTCCCGCAACTCAACTAGCACTACTTTGAGTAAGGCCATCGAGACCTCAAAATCAACTAACTCACCAAAGTATACACCGTTTAAACCCAAAATGAAATGGCCACTAAGGCCCAAAAAATCACCAGACTCATCCTCATCCTGAACAACCATAACCAAAAGATTGACAATTATGGAAACACCGTCACGAATCACGGTATCAAACCATGTCATCTACCCTCAAACAAGTCCTTAGAATCCATGTGACCTCCCTCGATTCGATTATGGATCATGTTCTTCCAGTAGTACGATCCTAATAATACCTTTCACACTTATCCATACTTCCCTGAAGAATCATTACAAGTCCTTTAAGTCACCTACTTATAGTAATACTCCCAATGTCCGCTAAACAATGTAGCTCCTACACTAAATCACTTCCTAGGCTCTCCTAGGATCCTCATCTCACCCTGCCATTAGCTGCTGAAAACCACTTATTAATTTCAGCTAACTATTTCATGAATACAATTCCATGCAACAAAACTTAAATAATCTTTCGACTAATAGACCCAACCCTACAACGGTTAGACTCAGACGAGAGCTGAGCAATAAGGCCAAATCAATCATTCTAAAATTATTTAAACTTTATAGCATGTAACTTAACATATTCATTGAATAGTTAATTCACATCAATATGGGTCCTACAAATCACAAAGCAAGCAACATTCAAGCAGCGAAATTGATTGGCCCTAAGACACCATAAAATTAGGCAGATCCTTACACACAATCCCTAACCAGTAGTCCCTTACATCCGAGATACACATACACAATATATCCACTGTCATGAGAGTAACTAACAATTCCTTCAAGCTGTCCTACTACCACCACACCTACCAATGGAACTTCCACTAACCATGAACCGTCATGCATGCTAATCATATATAACACTAGATTCCATAGACAGTCGAACACTTGATTCTACCCAAAGTCCACAACCAAACGAGGAACAGGAAATAAGGCTATATCAAACATTCTCAGGCTATAACATCTTAGTTATGTAAAATTATGATGCACACACTAAAAAACCACTATAATGATGTCAAATCCATCTAGCATACAAGAAATTCTCCTAGGCTATCAGACATCATACATCAGACAATTCTATCATGCAACTCCTAAAGATCCATAGCCTACAACTAGCATGCAGTGCTATCATAATCATCATAAGCAAATAACATTGTGGGTATCTTGGGGTAAACTTTCTTGATCCGATTGATCGTACACATCTTGTGACATCCCCATTTTCACGGCCATAAAAGACCGATTTTGTTTATGCTTTATAAAAATCAGAGTACTTCTTTTGATAAAAATGTTGCGGAATTGGTTCCCAGTAAAACATGATAAATACGTTATCAAAGCATTTCCGAAGAAATGTATTTTATTCATTTTTAAAACATTTGGGATGTCATTGTCAATACAGAAACATAATCATAAACAGAACTTACATTCATTTACACTAATGATCTACAGTTCCTTAATCTCTCAGTGTAATGTAACTTTGTATCGGACATGTGATTCACATAAGCTTAAGTGGGGCGGGTTGGGAAACCTGGTGAGTACATAGGGTTTTCAACCCACAATAATATAATTATTATGTTTAATCATCAAACAATCAACCCAATTACCCATCCCCATTATCTTCTTTACTCTTAAGGATCTACCCTAAAAATCAACTATTCCCCATTCATTTATTCCTAAGGATCATCCTAAGGAATTGGCACGGAGTCCATCGTTACCACGGTTTACACAACAGACACTAAGTCTGCATAGTCGCCAAGGTTTAGGCATCAAGTCTGCATGATCACCAGGGTTTAGGCATAGTGTCTGCATAATCGCCAGGTTTAGGCATCAAGTATGCATGATCACCAAGGTTTAGGCATCAAGTCTGCATGATCGCCAGGGTTTAGACACCAATTCTGCATGATCGCCAAGGTTTAGAGTACATCGGGTGAACACATCGTTCACAACACCTACAGGTTGCGAGCCTGCTATTGTTCCACTGGACTATCTAGAATAGTCCGTGGTTGTCATCTATACTCTGCTAGATGACGGGGCCATCATTTGGGAAAGGCTTCTCACATTGTCCACCTCTCACCCTCATGTAACAACGTAAATTTTCAAAACAATTTTTCATTTTTAAAACATTCATTCATTCATAAAATAATGTCAAACACATTGTATCAAATGTTATCATCACAAACATCTCCTCAGAATCTCAACAAAAACTCCAATGCGTGTGTGTACGAATCATGTCAGCGTCTTCCCGCGCTCATCACTAGTACCTGAAACACATAACACAATAATTGTAAGCATAAATGCTTAGTGAGTTCCCCAAAAACCACATACAACACATACGCCACTCGAGGCTATAATACGACCCTCCGGTCGATGTGTCTCAGCGGGACCCTCCAGTCCCGTAGCTCGTTGGACCCTCTGGTCCGGTCATAGCTCGTTGGACCCTCCGGTCCGGTCTATATCATCATACAACATACAAATATCACATAGCACATAATCTCATACATAACACATAAGCCCCTCTGGTCATCGCATAGTACCACTCTAGGTAACGTATAGTAAGAAGACTCACCTCGGTGTCTCGGTAAATATCTGACTCGGAAGAAGTGTGATCTAGCCTCCGCCTAATCACATAAAGTAATACTCTCATAAATACAACAACTCAACCCTACAAGTCAACAAGGTCAACGGTCAAACTTTGACCCGACTCGTCGAGTGCACTAGGGCAACTCGGCGAGTCTACACGTGTCCACTTACTCTCTTAGACCCTCTCTTGGCACGTCGAGTACTTCCCTTGACTCGACGAGTTCCACCTGGCATGAATCGCGGGGCCACCCCGACTCAACTCGCTGAGTCTCAAGAACAACTCGGCGAGTTCCAACTTGAACTCAGACCCCTGACTCTCCCTGACTCACCGAGTCATTCCCCCAACTCGACAAGTCCACTCACTGAGTGATTAACGGGCAACCTTTATACTACTCGCCGAGTCTGTTCTTCGGACTCGGCGAGTTCATGCCATGCACAAACTCAATACAACTCCTAAGGTCAGATCTGTTCCATATAATCATAGATCTGGCCTTCCCAAGCATGATAATCACGTAAAGTTCGGACCTTGACACTCATATAACATCTAAATGGTCCAAAATGTTGATTTAGCCCCAAAAATGACATCCCAAGCTCATGGCTCCCAAAATGACTCATAAAGCTCCAAGGGTTAAGGTCTCTGGACCTCTTTGGGTCTAGATCCAAGACATAAACTCGAGAAGGGACCAAATGCTCTACTTATTCAACCTCTAAAAGGGTTAGAAAACCCGAACACTAAGAATCAACATCAAAACTGAAGAAGATTCGGGCAAAATACCTCAATATGGTCTCTAAGAACTCAGAAATCACCACAATCACTCCTTCTTCAGCCTCCTCTTGCCTTGGTCACTTCCTTCTTGCAAAAATACCCATAAAAGGATCAATAATGGCCTCTCCTTCCTCAAAAACGCTCTAGATCTCTTAGGGTTTCTCTCTGGGGGTTGGTGGCCGCAAATGACGGCCCTAAGGGGTTTTAAATAGGTCCCAAACCCATAAAGTTAGGGTTTCATTAAACAGCGTGGACGCACCGAGTCCACTCGTGAACTCGCCGAGTCCAACTGTGAACTCGCATACAACTTCACGTCCATACTCGGTGAGTTTAGAAGCCAACTCGCCGAGTCTCCTCACATTACCCAAAAATAAAAGCACAAAATATAATACCTGGGAATCCGGATGTTACAATTCTCCCCCACTAGAATCAGACTTCGCCCTCGAAGTCTCACTCTGCAAACAACTCCGGATGCTGCTCCCGCATCTCACGCTCCGGTTCCCAAGTCAACTCTTACGCTTTCTGATGCTGCCACTGGACCTGCACAAGTGGCACTTCTTTGTTCCTCAAAATCTTGATCTTTCCGATCCCTGATCGCCACCGGTCTCTCAACATAATTCAGGCTCGCATCCACCTGAATATCTTCTAATGGCACCACTATCGACTCGTCGGCTATACACTTTTGCAACTGCGACATGTGGAAAGTGTCATGAATCTGACCCACCTCTACTGGCAACTCCAAACGATAGGCTACCCTGCCTACCCTCGCGATCACCTGAAAGGACCAATATATCAAGGCCCCAACTTGCCCCTCTTCCTGAATCAGATCACTCCTTTCCAAGGAGAGACCTTCAGGAGCACGAAGTCGCCGACCTGAAACTCGAGCTCGGACCGGCGTCTGTCCGCATAACTCTTCTGGCGACTCTGAGCGGTCAACAACCTTTGTCTGACCTGCTGGATCTGCTCTGTCATCTGAAGCACAATCCTAGTGCTGCCCTACTTCTCCCCAGCAAATAGGGGTTCGACACCTCCTCCCATACAACAGCTCAAAGGGCGGCATGTCAATACTCATATGATGGTTGTTGTTATAAGAAAACTCCGCCAAGGGCAAATTCGTGTCCCAACTTCCGCCGAAATCATCGATCCTCGGCAATGGGTAACGGTTCTTGACCGTTAGCTTGTTCAACTCTCGATAATCAATGCACATCCGGTGTGAACCATCCTTCTTCTTGACAAAAAGAATAGGCGCTCCCCATGGCGAACTGCTCGGCCGAATAAACCCCTTCCCCAGCAGCTCCTGAAGCTGCGAGGATAACTCCTGCATCTCCGGAGGCGCAAGGCGATAAGGCGCATTGGCGATAGGCGCAGCTCCCGGAACCAATTCAATACCGAACTCTACCTGCCTCTCCGGAGGCACACCCGACAACTCCTCTGGAAACACATCCGGGAACTCACGCACTATCGGAACCTCATCAACCGACTTCGGTCTCTCTGAATCAACCCTCACATCCATCACATATGCCATAAATCCCCTACAGCCCTGCTGTAGACTCTGTCTTGCTCTGGCGGCCGAACAAAATGCTGACCCCGTATGTGTACCCTCGCCGTACATCGTAAGAACTCCCGCACTAGGGTCTTGAATCGTCACCAATTGACGCTCGCAGTCTATCACAACTCCATATCGGCTCAACCAATCCATACCCACTATAACGCACACGTCCCCCATCGCGATCGGAACTAAATCTATCGGAAACTCCACACCGAAGATCTCCAGGACACATCCTCGAATCACATCCGAAGCATACACTTCTCGCTCATCAGCTATGGAAACTCGCAGAGGCCGATCCAACGCCTCTCGACGGACACTAATATGCTGACTAAATGCTACGGAAACAAACGACCGACTCTCACCTAAGTCAAATAACACTAATGCAGGCACAAAACTCACAAGAAAAGTACCTACGCATATCATCATATAAGCATAAAAACTCAACTCAAATAAAAGATGAAAAGAGAATACATACCAGCCACAACATCGGGTGCTGCGCGGACCTCCTCCGCGGTCAACTGAAATGCTCTCCCACGAGCCTTCGGGGCCTCGGCCTTCACCGGCCGAACCTCGGTAGCCCTAACAGCAGGTGCAGATCCCTGCGCTGATCCCTAAAGAAGCTGCGGGCACTCGGCCTTCCGATAGCCGGTCTGGTTGCAATGAAAGCAAACCGAAAATCCCTTGGGGCAATCCATCGCGATATGCCCCTCCTTCCCACACTTGTAGCATACTCCAGCCCTGCACGTCCCCTCTTGGCTCCTACCGCACCTTCCACAAGTGCGGCCCTTCGCGCCCCCAGATCTTGAATCAGCGGGTCTAGCCCGCTTGGCTGCCGGCTGAGACTGAGCCGTCTGCCGATCCACCCTCTGTGACTCGGCCTCCTCCTTGGCCTGAGTCTCCAACTCGATCTCCCTCTTCCGGGCATTTTCCTGGAGCTCAGCAAATGTACGGTAAGTCGAGTTCGCCACGAACTCCCGAATATCTCTCCTCAGCACACTTAGATAGTGGCTCATACGTGCCTGCTCAGATGACACCTACTCAGGGCAAAACATCGCCCTCTCATGAAACTTCCTGGTGATCACTGCCATGGAATCAGTACCCTGCTTGAGGGTCAAGAACTCCTAAATCAACCGTTCCTTCTCCACCGGGGGAACGTACTCCTCTCTGAACATAGCGGTGAACCTCTCCCAGGTTACCTCGAAAATCTCAGCCAAAGTGAAGTTCGCCGTCATGAACTTCCACCAATCCTTCGCTCCCAGGTGGAGCTGGTTCAAGGCGAACCGAACCCTCAAGTGCTCTAGACAAGAACACATATAGAAACATCCCTCGATGTCATAGATCCACCTCATAGTGGCAATCGGGTCCTGCGTCCCGTCGAACTCTGGTGGCATCGTATTGCTGAACTCCCGGAACAACAACGAGTCACCTCCCTGAGGTCTGGCAGCAGCAACAGCAGCAGTAGCTGCAGCTGCAGCAGCCTCAGTTAGCGTTGCGTACCGCACATCAAAAGTCTCAATCAACGTGGTCTTGATGTCCCCAAACATCTCACGAATCTCAGCCCGGATGGCAGTAACCACCTCCTCATGAATCAATCGACGGATCTCCTCGTCGCTGACACCACTGCTCTCAGGTGTGTGTCGAGTCCCAACCATGATGCCTCTGAGATACAACGAAAATTATCAGAGACTCGATCGAGCATACACATACTTGATGATGCAACCCTACTTGTCCTCCGTTGTCAAAAAGATTCTTACTTGGAATGCCCACTGATCCGGTGTCTTCAGTAGTACGGGCTCAATACTACTGACCACACCGCATCAACATTCACTCCAAGTCCTCCTCCTTGGATCTTGGATTACAAGTACTCTATTCTCATGAGCTCCTAACTGCTATCTACTCGCTCTCAAAGCATATCAGCAGCAAAAATCTCCTAGGCTAAGGCATCACAAATCAGGCCACTCTAGTCCTAATAAGTATACCTTGCCTACTATAGCATGCACAATGTAACATAACATATCTCATATCACATAATGTAAGGGTACTTTTGGGGATTCACCGTTCGGGCGCTGGCTGATCGTACACACGGCTCTGCTTTGTTTGTCTCAGAACTCTTTTTATTCTTTTCAAAAATTTTACTTCATTATCAAAATTTTCCTCAAATCCCCAGTTTGAGTTCAGATACGCCCGAAGATGCATCCGAATCCCTCAAACCAAGGCTCTGATACCAACTTGTAACAACGTAAATTTTCAAAACAATTTTTCATTTTTAAAACATTCATTCATTCATAAAATAATGTCAAACACATTATATCAAATGTTATCATCACAAACATCTCCTCAGAATCTCAACAAAAACTCCAATGCGTGTGTGTACGAATCATGCCAGCGCCTTCCTGCGCTCATCACTAGTACCTGAAACACATAACACAACAACTGTAAACATAAATGCTTAGTGAGTTCCCCAAAATACCACATACAACACATACGCCACTCGAGGCTATAATACGACCCTCCAGTCGATGTGTCTCAGCGGGACCCTCTAGTCACGTAGTTTGTTGGACCCTCTGGTTCGGTCATAGCTCGTTGGACCCTCCGGTCCGGTCTATATCATCATACAACATACAAATATCACATAGCACATAATCTCATACATAACACATAAGACCCTCTGTTCATCGCATAGTACCACTCTAGGTAACGTATAGTGAGAAGACTCACCTCGGTGTCACGGTAAATATCTGACTCGGAAGAAGTGTGATCTAGCCTCCGCCTAATCACATAAAGTAATACTCTCATAAATACAACTGCTCAACCCTAAAAGTCAACAAGGTCAACGGTCAAACTTTAACCCGACTCGTCGAGTGCACTAGGGCGACTCGGCGAGTCTACACGTGTCCACTGACTCTCTTAGACCCTCTATTGGCACGTCGAGTACTTCCCTTGACTCGACGAGCTCCACCTGGCATGAATCGCGGGGCCACCCCGACTCAACTCGCTGAGTCTCAAGAACAACTCGGCGAGTTCCAACTTGAACTCAGACCCCTGACTCTCCCTGACTCACCGAGTCATTCCCCCAACTCGACAAGTCCACTTACCGAGTGATTAACGGGCAACCTTCATACTACTCGCCGAGTCTGTTCTTCGGACTCGGCGAGTTCATGCCATGCACAAACTCAATACAACTCCTGAGGTCAGATCTGTTCCATACAATCATAGATCTGACCTTCCTAAGCATGATAATCACGTAAAGTTCGGACCTTGACACTCATATAACATCTAAATGGTCCAAAATGGTGATTTAGCCCCAAAAATGACATCCCAAGCTCATGGATCCCAAAATGACTCATAAAGCTCCAATGGTTAAGGTCTCTGGACCTCTTTGGGTCTAGATCCAAGACATAAACTCGAGAAGGGACCAAATGCTCTACTTATTCAACCTCTAAAAGGGTTAGAAAACCCTAACACTAAGAATCAACATCAAAACTGAAGAAGATCCGAGCAAAATACCTCAATATGGTCTCTAAGAACTCAGAAATCACCACAATCGCTCCTTCTTCAGCCTCCTCTTGCCTTGGTCACTTCCTTCTTGCAAAAATACCCACAAAAGGATCAAGAATGACCTCTCCTTCCTCACGAACGCTCTTGATCTCTTAGGGTTTCTCTCTGGGGGTTGGTGGCCGCAAATGATGGCCCTAAGGGCATTTAAATAGGTCCCAAACCCTGAAAATTAGGGTTTCATTAAACAGCATGGACTCGCCGAGTCCATTCGTGAACTCGCTGAGTCCAGCTGTGAACTCGCATACGACTTCACGACCATACTCGGCGAGTTTAGACGCCAACTCGCCGAGTCTCCTCACATCACCTAAAAATAAAAGCACAAAATATAATACCTGGAAATCCGGATGTTACACCTCACCTCGTGGTCTATAACACCTCTCAACTCATCATCCGACTCATATTCTATCTATTACATCTACCTATGTTTTACCCAACATATTATCGTAGATATAAAATACATATACAGTTTAAATAATTTAAAACAAGTATAAAATCATTCATTCAGCATAGACAACAAGTACTCAGATAATATGCACACATAGCACGTAATTTATATAATATACTTCATATCTATGTGTAAGATGAAAGTAACTATGCACTCACCTGATTAGGTGGTGACTCGGCACTCGGACAACACTTTGTTACTTTTAATATAATTTTCCTCGACAAAACCTAGTATCAATATCACTAGGGTTTAGTCTAATGTTAACCGCGACTAATTAATAGTATAGCTATTATTACTATTATATAAGCATTAACACAACACTTTTCACCCACTATATACAGACGAGGCCAGACATGGAACACCAGATGGCAGGATCATTTTGGCATATAAGCACTTCTGAATCCAGCAACCCAAGCGACCCTCCAAACCAAATCCCCCGTACTGCGAGTGGTTAAAAAGATATTATGACGACAATTATATAACTCATAATAATAGCCCAAATGTTTATTATAAGGCCCTAATAACATTACTATATCGAAACATAAGCTATACTAAAGTTAAGGTAGGTGCAACTCACTTACAACGACTTTTTCTCAAAACTGGGCTTCGCTGGAGCAGCGTACCCGAGCTGAAAGGCTCTTCTTCTCGGAGCCTTCGGGTGCTATGGGGCTTCCACCTCATGCTAGGGGGGTTCCCTAGGCTTTTCGGGGGGGGGGGGGGGTTAGGGCTTAGAGAGAGAGAGAGAGAATAGAGAGAGGGATGAAGGGTTAAGGTGTGAGGAATGAAGGAGAGGGGCGTTTCTATTTATAGGAGGATGGAGGAAGGTTCACGTCATGAATTTTTGATATTCACGTCATGAACCAGGCTAGCTACAGCCAGCCACAACCTGGTGCTGACACGTGGCATCGCACATAGGGTGGAAATCAACCGATTTTCAAAAATTCATAACTTTCGCATATGAGCTTCGTTTTCGACGTTATTTATATCCACAAGTAGGTAAAAACAAGATCTAAAACTTTCATTTAGACTCCGTCGCCTAATTCTCGAACGATCTTAAATTTAACAGTAGAGTGAGATTAGACTGTTAAATGACAACGAAGAATTCGTAACTCCTTCATACGGACTCCGTTTTCGTCTGTGTTTTTATCGTTGAGTTCCTATTAATGAGATCTTCAAATCTTATTTAGGTCGTGTAGGTCAAAAACCGCTCGAACTTAAATTCGAGTTTCGGGCTGTACATTGTTAAGCCGAAACTTTGAAAAATCATAACTTCCTCATACGAAGTCAGATTTGGACGTTCTTTTTATGGACGCTCTCGGTTTAATGTATACTACAAATTTGGCTTAGATTACTAAGGCAAAAAAGTCTTCTATCATAAATTCATTATTTTACGTTTCCCGGTGTTGTGCCGGTTTTGCCGAAAAACTTCAACTGGTCATAACTTCTTCGTTATAACTCGGATTTCGGCGTTCTTTATATGTATGGAATCCTTGAGACATATTCTACAACTTGGTTAAGATTATTTATTCTAAATAATCTTTTGTTGAAAAGTTGCTTTCAACCCCTATTATCTCTAAATTGACTAGCCCTAGATTTACGAGCGTTACACATCTCATCCTTCATTGGTTACTTTTAAAATAATTTGAAAACTTTTGCAGGTCCTTAGTTTGAGTCTGGATTCACCCGGAATGTTCATTCAATTCTCTCAAACCAGAGGTCTGATACCAATTTGTAACATCCCTAAATTCAAAATTAAAATTTGCATTTTTAAAACCCTTTAATAATCCATAAACTGTACAAAAAATTTGTTTTCAAAAACATAGTCAAATCGGAGTATCCCAAAATCATGAATCAACAAAATATCCAAGGATGATGTGCATAATCATGCCTTTGCTTTGCCCCAATCATCTAATGTACCTGAAACCATAAAATCAAACTATAAGCCAAAGCTTAGTGATTTCCCCTCAAAATACCACCACACAAACATATAACAACATGCATACTCGACCCATAGCCATCGGGTTGGATTACCCCCTGATCCCACAACATGAGCCTGGCTTGCCTTTCTGGCCCACAACTCATGTATGGATTGCTCCCCAGCCCACAACACAAGTTTGGCTTGCCTATCAGGTCTACAACTGATGTCTGGCTTGCTCCCAAGTGTTTTGGCTTCCGTACAAAGCAACATTGCCTAAACCCAACCGCACTACGTCGACATATGCAACAAATAAACATATAACCAACAAACAGATGATCATACAGATCTAAAAAATCACCACAACATAGGAACACCCTATATACCATGATACATAACCGAATGGGCCAACATTGGTGCCTTTGACCCATAAGTATAGTGATGAAACTCACCTGAACAACTCAACATAAGCTAAACAGCTACCTCAGCGACAACACAACCAACCCAAGCTTCCTGAAACCAAGTTGAGACCAAACCTTAGCAAAATATTCAATTCTACCCAAGTTTGACCAAAAGTCAATTTGGTCAAAAAGTCAATGGTCAAAGTTCAACTACCACGTCGTGGCCATCCATGACCACACCATGGCCCACAAACAACCAATAGACGATAAATCCTCAATCGCCACGTTGTGGCAATCTAAGGCCATGCCGAAACCTTCAGTCTAAAAAGCTTTTCTTCAATAAGAGCTTCAACTATAAATACCAAAACTCATAACATCAGATCTAGTTCCTAATAGCTTCATAATGGATAAAGTTTACAGCTTTATCCATTTGGATGGTCCAAACAAATAAGATCTAGTCTTTAAGTCTCAAATGGGACAAAAAGTGCATCTTTTTTTTTTTAAACTTAATCCATTAAATCCAAGTAACCAAAAAGTGACAAATACTAAAATTAAAAAGATCTATGAAACTAATGAGCAAGTTTGAAGCATTTTAATCATAATGGTATAGAAATGATGTAATCTTGCTGGATCTATGCATGAATCCTTCTTCCATACACTTTTCTACCACCTTGTTCTTCAAGATTCCTGTAACATCCCGAGTTCAGGAGTGCAAGTTCAGGGTTCAAAGTGAAAATGTGAATGGGCAACTCGGCGAGTCCATGGGTGGACTCGGCGAGTAGGGTCGCAATTCTGGATGCGTGTTAAGTGGCCAACTCGGCAAGTCGGCGGCTGGACTCGACGAGTTGGTGCTGTGTGGAGAAAACCCTAATTTCGGGGGTTGAGCCCTATATAAAGGACATTATACCCTCTCCCCAGCCTCCTTACTCTCCCTTGAAGTCCAGAAAACCCTAATGCATGTTTGTGAGTGATTTTGAGAGCATTGGAACCTTAGAGAAGTGTTTTTGGAAGAGATCTTGGAGAGTTAAGAGGCTTGGAGCAAGGGGCTTTGCAAGGATTTGGATTTCTCTTCTATTGGAGCTTTCTTTTGAGGTATTATTTCGTTGCTTGGTCTGACATTCATCTAGATTCTTCATTTTGGAGTTTTTGGAAAGTATAGCTTGTGATCTTTTGAGTTTAAAGGTTAGATCTGAGGTTGCTACCTCAGATCTGGAATGGAGAAGGTCTAGAGTGCATTAAAGTCCCTGTTCTTGAGTGATTGGTGAAGCCATCTTATCCCAAACCCTAACCCTAGAGTGTTATATGCTTAGATCTCTTTGGATTCACGTAAAGTTTGCCACTTTACGTGATGGGTGGTTTGTAGAAGGGTAGATCTATGGTTTGGATCATATGCATGGCCTGGAAAGCCTCTGTATGGATTAAGACCTAAGCGTACTAGGCGAGTCACAAGGGTGTACTCGGCGAGTTGCTTGAAGATGGGCAGGAACTCGGCGAGTTGCTTGAAGATAGTCTTGGACTCGGCGAGTCTGGTCGTGAGGTCCTAACCTTTTTCTGGTTAAGCTGTGAATCGGTGAGTCAAGGGATGACTCAGTGAGTTGAGTGAGAAAGGACTCAGAGTTTGTTGGACTCGGCGAGTCTTAGGGCGACTCGGCGAGTTGAGTCACGGATTGGGAAGTTCTGAGCATGGAGACTCGACGAGTCATCGGGTTGACTCGGCGAGTAGAGTCAGTCAGGAGGTTGACTTTGACCAAGGGTTGACCAGTTGACTTCCAGGGGCATTTTGGTAATTGTTGGCATTTGTTTTGAGTTCAATGTTTTGGTGTTGGCTAGTGGTGGAGATTGTGTCAGTGGTCGGAGCAGCTTGGTCTTATCTCTTCAGTCATCAGTTGCAGGTGAGTTATCCTCACTGTATCGATAGGGTCTATGGCACCAAGGCCGGCCCTTTTATCGGATTGTAATCCGGGTATCATTGTTATGTTATTGCTTTGCTATGTTGCATCCTGGTAGTTAGATGGTATATGTTAGAGACCCTGTTAAGGTCGGTATCCTGGTATATAGGATGATGCTATGCTAGTGACCGGTTAGGTCGGTATCCTGGTTAGGATGATGATATGTTATGTGATCTGCTAGATCGGTTTGATTGGATGTGAATTGTTATATGATTGAATGTTTATGTGCACATGGTTGTTGGACTGGGGTTGGGTTGAGACGGGTCCTGCTTTGTGCTGTAGGCCAACATACCTAGGGCGGACCGGTTATCCCGAAGGCCCAGTGAGCAGTCCAGATAGGCTGTAGGCCCCAAGAGGGCGGACCAGACATACCGAGGCTCCGATAGTGGACCAGGCCGACTGAAGGCCCAATGCGGGCGGACCAGTCATACTGTAGACTCAGAGAGTGGACCAGGTGGATTGAAGGCCCGGTGCGGGTGGACCAATCACACTGTAGACTCGATGTATATGGCTAGACTCAGGGGGTGGACCAGGTGGACTGAAGGTCTGGTACGGCCGACCAGTCACACAGTAGACCCGAAGTGCACGACTGTTCTGTGTTCTGTTATGATATGGCATGTTGTGCGTGTATGGTATATGTGGTTGGTATTTTGGGGGTATCTCACTAAGCTTTTGGGCTTACAGTTGTGGTTTAATGTTTTTTAGGTTCTTCAGGAGACCGTGGCAAGGCAAAGGCGTGATCGTACCGCTTCTCATGATTATATTTTATGATGTGGTTCTGGGAAGACTATGATAATAATTGTATCGAAAACCTTTTTGTAATAACTTTATGAAACTTGGTTGTTTTTGAAAAGTTTAAATTGGTTGAAATTTTTAGAGTGTTACAAGTTGGTATCAGAGCCTTGGTTTGAGTGAATTGGAGGAACATTCGTGTGAATCCAGTCTCAAATCAAGGAGAGTTTTCAAAAGAGAATTTAAAATGGTTTTCAAAATAAGTAAAAGAGGACACAGAGGTACGATCAGCCGGAGCCAGTAAGTAACCCCAAAATACCATACATGATATTTGTTTTTGAGCTATGATAGAACAGGATGCTAGTACTAGGCTAGGGATCTTCAGGATTTCATGATAATGTTGCTTGATTTACGATGCCTGCTAGCCTAGGGTTTCTTCCGTGGGAGATTTCCAGTGTTCCTCTAAGAGTGAGGGTTGAATGCTTGTTATGTATGTTCTTCACTAGGATGTTGTGGTGATAATTGATATAAATATGGGTAGGTGTGGAAGGTAGTATGGGCCCGTACAACTGAAAGCACAGGACCCATACGCGTATCAAAGAAGCCACAATCTCTAGGGTGGGGTTGGGGGTTGGTTCTCGGGTTAATGGGAAGTATCTGAGATCTTGCGGTGTTTTTTAGTATGGTGGTTACGAGACATGCTGGGAGCGGATCCGGGTCAGGATCGGGAGCATGAGAGGGCGGTCAAGGTGGGTCAGTACCGCCCGAGGTTATTGGTCAGATGAGCACAGTCGAGTTGGATGCTAGGATTCACGAGATCCTGCATGACGAGGTTGCTGCGATGTTCCGGGCTGAGTTGCCGGAACTGTTTGGGTCGATCAAGACCGCCATGGTTGAGTATTTGATGAGCGTTATGCAGCTCTCACGGAGACGGCTGTCGCGGCGGCTACGGCGGCTGTAGCAGCGGCAGGGGGAGGAGCCAGTAGAGGTTTTCAGTATCGGGACTTCGATAATACGAATCCCCCTACCTTCGATGGGGTTCAGGACCCGATTGTTGCTATGAGATGGTTGTCGGACGTGGAGGGGTGTTTCTTCACGTGCTCATGCCCTGTTGATCAGAGGGTGAGGTGTGCTCTGAACCTGTTGAGGCTCGGGGCGAAGGATTGGTGGAGATTGACCACGGGGTCGTATTCGGATGCGCAGAGGGCTGCGGTTGCATGGGATCAGTTTCGGGAGATGTTTAGCACTCGTTATGTTCCGAGGGTTGAGAGAGAGGTTGGCTTAGGAGTCCCTCGAGCTGAAGCAGGATTCGGAGTCGGTGACGGAGATCACCAGGATGTTCACTGAGAGGGCGATGTTTTGCCCTAAGTTTGCTTCGGAGCAGGCTCAGATGTCCCGATATCTGAGTATGCTCAAGAAGGATATCAAGCAGTTTGTGTCTACGCAGAGGTGCGAGACCTTGTTAGAGTTGCAGGAAGTCGCCAGGCGGCGTGAGTTGGAGATTGAGTTGCAGTTGAGAGAGCAGAGGCAAGCCCCGACACAGTCGCAGCAGGCGCCAAAACGGTCCAAGACCGTTGATTCTAGATTGGGAGATCAGAGCATCCGCGCTTGTAGGAAGTGTGGGAAGGGTCACACCGGAGTTTGTAGGTCTGGTGGTGCATGCCGCAAGTGTGGAAAAGAGGGGCATTATGCGAGGGATTTTCGGTAGACAACCTCGGTTCAGGATTTGAGGATTTGTTATCATTGCCATCAGGTTGGACACTTGAGGGTCAACTGTCCACAACTTGCTGCAGGACCGGTGCAGGCTCCAGCACCGACCACTTTGAGGATTACAGGTGGAGGTCAGGGTGGAGCGGAGCCCCCAAGGGCTCAGGGTCGTGCTTTTCAGCTTGCAGCAGAGGAGCTCAGGGCAGTGCCGGATGCAGCTGCGGTATGTTTCTTTCTTGATGTCTTGTTATCTTGTGATTATTGTGGAGTATTGTATTTCTTCTAGTCTTGTTGTGTGATTTCTGGTATTGTAATCGTTGTTCCTTGAGGGTTATGGTATGGTTAAGGGCTTGGTGATGGGAATTTCGTTGGTTATCATTCATGAGGATTATTAGTGGGAAATCCGTCTTTTGGTCTGAATGTCGGGGAGCATCTGCAGTCTGAGGAGTGGTTAGCTGAAGGACGGGTCTCTTTCGAGGCCGAGATGATCAATGTTGATATGTAATTTTGTGAAGGTTGCTTGTTCTAATGAGAATTAGTTCGCGTGTAAGGGATTGTGTTGTGTAAGGTTGTTAAGGGAGGTCGGTGATGGCGACCGATGGTTGATAGTCAGTGCTCTAAGTGGGGAGAATTGGAAATTCTCCGGAAGATCGATAAGCATGAGTAGTCGATTAGCTGTTTGGGGATTCAACAGCGGTTTGGTCAGCCAAGAGCGTAGGCTGGTATGAGCAAGTGACAGGCAGACGGGGCGGGATACAGACCAAGGGTTTTGGGAGAAAGGGCGATTGATTGTGGAAGGCCTGGGATCAAGCCGGGTTAGAGTATGTAGGATGGAGTTAGAGTTCGGAGCCCCTAGAGAGCTAGAACAGTATGCATGGGAGAGTTTTTCCTGGAGGGATAATTCGGGATGTTGGATGCTAGTTGAGCGGACCGGATAGACTGAAGGCCGGTGGGCGTACCAGTCAGGCCGAAGGCTCGGAGGACAGTCCAGACAGGCTGAAGGCCTTGGAGGGCGGTCTAGACCTGCTGAAGGTTCTGAGAGTGGTCCAGATTGGCTGAAGGCCTGGTACGGCGGTCCAGTCATGTTGAAGACTCTGCATGTGTTGGTAGATTTGTGTGAGGAGATGGAAGGAGTATGTTGCGATGTGATAGCATCAGAAGGTCTGGCCCTGGGTATTGATCATGATTAGTGGAAGGTAGTGCGTGGACTCGAGAGTCTTTGCGAGCAGATTCAGAGCACGAGTGGTGCATGGGATAGCGGTTATGCTATAAGGGAAAGGAATGTAGCTCCGTGAGGAAGTGTAAGTTCACGGAAGTGAAATCAGTAGTGCGGGGGTATGATTGGGGTGTTCCAATTATGGTCATTGAGCAGTGTGTTTGCGGCAGTGGTATGGAATCACATCCGGGTTGGATGTCTGCTGAGGTCACAAAAGGAATTCTGTGGGTGTAGAGCCAAGAGGCTCGGAAGGGATACAGGAACGGAGTCTTGGATTCCTAGTTTGATTTGATCAAGGAATTATGTATGTAGTGGTAATTCATCCTGGGGGATGTCTGGAGGTGTCGTCAGTGTGTCAGGTTTTCCCAACCCGAGGATGCTAGATTCAGTTCAGCATGGGTATGAGATTGCGGAGGAGAACTCATGGGAGTTTCTCTAAGGTTGAAGGATGTGTCATCCTGTCAGCATGGAGTGGATAAAGTTGGACTCAGATCGGGATCCCGGTGGTTCAAGGTTATTTCTAGCTTGTATGAGTCAAGTGATTGTTGTGATCTGGAACGAGTGAAGTATCATGGAGTGGTACTTGGTTGTTAAGTGTGGTTATCTGAGGATGAGGCCGGTGGCCGGCTTGAAGCGGTGGTCAGGACGCCGCAGGGGAAGAGTTAGGTTTTGGATTTCGATGGTAGTGTTTTGCGGAACCTGGGTTGGTTAATGCCAGGTGGTGTATTGTGAGAATAGTTCTAGATTTGTGTGTCGCAGGATTCAAGGGCAAAGCCTAATTTAAGTGGGGGTGAATTGTAACGTCCCGAGTTCAGGAGTGCAAGTTCAGGGTTCAAAGTGAAAATGTGAATGGGCAACTCGGCGAGTCCATGGGTGGAATCGGCGAGTAGGGTCGCGATTCTGGACGCGTGTTAAGTGGCCAACTCGGCGAGTTGGTGCTGTGTGGAGAAAACCCTAATTTCGGGGGTTGAGCCCTATATAAAGGACATCATACCCTCTCCCCAGCCTCCTTACTCTCCCTTGAAGTCCAGAAAACCCTAATGCGCGTTTGTGAGTGATTTTGAGAGCATTAGAACCTTGGAGAAGTGTTTTTGGAAGAGATCTTGGAGAGTTAAGAGGCTTGGAGCAAGGGGCTTTGCAAGGATTTGGATTTCTCTTCTGTTGGAGCTTTCTTTTGAGGTATTATTTCGTTGCTTGGGTTGACATTCATCTAGATTCTTCATGTTGGAGTTTTTGGAAAGTATAGCTTTTGATATTTTGAGTTTGAAGGTTAGATCTGAGGTTGCTACCTCAGATCTTGAATGGAGAAGGTCTAGAGTGCATTACAGTCCCTGTTCTTGAGTGATTGGTGAAGCCATCTTGTCCCAAACCCTAACCCTAAAGTGTTATATGCTTAGATCTCTTTGGATTCACGTAAAGTTTGCCACTTTACGTGATGGATGGTTTGTAGAAGGGTAGATCTATGGTTTGGATCATCTGCATGGCCTGGAAAGCCTTTGTATAGATTAAGACCTAAGGGTACTCGACGAGTCACAAGGGTGTACTCGGCGAGTTGCTTGAAGATGGGCAGGAACTCGACGAGTTGGAAGAACAACTCGGCGAGTTGGTTGAAGATAGTCTTGGACTCGGCGAGTCTGTTCTTGGACTCGGCGAGTCTGGTCGTGAGGTCCTAACCTTTTTTCTGGTTAAGCTGTGAATCGGTGAGTCAAGGGATGACTCAGTGAGTTGAGTGAGAAAGGACTCAGAGTTTGTTGGACTCAGCGAGTCTTGGGGCGAATCGGCGAGTTGAGTCATGGGTTGGGAAGTTCTGAGCATGGGGACTCGACGAGTCATCGGGTTGACTCGGCGAGTAGAGTCAGTCAGGAGGTTGACTTTGACCAAGGGTTGACCAGTTGACTTCCAGGGGCATTTTGGTAATTGTTGGCATTTGTTTTGAGTTCAGTGTTTTGGTGTTGGCTAGTGGTGGAGATCGTGTCAGTGGTCGGAGCAGCTTGGTCTTATCTCTTCAGTCATCAGTTGCAGGTGAGTTATCCTCACTATATCGACAGGGTCTACGGCACCAAGGCCGACCCTTTTATCGGATTGTAATCCGGGTATCGTTGTTATGTTATTGCTTTGCTATGTTGCATCCTGGTAGTTAGGATGGTATATGTTAGAGACCCGGTTAAGGTCAGTATCCTGGTATATAGGATGATGCTATGCTAGTGACCGCTTAGGTCGATATCCTGGTTAGGATGATGATATGTTATGTGATCTGCTAGATCGGTTTGATTGGATGTGAATTGTTATATGAATGAATGTTTATGTGTACATGGTTGTTGGACTGGGGTTGGGTTGAGACGGGTTCTGCTTTGTGCTGTAGGCCAACATACCCAGGGTGGACTGGTTATCCCGAAGGCCCGGTGAGTAGTCCGGATAGGCTGTAGGCCCCAAGAGGGCGGACCAGACGTACCGAGGCTCGGAGAGTGGACCAGGCCGACTGAAGGCCCAGTGCGGGCGGACCAACATACTGTAGACTCAGAGAGTGGACCAGGTGGATTGAAGTCCCGGTGCGGGCAGACCAATCACACTGTAGACTCGATGTATATGGCTAGACTCGGGGGGTGGAGCAGGTGGACTGAAGGCCTGGTACGGCGAACCAATCACACAGTAGACCCGAAGTGCACGGCTGTTCTATGTTCTATTATGATATGGCATGTTGTGCATGTATGGTATATGTGGTTGGTATTTTGGGGTATCTCACTAAGCTTTCGGGCTTACAGTTGTGGTTTAATGTTTTTCAGGTTCTTCAGGAGACCGTAGCAAGGCAAAGGCATGATCGTACCGCTCCTCATGATTATGTTTTATGATGTGGTTCTGGGAAGACTCTGATAATAATTGTATCGAAAACCTTTTTGTAATAACTTTATGAAACTGGGTTGTTTTTGAAAAGTTTAAATTGGTTGAAATCTTTAGAATGTTACCATTCCACCTTCTAGTGGAGAAATAAGCTCATAAATGATTCCAAGGCTCAAAATAAATGAAAGGAGGCTAGGGTTTCGAGTTAGAGGCTCAATAGGGCGGAGGCTCATGATAGGAACGCCCCCAAGGGGTTAGAGACCTTAAATATGGCTCAAACCCTGAAATTAGCGTTTTTATACTGCAGAATTACGCCCTGCGTACTCCACTAAAAACGCATCACACCCTCAGCATATACGCCCTGCATACTCCCTTCTATACGCTCTATGTACTACCAGACTCCCTTTGCCTAACTTCAAACAACCATAACTTCTTCGTTTCAACTCTAATTTCGATGATCTTTATATCCATAGAAAGTTATCGATAAGCCCCACTACTCTATCTAGTTACTAATGACTAAAAATCTCGAACTAAAATCCTTAATTTATGCAAGAAGCCTAAAACATTACCTTTCTCATTTTACCCCTCAGCTTCCAACGAACAATCCAATGTTTACATTACTTATCCAACACCATCAACATCTAGTAGAGTCTAAACTCCGTTCTCTTCAAACCCAAAGCCTTACATGGTCGAATTACGCTCCACAAACCCTGAATTAAGAAACATCCCAAAACAGGATGTTATAGTTGCGTCGTTATTTCCAAGCTCATCGAGTGGAAGTTTTGACAACCTAACCTCTAAAAAGCATCTTGTTAAAGCTAGAGAAATCCACAAGGTTAATAAAGTGGGATTTTCGAGTTGGGAGAGCATGACATAGACTACCATGCAATAACAAGCATAAAAGGCCAGGACCTAGTAGATATCTTAAGAGAAGTACCAGACAACAGGTGCAGTCTGATTGTTTCTCAGCAAAAAGAAGACGATGAGGCACAGGCTAGTAACCACGCTTGGCTGGTATATACCGATGGAGCAGCTAGTCATGAAGGGTCGGGTGTTGGTCTTATACTCGCTGACCCTGAGGGAAACGAGATCACGTATGCATTTCGATTCGATATTAACAGTACCAACAACGAAGCAAAATATGAAGCCCTACTCGCAGGGATAAGATTGGCTCGCAAAATGGGAGTGAAAAGGTTGAAGATTATGGTTTATTCCATGTTGGTCACTAAACAGATAAACGTGATATATGATACACATAATGAAATAATAAAGAATATAAATCAAAAATGAGCGAAAAGGCAAAATCATTTCAAGGCTTAACAATAGAACAAATAAAAAGGAGTGAGAATAGAAGGGCGGATGCATTGAGCAAATTGGAAGCCATGACATATAGTCATTTTTCGAAGAAAGTACGGGGGGAAATACTTAACAACTTTAGCATAGACGTGGACGCCATCACGACCAAGGAAAAATGATGGATGACTCCCATATATGCTTACTTACAGCATGGTATGTTTCTTGATAACCCGAACGAAGCACGCAAAGTTAAAATCAAAGCACATCAGTTTATCATCAAAAGTGACCAATTATATAGAAGAGGATCTTTGATGCCATGGTTAAAATGCATAACGACAACAGAAGAGATACAAGTTCTCAACGAAACACACAAAGGTGATGTAGGGGCACATGAAGGCACGCGAACATTAACTGGAAAGATGTTACACATGGGCATCTACTTCCAACACTGCATAAAGAAGCAGAAGAAATCACAAGAAAATGTGTATAATGCCAGACTTTCTCGTCGGTCCAATGGTTACCATCCATAACTCTCACTAGCATCTTTAGCTCCTGACCATTCCACCAGTGGGGAATCGAGATTGTAGGGCCATTCCCAAGAAAATTCGGAAAGAATAAAGTTCTTAATGGTGGTCGTTGATTATTTCATGAAATGGTTAGAAGAAGATCTTGTAGCAAGTATTACAAGGAGATCTAAGATCAAGTTCATGTGGAAGAACATATTTTACTCACTTCGGGACACCAAAAACCCTTATCAGTGACAACGGGCTACACTTTGCCAAAAACCCATTCAAAGGGTGGTGCCAGGAAAGATACATTGAGCAACATTTTACGTCAGTAGCTTATCCACATGAAAACGGACAGACAGAGGTGTCCAACAAAACACTGGTAAATGGAATCAAGAAACGACTGGGCAAGGCCAAGGGAAATTGGGTGGAGGAGCTGCCCAATGTATTATGGTCCTACAGAATGACCTCGCTACCCAACACAAAAGAATCTCCTTTTAGTCTCACGTTTTGGATATAGGTAGTCTTGCCGCCAAAATTACTCATGGGATCAATGCACACAATAGGACTTAGCGAAAGGGCATCATACAAGGATCTTCGTCACAAACTTGATTTACTTGATGAGAAAAGGGAAATACCTAAGTTACGCCAGGCAACATACAAGTCCCAAACTGAAAACTACTACAACTAACAAATGCAAGGAAGAGGTGTGAAAGTTGGAGACTTAGTCCTAAGGGAAAATGAAGTCGGCCACAATGAACCAAGAGGAAGACTGGGCACAACATTGGAAAGGCTATACAGAGTGGTCACGACATATCATAATGGCGCTTATGAATTGGAGACCATTGAAGGATGTGCAATTCCCTGCACTTGGCACATTCAAGACCTTAATAAGTTTTTTATATGAAAAAAGAAGGATAATATGTAAGATGAGAAGCTAGAAGTACTTTTTCTTTGTAATAAACCTACTTAAAAAAAGGAATTGGCATTTTTGACAAAAGAACCCAGGGCTGATCACCCTGGGCCAATATCTTTTGTGTTTAACTTATAATGCATATGTCTCACTATCTATCTAGCATAAAGGATTATAACCTTTACCAAAGAGGAGTTGCATGGTGTCCTTACCCAACTCTATAGCATAGAAGGCAGTTTAGTCCTATCTTATTCTAGCTTAAAGGATTATAATTTTTGCCAAGAAGAGTTGCATGGTGTCATTACCTAACTCTATAACATATCTGGCAGTTTAGTCGGGTCTCATTCTAGCTTAAAGGATTATAACCTTTGTCAAGAAGAGTTACATGTCGTCATTACCCAAATCTATAACATAACATGCGATTTAGTCCTGTCTTATTCTGGTTTAAAGGATTATAACCTTTTCTAAGAAGAGTTGCATGGTGTCATTACCCAACTCTACAACATAGCAGACAATTTAGTCATGTCTTATTCTGGCTTAAAGGATTATAACCTTTGCCAATAAGAGTTGTATGGTGTCATTACCCAACTCTACAACATAGCATACTGTTTAGTCATGTCTTATTATGGCTTAAATGATTATAACCTTCACCAAGAAGAGTTGCTTGGTGTCATTACCCAACTTTACAACATAGCAAACAATTTATTCTTGTCTTATTCTGGCTTAAAGGATTATAACCTTTACCAAGAAGAGTTGATTGGTGTCATTACCTAACTCTATAGCATAGCAGACAGTTTAGTCCTATCTTATTCTAGCTAAAAGTATCATAACCTTTGCCAAGAAAAGCTACATGGTAGCAGGCGGTCTAGTCCTGTCTCGTCTTGGATCAAAGGATTATAACATTTGTTGAAGAGGAGTTGCAAGATTTCACTAACCAACTCTGCAAGGCAATGAGACATTTAACATGATCTTAACATAAAGGATTATAACCGTTGCTTAAGGTGCTCACATATAGACTTCCAAATAAATAAAAGACCTAGTAAAAATGAAGTGCTAAACCAAGGTACGATCACAATCATACAAAAGAAAGAAGATTCGTCCAACCACAAGCCAAAACCTGACATAATAAGACCACACAGGGCTAAAAAAAGAAAATTAAGTAAAGGTTATCTTCACTCCCATGATGGGTAGTACAACAGGAGCAAGGCCTCAAAAAGGAGATTCTCTTATCACTTACCCACACCACCATCCAGGCCAGTAATTTTGCAGTGTCGCTTGGACCAGCTCCTCCACTATCAATTATCTGCACATAGTTGACGAATGACATTAATGTCTACAGATCCTAACTTCATGATAGTAGCGTAATCATATGTGACGAATGATTCAATGACATCCACCATCTCTCCAGTATGGATGGAAATTGAGCTAGCAACATGGGGATGAAACATCCCAATGACAACTTCCTTACACAACACGTCCCTTCTAGACTCTTCAACAACAACAAAGCACATATTCTTAATCCGACCAACACCTTGCAAAAAGTTAGGAAGCTTAATGACCTTGTCCACGATCCTAACAAACCCCTCCTTGCAAGCCAATCTAAATCACTCCTAACACGAGACATTTCTGCTTCACGATCAAGCACCAACTTTTCCTTGTCCAGAAACTCTCTCTCTAGGCTCTCTACTCGTATGCTCAAGGCTTCATTCTTCTAAGGGTATCATCATTGTTTTGTTTCTACATTAACGCACCATTCCTCCAGAGTCATCTTGTCACCAACCATTATCTCTAGTTGATGATGGGAAGATTCAACTTTAGCCTCTAGCACGGGCACATGCTGCTATG
This sequence comes from Lactuca sativa, assembly GCF_002870075.4. Lineage (NCBI taxonomy): Eukaryota > Viridiplantae > Streptophyta > Magnoliopsida > Asterales > Asteraceae > Lactuca > Lactuca sativa. The sequence continues at coordinate 69,786,500 of NC_056625.2, read as the reverse complement.
AGTTCCTTTCATTAGAACAAAGTTTGACTATCACGCTCTTAAGGCAATGGATGCGTTGAGCTATGGCAGCAAGGAAAAAGGCACTTTGGGTAGAAGGAAACTCCATGAAATCAACCATTTGATCATTTGTAAAAGCCTCCATCTCAGCAAAAGTTTCCTTAAGGAAGGCATGGCAAGAAAATTCCATAGCAACCTCTCGACTAGAAAATACGGGATTCATCGGAAAGATTCCATTTAGGTGCAAAGATTTTGTTGGAAGAATTTTTTTTCCCTGACGATCGACAATGAGATCATCGTAATCAGACATATCTAAGGCAGCAGGAGATTTGGTTTGGTTTGATAATGGGAGTTGCTCCAGAATAGTACTAGAGGGGCCCTTATCAACATTGAGTTGTTTAGACGCCCCGTGCAACCCTTCTGTCACACCCCGAAACCATGATGGCGGAAACGTTCCGGGGTGGAGGACATCATGCGTAGTATCACAACATTTGTATAGCAAGCATAGTAAACACAACCAAACATTGAATACAAATATGAAAAATGTTTACATCAGTTTGAAACTTGTTTTAAATACATCAAACGTATGTATAATAAGAAAACATGACTCTTATTGCTCCAGCTTCACCGAATTCCTGGAAGTACCTGTCTACTAATTCCCTGAGAATACAAGTAGTTTGAAAAATATCAGCATAAAGCTGGTGAGTTCATAAGCATTTAGTTTTTAGAGAAAAATGTTCTTTGATTCTTTTGAAAAGTGTTCCTCAAGAAAATCCTATATTTTCTTATGAAATGTAGTGTTGAAAGAGTATCTAGCGGTAGAATGCAAACCATCAGTTTTAGAAATGCTAGTGTTATCCTGGGAAAATCCTATATTTTCCCTAAAAACATGTTATTCATCCTAGAGGTAGAGATGCCAGTTTAGAAATCCTTGATTGCTATCAGCATATATAAAAGTAGTTTTATTACTTCAAATAAGACAAATGAAGAATAGAGTCCGTAAACAAAGTTAGTTTACACTTATTTTGTGAGTCATATAACCATACTTGATATGACCGAGAGACCTTTATAACGTTCTTCAGGCGTTAAGCTAAATGACATTTGTTCACCACAGGCGTGCCCGCCTAACTGTAGTTAGCAGTTCTGGTGTGGGATTGTCAGTCCCGAATAGGTCTATTCACAAATCTCATGCTCTCCCTCCAGGAGACTCTGGTTATACTAAAAGGATTTATCACTATACACCTAAGGATACAGTATTGAAGTAGCGCCTCACAATTATGTATAATCTAGTTTACTAGCGAGAAATCAGCATAAAACAGTAATTTTCCTTGAATAAATGTACTTTATATTTCTGAGAAAAACATATAACATAAACTAAATCTGCCATAGTTTATACATATTCTTTTATGAAATCTGATTAAATAGAGATGCCTAGAGGGTTATCCCAAACTATACTCGTTATAGTTTATTAGAGTTGATATAGAGCTGCTTTGTAAAAACCTTTCTGAAAGCTATGAAGTTAGATTTCCAAAATAGTAGTTTCTTATGTGCTCAACATATTACAAAAAGAGATAAAATATCCGATTATGTTATTAAACGTGGAAATCATTGGACTAGATTAATAAGTATAAAACTTAATAAAATACTTTGAATTTGGCTTGTATTCCCCCTGAAAAAATTAAAAACACGGAAAATGTAGAGGTATGAACTCACTGTTTGACGAATGATTCGAGCGGATGATCGGTTACAAGTGTTGAGTATCAATTGAGGTTTCGCACTCAAGTGGATCCTAGTAACATATAATAGCACATATATGTATTAGATTTAGGTATTCCATGACAAAACATGACGGGAAACCACCCTAAAGACTTGGAAATGCTTTTCGGGACCTTATAGGATCAAACAAAGGAGCTGTATGGTCATTAGGGTGTGTGTACGGCCAGGGTGTGTGGCCAGGCTGTGTGTGCGGTTGCACACAGGAGTGTGCGGCCGGAGTGTGCGGCCAGGCTGTGTGTGCGGTTGCACACAGGAGTGTGCGGTCGTACACTCTTCACTTATGCTCCAAACGTCGATTTTCAAGTGTTTCAAGGCTCAAACCAAGTCCAACTAAGAGATAGAGCCAAAACTCTCAATTTGGAGGGTTTTTGAGGTGTGTAAGGCCACCTTATGAAGGTGTGCGGCCGTACACCTTCAAGTGATGAAGAACACGAAGAACATGATGAGTTTCAGGGTTAGATTTAGGTGTTTTACCTGTATAACAAGCTAAATGATGGAATTCTTCATGTTTTTTAGGCTCTTAGAGTGTTCTTGGATGAAGTTCTTAGAGGGAGAAAGTAGAGAGAGAAAGTAGAGTGCAACCAAATGAAAGGAATGAATGAAGGGGTCACCCTATATAAATAGGGATGAGTGTGCGGCTGGAGGATGGATGTGCGGCCACACACTCGTGTGTGTGGCCATACACTCGGGTGTGCGGCCACACACTCATGTGCGCGGCCACACACTCCTTTTGATGGAGTGTTTGGCCTATTTGCAACCCTAAATCTTAAACCAAGCCATCCCTAATTCAAACTTTGGTTGTAAAAGGCTTTAGATCATCCAGACAGGCTCAAAACAATGCTAAAGATAGCTGAAACGAGTTTAACATTGATAAAATTTGACTAAGGTACAAGACAGAAGTTTCAGGTTGCTACATCATCCCCCCGTTAGAGGGAATTTCGTCCCGAAATTCAAGAATAGAGTACAATCATGAACTTGGAAAGAGATGAGGATACTTCTACTTCATTGAATCCTCGCGCTCCCAAGTGAATTCAGGACCCCGCTTGGCATTCCAACGAACCTTCACTATCGGGATGCGACTTTTTTTGGTACGTTTGACTACACTGTCCATGATTTCAACAAGTTCTTCCACAAAACATAGACTTTCGTCCAGATCGATCTCGTCGAGAGGAATCACAAGTGTCTCGTAGGACAGACACTTCTTTAGGTTCGATATGTGGAAGACAGGATGGACGTTGCTGAGTTCTCGGGGTAACTGGAGTTTGTATGCTACGGGACCGATCCTAGCAAGGATATCGAATGGCCCAATGTACCTTGGGTTTTGCTTTCCACGTTTTCCAAAACGGATCATGCCTTTCCATGGTGAGACCTTCAAAAGTATGCAGTCACCGACCTGGAATTCCAAGGGTTTTCATCGTTTATCGGCGTAGCTCTTTTGTCTATCTTGTGAGGCTTTCAGTCGTTCTCGGATTTGCACGATCTTTTCAGTCGTCTCTCGGATAATCTCAGGACCGGTGAGAGTGCTGTCGGGGACTTGACCCCTGACTAGCTGCGTGTCACCCACTTCAGCCCAACACAGAGGGGATCTGCACTTGCGGCCATAGAGGGCTTCAAACGGCGCAACCTTGATGCTGGTATGGTAGTTGTTGTTGTAGGAAAATTCGACCGAAGGAAGATGAGTGTCCCATGACGCGACGAAGTCGATGACGCGGGCTTTCAACATATCTTCCAAGGTCTGAATTGTTCTCTCACTTTGTCCATCAGTCTACGGATGATAAGCCGTGCTCATATCCAATTTAGTTCCAAGAGCCTTCTGTAGTGATTGCCAAAATCTCAAGGTAAACCTGCTATCTCGGTTGGAGATAATGGATATAGGTACCCCATTAAGGCGAACTATCTCTTGAATGTAGATCCGTGTGAGTCTCTCCATCTTGAAGTTTTATTTGATTGGCAGGAAGTGGGAGGACTTCGTCAATCGATCGACAATTACCCAGATGGCATCGTGCCCACTCGGAGATCTGGGTAACTTGGTGATAAAATCCATCGTTATCCTTTCCCACTTCCACTCAGGTATCTCTGGCTGATGGAGTAGACCTGAGGGCTTTTAATATTCGACCTTCACCTTGGCGCAAGTCAGGCACTTGCCCACGAAGGTAGCGATCTCTGCTTTCATGTTCGGCCACCAATATAGTTTCTTGAGATCGAGGTACATCTTGTCCGAACCTGGGTGAACGGAGTATCTAGTCTTGTGAGCTTCGTTTATTATAACCTCTCTGTAACCACCGAACTTTGGGGTCCAGATCCGGTCCATGAAATAATAGACTCCATCTCCCTTGATCTCTAGGTTCTTTTCCATTCCTCTCAAGGTTTCACCTGACATGCTCTCTGGCTTTAAGGCTTCCACCTGAGCCTCTTTGATTAGCGCGGATAAATGGGAATGGATAGTCATGGTCAGTGCCTTCACTCTACGACCTGAGTACTCTTTTCGGCTGAGGGCATCTACCACCACATTGGCCTTGCCGGGATGGTAGCGAATTTCGCACTCGTAATAACTGAGTAGTTCAACCCATCGCCGTTGCCTCATGTTTAGCTCCTTCTGGTCGAAGATATGCTGCAAACTTTTATGGTCAGTGAAGATAGTGCACCTAGTTCCATAAAGATAATGTCTCCAGATCTTTAACGCAAAGACCACTACTCCCAACTCTAAACCGTGAGTTGTGTAATTGACCTCGTGCGTTTTCATCTATCTCGAGGCGTAGGCGATGACCTTTCCTCGCTGCATGAGCACACAACCTAGGCCCTGATTAGATGCGTCACAGTAGACAACGAAGTCCTCCGTCCCTTCAGGCAGGGACAAGATAGGCGCGCTGCATATGGACCGCTTCAACTTTTGGAACGCAGTGCCTTACTTCTCACTCCAACAAAAGGGTACACCTTTCTGAGTCAGAGTGGTTAAGGGTTTGACAATTCTTGAGAAATTCTGGATAAATCTGTGATAATAGCCAGCGAGACCCAATAATTGTCGGATTTCTGTGGGTGTCTTCGGTGCAGACCAATTCTCTATCGCTTTGATCTTGGAAAGGCCCACGTGTATGCCTTCCTTGCTAACTATGTGACCAAGGAAATTCACCTTCCTGATCTAGAACTCACATTTTGAAAATTTTGCATATAGCTTCTCTACCCTTAGGGTTTCCAGCACCTGCCTCAAATGTTGTTTATGATCGTTCTCACTTTGCGAATAGACAAATATATCATCGATGAACACAATCACGAACTTGTCTAAGAAAGGGCGGCACACCCGATTCATCAAGTCCATGAATACTGTCGGTGCGTTAGTCAGACCAAAGGGCATTACTACAAACCCGTAGTGTCCATAGCGAGTTCGAAATGCTGTCTTGGGCACATCACTCTCGTGAACTCGCACTGAAGGTACCCTGATCTTTAGATCTATCTTTGAAAAGTAACTGACTCCTTGCAGTTGATCAAAAAGGTCGTCGATTCTGGGTAAAGGATAGCGGTTCTTGATCATCAGCTTGTTCAGTTCTCTGTATTCAATGCACATACGAAAAGATCCATCCTTCTTTTTCACAAATAAGATCGGAGTTCCCCAAGGTGAGGAACTCGTCCTTATGAACCCTTTGCTGATCAACTCATTGAGCTGGCTGGATAATTCTTGTATTTCTGCTGGTGCTAAACGGTAAGGGGACTTAGCTACAGGAGTAGCTCCGGGGATCAAGTCGATGCGAAACTTGACTTGACGCTCGGGAGGAATTCCTGGGAGATCTTCAGGGAAGACATCAGGAAAGTTGCAGACTCCGGGGATGCTCTCGAGGCCTTTACCTTCTTGTGTCTTATTAACGACATGAGCTAGAAACGCATGACATTCCTTCCGCAGGTACTTTTGAGCTTTGATGCACGAGATGATATGAAGGTTTGAACTGAGTTTATCACCATAAATCATAAGGGCTTTGCCAGAGGGAAGGTTGATGCGAATAGCTTTTTCGAAACAAAGGATATCAGCATGATTGGGGCTCAATCAATCCGTACCGATGATGACATCGAAACTCTTAATAGATACAGGCATAAGATCGATAGGGAATGAATGATTTTCTAAGGTAAGAGTACAACCTATGAATATATCGTTCACACTCTCTTTCTTTCCATTAGCCATCTCGACGGTGAACGTTTCGGTTAAAGGTTGGGATTTACATTTGATTAGATGTTTGAATGCATGGCTAACAAAACTCCTCTCCGCACCAGAATCGAAAAGAATGCATGCATGAGAGTTGTCAAGGAGGAACGTACTCGTAACAATGGTAGGATCAGCGACCGCTTCCTCCTGGCCCATTGCCAGCACCCTTCCTGCATTGCCACCTGTTGTCGCTTTGGAGCAGTTTCTTTTGAAATGCCTAACTTTTCCACAATCCATAACAGGCTTGGCTGGCACCCGCTCCAGGAATCGGATTGGTTGGTTGGGCTGGTGCTCTACAGTATCGAGTCGTGTGTCCCTTCCTCCCACAGCTGTTGCAATTCAAATCACGGCAGGGTCCGTGATGATGAAAATTACATTTGTTGCACAGAGGTAGTTTCCCTGAATACCCACCGGTAGGAGCTTGGGTGGTTGGAACAGCAATGAAAGTAGTAGTAGAAGTAGTAGCAGCGTGGACGACCATTGTTTGTTGCTTCTTGGAGGGCTCCTGCGAAGACTGACCCTTGCATTTGTTCCTAAATTTCTTCTTCTTCTCACCATTCTCCTTTTGTGGCTCGGAGACAGCTGCCACCTCATCCAGATCGATTCCATGATCGATCAGAGTCTATGCCAGATCCTTGACGCTTTCAAAAGTAATCGGCCTAGCAGCCAAGATATTCCCTTTGGTTGGTTGCGTTAGTCCCCAAATGTACCTCTCGATTTTCTTGCTTTCTGGGGTGACCATTCCCGGACAGAGGAGAGCCAGATCACAGAATCTCGCGATGTAGGCAGCGATGTCAGAACCATTCATCTTCAAGTTCCAGAGTTCATGCTCCAACTTTTGCACTTCGCCCCTCGGGCAGTATTCTGCAAGCATGAGTTCCTTCAGTCTTTCCCAACCCATGGCATTAGCCACTGGCAGGGTTAGGGTTTTGACTCGACCATTCCACCAGGTCAAAGCTCTGTCGGTGAAGGTGAATGTGGCGAACTTCACCTTGTTTTCTTTGGAACAGGCGCAAATTTCGAAGATGGATTCGATCTTCTAGAACCATCGAGTCAGAGCGATGACACCTCCATTTCTGTCGAAAGACTTGGTTTTGCAGTCATGAAGTCCTTGTAGGAACACTCCTTTTGATATCCCTGACTTCCATCTTGTCTTTGCGGGTCGGTTCCGCCTCCAGCCCCACCAACATTCACTTGTGCCATTGTTGCAGTCACTATGGCTATAACTGCTGCCTGAAACATGACGGGGTCGAACTGAGGGGGTAGTGGCGGTGGCGGAGTGTCGTCGTTCCTTCTGATGGGTCTTGGTCGGGGAGGCATCTTGTTCTAGAAACAATAAGGAAGAAGAGGATGGTAAGTCCTCGAGATATATAAAAATAATATATATCTCATCCTGATAATAATAGTGTTCTACCCAACGATAAGCACATAAAGTTTACTAACGCAAGTAAGTTATTGCTTAAGGAATAAGAGGTAACAACACTTAGAGTGAATCTGTATACTGAGTTTGGCTCTAGCTAAAATACTCATATAGTATTTTATGTGAGATGATTTTGGTAAGTTTTAGGCCTGCTGTAACACCATAGTCACTCCCAAGCACATGTTGGTCATGTCTCGACTGAATATAGTTGATCAGGCTATATTCACCCTAGACATGATTACATAACCGCCCAGGTTTAACCTTAGTGTCCAACATCCAACTACTTTTGTTTTGTTCTACTTACGACACGGATTCTGATACTCGGGTATGCTTATATACTTTTATAAAAATACTTGTATTTTTGAAAGTATACTTTTAGTTTAGAGCACATAGGCCCCTTAATATATATAGTTGTATACCATGTAAGGTTCGGTATACTTAGTTCACTATAAACAAGGGTTCTGATACCAATCTGTCACACCCCGAAACCGTGATGGCGGAAACGTTCCGGGGTGGAGGACATCATGTGTAGTATCACAACATTTGTATAGCAAGCATAGTAAACACAACCAAACATTGAATACAAATATGAAAAATGTTTACATCAGTTTGAAACTTGTTTTAAATACATCAAAAGTATGTATAATAAGAAAACATGACTCTTATTGCTCCGGCTTCACCGAATTCCTGGAAGTACCTGTCTACTAATTCTCTGAGAATACAAGTAGTTTGAAAAATATCAGCATAAAGTTGGTGAGTTCATAAGCATTTAGTTTTTAGAGAAAATCTTCTTTGATTCTTTTGAAAAGTGTTCCTCAAGAAAATCCTATATTTTCTTATGAAATGTAGTGTTGAAAGAGTATCTAGCGGTAGAATGCAAACCATCAGTTTTAGAAATGCTGGTGTTATCCTAGGAAAATCCTATATTTTCCCTAAAAACATGTTATTCGTCCTAGAGGTAGAGATGCCAGTTTAGAAATCCTTGATTGCTATCAGCATATATAAAAGTAGTTTTATTACTTCAAATAAGACAAATGAAGAATAGAGTCCGTAAACAAAGTTAGTTTACACTTATTTTGTGAGTCATATAACCATACTTGATATGACCGAGAGACCTTTATAACGTTCTTCAGGCGTTAAGCTAAATGACATTTGTTCACCACAGGCGTGCCCGCCTAACTGTAGTTAGCAGTTCTGGTGTGGGATTGTCAGTCCCGAATAGGTCTATTCACAAATCTCATGCTCTCCCTCCAGGAGACTCTGGTTATACTAAAAGGATTTATCACTATACACCTAAGGATACAGTATTGAAGTAGCGCCTCACAATTATGTATAATCTAGTTTACTAGCGAGAAATCAGCATAAAACAGTAATTTTCCTTGAATAAATGTACTTTATATTTCTGAGAAAAACATATAACATAAACTAAATCTGCCATAGTTTATACATATTCTTTTATGAAATCTGATTAAATAGAGATGCCTAGAGGGTTATCCCAAACTATACTCGTTATAGTTTATTAGAGTTGATATAGAGCTGCTTTGTAAAAACCTTTCTGAAAGCTATGAAGTTAGATTTCCAAAATAGTAGTTTCTTATATGCGCAACATATTACAAAAATAGATAAAATATCTGACTATGTTATTAAACGTGGAAATCGTTGGACTGCATTAATAAGTTTAAAACTTAATAAAATACTTTGAATTTGGCTTGTATTCCCCCTGAAAACATTAAAAACACAGAAAATGTAGGGGTATGAACTCACTGTTTGACGAAGGATTCAAGCAGATGATCGGTTACAAGTGTTGAGTATCAATGGAAATTTCGCACTCAAGTGGATCCTAGTAACATATAATAGCACATATATGTATTAGATTTAGGTATTCCATGACAAAACATGACGGGAAATCACCCTAAAGACTTGGAAATGCTTGTCGGGACCTTATGTGATCAAACAAAGGAGGTGTATGGTCATTAGGGTGTGTGTGACCAGGGTGTGCGGCCAGGCTGTGTGTGCGGTTGCACACATGAGAGTGCGGCCGTACACTCTTCGTTTATGCTCCAAACGTCGATTTTCAAGTGTTTCAAGGCTCAAACCAAGTCCAACTAAGAGATAGAGAGCCAAAACTCTCACTTTGGAGGGTTTTTGAGGTGTGTACGGCCACCTTATGAAGGTGTGCGGCCGTACACCTTCAAGTGATGAAGAACACGAAGAACATGATGAGTTTCAGGGTTAGATTTAGGTGTTTTACCTGTATAACAAGCTAAATGATGGATTTCTTCACGTTTTTTAGGCCCTTAGAGTGTTCTTGGATGAAGTTCTTAGAGGGAGAAAGTAAAGAGAGAAAGTAGAGTGCAGCCAAATGAAAGGAATGAGTGAAGGGGTCACGCTATATAAATAGCGATGAGTGTGAGGATGGAGGATGGATGTGTGGCCACACACTCGTGTGTGCGGCCTTACACTCGGGGTGTGCGGCCACACACTCATGTGTGCAGCCATACACTCGGGTGTGCGACCACACACTCATGTGTGCAACCGTACACTCAGGTGTGCGGCCACACACTCATATGTGCAGCCATACACTCGGGTGTGCAGCCACACACTCATGTGTGTGGCCACACACTCCTTTTGATGGAGTGTTTGGCCTATTTGCAATCCTAAATCTTATACTAACCCATCCCTAATTCAAACTTTGGTTGTACAAGGCTTTAGATCGTCCAGACAGGCTCAAAACAATGCTAAAGATAGCTGAAACGAGTTTAACATTGATAGAATTTGACTAAGGTACAAGACAGAAGTTTCAGGTTGTCACACCTTCGGACTGGTGAACTTCGTCATCGAGGATGCTTATAACTTCTTCACCGGAGGGCATAAGCGTGGCGACATAGTTAGTTGCAAGTTTCCTCCGACGAGAAAAGTCTGTAGTGGATTTTCCCTTCACAACACCGGGAGGATATTCAATGCTCACCAACCCTCTGTTCCTTAACCTGAGGGACACAACACCGGTTAAGATTCCTTCTTTGATGTCCTCCACATGCTTTGATCCTTCAAGATTCTCAGAAAGAGGAGTCTCGAGAGTAGGAATGTTATATAGATTATCCAAAGAGGGTGTATCCCCGGTAGCAACCAAATGTGAAGGAGTAGGGGCTGTAGGTGTAACTCGGGCTAGCATCCGACTAGGATTAGGAAAGGCACCATACATAGCAATAAGGCGAAACTACAAATCCCCTTCAAATGTCTTCCTAATCACATCATAGAATAAAGCACTCGTTTATCCCCTATAGTGTAAACGCCACCGTTTTGTTATAAAAAGGGTGTGGGGGGAGGGGGAGAAGGAGAAATAGATATGTTTTGCCGAAAACACGTACTCGCAAGTATACGAAGTCGTGCAAATAATATAGTCGTAAGACCAGATATCATACCCACAAAGACTATCTATCTTAAAAGAAGAATGATCAGGCAAATGTTGGTAAAATGATATGGTTTGATTTAACTAATAAAACTAATTTTAAAAACTAAAATAAAATAAAACTAATAAGCAACTAATAATATCTCTAAAATTAACTTAAGGAAATTCAGTGACACAAGAGTAAGAACCAAAGTGACTAAAAGAAGCAAACACACAAGTTGGGATCTCAAGACAAGAGAAAAACAGGGTTTAGTTGATATTTATGAGTTTAATGATTCTTCTAGTGTAGTTAAGAAATTAACACAAATGTTGTGGTAATAAATTTGCTAACATCGTCTAAAGTTATCAATTACCTCTAGGTATCATGATTCGATTTAAAATCACTCACTCATATATATATATATATATATATATATATATATATATATATATATATATATATATATATATATATATATATATATATATATATATATATATATATATATATATATATATATATGCAGCTCATGAAATTAAAAAAAACATTATGTTCAATGGTTTTGTTAAAAATATACCAACGCACGTCTGTTGATTTTAAGTGGGATTACGAAATCACACACTCATGTTTAAATGATTCCCCAACTAAAGCTTCTCTCGAAGTCATTAGTTGCAAATAATTACAAAACAAAATCCGAATTAATTTTTAACATCTATTACTAGTCAGATAATAAACATTGTCGAGTAACCTAATTTCATTAAAGAGTCTTGACACTAAACACACATTTAAACAACAAACAATTACCACACATTATGTCAGTTAACTTACAGCATAAGATATATCATTTTCCCAAGTCAACTAAACCCTAAAAAAAATTACTCCATAACTGTTACTTAAACAAAAATAAGCATAATAAGCTCAACATGTTCTGATCAAATAACACAGTCAATCATATTTAATAACTCAAACAATTTAAGACTAAAATAACTCCCCTTTGTTTCGCCTGCATGAGATTGAAGCCCGATGTGAATGCAACAAGCCCCACAATTGAGATCTCTTAGGCCCACAATGAGATGTAATTAGCCCAACACCTCTTTTGACTTGTTTGCGTGCGTGTTACCTCTTCCAGCAACAAAAATTAACAGCCTACTCTTCTCTTACAATCGATCGAACGCGCCCCACCCCTACTGTGGATCGATTAACAGGTAAAATTCATTGCTTTCTTGTTCGTTTCTCACCCTTCCTTCTTCTCTTTCTGATTCAAATCGCCCTTTTCTTCTTCTCTGTTCTGAATCGAGACACATTTCTTTTTTCTTTGTTTTTTTTTTTCGATTTGCAGGTGTGCCTGTAGTGGTAGCGAATCAGTGTTTTACTGAGTTATATGGCTGGAAAGAGGTGTGAGATAAGGGTGGAGAATGGTGGAATCGGGTGATTGTTTTTGCGGTCAAGATCATGGGTCAAAGAGGTCCGGGGAAGGAGACTGGTGGTGTACGGTTGTGGCTAGAATGGAAGAAGGATTGCTGATTTCAGCAGTGGTGGATGTTAATGGAGTTTATGGATGGTGATCGATGGCTGATTTTGGGAGGTTGATGGTGAGGATAAAAAGGAGAAATAAGGATGGGTTGTGGTAGGGCTGAACAAGTGAACATGGTAAATTTTTTGCTATCAGTACAAATTGCTAGTGATATATTATAATTTTGTTATAATTTTGAATTGTAATAGTTAAAAGACTAGCGGCACACTTTTGTTGTCTATTAATATAAATTAGTAAATTAACTAATTAGTTACTAAAAAATTTAATAAGGAAATTTTCAGTTTTTTAATCTAACTAGTTAATAACTATTGAATAAGTCTAATATCTAATATTATACTTTAAAATCGTAATATATATATATATATATATATATATATATATATATATATATATATATATATATATATATATATAGGTTGGTACGGTAATAGCGTGGTATTTATAATTTAATATCATTACCGTACCAAGTCTATTGAATTGGTACGGTACTACCAACTAAACATGCTGGCTAGTAACCAATTTTTTTGGTTCGGTCGGTAACATGTTGGTTGGTTCTCCGTAATACATATTTGATAGCCCTAGGTTATGGTGTGAAGGGTGATCGATGATGACTGTTAATGTGGGTGTTTCGATTGGGGTGAAGTGGGGTTTATATGGAAGTCACGGTGGTGGGCATGATTGGAGTTGGAGAAGTGTCGGCTTCTTTCTTAAATCGATAGATGAAGATTCTTATGCCGCCAAAAGAAAATCAAGATCTCCTCGACCCTCATTTTCATTTGTAAATTTTTGTTTTCTTTTCCACTTTATGTATTTTCTAGTATATGAATGGGTAGACAACAAAAATCAGAAGAAAGTTCTTCCAATTTCATCTCTATTGTCTTTTGACTCGCGAACAAAACTTGTTTCGTTTCGTCTATTTCATTGTAGAATTGACTTTTGACTTTGCCGTATGGAATTTGATAATTTATGGACTTGAACTAGGCTCACCCAAATTAGGCTTGTTGGTCATTTTAACTCTTGAAATTTGATGCTTCAAATGAAGTTAAACTTGATGTTATTTACTTGTTGGCATGTGTTGTCGACATGCGTTGCAAAATATTTTTATCTCATGATCATGTTTTCAACCAAAGTGGTGCATTTCCAACATGAAAAATATAAATGATAAATTTGCACGTGCGAACCATAACCGTCAATTCCTTAAAAAAATCATTGGGACTTCATAAAAATGAAGACCAAAGCAACGTTAATTCCTTAAGAATTTTTCGACTTTATAAAAAAATTCAACTCTCATCGTCCCGTCGAATAGAAGATGGGGGACCCACCAAAGAAAGTTGCACCTGCGTTAACAAATGAGAGAAAATTTGTCAATTCATTTGCAAGCACAACATTATACTTTGATTTTCATAAAACGAAAACCAACTTCTACCAACTCATTGAATGAGCGTAGGGAAACTTGAGAGACTTGTGTTGCACTTGTGATGACAAGTGGTAATGCAAGACGTCAATTCATATCAAAAAGCTTATAAAATACTATATTTAGACTTGGTGAGATGAAAACCAACTCCCACCTATACCCGTGGAATAGGTGGTGGGGATCTAAGAAACTTAGGAGAACTTGTAAAAACAAGTTAATGAACCGTCAATTCGTTTAAGAGCTTTGGACTTCATAAAAGGAAGCTCAACTCCCACCAATCTATCGAATAGGTGATGGTGAACCAACAAAAGCAGGTCAATCCCAACTGAAAGAGACAAAGAAACATCAACCAAGAGATTTGAAATCCATAACGAAATTCAACGTCAATTTGTCTTTTTAAGCTAAAAAATCATGTAAAATTTTTAAAATTGGGGATAAAAATAAGCTTTTAAATTATTTAGTAAACTCAAAACGGGCACTAAACAATAGGCACAAAGAGTGAAACATAATTCTTACCTCCGTTAACAACGAAGAACTTGACCATCTCCTCACGGCGGCACCATTCATGTAACACCCAAGATTTTGAAAGCCAAGAAAGTAATGGAAACCCTAAATTTAGGAGGGACTCGGCGAGTCCAAGGAAGGACTCGGCGAGTCGGAACGGGATCCGGGTCGGGGAGTAAGTGGCCGACTCGGCGAGTCGGCCAAGGTGACTCGGCGAGTCTGGTCTGTGCAAGGAAAACCCTAATTCCGGGAGTTGTATCCTATATAAAGGGTGTTATGTCCCTCCCTCAGCCCCCATATCACTCCAGAAGACCTGTAAACCTTATAATCCGTGTGAGCTTCCATTATTGAGAGAATAGCTTTGGGAGGAAGGAAACTTTGGAGAGAAACTTGAAGATCAAGAAGGTTGCTTCAAGGGAGAAGTGTGTGCTCGAGATCTACCTCAGTTGTGTTCATTTTGGAGGTATTAAGCTGTCATTTTCCCTTCTTTGCATCTAGACCTATTTTGTCATAAGATTTGGGGGGTTTTATGGTTGTTTGAGACCCAAATCGGGTTAGGGGCTTAGATATGTTGTTGCCACTTCAGATCTATTGTTGGGCCGGTCTATTATGTCATAAAGCATCAGGAGATGAGTAGTTGGTGAAGCCCTTGTGTCCTTAAACCAAACCCTAATGTGTTTTGAGCCTAGATCTCTTTAGTTATACGTAAAGTTTGCAACTTTACGTGGGGATTGAGCTTTGGAAGTATGGATCTATGGATTGGAGTCCCTGCATGACTCAAAAGCCCTCTGCATGTTGGGAGATCTGAATGGACTCGGCGAGTCCTTTGAGTGGACTCGGCGAGTACCATGAAGATGAGGAGGAACTCGACGAGTGGGATGAACAGCTCGTCGAGTCGGATGAAGATGGGCATGAACTCGGCGAGTTGGATGAACAACTCGTCGAGTTGGATGAAGTTTGTCGTGTGCTCGGCGAGTCTGTTCTTAGACTCGGCGAGTCAGGTCGAGTGGTCCCAAACCCTTCGAGTTAAGACTCGAGTCAGCGAGTCGAGCCAGGACTCAGTGAGTTGGTCAGGACAGGAATCGGGAATCAGTAGACTCGGCGAGTCAGGGGCTGACTCGGCGAGTAGAGTCGCGAGTGGAAGGACCCTGGAATTATGAACTCGGCGAGTCAGTAGGGTGACTCGACGAGTAGGGTTGACCTGGAAGGTTGACTTTGACCAGGATGTTGACTTTGACCAGAGTTGACTTGGTTGACCTTTGAAGGTCAGTTAGACTAAGTGTTATGTTGATATTGGTAGCTCGGGGAGCTAGCGGAGCAGCAGTTCGGAGTCAGTGGTCAGGTAGCGGTCAAAGGGGTTAGCAGCAGCAGTTCAGCAATATCAGGTGAGTCTCCCTTTGTATGAATGGGTCTACGGCCACAATGCCGGCCCATGTAGTTATGAGTAGAAGACCCGGGGGTTAGCCCTAGGCACAGTATGTTAGTATGATATTTGGACGAGGTCCAATGACAGAGGGCGGGTGCCCAAGGAGCGGTTTATGTGATAGTCTATACTTGTTGTCTGTGTGATACTTGTATGTGCCTAGTAGGGAGGTGAGAGAGGGCGAGGTCCCGTATCTCACCAATAGCAGAGTGTGGATGGTGTTCCACATCTCAGTAGCAGCAGAGCAGGGGCGAGGCCCAAGTTAGGAACGGAGTGAGGGTGGGCTGGGCCCGAACCTCACTATCAGCAGGAGTATGGACGAGGTTCCATGACTCATCAGTAGCAGAACTCGGGCGGGGCCCAGAGATAGGCGAGGCCTTAGAGCAAGAGTTGTTAGTATATGTTTAGTTTATGTAAAGTCATGTGATATGTTTATGTGCTACTATATGTTAGAGGGCGAGGCCCTGTGACAGGCGAGGCCTAAGTGAAACAGATCTGTATCCGAGCGAGGCTCGAAGCCAGGCGGGGCCTGGAGCGGCGAGGCCGTTGTATCGGGCGAGGCCCAGGATAGCGGGCGTGGCCCAGTATGTGCAATATGTGATTTTGCATGGTATGTGGTAAGGTGGGGAACTCACTAAGCTTCGTGCTTACAGTTTTCAGTTTTGTTTTCAGGTACTTCCGGTAGCGGAGGGAGGAGCTCGGGGTGATCGCATGGCACACACCATAGATTAGTCAACCTGGGAATGTTTACTCTGATAATAAACAAGTGTTTTGAAAACTTATACTCAGATGATGTTTTGGAATGATGTCTTTGTTTAAAGTAATGTTTTATTAAAAAAGAAATTTTTGGTCTAGAATTTTGGGATGTTACAAGTTGGTATCAGAGCCTTGGTTTGAGGGATTCGGGCATACTCTCGGGTGTGCCTGAACTCAAACTGAGGGGTCGGATGAAAAGTTTCAAAATGTGAAAAGACAGTTTTGTAAAAAGAATTTTGAGAATGAAAAACAGTTTTAGAAAAGCAAAAAGAATCCAGGAAGAAAAGAACTTTGAAAAGAGAAAAGAGGTGTGGTGCATGCAATCAACCGAGCTCAAGTAAGTACCCCAAAATACCCATACAAGTTTATATTATGATTGTCAGTTGATAGAACAGCATGCTAGAATAGGACTAAGGATCTAGGAATGATGCCTTATGTGCCTGTTATTTGTGCTTTTGAGTTGCATGATAGTGCTGAATAGACAGTAGTAGGATAGCCTGTTTAGGTTATGCCTGAGTTTATGAGTTTGTGTTGCATGCTAGTTCAGATTCTTGCTATGTGGATATGATTGTTTGAGTATGTTGTGGTTAGATTTTCCCCTTGTCCGAATGCTGCTTGCTTTGTGCACTATGGGATCTTGAGTGGTGGGAGTTAGCCATTAGGTGGATACGTCACGTCACATGTGATCAGGGTTGAATAATCTCAGAGTGCTGGATTTGGCCCTATTGCGCAGCTCTCGTTTGAGTCCAACCGTTATAGGGACGAGTCTTTTACTTGAAGGATTATCTGAGCCTCGTCGCATGTGATGGTATCCAGGTGATGGCTGATTGGCATCACGAGGAGACCTTCAGCAGCTGAGGACTGGTTTGAGTTGAGATAGAGGTTTCCCTAGGGTAAGCCTAGGATGAGATAGAGTTGGGAGCAGTATGAGTGGTTAAGGGACCTGGTGGAGTCAAAGCATTTCCTGAGGAAAGTACGGATAGATGTGGAAGGTAGTATGGGCCCGTACTATTGAAAGCAGAGGATCCGTACTCGATTCAGGAAGGGCAGAGGCAAGACCGGGAACCTGGTAGGGCATGTTTGATCTTGTATCAGTGATGGGTATTCTGATTGTGGTTGTGGTATATTTTCAGCATGGTGACATTGCGAGAGAGACCAGCGGGCGGATCAGGCGCCGGAGAGGGATCAGCCTCGGGTTCAGGGACCGAGCAGCTCGAGGAGCGGATGAGGGAGTTGATATCAGCTGAGGTTACGCGCAGTATTTTAGCTCAGACTCCTGTGATCTTTGGCACGGTCAAGGAGGGCATACTGGAGATCTTGGAGGAGAGGCTGGGAGCCTTCCGTACTGAGATGATGGCATTGATGGGAGCGCGTACCTTGACATTTCGAGAGTTCAGAGCTTGCGGGGCACCGGATTATCATGGGGCTAGGGACCCCATTGCTAGCAGCAGATGGTTGGCTGATGTTGCCAACGCTTTTCGTACAAGCAAGTGTCCCGAGGGGGACAAGGTTAGACTCGCCTCCTGTCTTCTGAAGGACAGAGCGAGGGATTGGTGGGAGGAGATTGGTCATGCTTTGGGGGATGATGCCGCGTTGGACGCGATGACTTGGAGCGATTTCTCGGCCAGGTTCAGGGCGGAGTTTTCGCCGATTATTGAGGTGCAGCAGCTGGCACGAGAGTTTCAGGATTTGACGCAGACTACTGAGACTGTGGCGGAGATCACCGCCAAGTTCAGGGAGAGGGCTCTTCTTGTACCGCAGTATGTAGCGGATGAGGAGATGAAGAAGGCTCGGTACCATGAGATGTTGAGGGACGACATCAGGGAGTTCGTGAGCAGGTCCAGCTGTAAGACGTTGGAAGATATGATTTCTCGGGCTAGGGAAAGGGAAATTGATTTGGAGCAGATCCGAAAGAGGAAGCCGGATGAGGTTCAGGTATCATCAGGTTCGGGCAAAAGGCCCAAGGGATCGGATTCGAGATCGAGGGATCATCAGGACCGCAGTCGATGCGGAAAGTGTGGCAGGACGCACGGGGGCGCGTGCAGGAGTGGTAGCGGTGGTGAGTCTGGCTGCTTCAAGTGCGGTCGGACTGGTCATTTTAGCAGGGATTGTACTGTCACCACCGCGCAGGGATCAGACATGATATGTTTTCACTGCAACCAGCGGGGCCACAAGAAGGCCCAGTGCCCCAGTTTGTCTTCAGCAGGACGGGTGATGGCACCCGCCCCTGCAACCTTGAGGATCGCAGATGGCCGTCAGGGCCGGGTAGAGGCACCTGCAGCAGGGAGCAGGGCTTTCCAGATGACGACTTTGGAGACGCGAGCATCGCCGGATGTTGCAGGTATGCAATTTACATTCTCAGTTCTTTTTTTTTGTGCATGATTTTATTGTTATGGTTCTGCATCATTCTCGGTATAAGTGTTTTATTTTGATTGGTTGATTGTGATCGAGTTATATGCTATTTGCATACCTTGGATAATTGTATGGTAGTTAGGGGGATGAGCTCTATTGAAGCAGGTTTCGAAGGATGCAGTATCTGTAGCATGCTTGGGAGGGTTTTGGTTCGTTTCGTTAGTTCGGAGTAGCGCAGTGATTGTGATGGATTGGCTAAAGCCCTAGCTATGGCGGGCTTGGGTTCCTCAGTGGATGGGTTATGGAATGGTAGCGAAGATCGGGATCTCTTTGAGTATTGAGCAACAAGGGGTAAGCAGGATCGAAGTGGGGGAGAATTCTCCGGGTGTGCCCAGGGAGGAGCACACAGACCCAGATCGAGTACGTGACCTCTGAGAGGGAAGGGAGAGGCAGTTCAGCGTTTGTTGGATTGAGGATTTCAGGGTTGGGAGTTTGAGAAACTCCATATCAGCTAGCGCGTGGGATGGTATGGTTGGTTATGGTTGCGAATTCAGATTGTGGATCGCCTGAAGGACTCGCGGGAGTCGGAATAAGGATCTTGAGAAGTCGATGGCACGTGGGTGCCTTCGTATTAGCAGTCAGTGGTAGGGATGTAAGACTACGGGTAAGCCGTAGCATTCCTTAGTAGTTTCGTTAGCGGAGTCGGGGCGAGGCCCTTATCTCCTAGTGATCAGGTAGGGATCAGGAATGGGTAATGGATGAGAGTAGTAGGGAGTTGCCTGTATCGCTCTAGAGAGGTGAGACCTTGGGGAGAGGCCGCTCCAGGATATAGTTGGGTGAGACCCGTGGGCGAGGCCCGTATGAGATTAGCGGTGCAGGTGAGACCTGGGAGCAGGGTTGCTCAGTAGTATGGATGGGTGAGACCCGAGGGCGAGGCCCGTGAGTTTAGCAGCGCAGGTGGGACCTGGTAAAGACCTTAGTGTCAAGTTAGGGGATCGGGGATCCCGAGTTTGTAGTGCCTGGATGGCAGGGTTGATTGAGGAGTTATAGATGGTCGAGGTTTCCTCGATAGTCGCTGAGAGCGACCAGGGTTGGTGCTGGGTTTAGCTACCGGTGGGAGCCGGTAATCCAGTCATTGATAGGTTGGTAGGGACCAGGGCGGTCCCGGTTTATCAGGAAGTCAGTCGGTGGCAGTGCGAGTATGCAGCGTATGGTGGACTTCAGTTAGTTGAGTCGAGAGGTGCTCGACACCAAGTGTTGGCAGGAAGGAGTGTCAGCGAGTGCTGACGGTGGTGACCCGTCCTGGAAATAGCAGGGAGACGATAGAGTTAGTGAAGGATAGGACCTTCACAGTGTCAAAGGAAAAGTTGATTATGAGGCTTTGCCTTGGGAAGGCAAGGAAATAGCGCAAGGAAAGTAGTGGAGAACCTCTGTGGGTTCAGTGCAGTACTCGGTGAGTACCAGAAGGATTATCGGTTGAGTAAATTTTGTTTCTAAGTTGTTCAAGGTCAGGTTTGACCCGAGGTTTACTCGCGAGGTTGATGATAGTCAGAATGACCAGACGGAAGGCCAGCGCAGGTAGGCGGCTGGTGTTGGGTATTGGAGGCAGTTCGCAGTTGATGGGCCATGGTAAACTTCGAGGACGAAGTTCAGTTTAAGTGGGGGAGAGTTGTAACACCCAAGATTTTGAAAGCCAAGAAAGTAATGGAAACCCTAAATTTAGGAGGGACTCGGCGAGTCCAAGGAAGGACTCGGCGAGTCGGAACGGGATCCGGGTCGGGGAGTAAGTGGCCGACTCGGCGAGTCGGCCAAGGTGACTCGGCGAGTCTGGTCTGTGCAAGGAAAACCCTAATTCCGGGAGTTGTATCCTATATAAAGGGTGTTATGTCCCTCCCTCAGCCCCCATATCACTCCAGAAGACCTGTAAACCTTATAATCCGTGTGAGCTTCCATTATTGAGAGAATAGCTTTGGGAGGAAGGAAACTTTGGAGAGAAACTTGAAGATCAAGAAGGTTGCTTCAAGGGAGAAGTGTGTGCTCGAGATCTACCTCAGTTGTGTTCATTTTGGAGGTATTAAGCTGTCATTTTCCCTTCTTTGCATCTAGACCTATTTTGTCATAAGATTTGGGGGGTTTTATGGTTGTTTGAGACCCAAATCGGGTTAGGGGCTTAGATATGTTGTTGCCACTTCAGATCTATTGTTGGGCCGGTCTATTATGTCATAAAGCATCAGGAGATGAGTAGTTGGTGAAGCCCTTGTGTCCTTAAACCAAACCCTAATGTGTTTTGAGCCTAGATCTCTTTAGTTATACGTAAAGTTTGCAACTTTACGTGGGGATTGAGCTTTGGAAGTATGGATCTATGGATTGGAGTCCCTGCATGACTCAAAAGCCCTCTGCATGTTGGGAGATCTGAATGGACTCGGCGAGTCCTTTGAGTGGACTCGGCGAGTACCATGAAGATGAGGAGGAACTCGACGAGTGGGATGAACAGCTCGTCGAGTCGGATGAAGATGGGCATGAACTCGGCGAGTTGGATGAACAACTCGTCGAGTTGGATGAAGTTTGTCGTGTGCTCGGCGAGTCTGTTCTTAGACTCGGCGAGTCAGGTCGAGTGGTCCCAAACCCTTCGAGTTAAGACTCGAGTCAGCGAGTCGAGCCAGGACAGGAATCGGGAATCAGTAGACTCGGCGAGTCAGGGGCTGACTCGGCGAGTAGAGTCGCGAGTGGAAGGACCCTGGAATTATGAACTCGGCGAGTCAGTAGGGTGACTCGACGAGTAGGGTTGACCTGGAAGGTTGACTTTGACCAGGATGTTGACTTTGACCAGAGTTGACTTGGTTGACCTTTGAAGGTCAGTTAGACTAAGTGTTATGTTGATATTGGTAGCTCGGGGAGCTAGCGGAGCAGCAGTTCGGAGTCAGTGGTCAGGTAGCGGTCAAAGGGGTTAGCAGCAGCAGTTCAGCAATATCAGGTGAGTCTCCCTTTGTATGAATGGGTCTACGGCCACAATGCCGGCCCATGTAGTTATGAGTAGAAGACCCGGGGGTTAGCCCTAGGCACAGTATGTTAGTATGATATTTGGACGAGGTCCAATGACAGAGGGCGGGTGCCCAAGGAGCGGTTTATGTGATAGTCTATACTTGTTGTCTGTGTGATACTTGTATGTGCCTAGTAGGGAGGTGAGAGAGGGCGAGGTCCCGTATCTCACCAATAGCAGAGTGTGGATGGTGTTCCACATCTCAGTAGCAGCAGAGCAGGGGCGAGGCCCAAGTTAGGAACGGAGTGAGGGTGGGCTGGGCCCGAACCTCACTATCAGCAGGAGTATGGACGAGGTTCCATGACTCATCAGTAGCAGAACTCGGGCGGGGCCCAGAGATAGGCGAGGCCTTAGAGCAAGAGTTGTTAGTATATGTTTAGTTTATGTAAAGTCATGTGATATGTTTATGTGCTACTATATGTTAGAGGGCGAGGCCCTGTGACAGGCGAGGCCTAAGTGAAACAGATCTGTATCCGAGCGAGGCTCGAAGCCAGGCGGGGCCTGGAGCGGCGAGGCCGTTGTATCGGGCGAGGCCCGAAGTAGAGGGCGAGGCCCAGGATAGCGGGCGTGGCCCAGTATGTGCAGTATGTGATTTTGCATGGTATGTGGTAAGGTGGGGAACTCACTAAGCTTCGTGCTTACGGTTTTCAGTTTTGTTTTCAGGTACTTCCGGTAGCGGAGGGAGGAGCTCGGGGTGATCGCATGGCACACACCATAGATTAGTCAACCTGGGAATGTTTACTCTGATAATAAACAAGTGTTTTGAAAACTTATACTCAGATGATGTTTTGGAATGATGTCTTTGTTTAAAGTAATGTTTTATTAAAAAGAAATTTTTGGTCTAGAATTTTGGGATGTTACAATTCAGTGCTCATCCAGGCACCAACAAGAATATGTTCAGGGAGCTCTTCAGGACGACGGTGAAGCCATTTAAAATACCAAAAATTTCTTGATATTGAGGAAGAAGTTTGGGGGCGTTGTCACAAGTTGCCTTAGAACGAAAGTAGGGACTGCCGACTCGAGAACCATTCACCCAAAACAAGTGACCCTGCTAGTTTTTCGGACTACTTTTTCCACCAGGAACAAGGATATGGGTATTCTTACGAGCATAGAAGGTGAACTTGTCACTAGCAGTAGATAATTAGATGACGTTCTTAAAAACCCAGATGCTAGGAAGAAAGCTCCGAGACCGGAAAAGCATCTCAAAGGCTACGATCTTGGTTACGACGTTAGGAGTAAGCTCGTAGATGTTGATGCCATTCTTACACAACACCTCGTCCAGAAAGTTAGTAGTCGGAAGCCGGTAACCAACATTGAAAGTCTTAACTAAAATGTCGACCTTCCCCAGAGGTAGGTCTAGAAACAAGGCCCTATCCAAAGGAATTAATACTTCATCCTCAAGCTAAAAAACCATACTTTTTGTGAAGAACTTCGACATATTCTGGAGTTGGCACCACATAAGGAGCATAAATCATGTTAATAGGAATTTCGATTATGAGAAGTGAAGAACAAAGAAGAAAGAGGAATAGTGAATATTGAATACATAGAAATGGATGAAAGATAAAGAGATGATCTTGTGCCCTGGAAAAGCGGATTTACCTGTATAAGTTATAACTTCTTGACTGTTAATAAGGCGACACGTGTGACTTGGAGTCAAGAACATAATTGCTGACTGTGCTACGCCATCATTACTAGACTAGGGGGCTTGATGACGTACCCCATGCCAGTTCGTCATGGCGCGACTAGCAAGACAACAGTTCGTCTAGCGAGATAGCTGGTCCGATGTGACAATAGAAGAGAACAGTTGAACGGAATAGCCCAACTAGTTGTATGGGTCGGGTAAAGAACCCACCACGACGGGTTCTCTGCTAGACAGATAGCAAGACCGCATATTTTTGGCAGCCCTATATATATATATATATATATATATATATATATATATATATATATATATATATATATATATATATATATATATATATATATATATAT
The DNA here is from genome assembly GCF_002870075.4 of Lactuca sativa. Classification (NCBI taxonomy): domain Eukaryota; kingdom Viridiplantae; phylum Streptophyta; class Magnoliopsida; order Asterales; family Asteraceae; genus Lactuca; species Lactuca sativa. The sequence goes on along the minus strand of NC_056625.2, from coordinate 69,762,711 downwards.
ATATATATATATATATATATATGGAAAACAAAAAAAAACTCTAAAACCCTTAAAAATGCATAAAAAATACTTAGATCATAATTTTTTTTGGCTTTATATTAATAAGAATCACAATTTTCTTTTTAGATTCACTAAAAAAAATTAGAAAACCGAATATATTTTTTTTTTTGGTTTTTTTTTCAACGAATTTATAAAGAAAGTTGTGATTTTTGGTGGAGCACCATCTTAAAGAAGATGTTGATACTTTAGTGTGCAAAACAATAAACAAACTATTTTTTAGGTTCTACATCCTTCAAGCATTGTTGTGCTAATAAACTTTTTATTCCTTCTTTTTGTTTATTTTGTTAATAGATATGTCGTGTACACACTTTGACCGGTGAGACATGATGGTTGTTTTTGTTTTACATGCTTCCATTATATGTTTTAAAAAACATCTTGTTCCAACAATATACAGATTGGTTATATTGTACAAGTAACAAGAAGATCCCGAATCATTGGGTATTATTTGTTTCTTATTTGAACTTGTGTTTTTTAGCTATAATGTTTAAGCAAATCCAAGTAGACGTAAAAAGCATAAGAAACCCTTAGGAGTCCCTTACAAACCGCAAAACAAAGGATTCAAATTACAACGTTTCTAAAAAAAGAAAGTGAAATTGTCTGAAAAATCCAAATATTTTCGGAAAAGTGTCATTTTAATCCTAAATTTTATTTTTTTGAATAGAAAAGTTCCTATTATTTCAATTTGACTCAAATTAACAAAAAAGTCATTATTTATTTTAACAGAAAATGATATATTATCATTTAAATCGAATAATCGAGACTTTTCTGTTTAAAAAATAAAATTTGAGACTAAAATAAACCTTTTCATAAAATATTAAGATTTTCTGACAATTTACCCAAAAGAAAAGAAAATAATGTTTGTATTTGAATTTATAACTTGTATAGATTGTTAATTATTTATCTTTAGAATACTTATGCAATTAGATGTATAGATTTTTAAGACCGGAGGAAATGGTGCGGTTCCGGACTACAGTTTTGCCACCGTGGCAGCCGAACACCGCCCCTTCGGTGCGGTTAAAGTGCGGCTAAGGCCGCAGTGCGGCAATGGAGGGAGCACTTGGTGATGGTTTGTGATTGGCTGCCGTTCTTCAAACTTGTTTTTAACTAACTAACTAACCATAAAAGGTTTTTAAGATTCGAAAGGGAAGCTATTTCCGGATAGGAATTGAATTACTTTAAAATATTCAAGTTTGACAGGTTAACAATGGAGGAAATTAGGCGGCCGGAGCTGCGATTTTAGAAAGAAAACGTCCTATTTTCTGAATTTGGCATAATAGGTCACTAGAGTTTGGTTTACGAACAAAAAGAAACCCCTGCTTAACTTCTCTCTACATAATTAGTTTCAGAAATGACACAATCCACCCTTGACTTATAAATCCCAATTATTTATTAAACAATAAAAAATCAAAATATAACACCACTCCTCTTATATGGTATAAAACCACATTTTTGTGATAAATGGTGACGTGACATTGTGGTTTCATGAGGGCACCACTCCCTCAGCCTAGCAATAGCCTATACCTTTTTGTTTTGCATGTAATTTCTTGTTAGAACTATAAGGTTGTTAATTTTATATAAAGTTAGAAAACTTAAAAAGTGAAAAGTATTATCGATCGATGGGATATAAATCATAAAATGAAGGGTGTGCGATGTAAAACTACAAACTGCTGCATCTTATATTGAGATGTAAAACTACAAATTGCTGCATCTTATATATACTATCACATCCTGGTATCCTGCTGATGATGTATGTCATATATGAAACTGTCGACTTTGTAGCAGTCTCTTCAATACACCTCCAACTTCTCCATAGTTTACAATTTAGCCCCTGTAGATTGATACTTGTACCGGCGAGCCCAAAACAAATAATGGAGGAAATTCAGTGCGCTCAACACGCACATCAACCAGTAAAACTTCTCCAAATGGTAACGGTTCAAGTTTTCTCCCGACAACCATCCAGGGTGGCCGGAGTCCCCTGTGACGCTGTTCACAACCGATACAATAACAGTGCTCAGGTAGTACCCCATAGCCAACGACGCAAATGATAGTGAGGTGGCTAAAGACTTCATATTCGCCGGAGCTTCGGTGAAGAAGAACTCCATTAATCCGGCCAACGTGAAAAGATCAGCAGATCCAAGAAACAAGTACTGGAACGCAATCCATAGAAATGTAATCGGCAATGGCTCGAGAGGGTTGATTCCAGCTCTCATGGCAATCCGTTTGCGTTTGATCTCAACCAGAGCCGCCACAGCGGTAGCCATTACTGACAGAAGCAACCCAATTCCAATCCGTTGCAAGTGTGAAACACCCATTTCGGATTTTGTTGCTCTTCGGGCAAATGGGATTATGATATGGTCATAGATCGGAGCAAGGAAGATGATGAACATCACCGGAAAAACAGGGAGGGAGGCTGCCGGAACTTTTAGCGACCCAATCTTCGTGTTCATGGTGGAGGCTTGTTGGACTGAGAACGTGGAGAGTTGAGCCAAACAACAATTGAGCATGATGGTGCAACCAAAGATCGGAAGGACTCTGAGGACGATTTTGACTTCTTCAACTTGTTTGACTGAGCATTGGAGGAAAGTGTAAGCTGGTTTGTTTGTCGTTGCATGATTTAAGAATTTTAGACTTGTTGTCGGGGTTTCGGTTTCTTCAAGATCTTTTGTGACAGTTTGTTGTTGTTGGGTATCATTTGGCGACAGTGACATGCTAACGATCGCATTGCTTGGACTTCTTGCGACACAAGCATTTAATATTGCCGCAATCAGTACCTGCATCACCAAAAGGGATATATATTGACATAACAAGTGTGAAGTGTTGAAGACACTAATTTCTAGGGGTAAAAATAAAATAGTATTTTTCACATAAAACTCAGGTCAAGAAGTCGTAAAATGACAACCTAATATGTAATTTGTTCCAATGGGGGTCAATAATGAACTTTAAATTACCTTAAACATCATGGTGAGAGGGCTTCCGGAAGGGATTTTGTTCTTATAAAAAGCAGAGCCAGCTAGAAAAACTGGGATAGACAATAAGATAGTCAACATAGAGATACCGAAACCCCATTCCCATCCTTTGTTATCTTCAATCCAAACCACGAGTGTAACAGCAATGAGAGCCCCAACAGAAAGGGAAAACATGAAGTAGTTGAAAAACGTTGATCTTTGCTTTCTTCCCTTTATAGAATTATCATCAAACTGTTCAGCCCCATGTACAGGTAATGATCCCTTTATGCCACCTACACCTAACGCGATCAAATAAAGGCCCAAGAAAAGCAATGCGGCTTTGGCACCATGCACTTCTTCACATGGGAATATTGTGGCTTCTATAGGGTTGCATTCGGGTGGCTTTAGAGATGATGAACGAGCTTGTATTGTCAGTATCACAAGACCCTAGTAATTAGATATAAACAAAAAATGGTTAAAATCCTAACATGACCCGATATATATATAAAACGTTAGATATGCTTAAAAATGTGTGTAGTGCTAATTTCTGTCTTGCATCTTACAGACAATTGTCCATAAGAAAAGGGTGGATTTTTCATTTTTGTGTGGATGTCATTATCTCAATCTAGCAAGATTGACCCAATCTAAACATCATATCCCACTAAAATGCCACTTTGGACTTTAAACATGGTTTTTTTTAAAGTACTCGACAGTCAATTATACATCTAAAGTAAGAATAATAAGACAAAAAACTTAAGACTATGAAAATCAACGTTATCATGTAGAAAAATAGAATTAAATTATATCAAATCAGGAAGGAACCAAGATTTTTGAATATCAGCGTTTAAAAAAATAAATTTTAGAGTAAAGGCTTAAAATGAAAGATGGGCTATATATAGGTATAGTAAACTTTAAGTGGTTGTAGTCATCCACCTCTCCGCTACTAGCTCCAACAATGTATCGGACATGTAATGTTACAAGATATTGCTCGTGACACGTACTTAAAGTATAGTGTTGTGAAATTTAAGTGCTTTGTTTCCATGCAAAAAACGTTTTTAATTATTCTCTTGTATGATCAACTTTTGTCCTACAACTCTACAATTAGGATCAAACTCGTTGAATCATATTATCCGACAAGGTTTTTTCACCCAATTTTAAGACCTTCTTCGTCTCATCAATCAAAAGGACGTTATCCATACTTTTGACTTTTGAGTAGTACCCTCGTGGTAATTTACGTGGTCTATATTTTTATAAGTTGTACTATTTTGACGTTAAAAAGATCCAAATTTAAAGGTATATTGAAGTTTGAACATTAAAGTGTGAAGTGAAAGGTGGTATCACGTGGTACAACTGTGAATGCAACAACGTTTATCGAGAACGCATTAGAAGGGATAAGACATTAATGATATCGAAGTATATCTTGTTTTTGTTTTCCGAAACAATAAAATGAATTTATCTGTTACATGAGGTACGTATGGCCCTACACATCATAAAACTTTTTAAACAAAAAAAGTATTCACGTTTAAACTTATGAAAATACAAAAATGCTAAATGTACTTTAATCATTGTACTTGTATTTTATAAAGTAATCAGTAAAGAGCACTCTACAATTTTGTCAACATAGTTTAATTATTCCTTTATCAAATATATTATTAATATTGCAACAAATTAGAATTAATGATGATGATGTAACTAATTAAATACCTCTTATTTCAACAAATTCCCACCAAATCATCGTATTTTTGATGGTCAAATAAAAATAAATAATCATGTAAAAGTAATTATTTCAACATTTTTTAATGAAATATAGTATCTATAATGGTCAAACAACTAACAAGTTTATAAGCTATTTCATTTTTAAGTTTTTTTATTTTGTCATATTAGTAAAACCAACAAATAAATTTATGCTTACTTCTTTAAAAACAACTCAAGTTAACATTTTAAGTTTTAACAGACTTCTTGAGTTATTTAAATTATCTTAAAAAAATATACCATTTATTAAATATAAAAAATTTAATCTTCTACATATCATTTTATATATTTTAATTAGTTTATCAATTTGTTTTACTAAAATACATTTTTAATTTGCTAACAACTATTGTTTTAGTTATCATCTACGTTTTCAGTTTGTACTTAAAACATTACCTTAGCAATTATAACAATTGATTGAGTTGGTTTAAAAAATGTGATTATTTATAGTGGGTTTTAGAATACAATATGACAATTCTACATGTCTTTTATGGTACATATTTTTTAGAGTAAATATTTCAATTAAAACACATTTAACATTAAATTTGATTTATAAAAACAAATTTATTTTTAATAGATGTAAAGTTATATATATATATATATATATATATATATATATATATATATATATATATATATATATATATATATATATATATATATATGGTTTTTAGAATACAATATCACAAATCTACATGTTTCTTATAAACTCAAATTAATAGTCTATACCAATCTTTTAAGAGTAAATATTTGAAAAAAAGGCATCTGACATAAAACTTAATTGATAAAATCAAATTTAATTATATAATAAATGCGCGATAAATTTAATATACACAATATATATCCATGGTTCTCAGATTAATAGCACCCACCATTTAAGAGTAAATATTTCAAAAAAGGCATTTGACATAAAACTTAATTGATAAAATCAAATTTAATTATATAATAAATGCGCGATAAATGCAAGGTATATATATATATATATATATATATATATATATATATATATATATATATATATATATATATATATATATATATATATATATATTCAAGATTAAATAAGAAGGAAAATTTTGGTAGGAAGGTAAGAAATTTTTTATATGTATATTTTCTTAGCAAAAAAATGGAATGAATCATTAGGTGATTCAAAAGTAAAATGATTTACAAGAAAAAAATTACGAAAAAAACACTTTTATGATTCATTTTTAGGTAAATCAAGAAAAAAAAAACATTTTTATGACAATTTTAGTGAATATCAACAAAATCATCATAAAAATGAATCATCGAAATGTTTTCTCGGAATTTTTTTTGGTGAATCATGTTATTATTGATTCATTTGTTTTGTTCGCAAAAAAAAATAAGTCGAAAAAAATTTCTTACCTTCCTACCAAAAAAAATTTATTACCGGATATATATATATATATATATATATATATATATATATATATATATATATATATATATATATATATATATATATATATATATATATAAGGTTCTAAATGGCGTGAGGTATGACGTGACGGCAAGGTCAAGCCTCAAGCTTAACGAGCCATGACGTGTTTCAAGGCGTGATGTAAGACGGCGATTTTGTATTAATTTAAAATTATATTACCACATAAATATAAATTTATATTAAATATAATCATTTTTTAGAAGAGTTAGATCAATAGCTAGTGATAAAAATTTAACGAAAACCACAATACCTATATCTTCAATTAGAAAAGACATAACAAAGAGCAAAAAACCATGTCTCAAACGAAAAAAAACACGCGCCATAACACGCCATAACGCGTCATGGCGCGCCATATCACGCCTTGCTACGCGCCACGGCTAACAGCAATGTTATGAGGCTTTTCATAACGGTGGAGCCACGCCTCACGCCATAACGCGCCTTTTAAAACACTGTATGATTGATTCTGGACCAATCATTTTAGTTATTTTAAGAAACTAATTAATGCATATTAAATGCTGAATATGTAATTAATACCCATTATATCTTCAACATGTAATATGCATTAATTATTTTCTTAAAATAACTAAAATGATTGGTCTAGAATCAATCATACATATACACAATAGATAGTGAAAACAAAATAACCTAATCCTATATATATATATATATATATATATATATATATATATATATATATATATATATATATATATATATATATATAAAAGCTTATTCATCATATCTTGAATTTTAATATATAAATAAATCATTAGTACTTAAAAAAATATGAAGACATGAATCTAAAAGGTTATTAATAAATTCAACGTTTAGTAAAATAAAATCATGTATATTAATTAATTTATATTTTTCAAACTAGGCATCATTATTAATTAATTTACATCAATAGTATAAGTAAAAAATATAAATATAAGATCTAAAATTAAATATTTTATTTAAAAATGATAATTTATTAATAACAAATAATAACATTTAATAGTTATTTCCACATAAGAAATCATTCAGCAGAAAAGTTATTTGTTGTCGCCCCTTTGCAAGGGCACAAATCTATTATATGTGTATATATATATATATATATATATATATATATATATATATATATATATATATAAAAGGTTGTAGAACTCGTTACTCGGTACCTGTTCGGCCGACTACCGAGTACTCGGGGAGTACTCGGATTTGGAAATTTGTGTAGAATATTTTTAGGGAAATTATATATATGTCAAAATCATAAGATAAAATCATAAGTTGATTGAAATATATAACAAAATTAGATACATGTGAATACACAAAAAATGAAAAACACATAATGGCCTCATTTCGTGAATAATTACTGAAAATCTAAGATATAAATGTAGTAATAATCAAATGTGTGTGTTAAATAATAAAACATTAAGTACATTATACATATTAATCACTGAGTTGACCGAATTTCACAACACTACTTAGTTCATAAGGGGCCGATTGTGGAGTACTCAGGATTATGTAACTCGCATCGGCGAAGGGGGGAGTAACGAGTACTCGGAGGAGTAATCGGACAACTCGACGAGTTTTACAACACTATATATATATATATATATATATATATATATATATATATATATATATATATATATATATATATATTTTTTTTTTGTTAAATATCAATTTATAAATGAATTTGACACATGTCATTTTGGGAATTATTAAAAATAATTTTTTTTTTCTATTTATCATTTTCTTGTACTATTTTCCATTTCCATTTAATTGTCATATGATTATATTCATTAACTAACTTTCCATTTCCATTTAATTGTCATATGACTATATTCATTAACTAACGGCAATGTGGATGATTCCTAAATCCGTTCATTTCTTCTTTAAGAGATATTAAGTATTAACTATTTTAGCTATATTTTTCTATAGTTAATAAATGTAACGAGTGTTTAAGTTCTCGTAGTGGGTACGGCAATGTGGATGATTCCTAAATCCCCTCTCATTCGACATGTTGAGTTCGAACTATTTCTCACCAAAGGCTTGGAGATGAGAGAGAAAACCAAATCATTGTTTATCTAACTTTTCAATTTTTTCTTGCAACGAAACTTACTGGTCCTCCTAAATAACAAGTTAAACATGTATTGGGACAAAATAATTGTGGGATTGATGTGACAACTTGAGTGATAGTGCACCAAATGTGACACTACTCATTCCACCTAAAGATTGTAGGAATAGAAGCACATATAAATTATATCTTTTAACTTGCGCAGGGCAAATTTGATTCACGTGTGACAACTGGTCATTTAGGCAATTAGCTGGCGTCTGGACAATTAGTGTGTAACGGTTGCATCGCGTGAATCCATATTTTAGCACACAAGTTGTTTGGGAAGCCATGCCAGATATATCAAAATATATATTAAATAAATCAAAATATAACTAAGTCGTCATGCTATTTATGAGTATATGACTTCACACCTTATTTATATATTTATATATAGATGATAATTGTAACAAATATCTTATTCAATTAACACATGGAAGTTGTTGCACTTACCAAAAGTTTGCCACCAAAGGGTAATTTATATCATCAATCGAGGCACATCTTTTTTGCTTTTCATTCTTCTTACATATCTTTTCTGAAGTTAAAATGATAACATTTGCATCAATCATGCATCATCTTTTATACTTTATATTGTGACACTTAAACTTGTTTTAACCGTTCCAAACTTTAAAATAGTTAAACTAAAACACGTGGCCTCCGATGGTAAAGCAATTTTTTCGATGGATAATCATTCACATATTTATGCCAGAGAGAGAGAGAGAGAGAGAGAGAGAGAGAGAGAGAGAGAGAGAGAGAGAGAGAGAGAGAGAGAGAGAGAGAGAGAGAGAGAGATTTACCAAGAATTCAACAAGTGCACTTATGAGATAGATGTGATAAGTGGTGAAGAGAGCATCAGATAAAAAGCCACCAAGAAGAGCAAGTAGAAAAGCAGTTCCCATGAAATTTGTTACATGATTTGCTGCTTTTGAAGGAGAAAAGTGCATGTGTTTTATCAAGTACAAAACCAAGTTGCTTGCATTTGCCAAATATGCCAAGTTCTCCATCACCTCCACAACTAAATAAAGAAAATTAACCCATCACGATTTGATAACAAAGATTGATAACCCATATAAAGATTTCAAAAACCCATATCAAATATATGTAAATCTAATAGAAAGGATAAACCCTACTGAGAAAAGTTTCGATCTTGACTTTGATCAACTTTACCTAACACGAAGGAGGCAGCAAGCATGCCACCATGGTGGCCTTTGATAGCAGGTCTCTTCTTCCAATCCACATAGCCTTCCCATATGTTGGATTGTTCTTGTTCCACTTCCTGCAACACATAATCAAAAAAACCCTAATAGGTTAAGTGATCAACTCCAAGAAGAAATTAAAAAGAACATCATATTTTTTTATTTTATTTTGTGGATGGTCAAAACTGAAGAGAGGGTGAACTCACCATTTCTCTTGTGAATCTTTTGAAAAGGAGAGTTGGGAGTTGGAAGTGAGGTATCAATTGCTAGGCGAGATGAAGAAAAAAAGTTAAATTTTAAAGCGAGAGAGAGTTGTCTAGAGAAATCTCTCTCCGTCACTCTCTCTCCAAACCTTCACTTTTTTGGCCGAAAGAAAGATTGCAACTTAAATCGCTTTCACAATCTCACACCCTCTAGTGGAATATATATAGTGCTTAAAAGCCCTTTAAATCGATATTAATTTGTGGCGTTGATTAACAAGTGAGGAGAGAGAATTGTAGAGAAGTATGCTTTCTGTTTACGTGGTGAGAGGGAGGGTATAGAGAGAGCGAGAGGTGTTTTATAGGCACAAGGTAGGAGGGCGGCGTGGGTGTGGGGGTGGGGATGGAGAGAAAAAGATGGGCATCAAATGCTCCTATGGTAATTTTTAAAAGGAAGATTTAGATAGTGTTTTCTTTATACTCATTTATAATGAAAATTCTTTTGAACTTTATTTTGAAACTATTGTATAATTATTTTGTTTTAATAAATAATCTTTTAGATTTAAAGCATATTTATTTAAGTCGAATGCATGGTTATAACAAGTCTATATTAATAAAAGAAATATATAATATAATGATGAGATATATTACATAAAGTGTAGTGTTAGCTTATAAATATCCCTTATAAATATTTCTAATCAAAGTCAATATATATTTCATTCGAACCACCGTTTGTTACGGTATGTTATTTCTATAAATTTTATTTCTTTATTTTAATAGATTCAATATATATTAGATAATAAATTTATTATGTTTTTCTTTTAAATTAATTATCTAACTTTTTAAAAACAATACTCCGTATTATTATCTATTATTTGATTTTATTGTTTAGAAATGTTTACTATTTTTTTATGTTTTATATTGTAAGATTTGCAGATAATAATTTAATTTCTATATATAGATAATTAACAAAAAAAAGTAAACCATTATTAGTTTTCGTTATTAAAATATATAAGTTCCTTCACTACAAGAAACATGGGTTTTAGAGATGGATGAATCCATCACTGTTCCGTCGTTAAATGTTATTTGCGATGGATCAACGACAGATACAATTCATAGGTAATTAAAATGTGGCTAATGACTTAGCGAGGGTTTTAGCGACATATCGGTTTTTCCTTGCAACAAATCTAGCGACATAGTATCCAACGCCAAATGGTCACTCGATACAATTAGTCAGGACATTGACGACAAAATTTTTTAACAACAATCTGTCACTGTTCTTTCGCAAATTTCCTTGATAAGTTTTTTTTTTTCCATAGCTAATCCCTCGCAAACTTTAGACATGATTGTTTTTCCATAGCTAATCCCTCGCAAAATTCATATATTAATTTTTTTTTTCTGTCGTTGATCCGTCACAAACTTTAAACATGATTTTTTCCATAGCTAATCCCTCGTAAAATTCATATACTAATTTTTTTCCGATCGTTGATCCATCGCAAACATTTAATATCATGTTTTTTTATTGTGATTCTAAAACAAAAAAATAATTACTACAATCATCAAATTATTATACAAAAAAATCATCAAATAATGATACAACCAAACATTATAATACCAAAACTATCAAAGTTTACCAAAGTATCATTCAAAAACATCTAAAAACAAAACTATCCATATAACATCAAACTCACAACAATTGATAACATTTTAGCAACAAGAAATCCAAGTATGCAAAAGAGGTACAAAAAAAAGTCTAACCTACAAAATAAACATCAGGAAATGAGTTTTCACAAAATATAACTTCAAATAACATTTTAGCTGCTCTCTTCATTTCATGTTCATCCAATCATTTGCAGTTCTCATTCCTATAAAACATTATTTAAAACAATCAAAAATACCAAAGGTTACCAAAACATTCAAAAACATCAATTACCAAAGGTTAACATCATATTACCTCTATTTTCAATTTCCCATCATATTTTGCAAGGCTACATACATCTTCTCCATTGCTTCATATTTTGCATAAAATTGTTGTTGTTTGGCATTTATTGTTGCAGCTTTGGCATCCATTTCCTCGCGCATTTGTTGATGTCTAGCTTTCATTTCTACAACTTTAACATCCATTTCCCCATGCATCTTGTTTCGTATAAGTTCATAGACAAACTAAAGTACAATGTCATGATAAGAAACTTTGAAAGTATAATGCCATGATAGGAAACTTTGTAAGTATAATGCCATGAGAGGAAATTTTGTAAGTACAGTTTCATGACAGGAAACTTTGTAAGTATAATGCCATGTGTAGCACCCGGTTCCTGGTATGTATTTCATTCAAGTATTTTTCATAATTTGGACTAAGACTCGGCGAGTTGATGGCCTAACCTGTCGAGTAGTAGCGACTTGGACCTGGGGGTTAAGTGGCAGACTCGTCGAGTCGGCGACATGACTCGACGAGTAGACTCTGGCTGGACAAAACCCTAATCCAAGGGTTTTCACCCTATTTAAACGTCTTATTCAGCCTCCCTCGCCCCTTATGCTCTCAGAACTCCCTCACATCAAACCCTAATCGTTCTTGGTGAAGATCTAAAGACTTTTTGGTGATTCTTGGTGGTTTGTGGTGGCAAAAAGGAAGGTGAAGCTTGAGGAATCAAGAGGTTGGCCAGAGGAGTCGAACTTGTGCATCATCTACAGTCCTTGGAAGGTATAAAGCCGTCACCTTGCTCTTTCTTGCAGTAGATCCCATTTTGGGGAGATTTAGGGCTTTTATAAGCAATTCTTGGTGACCAACCATGATTTCAAGCATGGTGGGGGTTAAGGTTTCAGATCTAGGCTCATTAAAGGGTTAGAAGGCAGAAAGGGACTGCCTTTGCCCCCATGGAAAGCCTCATGCAACTCAAGAGCTTCTTTTAGGGTCTTTTTAGCTCATAATCCCATGCATGCACGTAAAGTTCGTAACTTTACGTGCTAGATCGATCTTGGGAACCTAGATCTATCATTTGGACAAGTGTTGTACATCAGAAATCAAGAAATGAGACTTGGACAACATCGAAGCGGCGGGCTGTTCTTGGCACTCGTCGAGTCCGAGGCTTGACTTCCCTTTTTTGTTAGGGTTCAAAGGAACCCAGTGAGTGTTAGAATGGCCTTGGAAGGGTCCGGTAGAGTGACCCGACGCATTGGACTTAGCCATAGACCTGGAGTTCATAGGACTCGACGAGTACAAGGCAATCTCCCAACTGTTGAAGATGAACTTGACGAGTTCATACAACTAGTGAGTCAAGGTCAGGACTTGTTTGTAGGACAAGGATGAACTCGACGAGTTCTTCATGTAACTCAGCGAGTCAGATGAAGGTTCATTCGAGGTTGTTTTAGAAGGAGAATTCGTCGAGTCATTGCTAAACTCGACGAGTAGAGGAGTGGAGAAGGACATATGAAGGGTAGGGACTCGACAAGTTAGAGGCCCAACTCGGCGAGTCAGGTCAACTGGAAGTTTACTTTGACTTTGACTTGGTCAGGGGTAAAATCGTCATTTTACTTTAAGAACAGTTATCTGTGTCTGACTAAGTGTTTTATGGGAATTATAGCCGGAGGATCACCGGAGCAACAGTCAGACATCTGTTGATAAGCTTTTTAGCTGTCAGCCTTATGAGGTGAGTTACCTTCCAGTATGGGTGGGTCTAAGGCACCAATGTCGGCCCATTAGTATGTGATTATGGTTGAGATGGTTTTCTTTGTGATAATTGTCTGGTTGCTATATCTGTGCTGAGAATGTGTTCAGTAGTAGTATGGCACGCTAGCCTTGGTTACTAGTTGAAAGATCCTGAAGACGTTTACCGGTTGAAAGATACCGAAGGGGTGGATAAAACCCACACATGTATAGTAGTATGATTATGATATGTCATTACGTGACTCAGTATGCTTATGTATGTTAGTATGAAACCAATATGTTTATGACCTATAATATGTAATAGGGATAAGGGATGAAATAGTCCCCAGATACCGGTTGAAAGATACCGAAGGGGAGGTTAGTTCCCGGATACCGATTGAAAGATACCGAAGGGGAGAATAGCTACCAGCTACCGGTTGAAAGATACCGAAGGGGAGGATAGTTCCCGGTTACCGGTTGAAAGATACCGAAGGGGAGGGTAGCTCCCGACTACCGGTTGAAAGGTACCGAAGGGGAGGGTAGCTCCCGCTTACCGGTTGAAAAATAACGATGATTATGTGTTATGGGTATGATAAGGGAACTCACTAAACTTTGTGCTTACAGTTTCAATTTTGGTTTCAGATACCGCTTCGTCTAATGGGAAGGAGTCGGCAGTGTAACAGCGCATCACACACACACTCTCATGTTTTCCGCATGGAGTTACCTGGGAATGTACTATGATTTATTTCACTTTTGACAAAATGGTTTTTGTGGTGACATGTTTTGGGTTATTGAGGCATTGGTTGTGACATGAGATATTATGACAAACCGAAATTTCTATTCTGTACAACCATTCACTTCAATAGAAGTCAGAACAGTTTCTGCTAACTTTTGAGCTGTTTAGAGTCAGTTTGAGTGTTCCAAAGCCTAGTGTTGTATCAGATAACTGGAGAGAGGATGCCCTAGGGTTTATTGTGCAAAAATAAAGTCTCAAAACTCCAAGAGTTTGGAGTTTACGGCCTAAACATGGAGTTTACGGCCGTAAACTCCAAAGAGTATAAATATGACACTTAGTTATTTTACTCATTTTTCTCACAATTTCAAAGCTAGAACATCAAATCCTCTCAAGTATCATCCGATTTTCCTTCTTGATCTTCAACTTTGTAAGTGTTTCTTGCCCTAATTAGTTGATATCATACTTGATCTAGTGATCTTACATGATTTCATCCATGAAATCATTCCATTTGTGTAGATCTTCAAGTGTTCTTAGTTTCACCAAGAACACACACTAGTGTTCTTGACCAAAACGACCAGTTCAAGCTCCTATATCGTAAGAACTCTTGTTCTAACTTGTTGTATACTATATTAAACATGTTTAGGACTTAGAAAGATTAAGAATCAAGGGTTGGATGAGAGTTTACAGCCAATGATCTCCCAAGGCCGTAAACTCCCTTTAAGGGTGCATTAATGCCCTAATCTCCTTCCTTATGCCTAGAACTTGGATTAGAACCAACCACCGTTGAACTAGGGACCTTAAAACATCAAAAAGACCATGAACCATTAGAGTTTACAGCAGTAAACACATGAAGAAATGGTCCATGGGCCGTAAACTCCACAAAGGGGTGAAATGATGCCACAATCACTTCCAAAGGCTTAGACATGAAGTATGAATGCTTCTTTATGACTTATAGGATTCAAAACACAAAATGGTAGAAGTACCATGAGTTTACGGTTGTAAACTCATGGGTTTACAACCGTAAACTCTAGAGAAGTTGGTCCCAAAATCGTAAACTCATAAAGAGTTTACCCTTAGACCCTAAAACCAAAATCTAAGTCCTACAAACCCTTAGATACAATCCTTAGGACTTATATCACTTAAATCAAGTGTTTTACATGTCTTAGGATGTCTTAACTTGGTTCATTATTTGTTAAATGACTAATTGGATACGTATATGTGTTATTATATGTTAACTAGGATCCTTGTGTGTGTTCAAGTCTTCACTTGACACTTAGCATCCTATACTATCCGTTCATCCAAACCACTCACTACAGGTGAGTTCATGCCCCTTAATTAACCTTTTAAATGTTTTTACATATTTATAAATGCTTTTATGGGGGGGGGGATACAAGTTGAATCATGCTAGTTATTATATCAATCACATGTGATTATATAACTAACAAGCAAATGGATGTACTACACTTTTAGCTGTTTTACTCAATATACTACTTCGAAATGATTGCTCAAAACATTTTTACATGTTAAAATCTTTATCAAACTGTCTTACATACTGTATGTTTGATGGGTTTTGAGCATTCTAACACTTCCTAAGTGTACATGCAACCCTAATAACCTTGGATCTATGTTTGTCTAATTATCATGCAAAGTTGAATTCCAAGGTTATATTCCAATCTAGCATACATGGGAACAATTTTTATCTTGAATGAAAGATAGAATAACTTACCTTTTTGTTGCTTATGTACCTTGAAACCTTGTGAGCCTAACACCCTAAGTGTGATGCCTCAAATGCTTCACACAACACCAAATGCTCTTGGAAAGACTTTTGAGAGAACACACACTTCTTAAAATCGGCCTAGCCCTCTTGTTTCATATGTGTGTAGCCGATTTTGGTGGAGAATGGGATTCTTATATAGTGTTGACACATCTAGGGTTACACCATGTAAACCCTAATGTGTCATGAATCTTCATTTCAATGACCCATGGGTTTGTAACTCCCATGGAGCATCCATAGAGCATCATATGGGTGGAACCCAACTTGATAATCCATGGAGCCTCTTAGCCCACTATACAAGATATGGATGATTTACATAATCAACCCATATATTTAATTAGTTATCTTTTGATCACTTAATTAATTCTAAATTAATTCTTGATCAAACTAATTAAATAATATTATTAATATATTAGAACTTATAATATATTAATAATCTCCAAGTGTTATTTCTCTCATTTAGTCTATCCAATTGCATGGTGCCATGCAACCCAAACGGACCATGCCAGGTCGGGTCAAGTACTTACCAGAAATAGTTATGGACTTAGACACCTTATCCAACAATCTCCCACTTGGATAAGTCTAATAACTATAACTGCAGTACTTCAAGAATCGATCGGAAATCGTAGCTCTTTCAAGGTCTCCCGGAACTGAGAAGATGATGATACGCCATTTAAGATAAGTGATCATATAATCCTCTATTCTAGATATCAGCCGGACAAATAATGGAGCAATGTCTTACTTATTGTCCAACAGTTTGTTTCCCGATTTCCGATTTGTTTGACAAAGAACTTAATTGAACACATCAACTTAGTTCTGACCGGGCCCAGTACATAGGTCAAAACAAAATCATCGAGGGGCCCAGATATCAGCTTCTAATCCAAGAAGGAACAGATAAACTTCGACTCATATGTTTGTTCTACCACTCATTGAATTATACACAAAAGCATGTTTTATAACATCGAGTTACCAATGCGTTTTCGTACAATCAATGAATAACCAACTCGTAAGTAACAAATCATATCTCTAGGTTTGAAGACTTATTTTATATTACCGTCTCACGATCACTCGAGATAAATTCCATGAAGTGATTCCAGTGAGTGTGGGTTGAGTCTAATGCTCATAACTTATGAGTACTCATGATTGTTGTAGCCATGTCCAAGACCTTAGACCTCTACAACCAATCATGAATGTCTTGATTCATACCTACTTCCGACATATGACCGACTGTGGAGGTTTGAATAATATGATATACCAAACATAATTATTCTGGAAGTCAAAACATGCAAAAGAAACATAGTAAACGATTGAAAAGAGATAGCAACACTTTACTCATAAATAAAACACCTTTTATTCATCATCTAATGTCAATTACACTTTACAAATTTCGAGGTTATCTAACTACTAAATATAATATCATCCTTCATCCTTATGCTTCGAGCATGCTGGAGATGCTTAACCCGAGTCAGTCCCTTCGTGAGGGGATCTGCTGGATTCTCATCCGATGATATCCTATTTGCCACAAGGAGTGCTTCTTCTATTCGATGTCTGATAAAATGGTATTTTCTATCGATGTGTCTGGATCTCCCGTGATCCCTTGGTTCCTTGGCTAAGGCAACAACGCTTTCACTATCACATAAAATTTCCATTGGCTCTTTAATAGCTGGTATAACTCCAAAGTCTTCAATGAAGTTCTTCAGCCATATCGCCTCCTTTGCTGCCTCGTAGCTGCAATATACTCTGATTCGCAGGTTGAATCATCCACTGTCTCTTGCTTGGAACTCTTCCAAGAAATTGCTCCTCCGTTTAGAGTAAAGACCCAGCCTGACTGAGAGCGGAAATTATCCCTATCAGTCTGAAAGCTAGCATCACTATACCCTACAACTCTCAAGTCATCGCTCCCACCGAGGGTAAGGACCCAGTCCTTAGTTCTCCGTAGGTACTTGAGGATATTCTTTACCGCAGTCTAGTGTGCCTTGCCAGGGTTCCCCTGATACCTGCTAACCATGCTCAAGGTAAAGGCTACATCAGGTCGAGTACACTTCATAGCATACATGATCGATCCTACACCCGAAGCATAAGGTATTCGACTCATTTCTACTATCTCAGCCTCAGTACTAGGGCTTTGTGTCTTACTCAATCTAGCGTTACTCTGGATGGGTAACTCTCCTTTCTTGGAGTCCTGCATGCTGAATCTTTTCATCACCTTATCCAAGTAGGTACTCCGACTAAGTCCAATTAGTCTTTTACTCCGGTCTCTTAAGATCCTTATCCCTAGAATATAGGCAGCTTCTCCTAGGGCCTTCATAGAGAAACACTTCCCAAGCCAAGACTTAACTTCGTGCAGAGTTGGGATGTCATTTCCTATGAGTAGTATGTCATCCACATACGATACCAAAAAGCTAACTATACTCCCACTAGCCGTGACATATACACAAGATTCATCTTCACTCCTAGAAAAGCCAAATTCCTTGACTTTCTCATCAAAGCAAAGATTCCATCTGCGAGGTGCTTGCTTTAACCCATAAATGGATTTCTCAAGCTTACACACTCTATTAGGGTACTCTGTATTGACAAAACCCTCTAGCTGACTCATGTAAACATCCTCAGCCAACTTTCCATTAAGGAAAGCGGTTTTGACATCCATTTGCCATATTTCATAGTCATGAAATGCGACTATGGCTAACAGAACCCTAATAGACTTAATCTTGGGCACTGGAGAAAAGGTCTCATCATAATCAACTCCCAGAGTTTGTGAGAAACCCTTTGCAACCAGTTGTGCCTTATAAGTGTGTACTTTACCATCCATGTCGGTCTTCTTCTTGAAGATCCATTTGCACCCTACTGTCTTACGACCTGGTACATTCTCAACCAAGTTCCAAACTTGATTGTCATACATGGACTGTATCTCGCTGTCCATTGCCTCTTTCCACTTGGCTAACTCAGGGCCTGCCATGGCTTTCGCGTAACTGTTAGGTTCATCCAGACCTATCAGTGTCTCATCACTGATAACTGTATCACCTTCCGCAGTAATATGGAATCCATAGTAATGCTCAGGTGCATTCCTAACCCTTGTGGAACGCCTCAGAGGTACAAACTTGTCAATTGGGTCAATAGGAGTTTCCTCCTCAAGTTGAGTGCTAGGGTTTGAAGTTCCTTCACCGCTTGACTCTTGAATCTCTTCAAGGTCAACTTGCCTCCCACTGTTTCCTTGGCTTACGAACTCTCTCACTCTAAAGAAAGCCCTCCTAGCTACAAAGACCACATTTTCACTAGGTCTGTAGAAGAGGTAACCAAAGGATTTCTGTGAGTAGCCAATGAAAATACACCTCTCGTTTCGAGGTTCGAGCTTATCATGAGTCTCACGTCTCACGAAAGCCTCACAACCCCAAATCTTGATGTGGTCTAGTTTAGGTACTTTACCAGTCCACATCTTATGAGGAGTTTTGGCAACTTTCTTTGTAGGGACTAGATTAAGGATATGAGTGGCAGTCTCTAAGGCATACCCCCAAAATGAGATTGGTAGCGAAGCTCGACTCATCATGGAACGAACCATATCCAACAAGGTTCGATTACGCCTCTCAGCCACACCATTCAACTGCGGTGTCCTGGGAGGTGTCAATTGTGAGACAATCCTACATTCCCTAAGATAGTCAAGGAACTCTGAACTAAGATACTCACCACCTCGATCGGATCGAAGCATCTTAATGTTCCTGCCCAATTGATTCTTGACTTCCTATTTAAATTCCTTAAACTTTTCGAAAGTCTCTAACTTATGCTTGATTAAGTAGACATATCCATATCTACTGTAATCATCAGTAAAAGTCAAATAATAACGATTAGCATCCCTTGTGGCATGTTTGAAGGGCCCATACACGTCCGTGTGGACAAGATCCAACAAACCTTCACCTTCTCACAAGAACCTGTGAAGGGTGAATTTTTCATTTTTCCAAGTAAGCATGATTTACAACTATCATCTGACTTTAGGTCAAATGACTCCAAGACTCCATCCTTTTGGAGTTGGCCTATGCGTTTCTTGCTTATATGTCCAAGACGACAATGCCATAATGATGCTTTATCCAAGCTATTATTAACAGAATCAATACACAATACATTATTTCCTAAGTTATCAACCACATATACTGTTTCATACACACCATCACAAGGTAATGCTTTAAAATAAAGAGCATTATTAAAGAAAGCATTAATCAAACCAACTTCATTATCAAATGAAAAGGTGAAACCTTGTTTATACAATGCATGAAAGGAAATAATGTTTCTTTCCATTTCTGCCGAATAACAACACTTATTCAAATCTAAACTAAACCCACTACTTAGCGATAATGTATAAAGTCCAATCTTGGTGACAGGTAAAGCTTTCCTATTCCCCATGATTAAGTTTATTCTTCCTTGCTCAACATTCTCACTTCTTCTTAGTCCCTGAAAACCAGAACATATATGAATACCACAACTGGTATCAAGGACCCAAGAGTTAGAATGGGGTGAGTTATTAGATAAGATAGTGTAAATGTCTGCATGGTTGGGTTTAACTTTCCCATCCTTCATATCTTGCTGGTATTTTGGGCAGTTCCGCTTCCAATGTGATTTTTCATGGCAATAGAAGCATTCAGCCTCTTTTGGGTCAGAAGAAGGAGTGACGAAACCTTTCTTGGTTACACTTGAAGAATAGCCATCAAGGGTTCTAGCCTTGGTACCCTTCGAAGATCTCTTTCTCTTCTTCCCTCGACTTTTCCCGATTGCCAAAACTGGGGCGGAGTTTGGAGTAGGAGTGTCAACAACCGACTTCCCCTCAAGACATGTTTCTGCGGTCTTGAGAAGACCCTGAAGTTTGCTGAGTGCGACATCTTCTTTCTTCATGTGATATGTCATGCGGAATTGATCATAGCACGATGGTAAGGAGTGCAAAATGATATCTATTGCAAGCTCCTCAGGGAAGTTCACATTAAGCTTCAACAACCGATCCACATACCTTTGCATTTTCTGCATGTGGTTCGTGACGGATTCCCAGTCTTTCATCATGGTTGTTATCATGGAGCAGATGATTTCATACCTCTCTTGTCGTGCACTTTGATGGTATCTTTTCATCAAATCTTGGTGCATTTCAAAAGGGTAGAAGTCCTCGTAGGACTTTTGGAGTTCCACTGTCATCGTGGCCATCATGATGCATGCCACTTTGGTAGCATCCCTTTCATGTGCCTAGAAGTCTGCGATCTCCTGGGGTGTTGCAGTGGTCTCATCAATCTCCTTAAGCTCCTTGTCGAGGACATATTCTTTGTCCTCGTAGCGGGTAATCATCCTGATGTTTCTGATCCATTCATTGAAGTTGGATCCATCAAAAGTGACTTTCCCACACAAGTTCATAAGGGTAAAGGAGCCATTAGGATTAGGGCCAGAAGCATCATTGTTTGAAGACATCTGAAGGAAGAGGACAAGATTAGTTTAGATATTACGAGAGTCCTTAATAAAACACCCAAATATAATATTAAGGATAAGATCCAATCACAATATATTATAACTTAGAAGAGGTATGTCGTAATCCAAGCTATAACATATTTGAAAGGTAGGTGAATGATGATTCACCAATTTCCACCATGAAAAACGAAATATTAAATATTAGGTTTTTGATTGGTTCTTAGAAATTCCTAGATTCTTTTGAGATTCAATGAACTTTTCAAAGGCATGTTTCAATCTCGAGTGTGCCCTCCAAGTTTTGTGATTGGGATACCGAGGATCACAAAATGAGGTGTGAAGTAACCATCCAAATCACTTGGTACCCTTAAAGTTTATCACTCAATCGATGTGCCGGTAAACCACACACGCTCCACCGATACTATGATAAACCTTAAGTCACCCTTTACCTACCTTGTTAAGTCCAAGTAAGTGTGCCGGTTAAGCACACACGCTCCACCAACGACTTAAACAAAGTGTAAAGCGTAATTTCATGGATTAGCACCTTATTCACATTTTTCCTAAAGTAACTAAGATTGGGAATTTAATAAAAGCATTTAGTTACTTTATAATATTCATCATACTCTTAATGAGAATTTATAATTCCTTGTCCTACCCGTTCGGCTAACGACCCTCCACCGATCAAGGAAGCGGTGGGTGAGAGTGGACACCCATTAAGTTGCCATTTTATAGGCAACAACCTTATACCCCCCTTATAGACCGGCTTCATGAATGAGGCGTACTAGCGGTAAGACGACTTGCTCTTATACATATATATATATATATATATATATATATATATATATATATATATATATATTATTAACTTATAATATTATAAAGTATAAGGGTTGAATTTTAACTTTTAAAATTCTAAGGGTTGGAACTAAAGTTTTTATCAAGACTTTACTTGTTCCAAAACTTGAGGGCAAGTTTTGTAAACTTTCAAAACTTTTCATTTCTTGTAACTTATGAGTTAATTAGAGTATTAAAAATGAAGACTCTTCATTTTTATAACCCATGTGTTCTTTTAATGGTTTTTAAACAAAGTGACTTTTGGTTTTCCATAACCTGAGTACAAGTTATGGACTCCATTAAAACACATAATGATCATGAATTAATCTATCACATAGGTTACAAACAATTCCTATGATCATCTAAACATCACAAGATCAAGAACATGAATATGAACACTTTCATGAATCAAAAGTTACACTTAAAAACTTGTAATTTTGATAATTTGTCATTGTAAATGGATTAACATGAACATTACACCAACTAAAACAAGTTTTAAAACACCAAAATAGTTTAGGGTAATGTTCCTAGTCTATTTCCAGCAACAAAAATCGAAATTCTGAAAACTGCAGCCTCTACTCGTCGAGTGCATGAACTGACTCGACGAGTAGCTTGCATTTGGTCATGGACTCGTCGAGTACCCCCATGGACCCGACGAGTTCATACATGCAGAATGCAGAAAACTCGATTTTTTTCAAGCAGTTTGCACAAAAATCAAACAAGCAAGCCTAGGCTCTGATACCACCGATGGGTTTTGAGCATTCTAACACTTCCTAAGTGTACATGAAACCCTAATAAGCTTGGATCTATGTTTGTCTAATTATCATGCAAAGTTGAATTCCAAGGTTATATTCCTATCTAGCATACATGGGGAACAATTTTTAACTTGAATGAAAGATAGACTAACTTACCTTGTTGTTACTTATGTTCCTTGAAACCTTGTGAGCCTAGCACCCTAAGTGTGATGCCTTAAATGCTTCACACAACACCAAATGCTCTTGGAAAGACTTTTGAGAGAACACACACTTCTTAAAATCGGCCTAGCCCTCTTGTTTCATATGTGTGTAGCCGATTTTGGTGGAGAATGGGATTCTTATATAATGTTGACACATCTAGGGTTACACCATGTAAACCCTAATGTGTCATGAATCTTCATTTCCATGACCCATGGGTTTGTAACTCCCATGGAGCATCCATAGAGCATCATATGGGTGGAACCCAACTTGATAATCCATGTAGCCTCTTATCCCACTATACAAGATATGTATGATTTACATAATCAACCCATATATTTAATTAGTTATCTTTTGATCACTTAATTAATTCTAAATTAAATCTTGATCAAACTAATTAAATAATATTATTAATATATTAGAACTTATAATATATTAATAATCTCCAAGTGTTATTTCTCTCATTTAGTCTATCCAATTGCATGGTGCCATGCAACCCAAATGGACCATGTCGGGTCGGGTCAAGTACTTACCAGAAATAGTTATGGACTTAGACACCTTATCCAACAATCTTTCCTTTCAAACTCTGTTACAATTGTATTTCAAACAAAGGATTTCTTATACTTTAAACTGTTCTTATCAAGCAAATTGTTTTGAAATCATTTTATAAATTGACATCAAGTCATCAATTCTTGTTTATTAAACTTTTCAAAGGTTTTACAAAACTTCTTTTATACTTTTATATTGTCAAATGCATGCCTATATATGTATAGTTATGTAACTAATATTTAAAGGACTTAGGACTGCTAACTCACTTTAATTTCTTTTCCTTGTTTGGATGTGGCCTTAGGGTATCGGTTATTTGTCTGAAGGTCGTCTAAAGATTAGTTAATTACATATTATGTATACATATGTAGACATAAAAGTTCTATCAGTCAGTTCAGTACCTTTGGGTAGCAAAGGCCTACCTTCATTCATTCATATACATACATTACTAGTAACTATAATAGGTATAGTTAGGGATACTACTTACTATTCCTAGTACAAGGAATCACACAAGAGTCAGTTCATTCATGAGTCTATGCAAATATACTATTACATACTAGACAGAGAATACTATAACAGAGAATAATAGATAGAGCATACTATAACAGAGAATACTAGATAGAGCATACTATAAGAGAGAATACTATAACAGAAAATACTATACATAAAATACTATTACTATAACAAGTATACTATAACAAAGTTCAGAGATAACATAATGTGAGATACTACTTCATGACACATCGACCATTTCGGTATGTCACGTTTTGTAACCAGAATCTCCTGGAGGGAGAGCGTGAGTTTGCGTATAGATCTATACTAGATTGACTATCTTACACCTTTGCTGTTCGCTACAGTGGGACTTGCAAGTCTCCGGGTGCTATATGTCATTTCTTCCGACGTCTTTCATCGTCGTGTTTTAGTCAGATTAGCATGGTAACAATCATATCACATTTTTCCTTAAAACCATTGGTTTTAAGGTAATTATTACTTCGGTGATTAATACAAATAATATTGTAGTACATATATACATTTCCCATTATTTTCAAATTGTGATCTTCTCAAATATAAGGCTATATTTAGGCAATGGTAGTCATACTTGGGAAAAACCTTCATTCTTACAGAGAGGTAAACTTTCAACACAGTCGGGTCATGGTAGATGACTACTTTTCATACTAATAGGAAATATAGGTTTTTCTAGGGTTTCATACTTATACAAACTTTTTCACCAAACATTTACTAGTATTTTCTTTACAGTTTTACAAAGCAATGACACTAAAATACTTATGAATTCACCAGCTTAAATGCTGATCTACGCTTTCAAAATAACCTGTATTCTCAGGTCACCAGTAGACAGGTATGATGACCAGGTTTTGAGAAGATGGAGCAGTCAAGACTCGTCTTTAATTTTGATTATTCATTATGTTGTTTTATTCTATGAAAGAAAACACTTGTATTTAAGATTATACTATTAATGCAATGGATGATGTTGTTGCTTGTTTACTACTTTGCATTGTTGTGATACTATACATGACGTCCTCCGCCCCAGAACGTTTCTACCGTTCTTGGTTTTGGGGTGTGACAGATATCATTATGAATGTTTTTATAATGATTGTTTTTATGTTATATTTTATTTAAAAACGAAATTTTTGGCCTTGAAATTTGGGGTGTTACAAGTTGGTATCAGAGCCCTGGTTTGAGGGATTCGGACACACCCTCAGGGGTGTCTGGACTCAAACCGTGGGGATAAAGGATTTTTTTTAAAAAGAAATGGTTTTCTGAATTTAAGAAAAAGGGTTTGAGAAAGAACAAGGTGTGTGATGCGTGCGACCGGCCGAGCTCAATTAAGTTTTCCCCAAGATACCCATACTTGTTATGTTATGTTATATGATATATGACTCTGAGAACTGCATGCTAGATTAGGGATAAGGATCTTGGAGGATGCCTTTTATGCCTGATATATGTTTCGAGAACTAGATGCTAGATTAGGTTCGAGGATCTAGGATGGATGCCTTATATGCCTGTTGTATGAGTTGTATGTTAGGACTACCTAGTCAGCAGTAGGATGGCCTAGTAGGTAATGCTTGATATGGTTACTCGATGCATAAATGCTGCTTGCTTTGTGCTATAGGGGTCCTGGCTAACTTCAACTGACTAGTGAGCGGATATGTAACAGTATCCGCAAGCTAGTTAGGGGAGGGTGGTAAGGACTCCTGGTGCAGCTGATGGTGGAGAGTAGGTTGGAAAGTACCCTAGGAAAGCCTAGGATGAGAATAGTTGGAAAGGGATATTGGTTAAGGGACTTGGTGAGATCGAAGCAATCCTTGAGGAAAGTATGGATAGATGTGGAAGGTAGTATGGGCCCTTACTACTGAAAGCAAAGGATCCGCACTCGAGTCAAGGAGGTCCGAGATGGAACCAGAAATCTTGGATAATGTGTGAGACCTCTCGGGGTATGTTTTGATCTTGACATTTATGTGTTTATTCTCAGTATGGTGGTCACACGACATGGAGCAGGAGGCTCAGGATCTGGGTCAGGATTGGTCTCGGGCGCAGGATTCGAGCAGGTTGATGATGGATTACGCGAGTTCATTGCGTCTGAGATTACGAGAGGCATCCTTGAGTTGACCCCGGTCATTTTCGGGTCGATCAAGGAGGAGATCATCGAGCTGATGGAGGATCGCCTCCGAGCATTCAGGAGTGATTTGGCGTCTGGCCAGGTGAGTACGCGCACATTGTCCTTCAAGGACTTCAGAGGGAGTGGTGCGCCGGATTTTCACGGGGTAAAGGACTCCATTGCTGCCAGGAGATGGATTGCAGACATTGAGTTTGCACAGCTGGCAAGCTTCTGCTCGGAAGGGTCGAAGGTCCGCTTTGCGGCGGGATGTCTGAGAAACAGAGCTAGAGATTGGTGGGAGTTGGTTGGTGACTCATTGGGATCCCCGACCGTCGAGGCTATGACCTGGTCAGACTTTCTGACCAGATTCAGGGTGGAGTTCGCGCCAGCTGTAGAGCTACAGCAGCTGGCTAGAGAATTTTTAGACATAAGACAGACTACGGAGACTGTGGCGGAGATCACCACCAAGTTCCAGGAGAGGGCTCTTTTGGTGCCCCAGTATGCAGGAGAAGAGGACATGAGGAGGACCCGCTATCACGACATGTTGAGAGCCGACATCTGGGAGCATGTCAGCTTCTCGGCATGCCCGACCTTGGACTCTATGAATTATTGCCAGGGCGCGGGAGAGGGAGATTGATTTGGAGCACCTCAGGAAGAGGAAGGCTGAGACTGGGCATGTTACAGGGGTTTCGGGGAAGAAACCCAAGGGATTCGACTCTAGGTCGAAGGGCCAGCAGGGCTGGGACCGCTGTGGAAAATATGGTCGGTCACACGAGGGAGCTTGTTGCACTCATTCGGGTTTCGGCTGCTATAAGTGCGGCAAGGCTGGGCATTTTGGTAGGGATTGTACTGCCCCCACCCCCATAGTGCAGATGACGGACCTGATTTTCTTTCATTGCAATCAGAGGGGCCACAAGAAGGCCAATTGCCCTAGATTGACGGCAGCGACAGCAGCGGCGCCGACCCCAGCAGCAACGCGAGTTACAGATGGCCGGAAGGCCAAGGTCGAGGCTCCAGTGGTGCGGAGCCGAGCATTTCAGTTGGAGGCACGCACTGCACCCGATGTGGTGACGGGTATGGTTTCTTCTCTTACTTCTTTATGATTATGTTGCTGTGATTTTGATATGTTATGTGTATGATCTGTTTAGAATTGTTCCATGTGAACGGTATCCCGGTTCAGGTGTTGTTTACTCGGGTGCTAACTGATCATTTGTTTCTCTTGCGCTTAGCAAGAAGTTTCCTAAGTCTTCGGGCATGCTAGACTATCCTCTAGAGGTCGAGATTGCGGACGACCGGTCAGTGCGAGCATTAGAGGTCTACCGGGATTGTGTATTGAGGCTATTCGAAGTAGACTTAGTTCCCATACCTTTGCTGGGAAACAAGGTTATTATTGGTATGGATTGGCTAAGCCCTAATGGGGCAGTGATCGAATGTGCTCAGTAGTTGGTGCAGATCAGGACCCCAAAGGGGGAGAGCTGGTGATCCAGGGCGAGATGTCACCTATGTCACGGATACCCGGGAGGCGGGTAAGGCGACGGTGGATGATGTGGCCGTGGTACCGGAGTTTGCGGATGTATTCCCTGAGGAGTTGCCTAGGATACCTCCGGAGAGGCAGGTGGAGTTCAGGATCGACCTTGTCCCTAGTGCGGCTCCGATAGCCAGAGCACTGTATCGGTTGGCTCCTCCTGAGATGCAGGAGTTGTCTACATAGCTGCAGGAGTTGTTAGACAAGGGATTCATCAGACTGAGCAGTTCAACCTGGGGATCCCCGATTCTATTTGTGAAGAAGAAGGACGGGTCGCATCGGATGTGTATAGGTTACTGGGAGCTGAATAAGGTTACGGTGAAGAACCGTTACCTACTCCCGAGGATTGATGACCTCTTTGACCAGCTACAGGGAGCGTCTTGGTTCTCCTAGATTGATCTACGTTCAAGATATCATCAGATAAGGGTCAGAGAGGAGGATATGCAGAAGACTGCGTTCCGGACGTGCTATGGTTACTATGAGTTCGCGGTGATGCCTTTTGGGCTCACCAATGCTCCTGTCGCGTTCATGGATCTCATGAACCACGTGTACAGAACGATGTTGGATCGGTCTGTGGATAGTTTTTATCGATGACATATTGGTTTATTCCAAGACGCGAGAGCACCATGAGGAGCATTTGCTGGAGGTTTTGGGTACTTTAAGCAGGGAGAACTTGTATGCTAAGTTCTCTAAGTGTGAGCTTTGGTTGTGCGAGGTGCAGTTTCTTAGGCACCTTGTCAAACAGGATGGGATTTCAGTGGATCCGGCCAAGGTGGAGGCCGTGATGAGGTGGGAGGTCCCGACGTCTCCATTTGAGATTAGGAGCTTCCTGGGGCTGGCAGGCTACTATCGTAGATTCATCCAGGACTTTTCCAAGATAGTCGTACCTCTGACTAGGCTGACAAGGAAAGCCGTGGTCTTTCGCTGGGGGCCTGAGTAGCATGCTACGTTTGAGACATTGAGACATAGATTGTGTAAGGCACCAATCTTAGCCTGCCGGAGGGCATGGAGGATTTTGTAGTGTACTGCGATGCATCTATCTCGGGGTTGGGCGCGGTATTGATGCAGAGAGGGCATGTTATTGCTTACGCTTCAAAGCAGCTGAAGCCTCATGAGGCAAACTACTCGACGCATGATTTGGAGCTGGGGGCGGTTGTTTTTGCCTCAAGATTTGGCGTCATTACCTCTATGGGGTTCGTTGTACCATTTACACGGACCACAAGAGACTGAGGTATCTCATGGACCAACCAAATCTGAACGTGAGGCAGCGTCGGTGGTTAGATGTGGTGAAGGATTATGATTGTAAGAGCCTTTACCACCCGGGAAAGGCCAATGTGGTGGCCGATGCGCTCAGCTGCAAGGCAGCACCAATTAGAGATATCTGCATGCAGATGACCGTGGTGACTCCGATGTTGGAGCAAATCCGAGAGGCCCAACAAGATACTACGAAGGAGGAACATTAGAGGAGCGAGTGTATTGTGGGTCAGGTTTCCTCCTATGACTATGATAGCCGAGGTTTGTTGACCCTCCACCGTAGGGTGTGGGTTCCCTATCATGGAGGCGTGCGTCAGACATTGATGGAAAAGGCGCACAAATCCAGGTTTTTTATCCATCCCGGGGCGACGAAGATGTATAGCGATCCTCTTCTTGACTATTGGTGGCCCTGCATGGAGCGGGACGTAGCATGGTATGTGGAGTGGTGCTTGACCTGCAGGAAGGTCAAGGCCGAACATCAGAGGCCTCATGGCAAGATGTAGCCGTTGGATATTCCCATGTGGAAATGGGAAGATATCACCATGGACTTCATCACCAAACTTCCCAGGACCGCGCGAGGAGTGGATTCCATATGGGTCATTGTGGATCGGCTGACCAAGAGCGCCCATTTTATACTGATTCAGGAGAGTATATCGGCCGAGAAGCTGGCTGACATCTACATTCGAGAGGTGGTGGCACGGCACGGGGTGCCAGTGTCAGTGATTTCAGACAAGGACGTGCAGTTTACTTCCATGTTTTGGAAGAAATTCCACGACGAGTTGGGTACTCGCCTCCACTTTAGCACCGCTTTTCATCCGCAGACGGATGGTCAAAGCGAGAAGACTATCCAGACTCTGGAGGATATGCTGCGGGCGTGTATGCTAGACTTTGGTGGTAGGTAGGATACTTACCTCCCATTGGTTGAATTCTCCTACAACAACAGCTACCACGCGAGTATCGATCGTCCTACCTTTGAGATGTTATACGGGAGGAAGTGCAGGAACCCGATATGTTGGGGAGAGGTTGGCCAGAGGGTCATGGAAAGAACTGAAGTGGTGTCCAAGACGACAAAGAGGATCCAGCAGGTCAGGAGTAGGCTCCAGACTGCACAGAGTCGGCAGAAAAGCTATGCCGACAAGTGCCGTACAGACCTGGAATTCCGGGTCAAGGATATGGTTCTTTTGAAGGTGTCGTCTTGGAAAAGAGTCATTCGATTCAAGGAAGCGGGGAAAGCTAGGTCCCAGGTACATTGGAC
The DNA here is from genome assembly GCF_002870075.4 of Lactuca sativa. Classification (NCBI taxonomy): domain Eukaryota; kingdom Viridiplantae; phylum Streptophyta; class Magnoliopsida; order Asterales; family Asteraceae; genus Lactuca; species Lactuca sativa. The sequence goes on along the minus strand of NC_056625.2, from coordinate 69,732,443 downwards.
CCTTCAAGGTTATAGCCTGGGTGGGCAGGGTGGCATATCGGCTGGACTTGCCAGTCGAGCTCAGCCAGATCCACAGCACTTTCCACGTCTTCCAACAACGGAAGTGTCTGGTGGACGACTCGATGGTGGTGCCCATAGAGGATATTTAGGTTGATGACAGCCTGAACTACATTGAGTGGCCTGTGGCGATCCTCGACCGAAAGTCGAAGGACCTGAGGAACAAGAAGGTCGAGCTAGTGAAGGTCCAATGGTAGCATCTGAAGGGATCAGAGTGGATGCAGGAGCTGATGGATGATATGATGGAGCATTATCTGGAGCTTTGTAGCATCCAGTTCCTGGTATGTATTTCATTCAAGTATTTTTCATAATTTGGACTAAGACTCGGCGAGTTGATGACCCAACTCGTAGAGGAGTAGCGACTTGGACCCGGGGGTTAAGTGGCAGACTCGTCGAGTCGGCGGTATGACTCGACGAGTAGACTCTGGCTGCAAAAAACCCTAATCCAAGGGTTTGCACCCTACTTAAACGTCTTATTCAGCCTCCCTCGCCCCTTATGCTCTCAGAACTCCCTCACACAGGGCCGGCCCCAATACCCGGGCGGCTTGGGCTTAGGCCCAGGGCATCAATTTTTTAGGGGCATAAAATAATTCTTACTATACATATAGTATATGGCCCAAACAAATTATCCCTATGTTTCGTGCGATCTGATTTGGGAGGCGAGAAAGCAGGCAGGGCAACGAGAAGTTAGGCACAAAACAACCATCTATCGTTTCTTCAATTGCACATGGAAAATCGAAACGTTTGTTGGCACTTTGAAATAGGTTGTCGATTGGATGCTTAGAATCACGTGGCATCTCTGATAAATAAAAGTAAGAAGGATTTATTTTTCACTTTCACTCGATAATGCATAACTCTCAATTCCTAATTTCTTAGTTATCACTGATTACATTCTATAACTGATTACATATCTCAATTTCTCTGATTTTGGATTGTAAATACTCCAATTTTTGTATTTTTTCAAGTTCTAGTTTGTGATTTCTGATTTCTCTAATCTTGTTTGGTGGTTAAAGAGCGTGGTTTAAGCCTTCTAGGTTCCTAACATAGTGATTCTATTACAATGATTATGATTTGGGTGTGAATATGATTTGGGTGAGTTCAACTTCTTTTTTTCTGATTTCCTTTCCTTGTTGGCATTCTAAATTCTGATATGATCTATGTTTAGCGTTTTTGTTATTTGCCTTGAAATAAGTTTGTTTTTGTTGTCTGTTCAAGTGCAAGGTCTCTTCAAGTAAAATTTCTCCTCTCTTTAAGCTCGAAATCTGTTGATATATGTTGTTTGCTTTAGCCTTCATGTAAAATTTCTTACCATTTGTCATGTGTGTTTGCTTCTCATACAAATTTCTGAAGATCCTTTCTAAACTTTTATGTTTTTGTTGCTGTGATGTGAACCAGAAGGTATATTTATGAATTCCGACTTTTGTTTATTTTAAATATCAGAACATCTAGTGGAGCAGGAGGTATAAATTTATTTTATTGTTTCTATTAGATAGTAGCTTTTAAAAATAGATTCCAATTTCTGATTATATGATATATGTTTCAGATCTTTTTAAGTTTTGAAAGTGGAAACAAAAAGTCATAAACATAAACGACATTTTAGCTTAAAAGGTGATGTTGTATCTCGAAAGTATTTTAAAATTGAAGCTCTTGAAATTGTGTCTCTGTATTGCCCATGATTCGAGAAGATTGAATGGATTAGCATGTTTAAGGATCCAAAATGATTTTTTACAAAATATTGATTATTGTAAAAAAAGACATGTTTATGCTTCAAAATTACACAAGACATTGTCTAATGTGACTTTTGTATGTTTTTTTTGTATTATTTGTTTCAATATAAATTTATTGTGTGTGTGTTTTTTTTATAATTTTGTTTATTTATACGTCTTCTCAAACATTTGGTACATATATATAAGGGCATAAAGATCGTTTCTCGCCCCGGGTAGTAAAAACCATTGGACCGGCCCTGCCCTCACATCAAACCCTAATCGTTCTTGGTGAAGATCTAAAGCCTTTTTGGTGATTCTTGGTGGTTTGTGGTGGCAAGAAGAAAGGTGAAGCTTGAGGAATCAAGAGGTTGGCCAGAGGAGTCGAACTTGTGCATCATCTACAGTCCTTGGAAGGTATAAAGTCGTCACCTTGCTCTTTCTTGCAGTAGATCCCATTTTGGGGAGATTTAGGGCTTTTATAAGCAATTCTTGGTGACCAACCATGATTTCTAGCATGGTGGGGGTTAAGGTTTCCGATCTAGGCTCATTAAAGGGTTAGAAAGCAGAAAGGGACTGCCTTTGCCCCCATGGAAAGCCTCATGCAACTCAAGAGCTTCTTTTAGAGTCTTTTTAGATCATAATCCCATGCATGCACATAATGTTCGTAACTTTACGTGCTAGATCGATCTTGGGAGCCTAGATCTATCATTTGGACAAGTGTTGTACACCAACTGTTGAAGATGAACTCGACGAGTTGTTCATACAACTCAGCGAGTCAAGGTCAGGACTTGTTTTTAGGACAAGGATGAACTCGACGCGTTGTTCATGCAACTCGGCGAGTCGAATGAAGGTTCATTCGAGGTTGTTTTAGAAGGAGAAATCGTCGAGTCGTTGCTAAACTCGACGAGTAGAGGCGTTTAGAATGACAGATGAAGGGTAGGGACTCGATGAGTTGGAGGCCCAACTCGGCGAGTCAGGTCAACTAGAAGTTGACTTTGACTTTGACTTGGTTAGGGGTAAAATAGTCATTTTACCCTAAGAACAGTTATCAGTGTCTGACTAAGTGTTTTATGGGAATTATAGTCGGAGGATCACCGGAGCAGCAGTCAGACATCTGTCGATCATCTTTTTAGCAGTCGGCCTTATGAGGTGAGTTACCTTCTAGTAGGGGTGGGTCTAAGGCACCAATGTCGGCCCACCAGTATGTGATTATGGTTGAGATGGTTATCTTTGTGATAATTGTCTGGTTGTTATATCTGTGTTGAGAATGTGTTCAGTAGTAGTAGGGCACGCTAGCCCTGGTTACCGGTTGAAATATACCGAGCACGTTTACTGGTTGAAAGATACCGAAGGGGTGGATAAAACCCACACATGTATAGTAGTATGATTATGATATGTCATTACGTGACTCAGTATGCTTATGTATGTTAGTATGAAACCAATATGTTTATGACCTATAATATGTGATAGGGATAGGGGTGAAATAGTCCCCAGATACCAGTTGAAAGATACTGAAGGGGAGGTTAGTTCCCGGATACCGATTGAAAGATACCGAAGGGGAGAGTAGCTACCAGATACCGGTTGAAAGATACCGAAGGGGAGGATAGTTCCCGGTTACCGGTTGAAAGATACCGAAAAGGGAGGGTAGCTCCTGGCTACCGGTTGAAAGGTACCGAAGGGGAGGGTAGCTCTCGGTTATCGGTTGAAAGATACTGATGATTATGTGCTATGGGTATGATGGGGGAACTCACTAAGCTATGTGCTTACAGTTTCAGTTTTGGTTTCATGTACCTCTTTGTCTAAGGGGAAAGAGTCGGCGGTGTAGCAGCGCATCACACACACACATGTTTTCCGCATGGAGTTACCTGGGAATGTACTCTGATTTATTTCACTTTTGACAAAATGGTTTTTGTGGTGACATGTTTTGGATTATTGAGGCATTGGTTGTTACATGAGATATCATTATGAATGTTTTTATAACGATGGTTTTTATGTTATAATTTATCTAAAAATGAAATTTTTTGCCTTGACATTTGGGGTGTTACACCATGATAGGAAACTTTGTAAGTACAATGCCATGATATAAAAATTTTATAAAGTACAAAATTAGATGAACCTCTATGGATGCTATTGTACTAGATGTTCCTTCCAAAAAGCTCGTTGGATCAGACACAAATCCAAATCCATATATTCTTCCTTTCTTGATTCTTCCGAAAACATCACACCATGTTTCATTATCCAAGTGAGGGTGACAACTAGTATCATCACCATACTTAGCCATCATAGCTCTTTCATAAGCCTCCTATTATAGCAAAAAAAAAAACATTAACAACAGAAAAATTATTTTATTTTCAATCATATATTGGAAGGAATCGAATGGTTCATTCCATTCCATTACAATCATAACCGAGGAATGGAATGAACCATTTCATAAGCCTCCTATTAATCAATACTATGTTATTCACTAATTGAAGACTCAAATTATCATCTTCTTTAAAATAATCATACTTTGATATATGTTTTTATAATTAATCAATGATAAACCATTTTCTTGATTCTTGCCTAATCAAACCTTGCATAAAGTTAATTACTACTTATAAAATACTTAATTACAGCTAGGCAGAGGATCCAACATTTACAAATAATAATTTGTCATTTTTCTTTTTTATTCTTCCTATTTTTAAAAAATGAAAGTACATTGTTGTTTCTAGAAAGCAATGTACACAATATTTGTTTTCTATTCTTCCTACAAAAGAATTGAAAATACCTGGACTTTAGCTACCTTTAGTGTAATGTAATCTTGAGTATATTGTTCAGTGTGCAACTTTGCATAAAGTTCAACTCCTGTAGGAGGGCGTTTAAGTGTTGCTTGTTATAAAACCCGTTAGTACTATATTAAAAAAAAACAAAAAATGAATAGTCTAAGTGGAAACTAAGGTGACATGCAAACATCTTACCATTTTTTTCCTATATTGACTAATAGGTATCGAACACCCAATATGTTTGGAAACAGAGGCACTTCTAATTTATTTATGTTTTTTTTCTTGATTGCAATAAACGTTTCCATTTGGATGTGGTCCACACTTCATTGATCACTTTTTCCCAATCCTCATTTTTTATCCAATTTGGGCGATAGTCCTTTAGCAAATTTAAATCACCTTCTAGTGAGGCGTTCACATTTGCAGCTTGGGCAAGTTTTACAGATTCTTCACGTGCTCTTCGCATACCTTGCGAGCAAGAACATCAGACTCTTCAAGACAGACATACAAACCCTACATGTTGATCACACATACATTTATCTTTTTTCATTTTACACCAAGTTTTACTTTGATAAATCATAAAACTACTAAATACAAACCTTGAAGTGTTCCCACATTACATCATAATGTTCTTGGTCCGCCTTCTTCCATGAGGTCTATGGGCCGCCAAACATCGTCTTCGGTATACATGTGATGTCTTGAGTCACTGAAATCTAATCCAAAAATCTTAACAATATAAATAATTAGAAAATTAGCATTAGTATTATCATTAACAAGTAAATTCATTTCCATAAACAATTGTAAAATTAAGATTATTATTCATTATCAGACTTCTCTTCTAAGTGTATATTCTTATATAGATGTAGTCGATGGCAGACCTGAAATTAACATGCTATTAACCTGCTGATAACAAAGAAGACATTTCATATGGCTATGATACATAATAACCAGAAAGTTTCAAGGTAATTCATGCATGTAATGCTGAGATATAAGTGGGATGATGATTGAAAAAGAAAAAAAAATGGGGAAACTAAACCCTAACGTGATATATTGTGCAACTGAACTAAACCTAACCTAATGTATGACTAAAGCAAATAAAATCAAGAGATTTACCTGAATCGGAAGTTAAGGTAGAATACTTTTAGATTTAAAAGTGTTGGGGTTGTCGGAATCGGAAGCTGCAATGGTGAGTAGTGTCGTCATTTGTTCGAACGAAGTTGGTAAGATAAAGTAGCAGTGTAACACCGTAAATTATCAAACAAATTTTTTATTTTTAATTTCATAAAACACGTGTCATTTTAAATAAACACCATTTAATAGTCAACAAAGTTTTCAAAACATTATCAAAATCCAGGATCCCCACTCGTGACTCTTTTCTCTGGTGTGTACAATCGAGCCGCCGCCTCCCCGCGATCCTGATAAAAACCTGAAACACATAACACATAACACGGTAAGCACGAAGCTTAGTGCGTTCCCCAAAATACCACTCTAACACATAATAGCCACTCGAGGCTGAATCTCTGTCGACCCTCTGGTCAATGTGTCTCAGTGGGGCCCTCCAGCCCCAACTCTCTGTGGGCCCCCTAGCCCTAACTCTAGGGACCCGAAACTCCTAACTCTGTAACTCTGAATCATGCATATCACATATCACAATAAATCACAACACATAAATAACATGAAAATACACTGGCATATGACTCTATAGTACTCTGTTACATAATTCTGTTACCACACTAGGTAAAGTATAGTGAGAAGACTCACCTCGAATGATGAACGGCTCCTACAATGTCGCCGTTGCGCACCAGCCTCTACCTCTGAGCCATATCTACAATGATCTCAAATTAGGATCTAAGTCCCAACCCTCATTCTCTAGGTCTAAATGTAGTCCACTAACTAGTCCATAAATAACCCCAAAACCCATTGGGCCCACCAAGGCCCAATAATAAATGGACTCTACCGAGGCCCAACTCTCAAGTCCAAGAGGTAAGCCCAACTCAAGGGCCCAAGGCACATATACATATTCCTCTGGTCCAAATCTTTAGCACAACAAGCCCAAACTCCAGGCCCAACACTTAGGGCCCAATATAAGACTTAGCCCAAAAAGTCCACAATGGGGTTACGTGGGGCGTACCTCCCTTGGTACGCTCAGCGTACTCCATCGCACACAAATCCTGATCGGGGACACTAACCTAGTACGCGGGGCGTACTAGATTTACGCTCAGCGTACGCCCAAATTTACTTTTTCAACTCTTTTGGTCTTAATCAGTTAAGACGATAGCTATACTTTTAGATTTGGATTCCATAAAGGCTCATACTCAATAACGCTTGTGACTTTAAGCCTTTGCATGGCTGATCAAGTCCTAAACACAAAAAACTCTCACTCTTTACTACCCAAAAATTCCCATATCTCATGCATGGTTTGATTCCAATATCCAAGGACTCATTTTTATGAATCCTTTCCATTAGAAACACTTAAAGGGACATATATTAGGTTGTGGAGCTTAACCACTCATAAAGCTTCAAGCTTTGGGACCAAAAACCCTAAAATGGTCCAAAAACAAAACTAGCACAATAATAAGCAAGTTCAAAACTTGATACCTCTAGAGGATGCACCAACAAGAGAAGAGCATAGATCCAAAAGCTAGGTGCTCAAGCCATTCTCTTTCAAAGCTCCTTCTTCTTCAAAAGCCAAAAAAAACAACAAGTCATCACCCCACTAGATCCATATGAGAAACTCACCAAGATTCAAACTTTATGCTTTCTGGAGCTAGATCAACATGATTAGGGCTTAGATCCATAAGCTCCAAGCCAAGCAATGTTTCCTCAAGAAACTCCTTCTTCCACAATATGCACCAAAAACTCACTAAATCACAAAAATGCTCAAGAATCACTCAAATAGAGGCTTAGGGTTGATTTCTAGGGTTTAGAGGGATGGAGGCTAAAGATATTAGGGTTAGGTTATGAGATAAGGACCTTAAATAGGGTCCAAGACCCTAAAATAGTGTTCAGGTCTGTTTGGCATACGCCCAACGTCCATATGGTACGCCCAGCGTACACTGAAGAACATTCACGACCCTCCCTGGTCAGTACGCCCAGCGTACTGAGTACGCCCAGCGTACTGAGTACGCCCAACGTACTCTAAATTACGCCCAGCGTACTCGGCTAAACCACAAAACTTCTGAAGGCCATAACTTCTTTGTTATAAGTCCGTTTCCGATGATCCTTATATCCACAGAAAGCTAACAAGAAGCCCTACACTTCTATTAACTTTATTCCTCCTGAATACCACTTGAACTCAAATCCAAAATTCATGAAAAGCCCAAACCAATGCCTTAATAATACATTTGGGCTCTAAAGCACAAACCGAACTCTTTTATCACACAACCTACCTCACCTACATCCCAAAAGGGCATAACCTTTCTCTTTCAATGCCTCAAAACCTTCTCATACTCGGATTAAGGCCCACGGGCCTTAAATCACAAAATAATCCAGAACAGGGTGTTACAAGTAGAAACAAAATTGGGTTTACAGATTGAAGGGAACTTAATCCAGAGTCCATATTGATAAAGTAATCTGGAGGGAAGAAAAGTTACACCAACTTTGTGAAAATGGAATTGGGTTGCGCCAATTTCAGAGAGAGATCGGCGATAGAAAAATCAAAACGTGCGTACCACATATATTGTTTCCGTTGGCATTCTATCGCTAAACGCGTACTAGATGGCACAATTTTTTTATCCCTCGTTGAACCCAACTAAATGCCTTCATTCTTCGATCGATTGGCGAATAGTGGTGCATCGATAAATACTTGCGAGATCCGTAACTGATCCCTCGGTAAATCCTCACTAATATTCTATATTTTAAATAAATAAAATAATTATCAAAAACATGGTAGATTTGTCATAATTCCCTACCTATAAGCCTAAATTTTGCTAGAGAATAAATTTGTAGCTAAATCTGTAACTCAAGTTTCTAGTAGTGCTTTTATATAACTAATCCGATTTTTCATTAATGAACATTCCTTATAGCTAAATATTCTTTTATTATTTGTTCTTATCCTTCTACCAACTCATTAGATCAATATACATGTCAAAAATCAAAAGAGTAATTATGAAAAAAAATTAATCAATTTTATATTTCATTATTTTATATAAGTAAAATGATAGGTAAGAACAAAAGATATTAGAATATTTAATTTTTTTGTACGGAAAATAATAAAGAGTTGTCTTCTTTCAATTGTGTTTAAACCTTTATATATATATATATATATATATATATATATATATATATATATATATATATATATATATATATATATATATATATATATATATATATAAAAGGTTAAGTTATTTTATTTTCACTATCTATTTATGCATGTATAATTGATTATGGACCAATCATTTTAGTTATTTTAAGAAAGTAATTAATGCATATTACATGTCGAAGATATGATGAATATTAATTAAATCTTCTGCATTTAATATGCATTAATTACTTTTCTTAAAATAACTAAAGTGATTGGTCCATAATCAATCATACATGCACAATATATATATATATATATATATATATATATATATATATATATATATATATATATATATATATATATATATATATATATATATATATATATATATATAATATGCTGATTTTGCTGCAAACAGTTTTTCTATTTTTTTTTTTGTACGTGTTAAAGTTATTTAACATATTAAATCTACTAATACAATATTAAAAAATTTACAAGGTAGAAGGAGAATCATGTTTTGGCCATGGAGTATTGGACCCTTTTAGTAGTTTAATTAAGAATATTTGATAGCATTGCAAGTGTACCCCCGACTAGTTTATTTATTTATTTATTTTTTATTATTACTTTTTTTAGAAATTTATATTGACTTGATGAAATTTCTTGGTGAGATTGTTATGTCGTATATTTCTTTCCGATATATATTCATAAAATTTTGTCTTGATTTGTTTTTTATTGAAGAAAAATAATAACATAATAAGAAAAATACTTCCATCTTCTAAAGTTGAAATCTAATACTTCTGCTTGCAATTTTAATACATGAACATCAAATTTTAAATAGGTTTATAATATTTGTTAAATAGTTTATTTGTATGTAAATATAGTAATTTTCAACTATGAAGATTACTCCATAAATAATAATAATTCTTAGCTTTATTTCAGTCAGCAAAAATAAAAAAGACCCACACGCATGCATACTAACCATATGAAATAAGATTCTTTTGTTTTATCGGTTTACCAAGAGCAATCAATATGAATGGTCACAATGGTATCGTATTTTGACCATACAATTCAATTATAATATTTTTATGGTGGTATATATGATAATTACAATTTATTGTTATTTACGGAATTCAAATGTGTAACAACGCAAATTTTCAAACAAATTTTTCATTTTAAAAATAAAGTATTTCCATTCAAAACAAGGCATAAATAATGTAAGTGTCATGTCAAATACAAATTGTCTAAATCCCAAGATCATAAAAACATCCTTCAGTGTGTACTGATCACGTCGGCGCCTTCCCACGGTCCTCGCTAGTACCTAAAACACATACATAACAACTGTAAGCATAAATGCTTAGTGAGTTCCCCAATATACAACTTACGCACATGTGCCTTTCCAGGCCCTGACCTTCCGGTCCTCAACACAACGCCTTCCGGCCCATAACATAATCGCCTTCCGGCCCATCACATATTGCCTTCCGGCCCACATAACATACATAGCACATATAACAAATAACTTACCACATATAGCATACATATCACATATCATATCTGACCTTCCGGTGACACAGTCAAACCCTTCCGGGTACAGTATAGTGAGAAGACTCACCTCGTGAATGCTGAAAGCTAGCAAATCCTGAAATCACTCGTGCACAATCCGTCGAGCTACAACCTCCCTATAACATCACATATCTCTCATTAACACTTATATCTTCTAAGTGTGACTATCCCTAAGAAGTCAGACTTAGGTCAACTCTGGTCAACGGTCAACGGTCAACGGTCAACTCGACCGGACTCGGCGAGTGCCATGGCGACTCGGCGAGTCTAGACGTCCTCCAATTCTCTGAGATTCCCTTTCTACTCGTCGAGTATCCTCCTTGACCCGACGAGTTACTCCTGGAAGAATCGCGGGGCCACCCCGACTCAACTCGCCGAGTCTGAAGAACAACTCGACGAGTCCCAGTTAATCTTCAAGCTACTCGCCGAGTCTGTTCATCGAACTCGGCGAGTCCATGCCATGCAACCGCTCAAACTGCATCCTAAGGTTAGAACTGCTCCGACCATTCCTAGGTCTGGCCTTCCTAGGTTGATCCATCACGTAAAGTCCTCATTTCAGTGCTCATGATACACCCTAAGATTCATAATTTACATTTTGACCTAAGGCATAAGGATTCCAATCCAAAACCTTCATCAATTCCCGAAATGCACAGACATGGGACATTCTGGACCTCCAAGGGTCCCAATACAGGGTTACAATCGTTTAGGGGACTAGGGTAACATTCAATCTATTCACAAAAGGGTTCCATAAACCCTAATTCCATAATCACATCAACATAGCAGAGTATACTCGAATTCTTACTTGGATGATGTATTCTCTGTGTCCCCAATCCTCAGAATGTGACTCCCTTGCTGTTCCTTTAGCCAATCCCTTCTCTTCCTTGCACAACAACTCTTCTATAATCAACAATGGCCTATAATCCTTGCTCCAGATGCACACAATCGATTTAGGGTTCTTCTCAGAAGGCTAAAATGAACAACGACGGCCAATAAGTCCCTTTTATACGTCCCAAACCTGAACGGTTAGGGTTTTCGCTAAACAGCGTAGACTCGCCGAGTCCATATCTGGACTCGTCGAGTCCAGTCGCGAACCCGCGACCAAGTCTGCGATCCTACTCGGCGAGTCTAGGCTCCAACTCGCCGAGTCCCCTCTTAAATCACCCCAAAAACATAATTTAACAATACCTGAGATTCCGGGCTGTTACAACTCTCCCCCACTAGGATTAGACTTCGCCCTCGAAGTCTCACTCTGAAAATAGCTCCGGATGTTGCTCCCGTATCTCACGTTCCGGCTCCCAAGTCATTTCCGATCCCTTCCGGTGTTGCCACTGGACCAACACCAGAGGTACCTCCTTGTTCCTCAGAACCTTGATCTTCCGATCCCTGATGGCCACTGGTCTCTCAGCATAATTCAGGCTCGCATCCACCTGAATATCCTCCAATGGAACCACTGTCGACTCATCGGCTATGCACTTCCTCAATTGCGACACATGAAAAGTATCGTGGATCTGTCCCAACTCCGCTGGCAACTCCAACCGATAGGCTACCCGGCCTATCCTTGCAATCACACGAAATGGCCCAATATACCGGGGCCCCAACTTGCCCCTCTTCCTGAATCGAATCACTCCTTTCCAAGGAGAGACCTTCAGGAGAACGAAGTCGCCGACTTGAAACTCAAGCTCGGATCGGCGCCTGTCTGCATAACTCTTCTGTCGGCTCTGGGCGGTCAATAACCTCTGTCTAACTTGCTGAATCTGCTCTGTCGTCTGAAGCACGATCTCTGTGCTGCCCATCACCCTCTGTCCCAGCTCAAAAGGTGGCATACCAATGCTCGAATGATGGCTGTTGTTGTAGGAAAACTCTGCCAATGGTAAATACGCATCCCAACTACCCCCGAAGTCCAACACACACACTCAAAGCATGTCCTCCAGCGTCTGAATCGTCCGCTCGCTCTGGCCGTCTGTCTGGGGATGATATGCGGTACTAAAATGCAATTTAGTACCCAACTCCTCATGGAATTTCTTCCAGAACCTGGAAGTGAAGCGTACATCACGGTCTGAAACAATCGAGATCGGCACCCCATGCCGAGATACCACTTCTCTCACATATATCTCCGCCAACTTCTCCGCTGAAGAACTCTCGCTGATGGCAAGGAAGTGTGCACTCTTTGTAAACCTATCCACAATCACCCAAATTGCATCGACTCCCCTGGCAGTCCTTGGCAATTTGGTGATGAAATCCATAGTGATCTGTTCCCACTTCCACTCGGGAATCTCCAATGGCTGCAACTTGCCATGCGGCCTCTGGTGCTCGGCCTTAACCCTACGGCAGGTCCAGCACCTCTCAATGAACCATGCGACGTCCCTCTTCATACAGGGCCACCAATACTCCTTTCTCAAATCCAAATACATCTTCGTAGCACCGGGATGGATCGAGAATTTCGATCTATGAGCCTCTTCCATCAAAGTAATACGTGTACCGCCCACGAATGGTACCCAGATCCGACCCTGAAACGTCAGAAGCCCTCGTCCCTCCTTAACGAACTCTGGAATTAACCCAACGACCCGCTCTTTCTTCTGCATCTCTGGTCACACAGCCTCGGCCTGTGCCCCACGAATAGCATCCAATACTGGAGTCATCACAGTCAATCTCAAACATACATCTCGCAATGGAGTGCTCTCCGCCCTGCGGCTCAATGCATCAGCTACCACATTAGCCTTGCCTGGGTGGTACAGGATCTCACAATCATAATCCTTGACCACATCCAACCACCTCCTCTGACACATATTTAAGTTGGGCTGATCCATCAAATACTTCAAGCTCTTATGGTCCGTGTATATCGTACATCGAACCCCCATACAGGTAGTGCCGCCAAATCTTGAGAGCGAACACTACTGCCCCCAACTCTAAATCATGCGTGGGATATCTCGCCTCATGAGGCTTCAGCTGCCTCGACGCATAAGCTATCACATGACCCCTCTGCATCAATACTGCACCCAGTCCCGAAATCGATGCATCACAATATACTACAAAATCTTCCATCCCTTCCGGGAGAGCTAATACCGGGGCTTCACACAACCTCTGGCGAAGTGTTTCAAAGGAGGTCTGCTGCTCGGGTCCCCATGAGAATGCAACACCCTTCCGGGTCAATCTAGTGAGCGGCACTGCGATCTTGGAGAAATCCTTAATAAATCTCCGATAGTACCCTGCCAACCCAAGGAAACTCCTGATCTCAGAGGGTGACTTCGGCACCTCCCAACTCATCACCGCCTCAACCTTGGCCGGATCGACCAATATCCCTTCCTGATTAACAACGTGTCCTAGAAATTGGACCTCCCGCAACCAGAAGTCACATTTGGAGAATTTTGCATAAAGCTTCTCCGACCTCAATACCTCAAGGACCTCCCTCAAATGCTCCTCATGCTGCTCTCTAGATCTCGAATACACTAGAATGTCGTCGATAAATACAATCACTGACCGATCCAACATCGGTCTACATACCCTGTTCATGAGATCCATGAACACAGCCGGGGCATTGGTGAGCCCGAAAGGCATCACCACAAACTCATAATGCCCATATCGCGTCCTAAACGCTGTCTTCTGGACGTCCTCATCCCGCACTCTCACCTGATGGTATCCTGACCTCAGATCGATCTTGGAGAACCAAGATGCTCCCTGCAACTGATCGAATAAATCATCGATCCTCGGTAACGGGTAACGGTTCTTGACCGTCAACTTGTTCAACTCCCGGTAATCAATGCACATCCGGTGTGAACCATCCTTCTTCTTGACGAACAGAATAGGTGCTCCCCACGACGAGCTGCTCGGCCGAATGAATCCCTTCCCCAACAACTCGTGGAGCTGCGAGGACAACTCTTGCATCTCTGGAGGTGCAAGACGATAAGGCACCTTAGCAATAGGGGCGGCCCCCGGAACCAGATCGATACTAAACTCTACTTGCCTCACAGGAGGTACTCCCGGCAGCTCCTCGGGGAAAAGATCTGGAAACTCACGCACCACTGGGACCTCCTCAACTGACCTCGGTCTCTCAGAAACCTCCCGCGTATCCATCACATACGCCACAAAACCCTTACAGCCCTGCTGTAGACATTGCCTCGCCCTAGCGGCCGAACAAAAAGATGATCCCGAACGGGTACCCTCGCCGTACACCGAAAGGACTCCCCCACTATGGTCTCGTATAGTCACCAGCTGACGCTCACAGTCGATGACAATGCCGAATCGGCTCAACCAGTCCATGCCCACGATGACACAGACGTCACCCATCGCAATAGGAATCAGGTCAATCGGGAACTCAACCCCGAAAATCTCTAGCACGCATCCCCGAAGAAACTCCGTGGCACAAATCACTCTCTCGTCAGCTATAGAAACTCTTAAAGGTCGACTCAACGACTCACGACTAACGTTGATATGCTGACTAAAGGCTAAGGACACAAAGGACCTACTCGCACCCGAGTCAAATAACACTAAGGCAGGCACAGAGTTCACAAGGAAAGTACCTACGCGTAAAATAACATAAGCATAACATCTCAACTTTAAAATGAATACATGAATTACAACATACCTGCCACAACATCGGGCGCAGCGCGGACCTCCTCCGCAGTCAGTTGAAAGGCTCTCCCACGAGCCCTCGGGGCCTCGACCTTCACCGGTCGAGTCTCAGTAGTCCTGGCAGTAGGTGCAGATCCCTGACGAAGCTGAGGGCACTCGGCCTTCCAATGGCCGGTCTGGTTGCAATGAAAGCAAACCATGAACCCCTTGGGGCACTCCCTAGCAATGTGCCCCTCCTTGCCGCACTTGTAGCAAGCACCAGCTCGACACGCCCCATCGTGACCCTTGCCGCACTTTCCGCAAGTGCGGCCCTTCGGACCTCCCGTCCTCGAATCGGCGGACTTGGTCCGCTTGGCTGCCGGCTGAGACTGAGCCGGCCGCCGGTCCACCTGCTGAGACTCGGCCTCCTCCCTGGCCTGGGTCTCCAACTCGATCTCACGCTTCCTGGCATTCGCCTGAAGCTCAGTAAAAGTATGATAGGTGGAGTTCGACACAAACTCCAGGATATCCCTCCTCAAAACACCCAAGTACCGGCTCATCCGAGCCTGCTCTGTGGACACCAGCTCGGGGCAGAACATCGCCCTCTCATGAAACTTTCGCGTGATCGCCGCAACCGAATCAGTACCCTGCTTGAGGGTTAAGAACTCCTGAACCAATCGTTCCCTCTCCACCGGGGGAACGTACTCGTCCCTGAACATAGCAGTAAACCCCTCCCATGTCACTGCTGTAATCTCTGCCAGAGTGAAGTTCGCCGTCACGAACTTCCACCAATCCTTCGCTCCCAGACGGAGCTGGTTCAAAGCGAACCGTACCCTCAGGTGCTCCGGGCATGAACAAGTGTAGAAGCACCCCTCTATATCCGCGATCCACCTCATCGCAGCAATCGGATCCTGCGTCCCATCGAACTCAGGTGGCTTCGTGTTGCTGAACTCTCGGAACAGCAACGAGTCACCCCCCTGTGGCCTGGCAGCGGCCACAGCTGCGGTAGCTGCAGCGGCTGCAGCTTCAGTGAATGCGGCGTACCGCTCCTCAAACGTCTCCATCAGGGTGGTCTTAATAGACCCAAGCATCTCCGGGATCTCAGCCCGGATCGCCGCAGCTACCTCCTCGTGAATCATCTGACGAATCTCCTCGTCACTCACACCGCTCAAACTCGCTCCGTGGCGTGGTCTAACCATGATATCTCTGAAATACAACATAAAACTATCAGAGACTCCATCGAGTATAATCGCACTCGATAACGCAACCCTACTCAGTCTCCGATATCCAGGGATTCTTACTTGGGTCTCCCATTGACCCGGTGTCTTCGGTAGTACGGGCCCAATACTACCGACCACATCGCATCAACATTCATCCCAAGTCTTCCTCCCCAAACCCCGGATAGTGAGTACTCTACTTCTGTTATGGATGAATGTAAATGATCTTTCCAGCATATATGTATCAAAGAACAAATATATATAGGCCTTTAAGTGTATATAAGCTTACGTATCCAAACACACTATAATACGTCGTTTTGTTTGATATATTCGTTATGATGTTTTTAAACTCTAACCCCTAACTTGATTTACTTTAAAGATTTTCGAAATTTCACTATTATATTTCTCTTACATCGTATCTTTTTGCCGAACACCTACTAGGCTATATATATTGTAGTTGAAAATGAAAATTATGTAAAAACAAGATAAATGTGTAATATATAAAAATCATGGATGTAAATCAAGTTAGAAGTTAAATTATAAGAACATTGGACAATTAGAATGTATTATATAATACAAAACGACGTAGTATGGTGAGTTTGAGTACGTAAACTTATATACCCTTAAGGGTATATAAGTTTACATACTCAAACTATATATATATATATATATATATATATATATATATATATATATATATATATAGAGAGAGAGAGAGAGAGAGAGAGAAAGAAAGAGAGAAAGAGAGAGAGAGAGAGAGAGAGAGAGAGAGAGAGCTAGGTTCAAATGTGGACTGACATCTATTCTACAGACGTGTGGACAATGTTATTCACTAATAATGACAGAGAAAATATGTTGTTTGATAATGTGAATACGTTCAATCTTACATAACTATTGTCATCATCGCGCATTCATACAAATTAAATCGTCTATAAGGTTATTATAGACGTTTTTTTTATTATTTATATTCTGTCAGAATGTTGTCAGGATGTTTATTGAGTCGTATTCTGTAATAATTAAATTAAGTGAAAAACGATACGTGAGAATAAAAATGAATAAGAATTAGTAAGAATAAATGGAAATGACAATAATTGTGTGATGTTTAACGTATTAACATTAATAAACAACTTATTCTTTTAGTAATTCTCTTAGAATAGCGTTGTCTATACATCCGCACAATAATTGTTCGTCCACATATATATATATATATATATATATATATATATATATATATATATATATATATATATATATATATATATATATATATATAGGGAGAGGATAGATGAGAACACCTAAAAGGTTGAGAACGCGAGAATAGTTGTAGACCAATCATTCCATAAGGGTGTTAAAGGAATTTTATAATGTAATTAAATATGAATAATTAATTATTTCCTACAATCATGAGATGTTATCTAATTAATTGATTTTTTTTACCAAAATACTAGAAATAAATTCAAATCTATTTTTAATCAATCAGATTATTAAAAAAACGTTTTTACCATGGTTAAAAAATGTTCTTTATTTTTTATTTTTTACCAATATATCAAAAAGATTGATGAATTAATCATTTCAACCGAATATATGTAATCATACAAAAATAAAAACATATTTGTAGTCATATATGAATCTGTTGTAATCGTGAATGAATAGATGAATTAAGTTATAATAATAAATGAATATAACACAATTTATAGAGAAAAATTACAATAGGAGTATAATCATAAATAAATAAAACATATTAGATATTTATATATAGATTACACATCTATTCATAAATAATAACACAAAAAGTTACAATGTAATACATATATATTTTTCTATAATCACATTTGAATATAGCATAAACAAAAATTATAATAAAAATAATCAATTATTAGTATTATATAATCATAAATGAATAAGGCAAGATCTTTTCTACTTTGTATTGTTTGGTTGTAAATTAGCGCTACAACATTCCGTTTGTAGAAGCATCTCGATTTCCTCTACACACTGTCAAATAAAAAAATAAATACAATTAACATTTTTTTTTACTAAATGAAAAAGATTTAGAAAAACATATATGACGTCAAATATTATATGAAGAGACATGAACAAAATATAAAATACATATGAAATCCTATAATTGTAATTATATTCATAAATGAATATATATCGTTAATCACAAATGAATACACTTCCAATCATAATGAATACCACTCTAATCATAAATAAATACCATATCTGTCGATCCCATGATTTATTTTGTTTTTTAATGTTTCTATCATAACCTTAACATGTTTAACTTGGAGCTGAAACATTAATTCCATTGATTCAAAAGATTTCAGAACGGAGACGCATGCAAGGAAGCAATAAAAGTAAACCTTGAGCTTGAGATATCTAACCCTACATGTGTGTTTTGGGTTTTTGAGATTAAGAAGCGTTTAATTTTTGAGATTTGAGATACCTAATTATATTGGAGTGTCAAGTGGGGTTTACTACATGGGATAAATAAAATTATCTATTTTATGAAGAGATACTATGAGATTCATGATTGATGATTTAATTCACACAACCAACATAGTTAGTCCATTAAGTTTCAGAATGTACAAATACGGTGACAGAAGTAGTATGATGAGGATAAAGACATACGAATTTGTTGTCAAGGGAGGTTGAAAGTTGAAAGAGAGGGGAAAAGACAAAGATTAGGGTTTTGAAGATAGTTTGAGGAGAGCACGTTAGCGATGGATTACAAACACATATATAAATGGAAATCAGGTTCTACAAACTGAAATTGCAACTGATTCTTACAAAAAATGCAAATTTACATACCTGAAAAACGAAACGCAAGCTGAAATTACTATTGATTCTCGTAGGAATGGTAGCGGTGTGGGGTGTCTTAATCAGGATTTTTGTCGGAGATGGTGAGAACGTCGGCGATAATTCGGTGGCTACGGATTGGGATGACGACGGGTTCTGGGGAGTGGAGATCTTGATATAGGGTTTGGCAATCGACAATAAGTAGTAATATGGGTCGAGCAGAGTGAATGACTAGGTTTATACAGAGAGAGAGATTGAGAGATTTTAGGAGTTGTTTAAAATAAGGGAATGGTTAATTACCATGATACCCTTTTCTTATTTTTAATACAAATTAATTGAATTTAAACATTTTAATAATAAAGAAATTTCTAACTAATTATAGCCTTAGATCTATGATAATAGATGGATGAGATTTGTTCTTGCGTTCTCAACCTTTTAGGTGTTCTCATTTGATCATACTCCTATATATATATATATATATATATATATATATATATATATATATATATATATATATATATATATATATATATATATATATATATATATATATATATATATAGGGGCGAGACTATGTGCATGTAAGGTGGGTCCAATGACCCACCTATTTTTTTAGTTTATATAAAATTACTATAGAAAATTTTTAGTGAACTACTTAAAAATAATTTGTGACCTATCTTACTAATAAAATCCTTAAATTTGTATAGAAAATTTTTTATTGAAAAATTAATGAACCATATGGTTTTTTATTCTATACTCGACACTATATATATATATATATATATATATATATATATATATATATATATATATATATATATATATATATATATATATATATATATATATATATATATATATATATATATATATATATATATATATAACCAAAATAACTCATAACCACAAAATAATATGAAAATGACTAATATTCTTAACTGAAAATACATGTTCGTCTATGAACATATATATTTTTAGTTATAAAAATACAAATAGTTCAAAAATAAGCATAGCCCGGTTTCGTAGACCTTTTAAGTCATTTTATTTTTAGTGTCCATATATATATATATATATATATATATATATATATATATATATATATATATATATATATATATATATATATATATATATATATATATATATATATATATATATATATATATATATATATATATATATATATATATAAAATGTTGTCAATTTCCATATTACCTTTATATCACTCATGTGATAGTTCTACCAAAATTGTCTAATAACCAAAAAAACACAAATAATGCTAAGTTCAATAAAAAGTAGATTTTGCTATTTGGATTTAACCAACCGTTAACCCAACTAACTAAAACAAAAACGATTAAACCAAATATTATTCAGTTTTGATTATTATTTTGAAAGTTAAAAAACCGATTAAACAAAAATCAAACAAACTGAATAAACCGACCTGACAACATGCACCACTACCTAATCTTTGGCATATCCAGAATGGCGTAAAATATATTTGCAATTATTGGTGCCTAAATCTAATAACTATTGTCGCATTTAAAAATGAATGAAAGAAGTTCACGCTTACCGCCGAATAAAACTAACAATGAAAAATGCATGAATGCATAATTAAATTCTCTCGTAATTTGATGTGTGAAGATTTAACCAATTTCAACAAGACACTATAATATTTTTACTAACTTTTAAGTGCATAAAATATGCCAAAAATACTGCAAAATAACCTAATTTATTGTAGTGACTAGTGAATGTTGCAAAATATTTAAAAAATGAGACGACTTAGTCTCAAGTAGAGAGAACACATGCATTCATGTGGTTCATCAAATATGGTTAAATACATGAACAACAATAAATGAATATCAATTATAAAAAAGAACATTAGAAAGATGAAAAGAATAATATATAAGAAAAACTAATGTCCCTAATTAACTGAAACTAGTGTTCTAAAAATCTCAATTGATCTGGGTGATACATGGTCGTCTAGCCAATAATAAGCTTTGCCCCACCGCTTCATTTTGATTTGTTTGGTGAATCTTTTCTCAAAAAAGTTGATGCTTTTTGGCTCTTGGTTTGATTGATTGGCCCCAAACTCCAATATTTGGAAAAGTCTTCATCAGTACTTCATATTGCTCACTAAATTTCATGTTTTGTGGAAGGTATAGTCAAAAAGTTTGAGAAAGCATTCCACACCCTTTTTAGCAATCTGTATTCAGTGAACACCAACCTAATTATGCCACTAATCTGCTAGATTAACTACTATCTTTTTAAAGCCAAAAGTATCTCACTTTAATTTCTTAGCCCGTAAGCACCTCATCTCTTAAAAATCTAATGAAATAATAATATATTCTATCTACACAACACCAACATGACGTTTTCCAAGTCTTTTTTGTTAATGTAAGAAATCTAACAAATATAATTTAGATAATAACTGTGTTTCATGGATCTTCTAGGAAGCACGAGCTACATAAATCTTGAAAGAACATTCTCCACGTTCGAAAGTGCAAATTCTGTGTATTAGGGTTAAAACTAGTTCACAAATAGTGAATACATAGGAGCAATGGTAGATGCAACATGATTCATGCTAAAATGTGAATCAGATGCGGACTAAAAATATGTAAAAGAAATGGCTTAAATGGAAAGTGAAAAGAATCTGAAGGATCTATTTTTATGCAGCAACTTATCTGAAAATTCTTGTGTTATGGTTTTGATAAACTGATGCAAAATTCTCGTTAAATACCGACCATGGGATACAAAGAGCATCACATGCCCAGAATTAAAAAAGCATAAGATTCCGGAATCCATTTTTATATGTCATAAAACGTATGAAAAAATGGTAAGTAAGATGTGATATGGTAAATGCAACAAAAAAAGCTAGGTACCCTAATTTATTTGTGTTTATTGCATCCTACTCTCATATATTTTCTAGTAATACATCTTATTTGAAATTTTTTAGACATTATACTTTCAAAAATATAATAAATTATAATATATATATATATATATATATATATATATATATATATATATATATATATTATGGATGAACAACTATTGTGCGGACGTATGGACAATGTTGTTCTATGAAAATTACTAAGAAAATAGGTTGTTTAATAATTTAAATACGTTCAACCTCATATAAGTATTATCATTTTCATGTATTCTTACTAATTTTTATTCATTCTTGATCTCACGCATCGTTTTTCAATCATTTTCATTCTTACAGAATACGACTCAATAAACATTCTGACAACATTCTAACAGAATGGGAATAATAATAAAAAAAATCTATAATAACCTTATACACGATTTAATTAGTGAAAATGCATGATAATTACAATAGTTATATAAGAATGAACGTATTCACATTATCAAACAACGTATTTTCTTTGCCATTCTCACAGAATTGCATTGTCCACACGTCGGCACAATAGATGTCAATCCATATATATATATATATATATATATATATATATATATATATATATATATATATATATATATATATATATATATATATATATATATATATATATATATATAGACAAAACTTCAAAAATGGTCCCTGTGGTTTTCGAAAATATCAAGTTTAGTCCCTAAGTTCAAAAAACCTCACAGATGGTCCCTGTGGTTTCAAAACTCTTAACAAATGGTCCTTCTGTCTAACGGTGTCAGCTTTCTACCGTTAAGTGAGGGGCATTTTCGTCATTTCAATACATAGGGACTATTTATGAAATTTTCTCTATTAAAAAAAAGAAAAAAAATATAATTATTTAATTAAATGGCCTCTCTCTCTCTCTCTCTCTCCACCGTATACCCCCACCTCCTCCTCCTTTTTCTTTTTACCCAAGATGAACACTTAATCTTCTTCCTCTCTTCCTTCTTAATTAAAATTCCACATCTACCCACCAATAAGTTATATTCTGCCTAATCTCGACGGGAAAGATGAGCGGGGGGAGAGGAGAAGTCTGCTGGTGGTCGGTCGACACTTACGATAGCGGGGATTGGTGTTGCTCGTCGATACAGAGAGAAAGACGAGGTGGCAACCAATGTTTCTTAGCGGATGTGATGGCAAGTGGAAGTTGGAGTTGAGGCAATACGAGATGAAAGGCTTCATGAGGATGATAAGTTGATTTGATTTGTTCTTTTTTCTCATAAATTTAACTTAGTTGATGTCAATTCCTCTTTTTCGTTATTGCGATTGTACGATTTGGGAATCTGGTGTTATCACTTACAAATTTAGCATGATTTAAGGTTTTCTTTTTTGTGAATTGGGGTTGAGATTGTTTTGGGTTCGCATTTCCAATTGTAGTTAAAATGTGGGTTTTCATTTGATTTTTGTTTTGGATTCGGATCTTATGCTTGTTTTACTGCAAACCCTAGAATTCACCCTAAGTTACATTTATACGTATCTGTATTTTTTTTCTTTTCTGAAGATTAGAGGTGTTCGTTTGGATGAATCGGTTTGATCCGGTCCAATCAAGTGAATCCAAATTGATTTCGGTTTTCAAAACATGGATCCGAATAGTCCAAACTAAATTTAAATCCAA